>NC_080385.1:3984588-5223338 GCF_014773155.1 Arachis stenosperma
TTTTTAAACCCGCCTTCGACAAACTAGGGTTGGATGAGAAAGAGTTAAGAGCCTACCCCGACACCTTGTATGGATTAGGTGACACACCAATAAAACCACTGGGATTTTTGCCCCTCCACACCACCTTTGGAAAAGGGGAAAAATCAAAGACTCTGAGTATAGACTTCATAGTCATTGATGTGGGGTCAGCATACAACGCTTTAATCGGCAGAGCTACCCTTAATCGACTCGGAGCAGTGGTATCCACTCCCCAACTTTGCATGAAATTCCCGACTTTAGCGGGGATAGCAACGGTAAGGGGAGACCAAAAGTTGGCAAGGAAATGTTACAACGAAAGCCTAAATCTGAGAGGGAAAGGCAGAGAAGTTCACACAATAGAGCTCGGTGGTGCAAGGGCAAGAGAAGAGCTGCGACCACAACCGGGAGCAAAAACCGAGGAGATACAGGTCGGCAAAGAGGAAGGGAAAAACACTCATATATGAGCCAACCTAGGGGAAACCTTAAAACAAGAATTGACCAATCTCCTAAGAGATAACTCCGACCTCTTCGCCTGGAAGGCCTCTGACATGCCCGGGATAAACCCCGAGCTCATGTCCCACAAGCTCTCGGTTTATTCGGGATCCCGACCTATACAACAAAGAAGACGTAAGCTCGGCCCAGAACGAGCCCTAATAATAGAAGAACAAGTACAGGCGCTCCTGGAAGTTGGCTTCATCAGAGAAGTCAAGTACCCAACATGGCTAGCCAATGTAGTGCTAGTCAAGAAACAGAATGGAAAATGGAGAATGTGTGTCGACTACACCGACTTAAATAAGGCATGTCCTAAGGACCCTTATCCACTACCAAGTATTGACACCCTAGTGGACTCCAGCTCGGGGTATCAATACTTATCATTTATGGACGCCTACTCGAGATATAATCAAATCCCAATGTATGAGCCAGACCAGGAGAAAACACCATTCATCACACCCAGAGCTAATTTCTGCTACGTGGTCATGCCATTCGGATTGAAGAATGCAGGAGCCACATATCAAAGGTTGATGAATAAAGTGTTTTCCCCTCATATGGGGAATCTAATGGAAGTGTACGTCGACGATATGCTGGTAAAGACCAAAAAGGAAGTCGACCTCTTATCAGACCTCTCACAAGTCTTTGACACCATAAGACTGCACGGGATGAGATTAAATCCCGTAAAGTGCACCTTCGCGGTGGAGGCAGGGAAATTTCTAGGATTTATGCTAACACAAAGAGGGATCGAAGCCAATCCCGATAAGTGTAGAGCCATCCTAGAAATGAAAAGTCCGACTTGTTTGAGAGAAGTCCAGCAGCTGAATGGCCGACTTGCAGCCCTCTCCAGATTTTTGGCAGGATCGGCACTAAAATCCCTTCCACTATTTTCCTTATTAAGAAAGGGATGCCAGTTCGAATGGACCCCTGAATGCGAGGAGGCATTCCAGGAGTTCAAAAACTTTTTAAGCCAACCTCCTATTCTGACCCGACCAGTATCTGGAAAAGACCTCGTCCTATACTTATCCGTAGTGGACAAGGCTGTCTCATCAGCCCTGATAAGAGAAGATGAGGTCGGACAACATCCAGTTTATTTTATCAGTAAAGTTCTACAAGGACCTGAGCTAAGGTACCACAAACTAGAGAAGTTTGCCTACTCCTTAGTAATAGCCTCACGAAGGCTACGACCTTACTTTCAGGCTCACACAATAAGAGTTCGTACGAACCAACTCATGAAGCAAATTCTCCAAAACATGGATGTTGCAGGGAGAATGGTTCAATGGGCAATAGAGCTCTCCGAGTTCGACTTAAGATATGAAACTCGGACGGCGATTAAAGCCCAATGCCTCGCTGACTTCGTTGCAGAATACGTGGGGGATCAGGAGGAAAAACCAACTACATGGGAACTCTATGTAGATGGATCATCCAACAAAACAGGAAGTGGTGCAGGCATAATATTGGTAGATGAAAGAGGAACCCAGATAGAGGTTTCCCTAAAATTTGAATTCCCAGCTTCAAATAATCAGGCAGAGTATGAAGCCTTGATTGCCGGATTGAAGCTAGTAGAAGAAGTCGGTGCTACAAAGGTGATGATATTCAGCGACTCACAAGTGGTGACCTCCCAAATAAGCGGAGAGTATCAGGCAAAGGACCCAAATATGAAGAGGTACTTGGAGAAAACTCTGGAGCTTCTCGGGCGCTTTGCAGGAACCGAGATTAAACACATAACTCGGGATCTAAATAGCAGAGCAGACGCCCTATCCAAGTCAGCAAGTACCAAGCCAGGAGGAAACAACAGAAGCCTGATCCAAAAAACTCTCCAGGAACCCTCAGTGGTAAAAATAGAAGACAAACAAGAAGTCCTTAAGGTAGTCGGTTTAAACCTCGGATGGATGAACCCCTTGGTCGAATACATGAAATTCGACATCCTCCCTAAAGAGGAGAAAGAGGCTAAAAAGATCCGAAGGGAAGCACAACACTACACATCGGTGAGGAATATTCTCTACAGAAGGGGGATATCAACACCACTATTAAAATGTGTACCGACCTCAAGAACCACCGAGGTGCTGGAGGAAGTACATAGTGGGATCTGCGGAAATCATCTCGGAGTAAGGTCACTAGCCAGGAAAGTAATCCGAGCTGGATTCTACTGGCCGACCTTACAGAAAGATGCCATGGAATTTGTGAAAAAGTGTCAACCATGTCATATGCATGCAAATTTCCACGTGGCTCCACCAGAAGAGCTCATCAGTATCACTTCTCCATGGCCCTTTGCAAAATGGGGAATGGATTTGTTAGGTCCTTTTCCCCAAGCACCAGGACAAGTCAAATACCTGATCGTGGGAATAGAATACTTCACAAAATGGATAGAAGCAGAACCATTGGCCACCATCACCGCTCAAAGAAGTCGGAAGTTCCTCTACAAAAACATCATCACAAGGTATGGGATACCTTATTCCATCACTACAGATAATGGAACCCAATTCACCGACTCTACCTTCAAAAGCTTAGTAGCCAGTATGAGAATCAAACACCAGTTTACCTCGGTAGAACACCCGCAAGCCAATGGGCAAGCCGAGGCAGCCAACAAAGTCATACTGGCAAGGCTAAAGAAAAGGTTACAAGAAGCAAAAGGAGCTTGGGCTGAAGAGCTCCCCCAGGTGCTATGGGCTTACAGGACAACACCCCAATCCGCCACTGGAGAAACACCCTTCCGACTAGTTTATGGCGT
This sequence comes from Arachis stenosperma, assembly GCF_014773155.1. Taxonomy (NCBI): domain Eukaryota; kingdom Viridiplantae; phylum Streptophyta; class Magnoliopsida; order Fabales; family Fabaceae; genus Arachis; species Arachis stenosperma. The sequence goes on from NC_080385.1 coordinate 3,987,827, forward strand.
AGAAGCAATGATACCAATAGAAATCAATGAACAAAGCCCAAGGGTAGTTCTCCACGACGAGATCGGAAACATACAGGGGCACAAAGAGGAGCTCGACTTGCTCCCCGAAGTCCGAGAAGATGCCCAGATAAGAGAAGCAGCGTTGAAGCAAAGGATGACTGCAAGATACAACAAAAAAGTCATTCGGAGAACATTTACCCCGAATGATTTGGTCTTAATCAGAAACGACATTGGAGTCAACAAGTCAGGGGAAGGAAAACTTGCTACTAATTGGAAGGGACCATACAAAGTCAAGGAAGTTTTAGGAAAAGGTTATTATAAAGTGACCGACATGAACGACACTGAGTTCCCAAGGTCGTGGCATGCTTGTAATCTGAAAAGGTACTACAGTTAAAAGCGAACCCTACTCCCTGATGTACTCTTTTCCCAGCTTCATGATTTTTTCCCAAAATCAAAGGGTTTTTTCTGAAGAAGGGTTTTTAATGAGGCATCATAGTAGAGGCTAAGGGAAAATAGGTTAGTAAAAACCCTTAGTAGCAAGAAGGTATCTCCCTAATCAATAAAAGATCTTTTTTTTCATTCGCAATATCTCTTACAAATTCCTTTCTATTTTCTAAGTCTTTCTACGAAACGCGCCGACTTAAGCTCGACAAAACGTGAAAATCCCATGAACCGACCTAGATGGTCGTCAGAATAAAACGACGAGGTACAAGTCGGCGTAAAGAGGTTATATGAGTTGATCGTAAAAAACTCGGAAACAATCCGACTCATAAGTCGAAATGAAAATCCGAGTCGAAAAAGCTCGGAAATACTTCAACCCGTGGATCGGAGTGAAGAACCGAGTAGAAGAAAAACGCATCGCAAAAATAACCTAAGTCGTAAGAACTCACTAAAGCAAAGTTGAGTATAAGGAATAATAAAAAGAGATTGAAAAACCTAGGAAAAGGTTTAAAGGATGTCCTAAAATCCTTAAACACAAGGCTCAGACAAGCCAGAGAGAAAGGTTTTCAGAAAAAAGACCAAGGGGACTTCGAAAAATCAAAATCAGAAAAGCATACACCCCATAAGGTAACCTAAACCCTTATCCAAAAAGGGGTATTTATTTTGTTAAATAAAAAAAAAACCTTATTAAAAAAGGGTATTTTTCAAATATTTTGTTTACGGCTTTGAGAGGCCAAGAGAAACTGTTCCATAAATACTACCAAAATAAATAAAAGAGTTTAAAAAAGGGGGGACCCACAAGCCGGGCCCCCAAATAGCCAACAAATCATTTTTTAAGAGGAGTAGACAAATCACCACCGGAGCCAGGAGGGGCACCACCAGGACCACGAAGAGAAGCATCCATAGGAGATGAAGAGGAAACAGGAGGAACTGCTGAAGAACCCGGAGCATCCTTTCCACGAGGAGGAGACTCAATGATCCGCTGCCCTCGAGTCTTCAACTCTGATTCAGAAACAATCACAGGGACAGGGAGATCAACTATGGCTCCGTAAATAACAACTTTGTCAGGATGTAAAGGAGAAATATCCAAGTCGGGAGCAATAACTTTACTTGCTCTAGGAAGATCCTCCAAGACTCCTCGGCGCCATCAGCAATAGAGTCCTCCAACTCGTCGTATGCCTTCCGAGAATTCAGCAGATCATTCTTCACAGACACAAGATCATTGAATAAACTTTGATAGCTGGCCTGCGCTGTTTTCCTCAACTCCATCTCCATGTTGCATTGGGCTTGCAAAACCTTCCCCTTCTCCCGGAGAACATCTCTCTCCTCCTTCAACTTGGCGATTTCCTCCTTCAACTCCCTCTCATGCCCTTGGTACGAACGAAGCCTTCCTTCCAGCTCCTCAACCCTCGGGGTCATCCCTAAAGAACTGAGAGGAGCCTTCTCAAAAATGTCCAAGAGTTTGCCACAAACCCCCGCCGCCTTGAGACTCTCCTCAATCATAGTGGTAAGGTGGCTCCGAACAGACATATCATCCATGCCTATGCGAACATGGGGATAGATATTCTTTCGGACGAATGTAAGAGCATCCACCTCACCAGAAGAGGCAGACTCCAAGGTCTTGCGCTTCTTTGGCTCAGGGGAGGGTCGGACGACAGGGGGCGGTTGAGAGGAAGCTGAAGAAGAGATCACAATGGGCTTAGAAAGAGTCCCAACGTTCCGAGGAGGAGGGGGAGGAGAAATAACCCTGGCACCACCAGTCCTGGCGCGAGACTTGGCTTTGGCCTCCTAGACCCTCTGGTAAGATTCCTGAGCATTCGTCTTTGCCATTTCTGAAAAAGAAAACAATAGCTAAAGAATTAAAACAAGTCGGAGAGAACAATTCACAAGTCAGGAATTCAAAAAAACAAATGAAAGCTACCTAGCTGTGCTTGGATAAAGGTCGGAGACCCTTGGAAAAACTTTTTAGTGTCCAAATATGGGGCCCTCCCCCACACTTCTTGGAGGAACCCCACAATGGCGACCTCCACTTCATCCAGGTCATCCAGACCATATTTCTCACAAGGGGAGGCCTCCAGCCAGTATAAAGGAAAGCGAGGAGAAGAGTTATCATCCAGAAAAAAGAGGTGGTGACCCTCTACAGCTTGCACTTTGAAAAAATAATTTTTAAAGTCATGGAAGGATTCGTCAAAAAGGGTAAAGATCCTCCGACCTTGTATGGCTCGGAAGGAAACCCATTGTTGTTTATTGTTTAACCCACTGAAGGGCATGGTCATATGGAAAAGATGGAAAAAGATTTTCAGAGAGGTCGGGAACTCCAAAGCATGGCTAATAAATTGATAAATTTTCAAAAAACCCCAAGAGTTGGGGTGAAGCTGAGTGGGGGCAACCCGACAGTGTTGCAAAACAGACATCTCAAAATCTGAAAAAGGTAGAAAAACGCCCAGACGGGTGATCATGCATTTATACATGAAGAAAAAATGAGGGGCCGTCTCGTTGGCCCTCCCATGGCAAACTCGCTCCTCTGAACTTGGGATAAGCAATTCATACTTAGGCTCATCCCCATCCGAGGTACAGAGCCGGTGATGAGTACGAAGATGAGTAATAAACTCAACATCAACCAGCGGCTCCTCCCCCAAGACAGTAACGTCAACCCAATCTACGGAGGCCATTTTTCTTTTCCTAAAAGAGGATGAGGAAACCTACAAAGGGAAAAAGAAAAGAAAAAATCAAAAACAAAGGTCTCTAGAGGGAAGAAAAAGGAACTAAGCAAAAGTCTACGAATCTACTTATCTACAAAATGAAGGCATACGAAAAATAAAAAAAGAGAAAAAGGAACTAACCTCTCTCTGTAATGAAGGTTGGAAGAAACGGAAGTCTCCAAAACACAGGAATGCAGCACGAACGAATGCAGCACGAACAAATGAAGAACGAACGAGGAAGCAGTTAGAAAAATCGCAGAAAAAAAGATAATGAAAGAGAGGGAAAAGAATTTATAAATGCTCTAGGGGCATAATGGTAAAAACGGGGCAGTCATTAATGAGAAATGCACCGTTACCAAAGCCATCAATCCCTAGGAGCATCCCTAACAGACACGACGCTTGAATAGACGTAACTGTCAGAAACAAAAGGTCACGAAAATCACGTCGGTTTAAAAACCCGCGTCTCCTCTAAGAAAGTCGGCTACGAACCCGAGTAAAATACTCGAACCCAAGTCTTAAAGAGACCTTGGGCTCGAGTAGGGGCACTGTTCATACCCTGGCCCAATAATAAAGGCCCAGGTCCAAGCGAAAGGCCTAGTCCAGAGGATTGAGCCTTGCTAAGCACCGACCTTCATGCTAAGAAGTCGGTCTTGACTACGATTTGCTCTAAAGAAGTCGGGACGGAGAATAGTTGGCAGATTAACATCAATTCAAATAAATAACTGCCCCCAAAATCTCTCTAACCACTTCAAGGAGCCATATCTTAACCTCCCTAAGATAAAGGGACGGTTATCACCCTAAAAATATGGCACTACTCCAACGGTGGTTATTGGCTCACCCTATAAATACACTGACACTCTTCAGGTATCTCTAAGTTCCAATACTCTCTAAACTTGCTTAGACCCTTGCTGACTTAGGCATCGGAGTGTCTTTGCAGGTACCACCCCCCTATTCATTCACGTACACAAGTCGGAAGGAGGTTCCAACGTGCAAACCTGCTCGTAGACTACCATCCGCCAGCGATTGAGCCAGCCAAATACGGTCCAGTCTATTAATCTCCGGTTACCCACCGTAACAATATGTAATATGTTATATTTAATATTTATAAACAATTTTAAATGTTAAAGTATTTAAAATATACAAAATTATTTATAATTAAATATAATAAATTTAAAATATCTCATAATTTTATTAATAATAAAAAAATTATTTATATATATAATTATATATTAAAAACCAATAAAACTAATTAATAAGCTTAGATCTAACATATTAACATAATAAAACTTTTATAAAAATCTAAACTTATACCTATTTTATAATAGACTAAGTTAAGCCGAACACAGACCAAGTTATAAGCCCTTGAAAGGTTGCCTAGCATTTTTCCACCGCTAATTCTCACCCAGCTTCACATCATTATATTATAGTCAAATAATCGCAAATCGCAAGCTAGTTCCCGGTTCCTCTCTCTAGTTTTTCTTTCCCTCTCTTTTATCGTTCTTATTTTAAATTTAAATACAGCTGCCGCCGCTGCCGTCAAAACTCACAACCACGGCACCACCGCTCTCCACTCGCCGGCAGATCACGGCACCACTGGTACACCTTTTCTTTCTCGAAATTAATTTTGTTCATATTTGATTCATATCTTCTTTCAGTTTCCTTTTTTTAATTTATCTGATCGTTGTTAGAATCTTAGTCCTTAAGCGGAACCAACCAAGAGTTAAATTGATTCCTTCGTTTTTCCTAAATTGTAACCCTAACCCTAAGTTAACTCTAACCCTTTCTCCAGATACAAAATTGACAAAAGGCGAATCCATCAACATGGATAGGATCAGTTACTTACCGAACACTATTCTTTGCGACATTCTCTCGTACCTCCCAACAAAGCAAGCTGTATCCACCAGCATCCTCTGTCGCAGGTGGCGCCACGTTTGGAAGGATCTCCAAGTCATTGACATAGATGATAGACCCTTTTGGTCCTCTGGGAGAGCCAGCTTTGATTCTTTTGTCAAAGCTATTCTAACTCAGCGCAATGCAGATTCGTACCCCATCGAAAAGTTCCGCCTCACTTGCGAAAAATTTGAAGAGGATCCCATCCCAACATGGTTTAATGCCGTCATTGGCCCCCGTCTTCAGGAACTGTATCTCAGTCTTAATGTAATGTTTGGAACCAACTTGCCTAAAGCCATATTCACTTGTACATCACTTAAGTCCCTTGTTTTGAAATGTGATATTTCATTGGATTATGGTCCGGAGTTTCCAGATGTATATCTGCCATCCCTCAAGAACCTAGAGTTGGATATCGCCCATGTGGACAACAAGCTTTTATCTGGATGCCCTGTTCTTGAAAATCTTAAGCTCATTCTATTTGACATGACCCCAGAACGTTATGTTTATACACCTACAATTCAGATGCCTCAGACATTGAAGAGTTTAACCTTTGAAGATTACACTATCATGTGGGAAGAGATTAACCATCGTGTGATAGACACACCATCTCTTGAATACCTCTATTTGAAAATAGTGACCTCGGGGGTTCTTGAGCTACAGGTTTCGGCTAGCTATTTTCCCAACATGGTGGAGGCACATCTTGATATTGAGGAAGAACAGTCACATCTTGATATTCACGGTGAACCTGTTGAACATGTCTGTTTGGTCCCCATGCTTCTCCAGGCACTTCATGAAACAAAGTTGTTGGCATTGAAACCTTACACAACACGGGTAACATGCTTATTATAATCCCATGATTCCTCAAGCTTAATGCTTGATATAACTCAATAATTTGAATTTATAACTATAATTTTGAATTAGGAATTATATTTAATATCTAGTTATCTTCTACACAGTGCTTATTTAGTGCTCCAGCTTTCAAGTTTCCAGAATTTCACCGATTGCTCAATCTAGAGCTTGATGTTCCATTTTTCAACACAAACTTCCTGCTAAACTTCCTTCACAGCTGTCATGTACTTGAAGCTCTCGTAATTCGTATTTGTAAGGTATGAATGCATTTCAAGTTAAATCTAGTGTCTCTATTTACTTTTTGTTGTTTGCCTGAGTCTAATGAGAAGTGTTGTTTTTTGTTATCAGGAAGTCTATGTCCGCACCATGGACTATAATGGACCAACACCACCAACCATGGTTCCCAGTTGTGTGACATCACATCTCAAGAGTTTTGAGTTTAGAGAATATCAAGACACTGCAGATGAGCTTGAATTTATTGCATATCTTTTAAAAGGAGGACTTGTTTTGAAGACAGTGACAATTCATCTTAAATCTGATTTCGACCTAATGACAAAGTACAATATTGTCAAGGGTTTATCTGCTATATCCAGGGGCTCTACAATATGTCAGTTAAATTTCGTTGATTAAAATCCCATTTAACATGGTATGAACTCACACTATTTTAGGGTCCTAGAGTTTTATATTATTAAAGTTGCACAAAATTGAGTCAATTTTAGGGCCAGTGTTCCACCTAAATTCTTGAAATATTTGTTGATGCTTGTGAATACTTCTTACCGAATATCATCCTTATGAATAAATTTGTCTGGGGCCCTGTTCCTTGAGAAATAATGAAGTATGCACTTGAACATTATCGGTGGTTTGGATTTGCTAACTTTGATATTGACAATGACAAGTATTTTCAATTCTTTGTTTCACGCATAATTTTTTTTTTGGTCCCTCAAAACCTTGGAAATTTATATATGCCGTTTAATGCTATGATTTGCATAAGCTCTTGAATATATCGATTTATGATGCAGGATGATGGCATCTCTACTCTCTGGGAAAACTGCCAAACGTTTGCTTGTTTTATGGTTATGTTCACAAAACATGTGGGCTACTATTTAACCGTGTTGCTAGATTAAACCACTCTATAGTATATTTTGTGTATGAATTTCTGTTTTTGAAGGAAGTTGGTAAGTTAAGACTAAGTTATCCACTCCATATTGTTTTACACTTTTGACGTTATCTATGGTTCTATATTTCTCTATTTTTAAGTTGGATTATTTTTTGTGATGGGCAAAAGTATGCATGGTTAATTAGGACTAGATGCCATGATTTGGCAGAAAGTGATTTTTAGAATTAAAATAACATGTCGATTTTTGAATTTGTTAATATTTTTCAATAATATCTTTGGAATCTTACTAACTATTAGTTTGCGTGAAACAAAGCTAAGAGTATGTTATACAATAATTAATTAATTATAGATCAAAGAAATCAAATTGATTTTCTATATTTTTTTTTACAATAAAATTTTGTATTCAAGCCATTTAACCAATTAAATTTAACTAAGTTGTTATAACTTAATTTAATTTTATGCGCCATCATCTCTAACAATCTTTTGATTTAACGCAATTGTCTTTTATATGCAGATTTCTTATTTTTTTTCAAATTTTTTTGGCGCTTTCTGCTTTCTCTTTCTACTCTGCATACTCTTCCTTCTCTTTGTTAAATAAAAAAATCATGAACGTGAAAAATAAAAAAATCTTCTGACTCTTAAATTGATTGCCTCCTTAGACCTGACTAGGATATGAGTCATGTTTTTATTTTTCACTTTTCTGTGAGTCTTTTATTGATTAATTTATTGGGCAATTCATGATTATTTTTATCTTTTATTTGTTTTTAATTTTTATACTTTGTTTTTTAGAATTGTTGAGATCATTTATTTTCTCCAGGCGAAGTGCTTTTTCGATGCACTTGTTTTGAGGTTGAGGTAACTTTTCATTTTTTTGTTAAATTTAGTTTGTTGTTTTTGGTGTTGGTTCACTTGTTGTGGGTCATATTAATTAAAAAACTTTTTATTTTCTACTCTAACAAGTTTTTAGAATAAGTGTTATTATTTGAGAAAATATTTTATAAATATTAAAAATGTTTATTAAATTAGTAATTAGATATTTACATATATTTATTATTGTGATAAGAAAGAATTGAATGCCCAATTATAAGATTGGGCGGCTAACATTTCCTATATTGAAGGAATAGCTTTTCAAAGCAAATTGAAAATTAATAAAGGTTGAAATAAAAACAAAGACCTGTCACCTGTATAAATAGGTGAAGCCTTGCTTGAGTTTATCCAAGCAATAACAAAACATTCTTACCTCTCTCTTCTTTCATGCTTTTTAATATTATAAATTCTATTTTCTTCTCTCTTTATGGGTGTTAGAATATAAGTATTAATATATAATATTAATACATTTCTATTAGTGTGAGATATTGAAGTGGTGAATATTATTATTAAAGTTATCTATTTACACATCTTTATTTTATATCTAATACATCTTATTTATTTATTTTGCAACACGTTATCAGCACGAGAAAAATGTGATCAAATTTTAGGAAGACTCCAGAAAAATGGCAAGGATATATTCTAAAGATATTTGCCTTGCGGATAGTGCAAGTTCGCACACTATTCTTAGAGAGGTGTTATATATTTTGCCTATCTTGTGCTAAAAGAAGAATATGTTAATACTATTATTGGCTTGGGCAATATGATAGAAGGCTCCGAAAGAGCTAAAATTTTGTTTCCTGGAGGAACAAAATTCATAATAAATAATGCACTATTATCTACCAAGTCTCGAAGAAACTTGTTGAGCTTTAAAGATATTCGCCGAAATGGATATCATATTGAGACTATGAATGAGGAAAATCATGAGTACTTATGAATTACAACTCATGATTCAAATAAGAAAGTTATATTATAAAAGTTGCCCTCACTTTCATCTGGGTTATATTATACCAAGATTAGTGCAATTGAATCACATGCCATTGTAAACCAGAAGTTTACTAGCCTAAATGATTTCATAACTTGGCACGATCGATTGGGTCATACGGAAACAACCATGATGAGGAGAATTATTGAAAACTCCCATGGACATTCACCAAAGAACTAGAAGATTCTTAAATCTAGTTAATTTTATTGTGCTGCATGTTCTCAAGAGAAGTTAATTTTAAGGCCATCACCAGTAAATATTGGATTTGAGTCTCCTGAATTCCTAGAAAGGATTCAAGGTGATATATGTGGACCTATTCATCCACCATGTGGATCTTTTAGATATTTTATGGTCCTGATAGACGCATCTTCGAGATGGTCACATGTGTGCTTATTATCTTCTCGCAACCTGGCGTTTGCGAGATTACTGGCTCAAATTATTCGATTAAAAGCATAATTTCTAAAAAATCCAATGTAATTCGTCTTGATAATGCTGGTGAATTTACTTCCCAAGCTTTTGATGCTTATTGTATGGCTAATGGAATAAGTGTTGAACATCCAGTAGCTTATGTTCACACACAAAATGGGTTAGCAGAATCACTTATTAAATGCCTCCATTAATTGCTAGACTCTTGCTTATGAGAACAAATCTCTCAACCTCAGTTTGGGGGCATGCTATTTTACATGCCGCAGCACTTATTCGTTTGAGACCAACGAGTTACCATCAGTCCTCTCCTGTGCAATTAGCTTTTGGCCAGCAGCCAAATGTCTCCTATTTAAGAATATTTGGGTGTGCGATATATGTTCCCATTGCACCACCTAATCGCACCAAAATGGGACCACAAAGAAAATTGGGGATATATGTTGAATATGATTCTCCCTCTATAGTGAGGTATCTTGAGATACAAACTGGAGATGTATTTAAAGCCCGATTTGCGGATTGTCATTTTGATGAATCAAAATTTCCAACATTAAAGAGAGATAATAAGTTTCCTGAAAAGGAACTTAATTGGAATGCATCATCGTTGATGCATTTAAATCCTCGATCAAGACAATGTGAACTAGAAGTTCAAAATATTATACATTTGCAAAGAATAGCAAATGAATTGCCTGATGCATTTTTCGATACAAAAAGAATAACCAAATCTTATATACCAGCGGAAAATGCCCCAATTCGAATTGATGTCCCAGTAGAACAAGTAGCCACTGAAGCAAATTCACGCCAGAAGCGTGGCAGGGCAAAAAATATCCCAATTCGAATTGATGTCCCAGTAGGACAAATAGCCACTGAAGCAAATACACGCCAGAAGTGTGGCAGGCCTGTCGGTTCTAAAGATAAAAATCATCGAAAGAGAAAAGAGGTAAATACTATTTCTGTTGAAAAAGACATAGTAGAGACACCTGCAGTTGTCCAAAATTCTGATATAGTTTTAACGCCAGAAGACGTTCAGGTACCTGAAAATTGTGAAAATGACGAGATCTCGATAAATTATGTCTTTACAGGAGAGAAATGGAACTGAAATAAGACAATTGTCAATGAAATATTTGCATATAATGTGGCATTAAATATCATACATGAAAGTAAGGATCTTGATCCAAGATCAGTCGAAGAATGTCGACAAATAAATGATTGGCCAAAATGGAAAGAAGCCATGAAGGCTGAATTAGACCCACTTGCAAAATGTGAAGTCTTTGGACCTGTAGTCCGTACACCTGCAGATGTAAAACCTGTTGGTTACCGATAGATATTTGTGAGAAAACGAAATGAGAAAAATGAAGTTGTGCGCTACAAAGCCCGACTTGTGGCACAAGATTTTTCACAAAGGCCCGGTATAGATTATGAAGAAACGTATTCCCCTGTAGTGGATGCAATAACATTGTGTTATTTGGTCAGTTTATCTGCATATCATAAACTGCATATGCATTTAATGGATGTGGTAACAGCCTATTTATACGGCTCATTAGATCGGGATATCTATATGAAAGTCCATGAAGGACTAAAGATATTTAAACCATCCAATGAATATTTGCAAGGGTTATACTAAGTTAAATTGCAAAGATCTTTATATGGTCTAAAGCAATCTGGACGAGTGTAGTATAATCGTCTTATTGAGTATCTGGCCAAAAATGAATTCAAGAATGATGAAATCTGTCCATGCATTTTCATAAAGAAATCTGCATCTGGATTCATTATAATTGCTGTGTATGTTGATGATTTAAATATCATTGGAACTCCTGAAGAGATTCCAACAACTATAAAAGCTCTAAAAGAAGAGTTTGAGATAAAATATCTTGGGAGGACTAAATTTTGTCTCGACCTGCAGATCGAGCATACAAAAAATGGGATCTTTATTCATCAAGTGACATACACAGAGAAGATCTTGAAAAGATTTTATATGGATAAGTCACATTCTTTGAGTACCCCAATGATCGTAAAATCTTTGGATATGGAAAATGATCAATTTCGTCCTAAAGAGGAGAATAAAGATATCCTTGGTCCTGAAGTACCATATCTTAGTGCCATTGGAGCGCTAATGTATCTTGCCAATAATACGCGACCTGACATATCATTCGCGGTGAATTTACTAGCAAGATATAGTTCATCTCCAACCAGAAGACATTGGAGTGAAATCAAACAGATCTTTCGATATCTTCATGGAACGTTTGATATGGGGTTGTTTTATCCCTATGGATCCAAGTCACAACTAGTTGGCTATGCAGATGTCGGATACTTGTCTGATCCACATAAAGGGAGATCTCAAACAGGATACATGTTCACGTATGGTGGTACAGCTATATCATGGAGGTCCACGAAACAGACGATAGCAGCAACCTCCTCTAATCATGCTGAAATACTAGCAATACATGAAGCAAGTCGCGAGTGTTTTTGGCTCAGGAGTTTGATCCAATATATCTTGTCATCATGTAGACTGATTGATCATAAGATAGCTCTAACTGTCCTGTTTGAAGATAATACAGCATGCATTGCCCAACTTAAAGGTAGATACATCAAAGGTGATAGAACAAAGCATATTTCTCTCAAATTCTTCTTCACTCATGATCTTCAAAATCAAGGGACAATTGATGTCCAACAGATCCGCTCAAGTGACAATCTGGCAGATTTATTTACAAAGTCACTCCTAAAATTTTCTTTTGAAAGATTGGTACAAGAGATTGGGATGCGCCGATTTCGAGATATTAAATGATGTCGACAAGAGGGGGAGACTATACTCTTTTTTCCTTAGTCAGGTTTTTTTTCCATTGGATTTTTCTTGACAAGGTTTTTAATGAGGCAGTCCCCATCACAAAGGATATTGTACTATTTTTCCTTCACTAAGGTTTTTCCCACAGGATTTTCCTTTAGTAAGGTTTTGATGAGGCAATCATCCTAAATGGACATCCAAAGGAGAGTATTGTGATAAAAAAGAATTGAATGTCCATTTATGAGATTGGGCGGCTAACATTTCTTATACTGAAGGAACAGCTTTTCAAAGCAAATTGAAAGTTAATAAAGGTTGAAAACAAAGGTCTGTCATCTATATAAATAGGTGAAGCCTCGCTTGAGTTTATACAAGCAATAACAAAACATTCTTACCTCTCTCTTCTTTCATGCATTTTAATATTATAAATTATATTTTCTTCTCTCTCTATGGGTGTTAGAATATAAGTATTAATATATAATATTAATACATTTCTATTAGTGTGAGATATTGAAGTGGTGAATATTATTATTAAAGTTATCTATTTACACATCTTTATTTTATATCTAGTACATCTTCTTTATTTATTTTACAACATTTATATATATTTTATTAACTATATTGTATATAAAAAGTTAATTATTATTATAAAATATATATTATTAAATTAGTTATTACAAACAAACACGGAAACACCCTTGGTTATCCTTCAAATCCTAAACCAGGAAACCTACACCTGAGACAAACTTGAGAAAGCGAAACCATCAATCATGAGCATGGATAGGATCAGTTTGTTACCGAACTCTATCCTTTGCGACATTCTTTCATACCTCCCAACAAAAGAAGCTGTATCCACCAGCATCCTCTCTCGCAGGTGGCGCCATGTTTGGAAGGATCTCCAAGTCCTTGACACAGAGGATATACCCTTTTTGTCCCCTCGGTTTGATTCATATGTGACTGATATTCTATCTCAGCGCAGTGCAAATTACCCTATTAAAAAGTTTCGCCTCACTTGCTATAATAGTTCAGAGGATCTCATCGTAACATGGCTTGATGCCGTCATTGGTCCCCATCTCCAGGAACTCTATCTCTGCTATAACTGCATTAATATAATGAAGAGACACAAGTTGCCTGAATCTATATTCACTTGTGTATCACTCAAATCCCTTGTTTTGAAACGTTTTTGTCATTTGAATTATGAGTTTCCAAATGTTTATCTACCATCCCTCAAGAACCTAGAGTTCGAAACCGTCTCTGTGGACCCCAGCAAGCTTTTATCCGGCTGCCCTGTTCTTGAAAATCTTAAGCTCATTCTACAGAGCATAACCCTAGAAGGTTTTCATGTACCCACAATTCAGATGCCTCGCACATTGAAAAGTTTAACCTTTCATGATTTCACTGGCATGATGGAAGAGATTAACGTTCGGGAAATATACACTCCATTTCTTGAATACCTGCATATCAAAACAGTGACCTCGGCGAACTCTAAGCTAGTATCAGTTATCAATTTTCCCAACATGGTGGAGGCATATCTTCATGTTTGTTCTAAAGATGGTGAGCATGTAGGTTGGGTACCCGTGATTCTCCAGGCACTCCGTGAAACCAAATTGTTGGCATTGACATATCACACAACGGAGGTATTATGCTTATCATAATCCCATGATTCCTCAAGCTAAATGTTTGACGTAACTCGATAATTTGAATTTATAACTATAATTTTGAATTAGGAATTATATTTGATATCTAGTTATCTTCTACACAGTGCTTATTTAGTGCTCCGGCTTTCGAGGTTCCAGAATTTCACCGTTTGCTCAAGCTAGAGGTTGATTTTTCATGTTTCAACACAAACTTCCTGCTAAACTTCCTTCATAATTGTCATGTACTTGAAGCTCTTGTAATTTTTGTTTGGAAGGTATGAATACATTTCAACTTAAAACTAGTGTCTGTATTTCTTTTTAGTTGTTTGTTGTTTCCCTGAGTCTATCGAGAAGTGTTGTTTTCTGTTATCAGCGAGCATATGATCACCCGGTGGAATATAATGGGCCAAGACCACCAAGCATGGTTCCCAATTGTTTGACATCACATCTCAGGAGTTTTGAGTTTGGAGGATATAGAAACTCTACAGATGAGCGTGAATTTATTGCATGTCTTTTACAAAGAGGACTTGTTTTGAAAACAGTCACAATTGATCCTGATTCTGATTTGGACCAAGAGACAAAGTACAATATTGTCAAGGGATTATCTGCTATACCGAGGGGCTCTCCAATATGTCAGCTTAATTTCATTTGACCACAAGCATGGTATGAACTGATCTCACTATCTCTATTCTCCGTTTTTCGTATGTTGGAGCCTTAGAAGTTTAAAATTATTAAAGTTTCATAACATAGGGTCAATTTTAGGCTAGTGCTCCAACTGAATTCTTAAAATATTTGTTATGCTTTTGAATAAATTTGTTTGATGCCCTGTTGATAAATAATGAAATATACACTTAAACATAGTATCGGTGGTTTGGATTGGCTAACTTTGATATTGACAAGTATTTTCATTTCTCTTGTTCATCCTTAACAGTTTGTTTTTTTGGGTCTCTCATCCTTGGAAATTTATATATGCCATTTGATCCTTTGAGTTGTATGTATGACTTTATGATGCAGGTTGATGGCAACTCTACTCTTTGGGCAACTGATTTTGTTTGATTGTTTTACGGTTTATGTACACAAACATGTTGGCTGCTATTTGACAATGTCTTTAGATTAAAGCACTATATAGTATGTATTGAGTATTGACTATTGTGTATGAATTTCTGTTTTTGAAAGAAGTTGGGATGTTAAGACCAAGTTATCCATTGCATATTACTGTACTCTTCTGACGTTATCTACGGTTCAATGTTTCTATATTTTCAAGTTGGATCATTTTTTGTGAGGCGTAAAAGTATGCATGGTTAATTAGGACTAAATTCCGTGGTTTTGCAGAAAAGTGATTTTTTCTGACAATGAATTGATGATTTGTATATCACAAACAGCAATTTTCATTTCTCCCCACCACCAATACAGATTTTTTTGGTCTTAACTCTCAATTGTTGTTGATGAACGTGACACTGTGACAGGATTATGCAATGGTTTGATACCAATCAAAGATAGTGTTGGACTCTGACTAATTTCATGGATATTCA
Organism: Arachis stenosperma; assembly: GCF_014773155.1. NCBI lineage: Eukaryota > Viridiplantae > Streptophyta > Magnoliopsida > Fabales > Fabaceae > Arachis > Arachis stenosperma. The sequence goes on from NC_080385.1 coordinate 4,003,046, forward strand.
TCCACTCAAATCTGGTCATAATACAATAGTGATAGATTTAGTCTTGCCACCTTCAAAAATACTTTAGAACCTTTCAAGTTTTAAGCTACAAATTAGTCATAGACCTTTTAAGCAGTTTTTGTATGATTAAAATTCTAAAGTCAATTTAATTTTTACTGATTTATAATCCAAATATAGAATTATTCTTAAATGAATTCAATTATCATTTTATAAGATTTATTCCAAAAAAAATTAATTAATTCACAATTCAGTTTATTCCAATTAAGATAAATTCAAATTTAAAAGTATTTTTGGTAGTATTATAGTATAAGATAAAAGAGGAAAATGTCAATAATAATATGTACAAGTAGTAAATCAAACTATGTTTATCCTGTACAAGTAGCTATTTAACTCAATTTACTACTTGTGCAACATATTCATGATAAATTGAATCAATTTGTTTCGATTTATATATAAATAACATTTTATTCTTCATGGTAAATTGAATCAACTTGACTCTATTTACATGTAAATAACATTTGAATCGATTTATATAGAAGTATTCAGGATATAGTATATAATTAATTTTAGTTTAGCAACATCGGTGTAATTTTAAATTGAAAATTGAAATTATTTTATTTGTATAGTTTATTCTGTAAAAAATATTATTATGAGAAATTGTCTTTCATAAAATCTATATGCAATTTATTTGTTGATGTCATAATTATTCTTAGAATTAAAATAACATGACTTCCAAATCTTTTAACTCATAACTCATTATCATCACAAAAACTAATGAATTGGTTAATATTTTTCAATAGCATCTTTGGAACACCATTAACTATTAGTTTGCGTGAAACAAAGCCAAGAATATTTTATACAAATTGACTCTCTATATTTCTTTTATATGTATAAATTGAATTCGAACCAAGATACACTTATACATACCTTTTTAAATAACAAATATGAGATGGTTGTTGATTTATTCAATAATGTCCAACATAAGATTCTGCATAGTTCTTTGAAAAACACGTTTTAAGTTTATCTGTATGGTCCTCTATTAGATCATTACTAATCTTCAATAATTATTTAACCAATTATTTTGTCTCCTCTTAATTTGAGGTAATTATACATATAAACAATATCATATTTTTACTAGTTTGAATATTAATAAAACTGTTAAAAATAAAATAAATTCACAGTTAAATGCACAAAATTTTATTTTAACTGTAATAGAATGGTATGTCATTACTTTAATTAAAGGTTAAAAATTATTGTTCCATCTTTTAAAGTTATCGTACATTCACCAATTAAAAAATAGAAGACATGTGTATTTAGATGTCATCTTTTAATTAAAGCTATCAATATTATTGAGTGTTTTTGTACTTTTTTAATACAGATATGTGTCTAAATCCAATCTTGTTTAAAAGTTCAGTAGCTATTAGATCATAAGATTTTGACACATTCAGACGTCTAAATTCCAATAATCTTAAATCCTAATAAACAAATAAAAAAAATAGTAAACCTTAGAGACGATTTTGTATGGAAAAAAATTAAGGATAGAAAAATTTTTCGACTTATATCTTTAGAGACTAAAATGGTACTTAACCCTAAAAAAACTAAACGACCTTGAGAATTATTCTTAAAATATAATGAGACTCCTAATAAAAAAAATTTGTTAATCCTAGTTGGTTCTTAATGGATAAATCAATAGTTTAACATGTGATGTAGACTTATTCTATTAATAAAGAGAGAAAATATTGATAGAAAGGTTAATCAATCTCATAAAAATAAAGATCATGAGCTAAAAAGACTATTTTTTTTAGGACTTTATTGTTTTTCGAAGTAATTGTCAGAGGCCGTTTAGATTTTTTTTAATTTTATATTTATAATTATATGACTTTTAAAGTTAATTATATTTTCATAATTTTATTATTTATCTTGTTTGCACTAATAACAAAATAAATATACATATAACTTAATTACAGTATAAATAAAATATAAATGATGTCAATTTTATTTTATTTTTTTTAATATAATCAAATTTGATTCAAAGAGTGATAATTTGGATAATTACATTATATCCATTTGAATTTATTTTTTGTTAAATCCAATTCAAATATTGTGATTTGATTGGATTATTTTATATCCATTAAAATTTATAATTCTATATTTTTTTATTCTATTGTAGAATTGAATTACATCCCATCCAGATTTAATTTTTAAAAATTTTACAATTTAAATGATATCTATATAAATTCAAGATTTAAATTTTAAAATTTAAAAATTATAAATCATTGATTGATTTTTAAATCCAAATAAATCAAGTGAAAATAGATTATAATAATTTAAATTTAATAAAATAAAATAAAATGAAATCATATAATACCTTTTATAACAAAAATCAAACAAACAAACAGCCTTGGTTCTCCTTTAAATCCTAAACCCTAGAGTTGAGTCTAACCCTCTCCAGATACAAATTTGAGTAAGCGAAACCATCAATCATGAACATGGATAGGATCAGTTTATTACCGAACTCTATCCTTTGCGACATTCTCTCTTTCCTCCCAATAAAAGAAGTTGTATCCACCAGTATTCTCTCTCGCAGGTGGCGCCATGTTTGGAAGGATCTCCAAATCCTTGACATAGATGATAGACCCTTTTTTTCCCGTCCGAGATATCGGTTTGATTCATATGTGAATACTATTCTAACTCAGCGCAATGCAGATTACCCCATCCAAAAGTTTCGCCTCACTTACTTTAGAAGTTTAGAGGATCTCATCTTAACATGGCTTGATGCCGTCATTGGTCCCCACCTCTAGGAACTCTATCTCTGCACTGGTTTAATGAGACCAATCAAGTTGCCTGAATCCATATTCACTTGTGTATTACTCAAGTCCCTTGTTTTGATACATGGTAGATATTTGGATAATTATCCAGAGTTTCCAAATGTTTATCTGCCATCCCTCAAGAATCTACACTTGGATCCCGTCGACGTGGACCCCAGCAAACTTTTATCCGGCTGCCCTGTTATTGAAAATCTTAAGCTCATTCTACAGAAGACGACCCGAGAAGGTTCTTATGTTTATGCACCTACAATCCAGATGCCTCGCACATTGAAAAGTTTAACCTTTGAAGATTACACTAGCTTGATGGAAGAGATTAACGTTCGGGAAATATACACTCCATTTCTTCAATACCTGCGTGTGAGAACAGTGGCCTCCCCGAAGCTACAGGTATCAGCTATCAATTTTCCCAACATGGTGGAGGCACATCTTCATATTTTTCATGAACGTCTTGAGCATGGGGTTTGGGTGCCCAAGCTTCTCCAGGCACTCCGCGAAACAAAATTGTTGGCATTGAAATATGCAACAACACAGGTAACATGCTTATCATAATCCCATGATTCCTCAAGCTAAATGTTTGATGTAACTCAATAATTTGAATTTATAACTATAATTGTGAATTAGGAATTTTATATTTGATATCTAGTTATCTTTTACACAGTGCTTATTTAGTGCTCCGGCTTTCGAGTTTCCAGAATTTCACCGTTTGCTCAAGCTAGAGGTTCATCTTCCATGTTTCAACACAAACTTCATGCTAAACTTCCTTCATAATTGTCATGTACTTGAAGCTCTTGTAATTCATATTTGGGTATGAATATATTTCAATTTGAAGCTTGAAACTAGTGTCTCTGTTTCTATTTGTTGTTTGCCTGCATATATTGACAAGTGTTGTTTCCTGTTATCAGGGATATTATTCTCACCCGGTGGAGGAGTATAATGGGCCAACACCACCAACCATGGTTCTGAATTGTGTGACATCATATCTCAAGAGTTTTGAGTTTAGAGAATATCAAGACACTGCAGATGAGCATGAGTTTATTGCATATCTTTTACAAAGAGGACTTGTTTTGAAGAACTTGACCATTCATCTTGAATCTAATTTGGACCAAGAGACAAAGTACAATATTGTCAAGGGATTATCTGCTATACCGAGGCGCTCTACAATATGTCAGCTAAATTTCATTGATCAAAATCCCATTTAACATGGTATGAACTCACACTATCTCTATCCTCTGTTGTTCATTGATCAAAACTGTTAAGACAAAATATCATGTTGGAGTCTTAGAGTTTTATATTATTAAAGTTGCACACTAGTGAGTCAATTTTAGGGCCAGTGTTCCACCTAAATTCTTGAAATATTTGTTGATGCTTGTGAATACTTCTTACCGAATATGATGCTTATGAATAAATTTGTCTGGTGCCCTGTTCCTTGAGATTGACGATGACAAGTATTTTCAATTCTTTGTTTCATGCATAATTTTTTTTGGTCCCTCAACTTTGGAAATTTATACATGCCGTTTAATGCTATGATGTGCATAAGCTCTTGAATATAGCGATTTATGATGCAGGATGATCGCATCTCTACTCTCTAGGAAACCTGCCAAACGTTTGCTTGTTTTATGGTTATGTTCACAAAACATGTGGGCTGCTATTTAACCGTGTTGCTAGATTAAACCACTCTATAGTATATTTTGTGTATGAATTTCTGTTTTTGAAGGAAGTTGGTAAGTTAAGACTAAGTTATCCACTGCATATTGTTTTACTCTTTTGACGTTATCTATGGTTCTTATATTTCTCTATTTTTAAGTTGGATTATTTTTTTGTGATGCGCAAAAGTATGCATGGTTAATTAGGACTAGATGCCATGATTTTGCAGAAAGTGATCTTTCCGGCAATGAATTGATGAATTATATGGCACAAACATAGCAACTTTGATTAGGCAATGCTTTGTTACCTAGTTCAAAGATAGTGTTATACCCTCACTAATTCCATGCATGTTCATCCTATCAAATCTGGCCACAATACAAGGATAGATTTAATTTAGCAACCTTCAAAAATAGTTTAGAACCTTTTAAGCAATGAATTACTCATAAACATTCGACTTATACTGAAATTGTGTGTTTAATTTTGTTGTAATGATAGATGAAAATATTTTATAGTCATTTTTTTTTTTACATCGGCCTGTTCTTATGATTATTGGATGTGATAGTAGTTCCTTTGTTGACATGACAATAAGTGATTGCATGAAATGATGAAAATTAATCCTAAAAATATATAATTGCAATAATTCTAAGTTTTATCAATTTTGAAGTTAAAATGTTTTAACAAACTTGTCGTTTAAATTAGGGTGTCTAATCTGCCAAGTGTAAAAATATGTTTGGATAAATACAATGAGATAAAATTTGGCTTTAAACTTATTTAAAGCCATGAAAATAGATAATATTATGAGAATTTTTTTTTAATATAAGTGAGATTTATTTGTTGATATCACAATTATTCTTAGAATTAAAATATCTTGTCTATTTTTAAATTTGTTAATATTATTCAATAATATCTTTGGAATTCTACTAACTATTAGTTTGCGTGAAACAAAGCCAAGAGTATGTTATACAATAATTATAGATCAAAGAAATCAAATTGATTCTCTATATTTCTTTTAAAATAAACTTTTATATCTAATCAAGTTGCTATAACTTAATTCAGTTTCACAAGCCACTACCTTTAATAACCCTAACTTAATGTGTGATTACATATAACTGTTTTTTCTATGCGGATTTTTTTTTCAAATTTTCTTAGCCTTTTTTGTATTTTTTTCTTTTTTTGTGTTCTCTTCATTCTATTTTTTTTCTACGTTCTTTTCGTTCACGATCAATACTCTTTGATTTGAATTGAAAATTTAAGATCATATTTTTTTGAAATTAAAATGTGAAATCAAGTTTGAATTTGAATGTAATTTAGGATTTTGTATTTGTTTTTTCATTGAATCTGTTTTTGTTCCTAATTTCGATGCATTTAGAAAGATATTTTAGTTCAATTAGGAACAATTTTCGGTGTTTGTTCAATTTTTCTATGATGATGAGCCATTTGTGCGAAAATGTTGATAGAGTTTATTTCGGCGTCATTTTTGAAAAAGATATTTTTTAAATGATATTTTTTTAAAAGATCTCTTACAAAAGTAAAAGTGATTTTATGTTTTGATATCCCATATAAAAAGTTTTTTTTATCTATCAATTATGTTTGGGTAAAACAAGATAAAAGTATATTTTTGTTCATTTATTATATGAAAAATATCTTTTTTTTAAAAAAAAAAGATCTTTTAGAAAAAATGTAAATTGTAACTTCTCAGAAAAGATGTTTTTTTTTTTAATTTTTCTAGTACTTTTACTTTTACAATTAGAAATTTGTCAAACATACTAAACAATAAAATAAATATTTTTCATTGAAAAAAAATATTTTTTATCGATTTAATGGCGCCCGAACAAACACTTAAAGAAGAAGAAGTTGGTGCTTTTTCTTCTCCTTCTATTTTTTCCTCATTTTATTCTTTCATTATTGTCATTATCATCGTCATTGTCTTTTTTTTATATGTATAACAGTTCAAATTCAGAATGCACCAAAATTTCTTAACGACAACGACACACAAATTAACTCAGTTTAAAACAAATTCAAACTAAAAGTACACTTTATTTAAATCCAAAATGTAGCGCAATTACTTAATGATAAGTACACACAAACAAACTCAATTCAAAACAAGTTCAGACAAAAAATGCACTTTATTTAAATCAAGAATACACCAAAATTCAAATTCAGAATGTATCGAAAGTACTTCATGATAATGGCACACAAACAAATTTAATTTAAAACAAGCACAGACCAAAAATTCTTCCTCTTCTTTCTTCTTCTTCTAAATTCTTCCTCTTCTTTCTTCTTCTTCTTTTGTTTATTTTTTGTTCTTGTTTTATCTTTTCATATACTCTTTTAACAAGAATAAAAATAAAAAAATAAAATAAATAAATAGAAAGAAACGCATAATGATATAAAATTACTGGGAAGAAGAGGAGGAAAAGAAAAAATGCAGTAACAACAATAAAAGACGATTATGAGAAGAAAACACGCGAAGAATAAGAAGGAACACGAAAAAAAAGAATTCAAAGAAAAATGAAAAAAAGAAGAAAAAAGAGCAGAAATACGAAAAAAAAAGAAAAGAATAAAAAAGAGGAGAGGAACATGGAATCGTTTTATGAAGTTGAAGCGTGTATTCACACTTTAATAATAAAATTGATTTTTTTGTTAAGTTTTAACCAATTTAATTAAACTTGATTATAAAAAAAAAAATCTTAAATGTATAGTATAACTGTTTCTTATATACGTATAAATTGAATTTGAAGTAAGATTTACTTATACTTTTTAGATATCAAATATGAGATGATTGTTGATTTTTTTTAATAATGTCCAACATAAGAGGCCGCATAGTTCTTTTAAAAAAAAATCTCGATGACATGATGTAGAAAATATTTGATAAGATAAACAACTAGCTCATCAAATATCTAGTTTAAAGAAGGAATAATAATATTGTTTGAAAAACCTTTCAAATTCATCATTTGCATAGTTCTCTATTAGATCATTATTAATTTTCAATAATTATTTACCTAATTATTTTGTCTCTTCTTGATTTGACAATTATACATATAAACAATATTATATTTTTAGTAGTTTGAGCAATTGATAAAATTATTAAAAATAAAATAAATTCACAATTAAATACATAATATTTTATCTTGATGACGATAGAATGATAAAAAATGTGTCTAAAACTTTCATCTAAGGTATCTTCTTCTTTTTAAAAAGAGAAATTCATAATTCTAAAAATTAAACTGAATCAAACTGAATCGGCTAAACTAACCGAGTTAATCTGGAACACTTAAAATGATCACTTAATTAATTCGGTTGATCTCATAAACTATCTCCAGAAACTAATAAAAAATTAGTAGAATTGACAGTTAATCAATGAACTGTTGAAAACAACTAGGGTTAAAAGTGAGTCGAGCTTAGCCAAACTAGATCAAGCTCAAGCTCGACTCACGAAAATAAAGTTTGGTTCACGGCTCAACTCATTAACAATCGAGTCTATTTCGTAAGTTCAATCTCGACTCAACAAAAGCTCATGAACTGGCTCGAGCTCAAGAATTGGCTCAAATAATAGGAACATAATCTATAATTCTATATCAATAAATTATAATTTATATATATATATATATTAAAAAATATTAGAAAAATAAATTTAATATATTGTCTCTCTATTAATTATAAATTTTTTATTTATGTCCTACATCAAAATTATATATAAAAAAAGACTATAAAATTTTAAATAATTAGGAACATTAATATATATGTAAAATTATATATATATTAAATTATTAATACGCATATCCTATATGCATTTAATCTGTACTTTTAATATTATATATATTGAACCCATTCACGAACTAATGAGTTGAGCTTATTCAAACTCAAACTCGAGTCACAAAAAAAAAACTCAAACTCGACTCATTTAATTTATGAGCTCAAATCTAAGCTCAAACTCGATTTACTAGCTCACAAATTCAGCTTATCGAACTATTAACGAATCAAATTCAAAGTGGCTCATGAGCTAATTTGATTCACTTCCACCCGTAAAAACAACCGATTTATTTAAAGATTTTCGGTTCCGTATCAACCCCTAAAAACGGCACCATTTAATCTTAAAAAAAAAAGGCGCCTTATTCCCCCCAAATGCAACCCACCAGTTCCACTCCTCTCTTTTTCTCTGAAAATTGAAAATTCATTTGGAGAACCTAGTCCCCAAACGCAGCCCGAATCTCCGCAACGACCGACCCTCTCCGTAGTCATCGCCGAACTCTTCTCCTCCGAGAACAGGTGTCGCGTGTGAAAATCTGTCGCCGTCGTAGGAAGCTCCGTCGCCATCCTAGGAAGCTCTCTTCTGTCGCCGTTGTGTGGAAGCTCTGTCGCCGTTGTCGTCTCCTCTGTTGGAGCTCTCTCTCTGTCTTCGCCGGCAGTTCGCACTCCTCTGTCGTCGCCCTCACTCTCCTTCCTCTCTCGCCGCCGGTAAGCATTGTTACTTGGAATTATTTTTACTTAGTTTTGTAATTCGTACTCTTGTTAATAATTTTGAGTCGCTGATTTTCAGATTTTGATAATATTTTTGTAGTTTTATTAATAATACTGGGTTTAGTGGATTATTGAATGTTTGAGTTGTTGAATGATTCTGTCAAATTTTTTTGTTGAATTAATTTCGTTCATGGTTTTTTTTTTGTATGTTAAAGATGGAACAATTATAAAGTGATCAACAGTTATAAGACAATGCTGTTCAAGAATTTTAAATTGGTTTGTGACGAGTTGCGTCTTTGATTAGTTGAAAAGTTGTTTGTTAATATTTTTTTTGATAGTAGAACATTTTGTGTTTGTGACTATGTGCGTTTTGATTATTTTTAGTTATAAACTTTGATGTTTAAAATTGTTTGTAATTATCTAATATTAAAATTATGAATAATTCATTATATGAAATTGTAAAATTTTAAATTTTATTAAGTTAAAAATGATTCAATTTAAATATTTAAAATTATATATTAAATTTTTAATAATTTTATTTAATATTTAATTAAATCAGTTGAATCCAATCGAATGATTGATCCAATAACCCTTGGTTATCCTTCAAATCCTAAACCAGTAAACCCTACAGCTGAGAAAGCCAAACCATCAACCATGAACATGGATAGGATCAGTTTCTTACCCGACTCTATCCTTTGCGACATTCTCTCATACCTCCCAACAAAACAAGCTGTATCCACCAGCATCCTCTCTCGCAGGTGGCGCCATGTTTGGAAGGATCTACAAGTCCTTGACATAGAGGATAGACCCTTTTGGTCCCGTCGGGGATATCGGTTTGATTCATATGTGAATGCTATTCTATCTCAGCGCAGTGCAAATTACCCTATCAAAAAGTTTCGCCTCACTTCCTATAATAGTTCAGAGGATCTCATCTTAACATGGCTTGATGCCGTCATTGGTCCCCATCTCCAGGAACTCTATCTCTTCATTGGTTTAATGAGGAGAATCAAGTTGCCTGAATCTATATTCACTTGTGTATCACTCAAGTCCCTTGTTTTGAAACGTTATAGTCATTTGAATTATTATCCAGAGTTTCCAAATGTTTATCTGCCATCCCTCAAGAATCTAGAGTTGGATATCGTCTCTGTGGACCCCAGCAAGCTTTTATCCAGCTGCCCTGTTCTTGAAGTTCTTAAGCTCATTCTACAGAACACGACCCAAGAAGGTTTTCATGTTTATGTACCTACAATCCAGATGCCTCGCACATTGAAAAGTTTAACCTTTGAAGATTACACTAGCTTGATGGAAGAGATTAACGTTCGGGAAATATACACTCCATTTCTTGAATACCTGCATATGAGAACGGTGGCCTCGGCGAACTCTGAGCTACAGGTATCAGTTATCAATTTTCCCAACATGGTGGAGGCACATCTTGATCTTTGTCATGAAAGTGTTGAGCATGGGGCTTGGGTGCCCAAGCTCTTCAAGGCACTCCGCGAAACAAAATTGTTGGCATTGAAATATGAAACAACACAGGTAACATGCTTATCATAATCCCATGATTCCTCAAGCTAAATGTTTGATGTAACTCGATAATTTGAATTTATAACTATATTTGATATCTAGTTATCTTCTACACAGTGCTTATTTAGTGCTCCAGCTTTCGAGTTTCCAGAATTTCACCGTTTGCTCAATCTAGAGCTTGATGTTCCATGTTTCAACACAAACTTCCTGCTAAACTTCCTTCATAATTGTCATGTACTTGAAGCTCTTGTAATTTGTATTTGGAAGGTATGAATATATTTCAATTTAAAACTACTGTCTCTATTTCTTTTTCGTTGTTTGTTGTTTCGCTCAGTCGAGAAGTGTTGTTTTTTCTTATCAGCGAGCATATGCTCACCCTGTGGAATATAATGGGCCAAGACCACCAAGCATGGTTCCCAATTGTTTGACATCACATCTCAGGAGTTTTGAGTTTAGAGGATATCAAGACTCTACAGATGAGCGTGAATTTATTGCATATCTTTTACAAAGAGGACTTGTTTTGAAGACCGTGACAATTCATCTTAAATCTGATTTCGACCTAGAGACAAAGTACATTATTGTCAAGGGATTATCTGCTATACCGAGGGGCTCTCCAATATGTCAGCTTAATTTCATTGACCACAATCATGGTATGAACTGATCTCACTATCTCTATTCTCTATTGTTCGTTGATCATTGTTGACAATATATCATGTTGGAGCCTTAAAAGTTTAAAATTATTAAAGTTTCATAACATAGGGTCAATTTTAGGCTAGTGTTCCAACTAAATTCTTAAAATATTTGTTATGCTTCTGAATAAATTTGTTTGATGCCCTGTTGATAAATAATGAAATATACACTTGAACATAGCATCGGTGGTTTGGACTGGCTAACTTTGATATTGACAAGTATTTTCATTTCTCTGGTTCATCCTTAAAAGTCTGTTTTTTTGGTCTCTCATCCTTGGAAATTTATATATGCCATTTGATCCTGTGAGTTGCATGTATGGCTTTGTGATGCAGGTTGATGGCAACTCTACTCTCTGGGCAACTGACAAACGTTTGATTGTTTTACGGTTTACGTACACAAACATGTTGGCTGCAATTTGACAATGTTGCTAGATTAAAGCACTATATAGTATATATTGACTATTGTGTATGAATTTCTGTTTTTGAAAGATGTTGGGAAGTTAAGACCAAGTTAACCACTGCATATTATTGTACTCTTCTGATGTTATCTACGGTTCAATGTTTCTCTATTTTTAAGTTGGATCATTTTTTGTGATGCGTAAAAATATGCATAGTTAATTAGGACTAAATGCCATGGTTTTGCAGAGAAGTCATTTTTCTGACAATGAATTGATGATTTGTATAGCACAAACAGCAATTTTGATTACGCACTGCCACCAATTCAGATTTACATATAAATAGCATTTGATTCTTTGTGGTAAATTGAATCAACTTGACTCAATTTATATATAAATAATATTTGATTCGATTTATATAGAAGTGTTCAGGACATAGGGTATAACTAATTTTAGCTTAGGACATCTGTATAATTTAAAACTGAATTCATTTTATTTGGAGGTAACACTTCTCCTTCCGATGCTCCAAAATTGTATAGGTAATGTCATAACTCAACAATTTATTTTCACTTTCTCAGGTCTTCTAACAACATAGGTTTCTATCTGTGCAGGTTATGTATAGTCTTCCTTACCTTGAGCTGCATCGGATATGCCATGCCCTTTATACTGTGTGCAACAATTTGTTGCTGCCTACCTTGCATAATTTCTGTCTTCGGCATTCCTGAGGAATTTTCACCAAACAGAGGAGCCTCAATAGAATCCATTAACACTCTGCTAGGTTTGACTTGCTTAGTTGTAAATTAATATCTTTTATTTTTCATGACTTAATTGCAGGCTTGCTGCATTTGCTTGGCAAAATATGTAGACAACGACGAACTTAGGGAGCTACCATGCTTTCACATCTTTCATGTAGGGTGTATTGATAAATGGTTAAAGATAAATGCATCCTGTCCTCTTTGTAAATATGAAGTTGGTACAAACAATGAAGGGTCACATTCGACCATGGGTTCCAATGAGCATTAGATGAGAAAACAAAAAGGGAGACAATTCTGTTGTTGTATTCAATGTGCTAGTAATTGCTTACATGAAGTCACGTTACCAAAGAAGAAGCATTTTCCCTGATATTGGTCATATTTGGGTTCTTGCCTTGAAGTGTTGTTTTTTTGTTGCTAGAGAGATGAAGATAGATGCAACATTAGCACCTTTCCCCAATTTTCCATATCAAGTGTTGTTCTAGAATATAGGCTACACTAATATTGTATTGTATGTATGTAGTACATTGTAAACAAATATAATCAAAATGTTGATTTTGATTTACCTTGAGTTTAAAGTTCTTCAGAAATAATTATACAAACCCGGCGGATTCAGTTATACACAGACTTGCAATATCCAGACGCCTTTTCACAGTTGGGAGAGGGAGAACTTGCAAAGAAAAATACATGGGAGTGACGTGTGTGAAGATTTCCATTTCCTTTACCCTCTATCCCCTAATTATAACAGGATCTAGCTTGCTTCAGAGAATTGGTTGATCTCCAATACTTACACAGGAAAATGAACTCACAATCACATTATTCTTGGCACATTTATGGCAAATATCAGATACTAAAATTTTCATTAGCAGTGGTCCTCACATCTAGCCAACAGAAAAATAAAACACACAACACAGCTGTCCAGTTTTACTTACTCAATGCAGCATCCTGATCATGAAGTATTGTCCCAAGAAGTTTGTGAACAGCAATACAGTCTTTAAGTGTCCATTCCCTGACTGGTCCAAGTGCTCCATTACTATCAAGACATTACAGAATGATTTATTATTGCTGAGTGAAACATCAGAAAACGAAATTGATATAGATAGAAACAAGAAACATTAACTGACACAAACATGATACAATACACCAGCTTCCAGAATTACTATAGTAAAATCAATCACATCAAGAACCTAATGGTTGAGCGCTCAGCTTCTAAGACACTCCAAATCAGTTTCTCGCCATCAGTCACAGGTGCATTCATGGGCCCCCGTAAAATCCAGAATTACTTGTAGTGCAAGCAAAATCTTATTTCGTCTTGTATAACATTCAAAAGCAAGCAAGTGTGTTACCAATGAATCAGGTGAATTCTTCTGTAGCAACTTCAAGTACTTCGTGGCTTCTGACAGTGGATCTTCCACCTAAGTCAGGAAAATACATGAGATGCAAGACATTGTCCCCTTCACAATTAAAACAAGCACAGTATATAAATGACAGATGAATGTTTAAAATCAGATTTTTGCATAACATTGATTGACCTGACACTAAGTATCATATTTGATTTTCAGTTTCTCAAATATGAATATATAACATTACATTATTAGAAAGATAGAGTTGGTGCTAAGCAGCTCTAGAGAGATTTAATTTATCAATTTAATGTGTTTGTACTCAAAAGGAAAAGGCTAATGAACAAAAGAATTAGATCTGTACTCCTGGTCTATTCACTCATTCACTGTGATTTTCTATAGTTAGAATTTTCTGCAAAAATCCAAAATACCACAATACATGGTGGCAACCGTCAGAATGGTAAATAGCTTTCACCAGAGGCTAGCTCATACCTTCATAAGATAAATGTCAAAATATATGGTCAGATGTTAAACCAAAATGTACACTGTATAATGCAAAATATCAATGCATTGCATGTCATGAAGGTTGTTGTGTTGATCACCATCTTTTGTAAACAGTACAGCAGCTTTTTCAGCCAAAGCCACCTTTTGGCAAAACCTGATCAGCCTGCAGCATGCGCTTAACACATTCACTATTAACATAACCATCGGCAAGATCCATACACCTGGCTTCATCTGCAAATGCAGCAGCAGCAGCAAAATCACCAGCATGTTTCAAGAGGTAACCAAGAGTATCACAACATGAGATCTACCCCATAAAATAGTTTTACCAAGTCATGAACTAAAACACAAAAAAGTTAACAAGTATTGGCCTGACGTCCTAATTGAATGCTCTAACTCAAGAATAAGTTGTTCCATAATGTCTACCTGAACAAAGTTCAAAAGAATAAAAAGAATAATCAGAACCCATAGGAAACTTATCTTCTACTATACAACATGATGGAAGAAAAAATACAATCAAATATCTCATAGTTTTTCATTTGATTACTGTTGGCTGCTATTTGACAATGTCGCTAGATTAAAGCACTATATAGTAGTTGGGAAGTTAAGACAAAGTTATCCGCTGCATATTATTGTACTCTTCTGCCGTTATCTACGGTTCAGTGTTTCTACATTTTTAAGTTGGATAATTTTTTGTTAGGACTAAATGCCATGGTTTTGCAGAAAAAGTCATTTTTCTGATAATGAATTCATGATTTGTATAGCACAAACAGCAATTTTGATTACACACTACCACCAATTCAGATTTTTTTTTTTGGTCTTAACTCAACTATTGGTGATGAATGTGACAGGTTTATGCAATGCTTTGATACCAATCAAAGATAGTGTTAGACTCTGACTAATTTCATGGATATTCATCCAATCAAACCTGGTCATAATACAATAGTGATAGATTTAGTCTTGCCACCTTCAAAAATAATTTAGAACCTTTTAAGCTACAAATTAGTCATAAACCTTTGAAGCAGTTTTTGTATGATTAAAATTCTAAAGTCTAATTTTATTTTCACTGATTTATAATCCAAATATAGAATTAATTCTTAAATGAATTCAATTATCATTTTATATGATTTATTCCAAAAAAAAAAATTAATTCACAAATCAGTTTATTCCAATTAAAATCAATTCAAATTTAAAAGTATTTTCAGTAGTATTGTAGTATAAAATAAAAGAAAAAAATGTCAATCATAATAATATGTACAAGTAGTAAATCAAACTATGTTTATCCTACACAAGTGGCTATTTGATTCAATTTACTATTTGTCCAACACATTTATGGAAAATTGAATCAACTTTGATTCGATTTACATATAAATAATATTTGATTTTTTAAATTATTGATTGATTATTCAAATCCAAATAAATCGAGACAAAATAAAAGAGAATAATTTAAATTTAATCAAACTAAAAAATAAATTCAAATCATATAATACCGTTTATAATAATCTTAGTCAAAT
This sequence comes from Arachis stenosperma, assembly GCF_014773155.1. Taxonomy (NCBI): domain Eukaryota; kingdom Viridiplantae; phylum Streptophyta; class Magnoliopsida; order Fabales; family Fabaceae; genus Arachis; species Arachis stenosperma. Next base: position 4,018,694 of record NC_080385.1, read on the forward strand.
TTATATAATCAAAATCAAAGAAACAAACACCCTTGTTTATCCTTTAAATCCTAAACCCTACACCTGAGTCTAACCTCTCCGGAGACAAACTTGAGAAAGCAAAACCATTAACCATGGACATGGATAGGATCAGTTTGTTACCGAACTCTATCCTTTGCGACATTCTCTCATACCTTCCAACAAAACAAGCTGTATCCACCAGCATCCTCTCTCACAGGTGGCGCCATGTTTGGAAGGATCTTCAAGTCCTTGACATACAGTATATACCCTTTTTGCCTCATCGAGAAGACCGATTTGACTCATGTGTGAATGCTATTCTATCTCAGCGCAATGCAGATTACCCCATCCAAAAGTTTCGCCTCACTTCCTATAAAAATTCAGAGGATATCATCTTATCATGGCTTGATGAGGATCTCACCTTAACATGGCTCGATGCCGTCATTGGTCCCCATCTCCACGAACTCTATCTCTGCATTGATTTAAGAGTTGCCTGAATCCATATTCACTTGTGTATCACTCAAGTCCCTTGTTTTAAACCGTAATATTTATTTGAATTGTTATCCAGAGTTTCCAAATGTTTATCTGCCATCCCTCAAGAACCTAGAGTTGGATTTCGTCTCTGTGAACCCCAGCAAGCTTTTATCCGGCTGCCCTGTTCTTGAAATTCTTAAGCTCACTCTATATAACACGACCGGAGAAGGTTTTCATGTTCATGAACCTACAATCCAGATGCCTCGCACATTGAAAAGTTTAACCTTTGAAGATTACACTAGCTTGAGGGAAAAGATCGACGTTCGGGAAATATACACTCCATTTCTTGAATACTTGAATATGAGAACGGTGGCCTGGACGGACTCTGGGCTACAGGTATCAGTTATCAATTTTCCCAACATGGTGGAGGCACATCTTGATATTTTTCATGAACGTGTTGAGGATGGGGCTTGGGTGCCCAAGCTTTTCCAGGCACTCCGCGAAACAAAATTGTTGGCATTGAAATATGAAACAACACAGGTAACATGCTTATCATAATCCCATGATCCCTCAAGCTAAATGTTTGATGTAACTCGATAATCTCAACTTATAACTATAATTATGAATTATATTTAATATCTAGAGTTATCTTCTACACAGTGCTTATTTAGTGCTCCGGCGTTCGATTTTCCAGAATTTCTCCGTTTGCTCAAGCTAGAGGTTGATCTTCCATGTTTCAACACAAACTTCTTGCTAAACTTCCTTCATAATTGTCATGTACTTGAAGCTCTCGTAATTCATATTTGGGGGGTATGAATACATTTCAATTTGAAACTTAAAACTAGTGTCTCTATTTCTATTTGTTGTTTGCCTGCATATATTGACAAGTGTTGTTTCCTGTTATCAGGGATATGATTTTCACGGGGTGAAGTATAATGGGCCAACACCACCAACCACGGTTCCTAATTGTGTGACATCATGTCTCAAGAGTTTTGAGTTTACAAAATATCAAGACACTGCAGATGAGCATGAGTTTACTGCATATCTTTTACAAAAAGGACTTGTTTTGAAGACAGTGACAATTCATCTTAAATATAATTTGGACCAAGAGACAAAGTGCAATATAGTGAGGGGATTATCTGCTATACCGAAGGGCTCTACAATATGTCAGCTAACTTTCATTAATGGAAATCCTATTTAACATGGTATGAACTCTCATAATCTCTATTCTCCAATGTTCATTGATTATTGTTGACAAAATATCATGTTGGAGCCTAAAAAGTTTAAAATTATTTAAATTTCATTACATTGGGTCAATTTAGGCTAGTGTTCCCCCTAAATTCTTAAAATAGTTGTTGATGCTTCTGAATAAATTTGTTTGATGCCATGTTCCTTGAGAAATAATGAAATATACACTTGAACATTGTATCGGTGTTTGGATTTGCTAACTTTGATATTGACAAGTACTTTCATTTCTCTTTTTCATCCTTAAAATTTTGGCATTTTTTTTTTCGGGGTCTCTTTAAAGCACTATTTTGTCATTTTGTGCATCAATTTCTGTTTTTGAAGGTAGCTGGGAAGTGAGAGTTAAGACTAAGTTATCCCCTGCATATTATTATACTTTGTACTCCATGGACGCTATCTACGGTTCAATGTTTCTATATTTCTAAGTTGGATAACTTTTTGTGATGCGTAAAAATATCCATGGTTAATTAGGACTAAATGCCATGATTTTGCAGAAATGTGATTTTCCTGACATTGAATTGATGAATTGTATAGTACAAACAGCAATTTTGATTACGCACAACCACCAATTCAGATTAGTTTGGTCTTAACTCTTAACTGTTGGTGATGAACATGACAGGATTATGCAATGCTTTGATACCAATCAAAGATAGTGTTAGACTCTGACTAATTTCATGTATGTTCATCCAATCAAAGCTGGCCCTAATACAATAACGATAGATTTAGTTATGAAGCCTTAAAAAATATTATAGAACCTTTTAAGCTGTTTGTATATGATTAAAATTTTAAAGTCAATTTAATTTTCGCTGATTTATAATCCAAATATGGTATTAGTTCTTAAATTAATTCAATTATCATTTTATATGATTTATAGTATAAGATAAGAGTTACTTGCTTATACCAAAAGAAAGGGCCTGGTTTTACTAGCAATAAGCAGATAGTATAGGAAAAAATTTTAAAATAAAAATGAACCAATTTAATTAAATTGGGTTCGTCTAGTGGTTAGCTCATTAATCTGCTTATATAAGTGTTGAGGGTTCGAATTTTGCTTTATGCATGCAGTAATAGAGCTCGGTACCGCAATAAATTAATCTTTGACCTTACGAGTTAAGAAATATCGTGAAAAACTAATAAATAAAAAAAAACCAACTTGTTTTACCAATTTTATAAGTCCCAATTAACGAGTAATATGAGATAAGTACCAGAGTTAATGAAATATATTAACATTTTAATTTTGCAAACGCGAAAATGGACACACATTATAAAAAAATATAACTAAGTCATAAAAATATAATTTTTTAAAAGAGTAAAGTATCGTTTCTGTCTTTAATATTTGGGAGGTGTTTCTAACGGTTAAATTGTTCTATTTGTATCCCTAACGATTATAAAAATGATTCAATATTATCCTGCCCATCGATTATATAACAAATCAGATTGTATTTCAATTATTCTCACTTAAATGTATTCATTTTCAATTGAGTCTCACTTGAATGTATTCGATTTTAATATTGTATCCACTATTTGTGTTTATGTTCAATTATGCCCCTAAAAAAGTGAATTATGTAAATATTGTAGGATTAGTTTTAACTTTTGATGAGTTATTTTTCGAAATGGACTGTCCTAGATATTTGTATTCTAACTTCAAGAAGAGATTTTCAAAACTCAAACTAAAGCTCATGATGTGTAATTGACGGCAGGATAATATTGAATTACTTCTACAAACGTTAGGAATACAAATGAGATGATTAAAACGTTAAAAACACAAATATGACTTATCACAAACGTTAAAGACAAAAACTTTATTCTTTTATAAAATATATAAAAATATTTAATATTCTGTTGTATATTATAAAAATCAGACTCACTTAAAAAGATTACATATATAAAAAACTTTATTATTACTAGAATGAGACTCGCACGATGCGCGGAATGGTAAATTAATGATAGTATATAATAAATATTAAAAAGAACAAAAACGTGTAGATTTTTGTTTAAATAAGTTATTTTTAATAAAAATAATTGAAATAGTATAAAGTAAAATTATCTGATAATATTTTTCTTTGACTCACTCTGTTAGACAATATTTCAAGTGATGCATATTTAAAATAGTATTGGAGAATGTTTAAAATTGAATCTTTAATTTCTTTCACAATACCTGTGAGTAAACAGTTTATTTTTATTGTACTTTTAATTGGTCTATATAAATTATTTGTATCTTTTATTTCAAATTTTTTATAGTATAGACTTTTTTTTTCTTGTAACAAATATTTGAATTTGTTCATCATATTTTTCTTCACAATTACATAAAAGAATGTTCCCTGCATGTTAGTAAATCATAATTAATAATTAATTAAAAAATTATTACATTTATTTTTTTAAAATTATTAATAAAGGAACAATGAATAGCATATTGAAAGAAGTATAATTTTAACGATATTAAAATACAATTATATATAAAGTATTATAAAATAATATAAAAAATATAAAAAGAAAAAATAATTAAAGTATTTATTCATTAATTCAATTTAAAAATATAATAAATAATTAAATATATTTGTTTTGTACCTTTTTATCTAATATAATTATTTCTAAACAAAGAGATGTTAATGTTTTCCATAGACGAACCATGCGAACTTTAACCAATTGTCTATTTGTTTGGAGATATTGTCCAAAGAATGATGCTCTAAGTTTCAAATGTTGTGTAGTTTAAAAATAAATTTCTTGTACTAAATTTGATGTTATTTGAAGAAAAAGTAATAAGAGACTTATATAAGTAGTTTAAAGAGTATGAAATTTGAATATTTGTAACGTAAAATTTATTATGATTAATAATATTATTATGACATTTGTAATATGAATGTTTATTACATTTAATAAGTTATTTATAAAAATTAATAAATTAATTATTATAGGTATAAATTTATTGTATTGTTTATAACGGTAAAATATAATAAATATAGGGATATGAATTCAATGTCTTTGTAGGTTACAAATTTGATTGGACACTATTAATTTTTAATTATATTCATTGGTAATTTTACACTCTAATTTATACATACTGAAAAATAATAGTTGATTTGACAAAATTTGAGTAGTTAATTCTAAAGTTTTGTCAAGTAAATAATGTTACTAACACATTATTAGTAAGAGGAAAAAGACATCTTTGAACCGCTAATTCAATTTCGAGATATTGGCGCTAAATTCAGTTAACGTAAATTTTCCTTTTTTCAAATTTTTTAAAACATTTTTTATTTATTTATTTATAAAATAGTTCAGCTAGGAAATCTAACTGTTTTTCAAATTCTGCGTTCAAAATCAAATTTAAAATATTTTCGTGTTTTTTCTTCTCTTCTTGTTCTCTCACCCGCGACACAGACACTCTCCTATTTCAAGCCCTAACCAGTAACCACCTCCGCCTCTACCCCAGCGATCTCCACCACGGCGCCGCCTCCTGCAGCCACCGCTCACGACGCATAACAGCACCATTGGTAATCATCTTCTCCATACTATTACATGATTATTATTTCCTCTTCTATACAAGATTTTGATTTTGAAATTTTTAGTTCACATAGATTGATTCACATATTCAAAAGATGATAATGTAGACAATGATTTATCTGAGCTAATATGTCGTTCTTAATCAAACAGCTTGAGATTCAAAATTGACAATGGTAAGGCCTAAGAAACTGAAATCAGAAGCAAAACCAGAAGCAAACACCATCAAAGACGACCTGATCAGCAACCTACCAGACCCGGTACTTTGCCACATCCTCTCATTCCTCCCAACAAGAAGTGCTGTGGCCACCGGAATCCTCTCTCGCCGGTGGCGCCACGTTTGGAAAGATCTTCAAGTCCTTGACATATACGGGAGATCCTTTATGGCGCCTGCGCAGGAAGCCAAGTTTATTGCTTATGTTGATGCTATTCTCGCCCAGCGCAATCCACTCCCCATCAAAAGCTTCAGATTGTGTTGTGGGTTAACTGATGATGAATCCCTTGAAATGTGGGTTGATGCCTGCGTTGGACCCCATCTCCGCACCCTGTATCTCGATGTCACTCTCTCATGTTTGGAGTTATTTTTGCCTAGCGACGTATTCACATGCAAATCACTAGTGTCCCTTGTTTTGAAATGTGAGTTTATTTTGGATAATTTACCTTATAAAGTTTGTCTCCCATCCCTTAAGAACATGGAGTTGGATTTAACAGATGTAGATTGTGATCATATTTTATCTGGCTGCCCTGTTCTTAGAACACTTAATGTCAGATTAAGTAATCCCTTCCAAAAAAAATGGGTTGAGTTGCATAGAATTCGCATGCCTCGCACCCTAAGGCGTTTAATCTTTCAGGAGTCGAGGCCTAGCCATAATGATATTGGGCATCTTGAGATAAATACCCCATATCTTGAATACTTGCACCTCAAGATACAAACCCCTTGCTTACGGTTTGTGGTTGGAAAATTTCCCAAGATAATGGAAGCACATCTTGATATTTTTCAGTGTGTTGAATTTGAGCATGATGTTGATTGGGTGGCTAAGCTTCTTAAGGCACTATGCAAAACAAAATTTTTGGCATTGAAATATTGCACAACACAGGTAATATGCTTATCCTAAATCCATGATTCATTGAGCAAAATGTTTGATGTAACTTGATATTCTAATTTCTGATGAATTTGTAACTGGTGGTGATGTGTTTATATTTAATATCTTGTTATCTTGTACACAGTGCTTATTTCAAGCTGCAGCTTTAGAGCTTCCGAAATTTCACAGTTTGCTCCATCTAGAGCTTGATGTTCTATCTTTCAACTTAAACTTTGTGATGAATATGCTTCATAATTGTCAAATGCTTCAAGTTTTTGCACTTCATAACCGAAAGGTACTAATACTTTCAAGTTTAACACTGCCTGTGTGGCTGTTTGTTGTTTGCTTGCATCTTTAAGAAGTTTTGTTTCTTGTTGTTAGCGTTATTATTCACATCCATTGGAATATGCTGGACCGGCGCCCCCAACCGGAGTTCCTAATTGTGTGACATCACATCTCAAGACTTTTAAGTTTAGAGGATATGAAGACACTGCAGATGAACGTGCATTGACTGCATGTCTTCTTGAAAGAGGACTTGTATTGGAGACAGCAGCAATTCAACCTACGTCTGATTTTGAACTACTGACAAAGTATTGGATTCTCAAGGGATTATCTGCCTTACCTAGGGGCTCTAATATATGCCAGATTAAATTTGACTCACTTGACTGACTAAACTGATTTTGCATAGGTATGAACACTCACTGACTATATTTGCTAATGCCGATTGTACTGAAGCTGTTGGCTAAAACTTTTCATTGTTGTGCCTAGAAAACGGTGTAAATTGTTGAATATTGAATCAATTTTAGGCCAGCATTTCACTTGAATTCCGTTGATGTTTATGAATACTTGTTAAAAATACCATGTTGTATTGGTAACTTCGAGTCTTTGAAAATTTAATACAAAAAATGTTCACCAATTTAATATTTACAATGTGCATAAGCTCTTGAAACAATTTATTATGATGTTGATGACTTGATGGGAACTCTACTCTTTGGCAATAGCAAATCTTTCATTTTGCCTTTCACTGTTTTGTTCATCAAACACATAGGCTGCAATTTGACACACTCTTGTTTGATTAAATCTGCATATTATTATTCTTATTATTTTCTTTTTCTATGATTGCAGGTTTTGAAGATAGCCGTGAAGGTATGTTATCATCCACTGCAATATATTTACCGATTTGATATCTGCTACAGTTAATCCTTCTATTTACTTTAGAAGTTAGATAGATTTCAATGATGTGTAAAAGATATTCAAAGTCAACTATGTTTAAATTAGTTTTTTTCAATCATGACTGGATTTTATGTAATTTTTATTGGACGAATTATTTATCACAGTATAGCAGCCGAGTTTCCGCATTAGCCAACTCTGGCTCTTTGGTGTGCAGTGTGCACTATTAACGGTTGTGAATAGGACAAGATTTATCCACTGCTTTGATATCCAATACTTTGCATCACTGCTTTGAAATTGTAGAATGAACTCAAGGTCCAATATGCATGAGATAAGGTTACAGTGGGTTTCATCTTCCTAAAATAGTAAAGGAGAATATTCTTTAGCAACATACAACATTATGTTACCAACGTCCATTTTGAACAAGTACTTATAAATTTTGAGGTGGCAGTCATCAGTAGTCAAATCATCAACTGATGAGTTGAAGACATGGTTACTAAAGAGTTGGTACAAGGACAGCTACACTGTTTATAATTTGCTATATTTTGTGATTAGATCATAAAAAATCTGTAGAGAGAATTTGGTATGCAGATAATGATAAATTGGCTAACCATAGTTAAGGAGTTAAAAAGGCTTTAAGCTTGCGGTCTAAACTGTGTATTTATCTTGGAAAATGATCAACTACAAATTTAGATTGAGCTCATTCCAAGAGAAGATATTCATCAAGTTACATTTCAAACATTCTCCGAGGATTGGCGATCAGAAGGCTTAACATTATCATGTTCAATATTTGTCTCTGATCTGCGTCTTTTTGAAGGATATAGCAGGTAATGTTGGCATATGAAGAGGATGTCAAAGAATACCGACACCTGCAACAGTTTATTCCATCAATTAGCACGAAGAATTGATAAATTTTGAGTTATTGATATAGCTCTTTTATGCACTGAGTTCATATTTGTTCCTTTAAAGAGAAACCAAATCAAGAGAATTATTCATACCAGGGATAATAGTAGTTTCCCTATGTTTCCATAAAAGTTGACCCAAGAGCCTGAAAATCAAAGGCAGAATTTGAAAACTGTTTGTTGAAACTACAAACCTAAACAAGTGAATCACTTGGTAAAGAAAATTACATACCTTGATCAACAGATTGCATAACCATTTGTAAATAGTTTGCTATGCCTCCAGACAAGTCTAGTAGAATATTACCAATGCTCCAACCCTCTGTACTTTTTCTTCTAAAGTTCATCACTGCCTGTATTGATCAGTATAAATATCTCTTCTTTAGGTTATGTATTTGCATTTGCACAACTTAAATTTATGTCTCTGAAATTAATATCACTGGAATAGATTCTAACCTGAGGAATATATTTTATAATAGTCATGCATACTTGGATTCCACTGCAGGAAAATCAATTTCAACAAAAATTAGAAACAACTTCTAAAAGACAAATTTCTTTTAAAACCAATGAAAAATTATTGATCCTTCACATGCAAATAGTTTAAAAATCAACAATGGCAAGTTAAGTAATGCAATTATGACCAAATAAAAATAATGAAAACAGGTAACATACCTGAAAATAGAGAGTAGCCAAAGCCAATGATGATTGTGCAAAGATACAAAGAAACACACTGCTGCAATTGACCAAGCAACAAGAAGGATTCCAAGGGCGATTTTAGAGATTCTTTGTCCTCCGCGCTACATGAAAATGTCGAACACTTTTAGCATAATTATGAACTCAAATCAAATTCAAAGAAAAAAAAAAAAAGAAATCAACAAAGAAAAGAGTATAGAAGTATAGCACTAACTTCATAGATTGCAATCTGAAACAACGAAATTGCTGTCAGCAGAACAGCATGGGCTGAAAAAGCAACATCATTTGCCGCCACTGGTATCATCTAAAATAAATTACGCCACAAATTCACAAACATTAATAAGATTCCATATATAATTAGAGGAGTTAACAGTAAACATGTATGGATACAGAAACAAACCTCTTTTTGACCATATTTGTCTTTGTACTGTTTCTGAATAGCAGAACTAAAGTACAGAGAAGCATTGTATATAAGATAGGCTGTGTGCTTGGTCAGATTCAGCACTACAAAATCGAAGTTCAACCCCACCACACTAAATCACAAAACAAAAGTTAAAAGGGTCATCAAATATGTTGATACTTAGGAACTCTTTATTTCAAGTTATGCATATATATATAATATACCTCTTCCTTCTGAAATTCAGAATGACTTGTGGATAGAAGCTGATTGACCAACAAGCAAAAGCAAACCAGCCAAGAACTTCATAGGAAACGTGGAGAGGAACTGAATTCCAAGAAGCCATAGTTAGAATTTTAGTGTCTCTTTGTGAAATGGAAGACCCCACCAACTCCAAAGATGCTTTAACGCAATAATGGTATTTGTATTTTGTAGTGTTCCTTTATAGTTTATACCCCGTGAGGCCGTGACCACTAGATAAAAAGATGGATCTTAAGTCTTCCCTTTTATATGGGATGGATATGAATGTATTGAACCAAAATTGTGACTTAAAGGAGCATTCAGGCATTCACAACAGTATTACCATAAATAGAATGTAGCTGTTCTTTGATTGAGTTGTAGCTTGTACGTATTTCGGTATTTTTTGACCACTTGGTCTGAATTGCGTCAAGATGCATTCCGAGGAGAAAAGAGTGAATAGGCTATCCGATGCGTCACAATTATCTCGAAAGGACAACGAAGTCCCAAGAAAAAAAATAAAAAACATTCACTTGATCTTTTTTTAGACTGATTAGTCTCTGTGCAAATAAATAAATAAATAAATAAATAACATTGACTTTTTTTTGTACAAAAACTAATCAGTTCTATAAAAATTCATTTAAAGTCTTAAGCACAAAATAATTTGTTTCCTAAAACTTATAATATATATTCAGTGATAATTAACCAAATTAACATTTATTCAATTGATAATTATGTTAGTAGGAGAGTTCGTTAATTTGATTTTTAATGGATACTTTTAGCTTTATCTTTAAGCCCTTCTTATAAGTAAAAAATGTGTGTATTTTTTATTAATTAAATAAATTTTAATTTTTGTATATATTATATTTTTTTATCAATAGTTTAAATTTAAAAGAATAATCTGTTAATTAAGCTAACTATTTTTTTGAAATATTATAAACAAAATAAAACTCAAACTCTAATAACTTATTTGTTATTCTTAATATTTCTGAAAAGCATTAGTATTTAAAAGATATATTAATATATGTTTATATTCTATATAATGAAAATATAAAAAATATTAATACGTAATTTTAAAAAAAATAATTTTTATTATATAATCTAAAAATATTATTTTTTATTATTTTTATGACTTAAATACAAAATGTTTTAGTTAAATTATATATTAATTTACATTTTAATTAATTCTATTTTTATATGGACTAGTATACTAAGTTACTAACTACTAAACTAAAGAGTAGAGAGATCGTTTAACTCTTTTACTGTAGATTAAAAAATGGTTTTCAGTTTCCACCTAACCTAACTGTGTAAACTGTTACCAAAATAAAAATAAATAATAAAAAAATAAAAAATATTATTTATATACTAAAATTAATTATTAAAATCAATTATCAATATATTTATATATAAATACATGTATAATTTAATTTATTTTTAATGTATATTTATATTTTAATATATATTTTATATTAAAAAATAATTTTGGTGTACGCTTACCATAACCCTTAAAAAAAAAGTAACTGCGTTAGTGGTTTCACATTCACCGCTTTCACGATTCTCACAATTCACAGAAACACTGCTTCCTCCTTCAATCCCTAACTATCTCCTCTCAACTCCGGCACCGTCACCGCTCACCAGGCACCTTCGGTATTCATCTTCTTCATTGCACTTCATGCTTCTTTTTGTATTTCAATCTTATTTCCCTTTCCAATTTTCAGTTCACATAGTTGACAATAACGTAGGAAATTATTTGGCTGAGTCATGTTACTCTTATTCTCTGCAGCAAAACGAATTCCTAAACCAGAACCAATTCTACTTGATTCAATTCCAGAACTAACTTTCTTGAGAGACAAATTTGACAATGCCGAAACAGAATCAAAGGAATTTAAGTGGAAAGGTAGCTATTAAAAGAACTCGAAAAATTGATAGGATTAGTAGCTTACCGGATTCTTTGCTTTGCCACATCCTCTCATTCCTTCCAACAATAGAAGCCAAGGCCACCGGCGTCCTCTCCCGCCGGTGGCGCCACCTCTGGAAGGAAGTCCCAGTCTTGTACTTTGAGGATGATCCCTTTAACCGCCCTGGATTTTCAGATGATGAAATTGAAGAGTGCTTTGTTGATTTTGTTGATAATGTTGTTGCTCAGCACAAGGTCCCCCACGTTGAAAAGTTCAAACTCGAATGTAGTGTCTGTGGAGAAGATACTCTCACAAGGTGGATTTCCTCAGCTGTTGGACCACACCTCAAGGAGTTAGATCTCTGTCTTTGTATCTACCGTGATGATTACCCCGAGACTTGCGACTTGCCTCAAAGCGTTTTCACTTGCGCCTCACTCGAGTCCCTCGCTTTGAAGTACCGGATTTATCTGTATTCTCTTCCGGATGTTTGTCTGCCATCCCTCAAGAACCTAGAATTGGATACCATCTATGTGAATCCTGAGAAGGTTTTATCTGGTTGTCCTGTTCTTGAAAATCTTAAGCTAATTTTAGAGGCCTTTCCCTTAAATCCTGGTATTAATTATCCTGCAATCCACATGCCTCATTCCTTGAAGAGGTTAACCTTTGCAGATAAAAGTCGTGAAGACTCTCTTAAGCTTCTTGAAGTAGATACCCCATATCTTGAATACCTAGATATCAAACTCCAGGGGCATTATTTAAATGTTTTGTTTAGCCATTTTACCAACATGGTGGAAGCACAGCTTGATATTTACCCACAAGATAAGCATCTTGATTGGATACCTGAGCTTCTCAAAGCACTTCGCAGCACAGAACGTCTAGTGTTGAAACTTGATACAACAACGGTAATATACTTCTGTTATCCTCATGATCTCTTGAACAAAACTTTACATTGTTAATTTCTGAAATGTTCATATTTGTAGTTTTGTTTGTAACATCTTGTTGTTTTGTGCATGTAGTGCTTACTTCGTGCTCCAGCTCTAAATTATCCGGAATTTTGCCGTTTACATAATTTAGTGATTGATATTCCATGTTCGAACTCAGCATTTCTAATAAACTTAATTCAGCATTGTCCTATACTTCGAGTTCTCATAATTTACAATCAGAAGGTGTGCGCACTCTTCAAGTTCAGCCTTATGTCTATATCTAATTTTTATTTGCTTGCATTTTTTGAAAGTATTGTCGTTTCTTGTTGTCAGGGTGGATATTTTTGCTCAGAGAAACATAGTGAACCTAGCAGTTGGACACCGCCAGCCAACCATCCTATTTGTGTTACATCGAATCTCATGATTCTTGGATTTTCAGGTTATCGAGACTCTGCAGATGAGCGTGCATTTATTGCCTATATTTTACAAAAAGGACTTGTTTTGGCAATAATGAAAGTTCTTATTAATGTTGAGCTTCGCCCGAAGAAAACATATACAATTCGCAAGAAATTATCTACTCTACCGAGGGGCTCTAAAACAGTCCATCTTATAATTAAGTGACTAATCAGCACTTATGTGGTACATACCTTTCACCATCTCTATCTCGATGGTTTTTTTATGTCAAAACTATACAAAGTTGTATGGTACTAAGTGTTTTCGTCCTGGTTGCATAAAATGGAAAAATCTTAGTCCATGCTCAATTTTATTTTTATGTCAGTTTTACACCTGAATTCCTCAAATGTTTGTAGAACCTTTTGATTACTTTTCCAAAACACTAAGTTGTGTGGTATGATGCCGTGGGCTTGCAGAAATAGGCACTTTAACTTAGTAATGATGGTTAGGATTGATAGTTTGGAAATACGCATTTCCGTCTTTTGATTCTACCTTAGGAATTAGGATGTTTATAATATTTCAAAGAATCAGCATTTTGATAGAGCATGAATAACCTGTTGTATAAATCTGTTGTTGAAGCAGGTTGATGGCAACTATGCACCATCTTTGGCAATCCCAAATCTTTGACTTATTCATCTGTTATGTCACAGAGAGGTTATAGGATTTGTTTAATACTTAGTTGCTGGGGCTGCATTAGAACGGCATATTCCGTTATAGAAGTTATGATATCTGCCGAGTAATATTGTATTCCTTCGATGCATGATGCTTTTTCTACCTTTTCTTGTTTTTTTCCATTTACTCTTAAGGTTGTGTACTTCTAAAAGATGTATATTTCATGTCATGATTTGATAATTGAGTTTCCTGACTACAACTGATTTTATGTAACTCTTGAAGGAAGAATTACGTTACATAATATAGCAGCCTAGGTTAGGCAGTTGCCATATCTGTTTCTTTATTCTTCAGTGGTGGAGATAAATATGATCTGATTTGAGGAAATTTTCACCATGTATATTTGCAGTCCCTTTTTGCTTCACTTGAAATGTTTGATGACTCTAGTCCTTATCACTCCTTAGTAATTGAAGACTATAGTCTTTAGTGATTGTTTTGCAATGCCATGTTTTCTAGTCCAAAAGAATGATGTTAATGCGTATAATTTCTCTGGAGAGATATAACAGCGAATATGGTATAATTGAGATTTTGATAATATGGAAGCTTTTTGCTGTGCCTGCGTATCAATTATTCTCATTGAGATAATGGCTAATTGCCTAATTCTACTAAAGCTGTCTAAACTTGTATAGTTGTAATATGATATTATCTTGTATAATCCCTTGAGCTTGCAAAAGTAGATACTTCAACTTAGAGGGAAACAAACTTGCCATAAAGTTGCCCTTAGTAAGTTGCAACTAATTCAAGGCAGGTTGATGGCAAGTAACAACTCCACCGATATCACAATTCACAATTGTACTCTTATCAATAACAGAGGGACTGTTGTTTAAGGAAACATTGAACAATCCATTGTACAATTTTCTATGATAGATAGAGTTGCCAATGAGTTTGTTTCACGTCCCAAGCAAACTTTGGCAACCATTGAAACAGACTCATCAACGCCCAAGAATTGAACTTTCATAAGATCGATCTCGGTCTCCAAGATTAAGCTCATACACATCGAAATACTTTCTTATAAGCACAAATAAATGGTTGTGTATCTTAACATAACAAAATGTCTTCTACTACCAACTCCGTTATCATTCACAAAATTGTCAATATGTCATACCACGATTAGAATTTTCTCCAGATACCAGCAAGTATAAAATCTTTTAGGACTTCGCTGACAAATATTCCAAATGTCAGTACAGCACATGTTGTGTCAAAGATTTTATTATATTATTTAGAAATTAAAATCAACTGTTATGTGTTTTTATAATAAATATATATATATATATATATATGTATATTTTAAATTTATTTTTAATAAATATTTTATATTTAATATGTAATTATTGATTGTTGTGATTAATTTTAGTATATATTTAAGAGTGAAGTACCAACCCGGTCCCTGTCCATTTCCAAGAATGACAACGCGACCCCTCAAAATAAAATCGATCCACTTCGGTCCCTGTTCGCGGTCCCTATGGGTATTTTTCCGTCAACTCTGAACGGAAAATGCTGACGTGTCAGGTTTAGAAATGGAGAGGGGTCTAATTATCTCTAAATTTAAATTGGTCAGGAGTTTATTTGTCCTTATAAGTTTTTAAACAATATTTTTTTAGATTATTTTTTTATTTATTATATTAATATTCTTTTTTCAATAAATTATTAAATATATGGTATAATAAGTACAAACTAATTAATAAATTATTCAAATTTAAAAATATAATTTATTATAAAACTAAATAAACCATTCTCAAATATAATTTTTAAATACATAAATAATAAACATTAAAATTCAGTTAATACATTAATAATAATAACCCTATGATATACTATTAGTATTATGATCTAGATAATTTTTCACAATAAAGTGAAAACTAATGAACACATTACTTGATATATAGTAAAATATTTTTGAGTAATAACAAATTTAATTTTTTATCTCTTTAAACTAAATTAATAATTCTATTTGATATCTTTATACTAAAATACACTATGAGTAAACTACTAATACTAAATGAAATAATTAAAATATAATTAATATATGATGGAGACCATTTATAAACTCAATAAATTTAAAGTATCAATAATATTATTAATCTATTAATAATATATATGATCATAAGATTATAGATTGATAAAGATTTATCAATATAAGAATAATATAGATTAATTAAAATTTTAAGTATGTTAAAATTCAATTAAAGAAATAAAAAATAGAATTATTTCAATTAGTATTTAATTATTTCATTAAAGGTTATATATTTTAATTATTTCATTTAGTATTAGTAGCTTAGCTTCTTGAGGTAAACACTCCCATCTCTTGAATACCTACGTCTCAGATTACGGGGTTGTTACAAACAGATTTTGGTTTGTGATTATCCCAAAATCAACAAAGCATGTCTAGATATTTTTCCTAAGCCTAGGCATGTTGCTTGGGTTCTTAAGCTCCTCCGGGCACTTTGCAAAACAAAGTTCTTGTGGCTGCAAGATTCAACAATCGAGGTGATTTGCTTAACAAAACTATGAATTTATGGTTTTAGTCATGTGTTGAAATTAATATCCAATGATCTTTTACACGCAGTGCTTGATTCGTGCACCAGTTCTAGACCTTCCCGACTTTTGCAATTTGATTCAGCTGCAACTTGATTTTTATAGTTTCAAGAGTAGGCTTCTAATAGACTTGCTTCACAATTGTCCTAAGCTTCAAGCTCTAAAAATTTATATATCTGAGGTATGATTGATTCCATCACTTCAACTTTTTGTCTATTTGCATCCTTTGACTTGACTTGTTCCTTGGTTTCAGTTCATTGATGCTGATGATGTTGATTTGTGCGGGTCTTACCTAAACTCCCATAAATGCAATGGTTGGACACAGCCACTCAGCGCTCCTAACTGTATTGTATCACATTTGAACACTGTTGAATATCGAGGATATCTAAACACTCCAGAGGAGCATGAATTTACTGCATATATTTTACAAAGAGGACTTGTTTTAAAGACAATGAGAATTCATGCTAAACATAACCTACGCTTAGAATGTGGAATTTACAAGGCATTATCTGAAATCCAAAGGGTCTCTAGCATGTGCCGACTTGAAGTACACTAACTGATCAGCATTCACCTGTAGTAAGGATTTTGTTGTTGTATGCTCTCGGCTCTCTGCTGAACTATATGCTTCTTTTGCATCAATGGTTACATGAATTATCAGTAATTTGTTTTTTCCAATACCTGTCACAAATTCTAAATAGTTTGCTATGAATGTATGATCTAAGGGAATTGGCAAACAGACAGTTCCATTCTTGGTGGTTGGAATTGATAATGTTGAAGTATGTATGTATTTTCTTTGCTCTTACAATGTGCATAAACTATTGATTTTACTTTTTGGAGAACTAGATTGATAGCAGCTCTACACTTAAGACTACTAGCCGTTGCTACATTGTAAAAAATAAATCATAAAACTGTACTGTGCATATGATGTTGTACTTAGCTTACACCATCAGGAAGACTCTCCTATGATGGGGTTCAGGGATGGCCTGGTGGTTCGAATAGGTGAGGAGGATGCTAGGGCTCTGGAAGTGATACCGTCGCCAGAGGAAATCAGAGAGGCCGTCTGGGACTGTGAGTCCTCCAAAGCGCCAGGGTGTGACGGATACAACATGAACTTCATCAAGCGATGTTGGGATGAGATTGGCCCTGAATTCACAGCTGCAGTGTTGGGGTTTTTCCAGACGGCCAGGTTGCCGAAGGATGCCAATATCACTTGGGTGGCGTTGGCACCTAAATTCATAGGTGCGAAGGAGATTAAAGACTTGCGACCTATCAGTATGGTGGGGTGTGTGTATAAGGTTATCTCAAAGGTGCTAGTTAGGAGGATGAGGTCAGTGATGCCAGCATTGGTAGGAGAGACCCAGAGTGCGTTTGTACAGGGAAGGAAAATCCATGATGGGGCGCTTATTGCGTGTGAAACAGTCAGTTGGCTTAAACTGAGGAAAAAAGAGGCTGCCCTAATTAAGCTTGACTTCCAAAAAGCATATGACAGGGTTAAGTGGAGCTTTGTAAACATTGTTCTGCAGAAGATGGGTTTTGGGCATACATGGAGAGCATGGGTGATGGAGTGTGTAGCCACTGCGTCTATGTCGGTACTGATAAATGGATCGCCATCTAAGCCTTTCAACATGGAAAGAGGGTTGAGACAAGGGGACCCACTATCTCCGTTCCTGTTTGTACTGGTGGTGGATGTATTGCATCGAATGATTGGAGAGGCAGTCAGAAATGGTCGTATATCACCGTTACTGGTTGGTAGAGATAGTGTAGCATTGTCACATCTTCAGTTTGCTGATGACACTATTCTCTTTTGCCCACCAGAAGAGGAGACCATAAAGAATTACAAGAGGCTTCTGAGAGTTTTCGAGTTGATGTCAGGCCTGACTATCAATTTTGATAAGTCTAGTTTGATTCCAATTAATTGTGAGGAGCAATGGGTCGATCGTATGTGTAATCTACTGGGGTGTAAGGGGGATGCCCTCCCAGTCAAATACCTTGGAATATCTCTAGGAGCTAATCCGAGGTTGGTGAAGACATGGAAGCCTATCATAGATAAGGTGGAGGAGAAACTCAGCCTGTGGAAGGCCAAGGTGCTAAACAAAGCTGGGAAGTTGGTTCTTATCAAATCTGTGTTGAACAGTCTGCCAGTGTACTATTTGAGCTTGTTCAAGATGCCGAAAGCTGTTGCTGAGAAACTGATTTCATTGCAGAGAAGATTCCTGTGGAGCTCAGAAGAGGGTAGGACTGGTATGGCATTAGTAAGGTGGGAAGTGGTACAGGCACCGAAGAAGTTAGGTGGGCTGGGAGTTGGAGATGCTGTGGTTCGCAACACAGCGCTGTTGTTTAAGTGGTGGTGGCGTTTTGCTAAGGAGGATTGCCCACTATGGAAAAAGGTTGTAGTTTCTTGTCATAACCTAAACCCAAATGAGCCTCTGTTGACTCAGAACCCGCCTACTAGAGGAGGACCATGGAAGGATATTTGCCAGTTACATATCAGGAACCAACATTTAAGGGATAAGATGATCACAGGCCTATCCATGGAGGTTGGAGATGGATGTAGGACACGATTTTGGGAGGATGCATGGGTGCTTGGTGGACCTCTGAAGAACCGCTTCCCGAGGCTTTTCTCTATTTCAAACCAGTGTGAATCCTTTATAAGCAACTGTGGGTTTTGGGATGGGATTGAGTGGATTTGGAACTTCCAATGGAGGCGAGAGCTCTTCCAATGGGAGTTGGAACTCCTGAGTGCGTTGCATGAGATTTTGAGACCTGTGAAATTAGTTCATAACAGAGAGGATAGAGTGGTGTGGAAATATGATAGGCGAGGTGTTTTTACAACTAACTCATTTGTGCAGGTGATGCAGGAGGAACTGATACCAGCAGAGGTAACTAGTTACAGCTTTGCCAGAACTGTCTGGAAGGGGTTGGTCCCGCCTAGAGTGGAGCTGTTTGTCTGGTTTGTTCTGATAGGAAGAGTGAATACAAAGGACAGGTTGAGCCGGTTTGGAATCATCAGTCCAGAGGATGTTACTTGTGTTATTTGTAACAACGAGGTGGAGGATGTACATCACTTGTTTTTAGGGTGTGTATTCGCCTGGCAGGTATGGAGTGCTTGGATCTTAGCCTTTGGCCGACGTTGGTCTTACCCGGGATCGGTGAAAGAACACTTTCTTAGCTGGACAGAAGAACCGAGGAGAAAGGAAGAGCGTAACCACCGGTTGAGGTGCTTCTGCGCAATCGTCTGGAACTTATGGATGGAAAGAAATAGACGAATTTTTCAGCAAACAAGCAAAGGAGTTGAAGAAATTATCAACATGTCTTCAAATAGTACTAACGAGTGGAGTGGTGGGGATCCCTTCAGTTGTTGATGGCTATGCCGGAGATGACATGGGGACGGATTTGTATTTTTGCGCTGTTTATTTTTGTTTAGTTCATGTTAGTTGTGACACTCTACTTGCTCCACTTCTATTGTGTTGAGCTTCTTGCTTTCAAAAAAAAAAAGTTTGTGCTGTAAAAATAATTATATAAATTATTGACCAAGACAATAATGCCATGATCTGAAAATGAAAAATATTGATGGGTTGAATCTCGGTAGTTATTTGAGGGTAGAATATTTCAGCATAATATAGCAGACTGAATTTGGCATAGCTTTGATTTTTAGTTGTTGGAGGCAAATGTGATGTGATTTGAGGATCTTCTGATGCTGGTCTGCAAACATTTAGTATCCATAAGATTATTAAAGTAGAAAAAAGTTATAAAAGCATGCTTGTATAAATCCCTTGTAAAGATGCAAAGCTACCGAAGTTCGTATTGGAATGTTCCAAATTCTACTTGAGCATCCAAATCTGGGTTCGAAAGGGAAGGTTTCAATCACTGAAAAAGGCATAACATTGATTTACACTCAATAAATCATTATATTGATAGCCAGGTAATTGATGCAAATTAAACATTGATTTACACTCAATTGAATCCACGGACAGACGATAGACAACCTAATCAACTGAAACATCTTAGTAGTCAATGTTACACTAAAAAAATTAGAAAGTAAATCCTTCTCAAGAGAGCTGCGAGACAGGATTCTTTTCCTTTCCCACCCACTAAGCCCTCTTACTGTTCTCACTCAGTCTTTGCAACAGTGGCGGGAGAGGCTGTCGTAGAAGCGAAGCCTATCATGCCTTTTTTGATGAATAAACGGAGATACTATCTCATTTATTTCTAGTAATATTATTTTGATATTATGTTCCTAGACCAGAACAACTGATCGGGTAAGCCCATCAAAGTATGCGTAAAGAGCCTGTAACATAGGCTTAGTTAGAAGCATCAATGATTGGGGAACTCGCGGATTCATTTGCAACTCCTTTGGTTTGAGCCATATGCTGTCTTGTCCTCAGCTAAACTAAGTCAGGTGGTAGAACTTGTTTGTTACAAAGATACTTCTGACAAGACAATTTTTGTGCATCTTTCGCTGTAATAATATCTTGAGGTTTACAGTGATAACTTGATATATCTACTATAAGAACTACCGGTAAGATACATACGAAACACGAGCAGGAACATCATTAAAACCATCATACTTGCGGACTATCGATGACGACTTTCATTAAATACGGTTTTTCATAGAATTTTATATGTAAAAGTATTTATATTTGGTGAAAATTCAAAAGGCATTAGACACGAGGCGATAACTGCAAAAGTATTTTTGTTTGGTGAAAATTCACATCTATTTGTCTTCATGTAAAGCTATTAATTGAGAACAATTAGATAATTTGATATATTTGACTAAATAATTATCTACCGACTCTTAATTATCAGTTTTACACGAAAACAACTGCACGTGAGTGTTCATCTTTTCATTTTAGATAAAAATAAAATTATTATAATATAATCAAAATTAATATAAATGTATATACACTTTTTTTCATATATCTATATTTTTATAGTATTTTTATTGTCTATATTATTTTATAAAAAACAATCTTACACGATTAATAAAATGTATTATTTTTTATTAATATTTTATTAATATTCTAAATGTCAAGTATTAAATCATGAGTTTTAATTTCTAAATCTTAAATTTTAATAGTTAAAAATAAAAGTTTAGTTTAAAAGGTGGACTAATATTAATGAAAAAGATTTGTTCTTAGCATTTCTCTCTTGTAAAATCATTTTTTTTTCCTTAATATGTCATTCTAATTGTCTTTTATTCATGGATATAATTATAATTTTCGTTGTTTTTTTTTTTAACACCACTAAACTCGTTGTAGTTTTTTTTTTTTTCAATTGGATTAGACAACTTTCAATCTATCTGGATATAGCATAGGGAAATGCTATAGGGGATGACTTTATTAAACAATATGAACAACCACCAATCAAATAAAAACACACTCCATCTGCAACATATGGTTTAATCAGTTGAGATAGCTTCACCTGCAACTCTTTGTAGTTAGTTAGTTTACCAACCACACACTCCATCGTCACTCTCCCCTCAGCCCACCGCCGTCATCAGCGACACTCAACAGCACCTAACATGTAGGGGTGGCAACGGGGCGGGTAGGGGCGGGTTTTTGCTCTACCCGACCCCGCCCCGCTCAACAAAAACCTGCATCGAATCCGCCCCGCTTCTACCCGCGGGTAGTAAAATGTTAAACCCTAACCCGCCCCGCCCCTACCCGCCCCAATAATTATTAAATCTAAAAATAAAATAAAATTTTAAAAATTATATAACCATTATTTACATTCATAACATAAATTAAAGTAAAAATTTAAATATAATACAATCTTATTAATCATTTTACTAATTATTTTATATATATTACATATATTATATATTAAAAATATATATTTATATATTTATTATATATACCGGGGCGGGTAGGGGCGGGTTTAACCTAAACCCGACTCCGCCCCGCCCCGCCCAAGAACCCGCCCCGCTAAAACCCGCCCCGGTGCGGGTGCGAGTAATTACCCGCCCCGAACGGGTAGAGGCGGGGTGGGTACCCGCGGGTTCGGGTAGTGTTGCCACCCCTACTAACATGGAGCCAGAAGAACGACAACTCAGAAACATCAACAACCATCAGCACCCTACCGGACTCGATCCTCAACAACATCCTCTCCTTCCTCCCAACCAGAACATCCATGGCCACCAGCGTCCTCTCCCGCAGGTGGCGCCACCTCTGGAAGCACCTCCATGTCCTCAACCTTGACGGTTACTCCTTTAACACCCCTGAACTTTCACGAGACCAAGTAGAAGAACACTTTGTTGATTTCGTCAACGAGGTTCTACACCAGGTTCAAGTTCGTCGCATCCAGAAGTTCCGCCTCGAGGGTTCGGGTCTTTCCTAAACTTCCATAAACGCAATGGTTGGACACAGCCACTTAGCGTTCCTAACTGTATTGTATCACACTTGAACACTGTTGAATATCGAGGATATCTAAACACTCCATAGAAGCATAAATTTACTGTATATATTTTACAAAGAGAACTTGTTTTAAAGACAATGAGAATTCATGCTAAATATTATGATCACCAACACTTAAAACAACTAGTTTACGAGGCATTATCTGAAATACAAAGGAGCTCTAGCATGTGCCGACTTGAAGTAGCCTAACTGATCAGCATTTACCTGTGGTAAGGACTTTGTTGCTCTATGCTCTCGCCTCTCTGCGGGTTGACTGTATCAAAGCTGCATTTATTTATGTATACGGAACTATATGCTTCTTTTGCAACAATATTTACATGGATTTGTCAGTTATTTGTTTTTTCTAATACCTGTCACAAATTCTAAATAGTTTGGTAGGAATGTATGATCTAAGGGGATTGGCAAACAGAACCAGTTTCATTCTTGGTGGTTGGATTTGATGATGTTGAACAGTTGAAGTATGTACGTATTTCCTTGTTTCTTTCTTGATTTCTTCTATGGGAAAAGCTGTCTAAACTTGTATTGTCTTGTATGATCTCTTGGGGCTTGCAAAAGTAGGCACTTCAACCTATAGGCTAATTGCCTTTGAGACTTGGGGAAATTTTTTTTGGATGAAAGACTAGGGAAAATTTGCCAATGTCGCTCAACTTGAATTTTAAAGTTTAAATTCTAAATTCTATACTTTGAACAATAAATTTTAAACTTCAAAATTTTGAATCGTAAATGTTAAGCTTTAAATTCTAAATTTTAAATTATAAATCTGAGTTATTAATATAAAATATAATAAAGGAAGAGTTAACATTTATTTAATTAATAAAGAATGCAACACAACTGATTTAATAAAAGAGCCTTTAAAGAGAACATTCAATTTTTCCCAAATTGATTATTCAATTTGAAGAGTTTTGTATTTATAAATGGTGGTAAAAATTTAGGTATAGTTAATATTAGATAAAGTTGATAGTTAAAAATAGTTAAATAATTTGACTAATTTGACTAAATTTTTATCAATTAAAATTATTAACTTTTCTGATTACACTTGATAAGGATATTTCTGTGATTTCGAAAATCAAAATAGTTCCTAAAGTTTTTTTTGTGGCGTCCAACATCGTGTCCGACTTTGAATAATTTTATCGTTATGCACCAGGAATGTCACCTGTTTGATAGCCAATTACAACAATAAAAAAATATCGTAACTCACAAATTCAATCAAACAAAATACATAAATTCAATTATAATTTTAATCTTTATTATCTTATCTTATCTTCTCATCTTATCTTATTTTATTTTTATTTTTATCTTTTGTAAATAATATTCTATTTGCATGTTTGGGCGCTATTATTTTATTAAAAAAAATCTTTTTTCAATGAAAAAAGATTTTTTTTTATTTTTTAACATGTTTGGCAAATTTTTAGTAGTAAAAATAAAAGCACTAGTAAAATCAAAATAAGATCTTTTTTGAGAAGCTGTAATTTACATCTTTTTTTAAAAGATCTTTTTTTCTTAAAAAAAAGATATTTTTCATGTAATAAATAAACAAAAAAATACTTTTATATTGTTATAGCCAAACATAATTGATAAATAAAAAGACCTTTTTCCATGAGATATCCAAACATAAAATTACTTTTACTTCTCTATAAGATCTTTTAAAAAAAGATAACTAAAAAAAACGATCTTTTCTTAAAAACTCACCCAAACAAGCCCTATATATATTTAATTTTACCTTCATAATTCAATCAATCAATCATCGATACAAATTTCTTCATCCCTTTTTATTCTTTCACAATTTTATCAATAAATACTTTTACAATCTTACAGATTGAGGGAGACACGGTTCAGATTCGCGGTTTGCCTCCCAAACCCGTATTCTGTGCAGGTTTTGGAAACTCTACTGAAATATTGAGCTTGTTTTTATTTATCCCATTTTTTTTGTCAAAAGAAATTGTTTGACACACTTGTTGTATCCCACAATTCCTAGCCACCTCCTCTGCTGTCAAAATGGGGAAACGGCGGAAGCAAAGGAAAGCAGCAGTTGATAGGGACGTTATCAGCAGGCTGCCGGATGAAATCCTGTGCCACATCCTCTCATTCCTTCCAACCAGAACGTCCATGGCCACCAGCGTGCTCTCTCGCAGGTGGCGCTACCTCTGGGAGAAAGTCCAAGTGTTGGACCTCAACGATGATTTCCTTTACACCCATGACCGTTCAGATGAGGAAGCAGAAGAGTGCTTTATTAATTTTCTCGAAAAGGTTGTGTCGGGTTTCAACCCTCTCAGTAAGGTCCGACTCTCTTGCCGGGCGGATGCCTATGGGTATAGAAGACTTTTTGAGTGGATTGGTTCTGTCAGTGACAGAGTTCGGGAACTGTATTTTTCTACGAGGACCGATAGGATGACTTACACCTTGCCTTTTGAGTATATCTATAGCACTTCGCTCGTGTCGCTCGTTTTGGACGGTAATATTAATATTATTTTTGACGATGTGAATCTGGATGGTAAGATGTTTTTGCCATCCCTCAAGAATCTAGAGCTGCATATCGACTATCTGAACATCGATGTCTTTCTTTCTGGCTGCCCGGCTCTTGAAACTCTTCGGGTCACTTTAATTAAGTTCACGACTCGTGAGGCTGATTTCGATCTTGAAGCAATTCACATGCCTCGTACCTTGAAGAGTTTAACCTTTGAGGTGGCTGTTATTAACTTATTATTATTATGAGAAAAATCTGACCAATTACTTTAAAAGACAATGAGATCTTTTGACAAAAAAAAAATATTAATTCGGTTTTTGAACTTTATTTTTACGGGACTGATTAGTCGTGTGTCAAAAAAAGGTAAATCTTTTTTATTTTTTGGCACAGGAGCTAATCTATCTCAAAAAACAAAAATCAAGAGTGGATTAAATATATTTTTTTTTCAAGAACCTCCTTGTCTTTTCTAGATAATTGTCACGACCAGATAGGATATTCACTCTATTATTATTGATGTGATATGGCCTTATCACATGACTTAGCCTCTGATTTTTAACTTGCTAACGTTTTGCAGGAGCGATATCACTATTCCGAAGTTGTGACACTTGAGCGTCTTCAGTTAGACACTCCATCTCTTGAATACCTACATCTCGCATTACGCTGTGATTACAAACGGATTTTGGTTTGTGATTATACCAACATCAAGAAAGCGTGTCTAGACATTTGGCCTAAGCCTAGGAATGTTACTTGGGTTCCTAAGCTCCTCGGGGCACTTTGCAAAACAAAATTCTTGTGGCTGAAAGTTTCAACAATCCAGGTAATTTGCTTAACAAAACGATAAATTTATGGTTTCGGTTATGTGTTGAATTAATATCCATTTATCTTTTTACACAGTGCTTGCTTCCTGCACCAGTTCTAGACATTTCCGATTTTTGCAATTTGATTCAGCTGCAACTTGATTTTGAAGATTTCAAGGCTAAACTTCTAATAGACTTGCTTCACCATTGTCCTAAGCTTCAAGCCCTAAAAATTTATGTATTGGGGGTATGATCGATCACATAACATCAACTTTTTGTCTATTTGCAATTTGTTTGCATCTTTTGACTTGACTTGTTCCTTGTTTTCAGTCCTATGATGGTGAAGATAATTTTTACTTCTATTACTTAAATCCCCATAAACACAATGGTTGGAGACAGCCACGTAGCGTTCCTAAGTGTATTGTATCACACTTGAACACAGTTGAATATCGAGGATATCAGAACACTCGAGAGGAGCATGAATTTACTGCATATATTTTACAAAGAGGACTTGTTTTAAAGTCAATGAGAATTCATGCTAAATATTATTGCCCCGGCCACTTAAAATGGGAAATTTCCCAGGCATTATCTGAAATACAAATGGGTTCTAGTATGTGCCGAGTTGAAATAGACTAACTGATCAGGTGTGTGGTAAGGACTTTGTTGCTCTATGCTCTCGGCTCTCTCCTGAACTATATGCTTCTTTTGCATCAATGGTTACATGAATTATCAGTAATTTGTTTTTTCCAATACATGTCACAAATTCTAAATAGTTTGCTATGAATGTACGATCTAAGGGAATTGGCAAACAGACAGTTCCATTCTTGGTGGTTGGATTTGATAATGTTGAAGTATGTATGTATTTCCTTTGCTCTTACAATGTGCTTAAACTATTGATTTTACTTTTTGGAGAACTAGATTGATAGCAACCCTACACTTAAGACTACTAGCCGTTGCTACATTGTAAAAAATAAATCATGAAACTGTAGTGTGCATACTTAGCTTTTACAGTTAGATAATTTTGTGCTGTAAAAATAATTATATAAATTGTAGACCAAGACAATAATGCCATGATCTGAAAAAAAAAAAAAAACCATTGATGGGTTGAATCTCGGTAGTTATTTGAGGGTAGAATTTTTCAGCATAATATAGCAGACTGAATTTGGCATAACTTTGATTTTTTTAGTTTTGGAGGCAAATGTGATGTGATTTGAGGATCTTCTAGTGCTGGTCTGCAAATATTTAGTATCAATAAGATTATTAAAGTAGAAAAAGTTATAAAAGCATGCTTGTAAAAAAAAAAAAATTACAATTATCGATGGATTTATACAAGCATCAATGGATATATAATTGTAATTTTTGTTTGTTAACACCACTATGGCACTATTTCCCTTTCGGAAATGGTAGATAGCATCAGCCACTCTTTTTTTTTTTTTTCCCTTAAACTCGTTGTAGTTAGTTAATAGTTAGTTACCAACCACAGACTCCATCGTCACTCTCTCCTCAGCCCACCACCGTCATCGGCAACACTCCACAGCACCTAACATGGAGCCAGAAACATCAACAACCATCAGCACCCTACTGGACTCGATCCTCTGCCACATCCTCTCCTTCCTCCCAACCAGAACATCCATGGCCACCAGCGTCCTCTCCCGCAGGTGGCGCCACATCTGGAAGCACCTCCAAGTCCTCAACCTTGACGGTTACTCCTTTAACACTCCTGAACTTTCACGAGACCAAGTAGAAGAACGCTTTGTTGATTTCGTCAACGAGGTTCTACACCAGCTTCAAGTTCGTCGCATCCAGAAGTTCCGCCTCGAGGGTGAGGTGCGAAATTACTCCCGTACCCTCTCATTTTGGATCGACGCCGTTACTTCCGGCCTCACCTCCAAGAACTGTACTTCTCTCTTTGGAACTCTAGTGGCTCCTTTTACACGTTACCTTACGGTGTTTTCTCTTGCACCTCACTGGTCACACTCGTCTTGAAAGGTGATATTATTGTTTCTTTTGATAATCTTCAATCTCTTCAGTTCCCATCTCTCAAGACTTAGACTTGGAAATAATCTCTACACTACAAGCTTTTATCCCTCTGTCCTGCACTTGAAACTCTAAAGGTCTTTGTATTCTTTAATTCCGATGGCATTAATCCAAATGGAAATCCACGTGCCTTGTTCCTTGAACAGATTAACTCTCGAGAGCGAAGCTTATTGCGATTCGACGGTTGATCATCTTGACATACGCACGCCGTCTCTTGAGTACCTTGATATTAATTGCTTTAGTAGCTTGTTACTCGCAGATTTTGGATCGGACTTATCCGAACCGGGTTGAAGCATGTCTGAATATTTGCTTAGTAATGATGGTTAGCATTGATAGTTTGGAAATACGCATTTCCGTCTTTTGATTCTACTTTAGGAATTAGGATGTTTATAATATTTCAAAGAATCAGCATTTTGATAGAGCATGGATAACCTGTTGTATAAATCTGTTGTTGAATCAGGTTGATGGCAACTATGCACCAGCTCTGGCGATACCAAATCTTTGACTTGCTGATCTGTTATGTCACAGAGAGGTTATAGAATTTGTTTGATACCTAGTTGCTGGGGCTGCATTAGAACAGCATATTCCGTTATAGAAGTTATGATATCTGCCACATAATATTGTATTCCTTCGATGCATGATGCTCTTTCAACCTTTTCTTGTTTTTTTCCATTTACTCTTAAGGTTGCATACTTCTAAAAGATGTATATTAGGCGTCATGATTTGATAAATGAGTTTCCTGACTACAACTGATTTTATGTAACTCTTGAAGGAAGAATTACGTTACACAATATAGCAGCCTAGGTTAGGCAGTTGCCATTTCTGTTTCTTTATTCTTCACTGGTGGAGATAAATATGATCTGATTTGAGGATCATATCACTATATATATATATATATATTTGCAGTACGTTTTTCTTCAATTGGAATGTTTGAAGACTCTAGTCTTTAGTGATTGTTTTGCAATGCTATGTTTTCTAGTTGAAAAGAATGATGTTCGCGACAAAAAGAAAAAAAAAAGAAAAAGAAAAAAAGAATGATGTTAATGCGTTTAATTTCTATAGAAAGATATAACAGGGAATTTGGTATAATTGGGATTTCATAATATGGAAGCTTTTTGCTGTGCTTGCGAATCAAAATCATTCATTATTTCTTTATTGGTTCAAAAATTCGTTTAGAATGCTTGCAGAAGTAGTCTAATTGGCTTTGAGCCTTTTTTCAAATTGGTTATTCAATTCGAAGAGTTTCGTGCTGATAATATTCGGCACCAAAAATATCACCTTTTAATTTAAGTAGCATATTTATTTTATAAAATTATTCTTGATTTTCTTGCTTGCTGCCAGAGAAGGTACCAAGTAGATAGAGAAAAATAAACTTGCCAAAAATTGTCCTTAGTAAGTTGCAATTAATTTAAGGCAGTTTAATGACAAATAGCAACTCTACACATATCACAATTTACAATTGTACTCTTATCTTACAAATAATATAAAGGATTCGATTTGAACAAATTATAAAAGTTTAATTTATTTTTATTTTTTATTTAAAAAATTAATAAAAAAATAAATTATATTTTTTGTCAATATTTATAAATACAAAAAATATTAATTTAATATTTTTAAATATAATATTTTTATTTATATTTTATTTATCAAATATAATTTTATATTTTAGTATTTTTATTTTATAAGGATTGTTGTTTAAGGAACCATTGATCAACCCATTCTGCAAATCCCTATGATACTTGATGGTTAACAGACTTGCTTTTGAATTTGTTTCACATCCCAAGCAAACTTTAGCAGGCACAGAATTCGGTGGTCCAGGAACCTTTGGACCACTTAGTGGTCCAAGTAGAAAACATGTTTTTAGAGTTTTTTTATCAATTGCTACGTAGTCTTTGAACTAATTTTAATTACAAATCAACCCTATATATTTTATTTAATTATAAAAATAGTTTTTATTTTATAAATTATTATTTTATCAATTATCTATTATATTTATTAACAATAAAATACAAAAATAACAACCAATTATATCCTCCATTCATCCTAATAATTCCAATTGATTAAATAATTAACTTTGATCTCGTTACGTTCGTCCATGGCTTCCAAATCGTGTTTCCTTGAAATTCAATCGATTGGTTTTTCAAAACAATCGATTGAATGATAACTCAATCGATTGGTTTACACTATATCACAAAACAATCGATTGAAAGTTGTAAGGTAGAATGGTAAAAAGCTTATACCAATCGATTGTTTATACTTTCCAATCGAATGAATGCCTCAAAACAATCGATTGTTGTTGTTACTCAATCGATTGAATTCACGAAAACAACATGGATTTGCCAAATACAATCGATTGGAAAGTGATGACATTGAAGTTTTAGCCAAATTCAATCGATTGGTAATGTAATCCAATCGATTGGAAGGTGATGAAGTTGAATGTTTTGCCAATTTCAATCGATTGGTAATAGTACCCAATCGATTGAAATGAAACTGTACACTGAAAATTTATAAATTCACTTTTGCTTCGCATGCTGCAACTAATGCATGTTACATACAAGAAACTAAAAAGCACATAAAATAAAAACAGACAATTAATTACATGATTGTTCTATTTTAAATTTAATCTGTTTGTCCTCTGGTTTTGCGCCACTGAAATAAAATCAAGAAAATAATCCATGTTTAAATCAAACGCAGGACCAAGATGCTCAACATTCATAATGCCTAATGAAATAAATTATAATGCATGGATCGCAATAAACTTGTATGGTATGAACTTGTATGACTACTTTATTTTATTTGTTAAACTTTATTTGTTAAACTTTATTTGGACTATTGCTATTTGGACTACTGGCTAATAGCAAAGGATCTAATTTCAAATTTCAATTCATTCACCATAATACATGTACATAGAGAACAAAATGTCAGGGAAGACATACTATCTAAGCTCGCTGCTACGAGGGCGGAAACACAAACATCAACATTATCACAACACACACTCACCAAACCAAGCATTGAACTGTTATCTGTTGAAAGCATTAACCACCTCCATGATTGGAGGAGACCTTTCCTTGAATATATCTGTACAGGCACCATACCCAGAGACGAGCTTCATCCTCAACAGTTCAGACGCAAGGCAAGCTTATACACGAGAATAGCAGGGGAACTATACAGACGAGGTTTCTCACAGCCATTACTGAGATGCCTAAACCAAGACCAGGCCCGAGAAGTAATGAATGAAGTCCATGAAGGAGTATGTGGGAACCACATAGGAGGACGAGCTCTCGCCGCCAAGATAATCCGAACAGGATACTACTGGCCGACCATGAAGAGAGATTGCATAGCAAAGGTCAAAGCATGTGACAAATGCCAGAAGCACGAGGTGATTTCAACAAAGCCAGCCGAGGTATTGCACAGTATGGAGGTAAGCTGGCCTTTCCACAGATGGGGGCTGGATATCCTCGGCCCATTCCCAACAGCACCAGGACAGGTAAAATTCCTCTTGGTATCCATAGACTACTTCTCAAAATGGATAGAAGCACAACCCTTAGCAAAAATAACGGCCGAAAAGGTACGATCTTTCATTTGGAAAAATATAATATGCCGCTTTGGAATACCAAAAGAAATAATATCGGACAATGGTAGGCAATTCACGGACAATAAGCTCGGATCTTTCCTAAAAAGTTTTAATATCCAACATCGTTTTAGCTCGGTGGAACACCCACAAACTAATGGGCAAGCCGAAGCTGCTAACCGAGTTGTGTTGCAGGCAATAAGAAAGAAGCTTGATAACGCGAAAGGAGAATGGGCCGAACTAATCCCCGAAGTACTATGGAGTTACAACACCACAATGCATAGCACCACAGGCGAAACACCCTTCAAATTAGTCTACGGCTCAGAAGCACTAATCCCTATTGAGGTCGGAATTCCAACATTAAGAACCGAACTATATGACGAACAACAAAACCTAAGGGCCAGAAATGCCGAGCTTGACCTAGCCGTAGAAGATAGAGAAATCGCCACTATTAAGCAAAGGGCCCAAAAAAGAATAATGGAAAGAAAGCACAATAGGATGGTGAAACCAAGGACATTCAAGGAAAGTGATCTAGTACTCAGGCGAACAGAGGAAGCCAGGCGACCTCCAGCCCACGGCAAGCTCGCCGCAAACTGGGAAGGCCCCTTCCGAGTAACCAAAGTGCTCGGCAAGGGGGCATATCAACTACAAACATTGCAAGGCAAAGCCATTCCAGGAAACTGGAACGTCTCCTCACTCAAGATGTATATGTCCTAGTTTGTACCAATATGCAGATGAAGGTACTCTTTTTCCCCCTTAGAGCTTTTTTCCCAAAGAGAGGGTTTTGCCTAAGGAGGGTTTTAACGAGGCCGGACGCCCTTCAATTCCAAATAAAGATGATAAATTCTTCTAAGATATAACCTAACGATAACAACATTACTATAAATCATAAATATACTATCATCAAAATGGCCAAACATCGGCCCAAGTTCCACAATTGTCAAAACCGAACCCAACGTCGGCAAAATACCATACAAAAGAAAATAAGTCTAAAGATCAGACAATCAACATAACAAAAGTTATAAATAAACAAATCAAGGAGGAGCATTCTCACCATGCTCCTCCACGGTACCATCCACAATTAACTTTCCATCTACAACTATTTTCCTAATATCAAGCTTGTCACAATCAAAGTCGGGGGCTAACAGAGCAACCTGACTCACTACACGATCAAAACCATAGGAAAACATTTCCATCCCACCTTCCTCCAACTCTTGCACACGGGAGGTAAGCCGACCTTTGGCCACATCATGATCCTTAACTTCATTCTGCAGCAAACGAATCTGATCCCTCAAACGAGCTACCTCATCCTCGGCCTCCTTCGCTTTAGCCAGAGCACTAGTAGCAACATCGTCCTTTTCTTTCACAGTCTTCTCCAACTCAGCAATCCGACTCGTGTACGACTTCTCTGAAATAGAGACTTTATCCACAGCTTCCTGCTGCTCAGCCCCAACGCGCTCAACAGTCCGACCAACGCAGAGCAGGCGACTAGCAACCACCTACAGAAACATTCATAACATAAGTACAATACACAAAGACAAAAGAACAATAAACAAAAATAACATATACCTGAACGAATTTTCCAAGCGCCTCCAAACCAACTCGGCGAGTCATAAGCATGTCTCCAGGATATTACGAAGCCCTCTCAGACAGCTCCGTGAAGTTGAACTGCTCACTCCAAAGGGAATGTGAGCCAGAGCCAGCAATAAAGCCATGAAGTTTCTTTTGCCGATCAAACGCAAGCCCACCTCCCAGAGCCTCTTGATCATCTTCAGAAATTACCTCCAGAGAAGGATCATCCCTTTTCCTCTTAAACGAAGATGCAGGACGAGCAACAGATGAAAAAGCTTGCTCGCCAACATCCTTCCGATCGTCAGCAGAACCAACCACCTTTTCCTTTTTCTTATTTAGGAAAGATTGTAGCTTGTTAGGGTCCAACAGAGGAACCCGACCACCTGCAAGAAGCCATAAAAAATTAGATAAGCTCGGCAAAGGCCCAACCACAGCCACAAACACAATAAATATTACCTATATACGCTCTCAAACCCTCACTATCACCAAAGTCATGTAAACGCAAAATATCAGAAATGGATAAGCATTCCCCAGCAGCAACACTCTCAACAAGGAAGTTCATCACGAACTCCTCGTCCTCACTTCTCTCAGAAGCCTCAAGGATTTGGGTCGGTTCAGAACACCAATAAAGAGGAAATTTCTCACTAAGCTCATCATCCAAATAGAAAGGATACTCAGACTCGGCCGAGCGGACTTTGACAAAAAGAGATTTAAAATTCTTAAAAGAAGACTTATACAGGAGAAACAAGGACCGTCCCGGAAAACTACTAAAACAAACCCATAAACCCCTATGAACCCCCTTTGCTTGAAAAAGAGAAAAGAATAGGGACAAAGAACAGGGGAAGGAGAGAAAGTCCATCAAACATTGAAAGGCGCGAAGAAACGCCCAAGAATTTGGATGCAACTGTGACGGAGCACAGTTGACCTGAGTAAGGACGCTACACTCGAAAGAAGAGAAGGGAAACTTCACTCCGAGTTCGACCATGCATGGGGTATACATATAGAAATACTCCCAGTCACCTCTCCTCTCACAGACCCTATCGCTACCAGAACAAGGCAGGAATTCGACAGCGACACCAGAACCACCCCTAACAAAGTCTGCACCCCTCAAATCAGAAAGTGATTCGACGCTAGTAAAGGAAGAAGAACGCGTCTTCACGTCATCCTGAACCCAATGATACGGGTCATCTTCCCTAACCTCAACGACTCTCAATTTTTCTTTTAATTTCTCTCCCGCCATAGAAGAACGCAGAAAGACAAACAGTCAAAGAAGAGTCCAGAAAAGCTTACCTCTCGAAGACATAGTAAAGATAAGAGAAATGGAGGCGACACAGCGTAATTTCCAAAACCAAACAAATAACTATTATTGCAAGCCCACTAACAAAGTGGGTAAGTTAATACACGCCCACTAACCAAAACGTGGGAAACCAAAACGACAATAATGAAGTAGTAAAAGCAACACGATTTACGAAGAGGCAAGTAAAACCCTTTTCAAAATTTCTAGCCACGTATGACAGATACAAGAGCTCGCCTACCGACCTATACGGACCGCTAGACGACCTGGGGGGCTATGACGTGTACCACACAATAATCGGCTGATAAAGTACAGCTGTTAACCGACCTTAAAGGTCGGAAACAACCAAGACAGAACAAACAGATTTTATCTCTCAAAAAGCTATCTCCAAAAACTAAGCAAGACACTCAATCACGTCTCCACACTTCTGATATATCCCTAACGGCACCAACCAAGAATATCGGAGCTAACCAAGCCCACAACCACGCCGGAAACGCCTATAAAACTAACCCCTGGAATCCGTCAATGGGCAGGTTCTAATTTAGCTTCTAATCTTTTACTCTTTATCTCTTAATTCACACACTTACTTGAGCGTCGGAGTCCTTTTTGCAGGTGCTCCGGCCGCTGTGTTTCAAGGTACCGAGGCCGCCCACGCAGCTGTTCCCTGGTGATTTATAGCTCCGGCCGGGAATCCAGCAAGCACTTAGGACTGCGCAAACCTCGGTTCACCCAGGACGGAACAGTATCAATAAGATTATTAAAGTAGAAACAAGTTATAAAGCATGCTTGTATAGATCTCTTGTAAAGATGCAAAGGTACTTTAGAAGGGCATTCAACACGGGACGCTATGTGCACACGAGTTTTCATCTTTTCATTTTAAATAAAAATAAAACTGTTTTGTTAATTATAAAAATAAAATTATCATCTATACTTTTTTTATATATATCTATATTTTTATAGTATTTTTATTGTCTATATTATTTTATAAAAAATATTTGTATATAATTAATAAAATTTATTGTTTTTTATTAATATTTTATTAATATTCTAAATTTCAAGTATTAAATTGTGAGTTTTAATTTTTAAATTTTAAATCTTAATAGTTAAAAATCAAAGTTTAGTTCAAAATGTTGGCTAGTATTAATAAAAAAGATTTGTTCTTAGCATTTCTCTCTTGTAAAACATTCTTTTTTTCCCCCTAATATTTCATGCATCTAATTGTTTTTTATGCGTGGATATAATTGTAAATTTGTAATTTTCTTTTTTTTGTTAACACCACTATGGCACTATTTCCCTTCCGGAAATGGTAGAGTAGCATCAGCCACTTTTTTTTTTTTCTTTCTTTCTTAAACTCGTTGTATTTAGTTAGTTACCGACCACACACTCCATCGTCACTCTCTGCTCAGCCCACTACCGTCATCGGCGACACTCCACAGCACCTAACATGGAGCCAGAAGACGACAAGTCAGAAACATCGACAACCATCAGCACCCTACCGGACTCGATCCTCTGCCACATCCTCTCCTTCCTCCCAACCAGAACATCCATAGCCACCAGCGTCCTCTCCCGCAGGTGGCGCCACCTCTGGAAGCACCTCCATGTCCTCAACCTTGACGGTTACTCCTTTAACACCCCTGAACTTTCACGAGACCACGTAGAAGATCGCTTCGTTGATTTCGTCAACGAGGTTCTACAACAGGTTCAAGTTCGTCGCATCCAGAAGTTCCGCCTCGAGGGTGAGGTGCGAAATTACTCCTGTACCCTCTCATTTTGGATCGACGCCGTTACTTCCGGGCCTCACCTCCAAGAACTGTACCTCTCTCTTTGGAACTCCAGTGGCTCCTTTTACACATTACCTTACAGTGTTTTCTCTTGCACCTCACTGGTCTCACTCATCTTGAAAGGTAATATTATTGTTTCTTTTGATAATCTTCAATCTCTTCAGTTGCCATCTCTCAAGAACTTAGACTTGGAAATAATCTCTACTGAACTTGACAAGCTTTTATCCCTCTGCCCTGCGCTTGAAACTCTCAAGGTCTTTATATTCTTTAATTCCGGTGGCATTGATCCAAATGAAATCCACGTGCCTCGTTATTTGAAGAGATTAACTCTCGAGAGCGAAGCTTGCGATTCGACGGTTGATCATCTTGAGATACACACGCCGTCTCTTGAGTACCTTGATATTGCTTTAGTAGCTTGTTACTCGCAGATTTCGGTTAGGACTTATCCGAACCTGGTTGAAGCATGTCTGAATATTTGTTTTGATGATATGCATATTGATTGGATGCCCAAGCTTCTCAATGCAGTCTGCGGAACAAAATTTCTTGCCTTGCAAGCTTCAACAACCGCGGTAATGCTTAAGGAATGATGAAATTGATATCGTTGTGCTTAACTGCTTATGTGTAAAAACTAAGTCGACTACTCACATGAAGTTGTCTTTGTGTAAAGGCTATTGTTGTTAAGAACTGTTAGACGGTTTGATTATCTAACAGTTCTCAAACCGTCTAACGATTCTCAATTATCATCTTAACATGAAGATATCTTCTTGTTAGTATCACCTAAAATTAATATCTTACTGAATTTTACGTGCAGTGTTTGATTTGTGTTCCATCTCTAGAGTTTCCCCAATTCTGCTGTTTGGTTAGGCTGCAAATTGGTTTTGAATTTTTCAACTCCAGAGTGCTAATAGACTTGCTTCACTGTTGTTGCAAGCTTGAAGCTCTCTTAATTCATGCATGTGAGGTATTATTACTTAATTAAATTCATTATTTTTGTTTTTTTCTCTCCTCTAGCTGTTATTTGGTTGCATCCTTTGATAAGTCTTGTCCCTGTTTTCGGTTTTCAGTCGGTAAGTTACGGTTGCTTGTATGGGGAACCTGTTGAACCTTGCAGCTGGACACAACCGGTGAGTGTTCCAAGTTGTGTTGTATCACACCTGAGCCTTATTGAGTTTAGAGAATATGAAGACTTGGAAGAGGAGCATGAATTCATTGCATATGTTATAGAAAGAGGACTTGTTTTGAAGACAGTAACAATTCATACTAGGACTTTTACTGATCAAGAGATAAAAGATCATATTCTCAAAAAATTGTCTGCTGTCCCAATGGGCTCAAGCATTTGCCAACTTAAAGTTGAGTAAAGGTTCGGCAAAAGAAAATTATTTAGGAGTATACTCGTTGTTGCTGCATTAAGAAGAGCATAGTTTCCTCCTTTGATATATATTATTGTGCAGTGTAAAATGTGTAAATAGTCATTCACAAGGATATTCTATGAGTTGGAGTAATTTATTTTTTGGCTATGGAATCCATTAAATGGACCGAATATAGGTAGGGATGGCAATACCACCCGAACCCGCGGGTACCCACTCTGCCCCTACCCGCTTGGGGCGGGTTCTTGGGAGGGGCGGGGCGGGATCTGGTTTAGGCAACACCCGTCCCGCTATATATATAATATATATAATTTTAATATATAATATGTATAATATATGTAAAATAATTATTAAATGATTAATAATATTGTATTATACTTAAATTTTTACTTTAATTTATGTTATATATGTGATGATGGTTATATAAATTTTAAAATTTAATTTTATTTATTGGATTTTAATAATTATAGGGGCGGGTAGGGGCGGATAGGGGCGGGGCAGGTACCCACAAAGCGCAGGTTAGGGTTCAACATTTTACTACCCGCGGGTAGAAGTGAGGCGGGTTCTATGCAGGTTGTTGTACGATAGGGCGGGATCAGGTAGAGCAAAAATCCGCCCCTACCCGCCCTGTTGCCACCCCTAAATATAGGTAGTTCTTTGACATTGCAATTATGCAGCATTTGTTACTAGATTTGGCATTACTCTTTTGTTGTTGAAGAAAAATATGAGTGATTTGTTGTTACTCTCTTGTTGGATATTTTGCCATAGAATGGTTTGAAGAGTTGTCCTTAGGTGCCTTTTGTTTGATTTTAAATATACAAATACAAAGCACAAGAAAATATTAAAAATGATAAAAACTCATGTACAGTTATTTTTATGTAAAGGTGATAGTCGAAAATCATTAGACAAATCTATCAAATCATCTAATGATTTTCGACTATTAATTTTACATAAAGACAATGTACGAGAGTTTTCACTAGGGGTGCACATGGGCCGGGGTGAAGCCGGGTTTGATGTGATCAAGACCCGACCCGAAATATACACTGGATCTATTTATTAGACCCGAACCCGACCCTAGACCCGATGAAACCAATACACTTTCAGGCCACAATTATACCGGGTGAAAACCGGGCCGTTAACATTACATTACGTTGATACTTCTTGTAAGCTAGCATGTAAAAATATCCAAATTTCCAAAACTCCAACCATTATTTAACATGGTAAAATTCACTTAGAAAAATATAACAAGAACCAACCCTTCTTCAAAATTAAAGCATAACCACAATCAATATTAAAGTATAACCACAATCAATACTAATATTGTCTAATAATACCAAATATTTAAATCAATACAAATAACACAATATTATCCATTAGTCTAAAGTCTTATGCATTCTAAACATAAAACATTAATTTATAGTCTTATAATGACTAACACAAAATATTAAGATTTACAATACTTAAATTCCACGTAAGAATAGTCATGATCCATCACTAATAATACAAAATATTAATTGTGTATGATGACCGGGCCACCGGACCCGACCCGAAATAATGACTGGATTTATTTTTGAGACCCTTACCCAACCCTAAACTCGATGAAATCACACCAAATTAGCTCCAAAAGTGTTTGGGACCGGGCTGGGCCTTCGGGCCGGCCGGGTCTGTGCCCCCTAGTTTTCACCATTAAAAATTCTATTTTATCCCTATCATTTTCTTCTCATTACTGTCACTATGATATCTCTCCTAGTCCTCACACGTTCGTATTCCTTTTTTCAATCTCTCCGTCTCTCTCTCTGAGTTTGATTTCATATACTACTATTCTTTTTGCCACTTCCATTTCCTTTTCCGAGTCTCCAACCTTGCTACTTCTCCTTTTCCACCTCCATCAACGCTTCAATCTTGCTTTTCTTGTTCTCTTTTGTGCTTCCAACTTACCAAAAAGAATGGCGCTTACAACCAACTATTTCTGGAACATCACCAATCTCATACACTGCAACGACAACATGCCAAAGTATGTTCATATGGCTCTATATGTAATCAAACCTTAAGTCAATATAGGATGTTTGTGCACCAGGCTACTTTTTTTTACCGTAAAAGTACTAATAAATTGAATCACAATTCTCTCTCTCTCCTGGTGGTTGGTACCAAATAATTTCTTTTATTTCAAGCATCTTAATTGAATCATAGGAATTATGATGCACAAATATTATTTGTAGTAAGAGTTTAGGAGATAGTGTTGTATAGGTTCATCCTGTCATCTGATGATTAGTTGTTAGTTGTATAGTGAAGGAAATTTTATTAAGACGATATTCGTCATAGTTAACTATTGTATAGCTATCATAAGTTCATAACATTTGTTCCCTCCAAATTTTATATTATTTTATGTTTGTGTAAATCTTTTCTATTTTAGATCTTTTACATTTTTATGTTTTTCATTGAAAAATACTTTTTTTTTTAACTATAATTTTGTTGAAGTATATTTATCACCATTAGATGTAATTATAAAATATAAACTCAACGTGTGTCTAATACAGTATATTTATCATATTCTTTTTAAACACAAATCAGCTAAGAAAGTAAGAGACCGAATCAACCATTGAAGGTGTATGAGGCCTTACCGTGTTAGCTGAACAATTGCAAGTCAACGACATGAACATGGACCAATTCAATTTCAAAATCTTACTATATCAGTTGATTTGGTCTAAGACAATAAGATCTGAACAAAGAACGGACAGTATCTTTCTATGCCTAACCTGTATGAAGCTTTCCGAAGAAGTAAGGTTATTTTGAACCTCCAGAGCAACTGGAAATGGAAGAAGAAGAAGAAGAAGACAATCTAGAAACAGCAACAACCATTAATATGGATATGATAAGCACCATACCGGACTCGCTTCTCTGCTACATCCTTTCGTTCCTCCCAACCAGAGATTCTGTTGCCACTAGCATCCTCTCTCGCCGGTGGCGCCACCTTTGGAAAGAGCTTCAAGTATTGGACCTCGATGATGGTCCCTTTTGCAACCCCGAACGTTCAGCAGAGGAAATGGATGAGTGTTTTATTGCTTTCATCAATGCAGCTCTATCCCGGTTTCCCCACATCAAGAAGTTTTGCCTCTCCTGCGAGGTACTTTGCGAGGATGACTTTAGATCTTATATCAATGCTGTCACTGGACCCTACCTTCAAGAACTGTTTGTCTCTCAGATGTATTCTCTTGAGAATTATGGAGTCCCTTGTGGAATTTTCACTTGCCCTTCACTTGTGTCCCTCTGTTTAAAAGGTTATATTTCCATCGAAGATGAAGATCTTCAATCTGTTCATTTGCCATCCCTCAAGAACCTAGAGTTAGATGTCAAATACGTGAATGCAGACAAGATTTTAGGTTGCTGTCCTGTTCTTGAAACTCTTAAGCTCACCCTGGATCGGGTTGAATTTCCTACAATCCGTATGCCTATTAGTACATTGAAGAGATTAACTTTTCAAGACGACTATCATGGCGAAGTTGTTGAGCATTTGGAGATAGAGACCCCATCTCTTGAGTACCTTCATGTCTCGTTATGGGGTCGTTACCTCCGGTTTTCAGTTACTGATTTTCCAAACATGGTGGAAGCACATCTTGATCTTTGGAGTCATCAAGAGGATGAGCATATTGGTTGGATACCTGAGCTTCTCAAAGCAGTCTGCAAAACAAAATTACTAAGGTTGGGATCTTCAATAACCGGGGTAATGTGGCTAAGTAGATGCAGCTTAT
The DNA here is from genome assembly GCF_014773155.1 of Arachis stenosperma. Classification (NCBI taxonomy): domain Eukaryota; kingdom Viridiplantae; phylum Streptophyta; class Magnoliopsida; order Fabales; family Fabaceae; genus Arachis; species Arachis stenosperma. The sequence continues at coordinate 4,059,906 of NC_080385.1, forward strand.
TATGATTAGTATCATTATTCAGATTTCACACTGGATTTATTATTATAGCATTGTTAAATTATGATATCTTGTTACATTTTTTACACACAGAGCTTGCTTTGTGCTCCACCTATAGACTTTCCCAAATTTGGTTGTTTGCTTCATTTGCAACTTCGCTTTGGATCTTTCAAATCTAGATTCCTACTAGACTTGCTTCATTGCTGTCATAAACTTCAAGTTCTCATTATTCAGGTATGATTTTCAACCTTATAGTCTATTTGTAATTTGCTTGCATCCTTTGAGCATAGTTGTTCCTTCTTGTCAGAATGAACTCCATGGTCATGGTCCTCCCTTGAACCAGAAATCAATGTTACAGCCAACCAGTGTTCCTAATTGTGTTACATCACACTTGAACACTTTTGAATTTGGAGGATATGAAGACTCTCTAGAAGAGCATGCTTTTGTTGCATATATTCTACAAAATGGCCTTGTTTTAATGAGAATGATGATTCATACTTATACCAGTTATGGTGAAAAGATAAAAGATCATATTTTCAAGGAATTGTCTATAGTACCGAGGGGCTCCAACAAATGCCAACTTACAGTTGACTGACTAATCAGTATATGCTGATGGTACAGACTCTGACCTTTGCTTTCTGTAGAACTTTATGTTTTCTTGTGGTGTGCCTAATAAACTGTGAAGACTAAATCTTTTTTAAAATTTCATGTTTCATTGTTCACCTGAATCCTTAACTACTTGAAGCTTTTTAATATGTCTACATTCAATAGGCTGCACCAAACCCCACCATTGCTCCCGCAATGCAATGTGTAGTAGATACTGGCCAACCATAGTATGATGCAATCTGCATTGCACAAAACCATAAAATAAATACCTATTCAACTAGTGGAAGTGGAGAAGACGAATAAGTGTGCCACTTTAGTTCAGCGAAGCAATGGAGTGCCACATCATCACTGTGTCTGCCGACTCAGCATTGGAAAGGGATCTAGAGATCAGTATGGTGCCTAAAGCTCAATTTTGACAATCACTATAATAAAATTAGAATATGAGAAACCAAATTAATAAGAGTGATAAATTTCATGAAAATTTATTGCAATATTCTTACTAGTTACTGCTCACGCGTTGGATATGCTAATTTCGAGTTGTTTGAATGGATATTGAATTGTGCTTCCCTTGAATCCCTTGTTTTAAGACGTTTTATTTCTTTATATTATATTCCAAATGTCCATTTGCCATCCCTCAAGAACCTAGAGTTGGATATATCTTTGTTAACCCCGATGACATTTTATCTGGTTGTTCAGTTCTTGAAAATCTGAAGCTCGCTGTACATAGAGGATTTCCAGTTGAAGATATTGACAAACCTTTTATCCATATGCCTCATTCGTTGAAGAGTTTAACCTTCAAAGAGAATCATTGTCATCCTGCCCTGCTAAGGTTTAATGATATTGAGCATCTTGAGATAGACACCCCATTTCTTGAATACCTGAATATCAATTTATGCACTTCTTGAGCTTCTTGAATACCTGAATATCAAGAAGATAAGACTGTTGGTTGGGTACTTGAGCTTCTCCAGGCACTCAGAAAAACAAAATTGTTGGACTTGAAACTTTCCACTACAGTGGTAATATTCTTCTCGCAGTTCCATTGTCCATTGAACATAATGTTTGATGTAACTTTTTATTCCAATTTTGATGAATTGTGTTATGTTTCAAGTGTTATATTTACTATCTTGTTATCTTCTGTATGCTTCGTACTCCAGCTGCAGCTTTGGATTTTCCAGAATTTTCTTGTTTACTTCATTTAGACTTTGAAATTCCACATTTTGACTCGGAATTGCTGATAAAATTGCTTCACAACTGTCCTATGCTTAAAGTTCTTTCAATCACTTTTCAAGTTATTTGTGAAAAACTGCATCTCTGGTCCACTTTATGTGCACCTAGGTTCCTCAAATATCAACATCTCAATAGAAAATCACTCTTTCAGCTGTTATGTAAGAAAAGTAGAAAACACATAGCATTTTTTATGTTTATTAATTGAGTATTGATGTTAGCCTTAAACTTAGCCAAATTGATGGATTAAAGGAAACAGAGGGGTTGTTGTTTAATGTTTTTCATTTTTTTTTTATCTTATCATCTTTGTTGCCATATAAAATATTCAATATAAGGCCAATATCATGGTTTGCCAAAAGTGTACATCTAACTGAGTTGAATCTAGGTAATGGTTGAAGGAAGAATTTTATATTACAATTGACTAGGCTTTTGCCAATCGTGTTTGTTGCCTTTGTAATGGAGATACTTCTGATATGATTTGAGGGCCATTTTAAAATTTTAATTGCCTGGGTAGCAGCCCTTTTGCTTTAGTGGAAATATTTGAAGACTCTAGTCTTGAGTGATTGCTTTGCAATGTCATCATGTTTTTGAGGTTAGAAGAATGTTGTCTGCACATATGCTTTAATTTGACTGAGGAGATATTATGAAGATTTATCATATGAATATGTATTTTTCCTCTTGTTATATAAATAAGTTTTTGGTCGTGCTACTCAATCAAAATAGTTCTCTCCTTTACTGGTTTTCAATCTATTTTTGCCTTCTCGGTATTTTGAATACAATAGGTCAAAGTTGTTGAAGTTGTCTTGTTTTCTCCCTTTGAAGATTGATCTTCCAATTTTATTTGCCACTTCTACTTCTGAGCAATATCTGCTAGGTACGTTCATATATATACTACTAATAATTGTACAAAGCTCTAAGCTGGTTGCTATATACAAAGTGATTAACGACGTTACAAGGATAAGTATAGTTGTTTGTTTTGACCGAAATGATAGTTAAATAGTTAAATTTGATTTTCTGCTGTTGACCTATTCGATATCGTAATTATAAGGATGTAAAAATGATTAAACCTTATAAAATCTATGTCTAGCCGTCTAGGTACATTATTCTTCAAGGACTCAAATGAAAAAAAAATAGCTAAAAATTTTAACCTGCAGTAGCAGACCAGTAATCTGAGACATATATTCATGAATTTGACAAATGTTTTTTATATTTGGCAAAAGATCATTTTTGTCGTCCGCATTTTGCATGATTGTTTGCATTGCCTTTAGATCAATTTTAAAGTAAACATTTATCTCGTTTAAAAGGTATAATTTGTAGTAGTTTAGATAAGATCGGTTTATTTAATTTTTTTTTAAAAATTAGATTCGTAAAGTGAATAAATAAATCTTATTTTATAAAATATTTATAAATTAATAATAATACCTAAATAAGATAAAAATATGTAATAAATAAAAAATATAATTTATTATTGTGGTTGCTATATTCTTTTTCTTTTTCTTTTCTATATTATTATTGTCTTTTTTTTTTCTTCTTCTCCGTGGTTCTTCTTAATAATGTCGGGCTTCTTCTTTTTTTTGTTTATTTTTTTTATTTTCCTTCATTATCATTATTGTTGTCTTTATTTTTTTCTCCTAATATATTTAACGAAATTATTGAGCAAAAAAATTTTAGTACATAAAACAAATTTTTGTATATAATACCTGTTACGGTAGGTAACCGGAGATTAATACGACAGATGGCGTTTGGCAGCCCAAGTGTGTGATAGAGGAGAACTCCGGGTAGGTCCGCAACTCGGGAGGCTCCGTCCGACTTGTGCTCGCGTATGAATGGGGGGTGGTACCTGCAAAGACACTCCGATGCCTAAGTTAGCAAGAGTGTAAGCAGGTCTTAGAGAGTATTGGACTTAGAGATACCTGAGGGGTGTCAGTGTATTTATAATGGTGAGCCAATAACCACCGTTGGTGTAGTGCCGTATCTTTAGGGTGGTAACCGTCCCTATTATCTTGGGGAGGTTAAGATATGGCTTTATGAGGCGGTTAGAGAGATTTTAGGGGCGGTTACTCATTTGAATGAGTGTTTATCTGCCAGCTAATCTCACATCCGACCTCTTCAGACCAAGTCGTGGTTGGCACCGACTTCGTATATGGAGGCCGGCGTTTAGTAAGGCTTAATCTATTGGATTAGGCCTTTAAATTGGACCTGGGCCCTTATCATTGGGCCAGGGTATGAACAGTGCCCCTACTTGAGCCCAAGACCCTGTTAAGGTTTGGGTTCAAGTATTCAACTCGGGTTCGCAGCCGACTTTCACGGGTTTTGAAATCGACGTGATTTTCGCGACCCTTTGTTTCTGACAGTTACGTCAATTCAAGCGTCGTGTCTGTTGAGGGATCATTTAGGGATTGAGGGCTTTGGTAACGGTGCAGTCTCATTAAGATGCCTCGTTTACCATTATGCCCCTCAGCCTATTTATAAATACTTTCCCTCTCTTTCGTTTTTTTCGTTTCTGCTCTTTCAAACTTCTTTTTCTTGTTCGTGCGGCATTCTTGCGTTCGAAGGCTCCTGCTCTTCTCCAACCTTCATTTCGGATAAAGGTTAGTTTTGCTTTTTCCGTGTCATGCTTTTATGTTTGCATGTTTTGGTTGCGAGTAGATAGGTTGGCCTGTAGATTCTAGTTCGAATCTCTCCTCTTTAGGGGCCGTGTTTTTTATTTCTTTTCTTTTCCCTTTTGTAGGTTTCTGCCACTTTTCTTTTCATAAAAATGGCTTCTGTAGACGTTCTTTCTCAATGGGTTGACGTTACGGTCCTTGGGAGGAACCGTTGGTCGACGCTGAGTTCATCACTCACCTCCGTACTCATCATAGGCTCTGTACTTCGGAGGAGGACGAGCCCAAATATGAACTGATAACCCCGGGTCCTGAAGACCGGGTCTGTTTTGGGAGAGAAAATGAGGCGGCCCCTCATTTTTTCTTTATGTATGAGTGTATGCTCACAGTTGGTGTTTTCTTCCTTTCTCCGATTTCGAGATATCCGTCTTGCACCAGTAAAGTTGCCCCTTCTCAGCTTCACCCCAATTCTTGGGTTTTTGAAGATTTATCAGTTATATAAGCCATGCTCTGGACTTTCCGACCTCTTTGAGGATTTTCTTTTATCTTTTCATATGACTAAGCCCTTTAGTGGGCTAAACAACAAACAGCAAGGGTATCCTTCGAGCCATTCAGGTCGGAGGATTTTCACCCTTTTTGATGAATCTTTTCACGATTTCAAAAACTTCTTCTTCAAAGTTCAAGCCGTAGAGGGTCACCACCCCTTTTTTCTGGACGAGCATTCCTCCCCTCGCTTTCCCTTTACTGGTTGCCGGCCTCCCTTGCGAAAAGATTGGTCTGGATGACCTAGACGAGGTGGAGGCGGCCATTGTGGGTTTTTCCGAGAAGCGTGGGGGAGGTCCCCATACTTGGATACCAGAAAAATTCTCCAGGGAACGCCGACTTTGTTCAATCTCAATTAGGTAGTGCATGCATTCCTTATTTCCGAGTTGTTCTACCGACTTTGAACATTACGACTTATGACTGTTGGTTGTTTTTGTAGATATGGCAAAGAAGAATGCCAAGAGGCTTACCAAGGGTCAGGAGGCTAAGGCGAAGTCCCGGGCTAGATCGGGAGGTGCCAGGGCGATCACTCTCCTCCTCTCTCCTCCTCCTCCTACAAATACTGGGACTCCTCTCAACCTATTGTATTCTTCAAGTTTGTCTCGACCACCCCTTCTGCCCAAACTCTCTCCGAGCCAGAGAAGAAGAAACGCAAGACTTCAGAGTCTGGTCCTTCTTCTTTGATGGTGGGGTTAAGGCGGATGCTTTGGCATTCGTCCGAAAGAACATCTATCCTTTTATAAATATGGATGTTTCTGTTCGAAACCACCTCACCACCATGGCCGAGGAGAGTTTTAGGACGGCGGTGTTTGCGGCAAACTTTTGGACATTTTCGAGAAGTTGGAGAATTTTCCTGGAACAAGTCAGAGTTATTGCTCCCGACTTGGACCTTTCTCCTTACATCCCGACAAAGTAGTTATTGATGGCGCCATCGTGGATCCTGTCCCCGAGGTCATTTCCGAGTCAGACCTGAAGACTCGGGGGCAGAGGATTATAGAGTCTCCTCCTCGTCCTAAGGATGCCTCGGGTTCTTCCTCCGTTCCTCCGGCCGGTCCTGGTGGCGCCCCTCCTGAGCCTAGCGGTGGTGATTCCTCGACTCCTTTGAAGAAATGACTCTTTATTTTTTATGGCTATACGGGGGCCCGGCCTGTGGGTCCCCTCTTTTTTAAACTTTGTTTCTCTGTTGGTGGTCGTGAACAATTTCTTTTTGGCCTTTTAAGGCCGTAAACAAAAATATTTATGGCGATTGCCCCTTTTAAACAAGGGCGTAGAAAAATTTTTTGGATAAGGGTTCTAAGTTACTTCGTGCGTGCATGCTTTTTGATATTTTTTGATCTTTTTTGAAGAAACCTCTTTGTTGGCTTGCTTTTCTCGAGCCTTTTTCGTTCAAGGGCTTTTATGCAGCCTTTAAACTTTTTCCAGGTTTTCCTATCTCTTTTGTTATCCTTTGTACTCAACTTTACTTTAGTGAGCTTTTATGACTTAGGTTATTTTTGTGATGCGTTTTTCATTTACTCGGAATATATCCGAGTTTTTCTACTCAGGTTTTTGTCTTCGACTTATGAGTCGGACTGTTCCCGAGTTTAATACGATCAACTCATATAACCTCTTTACGCCGACTTGTACCTCGTCGTTTCATCCTGACGACCATGTTAGGTCGGTTCATGGGATTTTCACGTTTTGTCGAGCTTAAGTTGGCGCGTTTCGTAGAAAAACTTATAAAATAAAGGAGGATTTTAAGAGAGATATTGTAAAGAAGATCTTTATTAATTGGGAAGGTACCTTTTTGCTACTAAGGGTCTTGACACTATGTTTTCCCTTAGCCTCTACTATGATGCCTCGTTAAAAACCCCTCTCCAGAAAAAACCCTTTTTTGGGAAAAAATCATGAAGCTGGGAAAAGAGTACATCAGGGAGTAGAGTTCGCTTCTAACTGTAGTACCTTTTCATATTACAAGCATGCCACGACCTTGGTAGCTCAGTGCCATCTAGGTCGGTTACTTTATAATAACCTTTCCCTAACACTTCCTTGATTTTGTATGGCCCTTTCCAATTTGCGGCGAGCTTTCCATCTCCTGATTTGTTGACTCCGATGTCGTTTCTGATTAGGACCAAGTCATCTAAGGCAAATGTTCTTCGAATGACTTTCTTGCTGTATCTGGTGGTCATCCTTTGCTTTAGTGCCGCTTCTCTTATCTGGGCATTTTCTCGGACTTCGGGGAGCAAGTCGAGCTCCTCTTTGTGCCCCTGTATGTTTCCGACCTCGTCATGGAGAATTACCCTTGGGCTTTGCTCACTGATTTCTATAGGAATCATGGCTTCTACGCCGTAGACTAGTCGGAATGGTGTTTCTCCTGTGGCGGATTGGGGGGTTGTCCTATAAGCCCATAGCACTTGGGGGAGCTCCTCAGCCCAAGCTCCCTTTGCTTCCTGTAATCTTTTCAGTCCTGCCAGTATGACTTTGTTAGCTGCCTCGGCTTGCCCATTGGCTTGTGGGTGTTCTACCGAGGTGAAGATGTTTGATTTTCATACTGGCTACCAAACTTCTGAAGGTGGCGTCGGTGAATTGGGTTCCATTATCTGTGGTGATGGAATAAGGTATTCCATACCTTGTGATAATGTTTTTGTAGAGGAACCTGCGACTTCTTTGAGCGGTGATAGTGGCTAGTGGTTCTGCTTCTATCCACTTTGTGAAGTAATCTATTCCTACGATCAAGTATTTGACTTGCCCTGCTTGGGGAAAAGGACCTAACAAATCCATTCCCCATTTTGCGAAAAGGCCAGGGGGAATTATACTGATGAGCTCTTCGGTGGAGCCACGTGGAAATTTGCATGCATCTGGCATGGCTGGCATTTTTTCACAAAGTCTGTTGCATCTTTCTGCAAGGTCGGCCAATAGAATCCTGCTCGGATTACTTTCCTGGCCAGCCTTGCTCCGAGATGGTTTCCGCAGATCCCACTATGTACTTCCTCCAACACCTCGGTGGTTCTTGAGGTCGGTACGCACTTCAGCAATGGCGTTGATATCCCTCTTCTGTAAAGGACATTTCTCACCAAAGTATAATGTTGTGCTTCCCTTCGGATCTTTTTAGCCTCTTTCTCCTCTTTGGGGAGGATGTCGAATTTCAGGTATTCGACTAAGGGATTCATCCATCCGAGGTTTAGGCCGACTACCTCCAGTACCTCTTGTTGATCCTCTGTTTTTGAAACCGAGGGCTCTTGGAGGGTTTCTTGGATCAGGCTTCTATTGTTCCCTCCAGGTTTGGTACTTGCTAATTTGGATAGGGCGTCAGCTCTGCTATTTAGATCCCGAGTTATGTGCTTAACCTCGGTAACCGCAAAGCGCCCGAGGTGTTCCAAGGTTTTTTCCAAGTATTTCTTCATATTGGGGTCCTTTGCCTGATATTCTCCACTTATTTGGGAAGTCACCACTTGTGAGTCGCTGTAGATTATCACCTTTGTAGCGCCAACTTCTTCAGCTAACTTTAATCCGGCAATCAAGGCCTCATATTCTGCCTGATTGTTTGAAGCCAGAAATTCAAATTTTAAGGAGACCTCTATCTGGGTCCCTTTTCCATCTACCAATATTATGCCTGCGCCGCTCCCTTGTTGGGATCCGTCTACATAGAGTTCCCATGTAGCCGGTTTTTTCCTCTTGTTCACCTGCGTATTCCGCAATGAAGTCGGCGAGGCATTGGGCTTTGATTGCAGTCGAGTTTCGTATCTCAAATCAAACTCGGAGAGCTCTATTGCCCATTGAACCATTCTCCCTGCAACATCCGTCTTTTGGAGGATTTGCTTCATGGGTTGGTTCGTACGGCTCTTATTGTGTGAGCCTGAAAGTAAGGTCGTAGCCTTCGTGAGGCTATTACTAAGGAGTAGACAAACTTTTCTAGTTTGTGGTACCTTAGCTCAGGGCCTTGTAAGACTTACTGGTAAAGTAGACCGGGTGTGACCGACTCGTCTCTCTGATCAGGGCTGATGAGACAGCCCTGTTTGCCACGGATAGGTATAGGACAAGGTCTTTTCCGGCACTGGTCGGGTTAAGATAGGAGGTCGGCTTAAGAATTTTTTGAACTCTTGGAACGCCTCCTCACATTCTGGAGTCCATTCAAACTGGCATTCCTTCCTTAATAAGGAGAACGGAAGGATTTTAGTGCCGATCCTGCCAAAATCTGGAGAGGGCTGCAAGTCGGCCATTGAGCTGTTGAACCTCTCTTAGACAAGTCGGGCTTTTCATTTCTAAGATGGCTCTGCATTTGTCGGGATTGGCCTCAATCCCCTTTGTGTTAGCATGAAGCTAGAAATGATCAGGGCTGATGAGACAGCCCTGTTTGCCACGGATAGGTATAGGACAAGGTCTTTTCCCGGCACTGGTCGGGTTAAGATAGGAGGTCGGCTTAAGAATTTTTTGAACTCTTGGAACGCCTCCTCACATTCTGGAGTCCATTCAAACTGGCATTCCTTCCTTAATAAGGAGAATAACGGAAGGGATTTTAGTGCCGATCCTGCCAAAAATCTGGAGAGGGCTGCAAGTCGGCCATTGAGCTGTTGAACCTCTCTTAGACAAGTCGGGCTTTTCATTTCTAAGATGGCTCTGCATTTGTCGGGATTGGCCTCAATCCCCCTTTGTGTTAGCATGAAGCCTAGAAATTTCCCTGCTTCTACTGCGAAGGCGCATTTTGCGGGATTTAGTCTCATCCCATGCACCCTTATAGTGTTGAAGACTTGCGAGAGATCAGTTAAGAGGTCGACTTCTTGCTTGGTTTTTACTAACATGTCGTCGACGTATACTTCCATTAGGCTCCCTAGGTGGGGGGAAAACACTTTGTTCATCAGCCTTTGATACGTGGCTCCTGCATTCTTTAGTCTGAATGGCATGACCACGTAGCAATAGTTGGCTTTTGGTGTGATGAACGATGTTTTCTCCTGGTCGGGTTCATGCATCGGGATTTGGTTATATCCCGAGTAGGCGTCCATGAACGATAGGTATTGGTACCCCGAGCTGGAGTCCACCAGGGTATCAATACTTGGTAGGGGATAAGGGTCCTTAGGACATGCCTTATTCAAGTCGGTATAGTCGACGCACATTCTCCATTTACCATTCTGTTTTTTGACTAGCACTACATTGGCTAGCCATGTTGGGTATTTGACCTCTCTAATAAAGCCGGCTTCCAGAAGCGCCTGTACTTGCTCCTCTACTATTGAGGCTCGCTCTGGGCCGAGCTTGCGTCTTCTTTGCTGTATAGGTCGGGACCCTGGGTAAACCGAGAGCCTATGGGACATGAGCTCAGGATCAATCCCGGGCATGTCGGAAGCCTTCCAGGCGAAGAGGTCGGAATTAGCTCTTAGGAGTTCGCCCAATCTTTGTTTCAGGGTTTCCCCTAGGTTGGCTCCTATGTGAGTGTTTTTTCCTTCCTCTTCTCCGACTTGTATCTCCTCGGTTTTTCCTCTCGGCTGGGGTCGTAGCTCTTCTCTGGTTCTTGCGCCACCTAACTCTATGGTATTTAGGCTTTCGTTATAGCACTTCCTTGCCAATTTTTGATCTCCCCTTACCGTTGCTATTCCTCCTGGGGTCGGGAATTTCATGCAAAGGTGGGGAGTTGATACCACTGCTCCAAGACGATTAAGGGTAGTTCTGCCGATTAAGGCATTGTAGGCTGACCCTTCATCGATGACTATGAAGTCTATGCTTAGAGTCCTTGATTTTTCCCCTTTTCCAAAGGTGGTGTGAAGGGGTAAAAATCCTAGTGGTTTTATTGGCGTATCCCCTAGTCCGTAGAGGGTGTCGGGGTAGGCTCTCAACTCTTTTTCATCTAACCCTAGCTTGTCGAAGGCGGGCTTGAAAAGGATGTCCGCCGAGCTTCCTTGGTCTACTAGGGTTCTGTGGAGATGGGCGTTGGCTAGGATCATAGTTATCACCACGGGATCGTCATGCCCGGGGATTATCCCTTGCCCATCTTCCTTCGTGAATGATATAGTGGGGAGGTCGGGTGCCTCATCCCCGACCTGATAGACTCTTTGATGTCTTTTGCGAGAAGATTGGTGATTCCACCTCCCGCAAATCCTCCTGAGATCATGTGATGTGTCTCTCAGGGGTCTGTGGTGGAGGATCTCTCCTGTCCATATCATCTCGCTTTCTCTTTCCATGGGTGTCCGACCTCTCTATGAGATATCTGTCAAGCCGACCTTTTCTAGCCAGCTTTTCTATCACTTTTTGAGGTCGTAACAGTCGTTGGTGGAGTGACCATATATTTATGGTACTCGCAATACTCGCTGCAAGTTCCCCTTTTTATTTTTAATAGGTCTTGGGGGTGGCAGCCTTTCAGTGTTGCATCTCTCTGTATACGTCCACTATAGAAGTCTTTAGAGAGTATAGAGTGATACTTCCTGGGCCTCTCGACCGCTCTTCTTCTTTTTGACTTCCCTTTCTCTCCCTAGAGGAGGAAGTGGGTCTAAGTCTCGAACTCAGATCTCTTAGTTTGGCATTCTCTTCCATGTTGATGTACTTTTCGGCCCTTTTTGTACATCGCTTAGAGAAACGGGGGTCTTTTAGATATGGATGTGAGAAGGGACCTTCTCTAAGTCCATTGACTACCCATTATTACTGCCTCCGTGGGCAGGTCTTGGACCTCTAAACATGCCTTATTGAACCTTTCCATATAGGCTCGTAAAGACTCTCCGACCTCCTGTTTTATTCCCAGGAGGCTCGGTGCATGTTTTACTTTATCTTTTGGATTAGAACCTCATCAAAATTTCCTTGAGAGGTCTTCAAAACTAGTGATGGATCTTGGGGGAGGCTATCGAACCACTTCATCGCTGCTTTCGATAAAGTGGTCGGGAATGCCTTGCATCTCGTAGCGTCGGAGGCATCGGCTAGATACATCCGACTTTAAAATTGCTTAGATGATGCTTTGGATCCGTGGTTCCATCATAGAGGTCCATATCAGGGCTTTTGAAGTTCCTTGGAACTTTTGCCCTCATTATGTCCTCGCTGAAGGGATCTTCTCCGCCCGGGAGTTGATCTTCGCCTTCGTCGCGGAGTTCTTGAGGGAGGATTCTAGCTGTAAGAGTTTTCTTTCTAACTCTTTTCGCCGTTCCATCTCCTCTTTAAGGTACCTTTCGGTTTTTTGTTTCTCCCGCTCTTGCTCCAATTGCTCCAGGCGGCTATGGACCAATCCTATTAGTTCAGCTACGTGGGATGGTCCGTCCTTTTCTGATTCACGCCCATCTGAGGAATTTACCTTCGGATTCTTTACTCCGGAGGTACCCTCTCTGTGCTGGTCGTTGTCTTCATTGCCATTTCCCATGTCTAGATTCTCTTGTTCAGAATCTGTTTCGACATGGCCTTCTTCATGGGATCTATCTGCCATCGTGGGATGATCTCGCGGGTCCCCGGCAACGGCGCCAATGTTACGGTAGGTAACCGGAGATTAATACGACAGATGGCATTTGGCGGCCCAAGTGTGTGATAGAGGAGAACTCCGGGTAGGTCCGCAACTCGGGAGGCTCCGTCCGACTTGTGCTCGCGTATGAATGGGGGGTGGTACCTGCAAAGACACTCCGATGCCTAAGTTAGCAAGAGTGTAAGCAGGTCTTAGAGAGTATTGGACTTAGAGATACCTGAGGGGTGTCAGTGTATTTATAATGGTGAGCCAATAACCACCGTTGGTGTAGTGCCGTATCTTTAGGGTGGTAACCGTCCCTATTATCTTGGGGAGGTTAAGATATGGCTTTATGAGGTGGTTAGAGAGATTTTAGGGGCGGTTACTCATTTGAATGAGTGTTTATCTGCCAGCTAATCTCACATCCGACCTCTTCAGACCAAGTCGTGGTTGGCACCGACTTCGTATATGGAGGCCGGCGTTTAGTAAGGCTTAATCTATTGGATTAGGCCTTTAAATTGGACCTGGGCCCTTATCATTGGGCCAGGGTATGAACAATACCAAAATTTTTAAAAGACTATAGGTCAAGAATATTAAAATTCAACTAACAAAATTAGTATAATATAAAAATTTTGGTATATAACATAATTTTTTTTAAGGACTACCTATTTAAAATATTAAAATCCAACTAACAAAAGATCACATCTTTATAACACTAATTCACACAACCAAAAGATATATTTGCAACAAATTTTTTTGTATTATATGCAAAAAAAATTTGTTGAAATAGGATAAAGAAAAAGAAAAGCGTGATGCATACATGCATTAGTTTTTTGTAAGATTTATATCAATTTGATTAGACTTAATTATAAAAATATTTGTATATGTAGTATTATTGTTAAAAATATTACAAATAATATTTTAGTTTTAATAATAAAATAATAATTATACTAAGTGAATGAAAATATAAAATTGAATTGAGAAATAGATTCAAAATGAAAATAAATCTTTTTTTAATTTTTTTAATAATTAAAAGAATAAAATGTAATCTCCAATTTTTTAATTTTTTCATATTTTTTGTTAATCTCACTTATAAAATTAATAATAAGATACTATATTTTACTTTTTAATTATTAAAAAAATTGAGAAAATTCATTCCCGATTCAAAATTGAATCCAATCAATAAAATTTACCAAAAATAAAATTCAGTCTAATTGGTTAGCACAATTTTGGCTGATTTCCAAATTTAGATTTAATCCAATTAGATGAGGTTTTATTTGGATTAATTCGAATTTAAATATCACCGTGGGTTGGGAGTTCATTTTTTTGATATGCTAGGATTGTGTGTGTTATCTCTTTATAAAAAATAAGGATGCTAGACATGGATATAGGACAACCTTTTCTAAAATATGGAAAAAGAAATCGGACCGTCTAATTTTTTTGTTAAAAAATTTGGCCCAACCAATAGGACGGTCCAATTTGTTTTGGAGGGAGAATTTAAATTTTGACAAGCTAATTAGACTATCCGATTTTTATATAGGTTTATTTTTTTTATTTTGCAAAAATCAAATCGAACCGTGCAATTTAATTATTATATATTTTATTTAAATTCGTCAATAGTAATCGATGGGTCCGATTTGTTATATATATATATATAAAAGTGTGTAAAACTCGTATTTGAGTTATGAGATCTCTCGTTGTTGTTGTTGTTCTTCTTCCTCTCTCAACTCCTCTATCTCTATTCTTTCGTATCAAATAAAAAAAATATGATAATAAAGTTCTTATTCCAATGTAAGTGAAAAAGATGGATGATAAAGTCCTACTAAAAGTATATTACTTCGGTCAGATTTTATTACAAATATTTGAAGGAGTAAAATTTATTTGTGAAAATTCCTTAGATATTCTTATTCTATTCACAATCTCATTCGAAGAACTAAAATGTGTGATTTGTGAGAAGATAGATTATGGGTTGTCAAGAAAAATATCATATATTTTATACAGATATTCCATACCGGTATTTGGTGGATTCGTTCAATTTCAAACAACTAATGAAGCGAGCATGCAAGAGATGTTTTCAATGTACATTGAAAGTCCCGCTCAGATATCGTTCATTGAGTTGTATATTGAATTCGAACAATTTGAAGTCGACCGAAATATTGAACGGGAAGATTACAACAGTGACAGTGAGGAAGAGTTTGAAAGCAATTACGAAATTGTTGGTCCAGACGAAGACGAAGATCAAAGTGACGGCACTATGGCACCAAATGTGACGGTCATGGCAAATGCACTCGCAAACGAACATCTGTTTGAGGAGCCATCTTTCATGCGAGTTTTGGATTTGAAAATCATGCATGCTCCGAATTTTTCGGAATATATGAATGCAAGTACGTAATTGCCTATATTTATACGAAGGATTAGAATTTTGTAATAATTTATGTTGATCGATGGACCAAATAGTTACGTGACGTGTGATAATATATCTAATTAGTATTTGTTTATGTATTTATTTAGTTAATAATATTTATATTTTTAGTTAGTCGTTGAATTAGTTAAATATTAATTAGTATTTATTTATGTGTTTATGTTTTGATTTTGTTAAAATTGAGATAATAATATCTTGATGTAAAGTTTATTTATATTAATATTGATGTAGTGAATATTGATTTACTTTTAGTTTCAGTTATTAAATATTTGTGTATTAAATATTTACAGTATGGCTGTCGTCGTGGTAAAAATTTTTATTGTCGCAGATAGTGAATTTGCCGTGGGAATGGAATTTAGTTCTAGGGAAGCTGTTATTATGGCGATGAAAGATTACTATCCTATTTGCCGTGGTGAATTTGCCATGGGAATGAAACCAAACTGTCGCCTAAACCTATCGGTTGTATCCCACTCAATGCATTCAAAATATATCAACAGCATCATAGCGCTCTACACAACTGAGTGCATGTAGACATCTGCAGGAATTATGTCTGGATCAACACGATCAACACCATAAACAACCCACACAAACTGCTATACACATTAAAAGAAACAAATGATTACAATCTAAATAATAATAAAATTAAACCCGAAACAAATACTTCTTTAATAAAAGCACATCTGGCCTTCCTGAAGATTATCCAAGGCCTTTCTAAAATGAGCAAGAGTAAGATATCTATAGCGTCGGTCTCCACGCTCCCAGTTACGCCACCTAATAAGATTTATTTCATTAACACAATTGGATTCTAAATATGAAGATACGATGCAAGTCTATAATGTTACCTATTTGCAAGCGAAAAACTACGGAATTCCCTAGGAACCGGCACAAGATATGGTAGACGGATCCAAGCCCGAGCTAGCAAAAGTGTTAGTGGACCATCGATTTTCTTACAGTCAAAACGAAATGCACTGCATAATGTCCTGTACAGGTGTGCTAGGCAAGCCGATCCCCAACTATACTGTCCGGTACTGCCAAAATCACGAAGCAAAGGCAAAAATTTTCAGTGCACAGATACCCCAGACTTATCTTCAAACAAGATTGTACCAAATAACAACATAGTGTGACACTTCACGTACCTCTACATGTTGTTTTCGCCAATCAACTGTAAATGTTCTTTTAAATCCTGAAGCCATGTCAGTTTTATGCAGCCTCCTCTACAGTCCGACTTTCTCGGTGCAACCCCAAATTGGTGCAAACACTCCACCTCTAAAAGTTTTAAAACTACTCATAGTCATCCCTGTGACTGGAAGACCGTTCGTCGAAAGACTAAGAATAACAGACACATCTTCTAGTATCACAGCACACTCACCAACCGGAAGGTGAAAGGTATGTGTGTTTGGGTGCCACCTTTCGACTAGAGCATTTATCAGTCTTTTCTGACATTAAACTATTCCAATCTGAAAAACATGATAAAAACTAGTAAACCGTAACTACTCTTCCACACTATGATTGTACCAATTTGGAGACAGTGGGTGATTACATATCAAATTCTGTGAACTCTACAAAAACATAACAAAGTATTAGTAAAATCATTAATAATTACTAATTTACTACTAAAAGTTAATAATATTTTAATTAGAATAACTAATTTATTAAACTCATGCTAAACTTTCTATTAATTAGCTAATTTAGTAATTACCATGTATGCATAAATACAATTAACCTACCAAATTAATTAACTATTATTATTAAAAAATTTTCACAATTAACTACTCAAGACATATTAATTAAAACCACACAACTATCATACATAATTTTATTAAATCCAATTTAAACAAATAATTTTACTAAATCCAATTTACTAAACTCCCAAGTAATAATAATTTAACTGCTAAATTTAATTAATAATCCTAAAAATTATTTCGAATACTTTTTAATTTTTAAAAATTACGATATTATTATCATATATATTTTACTCATTCATACTGTTTTAAATTGAGTTCTTACATAATTATTTATTTATTTAATCATAGATAACTCCTATATCACTAACAAAATTGAGTTCTCACATAATTATTTATTTATTTAATCATAAATAACTCCTATATCACTAACAACGAATACTAACCTACTATTAATAATAACTAATAAATAAATCTAATTCTTATTTAACTAATAATGTTCCACTTTATTAAAACCTCAACTACAATAATATATTTTTATCAATTAAAAATCTAACAATAAACAAATAATTATTACTAAAACAAAAATATATTATATTTTACAAAACCTAATAATTAATCAAAATTCCCAAAACTATTACCAAAAGTTATACAACAATTTAACGTAATAATTAATTATAATTTAAAAAATTATTACAAAAAATTCTAAACATATATTTTTACTAATCTATCACATTACTCTATTTTTAATATTATCATTAATTAAAATATTCATTAACTAACTACATTCAAATATATATATATATATATATATATATATATATATATATATATATATATATATATATATATATATATATATTTATTTCTAACTATTATTTAAACATATATTCCTAAATTTTTAACAATAATAATAATTTTGTAATATATATATTCCTAAATTCAATTTCTAACAATAATAATAAAAATTCGGACAATTTTACCTATATAAAATAAATAAAAGAAAAGTTTACTCAATTGCAACAATTGAAAATTGGTTACTTACATGTCCTAAAACATCTTTATATAATCCGTGATAACCTACCACGTTTTATAATTTATAGAGAATTTTGTGCATAATAGCATACCACGGTTTATGAGAGCCTATATATCTATAACAATTTATAAAGAGAATAGAGAAGTTTGTTATCCAATTTTTACTTCCCGTTTTAATCCTATTACTAAAGAGTAACTGATATATCCTTTTATTTTGAAAAAGGTCAAAAAAGTAAATTATTAATTAACTTTTTTTTCATTTATATTGCGGTTATTTTTTTATTCCACGCATAACTTCCAATCACTTCATCTTCTTTCTTATTTCATTCTCTTCTTTCAGCTATTTGTCTACTTTTATTAATTTTTTTTTATCTCTTTGCATCTTTTTCTATTTATTAAATTAATTATGTATTATTTTATTTTTTTTCTCTAAAAAATTGCAAGAAAAAAAACTCATAATTAACCATGCCAAAAATTCCTCCATTTTTATGATAACTATAAGAAAAGTGGTTATTGTTGTAAAATAACTAAATAAATAAGGAATATATAAATATAAAATAAAGAAATATAAATTTGCTCTTATCTCACTATAATATAAATAGTTATCTATTTACCAATATTATAAATATTATAGTTTGAAATCACAGAGAGATAAAAGAGAGAGAGAGTTTATTAACAGTGTATAAAGACAAGAATATTATAGTAAATGAGAGAGAAAAATGTTTTTAATTGTTATTGTATATTCCTTCTGCACCAGGTCATGCCTATTTATAGGCGTACAAAAGCATTGATATTTGGTTTCATTAATTTTATTTTATATTAAGAAACTGAGTTCTCATCCTGGGAAAAATGCACCGCCCATTAAATGGGCATCCACATCACAAGGCTTATCTTAACACTCCTCTTGGATGACCATTTAGGAATATGCCTGTTAAAACCTTACTAAAGAAAAATCTAATGAAAAAAAATCTTAGTGAAGGAAAAAGAGTACAATATCTTTTGTGATGGAGACTGCCTCATTAAAAACCTTGTCAAGAAAAACCTAATGGAAAAAAATCTAACCAAGAAAAAAAGAGTACAGTCTCTCCCTCTTACCGACATCATTTAATGTCTCGAAATCGGCGCATCCCAATCTCATGTATCAATCTTTCAAAGGAGGATTTTGGGAGTGACTTTGTGAATAAATCTACCAGATTGTTAATCGAATGGATCTGTTGGACATCAATTGTCCATTGATTTTGAAGATCGTAAGTGAAGAAGAATTTGGTAGAAATATGCTTTGTTCTATCACCTTTGATGTATCCACCCTTAAGTTGAGCAATGCATGCTATATTATCTTCAAGCAGGACAGTTGGAGCTATCTTATAATCAATCAGTCCACATGATGACAGAATATATTGGATCGAACTCCTGAGCCAAAAATACTCGCGACTTGCTTCATGAATCGCTAGTATTTCGGCATGATTAGAAGATGTTGCAGCAATCGTCTGTTTCGTGGACCTCCAAGATATAGCTGTTCCACCATATGTGAACATGTATCTTGTTTGAGATCTCCCTTTATGTGGATCAGACAAGTATCCGGCATCTGCATAGCCAACTAGTAGTGACTTGGATCCATAGGGATAAAACAATCCCATATCAACCGTTCCATGAAGGTATCGAAAAATTTGTTTGATTCAACTCAAATGTCTTCTGGTTGGAGAGGAACTATATCTTGCTAGTAAATTCACCACGAATGATATGTCAGGTCGCGTATTATTAGCAAGATACATTAGCGCTTCAATGGCACTAAGATATAGTACTTCAGGACCAAGGATATCTTCATTCTCTTCTTTAGGACGGAATTGATCATTTTCCATATCTAAAGATCTTACAATAATTGGGGTACTTAATGGATGTGACTTATCCATATAAATCTCTTTAAGATATTTTCTGTGTACGTTATTTGATGAATAAAGATCATATCTTTTGTATGCTCGATCTACAGGCCGAGACAAAATTTAGTCTTTCCAAGATCTTTCATCTCAAACTCTTCTTTTAGAGTTTTTATAATTGTTGGAATCTCTTCAGGAGTCCTAATGATATTTAAATCATCAACATACACAGCAATTATAATGAATCCAGATGCAGATTTCTTTATGAAAACACATTGACAGATATCATCATTCTTGAATCCATTTTTGGCCAGATACTCAGTAAGACGATTATACCACATTCGTCCAAATTGCTTCAGACCATATAAAGATCTTTGCAATTTGACTGAGTATAACCCTTGTGAATATTCATTGGATGGTTTAGATATCTTTAATCTTTCAGGGACTTTCATATAGATATCCCGATCTAATGAGCCGTATAAATAGGCTGTTACCACATCCATTAAATGCATATGTAGTTTATGATATGCAGATAAACAAACCAAATAACGCAATGTTATCGCATCCACTATAGGGGAATACGTTTTTTCATAATCTATACCGGGCCTTTGTGAAAAATCTTGTGCCAAAAGTCGGGTTTTGTAGCGCACAACTTCATTTTTCTCATTTCGTTTTCTCACAAATACCCATCGGTATCCAACAGGTTTTACATCTGTAGATATACGGACTACAGGTTCAAAGACTTCACGTTTTGCAAGTGAGTCTAATTCAGCCTTCATGGCTTTTTCCCATTTTGGCCAATCATTTCTTTGTCGACATTCTTCGACTCATCTTGGCTCAAGATCCTTATTTTCATGCATGATATTTAATACCACATTATATGCAAATATTTCATTGACAATTGTCTTATTTCGGTCCTATTTCTTTCCTGTAAAGACATAATTTATCGAGATCTTGTCATTTTCACAATTTTCAAGTACCTGAACATCTTCTAGCATTAAAATCATATCAGAATTTTGGACAACTACAGCTGTCTCTATTATGGCTTTTTCAACCAGAATCGTATTTACTTCTTTTCTCTTTCGAGGATTTTTTACTTTGAAACCAATAAGCCTGCCACACTTCTGGTATGTATTTGCTTCGGTGGCAATTTGTCCAACTGGAACATCAATTCGAATTTGGGTATTTTCTGCAGGTATATACAACTTGGTTATCCTCTTTGTATTAGAAAATGCATCAGGCAATTCATTTGCTATTCTTTGCAAATGTATAATCTTTTGAACTTCTAGTTCATATTGCCCTGATCGAGGATCTAAATGGATCAAGGATGATGCATTCCAATTAAGTTCCATTTTAGGAAGCTTCTTCTCTCCCCCTAATGTTAAAAATTTTGATTCATCAAAATGACAATCCGCAAATCGGGCTTTAAATACATCTCCAGTTTGTATCTCAAGATACCTCACTATAGATCAGAGGGAGAATCATATGCAACATATATCCCCAATTTTCTTTGGGGTCCCATTTTGGTGTGATTAGGTGGTGCAACGGGAACATATATCGCACATCCAAATATTCTTAAATGGGAGACATTTGGCTGCTGGTCAAATGCTAATTGGATAGGAGAGAACTGATGGTAACTCGTTGGCCTCAAACGAATAAGTGTTATGGCATGTAAAACAGCATTTCCCAAATTGAGGTTGGGAGATTTGTTCTCATAAGTAAGGGTCTAGCAATTAATTGGAGGCGTTTAATAAGTGATTCTGCTAACCCATTTTGTGTGTGAACATGAGCTACTGGATGTTCAACATTTATTCCATTAGCCATACAATAAACATCAAAAGCTTGAGAAATAAATTCACCAGCATTATCAAGATGAATTGTTTTAATTGGATTTTCTGGAAATTGTGCTTTTAATCAAATAATTTAAGCCAGTAATCTCGCAAATGCCAGGTTGCAAGAAGATAATAAGCACACATGTGACCATCTCGAAGATGCGTCTATTAGAACCATAAAATATCTAAAAGATCCACATGGTGGATGAATAGGTCTACATATATCACCTTGAATCCTTTATAAGAATTCAGGGGACTCAAATCCAATCTTTACTGGTGATGGCCTTAAAATTAACTTTCCCTGAGAACATGCAGCACAACAAAATTCACTAGATTTAAGAATCTTCTGGTTCTTTAGTGAATGTCCATGAGAGTTTTTAATAATTCTCCTCATCATGGTTGTTTCTGGATGACCCAATCGGTCGTGCCAAGTTATGAATTTATTTGGGCTAGTAAACTTCTGGTTTGTAGTGACATGTGATTCAATTGCACTAATCTTGGTATAATATAACCCAGATGAAAGTGAGGGCAACTTTTCTAATATAACCTTTTTATTTAAATCATGAATTATGATACATAAGTACTCATGACTTTCCTCATTCATAGTCTCAATATGATATCCATTTCGGCGAATATCTTTAAAGCTCAACAAGTTTCTCAGACTTGGTAGACAACAGTGCATTATTTATTATGAATTTTGTTCCTCCGGAAAAAAAATTTATAGCTCTTCCGGAGCCTTCAATCACATTGCCTGAGCCAATAATAGTATTAACACATTCTTCTTTTGGCACTAGATGGGTAAAATATATATCACTTTTGAGAATAGTGTGCGAAGTTGCACTATCCGCAAGGCATACATCTTCATTATATATCCTTGCCATTTTTTTCAAAGACAAATAATAATAAAATGAGTAGTATGCACAGTTAAATTGAATACTTGATCGGAATTATTTTTCTAAGAAACACTGTACATAAAAATAATGTCATATACTAAAATTTTATTTTAAAACATGACATATTTAATGATTTCAAAATTTATAAACATTAATATTTCATTATTTATATACATCATATTTGAAATTTAAATACATAGAAAATAAAACTTAACAATAAGTTCTTTACATTATTTATTTACATGAATACTTAACAATCTCACACATTAAACTATTCCATCATTGATCAAATGACCAATATTCCTTCAGAATCCTCAAAGAAATTAGATACATCATAATGAGTGGTGGAATTTTCAGCATCATTTGAAACAAAATTCAAATCTTTTCCCTTGTCGTCATTTTTCAAAGATGTCTGGTAAAGATCGACTAGGTGCCTTGGGGTACGGCAAGTACGTGACCAATGGCCCTTTCCACCACAACGGAAATACTTATCCTCTGTTGATTTATTCTTCCCGATATTTCTTTCTTTATCCCACTTCTGGTGAGATCCTCTCTTTTAAATATAATTCTTTTTCCTTCCATAATTTTTCTTGTTATTAAAACTTTGCCATTTACCTCTTCTGGGGTAATTTGCCACATTTACTTCAACAAATAGGGCGGCGCCAGCTGGGCGCGCTTTATGATTTTTCAAGAGTAACTCATTTTTGCGTTCAGCAACAAGAAGACAAGAAATTAATTCAGAATATTTTTTAAACTATTTTCTCGATACTGTTGCTGCAGGAGCACATTCGAGGCATAGAAGGTTGAGAAAATTTTCTCCACTATATCATGGTCAGTTATCTTTTCCCCACATAATTTCATTCGTGAGGTGATTCGAAACATTGCAAAATTATATTCATTTATGGATTTAAAATCTTGTAAACGCAAGTGCGTCCATTCATATCGGGCTTGAGGAAGTATCACTGTTTTCTAGTAATTATACCTTTCTTCAAGGTCTTTCCAAAGATCTGCAGGATCTTTTAATGTGAGATATTCATTTTCCAATCCTTCCTCAAGATGACGACGAAAAACTTCATGGCTTTGGCTTTATCCTTCTAGGATGCATTATTTTCAACCTTAGTGGTATCTTCAAGATCCATTGAATCAAGATGAATTTTAGCATCTAGTATCCATGATAAATAATTGTTTCCAGATATATCAAGAGCATTGAATTCAAGATGAGAGAGTTTCGATATAATGAAAATTTGTTAACTGAGTCTTCCTTAAAAATTTGATCAAAGTATTGTACTGATAACGTGTTGTAAAACAACTCAATAAACAAGAAAGATGTAAATATAAAATAGAAAAATATAAATTTGCTCTTATCTCACTATAATATAAGTAGTTTATCTATTTACTAATATTAAAATTATTGTAGTTTAAAATTAAAGAGAGATAAGAGAGAGAGTTTTTATTAATAGCGTATAAAGAGAAGAATATTATAGTAAGAGAAAGAGAAAAATGTTTTTTATTATTATTGTATATTCTTTCTGCACGCCATGCCTATTTATAGGAAAATAGGCATACAAAAGTATTGATATTTGGTTTCATTAAATTCATTTTATATTGAGAAACTAAGTTCTCATCCTGGGAATAGTGAACCGCCCATTAAATGGGCATTCACATCACAAGGCTTATCTTAATAGTTATAACCTTTTTTTAACAATTTGTGGTAATATAAAAAATGTTTATTTACACTGGATTAAGGTACAGTAAAAGAAAGATTGAGAGTAAATGGAGTATATATTTTTTTACATTCATATGGTTTACATAAAAAAATTAAGAAGGAAGCGATTTTTAAGAAAAAAAAAGGTATACTTTAGAAGGGATGAAGAGGAAAAAATAGTCTTAACTTATATGTTTTAGTACTCACTACGTATTCTGTGATATACTGTACTGTACTTTGACTTGCAATTCGGTCTCAACTTTTAACAAACATAAATAGAGAACATTATACGCATACATGCATTTTTTTAAAAATGATATTATAAAATAATAAATTAAATTTTTTATTTATAATATTATTTAATTGATATATATTTAATTTTTTCTTCCTTATTCTTTTTACTATTTCAACTCTTAGAATTTACAATTATTTTTTACTCTTTTTATTCTTCGGTAATTACTTATTGACTATCCTGATATTTATATTTATCTTCACATAATATTTTATGTACATGTTGATTCACATAAGATTTTTGAAGTATTATTCATTTTTAAATGTAACTAAAACTAATAATTTAATATAAAATTAATAATTTAATATAAAGTATTATTCATTTACATAAGATTTTTACGGTGTATATATAATTTTCTTCCTCATAAATCGTGGTAAGTTACCAAAGTTTATGTTCATTAAATTCTCTTCATAAATTGTTGTATGTTACCAAAATTTATGTTCATTACGTATTTTTCATAAACCGTGGTAGGTTACCACGGTTTATGTGTATTTTACTAAAACGTGATAGATTACCACAGATTATATAAAACAGTAACAGAACATAAAATAAACGATTATCAATTGTTGTATTTGTATAAATATTTTTTTCATCCATTTTATTTAGATAAATTGCACTAAAAATTCTATAACATATATCATTTACTTCATTTAAATATATATTCTTAAATTTCTAATAATAATAATAATTTTAAAATATAAAAAATTTAAAAAATAAACTTACATAATCAAAATAAAAAAATAATTTATAATATAAAATTTAAGACCATTAATATTTTTACATTTTTGTTATTTTTGGTATTGTAATTTTTTTTATAGAAATAGAAGAAGGAGTTGTTAAGCTGGCCGAAGAAAACGAAGAGAGAAAAGTGCTACTAGAGTACTAGGTGGGTTCAAAGTGAAAGTAATTTCGTAGGGAAGGAATAGGTACAGAAAAAGGCATATTGGTATAAGTGCACCGCTGTGAGGAGAAAGGCATGTACGACACGTGGTAGAAATCACACAACGGTTCAATTTATACCCCCTTCTCCTCTCCGTCTCTCACACAGACACACACAAACAACGGTTCAATTTATACCCCCTTCTCCTCTCAGTCTCTCACACAGACAAACACACAAGTGGCCAGTCCCCTAACCATCTCCGCGACCGGCCTCGACTCCCAAGCAACCACCATGCCACCGCCCAAGATTCCACAGTAAACGGTTAACAGATCCACTCACAACTCAGAAATCATCGTCAGCTCCGAAACCGTTGGTATGCTTAACTACTCATTTTTGTTTGATTTTTGTTTGACGATGATTGACTAGCATTCATTCATTTAAGAATATACAGTTATTTAACCGAATCGTGTTACTCTCATGCTCTGCATGTAAAAGGTTTTTAATAAAAAACAAATCCAGAAGTCATGGTCAGCTCCGAGATCGTTGGTATGCCTAACCACTCATTTTTGTTTGACGATGATCGACTAACATTCATTCATTTGAGAATATACAGTTATTTAACCGAGTCGTGTTACTCTCATGCTCTGCATGTAAAAGGTTTTTAATAAAAAACAAATCTAGAAGTCATCGTCAGCTCCGAAACCGTTAGTATGCTTAACCACTCATTTTTGTTTGACGATGATTGACTAGCATTCATTCATTTGAGAATGAACATTTATTTAACCGAGTCGTGTTACTCTCATGCTCTGCATGTAAAAGGTTTTTAATAAAAAAAGTTCCAGCAGAATCAACACATTCATTCGTTAGTTTTCATTTTGATTTTTCAGTGGTGTCGACAATGGGGAAACGGAAGCCAAAGAAATCAACAAAGACGGCAACCCCAAAAATAGACCTAATCAGTAACTTACCGAATTTCTTGCTTTTCCATATTCTCTCGTTCCTCCCAACAAGATGTGCAATGGCCACCAGCATCCTGGCTCGCCGGTGGCGCCACCTCTGGAAGGATCTTCTAGTCTTGCATTTAGACAATAGTGAAGAGAGTCCTTATTATCTGCCCGGAGGGAGAGATCGATTTGTTGATTTCGTCGACTCTGTTTTCGCTCAGCGCACGGCTCCCCATGTCGAGAAGCTTCGCCTCACTTGTGAAATACCTATAGATAAAAGGAAAAGCTCCAAAACATGGTTTCGTAGTGTTGTTGGTCCCCACCTCAAAGAGCTGTATCTCGATTTAACTCTCCATAACCACAAAGGATATGGAAGAGTCAAATTGCCGGAAAAGGTATTAACCAGTACATCACTCGAGTCCCTTGTTTTGAAAGGTCGTATGTATTTGGTTGTTTACGAAGGATTTGGATGGGTTCGATTGCCATCTGTCAAGAACCTAGAGTTGGATCTGGACTGTGTGGACCCGAACTCTGTTATATGCAGTTGCCGGGCTCTTGAAAATCTCAAGCTCACTTTACGTGAAGCATTCCCAACTAAGTCATGGGAAACTCCTGAACTCCACATGCCTCGTACGTTGAAGCGTTTAACCGTAATACAGGCTGATGAAACTGAAGAAGATCTTAATGATATTGAGGAACTTGTGATAAATACCCCGTTACTCGAATACCTAAGTATCACATTATGGGCAAGATGCTTACAGGTTTCAATTAGCGATTATCCCAACATGGTGGAAGCTCATCTTGATATTGATCAAGACAAAGAGCAGGTTGGTTGGGTGGTTGAGCTTTTCAAGGCACTCCACCAAACAAAACTGTTGGACTTGAAACTTTCCACTATGGAGGTAATATTCTTATCGAAATTACATTGTCCATTCAACGGCTTACTCCATGTCACTTATTCCAATTTTTGGTGAAGTTTAATTGTAGTTATGTGTTGTGTTTATTATATTCTTGTCTTCTACACACAGTGCTTGCTTGTTGCTTCCCGTTTTGAGTTGCCAGAATTTTCCCGTTTAGTTAATCTAGAGCTTGAAATTCCATATTTCGACTCTGGATTTATGATAGAATTGCTTCATAACTGCAATATGCTTCAAGTTCTCACTCTTCATAACCGGGAGGTATGATCTCTTTTCTAGTTTAGCTGTGTGTCTATTTCAATTCATTACTTGCTTTCATATTTTGAAAAGTTTTGTTTATTGTTGCCAGAAAGTTTCCACAATGGAACTTGAGGAACCTAATTGTTGGAAACTGCCAACCAAGGATCCTGATTGTGTTATATCACATCTCAAGATTTTTGAATTTAAAGGATATCAAGACTCTGCAGATGAACATGGATTTGTTGCATATCTTTTAGAGAGAGGACCTATTTTGGAGACAATGAAAATCCATGCTGATCCTAGTCTTGGCCTAAAGTATAAAAAGCGCATCCACAAGGAATTATCTAGGGTACCAAGGAGCTCCAAAACATGCCAATTAAAAGTTACCTGAAGAGCCAACAGTTACTTATGATGCAGTCTCTCACCGTCTCTATTCTCTCTTCTTGATTTGTTTTATTTTCATGCGTCAATGTCACTTGTGTTCTTGAAATATTTGTTTAAGCTTTTGATTTGTCTGATCGGATTATTTGAATGACTCTTCAAAACATTGCTGGGTTTGGTTTGGTAGTTCTGGAATTTGCTTGTACCTTCTCCCTCAATGTCAGTAGAATATCTTTGACTTCTTTGATATCTGTTTCGCCAAACATACAGAAGTTTTGCCCTTTAGAATATGCATAGTTTTCACAATACAACGTTTTTTACTCTTTTGGTGGTTGTTTCACAAAACATACAGGCCGTTTTTTACGAATATATTAGCATAATTTTCACAGAAGTGGTGCTGAAGATTCGTCTTCTTCAAGCTTCCCATCGACCACTATTTTAGCTACGTCAAGTCTCCTAACATCAAACTCAGGAGAAAACAGCATAACTTGACTGACGGCTAAGTCAAAACCAGCGACGAACATCTCCATT
Organism: Arachis stenosperma; assembly: GCF_014773155.1. Taxonomy (NCBI): domain Eukaryota; kingdom Viridiplantae; phylum Streptophyta; class Magnoliopsida; order Fabales; family Fabaceae; genus Arachis; species Arachis stenosperma. Next base: position 4,087,891 of record NC_080385.1, read on the forward strand.
CCCTCCTCTTCAATTTCATTGATACAAGAAGTCATCTCACCCTTAGTCTTATCATTCTCTTTTATTTCATTCTGCAGCAACCGAATCTGATCTTGAAGGCGGTAAACCTCCTCCTTCCTCTCCTTCATATTGGAAGTTACATTGATAACTCCAATCCCCCCTCTTTTCACACACTCTCTGATCACTGTCGCAAGGAAGCAACTCAACACCCACATTCAAACCATCCTTAACTAACTTCAAAACCCTAAGCTCACGAAGTGATTCCTCGTCGCAGTAGGAAGAAGAACGAGTCTTCACATCAACGTGTACCCAATGATAAGGGTTTTCACTTTTCACTTCAACCACTTTTTTCTTTTCTTTTTCTTTCTCTCTCTCTTTCTCTCTGTGAAGGTAAAATGGCAAAGAGAAGGACAAAGTTGGATTTTCACTTTTCACTTCAACCACCTTTTTCTTATCTTTATCTTTTTCTCTCTCTTTTATCTTTCTCTTTCTCTTTTTCTTTTTCTTTTTATTTTTCTTTCTCTCCCTCTCCCTCTTTTTCTCTTTCCCTAACCATTGTGAAGGTAAAATGGCAAAGAGAAGGATAAGAAAAAAGGAAAGTTCTATGGTGCTTATCATGAAAATAAGCATGTGATGCTTACACTATGTGTTCATATATTAGTGTGACATGTGTATGGAGACGGTTAGTTCTTGGGACACTGTTTTTAAATTGGCTGTGAATTGCGTTAATATTTAGAAATTGCGTTAATATTTCCGTTATCCGTTTAGAAAAAGCATCATTAATTAACGTTAAATGTGTGGGCTGGTAAAAAAGACTAAATAGTGGAATTTAGGACTTAGGTCCAATACATTAGTTTCATTGTTGGTATGGTATGAATTTTAAGATTAAAAAAAAACAAAAAGAAGGACTTTGAAAAGAAAAAAATGGAATAGTAATATTATACTAATTGTAGTAAACTAGTAATAGTACAGTTAAGAAAATTTCTCAAAAAAAAATAGTACAGTTAGAAAAAAAAGAATAATATTAATTATTTTAATATAATTAGGCTCAAAATATTCATTAGTTAAGAAACTATATTTTTAAATTCTTAAATTCAAATTTATCTATTTGATGTAAATATAAAATCGAATTACATCACTATAAAAATTATTTGTTATACATCTATGTAAAAATTACATGAATATTAATATTAACATTTTTTTTATTTGATAATCATATTGAATATTATTTATTGACCATAAAGTGCGAACAATTTCCACCTCAACAATTGTATATAATAGACAATATAAATATTATAACATGTTTATAATATGATAAATTAAATACAAATTTTGCATATTTTCTTAAATACATTCATAATAAGTAATAAAAACAAAATATTCTCATTTTACTTAATATAAACTACATTAACTTGTATGTGTGTGATATTAAAAAAAAAAAGTATTGACATCAAATAAAATGTGAGTAAAATAAAAATAAATATATATTAATGACATAAAAAAGTGAAAACTATTAATTTTATAGGGTTATAAAGATAATTACCTTTATTATTTATTCTATTTAATTATTTTTTAAACTTAAAATTCTAATGTTTATTTTATTCAATTTTTCTAAAATAAGAATAATAGAACTCTAGAGTATATGTTACTATACTAACCTTAATATTTTATTGTTTCTTGTTAGTAGTTAGATAATTTAATGACTATTCATATTTTATAGTTACAAATATAATTATATAAAATTGGATTTAATTTTTATAAAGGGTTTTATTATTCTGTTAGTTTCTACATTTTTTATTCGATTTTTATATTATTTTTAATTTTATAATGACAATTTTATGTCAAAAATTTTAAAATTTAAAATTATATATCTATATTGACTATCTATATTAGATACAAATTTTTTATTAGGTTCTTCTTAAAATTTTTTTCCTTTTCAATTGTTAATTTTTACATCAAATAGATAAATTTGAATTTAAGAATTAAAAAATATAATTTCTTAACTAATGAATATTTTGAGCCTAATTATATTAAAATAATTAATATTATTCTTTTTTTCTAACTGTTCTATTTTTATTATTTTTTTTGGGAATTTTTCTTAACTGTACTATTATTAGTTTACTACAAGTAGTATAATACTACTATTCCGTTTTTTTTTCTTTTCAAAGTTCTTCTTTTATGTTTTTTTTTAATTTGAAAATTCATGCCATACCAACAATAAAAATTAATGTATTGGGCTTAAGTCCTAAATTCCACTATCTAGTCTCTTTTACCAGCCCACGCACTAAACGTTAATTAATGATGCTTTTTCCAAACGGATAACGGAAATATGAACGCAGTTCACAGCCAATTCAAAAACAGAGTTCCAAGAGCTAACCGTCTCCATACACATGTCACACTAATATGTGAACACATAATGTAAGCATCACATGCTTATTTTCATGATAAGCACCATAAAACTTTCCAAAAAAAAACTAATCTCTAGAAGTCATGTCTTTTTCACTTAAGCAGAAGAACTTTGGGTCAACCTTCGTGTCTTTTTCTAAGAGAAAAACGGTAATAAAGGTAGATTATAACCCACTAATTTAGTGGGTAATTTGAAGCATAACTGTTCAAATGCCCGGGAGGCTTCCAACGCCCAAAACCAATCAGAGAAGTTAAACCATGCATTTATTAGCTGACCCAAAAAAAAAAACCATGCATTTATTATAAACACGGTTCACAAAGTAAAATTTTTATTTTTATTTTGTTATTTTGTTATTATTCTTTCACTTACAACCCAAACTTGAAGAATGCCAACACACGTTGAGTTTGGAGCTAGTATATTTGTTGAGTTTGGGAGCTAGTATATTTACTCATGACAGAGGTATAATTATAACCACATTCTAAAGTTTAACTTACTAAATTGTAAGTTCAGCAAGTCAAGTTTGAGAGTTATGTATCGTATTTTTTATATGTCGGGAAAACCGGTTTATACCTCAATCAAATTAAATTAAACTAAAATCAAATTAAACCCGTCAACGTAACAAATCTCTTTTTAAATATCTTGTTCTGATGTCGACCACGAAGATTTTGACACCAACCGATAAATAATTCAGACTCAATTAAACTATAAATCAGTATGAGGGTCTACGATACGGACAGAACATTCAATATCACTTCATTGATTATACACTCATTTTCTTAAATGATTTCTTACTGATTTGAGCATCAGAGTCTTTTTTGCAAGTACCACACTTGGGTCTGAGTTCATGAAGGTACTCCAATTTTGGATTGAGTTGTCAAACACTTCGGAATAGTGAAAGACCAACATATAGCTCGAAAAGAGTATTCTTTCCAGAACAGAACCAAAACAAAATTGATTATTGTTTTGAATTCAATCAAGTAGCTAATATGTGGTTCGATTCTAATTAATTTTTTTGTTGGTCTTGTAGGTGAATAATATTTTATCGTTAATGGTTTGAATTGAATGTAATGTAATAAATTTGCAGCAAATTTGGGTGTAACACAAAGATATTTGGGTGTATTCTTTAAGGATTTTCACTTTATGCTGATAAATTCTGCATAATTCAAAACTCTTCTTCTCCCTCCTCCTCATCTTCTGCTGCCGCTTCTTCTTCTTTTTCATCATCATCAACATCATCTTCTTTTTTTTCTTATTAATTTTTTTTGTTTTATATTCTCAAGTTTTTTCTTATTTTACTCTTTTAACAAGAATAAAAACAAAAAAATCAAACAAAGAAGAATAAGAAGAAACACATAATGGTACAAAATTATTTGGAAAATAATGTACTTACATTCATTCAACTAAAAGAAAGAAATAAATAAATAAAGAAAAATGAGGAAGGAAATATTTTTTTGTATTTGCAGCAAATTTGGATGTAACACGAAAATATTTGTGTGTAACACGAAAATATTTGGGTGTATTATTTATGAATTTTCGGTGTAACTGTGCTGATAACTTATGTATAATTCAAAACTTTTCCTCTTCCTCTTCTTCATCTTTTACTTCTTCTTCTTCTTTTCATCATCATCACCATCTTCTTCTTCTTTTCTTATTCATCTTTTTCTTTTTCTTTTACCTTCTCAAGTTTTTTCTTATTTTACTCTCTCACCAATACCTCCTCCTCTTCCTCTTCTTCCTCCTTTTTTTTTTATTAGAATTTCTTCTCCTCTTTTCTTTTCCTCCTTCTCCTTCATCATTAATTATCTCGTTGTTGAAAATAATGAATAATTCAAATTCAGATTGTCAATTGAATCAAAACGAAATTGATTATTTTGAATCCAATCAAGTGGCTGAGGTGTGATTCGATTCTAGTTAATATTTTCGTTAGTAATTTATGATTTTGTAGGTGAATAATATTGTTTTTGTTTGTGAAAACTGTTGTTCATCGTTGATGATTTGAATTGAATATAATGTAAACGTTTTGCATTAAAAAAAATATTTTTCTATATTTGAGTGTATTATTTAAGAATTTTCGGTATATGTGTGTTGATAAATTTTGCATAATTCAAAACTCTTTTTCTCCCTTCTTCTCATCTTTTGCTTCTTCTTCTTCTTCTTTTTTTCATCATCATCATCATCATCTTTTTTTCCTACTTATTCAAATTTTGTTCTTATTTTATTTTCTCAAGTTTCTTCTTATTTTACTCTTTTAATAAGAATAAAAAAAAAATCAAACAAAGAAGAATAAGAAGAAACACATAATGGTACAAAATTACTTGAAAGATGATGAATTTACATTCATTCAACTAAAAAAAAGAAAGAAATAAACAAAAAACAAAAAAATGGAGCATTAAAAAAATTTTTTTTCAATATTTGCAGCAAATTTGAGTGTAACACGAAGATATTTTGGTATATTATTTAAGAATTTTTTGTGTATGTGTGCTGATAAGTTCTGCATAATTCAAAACTCTTCTTCTTCCTCCTCCTCATCTTCTACTGCTTCTTCTTCATCTTCTTATTTTATATTCTCATAATTCTTTTTGGGAGGAAAAAATCAAATAAAGAAAAAATTCATAATGTTGCAAAATCAATAGAAAGAGAAGGAGGAAAAAAATGCAACAACAACAACAGTAATAAAAAATGATGATGAAGATGAAACACGCGAAGAAAAAGGAGAAAAAACGCAAAGAAAAAGAAAAAAAAAAGAAGAGGAGGAGGAGAAGGAACGCGAAAAAAAAAAAGACAGTTGTGACTTTGTTCGAGTAAGAAGAAGAAACGTTTTTCATAATGGTGAGTGAGCGCGCTATGAAAACCGTTAAGTAGCGCGTTTGTTAATACACTCGTATAGGTGAGCGATCCTTTTTATTAGGTTTGACCCAACTTGTATGACTTGTAAGTCAAAAATATGTATAACAGATATGTTTTATAAAATATTTATAAATTAATATAATACCTAAATAAGATAAAAATAAAATATGTAATAAGTAAAAAATATAATTTATTATCATCATTGCTATACTCTTCTTCTTTTACTTCTTCTTTTTCTTTATATCATCATTGTGTTTTTTTTTCTTCTATGCGGTTCTTCTTAATAATGTCGACTTTTTTTTATTTTTCTTCTTTTGTTTTATTTTTTTTTTTCATCCTCTTTCATTATCATTATTATATATATATATATATATATATATAACAAAATTATTAAAAAAAATTTTAGTACATAACACAAAAAACCAAAATTTTTAAAAAATCACATGTCAAAAATATTAAAATTCAATTAATAAAATAAGTATAATACAAAAATTTTGATATATAATATAAAAATTTTTTAAGAACTATATTATTTAAAATATTGAAATTCAACTAACAAAAGGATTACACATCTATAACACCACCGAATCACACAACCAAAATATATATTCTTGTTACGGTGGGTAACCGGATATTAATAAGATGGATGACGTTTGACGGCCCAAGTGTATGAAGGAGGAGGACTCCGGATGTATCTGCAATTCGGGAGGCTCCGTCCGACTTGCGCGCATGAGTGAATGGGGGGTGGTACCTGCGAAGACACTCCGATGCCTAAGTTAGCAAGGGTGTGAGCAGGTCTAGAGAGTATTGGACTTAGAGATACCTGAGGCGTGTCAGTGTACTTATAGTGGTGAGCCAATAACCACCGTTGGAGTAGTGCCGTATCTTTAGGATACTAACCGTCCCATTATCTTAGGGAGGTTAAGATATGGCTATATGAAGTGGTTAGAGAGATTTTAGGAGCGGTTACTCATTTGAATGAGTGTTTATCTGCCAGCCAATCTCATAACCGACTTCTTCATACTAAGTCGTGGTTGACACCGACTTCTTAAGTGGAGGTCGGTGCTTTGCTAGGCTTAATCTGTTGGATCAGGCCTTTTGGTTGGACCTGGGCCCTTAACATTGGGCCAGGGTATGAACAGTGCCCCTACTTGAGCCCAAGATCCTTTGAAGGCTTGGGTTCAAGTATTTAACTCGGGTTCGTAGCCGACCTTCACGGGTTTAAAACCGACGTGATTTTCGCGACCTTTTGTTTTTGACAGTTACGTCAATTCAAGCGTCGTGTCCGTTGAGGGATCATTTAGGGATCGAGGGCTTTGGTAACGGTGCAGTCTCATTAATGACTGCCTCGTTTTTACCATTATGCCCCTTAGCCTATTTATAAATACTTTCCCTCTCTTTCGTTTTTCCGTTTCTGCAATCTTTCGAACTTCTTATTTTCTTGCTCGTGCTGTATTCTTGTGTTCGAAGATTTCCGCTCTCTCCAACCTTCATTTCTTGGATAAAGGTTAGTTTTATTTCTTTCATGTCATGCCTTATGTTTGCATGTTTTGCATTGTGAGTGGATAGGTTGGCCTGTAGATTCTAGCTTTGTATCTCTCCGCTTTAGGGGTCGTGTTTTTTGATTTTTCCTTTTCCTTTTCCCTTTTGTAGGTTTCTGCCACTTTTCTTTATATATAAAAAATGGCTTCCGTAGATGTTCTTTCTTTATGGGTTGATGACACTGTCCTTGGGGAGGAACCCCTGGTCGATGCTGAGTTTATCACTCATCTTCGTACTCAACACCGGCTCTGTACTTCAGAGGAGGACGAGCCAAAATATGAACTGATAATCCCGGGTCCTGAAGACCGGGTCTGTTTTGGGAGAGTTAATGAGGCGGCCCCTCATTTTTTCTTCATGTATGAATGTATGATCACCCGTTTGGGTGTTTTTCTTCCTTTCTCTGACTTCGAGATATCCGTTTTGCACCACTGTAGAGTTGCCCCTACTCAACTTCACCCCAATTCTTGGGGTTTTTTGAAGATCTATCAGTTTATTAGCCACGCTCTGGACTTTCCGACCTCTCTGAGGATTTTCTTCTTTCTCTTTCATATGACTAAGCCCTTCAGTGGGCTAAACAACAAACAGCAGTGGGTATCCTTCCGAGCCATACAAGGTCGGAGGATTTTCACCCTTTTCGACGAATCTTTTCATGATTTCAAAAACTATTTTTTCAAAGTACAAGCTGTAGAGGGTCACCATCCCTTCTTCCTTGATGAGCACTTTTCCCCTCGCTTTCCCCTTTATTGGCTGGCGGCCTCCCCTCGTGAAAAGTATGGTCCAGATGATCTGGACGAGGTGGAGGCGGCCATTGTGGGGTTTTTCCGAGAAGCGTGGGGGAGGGCCCCATACTTGGATACCAGAAAAATCCTTCAGGGCACGCCGACTTTTGTTCAATCTCAATTAGGTAGCGCATGCATTCCTAATTTCCGAGTTGTTTCTACCGACTTGAATGTTACCGACTTATAACTGTTGGTTGTTTTTCTTTGTAGATATGGCAAGGAAGAATGCTCAGGAGGCTTACCAAAGGGTCCAGGAGGCTAAAGCGAAGTCCCGAGCTAGGTCCGGTGGTGCCAGGGCGATCACCTCTCCTCCTCCTCCTCCTCCTCCTCCTAAAAATACTGGCACTCCTTCTCAACCCCTTGTCATTTCTTCCTCGAGTTTGTCTCGACCACCCCCTTCTGCCCAAATTCTCTCCGAGCCAGAAAAGAAGAAGCGTAAGGCTCCAGAGTCTGGCTCTTCTTCTTTTGATGGTGGGGTTAAGGCGGATGCTATGGCATTCGTCCGAAAGAACATCTATCCTTTTATCAGTATGGATGATGTTTCTATTCGAAACCACCTCACCACCATGGCTGAGGAGAGTTTTAGGGCAGCGGGTGTTTGTGGCAAACTTTTGGACATTTTTGAGAAGGCTCCCCTCAGCTCTTTGGGGGCATCCTCGAGGGTTGAGGAGTTGGAGGGGAGGCTTCTTATTTATGAAAAACATGAGAAGGAGTTGAAGGATGAGAGAGATAAATTGAGGAAGGAGAGGGATCACCTTAAGGAGGAAGAGGGTAAGCTGCAGGCTTAATGTACCTTGGAGGCGAATTTGAGGAAAACGGCACAAGACAGCTATCACAGTTTATTTCAGGATATTGTGGCCGTGAGGAAGGACTTGTTGAATTCTCGGAACGCATACGCCGAGTTGGAGGACTCTATTGTCGATGGCGCCGAGGAGTCTTGGAGAATCTTCCTGGAGCAAGTCAGAGTTATCGCTCCCGACTTGGATCTTTCTCCTTTGCATCCTGACAAGGTCGTCATCGATGGTGCTATCGTGGATCCTCCTGCTCCCGAGGTTGTTTCCGAGTCAGATTTGAAGACTCGGGGGCAGAGGATTATCGAGTCTCCTCCTCATTCTAAAGAATCTCCGAGTTTTTCCTCCATTCCTCCGACTGGTCCTGGCGGCGCCCCTCCTGAATCTGGCGGTGGTGATTCTACTCCCTTGAAAAGATAACTTTGTTTTTTATGGCTATATGGGGGCTCGGCCTGTGAGTCCCCCCTTTTTTAAACTTTATTTATTGTTGGTGTTTGTGTGAACAATTTCCTTTGGCCTTTTAAGGCCGTTAACAAAATACTTTGGCAAGCGCCCCTTTTTTGAATAAAGGGTTTTGTTTTAACGAAATACCCTTTTTTGGATAAGGGTTTTGAGTTTACCTTGTGCGTGTATGCTTTTTCTAAATTCCCCTTAGCTTTCCTTGAAAACCTTTCTTCTTGTTTTTCGTTTTAAGGATTTTCGGGACATCCTTTAAACTTCCTTCTAGGTTTTGCTATCTCTTTTTGTTATCCCTTAGACTCAACTTGTTTTAGTGAGTTCTTATGACTTAGGTTACTTTTGCGATGCGTTTTTCTTCTACTCGGTTTTATACTCCAATTTGTGAATCGAAGTATTTCCGAGCTTTGGTACTCGGGATTTCGTCTCGACTTGTGAGCCGGATTGGTTTCGAGTTTTTACGATCGACTCATATAACCTCTTTACGCCGACTTGTACCTCGTCGTTTTATCCTGACGACCATCTAGGTCGGTTCATGGGATTTTCACGTTTTGTCGAGTTTAAGTCGGCGCGTTTCGTAGAAGGACTTTGGAAAAATAAAGAAGGATATTTATAAGAGATATTATGAATGAAAAAGATCTTTATTAATCGGGGAGGTACCTTCTTTTGCTACTAAGGGTCCCGATAGCTTATTTTCCCTTAGTCTCTACTATGATGCCTCGTTAAAAACCCTTCTCCAGAAAAAACCCTTTTTTTGGGAAAAAATCATGAAGTTGGGAAAAGAGTACATCAGGGAGTAAAGTTCGCTTTTAACTGTAGTACCTTTTCATGTTACAAGCATGCCACGACCTCGGTAGCTCAGTTCCGCTTAGGTCGGTTACTTTATAATAACCTTTTCCTAAAACTTCTTTGATTTTGTACGGTCCCTTCCAATTTGCGGCGAGCTTTCCTTCTCCCGATTTGTTGACTCCAATGTCGTTTCTTATTAAGATCAAGTCATCGGGGGCGAATGTTCTTCGAATGACTTTTTTGTTGTACCTTGTAGTCATTCTTTGTTTCAGCGCCGCTTCTCTTATCTGGGCATTCTCACGGACTTCGGGGAGCAAGTCGAGCTCCTCTTTGTGTCCTCGTACATTACCGACCTCGTCGTGGAGAATTACCCTTGGGCTTTGCTCATTGATTTCTACTGGAATCATGGCTTCCACGCCATAGACTAGTCGGAAGGGTGTTTCTCCCGTGGCGGATTGGGGTGTTGTCCTATAAGCCCATAACACTTGAGGGAGCTCTTCAGCCCAAGCTCCCTTTGCTTCCTGTAGTCTCTTCTTTAATCCTGCCAGTATGACTTTGTTAGCTGCCTCGGCTTGCCCATTAGCTTGTGGGTGTTCTATCGAGGTGAACTGGTGCTTGATTTTCAAACTAGCCACTAGATTTCTGAAGGTGGCATCGGTGAATTGGGTTCCATTGTCTGTAGTGATGGAATAAGGTATTCCATACCTTGTGATAATATTTTTGTAGAGGAACCTGCGACTTCTTTGAGCGGTGATAGTGGCTAGCGGTTCTACTTCTATCCATTTTGTGAAGTAATCTATTCCCACGATCAAGTATTTAACTTGTCCCGGTGCTTGGGGAAAAGGACCTAACAAATCCATTCCCCATTTTGCAAAAGGCCAGGGAGGAGTGATACTGATGAGCTCTTCTGGTGGAGCTACGTGGAAATTTGCGTGCATCTGACATGGTTGGCATTTTTTCACAAATTCTGTGGCATCTTTCTGCAAGGTTGGCCAGTAGAATCCAGCTCGGATTACTTTTCTGGCTAATGACCATGCTCCGAGATGATTTCCGCAGATCCCGCTATGTACTTCCTCCAACATCTCGGCGGTTCTTGAGGTCGGTACGCATTTTAACAATGGTGTTGATATTCCTCTTCGGTAGAGGACATTTCTTACCAAAGTGTAATGCTGTGCTTCCCTTCGGATTCTTTTGGCCTCCTTTTCCTCCCTAGGGAGGATGTCGAATTTCAAGTATTCGACTAAGGGATCCATCCATCCGAGGTTTAAACCGACTACCTCGAGTGCCTCTTGTCTGTCTTCTGTTTTGGATACCGAGGGCTCTTGGAGGGTTTCTTGGATCAGGCTTCTGTTGTTCCCTCCTGGTTTGGTACTTGCTAACTTGGAGAGGGCATCTGCTCTACTATTTAGATCCCGAGGTATGTGTTTGACCTCGGTTTCCGCAAAGTGCCCGAGGTGCTCCAAGGTTTTTTCTAAGTACCTTTTCATATTTGGGTCCTTTGCCTGATACTCTCCACTTATTTGGGAGGTCACCACTTGCGAGTCGCTGTATATCATCACCTTTGTAGCACCAACTTCTTCTGCTAACTTTAATCCGGCTATCAGGGCTTCATATTCTGCCTGATTGTTTGAAGCCGGGAATTCAAATTTTAAGGAGACCTCTATTTGGGTTACTTTTTCATCTACCAATATTATGCCCGCGCCGCTTCCCGTTTTGTTGGAGGATCCGTCTACATAGAGTTCCCATGTAGTCGGCTTTTCCTCTTGATCTCCTGCGTATTCGGCAATGAAGTCGGCGAGGCATTGGGCTTTAATTGCTGTCCGAGTTTCATATCTCAGATCGAACTCGGAGAGTTCTATTGCCCATTGAACCATTCTCCCTGCAACATCCGTCTTTTGGAGGATTTGCTTCATGGGTTGGTTTGTGCGGACTCTTATTGTATGAGCCTGGAAGTAAGGTCGTAACCTTCGTGAGGCTATTACTAAGGAGTAGACAAACTTTTCTAGTTTGTGGTACCTTAGTTCAGGGCCTTGCAGGACCTTACTGATGAAATAGACCGGGTGTTGTCCGACCTCGTCTTCTCTGATAAGGGCTGACGAGACAGCCTTGTTTGCTACGGATAGGTATAGGACGAGGTCTTTTCCCGGTATTGGTTTGGTTAAGATAGGAGGTTGGCTTAAGAACCTTTTGAACTCTTGGAACGCCTCCTCGCATTCCGGAGTCCATTCGAATTGGCATCCCTTCCTTAATAAGGAAAATAGTGGGAGGGATTTTAGTGCCGATCCTGCCAAAAATCTTGAGAGGGCTGCAAGTCGGCCGTTGAGCTGTTGAACCTCTCTCAAACAAGTCGGGCTTTTCATTTCTAGGATGGCTCTGCATTTATCGGGATTGGCTTCAATCCCCCTCTGTGTTAGCATGAACCCTAGAAACTTTCCTGCCTCAACCGCGAAGGCGCATTTTGCGGGATTTAGTCTCATCCCATGCAACCTTATAGTGTCGAAGACTTGTGAGAGGTCGGTTAAGAGGTCGACTTCTTCCTTGGTCTTTACTAGCATGTCGTCGACGTATACTTCCATCAAGCTCCCTAGGTGGGGGGAAAACACTTTATTCATCAACCGTTGGTATGTGGCTCCTGCATTCTTTAATCCGAATGGCATGACCACATAGCAATAGTTTACCCTTGGTGTGATGAAAGATGTTTTCTCTTGGTCGGGCTCGTACATCGGGATTTGGTTATATCCCGAGTAGGCGTCCATGAATGATAAGTATTGATACCCCGAGCTGGAGTCCACCAGGGTATCAATACTCGGTAGGGGATAAGGGTCCTTAGGACATGCCTTATTCAGGTCGGTATAGTCGACACACATTCTCCATTTACCATTTTGTTTTTTGACTAGCACTACATTGGCTAGCCACGTTGGGTATTTGACCTCTCTAATAAAGCCGGCTTCTAGGAGCGCCTGTACTTGCTCTTCTACTATTAGGGCTCGTTCCGGGCCGAGCTTGCGTCTTCTTTGCTGTATAGGTCGGGACCCTGGATAAACCGAAAGCCTGTGGGACATGAGTTCGGGGTCAATCCCAGGCATGTCGGAGGCCTTCCAGGCGAAGAGGTCGGAATTTTCTCTTAGGAGCTTAGTCAACCCTTGTTTTAGGGTTTCCCCTAGGTTGGCTCCTATGTAAGTGTTTTTTCCTTCCTCTTTACCGACTTGTATCTCCTCGGTTTTTCCTCCCGGTTGTGGTCGCAGCTCTTCTCTGGCCCTTGTGCCGCCGAGCTCTATGGTGTGGACTTCTTTGCCCTTTCCTCTTAGATTTAGGCTTTCATTGTAGCATTTTCTTGCCAATTTTTGGTCTCCCTTCACCGTTGCTATTCCCGCTGGGGTCGGGAATTTCATGCAAAGGTGGGGAGTGGATACCACTGCCCCGAGGCGATTAAGGGTAGTTCTGCCGATTAAGGCATTATAGGCTGACCCTTCATCAATGACTATGAAGTATATGCTCAGAGTCCTTGATTTTTCCCCTTTTCCAAAAGTGGTGTGAAGGGGTAAGAATCCCAGTGGTTTTATTGGCGTATCCCCTAATCCATATAGGGTGTCGGGGTAGGCTCTCAACTCTTTTTCATCTAACCCTAGCTTGTCGAAGATGGGCTTGAAAAGGATGTCCGCCGAGCTTCCTTGGTCTACTAGGGTTCTGTGGAGATGGGCGTTGGCTAGGATCATAGTTATCACCACGGGATCATCATGCCCGGGAATTATCCCTTGCCCATCTTCTTTTGTGAATGAAATAGTGGGGAAGTCGGGTGTCTCTTCCTCGACTTGATAGACTCTTTTGAGATGTCTTTTGCGAGAGGATTTAGTGAGGCCCCCTCCCGCAAATCCTCCCGAGATCATATGAATATGTCTCTCTGGAGTCTGCGGTGGTGGATCTCTTCTATCCATATCATCTCGCTTTCTCTTTCCATGGATGTCCGACCTTTTCATGAGATATCTATCAAGCCGACCTTCTCTAGCCAGCTTTTCTATCACATTTTTGAGGTCGTAACAATCATTGGTGGAGTGACCATATATTTTATGGTACTCGCAGTAGTCGCCGCGGCTTCCCCCTTTTTTGTTTTTAATAGGTCTAGGGGGTGGCAGCTTTTCAGTGTGGCAAATCTCTCTGTATACATCCACTATAGAAGTTTTGAGAGGAGTATAAGAGTGATATTTTCTGGGCCTTTCGAGACCGAGTTCTTCCTTCTTCTTGACTTCCCTTTCCCTTTCCTTGGATGAGGGAGAGGGTCCAGGTCGCCAACTCAGGTCTCTTAATTTTGCATTCTCCTCCATGTTGATGTACTTTTCGGCCCTTTCTTGTACATCACTTAGGGAAACGGGGTGCCTTTTAGATATGGACTGTGAGAAAGGTCCTTCTCTAAGTCCATTGACTAACCCCATTATGACTGCCTCTGTGGGCAGGTCTTGGATCTCCAAACATGCCTTATTGAACCTTTCCATATAGGCTCGTAAAGACTCTCCGGCCTCCTGTTTTATTCCCAGGAGGCTCGGCGCATGTTTTACTTTATCTTTCTGAATTGAAAACCTCATCAAAAACTTCCTTGAGAGGTCTTCAAAGCTGGTGATTGATCTTGGTGGGAGGCTATCGAACCACTTCATTGCCGCTTTCGATAAAGTGGTCGGGAAAGCTTTGCATCTCGTAGCGTCGGAGGCATCGGCTAGATACATCCGACTTTTGAAGTTGCTTAGATGATGCTTTGGGTCTGTGGTCCCATCATAGAGGTCCATATCAGGGCTTTTAAAGTTTCTCGGAACTTTTGCCCTCATGATGTCCTCGCTGAAAGGGTCCTCTCCACCTGGGAATTGATCTTCTTGGTCGTCGCGGGAGTTATGACCCTTGAGGGAGGATTCTAGCTGTAAGAGTTTTCTTTCTAACTCTTTTCGCCGTTCCATCTCCTCTTTGAGGTACCTTTCAGTTTCTTTCTGCTTCTCCCGCTCTTGCTCCAGTTGTTCTAAGCGACTGTGGACTAACCCCATTAGTTCAGTTACGTGGGATGGTCCACCTTTTTCCGATTCTCGCTCGTCTGAGGGATTTGCCTTCGGATTTTTTACCCCGGAGGTACCCTCTCTGTGCTGATCATTAACCTCTTGGTGGAGGGTTACATCCACATTGTCGTTACCTGCGTTCAGATTCTCTTCTTCGGAATCCGTTTCCGCATGGACTTCTTCGTGGGATCTGTCCGCCATCGATGGATGATCTCTCGGGTCCCCGGCAACGGCGCCAATGTTACGGTGGGTAACCGGAGATTAATAAGATGGATGACGTTTGACGGCCCAAGTGTATGAAGGAGGAGGACTCCGGATGTATCTGCAACTCGGGAGGCTCCGTCCAACTTGCGCGCGTGAGTGAATGGGGGGTGGTACCTGCGAAGACACTCCGATGCCTAAGTTAGCAAGGGTGTGAGCAGGTCTATAGAGTATTGGACTTAGAGATACCTGAGGCGTGTCAGTGTACTTATAGTGGTGAGCCAATAACCACCGTTGGAGTAGTGCCGTATCTTTAGGATACTAACCGTCCCATTATCTTAGGGAGGTTAAGATATGGCTTTATGAAGTGGTTAGAGAGATTTTAGGAGCGGTTACTCATTTGAATGAGTGTTTATCTGCCAGCCAATCTCATAACCGACTTCTTCATACTAAGTCATGGTTGACACCGACTTCTTAAGTGGAGGTCGGTGCTTTGCTAGGCTTAATCTGTTGGATCAGGCCTTTTGGTTGGACCTGGGCCCTTAACATTGGGCCAGGGTATGAACAATTCTCAACAAATTTTTTTGTACTATATAGTATATACAAAATTTCTATGCTAAAAAAATAAAGAAACAGAGAAGCATGATGCATATATGTATTAATTTTTTATTAGGTTTATGTTAATTTGATTAGACTTAATTATAAAAATATTTCGAACCTATATCGAGATATTGATGG
This sequence comes from Arachis stenosperma, assembly GCF_014773155.1. Lineage (NCBI taxonomy): Eukaryota > Viridiplantae > Streptophyta > Magnoliopsida > Fabales > Fabaceae > Arachis > Arachis stenosperma. Next base: position 4,103,477 of record NC_080385.1, read on the forward strand.
CGATTTTTAAATATCCAAAATTTCACTTCGAATTTCGAACCTCAACATCCAACTGCTCATGGTGTTTCACTTTCAGTATTGAAGAGATAATATAGTATTATTGTTAAAAATATTATAAATAATATGTTAAATTTAATAATAAAATAATACTTATATTAATTGAATGAAAATATGAAATTAAATTGAAAAATAGATAAAAAGTAGAAATGAAAATGAATTCTTTCACATTTTTTAATAATTAAAAGAGTACAGTGTAATTTCAAATATTTTAATACTTTTTTTTTATATTTTTTTGTCTTATTTCCAATCTAATTGAAATTAATGTAATAGTGGTTGATTTTCAAATTTAGATTTGATCCAATTAGATGAGGTTTTATTTGGATCGATTCAAATTTAAACATCACCGTCGATCACTCGGTTGGGATCATTTGTATTTTTTAGATTACCATCCCCACCCTGTTGAAACCCAGCTTTTAAATTTTAACCCAAGCCACCCCATTCCTTTTACGCACTAACACCGCGCCCTTTCTCCTCTAGTCTCTCACAGACAGGCACACAAGTCCCCAGTCCCCTAACCACCTCTGCGACCGGCCTTCTCGACAGCCAAGCAACCACCACACCACCACCGCTCAAGATTCTGCAGTAAACGGTCTAACTTTAACAGACCTACTCACAACTCAGAAGTCATCATCAGCTCCAAGACAGTTAGTATGCCTAACTACTCATTTTGATTTGATCATAATTGACTAGCATTCATTCATTTGAGAATGTACCGTTATTTAACCGAGTCGTGTTACTCTCATGCTCTGCATGAAAAAGGTTTTTAATAAAAAACAAATCCAGCAGAATTAATTCGTTCGTTCGTTTTCATTTTGATTTTTCAGTAGTGTCGACAATGCCGAAACGGAAGCAAATGAAATTAGGAGAGAAATCAACAAGAACAGGAACCCCAAAAATAGACCTAATCAGTAACTTACCGGATTCCTTGCTTTTCCATATTCTCTCGTTCCTCCCAACAAGATGTGCCATGGCCACCAGCATCCTGGCTCGCCGGTGGCGCCACCTCTGGAAGGATCTTCTGGTCTTGGATTTAGACAATAGTGAAGAGAGTCCTTATTATCTGCCCGGAGGGAGACATCGATTTGTTGCTTTCGTCGACTCTGTTTTCGCTCAGCGCCCGGCTCCCATGTCGAGAAGCTTCGCCTCACTTGCGAAATACCTGAAGATAAAAGGAAAACCCTCAAAAAATGGATTCGTAGTGTTGTTGGTCCCCACCTCAAAGAGCTGTATCTCAATTTATGTCTCCATCGCCACATTGAATGTGGAACGGTCAAATTGCCGGAACAGGTATTAACCAGTAAATCACTCGAGTCCCTTGTTTTGAGAGGTCGTATGTTTTTGATGGTTAAACTTGTTTATGGAGGAAATGGATGTCCTTATTTGCCATCTCTCAAGAACCTAGAGTTGGATCTGGACTATGTGGACCCGAGCTATGTTATATGCGGGTGCTGGGCTCTTGAAAATCTCAAGCTCACTTTACATGAATCATTCCCAATTAGGTCATGGGATACTGCTGAACTCCACATGCCTCGTACGTTGAAGCGTTTAACCCTAATACAGGCTGATGACATTGAAGAAGATCTTAATGATATTCATGAACTTGATATAATCACCCCGTTACTCGAATACCTAAGTATCACATTATGGGCAAGATGCTTACAGGTTTCAATTAGCGATTATCCCAACATGGTGGAAGCTCATCTTGATATTGATCAAGACCAAGAGCAGTTTGGTTGGGTGGTTGAGCTTTTCAAGGCACTCCGCCAAACAAAACTGTTGGACTTGAAACTTTCCACTATGGAGGTAATATTCTAATTGTTATTCCATTGTCCATTCAACGGCTTACTCCATGTCACTTATTCCAATTTTTGGTGAATTTTAATTGTAGTTATGTGTTGTGTTTATTATATTCTTGTCTTCTACACACAGTGCTTGCTTGGTGCTTCCGATTTTGAGTTGCCAGAATTTTCCCGTTTACTTAATCTAGAGCTTGAAATTCCATATTTCGACTCTGAATTTATGATAGAATTGCTTCATAACTGCAATATGCTTCAAGTTCTCACTCTTCATAACCGGGAGGTATGATCTCTTTTCTAGTTTAGCTGTGTGTCTATTTCCATTCATTACTTGCTTTCATATTTTGAAAAGTTTTGTTTATTGTTTCCAGAAAGTTTCCAGATTGGAACTTGAGGAACCTAATTGTTGGACACTGCCAATGAAGGATCCTGATTGTGTTATATCACATCTCAAGATTTTTGAATTTAAAGGATATCAAGACTCTGCAGATGAACATGCATTTGTTGCATATCTTTTAGAGAAAGGACCTATTTTGAAGACAATGAAAATCCATGCTGATCCTAGTCTTGGCCAAAGGTATAAACAGCGCATCCACCAGGAATTATCTACGGTACCAAGGAGCTCCAAAACATGCCAATTAAAAGTTACCTGAAGAGACAACAGTTACATATGAATATATGATAAATCTCTCACCATCTCTATTCTCTCTTCTTGATTTGCCTTAGATTCATGCGTCAATGTCACTTGTGTTGTTCAAATATTTGTTGAAGCTTTTGATTACTTTTTACTTGGATTAATTTGTCTGATCGGATTATTTGGATGACTCTTCAAATCGTTGCTGGGGTTTGGTTTGGTAGTTTTGGAATTTGCTTGTACCTTCTCCCTCGATGTCAGTAGAATATCTTTGACTTCTTTGATGTCTGTTTCGCGAAACATACAGAAGTTTTGCCCTTTAGAATATGCATAATTTTCACAATACAATGTTTTTTACTCTTTTGGTGGTTGTTTCTCAAAACATACCGTTCGTTTTTTTCGAATATATTAGCAATGCAGTAAAGAGTGATGTTAGGTAGCCAAAGATTAATTATAAAATTCTATGGAAAGTTTTGTTTGTTTTATTATTTTATTTACTTTGATTATATACTCTGCTGTTTAATTATTTTATTTACTTTTAGCATGTAGAGCTTTATATATTGTTTGGATGTAAATAGTTTCTTTTTGGTTGAAAGGATGTAAATAGTTATTCAAACTCTAATTGTCATGGTTTGTAATAAATGGTTTCTCTTAACTATGAATTGAATTTAGGTAATTCTTTACGGAAGTATTTTATAGCACAATATTGCAGCCTATGTAATCAACTTGGATTGGTCGAGTGGTCAGCTCACTCGTCCGCTTAAACAAGTGTTGGGAGTTTAAATTTCGCATTATGCATGTAGCAATCCATCGGCCAGCGACTGTCCTTTCTCTATTAATATATAATAAGTAATTAGTGCTAGGCTTTAGCACATGACACGTATATTTAATGTTAAAATGACTTAATTACACTACATATGAAAGCAAAAATAGTGAACAAGAGAGGGTATAATAGTCAAAACATTAGCAGAGAAATATTATTAACACAGTGCTTGTTCGATTTTTTATTTTGAGTTTCTGTAATTTGGAATAATGTTTATAATTATGAGTTTTTTTATTGTTTTATTGTATATTTAATTATTTTTGTATGAAACTGAAATAAATGTCTGTTGAGGAGATAGTCGCATAGTCGCTGAGGAAGAAGAAGGTGACAATAAATCGAGGAGACGCTGCTGTTGTTGCTGACGTTGTTGTCCAGAACCGTCGTGAGCTTCACGTTTCCACTGAATTAGTGTATTTTGTATCTATTCTGTCAGGAAGGACACGAGAACACTAATAAAAGACACAACTTATTTTTTATTATTTTTGTTAATTTTTTATAATTATATTTTTTATTATTATATTTTTTATCTCAAATTTTTTTAATGAAAAAAAATGAGAATAAATTAAATTTTTATAATTTGTTTTAGTTTATCACCAAACATAATACAAGGACACAAAATTTTGTATTTCTGTCTATCAGTGTCTTGTCCTATCCTATTCTCAGTGTCTTGTCATGTCATGTTCTCAAAAACAAATGCAGTATAAAAATTTGAAATTTGGGAAAGAAAAGATAGTGTAGTGGTAGAATAATTTAAAAAAATTATTAAAAAGTTAATAAAAAAAATTAGGGTGTGGATATTTCAGTCACAAGAAAGTCATCTTTCATGGGTGTATGTAATGGTTTTTTTTGTTCTTTTTCGACATTTGCAAGGTTCATAGGTACAAATGGTTATTTTTCATATATATATATATATTTAATTATTTTGTTAGTCCCTATAGTTTTACTAAATTTTCAATTAGGTTTCTATAATTTTTTTTAATTAGGTCTCTATACTATATCAGATTTAACAAAGTCTCTATCGTGATAAAAACGTTAGAATTAATATATAGGATATTCTGTCAAGTGTTAGGTAAGGGTGTTTGCGGTGCAGTTTAGATCGGATTTGAGTCAAAAACTCATTTGATCGAAAACACTAATTTTATTTGCGATGCGGTTTGGATTGGATAGTTTTTTTTAAAAAAAGTCTTATTCGATCTGATCCAATTTCAAGCGGTTTGGATTGGATTGGATTTGCGATTTTGTAAATTAAAAAAAATTAAATATATATAACAAGTCTCAACATCAAATTTTAAATAACTAACAATGACATAATAAGTTTCAACAATATCTTAAAAAATTAATGATAACATAACAATAGAAATATAGATTAATTAAAATAAATAAATTACATTTTAAACATAAAATATTTATTAAATAATAATAATACATGAATAATATAAAAATACAAAACAAATAGAACTTATATTATAAGTAAAATTATAAATATAACAACAATAAATAATGTTATAGCGCATTGTGTGGTTTGAATTGGATTGTATGAGCTGTTTAATTTGATTTAGTTCGAATTTGAATATTTCTAGTGTTAGGTGTATTCATCTTATTTAATAGAATATTTCGTTAATTTTAACATTTTTGTAGACTTAATTATAAAATTTGATATGATATAAGTACTCAATTAAAAAAAATATAAAAATCTAATTAAAAATCGGATAAAATTATAGAGACCGATATAATATATATATATATATATATATATATATATATATATATATATACTTTTGAACTGAAATGTTAAAAAGAATATATATATACTTTTGAACTGAAATGTTAAAAAGAATGATTTTTTTTCTGTTTTAGAATAAATAAATATTAATAATGTTCATTTATTTGAGAATTTTTAAAATTAAATTTTAAATAAAAATGAATTATTTTTTTAATAGAATAATTTTTTTTATGCTAAAAAATTTTCTAAAAACACTTAGAATGTTAAATGTCGCTATTAGGACTGACAACATATATTCTATACGTAAATATCTAACTGTTCGTAGATACAGTAGATTGCGAATTCATGGTATATATTATCCTATTCTACACGTATTTCCTAATTTATTATATTTTTAAAAATTATATATGTAGTAAAAAAAATGAATATTAAACTCACACTTTTTTTTTATAAAAAACTCAAAATAATTACTGAGTTGATATTTTAAATTTTTAATTTATTACGTTTGTTATTTAAAGAATAATGTTATAAAAATTTAAAATTAAAATAAATGATAAAATATTTATTTTTATTTGTGTTATTTTAATTTTATTAAAAATTTAATGATTCTATTATTTATATTTTTATTTTTTTAATTTTTATTTTTTATTTTTTTGATAAAATTTAATTTTTTATTTTATTAATATATATATATATATAATATAAAATAATTGAATTTTATCTTTGTTTCACAAAAATTAATTTTCCTCCATATAAAGTCAAATAGAATAAGGTCGAAAATTTTAGGATGTCAATCGAATTAAAATTGCGAGATTTTCAACCAAAGAATTAAAATAAAATTTAAAAGAAAATTCAATGTACATGGCAGTGGTAGGGATTGAGGAGAGTTCAAATCCTGTTCTACCCTCTTCGTTGCCATCGCCAGCCCTAACCGCTATTCCTTCTTTAGACTTATGCTGTGCATGAAAAGGTTTTCAATCCCAAACAAATCCAGCTCAATCGGTTCATTCATTCCTTCATTTACATTTTCAGTAGTGTCGTCAAAATTGACAATGCCGAAAGGGAAGCAAAGAAAAGTAGAAGAGGAGGAATCAACAAGAACAGGAACCCCCAAAATAGACCTAATCAGTAGCTTACCCGATTCCCTGCTTTGCCACATTCTCTCGTTCCTCCCAACAAGATGTGCCATGGCCACCAGCGTCCTCGCTCGCCGGTGGCGCCACCTCTGGAAGGATCTTCTAGCGTTGGACTTAGACAATAGTAAACATAGTCCTTATTATCTACCTGGAGGGACACACCGTTTCATTGCTTTCGTCAATGCAGTTTTCGCTCAACGCAAGGCTCTCCGTGTCGAGAAGCTTCGCCTCGCTTGTGATATACCTAGAGGTGAAAAGAAAACCATCAAAACATGGATTCGTACTGTTGTTGGACCCCACCTCCAAGAGATGTATCTCGATTTATCGTTTGCTTGCAATGAGTTTGGAGATCGACATATCAAATTGCCTGAAGAGGTATTAACCAGTGCATCACTCGAGTCTCTTGTTTTGAAAGGCCATGTGTTTTTGACTGTTTATGATGGATTTGTTGATTTGCCATCCCTCAAGAACCTAGAGTTGGATCTCAACTATGTGGACCCAGACTTTGTTTTACTTGGTTGCCCGGTTCTTGAAAATCTCAAGCTCACTTTACACGAATCGTTCCCACTTAATGCGAGCCAACCTCCTGAAATCTACATGCCTGATTCCTTGAAGCGTTTAACCTTAATACAGGATGATGACATTGAAGAAGATATTAATGATATTGAGGATCTTGTGATAGACACCCCGTTACTCGAATACCTAAGTATCACATTATGGGCAAGATGCCTGCAGGTTTCAATTAGCGATTATCCCAACATGGTGGAAGCTCATCTTGATATTGATCAAGACCAAGAGCTGGTTGGTTGGGTGCTTGAGCTTCTCAAGGCACTCCGCCAAACAAAACTGTTGGACTTGAAACTTTCCACTATGGAGGTAATATTATTATCCTTATTCCATTGTCCATTCAACGGATTACTCGATGTATTTATTCCAGTTTTTGGTGAATTTTAGTTGTAGTTATGTGTTGTGTTTATTATCTTCTTATCTTCTACACACAGTGCTTGCTTGGTGCTCCTGCTTTTGAGTTGCCAGAATTTCCCCGTTTACTTAATCTAGAGCTTCAAATTCCTTATTTCGACTCGGGATTTCTGATGAAATTGCTTCATAACTGCCATATGCTTCAAGTTCTAACTCTTCATAATCAGGAGGTATGATCATTTTTCTAGTTTTAGCTGTGTGGCTATTTCTATTCATTACTTGCTTGCATATTTTGAAAAGTTTTGTTTACTGTTGCCAGAATGTTTCCACAGTGGAACCTGAGGAACCTAGTTGTTGGACACTGCCAATGTAGGATCCTGATTGTGTTATATCACATCTCAAGATTTTTGAATTTAAAGGATATCAAGACTCTGCAGATGAACATGCATTTGTTGCATATCTTTTAGAGAGAGGACCTATTTTGAAGACAATGAAAATCCATGCTGATCCTAGTCTTGGCCTAACGTATAAACAGCGCATCCACCAGGAATTATCTATGGTACCAATGAGCTCCAAAACATGCCAATTAATAGTTACCTGAGTAGCCAACAGTTACATATGGTACAATCTCTCACCGTCTCTGTTCTCTCTTCTTGATTTGGCTTACAATTTGTATTAAATGAAAGACTGCATCTTTGGTCCAATTCATGCGTCAATGTCACTTGTTTTCTTCAAATATTTGTTGAAGCTTTTGATTACTTTTTACATGGATTAATTTGTCTGATCGGATTATTTGAATGACTCTTCAAATCATTGCTGGGGTTTGGTTTGGTAGTTCTGGAATTTGCTTGTACCTTCTCCCTTAATGTCAATAGAACATCTTTGACTTCTTTGATGTTTGTTTTGCAAAACATACAGAAGTTTTGCCCTTTAGAATATGCATAATTTTCACAATACAATGTTTTCTACTCTTTTGGTGGTTGTTTCACAAGACAAACAGGCCGTTTTTTACGAATATATTAGCAATGCAGTAAAATGGTTTATTGTTTATTAATTGTGAGTATTTTAGCTCCTAAGTTATGTTCCAATGCATAATATTTTTGCCCTTTGATAGATACTCTGCTGTTTATTTATTTTCTTTACTTTTAGCATGTAGAGCTTCATATATTGTTTGGATGTAAATAGTTATTCAAACTCTAAATGTCATGGTTTGTAATAAATGGTTTCTCTAATTGTGAATTGAATTTAGGTAATTTTTTACGGAAGTATTTTATAGCACAATATTGCAGCCTATATTATTATGCATTTGCCCGTTTTCTTTTTAGTCTTCCCTAATTGTTATATATATATATAGCCCGTGTTGCAGTCCTTTTAGCTTTAATAGAAATTTATCTCGGTGCCTGGTTTGCTATGCAACAATTCTATGGTCAAAAGATTGTTGTTTAATGTTTAGTTAATCATATGCTTTTAATCTCAATTGAAATGACATTCAAGAGGCATGAATGATTGTTTAATCTAATTATTTCGTGCTGAGAATATTGAAGATCGGGTACACAAGCTTCCTTCCTCTTGTGGTTCGGGAAGGGTAAATGCAACAACCTTGCCACTGCAATCCTCAAATCACTTTATGTATTTAACACTTTTGAGTAGATGACAGCTTCCTTGCCTTGTAGTAATGTATAACTAACTCTTGCTATGACGGACAATTTGAAATAGATGTAATGGGATTAGAGGAATTCCACCATATATTTTGCTGGACTTGATAGTTGATATATAAGAATGATATGATTTTGAGTGTTACAAATTCTCTTTTCCTTATTAATGCATGATTTTCAAAACTATGATTTCCGTTAACTTTGTGAACTTTGACAAAAATATCCATCAAATAAGGAAACAAACGATATCTATTATCTATTTTAATATATAATAAGTAACTAGTGCTAAATTCTTTGCTTGACAAATGGATTACTTCAGCATCTGAAAATGACATAATTACACGACATATGAAAGAAAAAATAGTGAACAAGAGAAGGTATAATAGTCAAAATATTTGCAGAAAAATATTATTAATACACCACTGTTAATAATATGAATAATTGAGCGGGATATTTCTCTTTTGTGATCAGAATTTGAAAGTGTAAATATGAGCATTTGAAATCGGGACCAGGTGAACAAATGTTACATGATACAAGTGGTCTATAGTAATTGCTATTTATGCTAGCTTGTTAAGTCTGTTACGTTTCCACTTGTCTTTCTTAGTTATCCATAATTAGTTGTGTCAAGTTGTATAGGAATTAGTTAGAATTGTCTAGCTATATATATCAGGCAGTTAGCATTGTAATGTGTGTGACTCATCATTATTGTAAGTTTCATTTTTCATTCTCCTCTCAGTTTTCTCTAGTTCAGTATGCCCCTCACCATGATCATCGCAACTTTTCGCATGGTGCGGTGAGCGTGGAGCGAGGAGCACAAGAATTCTGACTGAGGAGAAAGTAGCTTGTTCTTTGATTCCAATCGTTGTGATCGAAGTAGTGACGGGTCCAGCTTCGAAGTTGAAGCAGATTCATTCTCTAATTCATCAAGTTCTTCGCCGATATTTCTTGATTCTTTCTTTGTTCTTCTCAGAATTCATTTCTTTCTCATCTTGATTCTTCTTCTCCTCTCTTGAACTCACACAACAGAGTTTGATAAGAGCTCGGTCACTTTGCGATCTTAATCGTTTCTCTAGAGTGAAGTGACGAGTTTCCGATCAACGAGATCGACAGGAAGGCTCCGAATCTAATCATCAGGTTTGTCGATTATGGATGCAAATCCAAATTCAAGTCCCGGATCGGGAGGCTTCAACCCTACCATGGACATGCAGCAATTCATAGCGTTCTTCAATCAAGTTGCGCATATTCAAGGCCACATCAACAAGCAGTCACATCCAAGTCAAGATCCTGCTAGCCCTTATTAAATTTCTTCCTTCTGAAAATCCAGGTATACCTATCACTAATGTCACCCTCAATGGTGCAAATTATGGTACATGGAGTAGGGCTATGGAAAGGGCTCTAAAGTCTAAGAACAAACTCAAGTTTATTGATGATAGCATCAAGAAACCTGAGAGCACAGACTCAATTTTTGAGGCATGGGAGAGATGTAATACATATGTAGTGGCTTGGATAAATCTCTCACTTAGTTTGGGCATTTATCAAAGTGTTCTTTGGACCAACATAGCATATGAGTTGTGGAATTATTTAAACCATAGATATTACCAAGGTGATCGTTTTAGAGTTGCTGAACTAAATGAGGAATTGTATGCCCTTAAACAAGGTGACCTTAATGTTACTGCATATTTTGCCAAGCTCAAAACTATATGGGAAGAGCTTGATAATTTTAGACCGATTCCAATGTGTGCATGTGAGATGAAGTGTGATTGTGGACTGGGAATTATCAGAATGCAAAGGGAAGAAGATAGAGTTACAAAGTTTCTTCGGGGACTAGGTGAACAATACTCCAATGTCAAGTCACAAATCATGTTGATGGAAGAACTGCCAAGTATGAACAAGATATTATCCATGATTACTCAACAAGAGAGACAGCTCTTTGGCTTGAACACTACCTCAGACATCAAAATCTTGGCTAGTGTTATCTTTTTCCTCAAACACTGCAGGGCTTTCTCAAGGCAGAGGGAGAGGAAGAGGTAGAGGAGGCAGGTCTCAAGCTGGGAGAGGACAAGGAGGCCGAAGCAAGCTGCATTGTTCCTTTTGCAACAAAATTGGACACATAGCGGATAATTGTTACAAGAAGCATGGCTATCCACCTAATTACAAGCAAAGATTTGATAATCATAGCTACAACAATTCAGCTACATCTGTCCTAAATTGTATGACAGCAATTGATAACACTGAGGGTGAAAATGAGAATCTCAGTGAACAACATCAGATAGTTAGAAGTGACACCACAAGCACTGATTTCACACCAGAGCAGAAAGAAATAATTTTGGCACTACTTAGTAGGCAAGACGTGAATCATGTTCATAGCATTAGCCAGATTTCAATCAAAAATTCTCATTTACCTCATCAAGGTAAAATGGTACATGTTTTGAATTTTAAATCCAACATCAAGGCTCTAAATGTCTGCACTCAAAAACACAAGTCATGAGTTATAGATGCTGGTGCAACAGACCATGTATCATATAACTTGGCAGATTTTTAAAACTATTTTAAAATTGATCCTATAATTGTCAGATTACCAAATGGTACACTTACTACTAGCTGCATAATGGGGACCATTGTATTTTCTGACAATTTATACTTGACAAATGCATTGTTCATTCCATCCTTTAATTTTAAACTTCTCTCAGTCTCAAAACTGACTGCATCATTACATTGTAAAATGAGTTTTACTGATGAAAATTGTGAGATACAGGATCTGCACACTTTGAAGATGATTGGTGCAGCTAGCAATGTTAATGATTTATACATTCTGTTCAAAGAGATCAAACAAGCTAGCATAAATAGCAATTATTGTATCATGTAACAACAAATTTAAACTCATGGTTACTTTTAGAAATCAATTCTTTCTTTGATTTTCTCTTTCTCTCTTGTCTTTTTTTCTCGCACTCTCTCTAATTAAGGCAAATGTAAAGTAAACACAAACACAGTAGTAACGTAAAATACAGATAAATATCACCGTTGAGGACTAGTGATGGAAACTGACAAACAAGATAGAGAGATTAGTGGTAGTCGGGAGAGCGTCTGGTGATAATGAGTGGCGTTGCTGTCATCGGTGAAGAAGAATAGCTGGATCGGATCATATTCACAAAATTTTGGACACCCCAAAAAATGAGGAGTTGTTAACTAATTGTATATTTAGATTATTTTTTAATGAATAAAAGAGAGTGTGGGTTAATTGTTAATTATTAAGAAAATATTTTGGTAAAAATAATGTTTACTATAAACAATCTGAGTAACGGAATTGGGGTAAAAAATGTACGTGGTGCATCAAGATTCAAACTGATCTTACAATCAAACGTCACTCAAGCCCGAATCACTTTTTTTAAGCCAACTCCTTTTGTTTTTTACCATTCTCTCCCAGCTGAAGCCCAATTTTTAACCCAAGTCACGAGTAAATTCTCACAGTGGCTCTCGAGATTGATGCTGTGCACCAAAATCGTCCCTGAGATTCCAATTGCACCAATTATGTCTCTGAGATTGAAAAAATTGTACCATAGTAGTCTCTGATCCGTTTTCCGTTAACGACGTGCTGATGTGGCTTGATGACGCGGACCTTTGGTGACACGTGTCACCTCATGATGACGTGTCGATCAACGACACATGCAATGCTGACATGGATGGGTATGCCACGTGTCACAGTGCTATTTTGCCACGTGTCAAATTATGCCACGTGTCGCACTGCTATTTGTCCACGTGTCATCCACTATGTCATCGTTACATGTGCACTAAATTGGTCCCTTATTTTGCATCAACTGACTCATTTTAGTCTCTGAAATTCAATGCCATGCACCATATTAGTCCTTTCATTAGTTTTTTTCTCATTTTTTTTATAAATTTAAAATTCTCATTATATATTTGAATACACTAATTTTAATTTTATCTTTTCACAAGTTATTTAAATACAAGTGTTTTTATAAAATATTTTTAAAATATTAGTTTTAATTATACAATTTTTCTACAATATTTTATTAAAAGAATTATGTGACATATTGATATTGATTTAATAAAGAGTATAAGTTAAGAGTATAATAATATTCTTTAATACAATTTTTTAATATTTAACACTTTAATAAATATTTTAAGAATACTTGATAAGGCACTTATTAACTAATATAAATTCATTATTCCCATCAATTTTAAGAATGTCCGATTTCCCATATAATTAACTTCTCACTAAATTAATAAGATAGATTTATACTGTCGATTATAATAATTCATTTTATTTATAACTTAGTTAGGTGACTTTTTCATATATTACACTATTAATCAATATAAGTACTTATTGTAACCATGATTTGAACAATATTAAAACAGATACAAATAAACACAAGAGGCAATAATAAAATTTTAGTTTTATTTAACATTTACTCTAATGATACAAGTAAATATTATTAATTAAAAGATTTATTATAAAATATGTATAATAAAAAATATAATTAAAATTAGTGTATAAAAAATATTGAGAATTTTAAATTTATAAAAAAATGAGAAAAAACTGATGAAGGGACTAATTTGGTATACAACATTCAATTTCAAGAACTAAAATGAGTCATTTGATGCAAAATAAGGGACTAATTTAGTGCACATTGTGACAGGTGGCATACCCATCCATGTCAGTATGTCAACGACACGACATCATGAGGTGACACGTGTCACCAAAGGTCCACATCATCAAGCCACGTCAGCGTCGTTAACGAAAAACGGGTTAAAAACTATTATGGTGCAATTTTTCCAATCTCAAAAACGTAATTGGTGCAATTGAAGATGATTTTGGTGCATGGGTCAATCTCGAAACTACCATGGGTATTTACTCCCCAAGTCACCCTATAGTCACTGTCACTCTTTTTACGCACCAACACGGTGCCCCCCTCTGCTCTCTTACTCAAAATCCAAAAAGTCTAACCCTAACCAGTAACCACCGTCTTGGCCGGCCATCTACCACCCACAGCTCAAGATTTCACGGTAACGCACTCACAAGTCATCATCAGCTGCGACACCATTGGTACGCCTCTTCCACTAACTAACTCTTCATTTTATTTCACGTAGTTTGACTAGCATTCACACATTCACATGAGAATGTTTGTAGTTATTTAACTGAGCCATGTACTTATGCTGTGCATGAAATTGTTTTCGATCATCCAGCTCAATCGATTCATTCATTCCTTCATTTTCATTTTCAGTAGTGTCGTCAAAATTGACAATGCCGAAGCGGAAGCAAAGGAAAGTAGAAGAAGAGGACTCAACAAGAACAGGAACCCCCAAAATAGACCTAATCAGTACCTTACCGGATTCCCTGCTTTGCCACATTCTCTCGTTCCTCCCAACAAGATGTGCCATGGCCACCAGCGTCCTCGCTCGCCGGTGGCGCCACCTCTGGAAGGATGTTCTAGTCTTGGACTTGGACAATAGTAAACATAGTCCTTATTATCTGCCTGGTGGGACACATCGATTCATTGCTTTCGTCAATGCAGTTTTAGCTCAACGCAAGGCTCCCCATGTCAAGAAGCTTCGCCTCGCTTGTGATATACCTAGAGGTGAAAAGAAAACCATCAAAACATGGATTCATACTGTTGTTGGACCCCACCTCCAAGAGCTGTATCTCGATTTATCTCTCCCTTGCAATGAGTTTGGAAATCGGGATATCAAATTGCCTGAAGAGGTATTAACCAGTGCATCACTCGAATCCCTTGTTTTGAAAGGTCATATGATTTTGACTGTTTATGATGGATTTGTTGATTTGCCATCCCTCAAGAACCTGGAGTTAGATCTCAATTATGTGGACCCGGAGTTTGTTTTAGATGGTTGCTGGGCTCTTGAAAATCTCAAGCTCACTTTACATGAATCCTTCCCACTTAATGCGAGCGATCCTCCTGTAATCCAAATGCCTGGTTCGTTGAAGCGTTTAACCTTAATACAGGCTGATGACACCGAAGAAGATCTTAATGATATTGAGGATCTTGTGATAGACACCCCATTACTTGAATATCTAAGTATCACATTATGGGCAAGATGTTTACAGGTTTCAATTAGCAATTATCCAAACATGGTGGAAGCTCACCTTGATATTGATCAAGACAAAGAGCAGGTTGGTTGGATGCTTGAGCTTCTCAAGGCACTCCGCCAAACAAAACTGTTGGACTTGAAACTTTCCACTATGGAGGTGATATTCTTATCGTTATTCCATTGTCCATTCTATGGATTACTCGATGTAACTTATTCCAATTTTTGGTGAATTTTAATTGTAGTTATGTGTTGTGTTTATTATCTTCTTATCTTCTACACACAGTGCTTGCTTGTTGCGCCTGCTTTTGAATTGCCAGAATTTTCCCGTTTACTTAATCTAGAGCTTGAAATTCCATACTTCAACTCTGGATTTCTGATAAAGTTGCTTCATAACTGCCACATGCTTCAAGTTCTCACTCTTCATAATCGGGAGGTATGATCACTTTTCTAATTTAGCTGTGTGTCTATTTCTGTTCATTACTTGCTTGCATATTTTGAAAAGTTTTGTTTATTGTTGCCAGAAAGTTTCTACTGTGGAACCTGAGGAACCTAATTGTTGGACACTGCCAATGAAGGATCCTGATTGTGTTATATCACATCTCAAGATTTTTGAATTTAAAGGATATCAAGACTCTGCAGATGAACATGCATTTGTTGCATATCTTTTAGAGAGAGGACCTATTTTGAAGACAATGAAAATCCATGCTCATCGTAGTCTTGGCCTAAAGTATAAACATCGCATCCGCCAGGAATTATCTACCATACCCAGGAGCTCCAAAACATGCAAATTAAAAGTTACCTGAGTAGCCAACATTATGTATGGTACAATCTCTCACCATCTCTATTCTCTCTGTGTTTTTGCCTTAAAAATAGTTTTAAATGAAAGACTGCATCTTTGGTCCAATTTATGTGTCAATATCACTTATTCACTTGTGTTCCTCAAATATTTGTTGAAGCTTTTGATTGCTTTTTATAAGGATTAATTTGTCTGGTCTGATTCCTTGGGCATTGAAAAATGAGCTCTTCAAATGATTGCTGGGGTTTGGTTTGGTGGTTTTGGAATTGGCTTGTACTTTCTTCCTTTATGTCAATAAAAATCTCTGACTTGTTTGATGTTTGTTTCACAAAACATACAGGCCGTTTTATACGAATATATTAGCAATATAGTAAAATCGTTTATTGTTTATTAATTGTGAGTATTTTATCCCCAAAGTTATGTTATCCACTATTCCACTGTATTATATTTTTGCCCTTTGATATATACTCTGCTGTTTAATTAATTTATTTAGTTTTAACACGTAGAGCTTTATATATTGTTTCCATGTAAACAGTTATTCAAACTCTAAATGTCATGGTTAACGGTTTCTCTAACTCGGAATTGACTTTAGGTAACTCTTTATTGAAGAATTTCATAGCACAATATTGCAGCCTATATTATTATGCATTTGCCAGTTTTGTTTTAGTCTTGCCTATATCATCATGTCATCATGCCCATGGTGCAGTCCTTTTTAGCATTACTAGAAATTTATCTCGGTGCCTGGTTTGCAATGCAACAAGTCTATGGTCAAAAGATTATTGTTTAGTTAATCATAAGCTTTTAATTTCAATAGAAATGACATTCAAGAGGCAATATTATTGTTTAATCTAACTATTTCGGTGGTGAGAATATTGAAGATCAGGTACACAAGCTTCCCTCCTCTTTTGGTTCGGGAAGGGTGGATGCATCAACCTTTCCCCTATAATGCTCAAATCATCATATGTATTTAACACTTTTGAGTAGATGACAGCTTCCTTGCCTTGTAGTAATGTGTAACTAACTCTTGCTATAATGGACAATTGGAAATAGATGTAATGGGATTAGAGGAACTTCCACCATATGTTTTGATACATATGAATGATATGATGTATAGTATTAATGCATGCTTTTCAAAACTATGATTATCCATGTCATATAAATTAAAGTCTTAAAT
This sequence comes from Arachis stenosperma, assembly GCF_014773155.1. Taxonomy (NCBI): domain Eukaryota; kingdom Viridiplantae; phylum Streptophyta; class Magnoliopsida; order Fabales; family Fabaceae; genus Arachis; species Arachis stenosperma. The sequence goes on from NC_080385.1 coordinate 4,120,261, forward strand.
CAAAGTTTGTTGGAACTTCGTTTAAATAGTAGTCATATTCATCAATGATATTAGCTTGGTTAACATAAAATCAACTTTGTTTATTTTCTTGCGTGATCTGCACTATCTCTCTTTACTGAGTTTGCTCTCTTATTTTATTCCTTTTATTTTTTTCCCTCGGCGGGTGCTTAATTACATTTTATTTTGACCTCCCTTGTTTTTTTGGGATTAAGAATTTTCTGTTTCCTTTCATTATTTAGCTTTATCTATTCTAATTTATATGTGGATAACTTTGCAAAATTGTTTTGGCTTTTTTTTGCCGAATGAGATTTAACTCTAAGAATTTATACATATTAGTATATTACTCAATTTTTCACTATTAGACTATTTCAAGTGGACTTACAAAATCAAATTTACCACACTCAAATAACGTATCATTAATTACTAATGTTTGTAACGATCAATTGGAGTCAATATTTCACAAGTGGTGTGTGTATTCGGGAGGGAATTAAAAATTGATTTACATGGAATAATGGTTTAATTAATTTGAAGAACTTTGTAATTTTACTCAACTTTTATTCGCATTTCTGTAATATAAAAGTTTTTAATCAGTCTTTTATAGCGTCCAAATTTACTTAAAGTGCGTGCCATTTTTCTTCTGGCATCACAAAACGCCAAGTTAAATGGAAACCAACATACACAATAGTACAATACATATTTTTTGGTGATTATATGCCATACATATTTTAATCATGATACATGTATACTTAAAATTAGTCACTAATTAATTACTGTATATAAAAATATATATCTAACATTTCATAAAAAAAATTTATTATACTATTGTAAACATATTTAGTTATTTTATTATAATAAATTTGATTATTTTAATAGTTGATTATTTAATTAAAAAAATATGTAAATCAATATATATAATATATAAGTATATAATAACTGATTTCATGGTTAATTTATGATGTGTATATAATATTTTTATATATTTTATTTTTTATAGATATTACAAAATAATTATAAAATACAAGCATCATAGATTTATATATATTTATATGTTTTGTTTTAAATATTTTTAATATATATTTTATATTTTAATATTATTTTATATGAATAATTAATTTTTTATGTTAATAAAATATGATAATGCTAGTTTTTTAAGTCTCTTTCTATACATGCACAATAATTCAATATACAATAGATTCCTAAATTAATCAGCCGCAAAGAAGAAATTGAAATTAAAAAAAAAAATTATCTTATCATGAAACGATATGATGTACCCATTTTACCCTTGTTGTTTTCGGTCTTAGCTTGATAGCTTCCCTAGCCATTGCACATTCTCGGTGGAGTTGTCACTGTGGAATGTTGAAGCTACTCTTTGATCTTCACCGAGTCTGAAACACACTCATCAATCATCAAAGGTATACACATATACGAGCTTTGAGCTGAGATGATCCAATCCCAAATTCAGATCCATCACTTCTCCCTCTAAACTCAAACTACCAATTTCGCAAACAAAACCATGCCTCCTCAAAACACAGGTTCCAATTTATTCTCTTTTCCCCATTTTTCTTTCAGTAATTAGTCTATTTTTACTTTTGCACTTGATCGAACTAATAATAGTTATGTATGTAAATAACTCTCTGCTTTCTAAGATTTTTGAGAATTAACACATGATTTATATAAGTTTATGATGAGATTTTGTGGGAATGGAATGTTTTACATATTATAACTTGCTATGACATGTTTAACTTACATAATTAAGCGGATACTAAAGGATACGATGGTTTGATTTCTGCGTCAAACTTTGATTATTGTTATTAATAATAATTATTAAATGCTTTGAATAGTTATTTCTGTTGCTTTTGATATTTATTGCACTAATATTTTTATTATTGATCGGAATTGGCTACCAGAGTGTCGTGTCTAAGTTGCTGGTTATATTGTTTTGGTCATAGTGAAATTTATTCATATAGTTCATTTTTGTTGGAGGTGTAGGTGCTGAATTTGGGAAACCAACAAATGTGGATCAGCAAGACGCTGGGGAAGATGCTTCTAAGCAGAGTTCGAAGGCATCGGTCTTTGTGAACACGGAACCAATGCGGGAGGAGCAAGTTCAGAATGCAGTGAAGTTTCTTTCGCACCCAAAAGTTAGAGGCTCCCCCATCATATACCGTCGAAATTTCCTGGAGAAGAAGGGGCTCACAAAGGAGGAGATAGATGAGGCCTTTCGCCGTGTGCCTGTAAGCTTCTTGTTTGATTGGTTTTTCATTTACTAGATGCTCTATTGCTTGTTCATATTCAGTCAACCAGTTTGTTTGTTGTCACTTTCTTTTGTGTTAATCTGCTTTGATCCTCACCTGCATTTAAAAAACAGGATTCACAGCCGAGCGAGCAGACAGCTGGTGCAAATCAAGGTAAAATATCTAATGTTGAAGTTGCAGTTGTAGTTTGGTGTTATTATATTTCTTTTCACATTTCCACTGAGTTATGGTTGAGTAATTCTCCATTTTTTGTTAGTCTGTTAAAAAAGAACCCAATTTCTTCTTTCAATTTCGTGTATACTTTGGTTACTGTAATAGTATTACTCACCAATATGCAATTGAAGCAAACACACCAGATGTTCAGCGTCCAGCACAATCACAAGCTTTGCAGCCAGGTGTATCTGGTTCCGCTGGTGTTACTACTTTGTCGAGAACTTCCTCACGCTACTCTTTTCACTGGTCCCATGCCCTTGTTGCAGTTGGGTTTCTGGTTGTTTCAGGCGCTGGAACAGCTATCTTAATTAAGGTGTTTTCACTAACCTCTCTGCATGGTCTTATCATAACAAGCATTGTAATGGATGGAAGCGTATTTTCTCTTCTAGTATCTAAATTCATGCTCTTTGCATTTGGTTTGACCTGCACTGAACTCTGAATGCATACCCCATGTTTTAGAAGTCCATCCTTCCGCGTTTAAAATCTTGGATACGGAAGATCGTTTTAGAGGAAGAATACGACCAATTAGAGAGCACAGATTCAAAACCGACCGTGGTGGAAGAAGTTTCACAAGCTGCAAAAGCAGCTGCAGCTGCAGCCGCGGAGTCAGCAAAAGCAAACCAAGAAATTCTGGCTTGTAGAAGTGAAGGTGGCTTAATATAACAAAATTTGATGCCATAAAAATATTGTCTACTTCCACTTTCCTTGGCATCTTACTGTTGCCAAATAATGAATGTATTTGCTTGATCTTCATTGCAGAGAGGAGATACTTTTTGGATGTTGTTAGCCTTTTGGATAAGCAAGTGCAGGAGATGAAGTTTATGAATAATGAAATAAGAAGATTGGAAGGTAATTTGGAAATTTTATATAGTAGGCTTGGAAAAAGAATTTCCAATTCTATGAATTCTGAAGGCATTTGCATATTTTTGTTCAGAATACATGTGGTTGGGTCATTGGTGAAATTGTGTGAATATATTCCCTGCTAGAGTGCAACTTTTCATTTATGATACTGATGATTTGGCTTATGGATGATAAACAAGAGAATTAATGAATCATATGGTACTAGGACATTAGTATTTAAACTGGACTTCGAGCTTCATGGCTGTATCAGGAAGTTCATTTTTTCGCTTCTTGAAAATGATGGTGGCTTTGCATGTCAGAAATTCTATCACAGCTAGAGAAAAGATTTATACTAGTACTCAATTTCTTTCCAAAAGATTTTTGCTAGTACAGTATTTCTAATTGGATACCTTGTGTTTATGCCAAATTGGTGGACTTAAAATAGCATCCAGTGGAGCCTCTTACTCAAGGCAAGAAGATTACCAAGTCAATCAAGCTAGCTCAAAGGTCAGATATAAATATACATGTTAGGGAATCTTCAACTTCTTTAAAGAATTCTGGCATACCTTTTTATCTGATCCCATTTGATTTTTTAGAATATTTTTTTTTTTGACAACTGTAATTTCTGTATTGTGTGCAGCCGGTCATTGTAAATGGGAAGCGGGATTATGGCCTACATTCAGGTTGTTATACATCAATTATGTCTTAAGTAAATCAATGTGGTTTTATAAATGCTTACCTATGACTAGAATGTCAATGTGCAGTGACATCTTCATCCCAACCTGCTTCTGTTGAACCATCTAGTGCTCCCCATCCAAAGTCATATATGGAGGTAAGTCACTGTCTTGTTTTCTTATTATCTCTTTCCTTCTCTTTTCCTTTTGTTGTTTGGAACTTGGAAGTGCTATGGTTGATACTGGATTGGCAAAAATACAGGCTTTGACTGAGGGACCATTATTCTTATGGAGTGATTGTCAATCCACTGTTCTTTAGTATATATTTATTATTATTATTATTATTATTATTATTATTATTATTATTATTATTATTATTATTATTATTATATTTGAAAACATTATTAGAACATGAAAGTTATTATAAAGAGAGGCAAATAGTAAACAAAAACTGATTGGGATGTTATAGGAATATAAGATTTGACACCAAAAAAAGCAGTTACATGTTGAGCCCTTTTTACTAATTGTTAGATTATCATTTGAAATTATAGTTTATTTATGGCCAATTTCTCTGAGTTGTGCTTCTGAAAGTGCCAGAGACAACACATGTGAATTGGTGTTCATGATTGGATTTCCAACTAGTAATGTGAAAATGTGTGCATAGGGATTTTCAACTCGCAAAGCGAAATAGTGATTTTAGTCTGTTATTTCGTTTTTTCCTTAGTTGGTTGTTGGTACTGATAATAACATGCTTGAGTGCCAGATGCAGTGTTCATGCCGCTTATTCATGCCATCCCCTTTCAATATTGAACAAATTGTCTTCTAAAATATGCAATGTGAGATCCTGGAGTATTGTTTATTTTGTTTGGTTCATTCAAACACAGGACATGGATCTCAAGTGAGACTTGTAGAAGACTACTGTTAGGCTATGGGCTCAACCACTAATTCTTTCATTCAGTTACTTTTAGAGTTTTAGTATTCTTATTAATCCTATTAAATGGGTTTTAACTATAAATGGGCTGACACATACGATCTATTGATAGAGCAATATGGTATCATTTGATCCATATATCTGACCCCATCTAGCTGAATAGGCTTTGTTGTAATTTATAATTATAATTATGACGATGATGATGACTATGATTATAATGATTTTTCTTTTCTTTTTTTTTTGGCAGATAATGGCTATGATCCAGAGAGGGGAGAAGCCTTCTAACATCAGGGTAAACCTTTGTTCTTTTTCTTCTTAATAATTGCATTTGCACATCTAACCATAGACTTTTTGTGGACCAATTAGTTTCATAGGATAGACTATTGGTTGAAGTGAAAGGAGTAGTCATTGTTGAGTAAAATATTGTGATGTGCAAATGATATTACTATTTTATATTTTATTTACCAATTTTGTGTGGTTGGTGTTAGTTATATGATACGAGGTTTTGATGCAGGATATCGATGATTCACCCCCCAACCCAAATCAGCAACCTTCAAATCCTCGCTTAGCACCAAGAGCAAAGGTTTTTTAAAATGCCTCTTTTTCTCTGTATTTCCCACTTTATATTATATTGCTCAAGTCTTGTATTTTCTATTAGATTCATTATTGAAGAGTTTTTGTTAGAGTCATCTCCCAAATTATTCCTTCTAGGTTTTTTAAACTCTGATTGTGACCATCTATGTGAGCTTAACATGACATCACTTGACAATTATTGTCTGCTGTGTTTATTTATTTATTTTTTGAGTTAATCATTTGTATGTTAAATTACATGTTAGGACCCAGGTAAATAGGAGTTTATTTTTTTTTAAATGTGAGAGGTATATTGAGCTGATTTTTTACTGAGTTGGCTTCTAAGTAACCAATACAAGTGATACAATACTCACTTTGAACATTTTTGGTAAAAGTGCAATTTATGTAGAAAATGCAATTTTTGGTATTATTGCATATGAATCTGATAATTTTCTTTAACTTCTCCTTGCTAGCCTTGGGAAGTTGGTCAGGTTCAACACAACTCTACCCCAGTATTTCAGTCTCACGTAAATGGCAAGGACTTGAATTCCGGTGTCCTAGATAATAGTGACAATGCTGTACCTCCGTGGCAAGCGAAAAATGCCAGAATCAGAGAGATTGATAATGGAGTTGAGAATAATGGATATAACGCTGCATCCAGTCAGCAGCCAATCAAACGTACGTGGGTTCCCCCTCAGCCACCTCCAGTGGTTATGTCAGAGGCTGCGGAAGCAATCAAACGCCCAAAGCCACTAGTACAGAAGGAACAAATACTGGATGATCAGTCAGTACACCATTCTTCAGATATCTCTGATAAGGTGATGGAATCTTCAGAACTATCCAAATCCGAAAGACAAATGGAAGGTAGTAGTACCAATGCAGTTCTTGGCTCTGCTGAGATATTGGAAGAGTCATGAAGTGGATTAGGTATAAAAAATGAAGGCAAAATTCATAGTTATCTTGGTCCATCTCAACCATTATATGTAGTTGGGAATACAATTTGAACTAAGGTTTAGTCTTGTATGATAGCTACGTAGTCTGTTATTACTCTTGATTTTCAATGAACAGATTCCGAAGCATTTTAGTCATCCAGTGGTATTAATTAGTAATGGGTGATTTTTATATGAAGTTGCTAGTTGAGAATAGTTAGATATTTCGACAGTTCTCCATTAGTTACATGAAGGCAACTAACTGCATATAAGTTTTCACTTTAGTAATTACTAATTAGATAGTGCCTACTGGTTAAAGCCATCACGTTGGATGTTTCCCACATTTCAACATGTACTATAACTCTATTTTAGCAAAATTCTTGGGAGGACTTTCTTAATTTAGGCATGCAAACAAGTTTAATAAGCATATTTTAAAAATGGGGAGTGCTAGGTAAACAATGACTATTTTGAACAACATGAACAATCATCAATCAATAAAAATATACTACATTCTAATTTAATACTACTAATTAAATTTAAGATTAATTTACTCTTTTAATCCTATTAATTTACATTGTTCACATATTATTCAAAAATGTTGTTGGTTACCTATACTCCTTTAAAAGGATTCCATTTTAAAAGTATAATAATAGAAATTTTTTAAACTTTTATATATTCAATTCATTAGAAACTTAAAAACATGATTTTTGCATTAATTTTTAGTAAAAAAAAAAATTATTAGGGTGCTTCTAAAATGTAATCTTTAGGATAGATTAAAATGTATTTTTAAGACATTAATAAGATTTTTATATAAATTATATCGATAGAAAATTGAAGAATGTAAAAATGTCACTAAAAATACAAAGTTAAAGTTAAAGTTTCAAAATTTTAGATGATTTTATGGCAAATTTTAATTTTAATTTTAATTTTAATTTTAATTTTCTTTTAAGTTTTTGTAGTGAAGTTATAAATTGTATTCTAAAATTAAATGGGAAAATATCATTAAAGTTGTCTGATGAAATTATACATATAATTTGACACTAATTTTCAAATCACAACCCCAATTGAATCCTATCCTCCACACTCCACAGTCCACACCTTTTTTTTCCGTTCCGCTATAAATTAAGAAATTTTCATTCAAATAAGAAGTTTTTAATCACTAAGTTAAGACTTTAAATTAAAAATTTAACACTTTTATTTATAAGTCAAATCGATATATACATATTAAATTATAATCCTAAATCTCATCAGAATATCAAATTGTTGAATATTGTTTTTTTTATAAACCGCAGGTAAAATTAAATACGGGCGGGTTAAAAATGAATAGGATTAGAGTTAACATTTTATAAACTCAGGTAAAATATGATTGAATTTTATTAAAAGCTACAGACTAGGCTGGTTCGACCCAAAACCCAGTCGTTAAGCCGAGCCGAGCCACTAATTGGACCATCCAAGTATCCGACCCGGTGAAAAGCGGGTCGAGTGGCGGCTTTTCGCCAAAACCGCCGCCCTTCCCCCCCCCCCCCCCCCCCCCCCCCCCCCCCCCCCGCGGGGCTTCTGGTTGCCATAAACCCTAATCCATCCCACAGGCCTCAAAGTCTCTCTTCTCTGTCAGACTCGCAGTCTCTCGTCACTGTCTCCCTCACCTTCAAGCTCTCTCAGTCTCACCCGTCTTCGCGGCCTGTGTCGTCACCGTCTCGCACTCAGTCGCTGCCTTCGGTGCGCTCGCTTCGCCGGCGGCAGAAGCAGACCGAACCAGCATCTGATCCCTCGGGTGGTGGTGGTCGTCGTCTTTTTATTCGGCCGTCAGTTCAGTTGGTCAGCTTCCTTTACCGTCAATTGGTCCCTGGGCAGGTGAGCTTCCTTCGGCCCTGTTCTTTGTTTTTGAATTTTATCATAGTTGAATTTGTTGAAAATTATGAATGTGCTGAATTTGTTGCTGTAAGTTGAATTTGTTGCTGAATATAATCAATATATCTCTGAACATTGCATTTTGTTGCTGGAAAACATGTTGAATTGATGAAGCATTTTATTGCTTTTAAATTGTTGCTGTAAGTTGAATTGTTGCTGAATATCACTTATCTAAATCTTTTATTGATGTAATTTTGTTTTTCTTTTGTTAGAATTTTAAAAATGTCTTCCTCGCAAACACCATTATCAGAAAATCCACCATCTCAAGAACAATATCATCAACTCCTGATGTTCAACTAAAAGAGAGTTTATAGTAATAGATGAAAGATTGATCCTGCTTAGGGTATCGTAAACAAATTGTTAAAAAATAAGAGAAAATCACTATGATATGCATATACTCTGACAAATCTGTTAGGGAAGGTGGAATTAATTGATTTAAGATAATAATTGACCGAGTAACAATGTTATGGAAGATATAGATCCAAATCAAAATGACGAAAATGTTGTTCAAGCTTTAAATTTGTCTTAAGAAGATATAGAAGAAGATATAGATGCTGACTTTGAGATCACTTCTTGGATTTGATTTACCAATTGTGTTATCTTTCACTCGCTCTTGTTCATTTAAATTGAGAAAGTATTTTGTACCAGTGATTAGTTTATTATCACTTTTTGCATCATTAGTTGTGTCTAGAAATTGATATTTGATTATTATTATGTTTGTGAAAACATGTATTTTAATTTTTGTTTTTAATTTTATTTTTATAATTGTATATTTTTATTTTTATTTAATTATAACCGGATCAACTCGTGACCCACCAGTTAAATCAATGACTCGGTGATCTGGTCGTATGAGACCGGGTTGATTACCAGTTCGTTTTGATAACTATGGGTTTAAGGTTGGGTATAAACCCTAACCTACCCTATCTATTGTCACCCCTACATCAAGGGGAGATTCCTGGTACTACTTACCTTCCCCAATGCCTTGCACTTTTGTTTTCCTTTAACCCTAATAATGTTAGCTTATTACATATTCTCGTTGTTCTTATATATTCCCTAAATTTTATTATTGCGTTGAAGGCTCAATTATTATTACTTTAGGTGGGAACGGTAACATATGAAAATGCTAACAATGCAGTGAATGCACACACAGTATGATCTGTGATGACAAAATTCAGATACCAGTGATTCACTCAGAATAAAAAAATGATAGCAATGCTATCTTTTTCATATTGGTAAACTAAAAACTTGAGGGTAAAGAATCCCTTTCACACCTAAGTATTAACCAGTGGTAGAAAAAGGCAAATTGGGAATAACGCGACACATTGAAAGTTTGAAACACACACTCACTGGCACACTGACCATTTCAGCATGCCTGCAACCAAATTCGGTGTTATAATGTTGTTACTTTCTGCCCCTTGGCTTATTTCCCGGGCTTCTCATTCATAATAATGTTACACATATATAGCTCTTTTTACTTCCATTTGGACAATAATCCTTTTCATATTCCCATTATATATATTATAGATTATAAAAGTACAGAACATGTTAGCTTATTATATACCGTCATTGTTCTTAATTTTTACTCTTGGTATTCTTCACTCATTCTTGTTCTTTGCATATCATTCACCCTCAAGTTGGGAGAAATGGCTGAAACATCAACAGCATCAAAAAGAAGCATGGGCACAGACATTATCAGCAGCCTACCAAACTCGTTGTTGTGCCACATCCTCTCATTCCTCCCAACCTTATATGCGGTGCGCACCAGCATCTTGTCTCGACAATGGCGCCATCTCTGGAAGGATCTCCAAGTCTTTGATTTTGATGATACCGACCACAATTGGAGCAATGAGAGATTCGCGTCGTTTATCGATGCAGTTCTATCCCAGCTCAGGTTTCCCCACATCCGAAATCTCAGCCTCTCATGTCAGAGAGGCTTAGATGACAAGAGAGGCTTAGATGACAACAAAGTGATTGACGATGCCATTGACAATGCCATTGGAAGGTGGATACGTGCTGCTGCGGGGCCCTGCCTTCAAGAAATGATTCTCTATTTTAATTACGAGGAATTCTATCCGGACTATGTTGATGGAATATTCACATGTGCTTCGCTTGTGTCCCTCACCCTGGGGGGTGATCTTTATCTCAATGATATACCTTGGGTTTATTTGCCTCTACTCAAGGATTTAACACTCTTGCTAGGAGTCTCTGTTGAACACGACTTCATATCTGGCTGCCCTGCTCTTGAAAATCTTTACATCGATTATTATGGAAGCCTTTACCCTAAGATACACTTTCTCTCCCCCTCTTTGAAGAGGCTAAGCTTATTCGAGGTAAGAGAGTTTGATGATCCCATAATCAGTGAGATTCAAATGGACACCCCGAATCTTGAATACCTCCGTATATTCCTTACGGGATCATGTGTAACGACTTTGGTTATCAGTGATTTTCCCAAGATAAGGGAAGCTTGTTTGGAGATTGCTCCCTTGGATGAGCATGTTGCTTGGCTACCCAAACTTCTCCAGGCACTCTCCAAGACAAAGATTTTGGATTTTGGATGGTGGACCACCGAGGTAATATGCTTATCAGTGTCACAATCCATTGCTCATATTCCAAGTTTCAAATGGTTTTGTATTATCTTTCATACAGTGCTTGGTTGAAGCTCCGAATTTACACTTACCAGAATTTAGCTGCTTACATGAACTGAGCCTTTGTTATTCAAATTTCAATTCTGGAGTCCTAATAAAACTGCTTTGCTGCTGCCCTAAGCTTCAACTACTCGAAATTGATATCAATGGGGTATAAACATTTACATAGTTCCACCATTTTCTATTTGTTATTAATTGCCTGCATCCTTTGACAATTTTTTCCCGTGTTGTCAGGTACAATATTTTCGTGACCAAACTCCCCAGAGCAGTTGGACACAGCCAGCCAGTGTACCTAGTTGTGTTATGTCACACTTGAACATTTTTGAATTTACAAGCTACTCAGACTCATCAGAGGAGCGCGAATTTTTGGCATATATCTTGCAAAATGCACTTGTTTTAAAGAGACTCAAAATTTACGCTAAAATTGGTTCATTTGAAAAGGAGGAGCATATCCTTAGCGAAATATCTGTCTTACCGAGGGGCTCTAGCATATGCCAAGTTGAAGCACGTATCTTAACTAGGTATGAATTCTCATCTGCTCTGTGGTTGACCATATCAATGCTATGTCGAGTAATATAAATTTGAGTTTTTCTTATGAGGCATGTTTGAAAAATTAGTATGAAAATTGTGAAACGTGAACCAGGGTCAATTTTATTTGCAAAAATTTAGTTAATGTTTTTGGTGAAATTAGAGAAAAGGAACATCTTGTGGAGAGAATCATCTGTTATACTGCTGTTTTATATAAGGTGTACTAGCATATATTTTATTACTGCTTCCTCATTTTGTGTTTGGTGTCTTGTTGAATCACTCATGTTTTCAATTGTGTCTGCACTTTTATCTAATGCGGTAGAATTTTCTTGAATTAGTTATTTTCTGGTATTATATAAAATTGGGATAAGGCCTTATTGTTTTGGAATTTTTTTTTTAATATTGGGTTCAGAATTCAGATGGGTGTTATCTTCCAAAATAACTCATTATGTGTGTTGTACCCAACTGTGAGGGTGCTGCAGCTTTAATTTTTTAAATTCGTTAAAATATCACAATTTTAAAAAAATTTAAAAACAAAAACAGCAATGTCGTTTTCTATTTTAATATTTTTAAAATTTTAAAAAATATATTTTTTAATGAAAACGTCAATGATGTTTTCTTTTAAATTAATTTATAAAATTTTTTAGATTTGTGTCTTCTGAAAAGTGGAAAAAAAAAATTATAGCAGAGGAAAACTTACCTGAAACCAAATAACTTAGTGTAATACTCATCTTTGACCAATATTAAAAAAATTAGTCTAATTATGTACATAAAATCCTAAAAAATACAGTTCTATCTTTTTTAATTAAGTTACCTTTAAAATACCAATAATGCTTTTCCATGTGCTGCTTTTAATCTAAAATCCTAACAAAAAAAATTGATTTAAAATGTTATATTATTATATTGGCACAACACTTTATTTTTGTATGATAAACATACTCAAAATCCAATTTTAACAGAGCTGTACTTGTTAAGATTTTATGGACATAATTACACATTTTTTATATATATATATATATATATATATATATATATATGTGTGTGTGTGTGTTTTTGTGTGATTGTGATAGTGCTGATATTACGTGAGATATATGCAATTCTTGCTTCACATGAATTAAGACATGAATATTTGGTAAAATTTTATTGATAATGCAAATATGTATGAATGGAGAATGGATAATGTAAATTGGAATTATACATGTTGATGACAAAAGTGCTTAACGGAACCTATTTCTTGCTATAGGACTGTTCAACTTGTACCATTTGCATTATGAATCACAAAGATGATATAAATATTATTTTGTAATCGTTTTTCTTTAATCTGTCTTTTTACATTTAAGTTGTTGTTTTGTTCTCTGGCTATAAAGGAGATGATTCCTATTCCTACAGCATGGAAGTGTGAACTTGGAAGGGTGGATTATGTGAAGTACAAAAGACTCGGCATTGTGCTTTTGTCCTATGCAACTTTTAATTTTAATAACATAAATGTTTGTTGATGTTATTTTTAAACCCTTTTCTCCTTCTTCAAAGCATTTTTCGTTTTGAAAGTAGCAGTTTAAACACTCTTTTATGTTCAGATCCATCTTAAATTTGGGATTTGATTTTGTTGTGTTTCTTAGTAACTGTTATTCTAGTCTCTTCTGGTTTGATATTTGCATTGTTGGAGCACTTCTTAAATACGGAAAAAATTATGGGTAGAGAAACTCAGAAATCACAGGGATGAATCACACCCTTATTTGATAGTGGTGGAGTGTCGGTCTCAAGTAAACAAAAAGGATGGATTCAATCGATATGGATATTTGTATAAATTGACCAAGTTAACATTTAATTAGTTACTAATCTAATCGTTTTAAAATAAAGGCATGAAGAAGGGTAAATTGATTAACCTGGACAGAAAGAGATTTAGGCTCTTGATGTTGTCTTTTCTATCTTTGCAATGCCCTTATATACACAACATATCCTTCCACCATCATGCCCATGATGAACCAAATCCCTATCATCAACTGCAATTTTTCTAGGAATCTTTTCCAGTACCACCGGTAAAATTTTCTCGGTCACAGTTTCAGATGCATAGCAATATAGCAAGTTTTTACTTTTTCCAATTTGTTGCTGGTTTAAAAACATATCGAGTAAATATCTAAAATAGTCTCTGAAATTCAAATTGCATTCAATTTAGTCTTCAACTTTTAAATGATCAATTAAATTTCTGAAATTCGAAAAAGTGTATCTCCGTTAATCCCTCGTAGAAGTGTCGTCTAAACAATGATGTGGAGCGTGAACTGCCATGTGGACATTCCAGCTGTATGCTGATGTGTACCAAGCTTGAATTTAATTTAAATTAGTACCTGAAATTGCTTAATAATACTCAAATTAGTCCATTTTCAATTATAAAACCCTAATTCGTAAATTATTCTCTTCTTTTCTTCGATCTCTTTGTTGTCTTATCTTCTTCGACCTCTCCGCTATCTTTCAGTTCATCTTATTTTCTCGTCTGTATGAGTGATGATGGGTGGTGAGAGAGAAGCCAAAGAAGCTCAAGTAGGAACAATTCTACAGGTAAACCTTATGGTAGCAAAGGAATATGCAATAGGGGAGGTAAGAATGCCATTTTCTGTAATTGCGGGTTTCGGATGGTAATGAAGTACTCAACGACGACAGAGAATCTTAGTAGACTATTTTATGGTTGTCTAAATTATGAGGTAAGGTTATGACTCTAAAGAAAATGTTAACATGGTTTCACTTTGAGTTTGAATTCACTTGCGTTCTTGGATTGATGGAAGTGAAGAACCAGTTTGTGCAACACCCATTTCACAAAAAATTTTGCACGAGTTCAATTGAAAGATGACAAACTTAAAAAGTGATGTTAAAACCTTGAAGATAATAATAATGATTACCTTCTTAAAAGTGAAAATATATTTTAGCTTAATAAACGAACATACAAGGATATATATAATTTAAATACATGTTGAACTTAAAATTAATCCAACCACATTAATCATACTATCATGCCCTCTTCCAAATATGCTGACATAGTGGTCCTAGCTTCACCAAATTAATCACATTTGACTCGTAAGCAACTAAAACCAAGTACTTTTTTTTGTCTATTCAATAACATTCCTAGTACCTACACCAAGATACAAGTATGAGAAGCAACAAATTAGATTTGCATCAACTTCAACTCATCCTATTTTCGCAATTTCTCTCCATAATGCCACACTTCTTCCATCCAGTTACGCAGCAACTAAACCAAAAGATTGTGACATCAAAGCATAGCTTTTTCTAAGTATCAAACTTGCAATTAAAATAGTTTTTAGATAGGTGTATTAAGATTGTAGTTCAGAATGAATATGAACAAGAAGATAAAACGAAAAAGTCAAAAAAGAGAAGAAGACAGCAGAGATATAGAAGAAGATAAGACAATAACTTGGAGATTAGAGTTTTATAATTGAAAATTGACTAATTTGGATATTATTAAGTAATTTCATGTATCAATTTGAATCAAATTCAAGTTTGGTACACATTAGCATATAGTTGTAGGCATTCCACGTCCCACATCATCAACGTTTAGACGGCACTTCTGCTAATGGATATACACTTTTTCGAATTTCAGATATTTAATTGGTCATTTTTAAAAGTCGAAGACTAAATTGAATAGCGATTTGAAATTTAGGGACCATTTTAGGTATTTACTCAAAATATATTAGTGAGACGTCTTGATATTTGTAATTGTTAAATGATTCAGTCAAATATATTAAGTCATCTAATGATTTATAATATTATTTTCGCACAAAAATATCTTTATAGAAGTAGCTACCTAAAAACATTAGCAACATTCATAAATAAGTATTGTCATGAAAAATTTTGGAATTGACAATAAGAAATTAAGAATATAAGAGCAAGTGCATTTATTTTTTTGTTAGTAATTAACTAATAATATTTAAAAATGTTGATTAAAAATATAGTGTTTGGCTACTAAATAAAATGCATTAAATTACTAGCTAAAAGTATTAGCCATTATAAATTAAAATTACTATTCTTAAAATGTTTCTTTTTTAGGATATTATAAATTAAAATTTGATGATTTTTTTTAGATGTAAAATTAATTAAACTAGTATAAAGATTTGAACCAATTATTTTATAAATTAATATTTTATACATAAAAATAACTAATTATACATTATTATATTCAAAAAATAATTAATTTTTAAATTTATTAATTAAAAATTTATTTAAAATTTCTGATTAAATAACTACTTAAAACCTTTTATATACTTACAAATTAGATATTAAAAAGAGTAAATGACCATTTTTAACTATAAAAAATATGAACATTGATAAAACTGACTACGAAAGAACTAAATAAATTTTATTCTCATAAGAGATGAATTATGTTTGATAAAAATATTTAATTATTAAATTTTTATTAATTTTATTTAAAAACATATTAAATTCTAAAATTGTTCCTACCACCGATCATCTTTAACTTCCTGCTATGCCGGGTTCTAAGCCAACAAAAATTTATAGAGTAAAGTATCGTTTTTGTCCTCAACGTTTGACGTAAATCCTATTTGTGTCCCTAACGTTTGTAAAAGTGATTCAATGTTATTCTGCCATTAATTACACATCATGAATGCTTTAGTTTGTGTTTTAAAAATTTCTTCTTAAAATTAGAATACAAATGTCTGGGACATAATCGATGATCCACTCAAAAAAATAGCTCATCAAAAGTTGAAACTAATTCCTACAACATTTATATAATTCACTTTTCTAGGGACATAATTGAATCTAAACACAAATAGTGGGTATAATATTAAAATCGAACACATCCAAGTGAGACCTAATTGAGAATAAATACATTCAAGTGAGAATAATTGAAAAATATAATCTGATTTGTTAGTATAATTGATAGTAGGATAACATTGAATCACTTTTATAAACGTTAGGGATACAAATATGACGATTTAAACGTTAGGGACACAAATATGACTTACCCCAAACGTTGAAGACAAAAACGATATTTTATTCCAAATTTATATATGCCATGCTCCAAAACATAAACAAGCTCATCCCAATCATGGTTGGTCATCAAGCCTTCAACAAGAACACTCATATCAACACCAACGGCAAGCTCCGTGTGATCGTACCGACTCAAGCAATCCCCCACCATGAAAATCCAAAAACAAACTGTCATATCTTAAAAACCTCACCTTTCTCACTTCATACGTGTAATCCTAAAGCTCCTTATATCCCAAACCTTAATGCTCTTATTAATCAAAGCAGTTATAATCAGGCACGGATCTAAGGAGGCCAAGTAGTGACTTGACTCCCCAAGATTTAAAAGAAGTATATATATATATATATATATATATATATATATATATATTTGATAAAATAAAAAATATTTGATAATTTTATTTATAATTATTTTTAGTAATGTGGTAGGTTTAAGTTTTAATTATTTTTTTAAATGATATTTTACTTAATCAATTTTATGTTATACACTCAAATCTTTATATTTTTTTAAATTAATTTTTATTTATTTATTTTTATAGATATAATAACTTACATCATTATATTTTAATAATCATATTATCTAATGTAAATATTTTTTTATAAAAATATTAAGTTTTCTTTTAAACTTATATGGTTGAAAAAGAAAACTTTTACCTTACTTTTTCATGATAACTTATTTCGACTAATATTTTATTTTAAAAGTTGTATTTTATATTTTATAAGAATTTCAGTACCTTTAAGATAATTAATTATTTTTAAATTTTTGAAACTCATTATATTTCTTTTATATAATTGTCATGTCAAAAATAAATTATTGAAAAAAATCTATATTATATATATATATTAATAAATAGATATGCCATACATTTAAATTTTATTAGGTGCCTACTACTGTAAAGATGCATCTTTACAGATTTTTGTCTTTTATGGCAAAAAAGCGTGTCACTAAAAAGCGTTGCTTTAAAGAGAAAAGTGTTATCCTTAATCGTTAACTTGGCTCTGATACCAATTTTTATCAATGCAGGTTTTTGAAATATTTTTCTTGGGTTGGATTTGCATTATTAAAATTTTCTATTTCTTTTAACAAATTTTCTATTTCTCTTGATATGCTTTCTATACAATTTTTACAGAATTGTTCCACTTCTTCTCTATTTCTTGTGTAAATGTTACTATTCTGTAATCTTACTTCATAATATCTTTTTTGACTTTTCTGAAAATCTAAATCATTTTTAATTCTTGTATCGTTTGATTTGCTAAACCAGGCATTTTATACTTGTAATTCTTGTTCAGATTCAATTTGTACTTGTTCTAGGGGTTCAACCTGTAGAGGTTGTATTACTTGAATATTTTGAACATGTATTCTTGATTCAAAAGCTTGTAATGCAATCATATTTTGTATGTGAAGATAATGCAATCTTCGAGCACGATAAATTTGTTTATTCTTAATATTTTCTTTTAAATTTTTGATTGATTTTTTAGTTTTAAAACGTTGTATTAATTTTCTTGTTCTAAATATCTTTTTGTTTACCTTCTTGATTTCTGTTTCTAAATCTGAAGATTCAGTTGTCAAATTTCTTATTTTATAGATATAGCCATTATTCTTGTTTTCATATTCCTTTTAATTGTTTTTAAAGAAATAAGACTTTTTTGAAAATCTTTCATATTAGAATTTCTGCATCTTCTGCCATAGCTTCATTGTTATTTTCTAAAGATTCTATTATTTTTTCTAATTCTTCGACTTCTTTTTTCAGATTGTTATAAGATAATACTAAAGTTTTGAAAGCTCTTTGGTTTGTTTCAGAAAACTTTAAATATTTCAAATGATTTTCTCTTTCAAAGAGTTCTTGTTTCTTATCTTGATAAGACACGTATATTTCTTCTTTATTTATCGTCATAATTTATTATTTAAAGTTTCATTCAACTTTTCAATTCTTTTTGTTAATTCCTTTATTTCAGAATCTTTTTCTTCAATTTTTAAATGAGATAGACTTAGAGGGCTGTTAATTTTAGATTCTCTTATTCTAAAACTAGATGATGAAAATGAATTTCTTGACGGTTGTTTTAATAACAAAACTGGGCTTTCAATAGCCTTATTTCTTGGAATTTCTGTTTTTACAAACTTTTGAAATAGTTCATCAACATAAATTCTTTCTTTATCTTTGAAGTCTATACTATGATGACTATTTGTCAGGGCATAATTAATTGCATATGTGATAGAAAATGGTTCATCATTTTGTTCCATTAAATCTATCTTATGGAATTTATAAGCCAGACTTAAGGATCTGCCGAGATTTTCGGTTGATAGAGGAATAGCATATCCAATATGAGCATTGAATTTAACATTTACATTTGCCAAGTTACCATGGATTATTCCAATTATTTGATCTCTAGGATTAGTGATTCTTTTATCACAGATTGCCAGACTTATTGGAGAATTAATTCCTTTCATGTATGTGGATTTAACTAAAACTTGAATGGTACTAATATGAATCCATCCAATTTTAGATCTTTTTTGTTGATCTTTAATTTTTCCAATTTGTTTATTTACATCTTGTTCATTTATCAGAGCTATTTCAAGTTCTCCATTTGCGGATTGTATTTTTATTGGAGTTTCAATCTGAATTTTTCCATAATATATTATATTTTTTCTATTAAAGATTTCTTTTAGAGGATTTTGTTTATTAAAATTATCGTTAGGTTTAAGATCTAATTCCGTTTTTAAAATAGCTTGTTTTTCATTATCAAGTAAAGCAGTTAGCTTATAGTAATCAGATTCTTCAGTTATTTCTATATCTTCTAAATAATTCATAACTTAAAAAGATTGGGATAAAGATGTACCTTTCTGGAGAATAAACTTCTTTATTTATTGCTATTTTACAATATGTGTTTTGTTCTCCAGAGGGGAGATTTTACAAATTAATTCCAGAGGGGAATTTCTTAGATTTATTTTTCTAATGGATCAGACTCCAGAATCGCCTCAGCTACTTCCTCTTCGCCCTCCTGGCCTGTGAGTACTCTAAGCTTCCTGCTTTCTGATTTCTGATGCTCTATCAAATAACTTAGCACTCTATTTATAATGGTTGGGTTTGATGGACAAATCCCATCCTTACCCTTCTTATGACGTCATTGCTTACGTCATTGAGCAATAATTCGCACCAGCTACATTATTGGTGCCTTGTGACGAAAGCTCTTACATCATTCAACAATAATGTTGATGGATGACTCATATGTTTCATCCACTTCTTTTTCCACGTGGGTGAGGTCTTCAGCATTGTTGCTTTCTTCAGACATCTCTGAGGTGCACAGCTGGCACCTATGGTCTTCTTTGTCTTTTAGTAAATGGCATAGATTCCTCCTTATCCCTTCAGGAAGCTTTTCTAGTAATCCAGAAAAATTGTAAAATGCTGATTCAAAATCTACTAGGAGTCTCATTTCTCTTGATTCAATTTGGTTTTTCTTACTAGAAACAATTAGAGTGTTTCTGCTTTTGTAGTTTATTCTTGTTCTGGATTCTTTGTTTATTTTTTGGGCTCTCTCGAAGACCCTTGCTAATGTGCTGGCCAATCTCCCTTCGTTACTATAAATTGATAGATCTTGAACTTGTTCTATTGGTTGAAAATCTCCTGGGAAGACTGACATGAAAACTACTTGAAATGCTGGAATCAAACATTCTCCTTCTTCATTGAAGATTGGCTGACTACTTGTAAATTTTAGAGATATATCCCTTGGTTCTCTTGCATCAATCATATTTTTAAATTTTTTCACTGCATCTATAAAACCTGCAGGAAATTCTTTAATGATATTTAAATTGTCAAAAATTAGGATTGTATCAATTAATCCGTATTGGAAAAACTGATATGTATCAGAGGGTGAAGCCTCTGGGAAGATTACCAGCTTTGTTAGCTGTTCTTTGTTAATGGGATAATATCCCAATATTGCTCTTTTTTCTAGAGTCCAATTTAGAATCAGATTAAGGGTTTCTCTACAGTTTGATCTGCATACCCTTTTCTTGTCATTTATTTCGGCCTTTGTGGGAATATTTTTTAGCATTCCTGTTCGAACTTGGACTGGAGTCCTTTGGGTTTGGACTGGAGCTTTGTCAGCTCTTTTTAGAATTTGCTCTGGGTGGAGCACTTCATATTCTCTGAGGGATTCTTTTGCTTCATCTATTGTCAAGAATCCTCCTTTGTGAATAGTTTTGGGCTGATGGGTGAATGGGGCTGCTTTTGCCCAATCATCATAAACTCCTTTCATTGGGCCATTGTAAATGACATAATATTTTTTGTCCTGAGTCGATTTTTTAATTATTTCTGCCAAAGTTTTATTTTCAGAAATTTTTTCAATTTTTGGTTGGTCCACCACGCTTAGCTGGCTGAACTCTGATGGTGTTGTCAGCATTGGTATTGGAGCAGGTAATGTTGCCTGCTGGGTTACCTTCATGGCTTCCATGGCCTTCTTAATGGATTGAATTTGAGCTCTTAGCTGCTGACAGTGATTACACCTTTCAAGCTCTTGTTCAAGCTTCTGGATTTCTTGATTCATTGTGTTGACAATGAACTCCATTCTCTTGTTAATGTATCTGCAATAATATTTTTATTTCCTTTAATGTACTCGATTTTTATCGGATATTGTAATAAAAACATTTGCCATCTTACCAGACGACCCTGATTATAATCAGATTGTAAATTATATCTAATAAAACCTGTTAAATAACTTGAGTCTGTTCGTAATGTAAATTCCTTTGGAAGTAGATCAATCCTCCATTTCTTAATAGTTTTTATTGCTGCTAGAGTTTCTTTTTCATGGGTAGTATACCTCTGTTCTGTTGGTGTAAATGTTCCAGAAATATATCTGCATAGTAATTCCTTTGAGGAATGTTTAGAATCTAGTGATTCTTTTTCTTTGTTCAAGCTTTTTTCAGCTTTTTTAGCTTTTAGACAGCCTGACCAGGTCTTGTCTGAAGCATCTGTTTCTACTATTAAATAGTCATCTTCTTCCGGAATATAAAGTTCTGGAAGATTTTTACAAAGTTCTTTAATTTTTTGAATCTGCAGGCTATCCTTTTCTTCCCATTTCCAATTCTTTTTTATACTTATTTTTGAAAATAAGTTTTTAGTATAATCTGTTATATTCTTTAAAAATCCTTTATCAGAAATATAATTTATGCATCCTAAAAATCTTTGTAATTGTTTTCTATCTTCCATTTTATCAGGAAATAAATCTACTTTTTCTAATACATTTGGTTGAAGTTTTAACTTCCCTTCAGTAGATAGAATTAATCCAAGAAATTCTATTTCTTGTTTTGCTATCTTAGCTTTCTTTTTACTAAGGACTAAACCTTTTTCCTTACATCTTTCTAAGACAATTAGTAATTTTTGAAGATGATCTTCTTTATCTTGTTTTGTAAAGATTAGTATATCATCAATGTAAACTAGAACAAAATCATTTAAATCTTTTAAATTTTCTTCCATAAATCTCTGATAAATACCTGGAGCTTGTTTTAGTCCAAATGGTAGGACATTCCATTCGTAGAGTAATACTCCTGTTGATTCTTTTGTTGGACAAGTAAAGGCAGTTAATTTCTTTGTTTCTTCGTCTAAACGAAGTTGCCAATATCCTGATTTTGCATCGAGCGATGAAAACCAAGTTGCTCCTTTGATTTTTTCTAGAATGGAATCCTTTCTTGGGAGCTTATGAGCATCTCCTATGGTTGCTTCATTCATTTTTTTATAATTAATAACCATTCTTCGTTTTCCTCTTTTAATTTCGTTATTGTTTTCAACATAGAAAGCTGGGGCCGCATGAGGGCTTTTACTTAGTCTTATAATTCCTTTATCCAAAAGATCCTTACATTCAGATGAAAATTCTTCCTTGTCTCTAGCTGAATAGGGAATTCTATTTGGAACATTTATTTCTCTTGTAGGATCCTTTAATTTAATACTTATTAATTCTTTGTTTGTATTTTTAATATCTAAAGGATTTTCAGCACATACTTCATTTAAAAGTTCTTCTATTTTACTTTCAAGGTCATTTTTTGGAATTTTTATCTGGAAGTATAAGTTCAAATAGCATTCTTCTAAAATTGAAAATATTTAAATTTTAAAATTTCATTTATAGTAGTAGTCGGGATTTTTATTAGTTTTGCCTTTTGATTTAGAGAAGAATCATATGGGGCTTTTAGAACTATATATGTTAATTCTTGGATAAAAGGGTGATATAGTTTTAGGAAATTATTCCCTATAATAAAATCTATTCCAGATTCTAATTTATATATAGATGGAATAATGAATCTGTAATTCTGAATGAAGATTTCAACCATTTCTGCTTTTAAATTGACTTTGTGTATGGATTTATCGGCTATTCTAATTCTTAGTGGATTTTCTAACTTTTTCCAGTTAAGTTTTATATTTGAACTTGCAAAACATTTTGTTGCCCCTGTATCTATGAAGGCATTAATAAACTTTTCTGTAATTTTTACAGTAATAAATGTAGCGCTATTACTCTCTTCCTGAGTTTGTTTCTGAGTCTGTTTCTGAGACATATTCAAAAATATATTTTAGTTCATTATCAGATTCTTCTAAAGGTTCCATAAAACAAGTTTTTGCAACTTCCAGTTGTTTAGTTAGGTCTTTTTTATCCTTCTTTTTTGGACATTCATTTGCATAATGTCCTTCTTCTTGACAATACCAACATTTGCAGTTTTCTTTTTTATTTGGGCAATAGTTCTTTTGTTTTTTATTGATACTTCTTTCCCTAAAATATCTCTTTTTTCTCCAATTTGGATAATATTTTCTTTTTCTAAAGTAATATTTTCTTTTTCTTTGAATATTTTTGTAAGGATGGTATTTTCGGATATTTTTATTAGAACCATATTTTTGAGAAATTTCCTCATTGTCTTGACAACAAATTCTAATTATATTATTAAATCTTTTCTGAGTAGCTTCTTGCATACAGCGTTCTTTTATTTCCTCTCTTATAGCAAAAGTTGCTCCACCGAAATTATTTTCAATTGTTTTATTATTTATTTCTCTTATAAATCTTCCCATAATAATTTCATTAACAGGATATGGAAGTTTTGTAATATACATGCTAAGATAATGTTTTTTATCTTCTTCTTTTAGTTTATAATAATATATTCTGTATTCACAAATATAGGATTCTATATAACAAAGATCGAATATCTGAATATTGGCCAAATGATTTTTTGCTTCTAAATACTCTTTTTCAGAAATTTCATTTCTATGATCTATGACATTTTTTCCAAAGAATTCTCTATATAAAATTCTCATTATGTGTGCTATTTTATCATAAGCTGTTGTCTTTTCATCTAATTCTTCCATTATTTTATTATCTACTGATAACATATAATTTCTTATAGTTTCTTTTGTGTGGAAACCTATGAAATTCCAGATATCTAATCCAGATAATTCATTTAATTTTGGGTTTGTATAAGCTTCTAATAAAAAGGAGTTCATCCAATCTTCGAAAATTTCTTTTTCGTTCCTTTTGCAATCTAGATCAAGCATTCTTTCCCCTTCTAGTTCTTGAATTTTTGGAATATATTTAGATGGTATTTTAGTATATTTTGAATTTTTTCTTATAAACCCTTTTTTGAAAGCATAATTTTCAAAACCTGTTTCCCATTTAAATTGGGTTTGATTATTATTCCCAGATGTTCCAGCTTCATCCTTTACTTGTACTGGATGTACTGGTTCATCATCACTTGAATAGTCTAAAACATATTCTTCTCTTTCAGAGATTTCTGGTTCTTCTTTAATCTGAAAACCTTGTTCCAAAAAGTTGTCTTCTTGAGCCATTTTTAATTGTTTAAAAAGCATTGTAACTTCTTCTAATTTTTCATCAATATTCATAATTTTAGAGGCGGTCTAATCATTAGATTTGTTGTATCGATTTTATTTTGGATTTCTTCTTTCTTAGGAATTTCTTTTTGGAAATGTTTGTCAAGAATTTGTTCAATTTTATTTATTATATTAGGCTCTTCTTTTTCTTTATTTTTCTGAAACTTTAGAGAGACTAATATTTCTTCAAGCATATCTATTATCGAATTTAATTGTGGATTAAAAGTATGATGAAGATGGGGATAATTATCTCCATGATAACATTTTTTAGAAACTCCGTGTGAAATATAAGTTTTTTCTGGTTTTTGAATACCTTCAATAAAACTTAAAGTAAAATTAAGATTTTGGGAAAACTCGTTTTGTATTGATTTTAAAAATTCAGTGTCATTACTATTGACATTAGTTAAGATCATTAGTTTTTGATCTATTAATTTTGATAGATTAATTATTTCTTCTCTTAAATCTTCTAATTTACTAGTTTTTTCCATTAGGTGACGCTTTTCTTTGTAAAGGGCTACGGTTTTAAGTTAAAAGTGTGGTTTTAGAATGTGTGGTTCAAATTTTGCCACATAGCACATCTTTAAAACAACATCTTTACCATATATTTCACCATTTTATTATCATCTAAGTTTAATCAAGCAGATTCAACACCACTGAAAATCATTCTCGTTAAAAAAGCGTGTACATACATTCAAATTTTTTTTTTATTATCTTTTTCTTTTGTTATCATCACCAAATACGAATAACGCCAATGTTTTACTAACACCTTTATTGGTTCTAATTTTTTTGGTGACATCATTAAATAATTTCAATTTATTTCTTAGGTTATTTGAAGTTCATTTGGATCCAGAAATGAATTCGATGTATTTTTGTTAATGATTAAGTCTTTTTGACTGCTTATTTAAATCTGAACTAATTTTGGTTCATTTGTGTGTTAATTTTGATTCACTTGATGCTGATAATAAGTATTAACCAAATTTTTTATTTCTTAAATAATTTCGGTTCATGTTTTAATTTAATTGAGATTCATTTGGATCTAAAAATAAATTTGATATATTTTTTATTGATGATTAAATTTTTTTTTACTGTTTATTCATTATCACTTTATCCTTCCTTCTTCGCTATCTTTTGTTCTCCCTCAATGAACCCATTTTTTAATTGACAGCCCCGGTTGACACCTCTCCTCCACACAGTACGACGAAGCCCTAGCCATCAAGGTGAAAATCCTGGTACCATTTACCTTCCCCAATGCCTTGCATTTTTTGTTTTCCTTTAACCCTAATATTGTTGGCTTATTAGTTATTACACATTCACGTTGTTCTTACATTTTCCCTAATGTTTTCTCGTTACTCTTCACTCATACACTAATATAGACAAGTTTGAACGTTTAAAATAGGCTGTAACATCCTCTGTAAAATTTGATTTTACTTTTAGGGTTATTTATCTCCTTTCTTGATTCTCCGTCTTTCTTGCATTTCTGTTCATCTCCTGATTTTACCTTCAAACAATGTGTTTTTCTTTCTCCCCGCATTTCGATTTGCTGTAATATCATTAACTAACATGAAAAAAAAATGTTATTCATACCGAAATTAGTGTCTGTCTCTATATGCCTATATAAACCTCACTCACTCTGGTATAATTATAAACCCTAAAAAAGTGACAACAAAAGAAAATCATTTTTTTTTTTTCATTTCATAGCTAGGGTCTGAAGCAGAAGTTTTTGTTTTTGTTCTCTTATGGACATAGCCATTGACTTATCTGACTCTTTGCATATGATTCACATTTTGTTTAACCCACTCAAATGGCTGAAACATGTACAGCATAAAAAAGAAGCATGGACACAGACATCATCAGCAGCCTACCAAACTCGTTGTTGTGCCACATCCTCTCATTCCTCCCAACCATAGATGCCGTGGGCACCAGCTTCTTGTCTTGCCGGTGGCGCCACCTCTGGAAGGATCTCCAAGCCTTTGATTTTGATACCCAACGCATTGGGAACAATGAGAGATTCGTGTCTTTTGTGGACACAGTTCTATCCCAGCGCAGGTTTTCCGACATCCGAAAGCTCCGCCTCATATGTGGGGCACACTTAGATAGCGGCAATGCCGTCGGAAGGTGGGTGCGAGCTGCTCTGGGGCCTTGCCTTCAAGAAATGGATCTCCTTTTGTACGGTGATGTTAGTAGCAACTATGTTGATGAAATATTCACATGTGCTTCGCTTGTTTCTCTCACCCTGGTGGCTAATCTTGTTTTGAATAATATATCTTCGGTTCATTTGCCTCTACTCAAGAATTTATCACTGGGCCCAGACGTACCTGTTGACCTCAACCTCATATCTGCCTGCCCTGCTCTTGAATATCTTTACTTCATTTTTGATGCATCGTTTTATCCTAACATTCACTTGCTCTCCCCCTCTTTGAAGAGGCTAAGATTAATAGAGGCAAGAGAAAGAGACTTTGATGATCCCATAATCACTGAGATTCAAATAGACGCCCCGAATCTTGAGTACCTCCGTATATACCTTGAAGAATCGTGTGTAAGGACTTTAGTCATCAGTGATTTTCCCAACATGATGGAAGCTTCTATTGATATTGCTCCCAAGGCTGAGCATGTTGATTGGGTACCCAAACTTCTCCAGGCACTCTCCAAGACAAAGAAGCTGGCTTTGGGGGGATTTACCACCCAGGTAATATGCTTGTCGGTGTCTCATAATCCGTTACTCATTCTAACTTGCTTATTGGAATCTCTAAACGGTTGTGTTATCTTTCACACAGTGCTTGGTCAAAGCTCCAAATTTACACTTCCCAGAATTTCGCTACTTACGTCAACTGAGGATTTGTTTTAGAAGTTTCAACTCTGGAGTCCTAATAAAACTGCTTTGCTGCTGCCCTAAGCTTCAAGTACTCAAAATTGATAACAATGGGGTATAAACATTTGCATAATTCCACCATTTTCTATTTGTTATTAATTGCCTGCATCCTTTGACAATTTTTTTCCCATGTTGTCAGGTACAGTATTTTGGTGACCAAACTCCCCGTACTGAACCTAGCAGTTGGACACAGCCAGCCAGTGTACCTAATTGTGTTAGGTCACACTTGAACATTCTTGAATTTAGAAGATACCCAGACTCATTAGAGGAACGTGAATTTTTGGCTTATATCTTGCAAAATGCACTTGTTTTAAAGACATTTATAATTTACACTAACATTGGTTCATTTGAAAAGGAGAAAGAGCATATCCTTAATGAAATATCTGTCTTACCGAGGGGCTCTAGCATATGCCAAGTTGAAGAATTCACGTATGGAAAATGGTATGAACTCTCCTCCGCTCTGTGGTTTGCCATATCAATACTATCTCGAGTAATATAAATCTGAGTTTTCCTTATGAGGCATGTTTAAAAAATTAGTATGAAAATTGTGAAGAGTGAACCAGGGTCCATTCTATATGTGAAAAATTAGTTATCTTATGGAAAGAATCATCTGTTATACTGCCATTTTGTATAGGGTGTACTGGCATATATTTCATTGCTTCCTCATGTTTGCTGTCTGCACTTTTAACTAATGCTGTAGAATTTTCTTGAATTAGTTCTTTTATGATATTACATGAAATTGAGAAAAGGCTTTGTTGTTTGTCGTTGACTTGTGTATGAAATTGGATTTCATGTATTTATATTATACAAAAATAAAGTGTTGGGTCAATACAATAAGATTATAACATTTTAAATCGATCTTTTCTAGGATTTTAGATTAAAAGCAACACATGGAAAAGCATTATTGGTATTCTAAAGGTAATTTAATTAAAGAAGACATAATTGTATTTGTTAGGATTTTATGTACATGATTACACATTTTTTATTTTATATATATATGATTGTGATATTACGTGAGATATATGTAATCCTTCCTTCACATGAATTATGACATGAATATTTGGTAAAAGTTTATTGATAATGCAAATATGTATGAATCGCGAATCGATAATGTAAACTGTAATTATACATATTGATGATATGCAAAATTAAATTTTAAATCATGGTCAAAAGTGCTTAAAGCCTTAAACAGAGCCTTAATTCTTGCGATAGAACTGTTCAACCTGTCCCATTTGCATTATGAATCACACAGGTGATATAAATATTGTTTTCTAATAGTTTTTTCTTAATCTGTCTTCTTACATTCAAGTGGTTTTTTTCTTTCCTCAGGCGGCTATAAAGGAGATGATTCCTATTGCTTCAGCATGGAACTGTGAACTTGGAAGGGTGGATTATGTGAAGTATAAGAAGACTCGACATCATGCTTTTATTCTATACAACTTTTAATTTAAGCAACATAAACATAAGTTGTTGATGTTATTTTTAAACCTTTTTTTCCTTTTTTTTTTTTCCAACCATCTCTAGCTACCTAGTTGACAGTATTTTCCTTTTTGAAAGTTGCAGTTTAAACACTCTTTTATGTACGGATCTATCTTATATTTGGGATTTGATGTGGCATTTTGGACTTAAAATGAAATGCAAATGAATGCGAGCATTGGACTTGTTCTTAATATTGGCCTTCCAAAAACGCGCTTGTAAATCCCATCAATGTCTGTTGGGAGAACAAAGATAGACTGCTCTAGTTGCTTTAAAAAATTAACTGAAAAAGAAAAAAAAAAACAAAAGAGGTTTATATATGTATATTAGTTGTATTGTATACTCAATTCACAAAGAAAATATACTAAAGAAAAAACTATGAATAAGTACACAAAATTAACACACATTCTTTGTGTTTTGTAGCTGGTATGTCTTAAGACTGGCTAATTTTCATTTTCACTGTGAGAGGAGGAAATGCAGTTTTCCTTTTCATAGTATTTCACTTCAAAATGAAAAGACTATTTTACCCTTAATATATTAAAGAAAAATTTACATAGGACTCTAATCCCTTCTCATGTTGTACCAAGTGCAAATTGAACAACATAAGTAGATTGCTATATTACTAATAATAACACAAGGATCAAGAGAGGTGTACACTCAATTGTTCTCTTATAGAATTAGTTATTAATCTAATCGTTTTAAATTGATTAGAGGAAATTAAATAAAGAAAAATGAAGAGGCATGCAGAAGTGTACATGAATTAACCCAAGTTTCATGACCACCATGATTATAATGGCACCTTTTTCTAGACAGAAAGAGAGACAATTTGTTGTGAAGTATAGGAAGATGTGAAGTATAGGAAGACTTGACGTTGTGTTGTATAAGCTCTATGCAACCTTTAAGCAACATATATATAAGTTGTTGATGTTATTTTGAAACCCTTTTCTCCTTTTTCTCCCAACTATCTCTAGGTACCTAGTTGAGTATTTGACAGTATTTTACTTTCTGAAAGTTGCAGTTTAAACACTTTATGTTCTGATCCATAGGGATTTGATTTTGTTGTGTTTCTTTAGTAACTGTTATTCTAGTCTCTTCTGGTTTGATATTTGTTAGAGCACTTCTTAAATACGAAAATAATGATGGGTGTAGAAATTCAGAAATCACAGGGCATGAACCATGAATCAAACATCCTCTTGTATAAATTGACAAAGTCACATTTAACTAGTTCAAAAATTTGGTTACAAAAATCAGAATATGATACATAATGGTCAAAATTATAGCCAAAATGGCTTGCTGAGCAGGTGAAATAGTTCTTCCACTATTGGTTTGAATATCGTTTTTGACATCGGTAGGATGATAGAGGAAGGCCATTGAAATGCTGTCTTCATTCTTGCCTCTAAATATTGGCCTCCCAATAACGTGCTTGTAATGCCCATCACTCATTCTCTGTTGGGAGAACAGATATAGATTGCTTTAGTTGCTTACAAAATTTAATTATAATAAAAAATAATAAGAAAAAGTCAAGTTAATATATAAGAATATTAGTTTTATTGTACATTCAATTCACAAAAAGAAGAAACAATGAATAATTACACAAAATTAGCACACATTCCTGTGTTTTGTAGCTGGTATGTCTTAGGATTTTTGGCTGATTTTCATTTCCAGTGTTAGCTAAGGAAATGCAGTATTCCTATTCAAAAGAATATTTCACTTCAAAATGAAAAGACTATTTTGCTCCTAGTAGATTAAAGCAAAATTTACATAGAACTTTCCCCTCTAATCCCTTCTCATCTTGTACCAAGTGCAAATTGAACAACACAAGGAGATTGCTATATTACTAATAATAACACAAAAGGGTCAACAAAGGTGTATACTCAATTGTTCTCTTATAAAATTAGTTACTAATATAATCGTTTTAAATCGATGATTAAAAAAATTAAACAAAAGAAAAATGGGGAGGCATAAAATGGAGGCATGCAGAAGTGTAAATTAAATTACCTGAGTTTCATCACCACCGGTGATTATAATGGCACCTTCTTCTGGACAGAAAGAGAGCCAACTTTTCTTAGAGTAAACATGGAACTCTGTAGATCCATCGCATACATGAAAACCCAATGAGTGTGAGTAATCCGTTCCCCTAATCAGCATTCTAATCACATCATATTTTAAGGAGTTAGGCCATTGATCTTCTCTATTATCTCTGCAATGCTTATATATACAACATACTGTTCCAACATCATGCCCATGATGAACCAAATCCATATCATCAACTTCAATTTTTCTTGGAATCTTTTCCAGTATCACCGGTAAAATTTTCTCGGCCACAGTCTCGATGCGTAGCATGAGTTTTTCCATTTTCTTGCTGCAAAA
Source organism: Arachis stenosperma (assembly GCF_014773155.1). NCBI lineage: Eukaryota > Viridiplantae > Streptophyta > Magnoliopsida > Fabales > Fabaceae > Arachis > Arachis stenosperma. Next base: position 4,151,344 of record NC_080385.1, read on the forward strand.
AAGATTTAAAAACGTTGAGCAACAATTCGTGAATAGTTGTCATGGAATATCTTGATATTGACTGTAAGAATATACTTAGAATATTTTCAGATTTTATATTTATTTAGTTTGATATAAAATTAATTTTGTCATTATGTTTAAATAATATTCTTGACCTATAAATAAGTACTTTTTATTATACATTTTCTAAGCACCTGAATGTCAATTTATCTTTAGTTATTCTCATGAATTCATTGATAAGTGACATTACATGCGTGCAATGCATTACTCCTAATTTTGAGACAAATGGTTAATGGATGTGTAAAGTATAGTGCTCACTACTGCATGTGCAGTTTTTTTTTAACAATAAATGATGAAGTGTAAAGATGTTTTGCTCCTAACTCGTGCAATTTCAGTTGATTATAGCCAGCTAGCTTAATTATTATGTTGGATCATAACTAAGCAAGAATAAACCAGTTACCTTTCCTCCACTAGCTTTGCGTGTGACAGAATAATTAGTGTGCTTCTTTTTCTCTTCTTTCTTTTAAACTACAGTGATTGAATGAATTTTATGATCATACTTTCTCACTTACAATAGCTGCTTGGTTATATATAATCCAGTGTTGTTCACATGTGTTCAGTTAAATAGTTATGATTAATATAGGGGTTTAAAGTCTAAAATTAAAAGGTTAGTAACAAAATTTAAAGATGATAAAATCAATAAAATTTAAATTTAAAAATTTAAATTTAAAAATTAAAATAAAAGTTGGCTAAAATTTAATTAGGTGTCATTAAATTTAACATATATGTCACTTTTTAAATAGTGTCAAGTAAAAAGAATATTTATGCCCATTTAAATGTAAGGATATGTGAGCAACCACCATAAAGTAATCCAAATTCATGCTTGAGAATTATTCTCCCTTTCTCTAATTTTTTGTTCTGTCAATATATTCTAAAATCAAAATATTTAAATAAATTCTGTTCATCATTGTTATATTTTATAGAACAACAATAATTATCATCCTTCCATGACCACTAGTAACGTTTCTAAAACATATATATGATATAATTATAAAGAAAAGAAAAAAAAACATGATTTGTTTTTCTTATACTTATGTAAACTCATCATATATTACTAAAAAATAATGCACGACCTTATCTTAAGTGAAAACTACATCAAGATTATGCAAATTTTAGTTCATATCAGAGATTTTGAACATATAAATATTTATCTTATTTACATTTTTTGTTATTGAACATATGAATGTTTATCTATAGCATATATACCATAGAATTCACTTTATAGTTAATAGCAAACAATAATATTCATCTTATCTAGTGTAGTGCCAATGATGCTTTATATCTAGTGGGGAACCAATAGTTGAGAAATCCTATATTTTAGAATAGAATATGATTACTACATGCAAGATTGAAATATTTAATTAATCACAAATCACAATTCTCTCTTGGCATGCAGATATATAATCACAATCTATATACATAATAAGTTCTAGTAGTAGCTAGCTATGTACTAATGATTTGTTAATAAAATGGATGCATTATATTACGTACATAGGGTTATTTATTATCTAATTATCAATTATTAATATTTAATTAACATAACGTTAATTACCTGAAATTTGGATATGCAATAGGCGAAATTCCCTCCATATTCAACTTCAACTCGTCTTCTCTGCACCACACGAACTCTTCACACATCTCACTCACTTCTTCTTCTTCTTCTCCGCCATGATACTCTTCATAACCCCAAGGCTTCTCCGGTGACCTCATCAAAGCCTCTCTCTTCACCGGCGGCACACCGAACACTCCGGCGGCGGCCTCCGCAGCAGACACCACGAGCTCCCTCGGAATCCCGTGGTTCATGAGCTGGAAGCACCCGATTTTCGCCATGGCGTCCAAAACGGCATCGCATTCCGCCTCGTCACGGTGAAAACAGAGAGAAACGAAGTCGACCTTTGGCGGAGTTTCTAGAAGCTTCTGTTTCGGGAAGAACTTATCGGGCAACACGAGATCAGGGACGCGGAGCGAGGATTCTAGAAACTCCGTTAAAACTTCGTCATTAGTTACCGACGATCGCCGTCCTGAGGCAACCGGAGACGGCGGCGGAGCTCGGAAATCGACGACGGCTTCCGGCATCGGTAACGGCGTTATTTAACTCTTAACTGTTAACGGTTTTAGTTATGATATGTGTGTGTGTGGAAACTGGTGTGTGAGCGGTTATTTATTTAAAACGGTTTTTTGTTTTGGAAGCGAGTAAGAGAGAGAGAAAAAGCGCGTGGAACAACGAGGGATTGATGGCGTGTCGCGCGCATTGGAGACATGAGGGGTTTCCGGCGAATAATTACGACGTCGTTTTACTTTTGCTTTCTTTTTCTTATTCTACTTTGTTTTTTTGGTTTCTTCGTTTTGCTTTACAGCAGTGGTACCAGTGGGTGGCTCATCATTTCAAAGGAAAAGGAATATCTGAAGCATCATTTCCGGTCATTTTTGCAATTTCAGGTGGGGGCTGCCCATCTTGTGTTGTACTAGTACTATATTTAAACAAAAACTTATTTTACATCAAAATTAAATTGATATTATTTTATTTTTATATATGTATCTCAATATATATATTTTTAATATATAAAACTAAAAAAAGTTTATATAACCAAGAGACATGATATAACATACATACAGTTCAAAATATTTAAAACTAAAATACACACTAGGATTATGTATTTAACTCGTGATATTTTTTTTGTCCCTATCTCAGTCGTATCAAATATATTTATATTCTACCATATTTGTGTATGTTTTGTCCCATGACACTCTTAATAACTGATCTTAGGAGTTCAACATATCAGGGGGTTTGTTAAAAATGAATTAGTGAATTAAGGATGAGAAATCAAACTTGTTCAATTGGTTATAATCTAGGTTACTGTGATGCGTGAAAAAGAATACGTGTATGACTGCTCCTCTTTTAATGTAGTTTCAACGATAGAAAATGATGCAGTACAAAAAGCCAAAAGCTAGAAGCTCCCCAATGCTAAAAGTAAATACAGTGATATTTAAATTAATTAAATAATAATAAATTTTTAAAAAGACTGAAAGTTAAAAGACAACTAACATTTTTCAAGTAAATATTAGACCAACTTTTTAAATCTAACAAAGATAACATGATGCCCCATTGATCCTGTTCGTACAAGAACCATGACAACCTTTATCAGCCAGAATCGAACCTATATTAGATTTAATGATCCCAATACTTTTCATATCCCTAACCTTAAATTTGGGAAGTCGCTAATATTCACAAGTATTTTGACTAATTCAATCCGATTTAGCTATTTATTTATCGATATTCAAATCCAAGACCAATGATTAAATGATCGAGATGTTTATCACTATGATCAATTCTATATTGGTAAAAGTAGAAAACATATGCCCCAAAAAAAGGCAAACAGAATAACAAATTTGGACTATATAACAATAAATAATTAGGATTAAAAAGATGAGAACTCACTACAGGAGTATATGACCGTTTAGAAACTTGTATAACTTTCTAGCTTTAATTTTGGCCATTCATACAAAACTTAACGGTCTAAATTTTCCTTATATACTAAATTTCTCATGTCAATATATAGACGTGAAATGTTAAGAGTGCCAACACTTTTAGTGTAAAAAAGTAATGAGTTGAGTAATATTAGCTCAAATACAAGGCAAAACAAAAAAGAAGAAAATATATTGGTCACCGAGCAAGTAACAAGAGAAATATGCTAATTTGACAATCCACTTCTTATAACTTCCCTGTAATTCTCCCATAGCTCTCTTAATACAAATTTCTGCATAAAGCGTATAAATTTGCACGGAGAAACATGTTACATGACATCGAAAGAAAACATAGGAGAAAACCCTATTTGCAAATATTTAGTCTCCGAAGTCCACCACTACACAAACTGCCCTATTCTTTGTCAATAATAATAACAACCAACAGCTACATTACAGCAACATTCATAACTTTAAGGGTACATGACCGTGGCAATCTGATTAATTCACATATTTACTACAGCAGGCATTATCTTAGGCGTCTGTCTTGTATAAAATGTCTTGTATAATTGACAATTTGACACAATGACGAGTTCCAATCATTACAGAGCCCAAGGCAAAACAAGGGATAAAAGGGGTACCGTGTCAATGCCACGATCATGCACTGGTCAAGCAATCCTCCCAAGTGCCATACTTAGAACTGAAGCTTCCTCCACCACTCTGTTGAGCATGCTCAGAAATAACTGTGCGAGCGCAGATATCCCAGGTCCTTGCAATCTCCCCAAGAGACATTGGTTGTGATAAACTTCTCAGGGATATGCTAAACCTCGCCTTTGCCTTCAGTGAAAGATCTTCGTTCTCCTTACTGTCAACATCAATTTATTGTTTTCATTATCATTAAAGCCAGAAGACTTGCCAGCAAATATAAGGAAAACTAAGGAAATGGGAATATAGTAGTTGCAATGCTCATTCTCACCTGGATTCAACTGGAAACTTGTCAAGAAGTAAAGGAGAACAATTAGGATAATTTGTAGGAACAAGCAAGCGCAGGGGTTGAATCGGAGACTGCATACAATAAATAAAGAAAAGTTCTTATATATATATATATATGAACAATTACTGAATGTGCAAATGGCTTAAGCATTCTAAAAGCCCACCATCTGTGCAGAAGCATATTGGGATTTTAAGCTCGGACTGAGAGCCACAGCAACAAAGGAACATTTGACAACGGTCCCTTCTGCCCCATCAGCAGCTGCAGCAGCTGAAGTTGGATCAACTTCTTCTTCACTTATATCTACTACTGTGTCAATAAGTCGCTGATTAATCTCCCTGATTTCTTCCAAAAGTGCATGATTAGCCTACCATGTACAAATAAAGTTCTCATCAGCCATCGAACACCAAAACAGCAAATGTTCCCACACATTAAATTTTTCAAGAGATCTCACTAAGCCAACAACATTGAAACAAAGCCCTTTCCCACTAGTTGGAGATGGCTAAAACCCTCAAGTGAGAACAAAAACAATAGATACCAGGTGCCAAGCTCATGTCATCCAAAGGGGCATATAACAGTCATTTGCAAAATATGTTTCTTTCGAAGTCTAGATCTCTAGAATTTGCAATAAAGAAAAACCATGATTAACAAACTTTAAATTTAGAAATAGAGTTTAAATAAATAGAAGGTATATGAGTTATAATCCACGTAGTTAAGTCCATTAGTAGTAACAGGAAGCCCAAAAATGAAGGCAGTAAAAGAAAGCATAAGTACCTCAATCCTTGGCTTCTTGATGCTAGACGTTGCAGTTGACTCCAAATCAGATGCCTCCAAAGTTAATTGCTTAATGCTATCGTTCATGCTACCAGCAGATGATGCAACATTCAAAGGGGTAGCATTAGTATAGCGCTTCATCCTCCTGGTTCCATTGGCACCATCTTGGGTGATGAAATTTCTGGCCTGAAGACGACAGTTAGTCATGGCAACCAAGTCTTCCCCGACAGCAGCTCTGGATCCATTACCTGGAGCCGATCCTGCTATTCTATCATTCATGCTGACAACTGAACCAATATCACTGACTGCGGCAGTTAATGCTTTGGATGACATGGATTTCATCTGAATCACGATTAAGGCATAAATTTGTCATTTATAAATCCAAAATTAAAACAGTAGATAACTGCAGAAACTCTTATCAACAAATCTAAAATACTTGAAGGTCACACACACCCATCAGGCCAGCTTAAGATTAACTGGACTAACCACTTTAATTAGGCGCTCAAGAGGCTGATCAGTTACAGATGACTTTCCAGAAGTGGGTGCCAAGGCATTACCATGAGGACCATCTGGGCCACTAAACTCCGCTAGTAATGGGGAGGCTGATATCCCAGGAGTTCCAATGGCAAGGGATTGAGCAGGTGCTACTGTGCTACTTGTTTGTTGGTGTCCAACATTACCAGCGTTTGACATTGTAGAGAGCCCAGGAATGGGCTTCTCAGAATCTCCTGGCATAGGAGATGGAGCCAAAGGAGGTGAAGGAGTAGGGCCTACAAAAGGTGAGTTGGCAGATTGCAGAGGGGTACCAGCTTTTGTGAGAGACGGAGGATGATTTTGTTGGTCAACCTGAGGAGATGAATGCTGTGGAATCTGAGGAGACGCAGCCTGAAGGAGTTGGGGTGAAGAAGCTGGAAAAGAATTCCCTTGTTTCAGCTGTTGATGAGAAAAAGCTGAACGTTGGTTGGAGTTAAGATTTTGCTGAAAGACACCCGGCTTAACACCAATTGCTTGCCTCACCTTTATATCGGTTACTTCATTCATTTGGTGAAGTTGTTGCATTTGATGTGTCTGCAATTGTGCCGGCAACTGTTGCTTTGCTGACTGGTGTAACTGCTGCTGCTGCTGTTGCTGTTGCTGTTGTTGCTGCTGCTGCTGCTGCTGTTGTAGCATCTGCTGCCTCTGTATCAATTGCCGCTGTTGATATTGCTGTTTGAGCTGTTGACTCTGCAATATCTGCTGTTCGTGCTGTTTTAGTTGCTGCTGTTGAAGCATATTTGAACCTGGCTGGAGGGAATTAAGATTTGATTGGATGATATTTACCCCACCTTGTGAAGACAATGAGTTAACGTTACTTTGCTGAGGAGCACTAACAGGGTTCTGTTGAAGGGAACTCACTGGAACCTGCTGCAGAGAGTTAATAGCATTGCCTTGTCCTGAATCTAAATTGGTACCGGATTGCATTGAATTGATCATATTTTGTTGTGCTGGTGATACACCAGACATCTGCATACTTGTCATACTATTCTGCTGTGTCATCGGTACAGAACCTTGTATATTTGTTGTTTGCAACTGAGAGTTCATTTGATTTTCATGAGACTGGACCTGAGTGACTTGGGATTGTGACTGTGACATTGAGTGTATATGAGTTGGGGGAAGTTGTCCTGGGGCTTTCCTAGGTCTATTTGTATTTATGAAGTTTATAATCTGCTTCTCATATGAACTCATTTTATCCTTGTAATTAGGTAAAATGCTTCCCTTGGACACCTGGAGGAATGCTATAATACGCTCCAACATCAATTTAAATACCTTCAGCTTTTCAAGTTGATCTGACTTTGGTTGGTTGGGTAAATCATGCTGATAGGGAAAAGATACAAGGTTAAACAAATTTATGTTATTCTTAAAGTAAATAAATAAATGAAGGGCTTCATTCAAGATCAGTGAAGAACACTTGAAAGTGCTTAACACACTGCAAACTCCACGGAAAAGAATTCTTTACCCATAGCAGCAATAAAAGAACACAGAACATACCTGCTGAAGTTTAGAGGCAATTTTCTGGTACATTTCAGTCAACTCTGGCAAGTAATTTTCTTTCATGATTTTGATCTGTATGTTCAAATAATCAAGAATCAAATAACTGGCATTAGAAACCTTGAAATATCTCATGCAAGCAATATGCATCATAACAGAATAAATATGTTGGAAAAGCAGCCGCCGCCAGTCTTTTCCTACTTTTAGAAAGGGGGGGGGGGGTGTTGAACATAATGTTTGCACTGAAGCTATACAAATCCAAAACACAATATCAGATTAAACATTATGATGAATCTGCCTTGATAGCTGATGCTACTAAGTGAGGATGAGTAAGGTACTAATAAAAGAGATTCACAGAAGAGGATATTCCTGCTCAGGGTAGAAACCAATAGTTTTCATTAATATAGTCCACACTATTTTAGAAATAATATGAAGAAAAGTTTCACTGTTGCACTAACAGAGAGATCTTAATGATATCACTAAAAAAAACCCTCAAAATAAGTTCCATCAACTTCCATTATTTAACTTAGGGTTCATTTGACTAATTTCTGTTGTTCAATCCAAGAAAAGCAATGAGGAAGTTGCCTATTACCTTCTGATACACTTCTTCTTGCCAATCACCAGCACTTGGCTGTCCAGTTTGTGCAGTTGAATCAACAGAAGCTACAACAGATTGTGACATACAAACATAAGCAGCATACATCAAATGTAGACATTTGAATTTAGAGAGAAAGAAGAAGGAGGGGGGGGGGGGGGGGGGGTATTGAAAATGAACTAAAAAAGACCCTGCAAATTACAACATACATCATTATATAGTAATATACTATGCTCTCACAAAGATGCTTTCAGCAATAGGGGATTCTCCTATGGGCTATTGACCTGTAGACTAATAAGTAAAGGTGTTTTGCAATAGGAATCATAAACTTGAATTGACAAATGTACAATAATGCATCACCACAGTTTCTGAAGCAAGGAAATAAAATTTATCAAGACTAAATATTACAAAATGAAAATTAGAAGGCAATTGTCCCAAATTTAAGAGAGGATTGCACTGGTGGTGTGGGAGAGATCATTATAATAATTTAACGAAAAAAGATAAGCACACAAATCACAAAACCATACAAAAATATGGTAAACTATACTTGTCAATTTTTTTTTTCATTTTCATCCTCTTTCTTTGACATTTTTTGTTAGTGACAGTAGCATAAGAGGCTTATCAAGGATGTCGAAACCACACTCCTAAACGTATAATTATATGCCTGTAGATGTTTGAAAGGCTGAAGTATTCGCAGCAGAAAACAACTCTAATCAAGCAGGAACTTTGATTGTGCAATCTCCACATTCCCAGCAATCGAGGGTTTGGATTTATCTGGTGCAAAAACCTAGCCTAAACCAGGAAACTACCCCAAACGCTAATCCCTCATTCAGTAAAAGCTCACATCTGCTGCAACAATTGTACTGCTTCAGAACTAAAATTGAAGTGTATTGATCTGAAATCCAAAAATTGGTGCAAGTTTTGCTGTTCTTTTCTACTTCGCTACTGTTTTGGCCTGCCCTTGTGATTCTGATCTGAGTGGACGTGCTGCTCTTCCCAAGCTGTTGACATTGTAACCATTGTTCTGCGTCTTCATTTCTTCCGTTCTCCTTACCCCCATTTTAGCTATATTGCAATGCTTTGCAATTCAGTTAAAAGCTATTCGTTTTCAATTAAATGTTAGGATATGTAACTTGTGACCTTTAGTTTATTATAGGGCTTAGACCTACTTACAGTTTTACATCTATTATGTATTTTGAATGAGTTTATTCATATTTTTGTTGCAATTTCATGGTTAGTATGGCCAAAAACAGGATATCACAGTGTACGAGTCCAATCCCTATATGATCCACAGGGTAGGATCAACAAATTTGACAACCGCGGAGACATCAATATATAGAAGATTAAAGACTGAAAAATGCATAGTTGAGCATCTACATACTCGATGAAGTCTCTGGAATGGGTCTCTGCGATTGATATAATTGCTTTTGTTGATCAAGAACACTTTGCTGTTGAAGTAAGGAGCTTGATGCCTGAAGTCTTTGCATATCTCGTTGCAACGGATTTGTCTGCTGCTGCAAGCCCAATTGCTGTTGCAACTGTGCAGGCTGAGATTGAACCTGAGCCATCATTTGCTGCTGTGGAGCCTGTGGTTGTGGCTGCTGTGTTTGGGATGATAACAAATTTGATGCATTTTGTTGTGACTGTTGTTGCAATGGAACCTTCGATTGTTGTAGCATGTGTGCAGAGTGCTGGCTTGTTTGCATGCCTGAGTTGACATTATTTGCCAACTGTTGTTGCATATTTGATAAGTTATTTTGTTGATTTAATAATTGTTGTTGTTGCAGGTTCGAGAGATTATTCTGCTGAGGAACCAACCGCTGTGGTTGTTGCATATCACCAACATTATTTTGTTGTCCAAGCATTGATGCATGTTGCATGTTTGTTGTATTTGCCTGAGATCCCAAAAGCTGCTGTTGTTGCTGCTGCTGCTGCTGCTGCTGCTGTTGTTGTGGAGCCAATATTGACTGTTGAGACATTTGTGTCTGCTGCGGATGAATAATAGATGCCTGTTGTTGCTGCCTCATAACTTGGGGGTGTTGTTGAAGCATGGACTGTGTTGACTGTTGGACATTATTAGATTGTTGATTGTGTTGCATGCTAGGTATAGAGGATGTCTGCATTGTTTGCATCATGGACTGCTGAGAGGATTGCAACTGATTTGGTTGTATAAGGTTCTGCTGTTGCTGCTGCTGCTGCTGTTGTTGCTGCTGCATTTGGATCTTATGCTTCATAATTTGCTGCTGAAGCTGTTGCTGTTGCTGTTGATACATATATTGCTGTGAATTCTGTGACTGCTGCTGTTGCTGGGGAACAACCTGCTGCCTTCCAGGTATTTGTCTCTGGGAACCAGGAAATACATTTTGCATATTGGAGTTCTGCCCAAGAGTGCTCCCGACTGAATTTTGTCCAGGTATAGTCTGCACGCTGGAATTCTGGCCAACATTTTGGATGGGAGTCGGTGCTAGACTAGAAACTGGTGGCAAGTTTGGTTGTGATGCAATGGTATTTTGAATGTTCTGAGATAGAAGCTGCTGGCGTGGCTGGGGTTGGTTAGGCAATGGCATAGGATGTTGCTGCCCTGCATTGTGAACTTGAGGCTGCATAACGAGTCCTAATTGAAACAAATAAATAAAAAATTGCCCAAGTCACTGTGTGAAATCAAAGCCAATATGAATTGCTAACATAAGAATGATTTCAACGTAAAAACATCTGACAAGGATCAACTGCAAGACAAATCAGAGAAAATGCCATTTCAAAGCAATAGGACAGTATGTAGCCCCAGCAGCTCAAGCTGACAAACAAGAAACAACTCAAGAAGTCAGATATTATCAGCATGCTATCACCACACGAACACCCTTAAATGCTAACCTGGATCAGGAGGTTTGTTGCTAGTCCCACCTTGATTTGATGGTAAATTACCAGCCATATTGCCTGGGTTTTTAGTCTCCATAGTAAGCATCTTCAAAGAGATCTTCCTCAGATAGTCAGGCTGAAATAAGGGCCACATCAAATCATCAGTCTTCCTTATCATATATGTTTGCAAAGGTGAACCATAAATGAAAATGGTAATTGTGAAAACCCTAATTAGGGATATACCTGGCTTGTTGCAGCAGTAAAAATCTTCTCCTCAAATCTTTGAGCAATCTTCCGAAGTTCATGCAAGCCCTCTTGACCAGAAACAGGAAGGTGCCTTTTTAATGTGTCCATTCTGCGGAAAAATAAAATAACAATTAAATAATACAAGTGATCAAGATCTTAGACTCAGTATTATATAATCTAACGATGGAACATTATTATCATGTAAAAGTCCTTATTGAAATCATCAATTTACATTATTATTCCCCTACCTACAGAAAAGGAAGGGGAAAGATGTCGTACTACAACTCCGGCAACAAGAACATAAATGTAGAACATCACAGTGAAAGCCAAATACACATACAAAACCGGCATGAGGAGATTTCTACTTGAAGAAACTGGCATCACACTCCATAGATAAGAACCAATGTTTGCAAATATAGTGACCAAAAACAAAACTTTCTTCCTCCTCTCTCAACGTACTGAATTTTCAAAAGACAAACCAATTCTCACTCATCATGCCAAAAGCTTATTCCAGCATACAATGCAATGCAACACCCTGTGATTGAATTATGTTTGGGGTTTATCCACAAGTGTGATTATGCCTGTTTGCCAATCTAAGAAATATGTGTGACACTTGCATGCTAAAATTCATTCACGGAACATGAATATGAAATTGAAAAATCACTATTCAGCCCCGGATAAAAAAAAAAAAAAAAAAAGTAACATTTGGTTGGCAGCAGAATTCAATAAATTAGGACGGATTCTTTACTGATAATCACATAGAAATTTGAGCACCTATTTAATAAAATATACGCACTAGACAATTACACAGTATGCTACTATGCTCATGTTCTTTAACCACACTTTCTTTCTTTTTCTTTTTCTTTTTCTTTTCTAATGGACCATAAATAGGAAGTAAATTTTGTCAACGTATTTAACAAATGTGTTCTTTTGACATGCAACAGTTAAAAAGATATAAATCACATCTGTGGTACAGGCACAACATTAAAACTGAATCTTACATTTTATTAACAATTCTTTGGCGGGACTCAGGCTGCAGTTGACTTCTCCAATCATTATTATCCATAATAGGTTCAGCGCCTTGATTAGGTCTCCAATTATTGGTATCCATCAAATCGACATTAACTGGAACACCAAAAAAGAACATTCTTATCAAATCAGCCTCTGAAAAGAACACATAAAGGGAATTTTTGTATTTACAAGGCATTAAAAAGATCATCAATAGAAATTGTTGATATACCACGTAGTCCTACACTGGACATCCTCAAAATCTCTTTAAATAAGTTTTGTGTGTAATAAGATAGAATGCAACCAAATGAGAGCGTAATCATCTGAATCGTGACCCACTACACAACAAGCTACTATCTTGATTCCCCTCGACAATAATGTAAACTTGATGTAAATGGACAACAGAGTATTAAGGATGACTCAGTTTATACAGGCTTTGTAAAGATACTTCAAGCAATATTAACAGCTGCTTATCTTTAATAAACAAAAGATGTCAAAGACACGTCAACCCACCAATAACTTCAGAATAATCCAAACATGGAAATCAAATCAAGAGCATTATTCGACAAATGATTATCATAAATTAACATTAAATGTTCAACAGACATGCTATATAAAATCAATTAAGGATTTCCAAAAGAATAAACTTAAGATTCCATAAATTGCAGTCAATGCAGTAGGTGAAAACCAAATCTGTTTTTTTTTTCCAGTTAACACGGCATTCAAAGGTTGTATGGGACTAAGAATGATAATTTACTAACTTGAGTCTACTACCGATAAAGACGAAGCAAAGCAAGGTAACTGAATTCACAGACCCAAGGATGCCTCAAGCCTGACAAGCCAGGATCATTCAAGCCAATGTCCCAAGCCAAGGAAGTTAGGAAAAAAAAAAGACCATGATATCCATTATCCAACCTAAATTATTCTGAACCACGAGTTATCATGGTAGGATTATAAAAGGCATGCACTGAAAATATGCCCAACATCTTGACCCATTTAAAAACACACCCATTTAACTCTCCACTGGAGCGACTAGGAAGGGGCATAAGTCAGAACAAAAACAGCATAAGACCTAGGCAACAACCTCAACCCAAAACGTTCATCTATACCAAAAAACCAGCAATATACTAGTTACTAATTCTTTCTTGATTGTAAATGCTTTTGCATACAGTCCACTTGACAGTGCTTGGTGAGTGGTGCATAATCTTTACAGACAACCTCAGAAACAGGCACCAAAACAACTTTATACCCAAGACACAAAAAAAAGTAATAATCCTCTTACAAAGAGAGGAATGATAATTGATGTCTCTCCATGTAGCAAAAATGTTGCACAGCATATAACTTTTTTCTTATGCTAAAAGAATTCCATTTATTTTTCCCCCTACCTGTTCATTTCAATAGATTCTCTTCTTAACCATGTTATGTTTGATTTTCCAGTAACAGAGGGTAAAATTCCCACTGCCGGAGGCATACTTTATGCTCCTTTCCATAAGCTTGTCAAGTTATTAACAATTCTGTGGCATCTCCGGCGCGAATACAGATAAGTTTGAAGGGGTAATCACTAAGCAATTCCCATATTCCAGTTCTGAGTTGTTTAATTTTGGCCAACAATAAGGTAAAGATTTTCTGCCCTAACATGTATCCCTCTACAACTTACTACCATAATTTTCAATCACATAAGATTTTTAAGCTAAATCAAACACAGCTTAAACTATCAAATTCGTTAAACGGATGATATTTCCCCCAATTAGAGATCTCTGAGCTTCTTCCTATCCCCCCCCCCCCCTCTTTTAAAATCCCGATCACTGGAAAACCCGCAATTTCCACTCAGCCTTTCAATGGAACATTACCAATCGTACACCAAAAACAAAGATAACTCATCAATTAAAGTTAATCCAATCATAATACTGGGAAATCAGCGACGAAAATTAAAAACCAAACCACGGGAATAAACGACGAACGGGAATGTTAGAGAGAGAAAGATAAAAAGAAACCTGGAGGAGCTGCGGCGGTTGTTAAATAGAGATTCGGAACGGTGGCGTGTGGAGTGTGAGGGAATCGGAGAATTGAGGGAAATGAAGAAATTGTCAGCTAAACTTTGGGGTTGTTCCTTCTTCACCCACTCATTACATCGCCGACTTTAAATTTAGCTGCTTTTGTCAAACTCTTTTCTTTTTCAACACTAATTTCAGCAGTTACAGTTGTGCAATAAAACCAAATAAAAGTAAGTAATAATAGTATTTTATCATTTTTTTTAAACTTAAAATAATTATAATAAATATAATATAAATGTAATAAAGAGTATAGCTAAATTTAAATATTTATTCAGATATAAATTTACAAAAATATTATATTTATAGTATACTAACACTCAATCATCAAATGAATCATCATATATTTGTTATATTTATATATGCTAATTCACATTTTTTTCTAACTAAATATTCGGCTATTAGAATAATTAAATATGTAATATGCTAATAGTTAAGTTTGTTTAAAGTAATAATAATAGACAATTTTTATGAGATGTCAAATAAATATTTATATATAATAACTGATTTTTTGTGTATATAATTGATAAATTTATATAAAAATTTTTAATTTTAAAAAATATAGGATAATTTTAAAAAAAATAATGCTAGGTAATTAATTTTTCAGCCAAAATTAGTAATTTTTTAAAATTATTTTACTTATCTTAAATTTTAGATTTTAAATTATAAGTTAGTAACTCTACCTTCTAAATTATAAATATAACCTAAATTCTAAATTCAATTAGTTAATATTCACTAACAAAAAAATTAACTCGTTATATTTTAAAAAATAATATATAAGTAATTGTAAAAGAACTTTTAACTTTTAAAAGTCAGATGTAAAAGTATATAAACTTATTTTATGAAACACAAAATATTAACTTATCAATCATATTATTTGCTATTAAAAATCAACCAAATATATAAAATACATATATAATTATATAAATATATAAAACCCCATACAAATATATGTAGCGTTTATTTTTTATAGCGTATATGAACTATGTACTCTTAAAAATTTTAAGTACTCCTCCAATGAGCTCTACAAAACTCACTTTTAAATGTAAAAATAAATAAATTAATTTGACTGAACTTTAGAGAATATGCAGAACTCTCAACTTTTAAATAATGTCAATTAACACTGAATGGTGTTAAAAAATGACGGTCAATATTAATATTTTTTATTTTTCATCTTTCGAACATATTAACACAAGAATAATATTATGATCAGTAAATATTATTATTTTTTACTAACACTTAATCAATAATAATTTATATTCATATATATAAAAAATATATAATTTACACTTATATTTATTAAAATTTTATACACAAATTCATGAATTAATATGATTTGTACTCATATTTTTAAAAATTTGTTTCCATAAATTAATAAAATAATAATTTAATATTTATACTAATTAAATAATAATCAAAATAATAACTAAAATACTAAAAAATTGTTAAAATCCAAGAGTTTTTCTTAACGTAATACTACAATACTACGTTTTTAAATAGATATCTTCTACAGTAATTAGAGTGGCAGCATTTATGATAGATCAAAATCAATCTGTTGTGACGAAGACACAAAATCTAACTTATATTTGGAGTTCTTTTAAGCTTTTCATTGTTATAGAGAACAAAATCTACAAATTGTAATTCGTTACCATAAGTAGCAACCTTTCTGCTAGACCAAAACTTGGTAATTTGATATATTAGTTTACATTTCAGATAAATTGTTTATCCAACTTGATTATTCGGTGAAAGATATGTAACTTTGACCATATAATGTTAAAATAAATTTTTATTAATTCAAATCATCCAAATCACCAAAAATATATATGCTATATTTTTAATTAATTTGGGTTGGTAGAGTGGTCAATTCACTCGAGCTCAGATGCGCGACGGATTAGTCCTTAACCTATCGGGTTTGGAGATACCGTTTGGGTAACAAAAAAAAAATATATGCTATATTTTTAGGATAGTTGAATTATAATTCTTTTGATAAAAAAAGTTGTTGAAATCATATGATAAAAAGTTATTGAAGGGTTTAGGGAGTTTAATAAAGACCAAGCATTAAGGCTGCGTTTGTTTGTGAGAACAGTATATACAAGACACTGAGAATAGGATAGGACAAGACACTAAACGGACAGAGACACAAAATTTTGTGTTCTTATATTCTGTTTAGTGATAAATTAGAACAAACTATGAAAATTTAATTTATTCTCATTTTTTTCATTTAAAAATTTGAGATGATAAACATAATAATAAAAAAATATAATTATGAAAAATTAACAAAAATAATAAAAAAAAGAATGAAAAATAAGTTGTGTCCCTTGTTAGTGTCCATGTATTCTCCCTATCAGGATAGACACAAAATACACTAATTCAGTGTTTCTGAATACACTATCTCTATCCATATCTCCTTTACCAGTCCATATCTCAATGTCAGAAAGTCGGAAACATAAAATTATAGATAAGGATTTTTCTACTAGACTAGACAAATATGTTTTTAGCAACCTAAGCCACCGGAAGAGATTCCTACTAAACTTTTAAAGAACCTGTCATTGAGAATCTAGACCAAAGTGATGAAAATAGAAAGAAACTGGCATATTATCTTAGAGTTGGATCCTTTAATCTTCTTCAACAAGCAAAACAAATCACTCACCTCACTTAATCATACTAAAAAGGAACATGCATAAAACAGTTGAAAATTTTATTCATTCAAGTTGTGTAAATTATCTCAGTGTTTAATTAGACTCCTAACAAACTAGATGAAAGATAAAATAATTAATTTAAATCAGATTTGATCTTATTGGAATAGATCAAATTTGATTTAAATTTTAAAATCCTAAAGATATGATAATTAATTTAAATCAGATTTGATCTCATTAAATTAGATCAGATTTTCTTTAAATTTAAAATTTATAAAAATACTACTAAGCAATTTACAAAGCAAACTAAAATATTGGCTAATAATTTCGAAAATTAAATTAAATTTGTGTCTTCCACTGAACTTGTAAAATACTGTTGGACCTCTTGCTGTCCCGACTTAGCCCAATGGACTTGGGCCTTGTGAGTTGTCTAAAGCTTTTACTTTTTGAAAGTAGCTTATGAAAGCTGTTTTTCGGCACTTGCGTCTAGTAAAATCAAATTAAAAATGAATTTTTAATGAGCACAAACACTACAATTGTATTTGGTAAAACAGCATTTAAAACTAAAAAAATTATAATAAACATATTTATAACGAAGAATAATTTCTTTTTTCAAATTTTTTAAAATTTTATATAATATTTTAAAATAAATCATTTTAAAATAAAAAATTCATAATAAACATAAATATAATAAATAAACTCTTTTATTTGTTAACTTTAAAATTTTATATAAGTATCATAAAAAAAAATTTATCCTAAACATCATCATTAAAAATACTAAATTACCTAAATGAGGTGCTTGTGCTTTTAAAAAGACAAGCACCTCATTTTGCGTTTGGTAAATTAAAAAGTCCAAGTACTTGTACTTGCGGCTTTTAAAAGTTAGGGGTGTTTCAGAAAGCACCTAAACGGGAGCTTTTTAAAGTTGGCTTGTGCTTATCAAATTTTGTTTATTTTTTCGCATATATTTTTCGCTATTATATTGTCATTGAAATCCTCATATATTTCTAACTTCTCATCCTAATCTTTACAAATTCTAACACAGTCTTCATATATTTTTTATTTTTCAACCTAATCTTCACAAATTTCAACACAAATACATCTCTATTACATATTTGGTATGAACTTCTATCAATTTATATTATTTTTTTGTGCATTGTTTTTGTATTTTTTCGGTAGATCTATGATATTTATTTGTTTTTTATCTGTTTTTTGAAATGTGAAGAGGTTGACTTGATTTATGAAAACCAATCATAAAATTTTTCTCGCATGAACATTAATCAAAATTATAATAACAACATGTATATACATATGTAAATATAGATATATAATCATAAGAGTAATTTATTTGAGATATGTGTCCCATTTTTTGTTATTTGTAAAGGTGAGCTAATATATAAAATAATTTTTATTTTAAAATAATATATAAAATTTTAAAGAATTTGAAAAAAGAAATTATTCTTCGTTATAGTCATGTTTATTATAATTTTTTTAAGTTTTAAAAGTTATTTTACCAAACACAATTGTGGTGCTTATACTTATTAAAAGTCATTTTTAATTTGATTTTACCAAACACAAGTGCTGCAGTTTTTAAAAAGCCGTCTTTTAAAATACAGCTTTCATAAGCTACTTTCAAAAAGTAAAAGTTTTACTAAACCAAACCTTAACTTTTAAAAGCCGCAAGCACAAGCACTTAAACTTTTTAATTTACCAAACATAAAAAGCACAAGCACCTCTTAAAAAAATTTTACCAAACCAAGCCGTCGTCATTTCAACACCACTGTTTCTGAGACAGGCTTCTTATGTCCAAGGCTGCTTTGGTATATTAGGAACCAAAACCATAAAATCACTCTTTATATTTAAACATGGCACCTATTAAATCCTAAAGTCTAAATAAAAATAGTATCTAAAACCCAAAAAATAATATCTTATTTTATTCTCATGTAATTCAAAATAAAAAATAATTATGACTTATTCAATTTATCATTTATAACAATAAATAAAATCACGGTTACATAAAAGGAAAAATATTGTTAGAAGTAGGGGTGCTCAACCGATCCAAATTAAACCGCTCGTCCAATCCAATCCAAACCGAAAACCAATTAAAACCGCACTAATTCGGATTTGATTGGATTCTATTTTTTGCAAACTGTTGGATTGGATCGGATTTCAGATCTATTTTTTATAATCGATCCAATCTAATCCAAACTGCACAATGTGCTATAATAATATTATTTTATTATTATATGAGGTAATGACCAAATCAGTACCCGAATCATTGAAATGCTGACATTGCAGTACCTGAATATTGTAATCGATAAAATGGTACCTGGTTAATTTTAAAAAGTGACAAACGTATCCATTAACTTGCCGGACCAAAGCTCCGGTGAGAACAATGCTTACCTGGACACCGGATTTTGCTGACAAAACATGTTTTATTTGAGTTATAATTTTTAATTAATTAATTTGGGTTAATACTCAAATTAGTCCCTGAAAGATCACCCGATCTTCATTTTCGTTCCCAAATATTTTTTTTAATCAAATTAGTCCCCGAAAAATTTAATTTAAACCAACGTTCGTCCTTCCGTTAGGTCAGTGACGTCGCCGTTAGAAACTGCTGACGTGGAATGTGACTTGGCTGCCCACCCTAACACCTGGCATGGTGTGTGTATTGCTGACCAGATATGTTTAGTGTGTTGCATCAATTTGGTCCCCAAGTGTGAGATTAAAAAACCCTAATTTCCAACCTTCGAAGAACACGGTTCGCTTGGTTGAGCGTTGTCGCAGACCCAGGTGTTGTGCTTGCAGGAGGAAGTTGGTCTCGGCGCTATGATGGGAAGCGGAAGTGGAGGGGCCGGTCGTGGGTTTCCATCGCCCTCACAGTGTAGTTATACATCGAGCTCGTCCATGCGAAGAAGAAGACAAAACCATGAGGAAACCTGTTTCTGCGGTTTAAAAACCTTGATTAAGAAATCAGGGACATCAAAGAACCCAGATCGGTTGTTTCATACCTGTGCAAGATATCGGGTGAGTTTAATTTTGTATGAATCATAGCATGATGTTGGCTTTTACTCTTATTCTGGGCTCTACACTGTTGTTCAATTTTTTCAGAAAGGGAACCATTGCAATTTTTTTAAATGGGTAGAAGAAAATGAAGATGTAGCTGTTGCAGAGGGTTCCAGGGGTGTCCCAGAAATGGAAGGAGAACAGGACATTGACTATGAAGATTGGAAGGTTAAGTTAGCATGGAGAATAGGTAGTTTAGAAGCAGAAGTTAGAGCACACAGAATGTTATTGTGCTTCATGTTCACTATTGTGATGCTAGTCATCTTAGTAGGAGTGTTACTTTGCATCTCATATATGTACAAGTAGGGCTGGTTTTGTTGTTTCCAGTACCCTAGCTAAAGTATTGTAATATGAAACTAGTGTTTATCAATGGCAGTTTGGTTTTTGGATAACCTGTGGTGTAAAGATAAAATGTAAAGAAGCAAATGGCAAACCAGACACATAACAAGATAAAAAAGTTCCTTAAATTTCATAATATAAAGTGTCATAACAAAAGGCAGTATAATTCCTAAAAGTGATTCAACAGAAACACTTCCTAAAAGTTTTTAGAATTTGACTTCTTTTGGAGGTTGGTGCCTACTTCCTGGCTTAACAGCAGTGCTAGGATTTGCAGGTTGGGAGAAGCTTCTTGGTTGGAACTTGGGCTGGGGTTTGGGCTTTGGAGTGGGCTGAGAACTACACTTTCTGGTGGGGGCAGAAATGGGCTTCTTAGTGGGCTTTTCCTTGGGCTTTTCTGCTTGCTGGGAAGACCTTGTCTTGGGCTTAGCATAGTCCATGTTCTTATGGTGAGGATTGGGAGTAGCTTTGGCTTTATTTTTGGGAGTGGGATGCAGATGCTTTGTTGACTCCCTCTGTGAGTGGCTCATTGTGGGCTAGGATGCAATTTTTCTTGCTTGCATTGCAGGCTGTGTGATGGGCAGTTTCAACAAGGGTGCATTGGTTGGCAGAATGACATCATCTTCCTCACTCATGCATTCCACCACGTGTGGCTCTGAAACTCTATGTTCAAAGTATATGTTCATCACATTGTGATTCCTCCTACAGGTCTTACACAGTTTCAGCAAGTCTTTATCAGTCTCCAACTTCCTCAGCCCTTTCTCAAGCGACAGCCAAGGAACCTTCCACCAACATAAACCCCCCCAGCATATCCCAGTTCCTTATAGTATCCTTTAACAAAAAACACATCCAACGTATCCCCATCCACCCCCACCAACACTTCTGTATTATCTGGTTCGTAGATTCTACTTCCTTTCTCATCATTTTTAAAGCTTCCACCATGATGAAAAATGAACGTCATCGGAGGACCCTCTATCTTAGAAGTGCAAGGCCTCCAAACCCTATACAAAAATTAAAAAGGAACATGAAAAACACTAAATCATCACCAACACAAACCCTAAACCACTAACCATTACTCCATTAACACAAGCCATACTTAACACTTTTCCTAAGCCAAAAATACAGAGTCTTTCCTAATTTACGCATTCACCCGTTCATAAACCCAACCCTGGAATGAAACCCTAGACCCCATTCACTAACAGATTGTTAACGATCACTCAATCAAATAATGGCACGCAGTTTTACACAGTTTTACCAGAGGGTTTTGGCAACATAAAAAAATGTTTACCTCTTACTTCCAACGCAGAAACAACGCTCTGTTCTTGCCTTCAGGTTTCCCACCAGGCTCCAGAGCAGTCACACCAACAATGCTCCACGCCTACTCCAACGGTTGCGTTCAATGGGGCAGTCTTCTTTGTCTTCCTGTTGCTTGCTTAGGGGGCAGAGAAACAGAGACTCAAGCTTAGTATGAAGAAGAACAACTGAGGTTAGAGACCAAAGACACAGTGAAAAACGTTTCACTGTCCCCTCAAAACGCAAGCGTTTCATTGTGACACGCTGGAGTGACCAAACGGCGTCGTTTGGTTGGGGTGGGCAGCCAAGTCACATTCCACGTCAGCAGTTTCTAACGGCGACGTCACTAACCTAACGGAAGGACGAACGTTGGTTTAAATTAAATCTTTCGGGGACTAATTTGATTAAAAAAAATATTCGGGGACGAAAATGAAGATTGGGTGATCTTTCAGGGACTAATTTGAGTATTAACCCTAATTAATTTGTTAGCCTAGGTGAAAATTAGTTCAATTGAATTTGATTTTTCCCTAATCCCAAATCAGAGGTCTTTGCCCCCTAATCCCCAATACTGCTCTCTCTTCATTTATTCGCAGGAGGAGATCTAAAATTGGAAGATGCATACAGCAAGGGCTCGTGGAAAAGCTGCAACGCTGAGAAGGCAGTCATCGATGCAAGCCTTAGACGTGGATGGTGCTTCGGGTATTGTGAGCAAAACTTACGATGGCTGTTGCTTTTGTCCCCTTCCAGTGGTTTCGTTGAAGTCGAAGACAAGTAGCAACCCTGATAGATGGTTTCTACGCTGCCCTATGTGGAAGGTAAGCTTGGAACTGTGATGAATATCTGAGGAAGTAGAATAATATCTCTTATTGGTTTGTCGTCTGTGCTTATTCGATTGTTTTATGATCTTTGAACTTTTCGTGTTGTGCTAGAACACACAAATGCATTGCGGGTATTTCCAATGGTTGGATGAAATACAAGCGGAATGTGTGGAAGGAAAAGTTTCTTCAGAGAATAGTAATATGATGGGCAAATCAGAACCAAAAAAGAAAGGCAGAATTAATGTCGACTGTGGGGATGGCCAGGAAATTCAAAGGATGATGATGGTACTATCTGTGGTGAATGACATGAAGGAGCATCTGAAGAGGGTTGAGTTGTGCCTAATTTTTATGTGTATTTTGATTGGGTTAAATGTGACTTTGATTATGTTTAGTTTGGCTAAGTAGGTAGACATTGCACAGTATAATAGTATAATAGTGAGACTTTGGAATTTTGTAATCTTGTCATCATTGTAATTGAGATGAATTTATGTATGCTGTGTTCTTCTTGTGCTTTGACTGAGTTAGCTTGTTGTTGTGATGTGAGTAAGATATATAGAGTATATGTAAGCCATGTAAAAAAGTTTTGTGAACAGAATCTGAATAAAACACCAAGAGCATAACATCAAGTTATAACCATTAACTATTCAGAGTAACCAAGTTAAGACCCCAAATAAGACTAGCAAAATGACACATGTTCATAGTAACTGCTATAGACCCAAAATGAAACTAACAAAACACAGAAAGACTAGGTTAGCACTTACATGCCATAATGGCAGTTGGTGCATGTTAACTAAATCATGTCCAAAATGGAAATAACAACAAACTAAAAAATTCAAGAATCTCAGCTCAGTTCTTGTCATTTGTTGATGGCTTTGATGGTGGTGGTCCGGATGGCTTTTTCTTCTTCAAGGATGGGGTGGGCATGAAGCCTGTGAACCTGCTCTGTGTGGCTGGACTTGCTGCTGTCATGGTCTCCCTAGTCACAATTGGTGGCCTAGATGGTGCTGTAGGTTAGGCCTGAATAGTGGGCCTAAATAATGGACCTTAAGGCAATGGCCCAACATCAGTCCTGACAACCCTAGGTTGAGCAGGGGGTGGTGGTACAGCTGCTGCATGTTGTGATGGAGTTGGAGGTGTTGTAGTGGTCGCCAGTCCTCTTCGAGTGGTGCTGCCTCTTCCTCTTGGTGAAACTGGGTTGTCCCTTACAAAAGATGGTTTGCCTCTCCTCTTTGGTGCTGGTGTTGGTTCTGAAGTAGCTGTTGGACCAATCAAGTTGGTTGCTGCTGGTATAGTGGCTGCATTAGGGGGTGAAGCATTGGTTGTAGTGTTGCCATCATTGATGTTATTCTGCATCAAGTTGTCCATTCATGAAAACAAATCTTTAATAGAAACAGATCCAACAGTTTGGAACAACAAGGTAATATAAATCACATTCTTTACCTGATCAGGCTGACTTTGTGGATGGTTTTGAGTGAGGTCTTCCTCATCTGCAACATGTGCAGCGTGTGCAACCTCCATGGTCTCCTCCCAGTTAGCTTCTTGCTCCCTAGCATCTTCCTCATCAAGATCTGGGACTTCAGCTGCTGTTCCAGTTCCTTTCTCAGGACAAGTTCTGCTATTATGTCCAGCCTTACAAAAAGCACATGAGTAAGGAAAATCAGCATTACTCAATGATACATGATTGAAAATAAAATGTAATGTAAATAGTTCTTAATAATGGTTTTTGTTTTACTCACCCTTTTGCAGGTTTGGCATGTTATCTGTCCATATCTTCTCTTGGCATTGTATTGGCTGCCAGAACTTTGCTCAGTGCTATCCTTCCTCCTCTTCTTGGTAGGTCTGCCAATAGGCCTCTTGTATGGAGGGGGAAGACATGGCAGCCCTTCGTGATGCTCCCAGTACTCCTGACTCGGTATGTTGCTAATGTGAAACATGTAAGTCCTATTATATGCCTCAATATAAGTCCTAGAAACATACAAAAAATAAAAAAACATGACCATAGTGCACATCACCTTTTGCTGGTCCGACATAAAAACCCAGCCATTCTCCTTGTAGTCCCCTATATCAGTGTGTAACTCCTCCAGAAAGAATCTCCAAGTTTCCCTTGTTTCTGCATCAACAACCCCATACGCTATTGGAAACAGTTGATTGTTGGCGTCCTGACCAACGGCTGTTAGTAATTGCCCTCTAAAGTAGCCTTTCAAAAACGTCCCATCCAAAACTATAAAGGGTCTACACCCTACTTTAAAGCCATTTTTGCAAGCAGTCAAACAGACATACAAGTTCCTAAACCTAGGCAATCCCTCTGGCTGTGGAGTAGTCCCCATGTTGGCCCTTGAACCAGGGTTAGCCTTCATGATTTCGTTCAGGTGGTCTCTAAGCCTTAGGTATTGATCTTTCTCTCTTCCCTCGATAACTTCTTTGGCCTTGTTCATAGCCCTATACATCATCCTCTCATTGATTGAAATGTCATACTCCACTTTAAACCACTCCTGTGCCTTCCTCTGCAACATGTTGGGATGGATCCTGAGCTTTGGGACCAGTTCCTCAGCAACCCAAGCACATGAAACTGACTTACTCTTGTTGCTTCTGGGGCACGTATGTTCGTCCACAAATGTCTTTATCTAAAAGGATGTTGGGTAGTTGGTCCTGGCACAGTAGCACAACCAAGGGCAGTCTGGGTCATAGCAAATCACCCTACACCTCTTCTTCTCATTCCTAAGATAGAATATCTGTCTCCCAATCTGTATGTTGTACTTCTGCACTGCTGCTTTAAACTGGTCCATGGTCTCAAACTCCATATTCAACTCTAGAGTTATTTTTCCATATGGCGTGTTGGGATTATGTTGAGGAAATACAGGTTCCTCTTCATCGTCAGATGCAAGAGGGCTACAGAGTTCTTCAGATTCATATTGGTACATCTCAAGTTCACTCTCGCCATCTTCTCTATTTGGGTTAGCACCTCTACCCTTGGTGCTTCATCCTCCTTTCCAGGTACAATTCTTTGCCCAGAGGGTTGAGGCCATGGATGATTTTTCCTTGCATTGGTCCTCTCACTTGTTTGTGTTATATTATCTGTTGCAGAGTCATTTGAGATACATGAGAATTGATGCAATTTTTATTCACATATCCTCTAACAAAAAAAAAACAACAAATTTACCTGTTGGATTTTCTTTTACAGGTTCCTCTGGCCCTTGCTCATCCACAAAAGGTTCTCCAAAATCAAAATCTTCATTCAGATCATTAACATCATCAGCATAGGTTTCCTCTATGGGTTCATTCACAGCTTCAGCTTCTCGAGAATTACTCTCAGGAACCTCATTCTCGGCAGCCCTTCTTTCTTGGGTCAAACCACTGGGAGGTGGTCTTGGATGTCTCTTTCTAACCTTCTTAACTCTTTTCTCCGGAGCTGATGCAACTTCAGTGTCTTTCTCCTCATTCCCGTCATTCGCAGCTTCTTCCCCTGCACCACTCTCACATTTGTTCGACTCGTTAACATCAACAATGGCGTCATTTACAACCTCATTCACATTCTCTTTCACAACAACACTCAATGCCATATTCAATTCATTAACCTCACCATTGCTCTCATTCACACCTTCATTTTTCTTCTCATTAGCCTGACCGTCTACCTTACTAGTAACTTCAACCTCATTCACATTATCACCACCTGGATTGACTTCAACCACACTATCACTGCTACCATCAGACACGACTTCTTCATCAATGATTTCAGGGTTGACATCAATGGGGTGATCAAAATATAGGTGGACAGTGTTGTCATTCTTCATCGCACTCTCACACATTCTCATGACTTCAGCATCTGTCCTAAGCACTCTAAGACCCTTACCTAGGTCTAACCCAGGTTTTAGCCAGTACACCTCATTGAATCCAGGGTAACCCAAGTCTAGAAATAACCCCTCAACAAAAAATAAATTACATGTCTCCACATTCACCCTGTGTATCTCAGTTACCAAACCCCCATCGTATATCACATTACTGTCAACACCCTTTTTCAATTCACCCATGTGATGATAAACAAACATAACTAGACGATCCATCTAAAAAATCGTAGAGGAAAGAAACAATGAATAAAACAATCAAAATGATCATAATGCTGTCGACAAAAGCCACTTAAATGAGAGGATGGAATGAAGGCGAACTTACCTCTTCGTAGGTTTCTTCCTAGCGAAGAATGGGGTTGCGATGATGCCAATAGCAAACCCTCAGTCTTGACGCTACGACTTCGACAATGTCTCTCACCTCGTCTTCGTTCTTCTTCGCGCCAAGAGTCCAGAGCAACGTCTCTCCCTCTTTACGTGACCTTTCAGTTTTACTCCTAGTCAAACTCTAATTCACAGTAAGTCACCAAGTAGTAACAGCACTTGTTAATTTGGGATTAGGGCAAAATCAAATTCAATTGAACTAATTTTCACCTAGGCTAACAAATTAATTAATTAAAAATTACAACTCAAATAAAACATGTTTTGTCAGCAAAATCCGGTGTCCAGGTAAGCATTGTCCTCACCGGAGCTTTGGTCCGGCAAGCTAATGGATACGTTTGTCACTTTTTAAAATTAACCAGGTACCATTTTGTCGATTACAATATTTAGGTACCGCAATGTCAGCGTTTCAATCATTCGGGTACTGATTTGGTCATTACCTCTTATTATATTTGGGGATAAGTACTTTTTTCGTCCCCAAGGTCTGGGGTCGAAATCAAAATCGTCCCCGACCTTTTTTTTATTAAAATCATCATCAACGTTTAAAAACACTTTAAAATCATCCTTTCCCAAATTTTTGGACCAAAATACTCACATCATCATCATTCTCCTCTTCACCTTCCTTAACACCACCACCACCACCACCAATACCAACACCACCAAACAGCAACAACACCCTCACCCCACCCCCTCACCGTAACCCCACCCCACCCCACCCCTCACCCCCTCACCCCCTCATGTAACCCCCAACCCCCTCACCCCACTCCCTCACTGTAACCCCCAACCCCCTTCTTCATGCCCCTCTTTTCATGGTCATCATCATCATCATCAATAGATTTCATCAACAACAACAAATTTTATCAAAAAATCAGAAATTCAAATTTCAGCAACAACAAATTTCATCAAAAATTCAGTTCACAGGAGAAGAATAAAAAGAATAAGAAGCAGAAAGCAGAAAGCAAAAGCAGAAAAGTAGGGGCGCGGCGGGCTGGACGCGGGGCGACGGCGGGGCGGCGGCGGTCTGGACGCTGAGCGGCTGCGGGTTGGGGGTGATGGAGTGATGGAGTGAGGGTTTGGGGGTGGGTGTAGGAGGAAGGGAAATTGGGGGGGGGGGGGAGAGACGAAGAAATGCTGATGGGTGTGGGGGTGGGGTTTTTTTTTAATATTATTTTTAATTTTTATTAATAGTTAAGGGTAATTTGGTCCAAAAAAAATAGAAAATGACGATTTTATAACGTTTTGTAACGTTGAGGATGATTTTAATAAAAAAAAAGGTCGGGGACGATTTTGATTTTGACCACAGACCTTGGGGATGAAAAAAGTACTTATCCCTTATATTTATAATTATACTTATAACACGTTCAATGTGTTATACATTTTTCTATTATTCATGTATTGTTATTATTTAATAAATATTTTATTTTCAAAATATTATTTATTTATTTATTTTAACTAACCTATAATTTTATTTCTATTGTTATGTTATCGTTGGCTTTTTAAGATATTGTTAAGACTTGTTATATCATTATTGGTTATTTAAAATTTGATGTTGAGACTTCTTATATGTATGTATTTTTTTTTATTTAAAAAACCGCAAATCCAAACCGCTTGTAATCGGATCAAATCAGATTTCCAAAAAAAATTCATCCAATCCAAATCTCACCGCACATAAATTAAGCGTTCAAATCGGATGACTTTTTCCCTTAAAACCGAACCAAACCGCACCGCATACACCCTAGTTAGAAGCTCTGCTTCAATTTGAATGAGTGAAAAATAATTTTTCATCGTTCCTTTCTTCCATCTTCGATAACCCAATATTCATGACTATGTTCAGATTATCTATTACGGTATTGAAATTCAATACACTTAATTCGATTAGTGACTTTTATGCATTAATTTATGTTCTTTTCTTCCATTTAGATGTTGGTTGCATTTCACTTTTGTTGGAAATCCACGTGTTTTTGGATACTAGACGCTGCTGCATCCCAAACCTTATTCATGATCTAAAATCAGAAACACTTCAGAAAAAGGACCAACTATTTGGTATCATGAACTGGAAGTCTAAACACAACAGTCAACGGCTCTTTACAAAAGTTAGTATGACCAAACTACCAATCTAACAGAAGGTGTCAAAAACAGTTCCGCAATTTTAGTTGAACCAGTTACAACACTAAAAGTTTTAACCATTATAACAGACAATTGCTTCAACCGCTGGCGCTTTGGATAGTCATCTACTGGAATCTTCTACCTCTGCTTCTATGCTACGTCGGGTTTGTATGAACTAGTGATGGAAAAACATGAAATATTAATGTTTTTTCAAGCAATAAGAATGTTTGTCTTCTGACGAGCTTAGACAAGAAAACTGGAAACAAATGAGAGTCTCAGAATATACCAAGTTAATTACAAAAAGAGCAAGATTGGGAGATTTAAGCAAGTTGCTATTACAGGCCAAGGAACTTAATTACCTGGATTGACAAGTTCATTGTAAAGATCAAGCTGATTTCATGGTTGTCAATGGCTTCTCCGGGGTGTATTCTCCATTTTATGCATTTTTATAGTTATTTTCCTAAGATAATCAGTCTGAAATAAAGGGATATCACATCCAATCAATCCTTCCATCATCCATATCCGTCTTTGCAATTTTACATAGATAATCCACATATGAAAACTGGCAACTCAGGCCATCATTATAAGTAAATATACCTCGGTGTCTGCTTTAGAAAAGATCTTCTCCTCAAACCTTTCAGCAATCCTCCAAAGTTCTTGTGATCCCTCTGGATCAGTCACATCAAGATGTCTTTTTAACAGTTTCATTCTACAAAATAATCATAGTAGCCTAATAGTTAGAACATCCAAGTGACTGATATTTTAATATCCACAAATGAGAGAATATGATCATCAAAAATCAAGAAACATGCTTCTCCGCTATAGACTATGAGCAACACTAGCTTGCTAAAGCTCACACAGATAATGAATAAATTGTTTAAATTATTACCCTCTAGAATTTGTAAATGGTTACTAAACATAGAATGTTGGTATGTCAAAACTCAAAAAGAGAATAAAGAGGTAATTATATTTTATGATCTATCAGAATAGAATTTTATATAGGTTATTATTGATACAGTTTTTGCTATAAGACATCTATTCAGGCAAAGAGAAGAAAAATCAAAGGGAATGCAAAGTAATAATGTCATGAAATTGAAACCATTAAACCCAAAAACTTAAGCTGATAAAAAAAGGTAACATTAATGGTTATATCTCTAACACTTCCCCTCAAACAAGAGCCTCTTTCGGGTTTGTTTGATTTTTGCATAGGCCTTCTTTTCTCCTTTATTTGCCTTATGCTATTTTTTACTTTTGGGGTTCACCAAGGATTGGACTCTTAACCTTTCAGACATCGAGCTCTAATACCATGTCATGAAACCACTCATCCCAAAAGCTTAAGCTGATGGGAAAACGAAACATTAATGGTTATATCTCTAACAAATAAATCCTCCTAACAATCAGAAGAAAAGAAGAAGCACACAACGAAGAGAATAAATTTATGTAGCAAGCTACCCAAACTGTAAACATTAAAATAATAATGGACAAATCATTTGAACAATGGAGTGCTTTAAGACCTAACAGAAGCCAAATGCCTAATCTTATCCTAAAGTACAGCTTATTTGAAGCAACATGACCTGCATCCACAGGATTGCGGAAGTAAGCCTCCACCCAAATGATCAAAAATGAAGGAAATATCGTATTGTTGCAAATATTAGCTTTTTTAATTCTTATCAGTTGGTTGTTAATACCACAGCGCTTTTGTATCTTCTCTAGTTCCTCTATTAAAAGCATGCTCTGTGATCAAATTAGTTACACATGACAAATCTCATGGAAATATAGTTTATGACTAATTTTTCTTTTTGATGTGCAAATGCAGCCAAAAAAATATATATTCAGGATCTCAGATCACCAAGTACAACAAAGGAAGAAAATTACATTTTGTAGACAATTCTTTGTCGGGAATCAGGGCAAAAGTAATCTCTCCATTCTCTTTCTCTTGCTTCTGAAAAGGGATGACCAACATGAGCAGGCTCCAATTATTGGTATTAGTAAATTTATATTATGAGGTATAAATGATACAACATGTAATTCATTCCAGACGGAAATAAACAAAACAGAAAACAAAAACATTGTTAATGCACCAGAAACATGTGCATAGAACAACAGTATTCAGATAATCAACAGAATCATGCATTTGCCATGGACATGAAGGTAGCAATTCACTGCTTAGTAAATTAATCTATGCACAATTGAACAATATTTAAAATACCCATCAAAATCTGTGAAAAATATAGTTGATGGTCAACACGGGTACACCACATGTGCAACATGGATTATATAATAGCAATACAGCTAGAAAATTCAACTATAAAAGAACTCCAAAACCTAAAATGGGCTAGTGATACAAGAAGTTGACAGCAGTGTTCAGAAACTTACTCTCCATCAAAACCATCTTGCAAGCTATTTGCATAACATACTCAGTCTGAAAATAAAGATAAGAATTCATAAAGAAATTAGCACAAAAGCAAAAAATGGGAATAAAAAACGGCAACCACATTACATGTTCGGTCATTATTCTATAATGGCAGGTGATCATAGGTAGTCATTATAAGAATGAATCTCCAGATTTTGGGCCTACCTGGCTTGTAGCACCAGCATAACTTTTCTGCTCAATACTATGAGCAATTTTGTGAAATTCAAGGATTTCATCAAAACTCTCAGGAGGATGACCTAACTGTAAGTTATGCAATCTGTGAAATGAAAAAGAAAAAGGCTAAAAGAAGTCACCCAGCAGTTGAGGAACGAGAACAATAGACATTACCCAAGATGCCTAAGACCCTCCATCTTTCTCAATATACGCAAGCTGCACATTATTATTTGGTAGAAAGGCTAAATTTACCTTCCTGATAGACAGAGCACAAAGAAGTAAAGCCAAGTAACAATGGCATTCAGAGCATGGTTTTAAATCATGGTAATGATTTCAATTCTATTGTGAAATGCTATTAGAAAAAATTGAAAACAATGCCATGAAAATGCATCTGACTAAATTGTGTTCAACAATGCAATTGCGGATCCCGCAAAACAGTGACAATGTTGTGCTCAACCATAATCCGAAACCATGATCAGCAGCACGATTGCAGCTCTGATCTTGCAGAGGCCAAGATAGTTGGGAGAGTTGAAGAGAAGAAACAGAACATTGTAACATTGAAAATGAAAACAAACCCCGAGACTTACATATTGTTGAAAAAGCGTTGGCGGAAAGCAGGCTGCACTTCATCCCTCCAGTTACTTGTTGTGTCCATCACTGCGGTGATGATTGAAGGGTTGCTTCTCAAACTGAAATAAGGCACCAAAACTACAATACGTAAATCAAAACAGACTACAGACAAACCATATAGGAGTGCCATGCATTATAAGAATTCAAGGTTAAATGAAGAGATTGCTACAAACACCCGCAAAGTTCCGATCATAAGAAAGAAACAGGTATGATTCCAACGGGAAAGTAAACTAATGGGCAGTAGCAGTAACTAAAAGGGAATATATGAATTGAACCTCAAATGGTAAGTTTTGCAGGAGGATAAGGTTAAGGATGATGCTGATGATGATGGATGGTGCGAGATGAGAAGAGAATTCTTTAAATCCAAAACCAAGCCTAATTTCTACATTGCATGCTAACACATCTTTGCATGCACCCTTTGATTATGCCACTGGGCAATCTTCGATTAGTGTCTCAAACAAATACAAAGACACGGGAGTAAACAGAGATGTTTTGTAGCACTGAGATGGTACAGTAGGAGAGTAATACATTGTCTCAATGTGCATCTCAAAATAAAGCACACTAGTACCTATATATTCGGTACCTCTATCACAGTGTCTTGTCCCACCCTCCCTCGTTAAACAAATGCAGCCATATTGTAATGCCTGCTACACAAGTATTTTGTATGTGTTGATCAACATTGAGCTTCTTCTTCTTGATGAATGACAAGCTTTGTTCCCAACTCTTTCCTAGGCTTAGGGGAAAGCCCTTTAGCCAACATCTCCTCATCATACTTCCTTGCCATATCAATTAATCCCTTCTCGACAAGAGCGTCAATCAAAGCATTGTAAGCAGATGCATCAGGGCTGCACCCAAGCTGCTCCATCTTGTCCCACACCATGAACACCAGCCTTAGAAACCCCCATCTCGCAAACTTCCTCATCAGCATCACATACGTGTCCATGTTGGGCCTCACCCCACTCCCAACCATTCTATCAAACAACCCAATCATCTCTTTAGGCTTCTCAAGTGTCGCAAAGAAACAATGATATGAAACTGTGTTGGGATAGCAGTCATCCCTACGCATTACATTGAGCAATGCAAGTGCTTCCTTATGCCTATAGCTATCACACAAGAGCCTCATTATAGTGTTGTATGTTACCACAGTCGGCTTAATCCCCAACTCCTTCATCTCATTGAAGACCCTGATTGAGAAATCAACACCTTGGGAGAGACCAATTGCACGAATCACTATGTTGTAAACAACCACATCTAATTTGATCCTCTGGCTCTTCAGGTTCTTGTAGAGCTTCACAGCCTTCCATGACTTCCCACTCTTGCAGAGTATGTCCATGAATATGGAGTAAGAGTGAAGATCCTTGTGGACCCCTTTAGCGTCCATCTCCTCCCAAAACTCGCGGCACTTGCTCCACCAACCCATCTTGTACCACCCGCGAAGAACCATGTTGGAGATCTTGGTTTTCCCAACGCTATCGATGAAGCCAGCATCAATGAGAAGGTCCTTGTTGTTGCCGAGGACGATGTCTTGGGCTTCGAGGACGTGCTTGTGGTCGCAAAGGGCATCGATGAGGTTGGAGAAGGAGGTGTGATCCTTGAGGTTAAACTGGGAGAGGCGATGAAAGGTGGAAATGGCATCGTTTACGGCATGGGCAGAGGCATAGCGGTGGAACATGAGGCGGAAGGTGGTGTGATCGGGTTGGGAATGAGGGTTCCACCGCATGCGGTGGATGAGGTCCCAACAGAGGTCGAACTCGAAGTACTTGGCGAGAATGTCAAGGATGTTGTTATAGGTGGTGGTGGAGTGACGGAAGTGGTGGTGGGACTCCACCCAGTTGAAGAAGTCAAAGGCCTTCTTCCAATCGTTACTGAAGGACACAAGGGTTTCCCGAACCGTAGCTTCATCCAATTGAATGGAATCATCGGAATGAAACTTAAGGAAGAAGTAGCTACTGATACGATGAAATGAAGAGTGTTGAAGTCGAATGGCGCTTTTGCTTGAGAAGAGTGAATGCATTGCTTCTCTTCTTCGGTGCTAGCTAAATCAAACACAGCTTAATCTATGAGATTCATTAAACGGATGGTGTTCCTCCTTTACACTCAGCTAAATCAAACCCCCTATTTACACTCAGCTTTTCAATGAAACATTACCAATCATACACCAAAAACAGAGAGAACTTACAAATGACGGTTAATGCAATTGTAATTACTAGGAAATCGACAACGAAAATTAAACATCAGAATCATAGGAATAATCGACAAACCGGGATGTGTGTGAGAGAGAAAGAGAGAGAAAACCTGGAGAAGCGGCGGCGGCTGTTAAAGGCGCGGAGCTTGTTGGTTAGAAGAGAGACTCACGAGAGCTCAAGCAGAAAAGGAGAGAGGACCCAGAGAAAAATCGGTCACTGAAGCCTGGTCGAAACCCTAATCCAATGTCCTCACATTCGCGAATTGGGTGTTTCAAACGGGTCGGGTCAGAACAATTGGTCCGAAACCACAACAATCGGGCCGCCCCCGTTGGACGCGGCAGAATCGCGACGGAGGAATCGGAGCAGCTCAGCAGCGTGCAGAATCGTAGGATCGAATGCAGCTTTTTATTTTTCTCATTTATTTGTTTTGGACTAATTAAATGAACTTTGTTTATTTTAAATTGTAGTGTGCATTTTATTTTATAATAGGGCGGAACTAGATGAAATATTTTAGGGGTCAAAAATATTTGTATAATAAAATTTTAAAGAGGTTAAACTGAAATTTACATATAATTTATATGTAAAAAATTAAAATTATAGGGAGCATTGTCTCTTTTCTCTCCATGTAATTTCATCCCTGTTTTATAATAAATTAAATTATGTGGGTATTATTTATTTTAATCTTATTAGTCTCTGTGTGTCTTTTGTAATAGGAAATAATTTAGCAAATAATATTTTAAAAATTATTATAAAATCCATTTTAATAGATCAGTTATTTGTAGATTATGTTAATTTATAATTTTTTTATGACTACATAATATTATAATTGTGTCAGTAGATTAAGTGATTAACACATTTTATTTTGAAATAATCCAATCTTAAATGCTTAAAATAAATTAAAAAGTAAACTCAATTAGTTAAGGATTTTAATATGAAGAACTAGCATTGACAAAAGATAACCATGTTTTAGATATGTAAATTCACCGGAAAACAAAGGAATATTTGGCTATCTCAAACAAGTTATTTGCAAAACGTATTCTAGGGCTATTAAGGAAAAAAAAAAACTTTTAGAGTGTCATTAATAAAATCTTATGATACATCAAAGTAATATCTGACAATGCATTATGTTTTGGAGGTTTTAGATTTATTATCAATGTTATATTTTATTTGAAATTTACAAAAGATTTTGGCTACAGAAGTCTACTACTAATTATATGTTTATATTTGTAGGAGGAACAATAAGCTAATTTTGTAAGTTTAATCTATTATTGCACTATTTATTATATAAATTTATTAAGCAAATATGATAAATAAGTAAATAACTAAATATATATTTTTATATCATGGGCTTAGTCTTACAAGCCTAACCCATCTGCCTAGACTACCCGACTGAAACCTCATCCCAACCCAACTGAAACGAAGGTCCTCTGCGCCACTTTGATGCTTGGCAAGATGAGTTTTGTGGCCACCAAACGCTACTCTATCGTTGTAGCCTTACTCTTTCCATATTTTGTCTAAGGCCAAAATGACAAGCGAAATGCTGGTAACATGCTGTCGTTGTTGCTTATCGATGCCTTGTCTACTCTTTTTGTCATGGTTGCGACGACACTTGGTTGGACTTACTCGTGCATGGACTTCATCACTACCACCGGAATAGACGCCTGACTCCACTTTTAGACGCGCTTCACTTCTCCAAATCGGTTCTGGTCCTCAATGGTTGCCTCTGCATTCCTAAGTTTCGAACTCAGTATCCGTCACCACCACCCCGGCAGAGACGGTTACTAAGATACCTGATCAGGCCAGGTGTTGCTGATGCTGCTGTTTGGCTGAGGTGTCCTCCGATCTTGTTGATACCAATCTATTTTTTTATTAGAATTCAGTTGCATAGTTCTTGACCAGAAACAATGATTAGCACTAAAATTTGAAAAAATTAGTGAGGTTAAACACTATTTAAGACTGCTTGGACAGAAGTCACTTGTCAATTTTTTATTAAGTGGTCAATGCTTAGTCACCTTTAGTCACCAATAGCGTGGCCACCAGAGACGTCGCCTAAATTTAATGGACGATATCTGCACAATCTTGTAAGAAAGTTATTTGGCTGCAAAAATTTGCAAAGGAATTTAGACACAAACAAAAAAAATTAATAATTTGCGACAATTAAAATATCTTACATATTACAAAAAATCTATCTTTTCATTCAATAATAGAACACAAGATTTTAGTATCATTTTGTACTTGAAATGGTAGAAAAAAAACTTAAATGTAAAAAATCTAGACTTTTTTATTTAAATAAGTATAAGAAAATGATTAATTTTTATAATGCGCATGAATGAAAATTTGAAACAAAATGCACATAATCATCTCAAGAGTAGCACACACAAAATAAAATTACACTCCATTCCAAAAAAAACACTAACAAAATGAAGCCTCTAATTCACCTGCATCACCCACGAAATGAAATTTTCAATTCAGGCTGGGTGAACGCAAAGTGGAACTTGTCAGGTCTCCTTCCAAGTTGGGTATGCTAAGGACTTGTTTGGGTGAGCTTCTAAGAAAAGATCTTTTTTTAAAAGATCTTATTGAAAAGCAAAAGTAATTTTATGTTTGGATATCTCATGTAAAAAGGTCTTTTTATCTATCAATTATGTTTGGGTATAATAATATAAAAGTACTTTTTTGTTTATTTATTACATGAAAAACATCTTTTTTGTAAGGAAAAAAGATCTTTTAAAAAGAGATGTAAATTACAGCTTTTCAAAAAAGATCTTTTTTTATTTTACTAATGCTTTTACTTTTACTACTAGAAGTTTGTCAAACACGTTAAAAAATAAAAAAAGATCTTTTTTCATTGAAAAAAGATCTTTTTTTAACAAAATAATGGCGCCCAAACAAGCACTAAATACGAAATAAAAATTTTAAGTGGGACACACACAAAATTATCATTATAAATCATCTATGCAATTTCTTTACACTTATCTTTGACAAAGTTCTTTTTCTTATACAACTGAGGGCAATACCCATTAGCTAATATCCATTAGGTAGAAACAACATAATCTTTTACTTGGCTTCACTTTGAAGTTCGGTACAGTGCATTGAATAGTCTTGTTCCAATAGATTTTACTGACCATACCTGGAAAAATGCTCTAACAAATACAATAGGCCAATAGCTGCAACACAAAAGAACTTGGCTAAAAATGATTTTTTAATACAACTTAAGTACAAAATTAGAAGTCATAAAACTTTAATTAATTCATAATCATCATCGTTATTATTATGATTATTTTGTTAAAACCAATGTAAAACAGTAAAGTACAAAACACAAAACAAAATACTAATGAATCATGAGTCATGCTTCAACTAAAGTACCCTAATTGTTTGCATATATAATAAACAGTGCATGTCAGATTACAAAATTTCATCACCTGCTATATTATTAGCTAGGGATAACTGTAAAATTATATTTCTCATCATCACAGCACAATACCGATAAATCCATTATTAAAATGTTGTTCAACATAAACCAAAAATTTCAGTTGAAAAGAAGGACATTAGAATTATAAACCTAAGGTTGTGAATCAATTTTTGTAGCCTCAGACCGTCCTAGTTCAAAAAATGTTTCAACACATTAAATGCAATAACATTGCACTTCTGAATTATACAATTGCATCATAGGATATAGATATAACAATCCTTAGCTAGTTTAATTCAATGAAAATTAAATTCGCTTTTGCCTCTCGTGAAGTCGTCCAATT
This sequence comes from Arachis stenosperma, assembly GCF_014773155.1. Classification (NCBI taxonomy): domain Eukaryota; kingdom Viridiplantae; phylum Streptophyta; class Magnoliopsida; order Fabales; family Fabaceae; genus Arachis; species Arachis stenosperma. Next base: position 4,189,048 of record NC_080385.1, read on the forward strand.
CGCATTTGCCTCTTCTGAGATCGTCTAATTCGTGTCTGCCTCACCTGGAATACCATGTTAGCTGCGCAGTCAATCCTGCCAGCTCTATTTCGCTAGCGCCTTCCCTGGAATGGAGTGCAACTCTATTTCGTATATGCTGTCGCTGAAGTGGCCATGCGTATTTTGTTCCAACTTTCTATCTATGTGTATTCTGAAAATTAATATTTTTTAAAATTTATTTAAAAAAAAAGCCAAAAATCTATAATAATAATAATAATAATAATAATAATATAATAATAATAATAATTTTATAGATCTTTATCTTTATCTTTATAGTATACAAATGGGAAGCTCATATGCTGACGTGGCGCTCATACGTTGAATCTGGGAGTTCATTTGCTTAGATGTCGTCATTAGAAATTTTTAGAATTATATTTATTAATTATAAATTATTATTTGCTTAGGTTGTTATTTTCAAATTTTAAGTTTGGGTTGTTTTACTTAAGTTGTTATTTTTTAAATTTTAAATTATTTTATTTAAGTTGTTATTTTTTAAATTTTAGATTGTTGTACTTAGATTATTATTTTTTAAATTTTAAATTATTTTACTTAGGTTGTTATTTTTTAAAAATTTATTAATTCTTTTTACTATTATTTTTTAAAATTTTGTTGATTTTTTTAAAATTTGCAGCTACATACGTTCTTTTAAAGAAATTTAGAGTTTTAAAAAAATTTACGTTAATTATATTTCGGCTGTTACATACTAATATTACTATAACGATTTACGTTAGTTTAGATTTTTTAAATTATTATTTGTTTAGGTTGTTATTTTTAAATTTTAAGTTTGGGTTGTTTTACTTGGTTTGTTATTTTTTAAATTTTAAATTAAAGTCAACCAAATTTAAAAAAATTTAGTTGTGATGCAACTATAAAAGTATAAGTGATGAGAGATGTAAAGCACCACAATTTAAAGTACATCAATCCCTTTCTTTACATATATTCAAAATCTCTCTACTTATTCCAATGGCTGGTATTCACAAAATTGCTGACATCACTCCTACAATTGACAATTTGTGTGTACGTATACGAGTATTACGGTTATGGACACTACCAAGTTACGGAAAATTCTCCATTGTCATACTCAATTGAGATGGTTTGGCTCGATGAAGACGTGAGTTTTCTACTAATATTTTTCTATTTTATTTTAAATTTATATTATTTATTTGTTTATTTAGGGAATTTAATCATTAATTTTTTTTTTCAAAATGCTATTTGTGTTGTCTTGACTACTATAACTCATATTATGGATACTCCAGATTAGTGGTATGACCAATGTGAATGCAACACGTCCACATATGCTTTTACAAAAACTTTCAAATGTTCAAGTTGTGGCCGTCTTCCTTTTTCCATAACTCCAAGGTTATTTATTTATTTTTTAAATTAAAGTCTATGCACATTGGATTAGATATTGAATAGTCTATATTTAACTTTTTTTATGTTATTTTCTTTTTTAAGCAGGTACCGAATAAAGCTTGGTATCATTGATGATTCTGACTGTGCATGTTTTGTAGTCTTTGACAAGTAGGTAAAAAAAGTTTTGAAAAAGAGCTGTGTGGAGATACTTGATCCGCTCCTATTGATAAGATCTAACCAATATTTATTTCTAAAAACATAGTGAAGATATTTTTATTGGTAATTTTTATATTATTTATTATTAATATATTATGCAATACCCTTCAGAAAGGAGATTTATCGGATACACCTACACTTTTGCTCAACCTAATTGATAAGACCTTTCTCTTCATCGTTGAAGTTCAAATATCTGATAATCCACATTTTTCACCTTCTTATAAAGTTAAGAAGATGACTGATAATGTGGACCTTATAAATAAATGCAAAGAGACTCACCCTATTCAAATTGTGAGTATAATTATAAGTGTACTTTCTATTAAAAATTAATATATTTTTTGCTTCCTTAGTCATTAGTAGTATCTAATTTATAAATAATAATTAATAATTAATTATAATTTTAAGATGTTGACTACATCGGTGGTTTGCTTTCAATTTCAAAGACATCCTCAATCATTGAAGGGGAGAAAGTAGAAGGTGCTAAGGTATTTGTTCAAAAAATAATTTTTTTGTTTGTTTGTTCTCTCAAAATTAGATCTTAATTTTATTTAAAAAATATTAGTGAGATAAAATCAAAGGTTAGAAAGAAGTCTTTAATTTAACGTGGTATTTTGTACAGAATTTATTGTTTGAATTCTCCAATGAAGTTGCGGCCAGTGATGAATCCGAATTGTTGAAAAATGCTATTACACCAACTAAGCGATTATCCTCAGAGTCGGAAGAATTGAAGGTGGAAGGAGATACCTCAACTTGCAAGAAGATTAAGATTGAGAAAGAAACTTGAGAATTTGGATGCACATGTTTTGGAATTCCTTTTAGAGTCTACCTAATAGAATAATGCCAATCATATATTTGTTTTGGTGGAAACATTGTCTTTTCTTGAGTTGTTATTTTTCTTTTGGTTCTCTTCGATTTTTATGTTTGGAATTTAGAATTTTTTTTAAATGTAAATTGAAGTTATTTGGTTATTACTTGTGGTTTTATTTTTAATTTAATTTTCACCGTTGATATTCTGATAATATCTAATTTAATATTTAATGTCATAAAGTTATAAATTTTTTCTTTGAATTATTGTTGATACAATTAAGTTAGTTATTAATTTTTAATGTGTATTTATTTAAAAAAAATCTAATTATAATTTTAATTAAAGTATTATGGTTAGAATTTTAAATTTAAATTCAAATATACTTTTTTTTGAATTTTTACTTAAGCAATTGGGTTTGAGAATATTTTTTAAGAATTTATATAATTTATAAGCTACTATGCTAATTACAAAGAATTATAATAAAGTAAATATAATTACCAGTCTTATTAAGATGTGAGATTATTTATACTATTTAAAAAAAATATAATACTGTTTAAATTTTAGAAAAGGTATAATAAAGTTAATACTGTTTATGATGAAACTAAAAAAAGTTATTTTTAAATTAACAAATTTCTATATTCCTAATAGACAACGAACATTTTATTAGAAAAATTTATTTCAAAATTTAAAATTTATACTAGCTAATTAGAAAATTCTATTTAAAAATTTGAAAATTGAATTTCTAATACTAATTTCTAATTAACTAAGTTCTTAACCATTTCGATTTTTAAATTTAAATTTTTTTACTTGCCATATTTATAAATTTTTATTATTATTTTTTAGATTATCTCTCCACAAGAGAAGTATTTTCATCTTTTTCTCTCTTTTTAAATATTTTTTCTAAATTTACCTAATTTATAAGGTTATTAATTTTTAGATTATATTTAATTTTATTTATTTTTATAGATAAATAATAGGATTGATACTATTTATGACGAAACTAATAAAAATTATTTTTAACTTAACAAATTCATATATTCTTAATGAACAACAAACGTTTAATTAAAAAGTTTATTTAAAAATTTTAAATTTGCACTAGCTAATTAGGAAATTCTATTTAAAAATTTGAAATTTAAAATTCTAATACTAATTCCTAATTAAGTGGCTTCTTAACCGTTTTGATTTTTAAATTTAAATTTTTTTATTTGTCACATTTATAATTTTTTTCTATTTACTTCGTTTACATTGTTATTTTTTAGATTATCTCGGCACAACAATAGATGTACTTTCATCTTTTTCTCTCTTTTTACTTATAAGTTATTCATTTTCAATCTCTTTATTTAAGGAAATGAAAAAAAGATTTTAACTATAACTTGAATTTATTGATCGTGAGATTAAACTTATATTTATTTGAAAAAAATACTTTCATAAAAAAATATATTATTTTTCGTAAAATATGTTTATGTAACTAAATAAATGAGAATAAAAAGGAAATTAAAGCAACCAATGAAAATAAAAGCTGTGTGATTTCACATAGACATAAGAAGACACTAATTTCATATTCTATATGGTAAGTTAGACATGAGAAAAAATTGTAAAAAAATTAGTGTCTCAGTATTTTAAAGAGACACAAAATACATATTTTTAATAGGTGTTTGTGTATGACTATGTCTTTCATTATTTTTGTCTAAGTAAACAAACACCATACATGTACTCTGTGTACTCCCGTGTCTATGTTTTGATAGACATGTATACCAAAAATAAACGCTGCCATATGTGTACTCCTGTGTACTTTATTTTTTTTAATAATATAAAAAAATTAATAATAAAAATGTATTATGTATAATGTATATATATTTTTAATTAGTTAAAAAATTTATTTATTTAGTATTTTCAAGTATATATTGAAAGATGCAAGAAGTCCAAAGAGAAGCAAGATTGAAGAGAAAATTGATATTAAAAGACAAAGAAAATATAAAACGGAGCACAATTCAAGGTAGATTTTATACAAAAAAATAACTAACATGTCATGAATATTTTGGCCGAATGAAAGCCCATAAAATACAATATTCTCTATATATTATTTAGCTATTGACAAGTATTTGTTTGCATGTGAGATTGTGTGAAGAACCTTAGCGTATGATATTCATCAAAGGTGGCCTTTAATGATGAGATTAACCTTTTATTTGCCTGGAGAGCAAAATATTATCTTTAAAGATGATGACGATCTTGAAGAAATCGTGGAAGAAGAGGAAGAAAAATGTACGATATTCTTAACATGGATGGAGGCCAATAAAAAACTTGAAGCAGGTCAAACTTTGACGTATGGTGAGTTTCCAAATCAATTTGTTTATGATAGAGAATCAAGGGAATGGCATCCATGCAAAAGAGTGTATTGTATCGGGAGGTTAAATTATGTTCCACCGGGTACAGGTGATATTTATTATATGAGAATTTTGTTAGCTGTTCATAGAGGTTGCACAACATATGAGTATATTAGGACAGTTAATGGAATTACATATTCTAGCTTCCAAGATGTTTGCTATTCCATGGGACTACTGTGCGATGATAGGGAATTCATTGTAGCTATTAATGAGGTAGCTGAACTCGCATCTGGTCATCAATTGAGAAAACTATTTGCGATGCTACTGATATCTAATAGCAATAGCAATCCAGAGCGTGTTTGGAATGCAACTTGGACATTATTAGCTAATGGAATACTATATGAGAGGAGAAACGCTTTGAAAAACCAAAGTATTTTACTATGTCTTTTTTTATATCAAGATTGTATTCTCTTATTATCTTTATTTTTATTAATAATATTAATAGTTTTATTTTGGAATTACTTATTAAATATTTCATAAAATAACCATGTGCTTTTACTAGGACTAAACATGACTCATGACGAATTGAAAAATCTCTGCCTTATTGAGATTGATGAGAAGATATTCAACAGCAATGCGAGATCTTTAAGAGACTATCAATTAATGCCATATCCTGAGATGTCTGATATTCGCCTTTTTCAGAATAAGCTAATAGAGGAGGATTTAGCATATGACACAAATGAGTTGACTCATACAAACTTATATACGAAACAAAAGATGACTCATGAGCAAAGGTTAGTATTTGATGAGATACTCAATGTTGTTATTACATACTCTGGTGATTTTTACTTCTTTATGGGCATGGTGGGTGTGGTAAGATATTTATTTGGAATGGACTTTCTTCTACTATTCGGTCTAGAAGAAAGATTATTTTAAATGTCGCATCCAGTGGAATTGCTTCTTTACTCCTACTTGGTGGCAGAAGGACTCATTCTAGATTTTCAATACCCATTACAATTACTGATGAATCTACTTGCAACATCAAGCATGGCAGTTTGAAGGCTGAGCTGCTCATCCAAAGTAGCTTAATAATTTGGGATGAAGCTCCAATGCTCAATAAATGTGCTTTGAAGTACTTGATCGGACGCTCAGGGATCTTATGTCAGTTACCGATCAACATAAAACACATAAACCATTTGGTGGTAAGGTTGTTATTCTAGGAAGTGATTTCATACAGATACTTCCGGTGATTCCGAAAGGAAGTAGACACGATATATTGGCATCCACTATTAACTCATCCCATCTCTGGTCATTTTGTAAGGTTCTGAAACTGCATACGAATATGAGGCTTCTAATGTCTTCTTCGGATCAAGATGAAGGTGAAATGAAGAGATTTTCTAATTGGATACTTGATGTTGGAAATAGAAATATTGGCTCTATTGTTGGTGATGAATCAGAAGTTGAAATTCCAGATGATCTATTGATTACAACTACTGATGACCATTTGGTAGACTTTGCATATCCAAATTTGTTGTAAAACATGTCAGATTACAGGTATTTTCAGAGTAGGGCAATTCTTGCACCCACGCTTGAGAGTGTCGAGAAGGTAAACGATTTTGTCTTGACAATCTTTCCAGGGATAAAAAAGGAGTATTTGAGCTCTAACACAATATGTCAAGCTGATGAGAATGAAGATGTACAACAAGAGTGGTTCACACCAGAGTTCCTAAATGACATCAATTGTTCGGGACTACCCAATCACAAGTTGACTTTGAAGCCAGGAGTCACTGTAATGCTACTCTGAAACATAGACCAGACTTCGGGTTTATGCAATGGGACAAGATTATAGTTAACGAACTTGGCAGCAACGTAATTGGAGGGACGATAGTGACCGGTAGAAATATTGGAGATAAAGTGTACATTCCAATAATGAACTTGATCCCTTCAGATTCAGGATTGCCATTTAAGTTCCAACAGAGACAATTTCCATTAACAATATGCTTTGCAATGACCATTAACAAGAGTCAGGGTCAATCATTATCACATGTAGGACTTTATTTGCCAAAATCAGTGTTCACCCATGGACAACTTTATGTTGCTTTGTCAAGAGTTAAGAGTCGCAGTGGCCTCAGGGTTTTAATTCTAGACGAAGACGGTAATCCAAAGTTATCAACAACAAATGTCGTGTTCAAAGAGGTTTTTAATAATATTTAGGTAAGAATAATATTATTTTCACTTTAATAGCATGTTATGATTTATACTTTTGTACAAATATTTACTATAGATATAACTAATTTATCTATAACTCCTTTTTCAGATTTGAAATGAAATGTGTAACAAGGAGCACAACATCCTATGCCAATTGCTTTTCTAATGAAGTTAGTAAGATACTAGATTGTCGATAAATTTTTATTAGCTTTTTGATAAAAAAAAATTTAGTGTAAAATTAACATGCTATTATTACAATTATATATGTTTTTATTTTTTTCATGTCTCCCTCCTTATGATTCAAGAATATTATAAACTTCAAACTCTTCTATTTATATTTTACTTTGAATAAAGATAAAACAACATATTTAACACGTTTATTATATAAGGACGATAATAGTGTTATACTAACTTTAAAAAATATATAGGTATAAAATATTATTTTTAATTTAATTTATCAAATTTAAATATAAGCCCGTGCATCGCACGGGTTTAACACTAGTACTATGATAAAGTCAATCAGTATAAATAAATTTAAGTGGTTCAAATCTTTTGTTAATCTATTAAAAATTGTGAGCATGGTAGATATATCAAAAGAATAAATTTGAGTAGAAAATTATAAAAATAATTAAAATAAATCCTTTTGATAAACATTAAAAAAGATAAAATAAAAAAGACGGAAGAGATGCAACATGCAAGCAGAGGCATAGCCTCATAGTAACCAAGGGAGACCATGATCCCCTAAATTTTAATTGTTTTATATAAATTTTAATTTAATCCCTTAAATTTTTTATTCTAATGTTATTTTATTGTCAAATTAATTATTTTTAGCCCCTTCTTATATGTGACCAAACTCCGCCCTTGGATGCAATATCATTTTTAGACCAAATGATGACTATATATTCATAAGGTGAATGCTAAGTCGGCAACATTATTAATTTGATAGAAGATACATTGTAGTGAAATTAATGTATGTTGATATTTTCATTTTCCCACACTACAAGCTATTTGAAGCATATGATATACTTTTAAATTATTTTGTGTGAAACCAATTTTAATTGGTTAGATAATTAACTCACTCATTTATTTAAATAAATATTAAAAATTTAAATTTAATTTCAGATAAATATCAAAAATTCAAATTCTACCGCACATAGCGGAGCTTCCGAGTTGAGAGAACACACAAGAGTGATGCTCAAAATTGTTGCATGAATCATCGAAGGGAAAAAATTAGCACTAGAGGTTGTTGACTTTGTTGTCATAATTTGTTTTTCAATATAGCATCGGAAATTGTAGCGATTTAAAAACAACGCAAACACATTTTTGAAGAAAAAAAATACTCCAAAATGTAGCGTTATGAGCCGACACCGTTTTTTTAAGGAAAAAAACAAATCACTCACATAAAGATATTTAAAACATCTTTTTTTAATGATATTTTTTAATAATTAAAATTTAACACATATAATCAATTAAATCGTGTTATTTTTGTCAAAATTAGACTAGACAAATTAATTTGAATAAAAAAATGATAAATCAAATTTTAAATTGGTCTAAATTAATATTATTTTTTTATAAAAAATTACCGCAATACCCTTATTATAGAAAATAATTAAAATACTTCTAATATATTTATTAATTCTGAAAATTTTAAATTTAAACTCTATGACAACAGAAAAATAAAAAATTAGAATTTAAGATTCTCAAAATTAATATATATATATATATATATATATATATATATATAATAGAAATATTTTAGTCATTTTTTATAATAGGGTATTATAGTCATTTTCTATAAAAAATAATATTAATTTAGACCAGTTTAAGATTTGATTCATTATTTTTTCGATCAAATCAATTTGTCTAACCTAATTTTGACAAAAATAATACGAATTAATTGATTATATATATTAAATTTTAATTACTAAAAAATATCTTTAAAAAAAAATTTTTAAGTATTTTTATTTGAGTGACTTTTAAAAAAAAACATATTGCTGCAAATAAAATTTGTGGCAATTATTCCGACAATTGCAAAGTCATCTCCACTAGATTTTTGCCACACCAACCATTGATGAGGTTTCAAAATTGCTAAATAAAATTTATATCTGACATCAATAATAATGTTACGTAAATATAAAAATAATTATTAAATTAGTTATTAATATAAATATATATGTATATTAAAAATAAATTAAATAATATATATAAATATATATAATAATTAATTTAATAATTAATTTTTATGTATACATAATATTTTTTATTTGACAAATTTTTATAGCATGTCACACTTATTTAAGGATAATAACATATATTTTATCCACACATTCTATCCACATATATCTAATTCAATCTAATTTGGTTGGATAGAGTAGGGTGCGAGTAAGATATGGTGCATGTTAAGTCTTAATTTTATCTGGCCAATATATCTTATATATATATATATATATATATATATATATATATATATATATATTATATATTTATATAAAAATATGTTTTAAATAGATGTTGAATAAAAAAATTTTCACTAAATATAAAAGATCCTTAATTACTAAGAGAATATCATTAATTGATAATTTAATATTTTTTTTTACATAAAAATCAATTCTATTTCAAATTATCATCAAACTATATAATAATATTATATTTTTTTTGGTAACTCACAAACTATTGAAATGAAAATGACAAAAACATCTTTTTATGAAGATATTTTATTAAAAAATATGACTTATTTATTTAGTCACACTTTAAACAAAGACAATACTTTTAAAACATATCAAAATCTAATTATACAATCTATCTTAAAAAAATAAAAAAAAAATTTATATGAAGACAATTATAAAATCTTTATAATAATATCCACCTATATAAAAATCTCAGTTCGTAAATAAAGTTAGAATTAAATTTAAATCATATCCTACTTTACCTATTGTGACCGCTACACCTACTCCTTAGATTATGTGTTACCCTAAAGTCTATTTTGTTCTTGGCGCCAAATATGCATGAGAATTGAGAAAGCGCCAGGGGATAGAAATAGAATATAGTTTTGCGTGTTAATTTATAGATATATGGATGTGCCAAAAAGTTCAGCATTAATACTTAATAATAATTAATAAACATTACCCACCATGAATAGGTAAACAAGTGCCACATCATCAAATTAAATAAACCATGGATCATTGCGTAAAATGGGCAAGAAGTTAGTTGATGCATGTTCAAACGTTACCCTAAATATATATATATACAAAGAATTATTTTGAAAGTCCATTATTATTTCTTGGTTATTTAGGTGGGGAAAGAGATTGACAGTGATGAATTAATTGTTTGTTCCTTAACAACTCATATGTTTTAATTTTCACTTTTGAAAACCGTATGTTTGAATATTTGAAACACAAGAAAAAGCTTAAACAATGTGGGTTTTTCTGAATTCTGATTAACCAACCACGCTTCTTGGTTCTTTTTTTTTTTTTCCCAAAATGTGGCAGTGAAGTTGAAAGAAATCGTTCTACCTATTCTCTAATTAGGTATAAATATAAAGTCTTTTGGTATATAAAATAAATAATAATGCGAGGGAACTAAGGTTTCAGCAAAAAATTACTCAAATATTTCAGGATAAATTTAAAATCTCTACGTGGATGGTGTTTATACTAGGCATTAGGATATTTTTTTCTTTGTAAATTGGATGATTCTGAATGTGTTTTCTAATTCATCATGTTTTAGACATTTGAAGAGAGAAAAAGGATGAAGAAACGAAAGCTAATTAAATCAGTTTTCATGATTCACGTTGCAATGATACTGAACGTATCTCTTCCTAATTTGAATGTGGTAAAATATTTAATAACTAATATTTTAAATCATAAATAAATAAAACTAATTACTATATTTATAATTAATTAAGTTATTCTATTTTTTTTAATTTGGAGTTGTTCATATACTTTTTTTATAAAATATTGGTTTTTCTATTTTGGTTTTTTAAAAGTTTTTTTTCTTTTACTGAGTTTTAATCTAATAAAATTTAAAAGATTTTGATTTCATTCTGTAATAATTTTAAAGCTAAGTTTTTAAAAAAATCACACATGAATCAATTTGTTCTCTAAAATTCAACGCGTCAATTTGTGAATTTATTTCTTCTAATTAATAATACTTCAGAAATAATAAAATCTAGAGTTACGTATAGACCTGGCATTACAGTTACTGTTGGATATAATGTGAGCGTTAGAATTATTTCTAGTTAAGGGCTTAACAATTTATTGTAATAATAATAAGTACGTTCTTTTTTTCCTGTGGAAGAAGTTCATTATTGTGCACCTCAGATTGGAAAGGTAGATTGTTGAAAATTCTACGGTGGCTAATTGATTTTTTATGTTTGCCGTAACATTCAAAATTTTTTTTTTAAAATTTTATTAACTTCCTCACTTTAAAAGAATTTGATATTTTGATTATGTTTTTGTTTACTTACATTATTGTTAGTTTAAAATCAACTTCGGTTAGTTGATCGTGATTAGGGGGGTTTATGGTCCGGTCTGATTCAAAAATTTAGTTCGGCTCAAAATTTTTTAAGGACTGATTTAGTGTGATTTTACCGAGTTTAGAGTTATCATTATTTCGGGTCGGGCTCGAACCATAACTCGAGTCACCCGAACTCGACCCAGTGACTCAGTCATCATACACAATTAATATTTTGTGTTATTAGTGATGGAGGATGGCTATTTTTATGTAGAATTTAAGTATTGTAAACCTTAATATTTTGTGTTATTAGTCATTATAAGACTATAAGTTAATGTTTTATATTTAAAATGCATAAGACTTTAGACTAATGCATAATATTGTGTTATTTGTATTGATTTAAATATTTGGTGTTATTAGACAATATTAGTATTGATTGTGGTTATACTTTAATTTTAGGGAAGGGTTGATTCTTGTTATATTTTTCTAAGTGAATTTTACCATGTCAAATAATGGTTGGAGTCTTGAAAATTTAGATATTTTCACATGCTAACCTACAAGAAAGTAATGTTAATGGTCCGGTTTTCACCTAGTATAATCGTGGTCCGAAAGTGTGTAGATTTTATCAGTTTAGGGTCGAGTTAGGGTCTAACAAATAAGCCCGGTATATATTTTGGGTCGGATTTGAGTCACATCAAATCCAATTTTATCCGGCCCATAAATATCCCTAATTGTGATATTCATTCGTTCGTTTAATTAAATATTAAAAATTTAAATTTTGTCTTCTATATAAAACAATTTATTAATGACTCGAATTAAGGAATACAATGAGAAACTAAAAAAAGAATTATTGTTAGTTTATTAGATTTTTTTTTTCTTTTTTACCAACTTTGGGCTTCTTTTAATGTCATGATTTTTTCCTAACAAATATAATTCCGTATTTCCATTGCTATATGGGTTTTGTTACGGTAGGTAACCGGAGATTAGCCCAAGGGATGGCGTTTGGCGGCCCAAGTGAGTGATGGAGGAAGACTCCAGGTAGGTTCGCAACTCGGGAGGCTCCGTCCGACTTGTGCTCGCGTGTGAATGGGGGGTGGTACCTGCAAAGACACTCCGATGCCTAAGTTAGCAAGGGTGTAAGCAGGTCTTATAGAGTATTGGACTTAGGGATACCTGAGGGGATGTCAGTGTATTTATAGAGGTGAGCCAATAACCACCGTTGGTGTAGTGCCGTATCTTTAGGGTGGTAACCGTCCCCATTATCTTGGGGAGGTTAAGATATGGCTTCACGAGGCGGTTAAAGAGATTTTAGGGGCGGTTACTCATTTGAATGAGTATTTATCTGCCAGCTGATCTCACATCCGACCTCTTCATACCAAGGTCGTGGTTGACACCGACTTCTTATGTGAAAGTCGGTATTTTGTAAGGCTTATCCTATTGGATTAGGCCTTTCGGTTGGACCTGGGCCCTTATCATTGGGCCAGGGTATGAACAGGTTTGTTGTGGGGAAACATATGAAATTTGCTGTGTCATTCATTGGATGACCTATGATGCATTGGTTGGGTCCTCAAAATTTATTGCCATAAGATTTAAATTAAGATACCAAGTGTATATATATATATATAGTCTAATCTTACAGATTCTAAATTAAGAGTATCTTTAGGTTTAGGTAGCTAACACGTTTTTGTCAATAGAGCAATATTTTTTCAAAAACGTGTGTTAAATATCAAATTAGGCTTTAATGTTCAGTACTTTATTAGTTCATCCTATTTATATTATTTCTACGTTTTATTTTCGTTCTTTGGTCAAAATTCAAATTTTCTTTAATTTCCAATTATATCTTTCCATTTTCAATCACTTCTTGATTAGTATGTATTACAATATTACTAAGATAAAGATAAATTAAATTTTTATAATTTATTTTAATTTATTACTAAATAAAATATAAAAATATTAATTTTTATTTTTTTGTTTTTAATATTTTATTTATTTTATTCTATTCTTAAAACCAAACACAATCTAATGTAACATTTTCTACATGACCACCACCATCATTTCCAATGACAACATCAATAACAATTAGAGGTGTTAAAACGAATCAAATTTATTGGATTAACCAACTAAATTCATCAAAAAGACGAATCAACTAAAATTTGGAACTTGCCAAGTTCGTACGACCAAATCATATATTTTGGTAGGATGGGACGAACCAGGCCAAGGTTTCTTTCTTTTTGAAAAAAAAAATTAATTGAATTAATTTTTAAAATGACCTATTAGAGAAGAAAAAGATGATGATAATAAAAAAAAAAAACACAAAGAAAGGAAGGATGAGAAAAGGGCTAAAAAGAAAAAAAATTAATTTTAATAAAAAATTATAAATAAGATAAAAATAAAAATAAAATGTTAAAGACAAAAATGAGATAGATTAAACATTAAGGACTAATTTTTTCCTTGTTAATGTATAATCAAGATTAATAAATTAAAGAGCATAAAATATAATAATTTTCTGTTAATTTCTCAATAAGTTTTAATTTATGTATTGTGTAATATAAATACAAATTATATTACATACATAAAAAATTAATAAAAAAATCCTACCTTAAGCTAAAAGTTATTCCAACGCCTGCTAGCTAGTCAAGAATATTTGGTATAATCGAAATAGGTTAATAATTTAACAAGTCACTTCACTGTTTTATTATCAAACCTTTTCAATTTCAATTTGGTATTTGTTATTCCATTTAACAAGCCATTAGCCATCGCTGATCAATCTAAGTAACTAGAGAAATTTTTACTGTGCCTATAATTTTTGTGTCTAAATTATCTAAATATAAGTGTCAATAGATAGAATTCATTATTTTTTATAAAAGTTAAAACATATGCATTTTGTAGGCTCCATAAACATACCAAATAATTATTACTAATTTATTTTTTCTTTCTTTTTTTTATTAAAAAAAGAATAATTGAAAATGCAGTGTCATAAAAATTGAAGTTAGACAATAAACATTGATCTCTCTCTTCTTTTTCCTCATAACTTCAGGGGTGAGTTGACTTTGACCGTATAAACCAAAAACACCCAAAGAAAGAAATAGTAGGCCCCAAGAAACCAAGAGATACTAAAAAACATAAAATGCGTTGATAACAAATTAATTAAGTCTCATCATAAATGCCAAAGTTGAATACTCATAATATTCACAAAAGTAGTCCTGAACTCGAAACAACCAAGTGTTCGATCCTTGACTTCATTCATTATATAAAACTATTTATAATTTCTACATTTTTTTCCTTTAATTTTTTTTTTCAAAAATTAGGAGTAAAATTCAAACTCAAAATTTGTAAGTTAAAAAAAAACTATATCATTTGAGTTATAATTTGTTGATTTTTTTCTCCTTTTTATTAATAAGCAAGCATTTTCTGTTTGTATAATCTATTATTATTATTATTATTAAATACTTTCATATTTATTGTTTTAGGTCTTAATGAAAACTTGAACAAAAGTTTTGTAAATGAAGAAGAGGCAAATATAGACCAATATATAACAATAGTTTAAGTTTAAGAAAGACTTTTGTACGAAAAGTACGTGATATATATATATATATATTTGATAACTTAAATTTTTAAGGAAAAAATAGCGAGACACACAAAGATATAATTAGAAGATTCAATGAGCAAAATTAAGTGATGACTTCATATGAAGTTGATATCTGAGAGTCGTTAGATGAAAATTTAGTCAAATTAATTAAATTATCTAATGACTTTCGAGTATCAACTTCACATAAATTCGGCTTCACCTAAATTTTCACTGCAAAATTATTATGTGTTTCATTAATTGTCTTTACCAAATCAAAGTTTGAAGTAGTCTCTTAAGTTTGTCATATAGTTTAGTTTCTTCAAATGTTCCCCTGCTTATTTAAAGTTGGTACCTATCTCTCTTAAACAAAATAGTATTATATAAAATCAATTTAGATGGTCAAATAATTTATTTATTTAATAAATAAATATTAAAAATAAGAATTCTATTATATATATAATAATTTATTATTAATTAATAACAAATTTTTAAATAAAATTTGATTAACAGTAAATTATTAATTTTATCTCTTATCAAATTGAAAAATATTGTGGATTGACTATATTTATTAAGGATATAGAGTTCTCATCTAGTGTTGCTTTCTCAAAAATTATGACTTTTTTGTTTCTATATTTTTGTTATCTAAGATTGCATTGTTTTTTAGAAAAGAATAAAATAAGATAATGAGAACAAGACACAAAAAATAGAGACATAAAATTTTGTGTTCTTGTATTTTATTTGGTGATAAATTAGAATAAATTATGAAAATCTAATTTATTCTCATTTTTTTCATTTAAAAAATTTGAGAAAAAATATAATAACAAAAAATATAATTATAAAAAATTAACAAGAATAATAATGAAAAAAATTGTGTTTTTTGTTAGTGTCTCTATGTCTTTTCTATCAAGATGGATACAAAATATACTAATTTAGTATTTCTGGACACATTATCGCTATCCATATCTCATCTATCAAACAGTCACAAAAGAAAATATCTCATCTATTAAACACAATTTTGTGTCTCCGTATTCCTATCTTAGTGTCCTGTTCATGAAAATAAACGTAGCCTAAGTTCTAAATCTTCTAGAAGGGTTCGTCTTGACAGTAGAAGCATGCAGTTCATCTTTTTTTTCCTTTGAGTAAAGTATTGTTTTTATTCTCAACGTTTGGGGTAAGTCCCAAAGTTGTCCCTAACGTTTTAATCGTCCTATTTAACTCCCTAACGTTTCAAAATTGGCTCAATGTTGTCTTGCCGTTAGAGATCCGTTAACAGAATTGACGGCGAGACAAAATTGAGACGATTTTGAAACGTTAGGAACTTAAATAGGACGAAAACGTTGGGGACAAAAATGATACATAGAAATAAATAATTTTAGTTTTATCCTTCAATAATATCAATTTTTTACGGTACATAATATTCAATTATTTTTTAATCACATATAAGTAAATTACACTTAATCACATTACTTTCATTCTAAATAATTTTTTTATATTTTTATATTAATTTTAAGTGTAAAATTATAAAAAAAATAAATTTATTTAGAATGAAAGTAATGTGATTAAGTATAATTTACTTAGATGTGATTAAAAAATAATTGAATATTATGTACAATAAAAAATTGGTATTATTGAAAGATAAAACTAAAATTTATTTCTATGTATCGTTTTTGTCCCCAACGTTTTCGTCATATTTAAGTCCCTAACGTTTCAAAATCGTCTCAATTTTGTCCTGCCATTAATTCTGTTAACGGATCCCTAACAGCAGGACAACATTGAGTCAATTTTAAAACGTTAGAGACTTAAATATGACGATTGAAACGTTAGAAATAACTTTGGGACTTACCTCAAACATTAAGGACAAAAACGATACTTTACTCTTTTTTCTTTATATATATAATATTAGAGTCCCGCTAGAGAGACAATGAAATATATATACAATGTTATGTTACTATATATATAATACAGTTTTATCTGTTAATCATTGATACTAATTGTTGTTAACGTGAAATATTAACTTGCATATATTTAAATAAATTACTCTTTAGAATAAAGTGTAAAATAATTTTTGAACAGTTTAACAAATTTTTAAATAATTTTTAAAAGATTTTAAAAATTCTAAAATAATCTTTTAAAATTATTTATATATAAGTGTTTCTAAATTAATAAATTTTAAAATTGTTGGTCTATTAATTTTAAATTTAATTATTTATATACAAATAATTTCTATGTATTTTTTAAACAAATTATAAATTAATTTTAAAACACTGTTTTTGAAAAAAAATTACAATTTAAAATAAATGAGTTTATATTTTTTTACCATACAAGATATTAATTTAATTTAATTCAATTTATAGGTGTCATATTCTATAACCTTCTTTAACTATAAAGAAGAGAATAAACTATTATTATTTGAAGAGATAAGAGAACTTCTAGTTAATATAAAATTTTTCATATAAATAATTGAGAATATTTGTGAAAACGTTTACGAAAGCAACACTTTAAAACTTATTAGGAATGACAATGGGTCTCCATGGAGACGAGGACATGCCCCCACCCCCGCCCCGTGGCCCCAAAAGACCCCTCGCCTCCACCCCGTATTCGTGACGGGTAACGGATACCCAATATCTGCCGAATATTCATTCCCCGTGGATATCCCCATGGATCTTCCTTTAAAAAAATATAAAGAACTCAGATTTCAGAAACAATGCACATTAACAATTCTTTCATAACAATGGAGATTAACAATTTTGATTTTAGAACAATTTTAAAGATCTCAGGTCTGTACAATGCAGATTTTGTAACAATGCATATTAACAATACAGGTTTTAGAATAACTTTAAAAATTCCAAATCTATATAATGCAGATTTCATAGCAATGCAGATTAACAATAGATTTCAAAAAATAAAAAATAAAACACACATATCTGTAGATGACGAGGCACGTGCAGTCAACAGAGACGAGGAGCAGACCTGGAGATGGAGTAGACGGCGACAGGAAATCGGCCATGTGCAGATGGCAACATGTAAATCTATGGTAGAGACGACGATGGGTAAATCTGTGGCAATCTGACGAGGAAGAGGAGGGATGGAGCGTGAGGAGGAGTTCTGACGACATTGTCTGCGAGATAGAGAGAATTTGACAACGATGAGCATGCTAGATGCTGCAATGATGATTAGGTGACACTGTGGCAAGCAATTCATTGACAAAGGGGCAGAACTTGATGAGAAAAGGGGAAAAAGAGAAGGGGGAATTTGAGGCGACCTCGCTGAAGGAGGAGGAGCTCGCCGGCGAGTCTAGGAAGTGAGTAATGGAGGTGGCAGCAGTGATGAGGAAAGAATTTGAGAGCAAGGCTCGTGTGAGTGAAATCAGAAATTGATATATATATATATATATATATATATATATATATATATATATATATATATATAGTGGAGATATTTTAGTAAATTCATATTTATAGGTTTTAAAGGGGTATTCACGGACGGATATCTCTACCTCTGCCCTGCCCCGTTTACTAAATGGATACCCATTTTCCACTCCACGAAGAAAAATCGGCCCTCAAACTTGTCCCTCGGTGGGTAAATTTTCGTAAATACCTGTCCCATCGAAAAAAATTATCATCCCTAAAACTTACATGCAATGCAAACTAATGTAGACAATTTAGAAAATTCCAACGTGAACCTTTTAATATATACTTTGCAACACTTGATGTGGAGGATATCATTAGCACTATGCCAATCATTGTTAAGGAAACATATTGATGCATAACTAACTACTATGCATTGAAAGTTAGTTATGCTGCTATTGTTTTCTATTACTAAGTGTTGAAATTAGTTAGTAGTTGTAACCAAATATTTAAGAGATTGTTACGTACCTGGAGAGAGAGAGAGAATGCTGAGTCAGCAGCAAAGGCAGCCAAAAAAAAAAAAGAAAATAATCCCTTTACCTTATCATTATTCTAGAAGAAGCAATAAAAAAGGAGGAATAATAGGACAGAAAAAATGTGTAATCGTAAGTGACAATAATTGATGATTGGATTAGTCAGAGGAGAGAATCAGGGAGGCGTAATCGTAGGAGTTGAATGCTAATTATGATAATTAATTTGAGGAAAGGCAATAAAAGGAGGAGTTGATTAGGTAAGAGGTAGGAAAAGACTTGGAAAGGCCTAGGTTAGGAGAGAAGAGGACTCTCGAAATTCCTCTGCTATCATTTTTCTATTCTATTGTAATTTCTGCATTTCCATTCAATAAATTCCAACTGAGAGTATTTTGCCTAAAGGGTAACCTGTTCAGTTTGTTTTTGTTTTATCGAGTGCTGTGGGAGCATTCTGTTGGTACCAGTTTTAACAATTGGTATCAGAGCGTGGTTGTCGGCGCCATGGAAAGGGCTACCTATAGGCTGGATTAAGGTGAATACCAAATACTGATAGACCGTAGCAAAGTGGCTACCGTTGGGTAAGTGTCGATAAAGTGAAGCCGCCATGGACGTCGGCTCTCCAGGGCCGTGGAGAGTGGTTCTTCACTTTATCGACACTTACCTAACGGTAGCCACTTTGCTACGGTCTATCAGTATTTGGTATTCACCTTAATCCAGCCTATAGGTAGCCCTTTCCATGGCGCCGACAACCACGCTCTGATACCAATTGTTAAAAAACTGGTACCAACAGAATGCTCCCACAGCACTCGATAAAACAAAGACAAACTGAACAGGTTACCCTTTAGGCAAAATACTCTTAGCTGGAATTTATTGAATGGAAATGAAAAAATTACAATAGAATAGAAAAATGATAGCAAAGGAATTTCGAGAGTCCTATTCTCTCCTAGCCTAGGCCTTTCCAAGTCTTTTCTTACATCTCACCTAATCAGCTCCTCCTTTTATTGCCTTTCCTCAAATTAATTTTCATAATTAGCATTCAACTCCTACGATTACGCTTCCCTGATTCTCTCCTCTGACTAATCCAATCAACAATTATTGTCACTTACAATTACACATTTTTTCTGCCCTATTATTCCTCATTTTTCTTTATTGCTTCTTCTAGAATAATGATAAGGTAAATGGATTATTTTCTTTCTTTTTTTTGGCTGCCTTTGCTGCTGACTCAGCATTCTCTCTCTCCAGGTACGTAACAGAGATGAACTTAACTAGAGGCACAAGTCAACTAGAATTAGTTTACTAAAGTTAGATGGTAGTTACTTAATCATATATATAAACTGAATTTTATAGCTTAGTTCAATGAGATTCATCATTTTTTCATAATTTCATTTTCTGATCTTTGCTATCTCCGCATATTTTCTCTCAACTTTTCTCACTCATTTCACATAACTCTGTATTTAGAGCATGAGTTTTTACATAGTGTAGTAAGTGTGGAGAGTGCAGAAATTGAGAATTTTAGACCGATTTAAATCGGTAAAGATTGTGAAAGTTGGCTCTCTAGTGTGAAGGCTCATCAAAGGAAGCCATGGTACTAGGAGAATCGATGAATCCAGATCAAAGTTTAAATCTGTGTTTTTATGCCATTGATTTTCAAGCTTTTGCTCAAATGATGAAGTAATTTTTAGCATTTTAAGCTCAGGTGAATAAATTTAACCTAAATCTTACTCACGATCCTTCAAGCTATTTTTCTTGCATGCGAGTGAAAATCCAGGTATCACACTCTCGCCTTCTCTTCTCCCTACTTTAAACTATCATCCCTGGGCCCAACTTGGATTTTTCCAAAATTGAAGAACAAATGCAAGTTTGTTGATGGTTCCTTACCAAGACCGGATGAGACTGATCCGATGTTTGAGGGTTGGGAGAGAAATAACACCATCGTTATCTCGCGGTTACATGCCTCAATCAGTCCTGAAGTTTTGCATAGTGTATTATGGTGTAATGACGCAAGCGAATTGTAGAGAAATTTCGACATCAATTCTAGAAAGGTGACTTGTTCAAAATTGGAGAATTAGAGGAGGAGCTGTTTGGTTTGAGACAAGGAGACCTCACCATTACAACTTACATCACAAGACTCAAAGTAATTTGGGAAGAATTGGATGAATTTAGGCAAATTTCAATTTGTCATTGTGCAACTTCATGTTCTTGGGGCCATGCAGTAATGAAACAGTACAGACTCGAGTCTTATGGTATTAGATTTTTTAGAGGACTCAATGACCAGTATTTGACTGCACGCTCTCAAATCATGCTAACAAAACCCCTCCTCGACACTAACAAAATCTATTGCTTACTCCCTCGGCAAGAAAGACAGCTAAATCATGGTGAATCCGAACCATGAGCATTGATTAATGCTGTGGAAAAAGACTGCAGAGAGAAAGATGATACAATAAGATCAGCCTCCAACTATAGAGGGAGAGGGCGCTCAGGTTGTGGCAGGGACAGGGGTGCTCCAAAACTGTGTTTTAATTGTGGCAAGCAAGGTCACACTGTGGATACTTGTTACACCAAGTATGGTTACCCTCCTCATCTGCAATCTCACCACAGGATTGCTAACAATATCAACATCAACAGCTCGGTTGCTGAAGGTAACAATGAACTCAGCAACACTTCTCCCACGGGTGATAATGGCATCAACATCAATGGCTTGTTCTCAGACAAACAAAAAGAGGCACTAAATGCTCTATTTCAACAGCATGATCAGTAACTTGCTCATAGTGAAAATTTGGCATCGCCAATACTTGTTCCTTTTGCAGGTATCTTTCAAATACTCTCAACTATAAATTATACATTGAAAAACAATTATTGGATCTTAGACTCAGGTGCTACTGCACATGTATCTTTTTCACTAAAACTATTTCATTCTTATCACCGTGTCAATTCCGTGATAATTAAGATGCCAAATGGTTCAAAGATTGTTGTAACTATTTGTAGAAAAGTTATTTTTTCAGCCAAATTGTGTTTGACAAATATGCATCAATATATTTCCTCAGCAGTGATTCGCTGAGTGCTATGCTATTCTCCACACTTGAAGAAGAAATGTTTTGATAAATCCAAGTGTTCTATTCATGTTTTTTAGAAAGATTTGGGATTCACTAATTTTAATATTGCACAAAATAAGTTTATAGTTAAAGTTGTTTGTGCTATCACAGTTAGCAATTATGTCAAGAAAAAAAATATTTTTTAATTAAAAATATTTTTTAAACTTATTTGGTGTCAATATCTTAGGAGTTTAGGTTAATGATGTCATAGATTTAATGATATTTTAGTATTAATATAATTATATTTTACAATATATTTTATTATTTTTTGTATTATTTATTTATTATATATTTTAATAATATTTTATTATTTAATTAATAAAAATATTTTAAGACGTTAGCTTTTGAAAAGATTAAAAATATTTGAAGGAACTATTTTAAAATTTTAAAAATTTTTCAGGGACTATTTTGATATTTTTTTAATTTTTTATGAACTATTTTATACTTCATCTTGTCGACTAATTTGTCCAGCTTGCATACGTAGATATTTAATAATCATATGTGAGAGTTAATATTTTACATCAGTAATTATCAGTAGTGATTAATAAAAAAATATTATTTAACAAAATTAAATATTGAGTCAAAATTATCTTATATCTTTTAAAATTTGATAGACTAAAATATCTAAATTTAAAAATTTTAAAAATTACTTTAAATAAATATTCATAAATATATTTATTATTTAATTTATTTTAAATATGTATTTTATATTTTAATATGTATTATATATTAATAATTGATTTAATACCTAAACTTTGGTATATAGGTAGCATGCATGATCGGTAATTATTTAACAATTATATATATAGAGAGAAATTAAACCATCCGAATCTTTAATCACTTCCATTTATTTTGCCAGACCGACCAGAAATTGATTCAGATAATGAATATATAATATATTAATCTCTAGAGTTTAAAAATAAAAATAGTTTTTCTTAGAAAGACTGTTTATGTTCGTTTATAAAGATTTCAGTTAAAATAAAATAAAATTTTAGTTGAATTATTATTGATAATAAGATTTGAATGGTATAGTCAAGTCAAAGAAAAGAAAAAAAATGTCAGAGATAATATTTTTTATTAATATTGATTAATATTTTTAGTTAATATATATTTTATTTTATATTATTAATATTTAATATTTAATATTTAGAATATAAAATATTAATTAAATATTAGTAAAAAAATATAAATTTTATTAATAGTGTAAAGTAAAATTTCAATTGAACATACATAAATAATTAAATATACAGTTTTACTATTGTGTTTTTTCGTTATTATTTCGTCATCATTTATGAAACGCAAATGTTAATTGCCGTGCAAAGAAGATATTGTATGGCTGAAACTACACAAAGAAAAGTTGATTTGAGATATTTTCTGTTTGCTTGGCATTATTATTTCTAGCTTGAAGTGAAATGCTAGACGTTAAGAGAAAAATCATGTTCAAATTAAAGCATCACTATAAACGCTTCTAGATGTTAGACGTGTAATTTTTAGATTTGAATTTTCAAATTTTTTAATTTTTAAATGCGTATGTTTTTTTGTATTAAATTTTTATGAAAAATAATATAATTTTTTTATTAACGGAGCTTAAAGTCTAGAAAAAAAAAAACTAAAAAAACAATTGATAGAGATATAAGAAAGTACATTAAAAAAATATATTATAATTAAAAGGTAAAGTATGATCATAATTAACTATTTTATTTACACAAGAGTTTGTTTTTTGGAATTGATATTATTTTTTCAGTTAATTTACTACACTTTTTTTTAATTGTTAAAATAAGGGTTCGAGAAAAATACAAATTAATTATCATTATGTAGAGTAAGTTTTGCTATAGCAACTGAGTCTATTTCTACAATCACATGATAATGATGTAGATTTAAAGCAAGGTTCAGATCCATTAAAATTTTCTAGAACTCTGCCAAAATAACCGAAATAAAAACTAAGTTTGCACTAAAATCAATTAGAAACTTTTCATCCATGTCTCTAATAATCTCTCTGTAAACTACTTTTTCATCATGTTGAACCGAACCGTTTATGTTTAGCTTAACAAAAAGAGGTTCTAGGAGTGCTATTTAATCTGCCTCTCAACATAATTGCCAACTACCTTTCTAACTCGATTCAGAGCATGCTGAAAGTCCTTTGCCAGATAGACAGCAAGAGGAGCAACCTTCTCCTCCTCAGTGATATCATCAACATCAAAAATAAATTTATTCCGTCGATACTATAAGGAATTCATCGTAGTCACAAAAAGAAGGGGTCAAGATTGTCTTTAGTAAGGAGATTTGGTAGATAAATTCTCTAACAACCAAGTCAAAAAAAAAAGAGTTAAAGAAATTACTCGAAACCAAACTATTATCAATGCAATCCATGTGCCTCTCGCCACCTTCAATCATGGAGCACATGGAGCAAAGATTTATGAGATACACTACAAACGGCATAACTGTTTTCCTTCGCCATATGTCTTTTGACGCGTTTTGCATTGGTCAAAAGGGCTTGATACGCTTCGAACTAGCAGAAAGACCGCAGCTGTTGCAGAACCTTTAGCCTCCATATTTTTGAAAATAAAAAAGCATTTAAGTCATTCACATGTCCCAAATAGATAACACAAGCCGACTTTATCGAGAAGACACCAGTTGATACCAGAAGTCAAGCCAAGTTATCGACTCCTAATTTAGTCTCAGAAAGTTTAATAAACAAAAATATAATATCAATCATCTCCCATGTAATACTAATTCATTCATAGTTTCAATAACTATTAATAATAAACTCGCAAATTCTCTCTTTTAATATCTCTTTAGTAATTTTTGATTAAACAAAGTTCACAAATTTACGAAAAATAATATAATAAAAACTACTCTATAAATACAAAAACTTAGTCATATTTCATATATACATGTGACTATGTTATTTAACTTATTTCATATTTTTTTTAATAAAGTGATCAATTATCAAACTAATTAAACACCACAATAAATTAATTGACTTTTTTGTACGGTAAAATAATAGAACCTTTTACAATAATGGATTATAATTAAACTTTTATATATGAACACAAAAAATATCTTTTCTACATTTATTATAAATTTGAATATATACCACACTAATTAAACACCACAACAAATTAATTGGCTTTTTTGTACGGTAAAATAATCGAACCTTTTACAATAATGAATCATAATTAAACTTTTTTATATGAACACAAAAAAATATCTTTTCTGCATTTATTATAAATTTAAATATATACCATGTATATTTCACATTTTTATATATATTTTTACATTAATAACTAATTAAATATTAATATGTTATTTAATTTTTAATATTTTAATAATATGATTAAAGGTAAGTAATGTATTTTTTACAAGAATATTTTTGCTGGTGAACTCTCTCTCTTCTCTCTACTAGCATTTGAACTCTTTTATCTTTGTGTTGACTTGGAGAGAGGTTGCCATCACTACTAACCTAGTAATGTGGTGATCTTCATCTTTCCTCTCTTTTTGGTTTATTTTTCTCTTTTCTTTTGTCGGCGTTGCTAATTTGATAAAGTGGGGGCTTCCCTCTCCTTTCTCATTTTCCTTTATTTCTCTTTTCCTTTCTTTGTTTGGTTTCTTTCATTTTTCTTTGAAAAAAGTATAAGAAAATAACAAGAGTAATGAACAATGTGAACAATAAAATAAAAAATAAAATAAAATTAAAATCATAAATTAGATGATTAATTAATTATTAATAATTGTTTATTTTAAAATTTAAAAAATTAAGATTTTAAATTAAACCAGATCAAAAACGGTGCAGTTACACTTAATATCACTCTAATTTTCCTACTTCATTCGTGAATTTCGGTGTACAAAATAAACCAGCCACTGCTTCACTTTCCCGTTCTCCAGTTTGACGCTGCCCAGACTCCAGCCACCACCGCTCAGCCTTCAGTCGACGCCGCCCAACCTCTCCACGGACGTCCGATTGCGCCACACTAGCCCGGTCAACCTCCTTTGCGCTGCCCACTGCGTTCACCGTCCCAGCGTCACCATCCACGACAGATCCGATCAACTTACAGGGACGTACGCGGCTAAGGGAGCTTGATCATGGTTGCTGCTTCTATTTATTTATCTCCTTCTTCTTCTACTTCATTGGCCAGTTTAGGATAGTCATTTTAGTAGGTATGCAGATGGTTATTTTAATTCTTATGTAAATGATTATTTTGATTGGATTGGGTTTAGTTATATATAATTAAAATATGTTGGTGTTTAATTCATTAGGTATGCAGATGATTATTTTTATTCTTAAGTGGATGGTTATTTTTACTCGGGGTGAGCGATGCCGGTGGCAACGTGTGGCAAGCCAAGCAGCGATGGAGAAGTGAGATGATTATTGATGAAGGTGGGGGTGGCAGCTGGTTAGGAAAGAAGAGGATATTGGAGTAAAATGTATTGGTAAATTAGGGTTTGTGATGGTTGTTTTTTTGGAATAACTAGATGAATTTTTTTATTTAGGTAATTTGTGGAGTGTTTTTTATTTTTTACATATATTGGACTAAATCTACAACTCATTGTTCACATTGTTTAGATTTTTCATTGTCTCCCGGAGTTGTTTTTCTTTTCTTTAACTCAGTTTTTCTTTGTACCTTCCTTTCCTTCCCCATTCTTTTCCCTGTTCTTTCATCTCCTACCCCTCTCTTCTTTACCTCCATTGTTTCTTACTCTGCTATGATGAAAATATCCATAAATTCACCTTGGTCTCATCTCCTACCCCTCTCTTCTTTACCTCCATTACTTCTCACCCCACTATGGTAAAAATGTCCATAAATTCACCTTAGTTGGCTAAACCAAGGATTCATTTCTTAGTCTCAAAGAGTCTAAAAAAAATAAGCACACAACTACTTATTTTATATTCAAATCAACTTCAATTTCATTTTATAAATAAATGGTACATGAGTTATTTATATTAATGAGAAAATAAAAAATCTTTATGACTTAAGTAATGTGGAACTAATAGATAACACCGTTTATTATCCTAAGTAATATGAAACTTGTATTTCCTTATTACAAATAACTAATATAATTAACCTACTAACTCTATTTGTTCTTGCGTCATTTTTTGTGGTGGTTTATCATCCTCTCTTTATAAATAGTGTGAATACGTTGGTACAGATCTATCATATGTTGGAATATACATTAAAGTTTATTTGTTCTTTATGAAAATATTTTCAGATTAGAGGAGGATTCGATTTTAAACAAAAAAGAAAAACAGTTTTTTAACATATTAGTTGCATTATTTTTAGTGTTAATTTAAAAATCATAAAAATTCAAATTTATTTATGTTTTTATTGGTTAAGATTCTTTCTAATTAAACGTTAAATTTATTTTCAATTTATAATTTAGCATAAAATTTATCGAATTATCTTGTCAATTTTTAAATTTAATTTATCTCTATTATATAATATAAGTACTGTTTAACTTTTTTTAAATGATATTTTTTTCGATAAAAAAACAAAATAACATGATTGAAGGTGATACTAATAGCCGCCACAGCTGTGGCATGTTTCTATTGGCTCTATTCAAATATTATTTTGTCTTCACATTTTAAAGCATATAGATATGCTTTATAATATATAAATTTTTTAAAATATATTTTTTATTTTTTTAAAGTATATTTTTTTTGTTTGACATTTTTTTCATATTATTTTTACCTAATCTAAAAAATATATAATAAAAATATCATATTTTACAAAAAAAAAACATTTTCTGTTTGTCTCTATGAATGTGTCATCAATTATTTTGTCAATAATTTCTTTGATTGGATAATATGAATATATATATATATATATATATATATATATATATATATATATATATATATATATCGGGGCCCAATAATAATTAATCTATCATAAAGCGTAAAATATATAAATTATCATGTATATTTTACAAATAAAAATATTATTTATATATTAAAATAATTATTAAAATTAATTATTAATATATTTATATATAAATATATATAATTTAAATTATTTTTAATATATATTTTATAATAAAAATTAATTTTAATAATTAATTTTAGTATCCACTTAGAATAATCGTTTTCAAAATATGATTACAAGAGTTTGATTTCTCTGTATACTCAATTTGCATGTCAGCCGGTGCATTCACTGCATTTGCATCTATATATCATATATATATTTTTTTTCATGCACGTATCTTCCAATTTTGGAAATTGATCATATCATAATTATCATGAACAAGTATGCGTGCAAGTCGTGGTAGGCGTTAATTATAAAAAACGATTTTGATATTAGTATTTTTTTAACAATTAAATACACAATTAATTAGAATACTTTTATACAAATAAAAAAATATTTAGTATATATATATTGTTTGTCTTTTTTTTATGGTATAGAATTGATAGCAACACTAAATAAGTTAATAACTAATTCATTATAAATATAAATTTTATTTAAAGATTTATTGTTGACAAATAAATTTTTACTATTTTGTTAAGGAGTAAATATGATAAATACTTGAATGATCTCAAACTGAAAAAAATAAGTGAAGAATTTATAAGACGAAAAATTTTTTATATTATAAACTTAATATATTAAGATTTTAAATTTGATGTAGTATTTTTTTATTTTGTGTTCTTTCACTAAATTAATTTAAGTTAATTTAAAACTAAAAAAATGTGAAATTTCACATCGGTTTGAGAAGAAAATGAGACATACATGCCTTATAAAAATATAAAAATATACTTATCTTTTTTGGAGATATTTTGATAGATGAATATGAACGACTTTGTCATTCTCTATTATAAAAAATAATAAAATTACGAAGTCCGACGTATATCAAAACAAAATATCCACAAACGAATAGATTAGACTTTTACATAACTATTTATTATTATTATTATTGTTGTTATTATTATTATTATCACAAAAATTTAAATGGATGGATAAAAGTATATAAATTATTTTATGCTAAAATTATATAAATGAAATTTTAGAATAAATTATATAAATAAAATTTTAGATATTTAATTATAAATATTTTGATATCATATATAAAATCATTGAAGTAATAAAGTTACATAAGCATTTATGCTTCTACATAAGCAATAATTACAACTACATTACATGAAAACCGGGTTTTATCGTTTATTGATTATAAAATATAAATACAGATTCTCACATCTCACATAACGACAAAGAAGCACATTCTTAATTATCTTATGGAAAATGCTACTTGTACAACATAAATCAGCCTTTAGTCAGCCTTTTAATCTAATGTTTTATTATTTTAATTTTTTAATTAATTATATTTCCTATTTTTAAGGAACCACTATTATTTTAAACTTTATCAACTAAAAAATCTCTAAGTTCTTATCATTATAATAAAGTATTTCCTTTATTTTCTCCCCCTTTCTCGTTCACACTCTCTCTCTTTTAAAAAAATCAGTGAAGTTTTCAAAATTAATTAAACTCACTTCAATTATTTTTTTTATTTAAAACATTTAAAACTCATGTCAAAAACACATCTAAAATTAAATAAACAACATAAACACATTTAAAATTATGTATTAACACATCTAAATTATTGTTATTGTAGTTCTAAATTACATATTGAACACAGAAAAAGTTAAACTCAAATACACATCCAAAATTATAAGAATATACTCTAAATATTTTATCAACACATCCAAAACTCACGTAAAAAAACTTATATATGTACATAAGAACATAGTAAACAATGTAAACACATCTAATATTATAAGAATGCACTTTCAATATTTTATCAACACATCCAAAACTCACGTAAAAAATTTTATATATATACATAAGAACATAATAAGCAACATAAACACATCTAAAATTAAGTATTGACACATATAAATTAAGTTAATATTACAACTTCCAAATCAAATATATGAGTTAAAATCACAAACACATTTAAAAAAATAAAACATAGACATATTTAATATTATACAAAAATTGAAAAAATATAACCTTTTATTAAATGAAAAGAAAGGGATAACATATCTCCATGAATGAACTCAACCAAATTTTTTTAAAATTTTGCCAGAGACAGAGAAGAAGTGCGATGTACAAGAGGAGACAGGAGAAGCACAGGAAGAGGAGGAGGCGGTTGTGCGTGGTGCGAGGGAGGACACCAGGGATGGGGAGGAGTCCATCGATGGAGGAGGTGTGTGCGCGTCGCGAGGGAGGTGCACGTCGCGAGGAGGAGCGCGTTCGCCGAAGGAGAAGATCCTCGCAGAGGAGGTGCGCAACGCGGGAGAAGACGAAAACGGTCACATATGAAGAGGGGTAAACGTTGCAGTTCTGAATATTTACGAAGGAAGATTTTACTAGTGATGAAAATCTGATTTGAAATATTTGAGATTTGTTAGGATTTATAAGCTTTAAATTTAAATTTTAAATTTGAATTTTAGTTAATCCGATTTTTGTAGATTTGTATTTAAATTTAAAAAAAGAAAACAAGAAATCTATTTTAATGTGTTTGTTTTAATTTTTTTAAATTAATGTAATAAAAAGCTGAATATTGTACCATTTTTAAAGGATACCTAGTTGAATTGTTATCTTATTATTATGAAAAACGATCGTCACCTACATTTACGTCCATTGTCTTAACATCAATGTCACACATACAATAAATTACGGATTAGTATATTTATCCGTTGCTATCACATATACTTAGTAGGATGATGATACTATTAATAATAAAAGAATTAAATTTTTTAAATTTTAAATTTTACGTATGATTTTTTATTATTTATTTTATATATAAGATAAAAAAATATAAGTAAAAAATATTTAAAAATAAAAGATTATATTTTATTTTTTAAAATAAAAATCTATAGTTAAGAGAATCCAAATTCAATAATAAAAGGTCATCCGCTATTCTTATATAATTTTTTTTTTGTTATTCACATATTTTTTAATTGAATAATAGGTTAAAGATTTATCTGTCAAACATTTAAATTTTATTTAAAAATTTATTATTAATTAATAAATTACTATATAAATAAAACAAAAAATATTTACTTAAATAAACGAATAAATTTGATTATTCGACCAATTCAAATTAGTTATCGTTATTGTATTTTAAAATTCGTTTAACTAAACTCAATTGCGACATAATAATTGAGGGGAGTAGTGTGTCGTCAATCCATATATAACAATAACAAAATTAGTTAAGGAAATTAAATAAAGAATTTGCACTCTTGTAATAATATATAATTAGTATTTGTTACGTACTAATTAACACACACTGGTCGTTTTTTATTCGTTAGTTGTTACCACCAACCATCTGTATCTCCAACCGTTTCTTGCGTAATCTTTTTATTTAGGGTTTTAAAAATTAACTAATCCGGGTCTATGCATTTATTTGGTTCGTATAATATTTACTAACAAACAAGCACGTGGTAATTAAACATTATTGTTGATGCGAAGTTAGTCACCTTTATATTGTCTCAACAAACTATAGTTCAAATGGTATAATATTTTTATATTCATTTAAAAAATTACGAGTTCGAGTCTCTTTTAAAAAAAAAATAGTGACCTGTGTGTATCGTTGAATTGGTATATAACTTTGTTTAATAAATTTATGATAGTTATCCCTTTTACAATGTTGACCGAGTTGACCCTTTAATTAATTAAAAAATCACTCCAAACTATTTAAAAATTTTTATTTTTTAAAAATTTAGTGTTTAATTAGTTTTATAATTTATGATTTAGAATTTAAAATTAAATAAATGACATCGTCCAATTTATAAACACGAAGTTTTGTTGTATAAAATGTTCTTTATACCTCTCTTTACATGTACCATTGTCTAAAATATGTTGGCTAAAATTGAAGTTAAATAAAAAGGTTTAAAATTGTGTTATCTAAGATCCAGTAAAGACAAACATTTTTTAAATTAGTAGTGCTACAAAATTAGCATAATTTATTATTTTTAGTTATCAGTTAGTTAATAATATTTAAAAATAAAATAAATTATTATTTCTATTTATAAATATTTATAATACTAATAAATTTATTTTAAAAATTAAAATTAATTTTGCATCTATAAAAATAAAATTTAATTGACAAAATTAATTAAATTTTAAAAAATTATTTAAAATTTTTAAATTATTCTTTTTAATTTAACCTACATCATTCCAAATTTTAACTTTTTACCAACCTTTTATTATACTCTCATCCCCAACCCTTTATCAGCACCATCCGAATCCTTGGTAAAAAAATTGAGTTTTATTATTATAATGACTGAGATTAATAGAATTTTAGTCAAGCAAATTGAATGAATGAATAAGTGAATCTTTTAGATAATTCACAATTCATTATAATAATGGTAACATGTTAGAATTTGACAATTAAACCATACTTTAAGAGTTAACTAATAATTAGAAAGATAGAAAAAAATTATACTTTGTTCTTCTTGAGTTCTATTTAGTAAAAATATATTACTTCATACTATCAGATCGTTAAGGAGTGTTGCTAGCTCACCAACCTTGTTTAGTGTTGAACCTATAAAATCACACACTAATAATTGAGTGTTCTAATTTTTGTTAAAGAATTATTTAATTATTATTTTTATTTGATCAAATAAATAATTATATTAATTTAAATAGAATATTATTATATTTTTTGCTAGCACTAATTAAGAATATAATAATAATATGATAATTAAGAATATTAAATAAGAATTAAAAATAATTGTTTATTTTATTTTTAAATTTAAAATCTAAGTTTAGATGAAATTTTAAGTTTTTAACTGATTTTGTTTTAAATTATTGGGATATGATTCATAAAATTTGAAATATTCAAATTTGAAATTATATAATATGATTTAAATTTGAATTGAGATTCAAATTTGAAATCAATGACAAATCTCATACTATATATATGTATGACAAGAGTAAAGAAAATTCATACTAATAGCAAGAGTTTTATTTTTTTACATCTATACATATATGTATGTGAGTCGAATTTTTGGAAAAAGAATTTTATAGTGTGTAAAGAGATTTTTCAATTTAGATCAGATATCTATTGGTCAAGGAGTTGACCACAAAGGCTGATCTCGATGTGGATACACATAACGTCATCGTATCATCGAAAGAAAAGGTAATTTTTATTAGCATACACAGGTATTTAAATCTTATCTATATATTATTTCTAGAATAAAATTTAAGTACAGAATATATCTTTAAAATTTTTTTCCGTTACATATTATGAACATATAATAATCCTTCAAGCCCATATAACAAAATTTTGTTGTGGAAATTTAACTTGAATATGGAAGTAAAGGAAGTGTCGGAGTCGCGTATGGGGAGGAGGGGTGTTTCACCTCGTTGTGGGATCAGAAGAAGCAGAATTCGGACCATGCGAATTGTGTCCCTCAAAATGTTAAAAAAAATTACCCAAAATAAAAAAAACGGAGGATCTAAATTCCACGTTTCAGATTTCAAATTCCATCAGCTGCAAATTGGACCATACGATTTGTGAAGCAAAATTTCATCACCAAAAAACTCGTATGGTTCGAATTGTGTACTGTGAGTTTTTTTTAATTTTTTAACATAAATCGGACCCTGCGATTTGTGTACTCTGAATTTTTTTTCAATTTTTTAAACACAAATTTGGAGAGTCCGATTTATATCCTCCCATAATTTAAAAAAAATCAAAAATTACCATATTAAACTATATCACTCATTTTACTTCTATATCAAAATTTTTTAGCCTTTTGTTGTCCATATGAGAAAGAGAAGGAGGCAGTAGTCGTGTTGGTAATGGCGGCCACAGCAGTGATGATTATAGCTATGGATGAAAAAAAGTTTTGGATAGTAATGATACAGGGTTAGAGATTGAAGTGGCGGTGATAGTGGTTAAGGACAGAATTAAAAGTAATGAAATAGATTAAGCTCGAAAAAATAATTTAAAAATTTTGAATAAACTTTTAAGATTTAATTAGTTTTGTCAATTAAAATCTATTTTTTATGATTATAATTTTTTTATTAAAGTTGTCACCTTTTTAAATATTTGTGAGTAAAAATAATATTTTATTTTTTAAAAATATTTGGTAAAAATATAATTTTAAATTATTAGATTAAAAATATTAGATTTTTAACAAAAAATATTAGATTTTTAACAAAAAATATTAGTCAATATAAATTAAAATTCCTAACTTTCAAACTTTTCTCAAATATATTATCTAAAAATATCATTGTTTAAAATTTAAAGCCAAATAAATTTATGTCGCGCCACAATAATTAAGAAATTGCATATTGGCTTCGGAATCAAATTACAAGATAAAAAAAGAAAGCTACAAATTAAACCCATTTGCCTTTCCTAGAATTTAATTTGGAGCTTCCTTATTAATTCAAATCGTTCTATATTTAAGTTAATTTTTTATTTTGTATTAGTTTGTTACGAATTTAAGTTATATTTAAAAATTTTTTATTGACCAACACGTATACAAAATAAAATTTAAATTTTTTATATTTATTTAAATGTCAAGTACAGTGAATCGATCATTCCGCCACCAACTCAAGTTTGTTACAATAATAAGTTAATTAACTTACTAAAAATTCCAATGACCAATAAATGGACAATAGCATTCCAATTCCAAAGTCAAGAGCAACAATAAAGACCTGATCCTAGAAAATCTCAATTACATCACATGTTGAATGACAACTAAAAAGAGCTTCTAACCATTTTTGCATTGAGAAAATTAAATTGACTTGATCTAATAGAAGGGAACAATGCATGAATATTATAGTAGCGTTTGCGTAACGTTTCTTAGAAGTTAGAATGCATTGATGAAAAATGAAGACTCTTGGTCTTTAACAAGCTAAGGGAGCAAAAAAGAAAAAAAAGATGAGGCATTTACAAATTACAACGAGTGAATTGAAGTAATTGTCAGAGATAGTACAAAACTTTGAACGTGTTAATACTTAATAATGACTTTAACCAATCATATTCAATGGAGCAACACCATGTATCTCTCCAAACTAAACCATATTCTTCAACTTCAAATATTCTCTTCATTTGTTTGTTCAAACCTGTAAGGTATATTTTCCTTTTGGGGTTCCTCAAGGGCAAAATTTTGATATGACAACCGCGTCCCCAAACATTTTTTTTGAAACAAAAAATTCCATACAATAAGATAGAGTATCAACGAAAAAATATTAAATAAATAAAATAAACTAATTTTTAATCATATTCGATAAAAGACATCAACACCTAAAAAATTAAATATTATTCTATTTTTTTATAGTTTTTAATCGATCTATTAACTATCCATGCAATACCTGATTATTGATTCATGAAGATTTTGTTATTTATTTTCAACCAAATACTCTAAATAATAACAATGAAACCAAACATTTAATATTATATAAAAATCAACATTAATCCCTTTTTTTGGTTGTAAAATTATTTTATATTTTTTTAGGATTTAAAAATTAAGATTAAAATTTAAAATAAAAAATTAACTGATATTGAACAATACTTTTATAATTTAGATAGTTAAATAAGATATTCTTTATATATATTACAACCGTAACTTAGATTGGATTTGATTTTTAAAATAAAATAAGACACAAAAAACACATACATAAATTTTAGTGTTATTGTATTTTATTTAATGATAAATTTAAATAAATTATAAAAATTTAATTGATTTTTAATTTTTTATAAAAAATATAATAATAAAAAATATATTTATAAAAATTTGATAAAAATAATAAAAAACAAAAAAATTTATTAATATTTTTTATTATTTTTTATCAAAAAATATAAAATATATTAATTTAATATTCTTAAATATTCTTTTTATTCATATATTATCTATTAAATATAATTTTATTTTTTTTATATCTCTCTCCAAGTTCCCAAATCCCAAGTGCTTTGAGCCCATAGCTGATAACAATACTTAATTGATTAGTTTTTTGTTGTTGGATAATGTCGCATTAATTTCAAATAACTAGACAACAAATCTTACATACAACAAAATAAACAAATAAAAAAGACCAGGTTAATTTAAAATATTTTATTTTGTGTGGAGAATTCTCATCTTACCCAACTAATATATGGGGCCAGAAACAAATAGTGTCAACTTTTATAATCCAGATGCAATAGTAGTTTCTATTTTGCTCTCTAATATACTCTGACCATAGTCAAATGAACAAGGAAAACAATCTATAATAAAGATAATAATATTTGAATATAAAATCAGAAAATTTTGACTCTGTGTGCATACATATCTTTTATATTTTCTCAACACATTATTTTATAAAAAAAATTCTTGAGACCTTGACTTTTTGATCTGCATATATTTAAGTTTTTTAAAATTTTAAAATATATTTAAATTTTTGATATTTTTAAAATTTAGATTTATCGATCCTTCATGTTTACTTGAGTTTGTTATAGATTCAACGAAAAAATCAAACATAATTTTTGTTATAGTTGATATGAATGTACATGTAAAAAATTTTTTAAAATAAAAAATTTAAATATAAAAATTAATGTATCTAAATTTTAAAAAAATTAAAACTTTAAATATATTTTTAAATTTTAAAAAATTTAAATATTTGTAAACGGAAAGATTAAGAACCGATTTTTCCGTATATCTTTTTCATAAAAGTGAACCATGGGGTTGGTGACCGTATTATGTACTACTGTGACGTTAATTTGATATTACTTGATTAT
Organism: Arachis stenosperma; assembly: GCF_014773155.1. Classification (NCBI taxonomy): domain Eukaryota; kingdom Viridiplantae; phylum Streptophyta; class Magnoliopsida; order Fabales; family Fabaceae; genus Arachis; species Arachis stenosperma. Next base: position 4,225,694 of record NC_080385.1, read on the forward strand.
TATCATTATTATTATTTTATTTTGTCTGTCCATGTGAGTGTGAATTGAATATACTTTTGTGTCTACATATTGAACACCCAAAAAATGTGGAAGAATGCATTTTTTTTTTCTGATAAGATTTGTGATGTATATATTATATTTGAGAGAATCATTTACCAACAGAGAATGACTATTTATGGGGTACATGCATGGCCATCATTTTTCCTTCGACTAAAGTCTTGAACAATTCAATTAGTTTAGGTAGTTCAAATTTCATTTTTTGGAAAAAAAAAAAAAGTTGTCTGCCTACAAAAATTAACCTTACCATAATGTAAATAATATTTCTTTAATCAAAGCTATATACTAATTACACAAATTAAAAAAGATTTAAGACAATAATCAAGTAGAAAAGGAGAGTAAAAATTAAAATATATAGTGGATTATATTATTTGAAGTAGGTAGAAGGGAAAAGAACTTGGTGGGGACATTTCAACCCCCACTTAAGCTGCCATAGAAGACTTTGCTATTTCTCTTTACCAATTATTGCAAGTATGTCCATATCTATTTTTTTATATATAAATTAAATGAAATGTAAATGAGGAAAGAACTTGGTCAAACTCATGCCAATAACATAGGTCATATTAATTTAAGGGACATAATAATCAGATGCTTATTGATAGTTTCTGATGAAAGCTTGATTTACATGTCATCATGAATTACGTATTGAATTTGCAATTTTACATATCTACTGAATTGAATAATTACGTACTGAATTTGTAATTATACAAAATTGATTATATTGGTGATTCACTCATGTTTTCCTATATACCTTCTATTCAGTTAATTCTGGAATTGGTCTGATGAGAAGGTAAGTGAGAACAGTGAAACTTATTACACGTCCAAACATTAAACGTGACCAAAAAACATTTCTATCACCGTACCGTACATTTCTTTTTTCAAGGTATTATTATTATTATTATTATTATTATTATTAAAAGGTAAAACTATATCATTTAAAATCAATACTCATCTTCAAATGAAGAAATAAAATTAATAAACTTGTTAGATATATAATTCTTCATGTACCTCTTTTTATTGTCTTAAGTTTTTGGAAGAATTTATTTTTTGAAATGATATTATTAATTATTTTATGACCGAAATATTTAAAATTCGACCCTTGTAAGATCCTAAAAGAAAAAGAATTAAGTATAAGGCAGATTAAAAAGAGAAAGAAAGCTTATGAAAAAATTTAAACAAATTTAAAAGAGATTTTTATTTAAAAAATGTGTTAGAAATATAATTATTTATGTGTCTTCTTCTATCAACTTAAATTAAAAAAAATTAATTTTATGATAAACTATTTTAGATATTTGTTACTAGCTCCTTGTATGATTTTTACTCGTACATATGTAGCATATTACTTATTTATAATATTAAACAGTCTAATTAAGTGAAAAAATATATAAAAACTAACAACACAAATGTGATAAGAGGACCAAATATATAAAACACAAACATATTTAAGGTGATTCAAGTATTCAACACTCAAGCATAATTTAATTTATTGTTGGGCCTTTTCTTATTTCTTTTGTATATTAACATAATTTACTACATAATACATATATAATTATTAACAGCAAAAAACAAACACATTTTGAAAACTTAGTTAACCAGTACAAGTAAAAAAAGTAATAAAAAAATTATTATTTTACCCATCAAAATTAACGACACTAATAAATTTATCAATGAATGAATTAAATTAACTTTATATCTACAAAAGTATAACTAAAATACTAAAAGTATCCAAATATTAATTTTATTCGTGTATAAATTTATCAACGTTCTCTAACATTTATAAATAAAAATAATAATTTATTTAATTTTTACCAGTACAAAATTAATTTCATTTTTCATAAATAATTTGTCGATATTCTAAATTTTTATTGATAAAAATAATAATAATTTATTCTTGAAATATAAATAAAAAAAAACACCAAAAGAAAAATTATTACAAAGTACCTACTATTAGGTATAGATATAAATATATAATTTAATTAAATTAAATGAATAATTTTGGCTTGTTCAAAAGAACGCATTTGTAGTAGGAAGGTGCAAAGAAATCGGAAACGCTGGTCATGTTTGACTCTCTCACACTCTCACCACTTTTTCGGATTTTGCCCAACTTGCATAGTAATTCAACACATCAATTTTTATATAAAATATTTTCATATTAGTAAAGTTGTTACACGCCAAATTTCCAATTCTAACTAGAAAATAGGATTATTTAACCAATAACCAATTAACTAATTAAGATTTAAGACAAAAAAAAAAAAAAGAGTCTTCCTACAACACACCAAACCCCTTCACTCACTCATATAAATGTATGCTACATAACATTACATGCAACACCACTTAGCTTCTCTTCAGAACTGAGACAAAGCTCAGTTCAGAAGCCTAACAAGAATTTTATGACACAAGTACATAAATCAAACAAGAGTGAAGCTTAGAAGAAATTAAAGTAAGTTTTTTTTTTTCTGTTTTGGTTTTGTTTTGTTCATTTTTATGTTAATTAATGGGAATTAGACTTCTCAATTCTTATACTTAACAATGCTTGTCTCATAAAAACTAGGCCATTTGTTCTGTTTTGTTATGTTCATGACATAACATTATATTCTTAAAAAAGAGATGATTTTTTTGGTGTATTTTAATTTTTAAGCATGATCAAAAGCACCCCATTTGTTGTTTGATTCATATGAGTGATTTTTGATTGAAAATCAGAAGAGGGGTGGTGGCAAAAGAATCCAAAGATGGATTCAAATTTAAGCAGAAGCATAAGCAGGAGCTTAAGCAGATCAAGTTGGAAAATGGAAGAGGTATTTGCAAGTGGGAGATATTCAAGGAGAACCTCACATGTTGATGAAGATGAAGAGGCTTTGAAATGGGCTGCAATTGAGAAGCTTCCAACCTATGATAGGTTGAGAACAAGTATCATTCAGAATTTTGGTGAAGGTGATCATCATCATCATGATGCCAAGGCTCAGCATAGAGAAGTTGATGTTAGGAAGCTTGATATGAATGAGAGGCAACAAATCATTGATCAAATCTTCAAGGTGGCTGAAGAGGATAATGAGAAGTTCTTGACCAAGTTCAGAAACAGAATTGACAAGTGAGTTCTCATCAATTCTCAAATCAAAACCATTATTATGATGAATGATTAACTTGTTAATTTTATTGAATTTAAAAAGACAACTTTATAGATAATTTATATATACTTTTATGTGGCTACTATATGTCTTTTTTATGTTTTCTCATATCTTACATGATAAGATAAATTTGTCTTTATCATCTGCTGAAAACTAACAAAAAGACAAAAAGAACAGTTTCATGGAAGAAGAAGAGAGGAATCTGATTTACCCTTTAACCCTTAATTAATTTTGAAACTTAGTATTGTTAAGATTGAATTAGGAATGAATGAAAACTTTATTGTTCACTTAATTTTTTTGGCTTACAATTAATAATAATTAAGAGACTTAATCTCTTGCTGCAATGAATAGTGTAAATAGTACATTATTATTATTATTAGTACAACAATTGTAATTAAATCATCTAAGACTTTGATCTAAATTATTAGAGATTGTTCCAAATTGCAGGGTTGGAATCAAACTTCCAACAGTTGAAGTAAGGTTTCAGAATTTGACAGTTGAGGCTAATTCCTATGTTGGAAGCAGAGCTTTGCCAACACTTCCAAACACTGCATTGAACATTCTAGAATCAGCACTTGGCATGTGTGGGATTAGTACTACTAAAAGAACAAAGCTCACAATTCTTAAGAATGCCTCCGGAATTGTTAAACCCTCGAGGTACCATAACATCGATCAAAGTTTTTACCATTCGTAAAATTAAACCCGAAATCCAGAAAACAGAAAATACTGATATCTTATAATTTTATAGAAAATCGTAGTAATTTTCGTAATTTTTTGCAGGATGGCCCTTTTACTTGGCCCACCTTCTTCAGGAAAAACAACTCTTTTGTTGGCATTGGCTGGAAAATTGGACTCTGAATTGAAGGTAGATTCATACACAATCATTATAATGAAATTAATGATGCATAAGAATTATTAAATAAATGTGACTGGTTTTGATGAAATAGGTAACCGGAGAAATTAGTTATAATGGGCATAGGCCTAATGAATTTGTGCCAAGAAAGACTTCAGCATACATTAGCCAAAATGATGTTCATGTTGGAGAAATGACAGTTAAGGAGACACTTGATTTCTCAGCTAGGTGCCAAGGAGTTGGAACTAGATATGGTAAATTCAATTCAAATTATTACTATTATTATTATTATTATTTATGTAAAGTAATTTATAATATATTATTTTTTTAATGTTATTATAGATCTATTAGCTGAGGTTGCTAGAAGAGAAAAGGAAGCTGGCATATTTCCAGAGGCAGAACTTGACCTTTTCATGAAGGTAGTTATTTTCATTAATTTAATTTTATTTTATTTAATTTTCCATTTGGTTATTTTATTTTATTTTATTTTATTTATTTATTTATTTTAGGCAACTGCAATGGGAGGAACAGAAAGCAGTCTCATCACTGATTATACTCTTAAAGTGAGTAATTACATATTTAGCCCTTTAATTTTTTTTAAGTTGAGATGAATGTGGACATAAACTAGAATGTTTTTTCTTCACTTTATAGTTTATAACTTTGAGATTCTAAATTAGATTCTAAGCACCTACTCTGATCTACTTGACAAAATTGTCAACTCAACTACCCTACATTGCTTGTCTGATTTATATTTCATGGTCCCACATAGGAGGCCCCAGCAGGATAACCACATTTGTTACATGAATTACCTAAACTACCCTCACATTATTAAATTAAATTCTAAATTAGCATGTCCAATGATGTCATTTTGTTCTAACAAATCAATGTTCATGAAACAGATTTTAGGCCTTGATATTTGCAAGGATACTATTGTTGGAGATGAAATGCATAGAGGCGTATCCGGTGGCCAAAAGAAGCGTGTCACAACTGGTTAGTTTGTTTTAAATTTTTTATTATTAAATTAAATGTCTTTTTCCTATCTTATTGGATTGGACCCAAAAGTCCAAATTATTGTCAACATCCACGTCATATTTCTGACATTATTTTATTATTTTAATTTCAACCTTGGGCTTCTATTTTGAAGAAGCTTTCGTTCATGGACCCCCCCCCCTCCTATGGCGGCCACTAACACTTGTGAACAAAAACAAAAAAATTGACAAATTTTCTTTTCCAAAAGATTAAGAAAAGTGTGGCCAAACCAATTCTTAGTCACCGGGAGTGGATCCTCTCCAGTGGAATAAAAACTGGATAGTGTCCAGTGTAGGATCTCACCTTTCATTGTTCTCTCTCTCTTATTTAATTTTAGTCCCACTTATAGAATTAAAGGTGAGAGATCACACTTTATTCTCTCAAATGTTAAAAAAAATGGAGAGGATCCATTTCTCTTAGTCACCTAACTCAAGTTGTTTAGTTGGACTTGTTTTCTTTCTCCTTCACCTGCCAATATATATATAAAAATATATAAAATATAATTTGTTATTGTCACTAAATAGAATAAATTATAAATTAATATACCTCATTTTCAATCCATTAAGACTTTCAAGTCTCCATACTTGAATTCTTTAATACCTTCTGTTATGCTCTCACTATGTCCTGTACCTTTCAATCATTTTCATGTAGTTATGGGCTTTTAATAAATTAATTACCTTATGTTCATTATAATATACATTTTAGTCACAGGGAGTAGATTCTTTCAATTTTTTTTAATTGTTTGATAAAATATGATATTTAATTATTTAGTATTTTTTTTTATATTTTTTTGTCCCACTTAACAAACATGTTCATAAAACTAAATGGGCTTTTTTGGTGTTTTACTGTATAGGTGAGATGATTGTTGGGCCTACAAAAACACTGTTTATGGATGAGATATCCACTGGTCTTGATAGCTCCACAACATATCAAATAGTGAAATGCTTGCAACAAATTGTGCATCTCACTGAAGGAACAATACTAATGTCCCTTCTCCAACCAGCTCCTGAGACATTCAATCTCTTTGATGACATCATTCTCATTTCTGAGGGCCAAATTGTCTACCAGGGTCCACGTGAGCACATTGTTGAGTTCTTTGAATTATGTGGGTTCAAATGCCCTGAGAGAAAGGGCATTGCTGACTTTTTACAAGAGGTAACAATTGTATAACATGAATACATATTCATTGACATCATAGTATCATCTTGTTAATTACAATATTGACCTTGCCACAATGTTAACTAATATGGGCCTCTTTAGGCCCAATAAAAACTAATGCGGGCCTCTGGTAAATGAAGTTAGTTACTAGGACAGAGACGGAGAGACTGTGATACAGTATTATGTTTGTTGGCTCAGAGATTGATATTAAAATTTCTGTTTTTGTCCCTAAAATTTCAGTATTTTAGTACCTTCAAAAAGTAGGAGACACAGGAGACTGAAATTTTTAGAGATAGAGACTGAAATTTTAATAACATTTTATACATAAAATATCCTCATTTCAATTAATTAATTCTAATTTTATTTTTGTGCAAATTAAATTAGAATTTTATTCTTGTTTCAATTTCTGTCTTTCACTTTGCACCAAATCGAATACTGAAATTTATTTCGATTCTTGTCTCTTAATCTTTTAGTCTCTGTCTCTCAGTCTCAGTCTTTCAATCTTTGTCTCTCTACCAAACGCTACCTAAATGATTTGATATATTCGACTAAACTACTTAAAATAAATAACTATATTACGTGTATACCAAAGTCGGCTACCAATATAAAATACATATTGAAATACAAATACATTTGTGACTGATCTTGGTGTACGAATAATATTTTTTTAAAACAATAAGTATCACAATCTAAACTATTAGTTTTGAATGTTTCTAAAACAGAATCAAATTTGTAACAGGTTACCTCAAGAAAGGATCAAGAACAATATTGGGCAGACAGAAACATACCATACCGTTATGTAACTGTAACAGAATTTGCAAACAAGTTCAAAAGATTCCATGTTGGAATGGAACTGGAAAATGAGCTAAGAGTGCCATTTGACAGATCAAGAGCACACAAAGCAGCACTTGTATACAACAAATGGTCAGTTCCCAAAATGGACCTTCTAAGAGCATGTTGGGACAAAGAGTGGCTCCTCATCAAGAGGAACTCATTTGTCTACATCTTCAAGACTGTCCAGATCATCATTATCGCCTTCATCGCCGCCACCATGTTTATAAGGACGAGAATGCACCGGCGAAATGAGGACGATGCAGCCCTCTACGTCGGCGCAATCTTGTTTAGCATGATCATGAACATGTTCAATGGTTTTGCTGAGCTTGCACTCACCATTCAAAGGCTTCCTGTGTTTTACAAGCAGAGGGATCATCTTTTCCACCCTGCTTGGACTTACACTCTTCCCAATTTCCTCTTGAGGATTCCAATTTCGATATTCGAGTCTCTTGTTTGGGTGCTTGTTACCTACTACACTATAGGATTTGCTCCTGAAGCTGAGAGGTAAAAAAGATGATAACTTGTTGCTCAAGTTATCTTATTTATTCATATTGTTTATAGTACTAATTGTGAAACTTTTCAGGTTCTTCAAGCAACTTTTGTTGGTGTTCCTTGTTCAACAAATGGCTGCTGGAATGTTTAGGTTCATTTCTGGAGTCTGCAGAACAATGATCATAGCAAACACTGGTGGTGCACTCATGCTTCTTCTTGTTTTCCTTCTTGGTGGTTTCATCCTTCCGAAACGTGAGTCGAATCGAATCATCAACACCTTACATTACATTGGTTATCATCTGTTCAATGAAAATGCTAACATGGATTCTTAAATGATCACAGGTGAAATTCCAAATTGGTGGGTGTGGGGATACTGGGTTTCACCACTATCATATGCCTTCAATGCCCTTGCTGTGAATGAATTATATGCACCAAGATGGAACAAACCAGTAAGTAGCAGAAGCTTTTAATTTGCATATTTCAAATAAGTGATTGGTTTTCTCAATTTTTTTTTCTTTGAATGCAGTCTCCTACACAGGCAAATTTGACATTAGGTGTGTCTACATTAAGAAACTTTGATGCTTTTGCCAACAAGAATTGGTACTGGATTGGTGCAGGATCACTTTTAGCCTTCACTATTTTGTACAATGTTCTGTTTACTCTTGCACTTATGTACCTAAATCGTAAGATCTCACATACTCATCAATCTTTTAGTTGAATTAGTTCTTCAATTGTTTTGTCTTGACAAGGATTTTGTATTCTCTTGTTTTGTTGCAATAGCTCTTGGAAAGAAACAAGCAATTATAACTGAAGAAGATGCGAGCGAAATGGAGGTAGGCGAAGAACCAAGACTCATTAGGCCACCAGAAACCAACCGAGAATCAATGCGCCGGTCATTGTCTAAGGCTGATGGAAATAACTCAAGTAAGTATCAATGAAGAAATGTGTTGTGTTCTTCTTGATGCAGTTATGGATGGTTGCTAATTATGCTTGTATAGGTGAAGTTGCGATGCAGCGAATGAGCAGCCGGGCTAATCCCAATGGAACAAGAAATTCTGATTCGACACTTGATTCGGCCACTGGTGTAGCCCCAAAGAGAGGAATGATTCTACCTTTCCAGCCACTTGCAATGTCCTTTGACAGTGTTAATTACTATGTGGACATGCCTGCAGTAAGAATCACATTCACTTGTTGAATACAATGCTTATATATCTTTCTTTCCCTCTTAAGAATCCATGGAATCTATGAAGGAGACTTGTTCCTAACTCGGCTGCATTCAACAGGAAATGAAAGAGCAAGGAGTGGCAGAGGATAGGCTGCAACTTCTGAGGGAAGTAACAAGTGCCTTTAGGCCTGGAGTCTTGACTGCTCTGATGGGAGTCAGTGGAGCTGGGAAGACAACTTTGATGGATGTTTTGGCCGGAAGAAAAACCGGTGGTTACATTGAAGGAGATATTAGAATCTCCGGGTTCCCTAAGAAGCAAGAAACCTTTGCTAGAGTTTCAGGTTACTGCGAACAGACCGATATTCATTCGCCACAAGTTACTATCCGAGAATCTTTGCTTTACTCGGCATTCCTTCGCTTGCCTAAGGAAGTTAGCCGCGAAGAAAAGACAGTAAGCACCATATACTTTGATTCTAGATTGTTCTGTTGGTAAAGGTTCATAGAAGGACTGATATAACATTTCTTCTTGTTCTTCTTTTGTTAATCATCTCAGCAATTTGTGGACCAAGTTATGGACTTGGTAGAGTTGGACAGTCTCAAGGATGCTATAGTTGGGCTTCCAGGAGTTACAGGGCTGTCGACTGAACAGCGAAAGAGGCTGACAATCGCTGTCGAGCTTGTTGCTAATCCTTCAATCATTTTCATGGATGAACCAACCTCAGGTCTTGATGCAAGAGCAGCAGCCATTGTTATGAGAACAGTGAGGAACACTGTGGACACTGGAAGAACAGTTGTCTGCACAATTCACCAGCCTAGCATAGATATCTTTGAAGCTTTTGACGAGGTAAACAACAAAAAAACCCTAAACCATAAACCTTAAACATGGCGAACTTTGTAGAATTTGTTTGGTACTAAATATGTCCTTTTGCACCAGCTCTTGCTGATGAAAAGAGGAGGGCAAGTGATCTACTCAGGACCTTTAGGCCGGAACTCGCACAAGATTGTAGAATACTTTGAGGCAATTCCAGGTGTCCCAAAGATCAAGGAAATGTACAACCCTGCAACATGGATGCTTGAAGTAAGTTCCATTGCAGCCGAAGTCCGGCTTGGAATGGACTTTGCTGAATACTACAAGAACTCTGCTTTGTTCCAGTAAGTTGATAAAATAAAACAATTTGAGTACTTAACACATTTTCAATACCTCTTTTTTTTGTTGCTTGAAGCTAAAGCAATCTCTTATTGCTCGCGCAGGCGCAACAAAACTCTTGTGAAGGAGCTAAGCACGCCACCTCCTGGCGCAAAGGATTTATATTTCCCCACCAAGTACTCTCAAAATGCATGGGGTCAGTTCACATCTTGTTTATGGAAGCAATGGCTGACATATTGGAGAAGTCCAGATTACAATCTTGTTAGATTCTTCTTCACCTTAGCAAGTGCTCTCATGATTGGGACAGTGTTCTGGAGAGTTGGCAAGCACACGTAAGATTACAAAATAAATCTTAACTGCTTTATTCTTCAATCATTCATTAATCATGATCAACTTTGAACTAATTTTCTCTCTTCTTGTTATCTTTTTGCAGGTTGACCACATCTAGCTTGACCATGGTAATTGGAGCAATGTATGCTGCAGTTATTTTCGTTGGAATTAACAACTGCCAAACTGTCCAACCGGTAGTAGCCATTGAACGAACTGTATTCTATCGAGAAAGAGCAGCCGGAATGTATGCTCCTATGCCTTATGCTATTGCACAGGTAAGCTTACAAACCAGATGTTAATACTTGATCAGCTATGAGTGACAAACACAGAATCCTAGTTCTGTTTGCTTGTTATGCTAACCTTACCTCCATTGAATCTCTTTTCAATTTCAGGTTCTAACTGAGATTCCTTATGTCTTCATCCAAGCTGTGTATTACTCACTCATAGTGTATGCAATGGTGTCCTTTGACTGGAAGGTGGAGAAGTTCTTTTGGTTCTTCTTTGTCAGCTTCTTCTCCTTCTTGTACTTCACATACTATGGCATGATGACTGTTTCCATCACACCAAACCATCAAGTTGCATCGATCTTCGCAGCAGCATTCTATGGACTCTTCAATCTCTTCTCTGGTTTCTTTATCCCAAGACCTGTGAGTAACATTCACCTTCTTTCTTCTTTATACCCTTTAGGCCTTTATCATCTATATGCTAACATAATTTCTCTACCAACTTTGGCATTTCAGAAAATTCCTAAATGGTGGGTTTGGTACTACTGGATTTGTCCTGTGGCATGGACAGTGTATGGACTAATCGTTTCGCAGTACAGAGATATCACCACCGAAATGTTTATAGCCAGCGAAAATAGGAACTACACTGTCAAAGATTATATTAACCACCATTATGGTTTCAAACCAGACTTCATGGGACCAGTTGCTGCAGTTTTGGTGCTTTTCGCTGTCTTCTTCGCCTTTGTGTTTGCCGTATGCATCAGGGCACTGAACTTCCAAACAAGATAAAAGAGAGCTGCATTGTAACAAAATATGATGAAGTTATGTACTGGAAAAAATTCTAGAAGTCCTAGTGATTTGTATGTGTATATATATATATAACTGATGCTGTAGCCAGCACTCCAGAAAGATTTTATGCAGCATATGGTCGGTGACAACAATATTTTTGATAGCAGTTCTTTGAGGGTTTTGAAGTAGCCAGTAAATGTAAATCATATGAATGTTGGTATTATTGTTAGTTTGCTTTGCTGCATAGAAGAAATTAGTTTTTTTTCTCTTTGTAATGATATTACCTTATTGTGGTGAATAAAAATTTATTCTTTTACCACCTTCACTTTCTTTGTCTCCCAAATTTAATTTGATAACAAGTAAGCTCTTGCATCTTAAGTCCAAATTTTGCAACCTACCCTTGTCTGCTGTAATGGTTATTAGGTACTAAGCTTATATATATATATATATATATATATATATATATATAGTCTCATCATATTCATATCTACATTGTTAGAATAAAATGTCTATTTGCACTTTCAAACATACAGAATCTAGCATTGTACTTGATAGGAGTTGACATTTAATATATAAGGTTATGCTTGAAACTTCTGAACCAATAGTAACACAAAAATGCAGAACCAAAATATTTTGGATTTGCAATATTGGACTTCCATATTTTTTTTTCTGAGGACATTTTGTTGTGATTTTGACCAAAAATTAAATCACCACAAAAGATGGAATAGGTGGAAACAAAACCAAGTTGGGTTGGTCTAGTAGTTAGGACTTCAAATCCCGCCTTGTGTATGCAGCAACTCATTAGCCAGCGACAAACCCTTAAATGGAGCTCAGTATTTTTTTTAGTTATTTATTTATATTTTAACAGATGACTTAACTGACATAAAACATGTCTATATTTCTGTAATTCTCTCATCTCTATCTTGATTTTTCATCATTACACAAGAAATTTGAATGAATTTCCTTGATTAATAATATGTGCATAAAATTTGTACTATTACATGGGAGAGAAAAGCAAGGGATTAATCCCTGAAGACTCTGTCTTTCTATGTTTGCTACAACTTATGTGTCTCATTTCTTTTCTTTTCTACCGAAACTATCTCTCAATCACACACTTGTTTCATCACCATGATCTCTCTTGCACTAGATGCACCTTTCATGACAACACAATAAACTCAAAAACAATTTTTCAATCCACATTCACAACACACAACACACAAAGATCTACCTTGAACCACAATAACAAGCTCTTACTCTTTCTATTCAAAACTTGGTAATCTTATGATATACAAATACTTCATTTTTACTCAGGCATGTTTTCACTGTTATTCTAAAATTTAAACTTCTTAGATATGATTTATCTTTTCATACAAAATCACAGAGCTGCTCTGTTTTACTCTGTTTTCATCTAAATAAAGAAAAGAACTTTCTAATAATTATCATGAGACAAGAAAAATTGGTTATCTGGGTATTAATAATTTGTTATGTTGTTACGATTTTTGTGTTGGATTTATGAAAAGTTCAACTAAAGCTTAGGTGGGTGACTAATTTTTTGTGTTGGAAAAAACTTCTCTTCCCAAAAGAGAAGAGGGTTGGTGTGCTCAAAGAGTGGTTTCTTGTGCTTCAAGTAAGGAAGAGTTAAAAGGAAAACGACAACGTTTGAATGGAAAGTTTCACGGGTGGCGGTGTTAAGGACGTGTACGGCGAGGATAGAGCCACAGAGGATCAGTTTGTGACACCATGGAGTGTTTCTGTTGCTAGGTAAGTTATCAAGCTTTATAAAAAGCTTCTTATAATTATAATATGAAACAGGATATAAATAAATGTTGGCTTGACTCATAAAACAACAAAGAAAAGAAGAGAATGTGGCAAGAGTTGAACTCAGGAACAAAGACTTATGAAGATCTTCCTAGAAGAAGAACACCATGCTATGATATGATGGTTTATTTGTTGCATTGTAGTGGGTATACATTGTTGCGAGATCCTCACTTCAATAAAGGATTGGCATTCACTGAACAAGAAAGGGATGCACATTACTTGCGTGGTCTTCTTCCTCCATCAGTTATTTCTCAAGAAACTCAGGTTACTTCAATTCTAGCTTGCCTTATCTTCTAATTAATCAATGAGTAAAGTGACAATTAGGTGTTCGAGTTTCCATCCCGGACTAATTAGTCAGAAAAAAATATCAACTAGGTCTTTTATGATAGCAAGTGGTGGATATGTTACGTCCTTCTATGAATTCATCATGTAAAACTTAATAACAATGCTTATATGTACCGTTAACTATAGTATCAAAGATCGTTGTGGAGATAATTATTTTTGGAGCGAAATTTCATCTGTTTCGTTAAAATTTCATCGTAAATAAAGAATAGTTGACGAGGGTTATATGGAAATTCAGAAAATAAGGAATGTTTTACTATCCAAAATGACATTGTTTCCATACTCACGTGACAGCAACAAGACATGTCACTGTAGATAACGGAATACATAGAAAACTCCGTTTCATTTCACACTATCTATAGACAGAAGGACATAATGTGTTTACTATTTGCTATCAAGGAGGATCTAATTAGTCTTTTTTTTTTCTTCAAGGCTAATTAGTCTGAAGTCGAAATCCTCAAGGAATCACCTTATTCTTAATTAATTATTTCATTCCTTACAATTTTTTCTTTAGATTGTGTACCATATAAATATATAGTGTGTCCTAAGTTCTAGAACTTTGTCCTTACAAAATTCAATACAATGAACAATTTAGCCACTAAAAGAATTAAATAAATTTGTGGTACTAAGAGATTATTTTGAGTTTGTCAAAGTGATTCTTACTATTGCAGTTTCATTGATGCAGGTGAAGAGACTCATTCAACTAATACGGCAGTATCAAGTACCATTGCTGAAGTATGTGGCAATGATGGATCTTCAGGTGCCCTTTTCTTGTCCTAAACTTTGAAATGCATCTTTAGCTTGAAATCACATATAAATTGGCAAAGTTTGGTACTTGATTCTAATGTTTTTCAGTTTGATATGTGATGATGATGATGATGGATTTCAGGAGAGCAATGAAAGGTTGTTTTATAGGCTTCTTATTGATCATGTTGAGGAGTTACTTCCTGTTGTCTACACTCCAACAGTTGGTGAAGCTTGCCAGAAATATGGCAGCATCTTCTCAAATCCTCAAGGTCTTTTTATAAGCTTGAAAGAGAAGTAAGTTTCACTAAATCTGCACAAGTAAAAATTGTTCATTTGTTCATTTTGGTCTCTGAGAATGAATATATGGATTTACGTTAAGTGACACGTGGCATATCAGTTGAAGGATCCGAATGAATTCTTTCTGTGTTATTAACCTTTGAAGCAATTGTGTGTTTAAGAGGGAGGATTCTTGAAGTTCTAAGGAATTGGCCTGAGATGAACATTCAAGTCATAGTTGTAACTGATGGAGAAAGGATCTTAGGTCTAGGGGACCTTGGTTGTCAGGTAACTTTGATTATACTTGATCACATGTATAACATATCTTAACGTGAAGATGACAGTTGAGAACTGTTAGATGATTTGACATATTTGACTAAACTGCTTAACATAATACATCTCGACATCTTAACTATCATCTTCACAGAGGGTAAATGACATTGAACTTAAAGAGATAACATAACTTCACTGATGATTTTCACTTTGGTAACTTGTGATGGATTATTAGGGAATGGGAATACCAGTTGGGAAACTTTCTTTGTATACAGCACTTGGAGGAGTTCGTCCTTCTGCTGTAAGTAGCTTACTATCTATGTCACAAAGAAGTAGTTGATATGATACATTTATGGTAATCACTTATAAGATTGTTTCAGTGCTTGCCTATTACCATTGATGTGGGTACAAACAATGAGAAGCTGTTGAATGATGAATTATACATTGGTCTAAGGCATAAAAGAGCAACTGGCAAGGTTTCTGATTCACTTCTCATACTATATTGGATCAAATTAGGCATTATTCTTGTCATCTAATGTTCCATGATAATGAATTTGATTTGAATATTCGGATTCCAGGAATATGATGAACTTCTGCATGAATTCATGACTGCAGTAAAACAAAATTATGGAGAAAAAATCCTTGTTCAGGTTGTCAAAACTCTTTTCTGTCTGCTTTGAAGTACTAAGAATTCAAGAATGATTAGAATATCTTGTTTGGAATCTAAATGGGATATATCTACTAATGTTTTTCTGTTTTCTGAATTTTGTTTTTATCAGTTTGAAGACTTTGCAAACCACAATGCTTTTGATCTACTTGAAAGATATAGGTCAACACATCTTGTTTTCAATGATGATATTCAGGTTTGAGGTTTTTATCTTCAGTGATGAATTTAGTTACATTGTTAACCAATGATTATCTCTTATAATTCCCTCTGCTTTGTTGCAGGGAACAGCGTCGGTGGTCCTCGCCGGACTTGTCGCGGCCTTGAAATTGGTCGGAGGAAACTTAGCTGATCACAAGTTCCTCTTCGTTGGGGCGGGAGAGGTAAAAGTTTAATTATGAGATTACCTCTTTTTTTTTAGTTTAAATTATCGTATTTTGTGTCGACATTCGCTTTAACTATCTTTTGAATTGTGTTCTTTGTGGTTACAGGCTGGCACCGGAATAGCAGAACTCATAGCCCTTGAAATATCAAAACGGGTTTGTAGCCGAATTTAGACTTATTTTTTCTTCTGATGTTATGTCAGAGTGAAAGTTCGTAAAAACTCACATGCAGTTGTTTTTATGTGAATTTAATATTTGAAAATCGTGAGATAATTTGACAAATATTAACTTCACATGAAGACAATTATACGTGAGTCTTTACCGTAGAAGTTAATAGTAGGACTTCTGTTAATTACTGAGAGTCATTTTGATTAGTTTAAAGATGGGAGAGTACTTTTATTATATGATTAAAATTGAGAGACTATTTTGATTGTTAATCATAAAAATAACAAAGGAAGTACTGTTTTTAAGGTTTTAAGATGAGAAGAACATTGCATAAACAATTTAGATTACCCAACAAACTATTATTGTGTATGCAGACAAATATTGAAGTGGAAAAAGCTCGCAAGAACATTTGGTTGGTGGATTCAAAGGTTATCCATAGAATTCAATTCAGCTCTAAAATCTTGTAAAATTCACATCTTCTATGTTGTTAATATTTTACTCTAATCTTGTAGGGATTGATTGTTAGTTCCAGAAAGGAATCACTTCAACATTTCAAGAAGCCTTGGGCTCATGAACATGAACCTATATCGGATCTGGTCAAAGCAGTTAATGTACTTTTTCCGTGTAACAAGATAGAAATATATTTTTTTTTTTGTAAAAATTCAAGTGCAGTTAATTTCATGTGAAATTCATAGCTGAGAGAATATGACAATTTAGTCAAACTTCTCATATCACTCTAAACTGTCAACTTCACATGAAGTTAACTGTATCTGAATTTTCATCTATTTTTTTCTTGTCTTTTTATTAATATTGAGAACATTTTATTTTAATTTTCAAGTTGCTTATCATATTTAATGGTTTTTCAACTCAGAAAATTAAGCCAACAGTATTGATTGGAACATCAGGACAAGGCCAAACTTTCACTCAAGCAGTGGTTGAGGCTATGGCCTCCAATAATGAGGTACCTTGTCAATTTTATTTGTCTAATTTAGTTTCATTAAAATTCTGAAGAAAATTCATAGTTATCTACTATTTTCCTTTCACTAAATATGCAATGTCATGTTGACATAAGCTAATTAATAATGTGTGTTAAATATGTGACAATTTTTGCAGAAACCTATTATCCTAGCTCTTTCCAACCCAACATCACAATCAGAATGTACTGCTGAACAAGCTTATAATTGGACTAAGGTAATAATAATATGAATACACAACTTAATTCTTTATAATTTAAGTTTCTTTATATCATTCTTTCATATCTGCTTTGACCACAATTATCTCATGTTATGAGAAAGTCACGTACTATCATAATATCATTGACTATTCTTAAAATTCCTAACGTCTAATTAAATTTTTGTATCTATTTTTTTCATAATCCGACAGAATCGTGCTCCAACAAACACTTAAAAATTCTAATCCCTGATTTATATTAAGTAGAGATTTAAATGTAATTATTTTTATATAAAATTGATAGTTAAAAATTATTAAATAATTTAATATATTTGACTAAATTGTTATCTCACTGTTAAAATTAACTGCAAGTAAGATTTCAGTTTTATATTAATTATTAAATTGGTACTAATTGGATTTTGATCAGGGACGTGTAATTTTTGCTAGTGGAAGCCCATTTGACCCGGTTGAAATTGATGGAAAGAAACATGTGCCTGGCCAGGTCTAAAGCTTAATTGAACATTTAGAGATGCTTAAAAAAAATTTAATATATATAAGAAAATTAAAGGTTTTGATTTAAAAAATGTTATTGTTGTTGATCAGGCCAATAATGCATACATTTTTCCTGGATTCGGTCTCGGTTTGATAATGTCTGGAACAATCCGAGTTCATGATGACATGCTTCTAGCAGCTTGTAAGTGCATTATTATTAACATTGCTTTATTAATTTTTACATTTTTTCTTTTCTTCTTTTTTTGAGTAATTATAGTTAATAAATATTATTATTTTTTATCAGTACTTAGTCAATAATAATCTATATTTATATTTATAGATATTTTATATACAAAAAATATATATAATTTATATTTATATTTATATTTATCAGAATTTTATACACATAAATTAATATAATTTATATTTATATTTTTTTAGAATTTGTACGTATAAATTAATAAAATTTGTTTATTAAAAAAAATTAGTATTTATATTAATTAAATAATAATAAAAAATATAAAAAATGGCGGTCTCCAAGAGTTTTTTTTTTTTTTTTTTTGCCTTATCAAGAGTGGAACACAAAACCGTGAAGAAGGGACAGGTAGTTTCCTTATTTTGTCTAGTGTTGACCATAGTTAAAAATTAAATTGTTTCATTAACGTACACCTTTTAAAAAAATTTGCTTTTATTTCATAAAAAGAAGAGAGAAATTCTTGTGTGCTAATGAAAAATCATTTAACATGTGCTATAGAAACAAGGTTTTAAAAATCAAATCAATGGTAAGATAAAAAAAATTTAAAGGTTTAAATATTCAACTAGTTATAACTAAATAAATAGATAATATATATTTAAAACAATCTTTTTAATCAATTGTTTGAACTGATTAACAATAAATAAAAATCATGATTAATTTACCGATTTTTTACTAGTTTTCATGCAAATGGTTTTTTGGTTAAATTAAATTGAAGTGGGTAAGTAACCGGTTCAAAGTTAATTTAGTTGAACCGGTCGATTCAATTCGATTTTTATAATATTGCTAAAAAGATGCATCTACAAGGAGTTGATCTTTGTTTTTCCATATAATTTTTAAGGATTATAAATTAGCATAAATGGTTGTAATTGTTTTTAGAATGAAGATAAGTAGAGTATGGAAAGATTATTAAAGTTGTGATGGTTGGTTTGTTTGGAACAGCTGAGGCATTGGCTTCACAGGTGAGCAAAGAGGACTATGAAAAGGGGCTTATATATCCTCCCTTCACTAACATTAGAAAGATTTCAGCAAATATAGCTGCAAATGTGGCTGCTAAGGCCTATGAGCTTGGTAAGCCTTCTTTTCACTATCATATTTGTAATTTTTTTTGTTTTTAAAATTTGTCAAAAATTTTAAAAATATTTTTAAATTTTATTTTGTTTTAGTTTTGTTCTAAAAAAATTTTATTTGTCCTAATATACTTCTGACAGCTAATTTTTCAAAAAATTTTAGGACTAATCCACAATAATGCATGACAAGTTGACAACTATCTTTAGGTCCAGTTTGGCTAAACAACTTAATTAAGTTACTTTTGAAAAAATAACTTAAACAATAAATGACTATATTAAAAGTAGTTTATAAATAAGTTATTTTGTGTTTGAGTTTTTAGTTCTAAAAGTACTTATTTTATAGAAATATGATAAAAAGTAGTAGCATTATGAGAGAGGTTATTTTTTTTAACTTCTCTATAAGTTCCTAAATAACTTCTTAGAAAGCTACAATTTGGTTTTGAAAATTGCACAAGACATTAATACTACTACTTTTCACAAGTCAAAAGTTCAAAAAAATTACTTCTAAAATTTTTCAAACGGGCCTTTAGTTTGTTTGTGTTGATGGTTGTTCTTATAAAATTGTTGCTGAATTGGTTCTTTTTTGAAAAATTTATTGGGGGTATATTTGATGCAAATAAAAATTTTTTTGGATAAAATTAAAACAAAATAAAATTTATAGATATTTTTAAAACTTTTAACAAATTTTAAAGATAAAAAATATACTTTATTTTTTTATATTTTTTATACAAAATTAAATGGGCCTAATTTACCTAAAAAACTAGCTCAAGAAATAAGTATTGTCTCACATATATAAGGACGGTTAGACTTTTAATTTTAGGTAATGTGAGATTTAATACAGTACTCCTCACATTTAAGACTGGACGAAGAAATTTAAGGATGACTTGAATTTTTGTGTGATATGGAGGTGGTCTAATAACAATTTTTAATCAGATTTTAATATCATATAAAAAATTAAGCTAGCTTAATTTATTCCAAAAATTAATTTAAAAGATAAAGATTGTCTTATATTTATAAAAACTATAATATTTTTAATTTTAGACAACATAAAGTTTAATATTTTGTTATGACATAAAAGACAAACTTTTTATCAAAATATTAGAAATAGTTTTAGGTTGTTGATGAAATTGAATTTCCATTAAACTCAGGGTTGGCCACTCGACTTCCTCAACCAAAAGATTTGGTGAAGTTTGCTGAGAGCTGCATGTATACTCCAACCTATAGAAGCTACAGATGAAGTCACTTCAATTTTTTGCCATTATATTTTTTTTCATATATATGAAACAAGTGTATTATTTTCTTAATTAATTTTTTCCCATTTTTTTTCACTTTGGTTCTTCTAAGTTATATATTGTTTTGGATGCAATAGAAATATAATGTATGTAGTTGGTAGTAGTGATAGTGAGATAATATTATAGCTTTAAAATTTTGACATTTTTGTTATACACTTTATTTGGCTTCAAATTAATTAAATAGAAAACGAAAAATATTTATACAATGCTCCCCACAGAATCTCATATATGTTGATAGATGTGTAGATGGAATAATATATGATTATTATGCATCATATATTGTATAGTACTAGCTAGCTCTGATCCCTAGATTTTTGGCATGTGAAGCCACTATGTATGTACTGTGATCTTATCTGAATTTAATTCAATAAATATTATGTGTATAATAAGTAATAAGTATCATTGTACCACTAGCTGCCTAGGCTCATCATATATATTATATATAGTACAAATTTGAATTATTCATTACAATCTATATAAGTGTCACAATTTTGGACACACTTTAATATTATTGTGTTTTATTCAATTTCTTGAGACTTTGACTTAAGATTAAATCAGTCTAATTTTTAATATTTAACAAAAAAATTAAGAATATAAAAAAAATAATAAAAAGAATCTTTCGCTATATGAATATTTATTTATAAATGACTCTTACACAATACTAAACATTCATCTCTATTTAAAGTTATTCACCTTTTTAATGGACTATTAGAATTTAAACTAATCAATAGTTTAGATTAATTATCTAAAATTTTCGTTACAAATATATAACTTACTACATTATTTTTTTAATTATTCTAAATTATTTTATATTACTTTTCATGCTTCTATACATATTCACACATTTTTTTTAAAATGGTCCATGATCTTCCACAAACTTGTAAATTTTTTTAGGATCTTTTGAAATCTTTTTAGAACATTTCAAAATCATCCAAAACATTCATAAACATTCTAGAATATTATATAAACACTATTAAATTTAACATCCTAAAATTTATATATCTTAACATAATGGTTATCCTCATCATAAAAATATAACATGGAGTATAAAATTTCTTAAATGTTGAAGGAAAGGCCAGTGTATATTTTTATAAATTATACATGTATAAATAGATAGATAGATATATAACACTCAAAAAAGCTAATATAATTTATTTTTAATATTTTGAGTTAAATACAGAAAAGTGTTATTTTATGGATACATAAATAAAAAATGTCTATCAAGTATGAATCTTTTTATCATTTTAAAAATGAAATGCTCATAATATTACATAAAATAACTATCAAATTAATCATCAATATAAAATAATATATTAAAATACAAAATATATATTTAAAAAATTAATAATACATACATATATTTATACAAAAATATATAATAATTAATTTGATATATAACTGATTTTGAATAAACACATACACATCATTTTTTATATAAAATCATAATTGAAAGATATAACATGTATCTTTTGCAAATATGATCATGAATGCTACTTATTAAGTGCGAAGAGTTCACGGTAGTAATATAATAAAGGTAAAAACTTAGACGTAGTCGACTTCATGTGAAGTTGATATCTGAGAATCGTTAGATGATTTAATTTATGTGACTAAATTTTTAATTATCTAACAGCTCTCAGATATCAACTTTACGGAAAGTCGACTTTATTTGAATTTTCACCTAAATAAGAATAATTCTTATTCCACTACTTAAAAAAAAAAACACTAATACAAGCAAAACCAAACCCTAAAATTTAGTATCATGAAAGAAGATGAGACACCCTGATGATCAAGTCCTCATATTAGGTATATGTATTAATGATCACATACATACATACGGCTATGTCAGCAATTTGAATTGATAGATTCGTAGGTCTCTATTATGGGCTACATCATCTATATACATGCATCATGTATGTGCAGATTTTCGTTCTATCATAAATAGTGATAGATGAAACCATTTTATTTGTATTATTTACCGCTCAATATTCATCATCTTTGCATTATTGAAGACCTAAATATTGAATACAACCTTGCCCTAAGTCACATGTCATCATATATTTTGTTATGTTGTCTATTTTTGGAGGGTACAAAGCATCAAATTTACATGTTTGTGACTGAACAAATAGAGAGACACAATTAAATAGTTACATGCATTATTATTATGATCATCACACTATATATCACGTGTGTGTTATCAATTCTCTGTTCACATTATTGTACAAATCATAAAATTATTGTTCTTGACATGTCAATTTTTTACCCCATATATCATGTCCTTCGTATTGACCTTGGAATATGAAGTTCAAGCCATACCTTGCTTTTTTCTGGAATAACTATTACGTACATGATTGTTACATACCAATGTAATGTAACGTTACGTCCAATCTATAGTTTTTCTTCTTTTTTTTTCTTTCTTTTTTTTTTCTTTTTTCTATTTTGTATCATGCTCTTGGAATTTATGATGAGTAGCTACTAAACAGTTTCCCAACACATATATGCAAAGCCACACGATGAAATATCACTTTAATTTGAAGTCCTTTAATCAATAATTAACAACCAATTAATAAAAATTTACCAATTGACATTTAATAAAGGTTTTTTAATTTTTGATTCAACTGAATCGAGCCAGATGATTCGAGTTTTGACGTTTTTAATAGTTAATCCGGTTGAATAATTTAACTAAATTAGATTTTTTTTTTGAATTTGAGATTTAAATAAAATTGAACTAAATTTTACTGAAATTAATCAAATATTAGTCAAATTTTTAGATCGAGCCGAACCATAAACACCTTTAGTTATATGAAAAATGAAAGGTGGAAATTCATGTGTAGTCGACTTTAGGTAAAGTTGATAATTGAGAGTCGTCAGATGATTTGACTAATTTGACTAAATTTTCATCTAATAGTTCTCAATTATCAACTTCACATGAAATCGACTGCACCTGAGTTTTCACCAAAATAAAAATAAATAAAAAAATTTTAAAAGTGCAGAAATGGAAAATAAATTCTCTCCTATTTCTATCTCATTTCATTGTCATCCCTCAATGCAATTTATATATTTTCTTGGGATCAACACTTTTTTTCTATTTTTACCCCATATATATATATATATATATATATATATCAACTCTCTATTTTTTCACTAATAGTATTGTCTCCTAAGCATAAAAAAAGGCCAATTATTGGAAGATTTTTTTAATTAGTCAGGTTAGAGTTCAATGTAAATTAAAGCACTCTATGAATGGAATAATATAAAACAATCCAAACATTTGGAATTTCTTTAAATTTTTACACTATGCACATGAAGCTCAATTCAAAGACGATGCATTCTTGAAATATTCTCTCACATACATATTCTGAAATTAAAACACTAAAAGACTTAATAGCTAGGAAGATTCTAATTATTAATTATTGGTACGTTTTTCTTCTTTATGTCTAAACTTAAACACGGGGTCTTCGGTCCAATGAACACTTTTTTTTTCTAGTTGATTACACTATAAGGAATGATTAACGATGATTAATTTTTTTAATTAGAATGGAACTTTTGGCTCGTGAATGAGAGAAATAATTTGATAGTGGGGTGTCTAGATATATAGTCTCCAAGTATTTGGCGATTTAGGGTTTGATTGCTTTAAATTTTATTTACCAAACATAAACATAAACACCTCTTCAACAACTATTAAGTATTGTCCTATTGGTTTGAATTTGTTTTTTTAAGTAAAACAAGTGTTTTTTAAATAAAATATTTTTTTATTTATTTAAATACATTTAAAAAAATATTTTTATTAAAAAACAAATTATTTAATTTTTTTTAAGTTAATAATATTTTATTAAAAAATAAAAATAAAAAATATTTTTAATATTTGATTTTTTTTAAAAAATATTTAAATATAAAATAACTTTTATCTATTATATTAAAAAGAAATTTTTAAAAATAAAAAATAAATATTATTTCTAAAAAACCAATACAAACGAATCCAAAATAAGCATATTTTTCTCGCCATAAAGATAAGCACGTTCTATTTTTGGGTTTATTTTTCGTGTTCTGGATATGTATTGGCGTTAATAATTTATAAGATTGGTGAAGCTAATAGTCAAACAGTCATAAGATGAGATGTAACACTGAGAGGAAATGACGAAATAGGATATATACTAAACAAAGGAATTAATATGATGACTGAAAAGAAATATTCCTTCTAGATTAGGTCAAGAAGTAATTTAAAAAAAAAAAATTAGGAGTGAGACTCGAATATACAATCCTTAAGTAAATATAAAGAAATTATATTATTTAAATTATAAATTCTTAGATAGGTCACCAACTAATTTGCAGAAATTTAAATTTTTTAAATTTTTATTTTTGTTCTAGAAGATAAAATATAATCTTTTATTTTTAAATAATTGTTCTCTCATATTTTTTTTATTTTATTTATAAAATAAATAATAAAAAATTGCATTTTTTTAAATAAAATTTAAAAGATTTAAATTCTGCCACATCATCGTATAGATTTTAGAGATAGTCTTTATGATAATACATGAAATTTACTATAATTAATTTTGTTCAAGTTAACTAACTCAAAATCTTATTTAAGAGGAAATCATAAGTATCCAAGCACATAGCCAACGGCTTAATGAAGATTCTAGATTTGAGTTTTATAAATAAATAAATCAAAAAAGAAAAAAAAAGGAAGGGTTAGCGTAAGAAACTTTGTTGCCTTGGGATAATAAATAATGTTTACGTAGATAAATAGATAAATAACAACACTACTTGATATTTATATTTATTTATTTTATACGATTAACCTCTAATTTCAATAAATCTTATTTTTTTAGTAGGGGTGCACAGACCCGGTCCGATTTGAAGGCCTTGCTTGATTTCAAACACTTTAAAGACTAATTTGGTGTGATTTCATTGGGTTTAAGATTGGGTAAGAATCTCAAAAATAGACCCGATCATTATTTTGGATCGAGTCCAGACCATAGCTCGGGTCACCCGAAGTGGGCCCGGTGATCCGGTCATCATACACAATTAATATTTTGTATTATTAGTGATGGATCATGACTATTCTTATGTGGAATTTAAGTATTGTAAACCTTAATATTTTGTGTTATTAGTCATTATAAGACTATAAGTTAATGTTTTATGTTTAAAATGCATAAGACTTTAGACTAATGCATAATATTGTGTTATTTGTATTAATTTAAATATTTGGTATTATTATACAATATTAGTATTGATTGTAGTTTTGCTTTAGTATTGATTGTGGTTATGCTTTAATTTTAAAGAAGGGTTGGTTCTTGTTATATTTTTCTAAGTGAATTTTACTATGTTAAATAATGGTTGGAGTCTTAGAAATTTGGATATTTTTACATGCTAGCTTACAAGAAAGTATCAACGTAATGTAATGTTAACGGCCCGGTTTTCACCCGATATAATTGTGGCCCGAAAGTGTATTGATTTCATCGGGTCTAAGGTCGGATTCGAATCTAATAAATAGATCCGGTATATATTTCGGGTCGAGCCTAAATCCCATCAAATCCGACTTTACCCGACTCATGTGTACCCCTACTTTTTAGTGTGTAAAAAATTAATCACAAAATTTGTTACATAAACTATCCTTAACATCGAATCCGATGCATGGCACTTCCAAACTTCTACTAATTATAATAGGATTTATGCATGATTATACGTTACAAGTTTACAACACTATTAACGGTAATGATAGAGATCCTAAATAACTTTTTTTTTATAGTTCAAGCTCACAAGCCAATTTTATTTTATTTTATTTAATATTTATAATTTTTTATATATAATATTTATAATCACATATTTATTATATAGAACATTATTTAATTACTATAGCATATAATTACATAATATAAAATAAAATAAATAATAATTAAAAATATAAAATAATTTTAAATTGTTTAAAATTTTTTTATTACATTTCAAATATTATTCTAATATATTAATGTGAAATACACATTATTAAATGTTTGTATAATTCTATTATAATGAAAATTCAGGTGCGGTCGATTTCACATGAAGTTAATAATTGAGAGCTGTTAAATAAAAATTTAATTAAATTAATTAAATTATTTAACGACCCTCAACTATTAATTTCACGTCAAATCGACCGCACCTGAAATTCCACCTTCTATCGTACTAACAAATTGTGACAAGAAAAAGAGTACTTAATAATAATCTTTTACTTTATTTTTAATTATTCCTTCAAAAGTGGGGTTAGAGAGAAGCTTTATCCTCTAAATCAAGGTGTATATATATCCAAATCCATATACATTATCCATATCCACAACATAGTACCATCTTGTGTTGTCTATATATAGACATATATTCTGTCTCTGTCATTTCTAGTCGCTCCCCACATTACAACACATGCATCACATTTTCCGATCTAACTACAATTTATACACATCATCATCACATGCAAACAACCTTTGACTCCATACCTCTACTTTTTATTAAGCAATTACAAATTAATTCCAAAATAATATAATTAAATAATACACCATATATTTTGTTGCTACATTATTGATGAGGGTAGGTAGCTACATATAAAACTAAAACAAAGTGATTCATTCAATAATTTCACATCATGAATCGGAGGTGCTCCGGGTGCAGCAAAAATGGTCACAACTCCAGAACATGCCCTTACTACTCATCCTCTGCGTCTCGCACCACCGTTACTACAGTGAAGCTCTTTGGGGTGCGGCTCTCCATGACCCACGGATCAGGATCATGCTCCGCCGCATCACCCAATCATAACTCTCCTTTCTCACACTACTCTGACGGTTACGTGTTGGATAGTGAGCCATCAACCCCTGCCGCCACCATCAACTGCCACCATCCTCCTCCTACCATAAACAAAGGTTTGTAACCGCCTTAGAGTTTAATTTTGATACTGATTTACACGTATATTTTTATTAATAAATATACGTATAAAAATATTAAGATTGAATTTATTTTTTATTATTTTTTATTTGTCTTATATTACAATTCTTATAAAAATATCAATATTTGAATTTTAGACTTGGATTAAATGTAATAAAACTATTTATTTTAAAATTTATATAAACACGTCAATAAATAATTATAGATTTAAATAATTGTATTACATTACTAAAATTTTTGTAATCTATATATTTTAAATGTAAAAAAATTATTAGATAATAATTTAATTAAATATATTAAATTATTTAAATATTTTTTATTGTGAATTTCACATGAAATAATCAAATAACTGCAGTATGAAAAAAAAAAAAAAGAAAATTAAGTGTCTTAAGCAAGGAGGAGGTAGAGAGAATGTAGTTAATTACATGTTGATTAAGATTACTATATTTTAGGCATTCCATGGAGCCAAGAAGAACATCGATTGTTCTTAATTGGATTGGAGAAATTAGGAAAAGGAGACTGGCGTGGAATATCTCGAAATTACGTTGTATCAAGAACTCCAACTCAGGTAGCAAGTCATGCTCAGAAATACTTTATCCGGCTGCGGCAGAGCAACGCCACGCCGCGAAAACGACGATCAAGTCTTTTCGACATGTTTCAAAATATGGTTAGTCTTTGTTTATAATAAACTCTTCACTTCTTTCTAATTTTTTCCGGTGTAGGACTAATTCTTTATACTACTTATATATGAGTTGTGAGAATTTCTTGAGCTATAAGCTCATTGTTGAAAACATTATTTCTTTGTATTAGGCTTCAAATTCGCCTTCACTAAAAGAAGAACAAGTGTTACTTCAACCTTCTAAGAACTCACAACTTAGCAATGTGGAAGAAGAGCTCAATGAAACTATAATGGGATCGAATGAAGCGACACCAGCGTCACCGCTTCCCGGATTCTTGCGGCCGCCTTATCCGGCTCTCCCATTTTCCTCATGGCCATCAAGTGCATGTTCCTTTGGAGAAGCTACCCTAATCTTAGATGGAAGGCCATTGCATTAGGTGTTGGCATTTAGTAATATGTGAAAGGGAACAAAATGAGGCGGGATTAAGAAATTTAAAAAAAAAATCAGAATTAATTTTGAAAATGTTATTTAAATCGTAAACTTTAAAATATATAAGCATTCGTCTGAATTTACAAGAATGTCTTAGTGTCTTCCATATCAACACGGCAAGACTACTTTAGTTAGAAATTCTTGTTTGAAACAATAGTATTATCAGTGTAAGTCAAGATGTTTGACTTTTTTTTTCTAAATTTAGTGATGATGAATGCTGAATTTAGTATGTTTTTCAGTAATCTTTTAAATATGAAGGGTCATATGTATTTTCTGTCCAATAGGGTTTAATTTTTTATTTTTTTATTTTTTGATTTTCTACGGTATCCCCCAATTCAGCAGGTCAAGGACTAATCCGCCACGGTACTGAGCTTCATTTAAGGGTTTGTCGCAGGATTTAAACCCTCCGACACTTGTTTAAGCGGACTAGTGAGCTAATCACTAGACCAATCCAACTTGGTTAATAGGGTTTATTTCAAGTCCGATTCTAACGTTTACAATATAAGCCCAATGTTTGGTGTCGAATTGAAGCCCAAATGCAGTGTTAGCGTCAAAACACTGACACTTCAGCCTCGATATCTATTTTTTTTTTAATTAAACTAAATATGATAAAGTTCAGACCCAAAAAAAACCAAATATAATAATTTTTTTATTTTTTTAAAGAAAATCAGAATTTAAGCTCAACCCAGTATTTGCTTAAGTTGAACTTTTGATAAAGTATAAAAAAGTGAATCAACTTCTTTCCTATTTGATTTGATAAATAAATTAGATTTATTTTAACTAAAAAATGAACATATAAATGCAAAAATAATATCCTAACACTCAAATAAAATTTGATTCATGTAAATTCTATTTCATAAAAATATTTTTTATCGTCGAATAAAATTCTACAATCATTTATGTAAGTTAAAGAAAATAAAATTATGCAAATTAAAACAAATCCAAGGAATAATATAATACATAGGTTATTTGAAAAATTTATTAAAAGAATATAATATATAAACTATTTTATCTATAACATAAAATATATATAAATAAAATATTTTAATAAACAAAATTAATGATAACTTTTTCTTAAAAAATAACGTAATAATAATAATATTAAATTCACTATTTAGAAGATAATGTTAATGGAGGTTATTTATTAAATTTATTATTAATATTAGTTAGAAAATAATGCTACTGAAAGTCATTGAATTAAGAGAGACAAATAAAAAAATTCAAAAATCTATAAAATTACAAGTTAAAGAAAAAATTTACAATAGAATAGTAGATGAAATGTCAATTGCTCGTTGTGGTGAAACTTCTACTTGGCAGTATTTAAGAATCTGAATCCAAAGATAGGAAAATCCAATGAACCCATAATCAAAGATGGATTTGGATGCTCTAAAGTTTGAATTTCACTTTAAAGAATAAAATGTGATCTCTCACCATTTATTTTATAGGTAGGACCAAGAATAAATATGAGAGAGAAACCATTCAAAGATAGAAGATCACACTTTACTTTTTAAAGTAAAAATTCAAAATTTAGAAGATCCAAATCCATCAAAGATAGGAAACAAAAACATGTTTATCCAAAGTACATGGATTTATAACACAACTACTTTTTGGTCTTTTACTTATGTGGGTGTGTACCTTCGGAATAAAAAATAATTTACGGTTGTAAATGACAAAAATATCTGTATTTTATGGTGGGAAAGTGCACACCACATCTTTACCGGATAAGACAACTTTAAGTCTTGTAAAACATCCTAATTCCCAAGTTTTTAATATGCTTGAATCATATACATATGGAAGAAATGAAGGGCAAAACTTTAGTTTTTATACGTTAATAGTTCTTCAGCTGTATCCACACATAACACAATCATAAGAGGGGTAATCAAGGGATCTGGACACAACATCAAACCCTTAATCATTGTTTTATAACTAAACAAACTTTCCATGTTAACTCCACAAAACAAAGAAGTGAAACAAAATTGTGGTGAAGAGAATAGCCAAAAAAAATTGAGACATATCCACTACTTGTGTCTAGAACCGGAGTAGTGATTGTCATTGGGATTTCTCCTGCCACTAAAAACTGCTAATGCTTTCCTTATGGGAGGCTGGAAAGGAGCTCGCTTATCTGTGTGGTGGGTGAAGACACTGCCTGATGCGAAAATGTCATCATCCTGTGAAGAAAAAAGGGAAAAAAAAATAAATTAAAGTAGCTATGGTTAGTATGAAGGTAAGTCTCCGAATGGGAAGGATGACAGGAAGATGCAGCAAATTCAATTGGAAACGGAATCAGCAGCTATATAAGTAGTTTCAGCACGTATAGATTAACTACCTTCTTGTTAGCCTTCTTTGTTTTGGGATAAAGTACCCGTTGAGGAAGCTGATCTTCGCGGAGAATCAGGTTCTTTGTGACTGCATCCCTGCCGCCTTTGGGTAGAGGCAGTGAAAACTGCAAATAAATCCATGTAAAAGATGCAATACATTATTAAAAAAAAAAAATTAAACATGTAGTTCTAGAAAACAAACCAAGCTCACCTTTGTACCACGTAATGTTACTCGAGGTCGACGGGCTGCCATCACTATACCATTTTCACCAACAGTAACAGCTACCTTACGTAGGGTACCACCATTTCCACATTTTGGACAGAAAATCCTCCCAATATCAGCAGTAACAGTGCGGCAGGCATGACACATGAGTATCCATCTGGACAAACAATTGAGACATAAGCACACAGGAATTGCCATATTGTGATGCAAAGAATATATTATTAAACTACATGCAAACAGCAGATGTCATAAGTCATTATGTAAGTTGCGAATAGTGATTATTGGCAATTTGTAAAGACAAAATAAGCATTTAAGAAGCTTAAGTAAATTACCTGTGTAGTTGGTGTATCTGTGAACCTCCAGGCGCCAGCAAGCGCAAACCCATTTGGAGAAGAACATTTTGCATTGCAAAGTCACCTGTTACACAGGCTACACTTGATTCAGATAATGATCGAACCATCCAACTTTGTTCACTACTATCATCATCTGCATATGACAAATCAGTAACTTCACTAGTCTGGCTTGCATGCTCCAGGTGGTTTGATTCGCCGTTGACTGTATCTGTCTCACAAGGTTTAGAGAAACCTGGGTTTTGTTCATCATCAAGAACTTCAGGTGAACCTTCTAGCATCATTTGCTTCATAAGTGCAGGGAGCATTTCATTACTTTCACTCTCTTCTATTATCTGATCATTCACAGAAACACCACTTCGAATATGGTTTCCGTCATTATTTTGATGAATGTGCTGAGACAAAGCTCCAGCATCTTCAGTAACATCATCGACATTTTCTTCCAAATCTTGCTGATCTTGATTACTGGATAATGTGTCATACAACTCACGTCTAGCTTTCCTTCGTAGAAATCTCCTATGAGTACTTCGGCTGACAGCAGGCATCCAATCACCCTCGTCGCCATCAACTTGTCCTTGAGATGCATCAATTCCAGCAGCCACCATGATCTTGCCTTCAATATTTATCTCCTTTTTCTTAGGTTGATATTTCTTAGGCTTACTTGATCCTAACTCAAGATGCTGTTGAATATATGAGGAAGTTTCGCTTTTATGT
This sequence comes from Arachis stenosperma, assembly GCF_014773155.1. Taxonomy (NCBI): domain Eukaryota; kingdom Viridiplantae; phylum Streptophyta; class Magnoliopsida; order Fabales; family Fabaceae; genus Arachis; species Arachis stenosperma. The sequence continues at coordinate 4,257,465 of NC_080385.1, forward strand.
TCCCCTGAACCATCTTCTGAAGGATCTTCTTGAGAAACAACATTCAGGTTTAAGTCCTTCAAAGGAAGGATCCTTGAATTGGAATTCGACTTGTCCTCAGCTTGATGCTCCAATGCTTCCCACTCCTCCATATTAGGCACATTAGAACCCCACCCAGGCATGTCCTTCTCAGGCAACCTCGGAACGTTCACCGTTTGAACAGGAGGTGGACTTTCCCTGAGATTTTGTGTCCCGTGGATTTGAGCCTCCAAAGTGTAAGTCAAAGCTATGAGTTTGAGATCAACATCTGAAAGAGTTTGCAGGTCACCAGTAGCCCTAGCAAACTTGACAACTACAGCATTCCATTGGTAGTACAAGTTAGAAGCCAATACACACTATCAGTTCACAAATAAAAATGCATAAGCTATCAATCATAATATAACATCTAGATTGAATTAAAAAGCAGCAGTTTTGAACATTAAATTAATGTCCAAGATAATTTCACTAGAATTTCAAATTAAATTCTGTGGAACATATTCACTTGTATTGTCCAATTTAACAACGCACTCAGATTAATGCTTAATGCATAATGAGTCCTTATTTACACCCACATGCAAATGATAGACTCATAGTTTCTGAAAGATTACCTTTGTTGATAGCTTCAGGAGTGGGCTCCATGGTATCGATAGTGAATGGAAGGAAGGAAAGTTTGTGGCGCGAAACAGGGTCACGGATTTCTTCCATGACTTCAGGGACGGACACAAACTTGTCGGCAAGGCTGTGTAGCTTCTCGCCGCCGTCAATGACGGCGTTGGCGTCAACAACAGCCACAGAAACGCCATGGGCAGATTTGCAGCTCTCGACCAAGCCTCGACCATTCTGAATGGATTGTTGCTGAGGTGGCTTCGCAGTTGCCTGATTCTTCAGCACGCTGCTCCAGCATGATGATGATGATGATGCTGGTGGTGGTGTTGCAGGTTGATCCTCCATGATTGTGATTCAGATACAGGACTGAGAGGCGCAATCAAGCTCAGTGGGCTTATTCGTTTTGTTCGCTAATTATATCACTCATTATATCACTATTGAACTCATAAAAAAAGTCACAAGAAATAAGCAAATTTTATTGAATTAACTAAACCAGCAACAAATATTCGATATCTTCTCATCTAGTTAATTGACTTAATTTTATTCATCTGTTTCTTTGTTGAACTAAAAACAAGGTTGAACAACCTATTCTAACAAAGCTGACCAATTTATGCTTTTCTTCATTGAGTTAAAACGAAAAATAACAAACTATACACCATCATAATTTTAACAAGGCTTTAAGCACAATTTTAACAAAGATTAACAAGCTTTTCCAGAAATTAACAAGGATTGTCAAAATTTTCAGCTTCAAAAATTTAAAACAAAAAAAACAAAAAAACAAAAATTACAGTAGTGAACAAACTCAGAGTATGAGCATTGAGCACAAAAAATTGATTTCTGAACAAACTCAGAGTAGCCATTAAAAAAACAGAACAACAAATGATTTCTGAACATTAAGGATAGTATCTTAATTTGATAGATTAAGAATAACAATCTGTAAACTATATGCAATGAATAATTTCAAAATCTGAGCATCTAAAGAAATTCAACATCATTACAGCAGCAACAATCAACAAAATCACTTTGTATTCATAATCAGCAAAACCAATTCATAAACCAATTCATCAATCAACAAAATCATTCATAATCAGCAAAATAATTCATAAACCAATTCAACACTCAACAAAATCACTGCATATTCAGTCAGCAAACCCAATTCATAAACCTATTCAACAATTAACAAAAATTACATTTCAACATTTCAATTTCAACCTCTACCATATTCTAATCAGATTCATATATCATACTACAATAAAATTATCAGAAATAACATCAATGTCAACTATTAAAAATTAATATAGAATATTAGAATAACTAAAAAAACTTACATGTTGACTGTTGTTGCAGCGGCAGAATCGAGCAATGTAGTGCAGGCAGCAACACCCGCGGAAGAGAGGTGAAGGAGGGACGGAGGCGCGGCGAGACGCGAGCAGTCACCAGGAAGCACAGCTGCAGGAAGAGATGCAAGATGCGAGCAGTGGAGCACACCAGGCGTTGGGTGCAGTGATGGCGGACGAGCGGAATACGAGGCAGAGGGAGCAAGAACGCTGGCGACGAGCACGCGAGGGACGACGAGCGGAGGAGACGCGGCGAGAGGCGCGGCGGCGGAGGCGGCGAACCGAGGTGAGAGTGAGATGGCTGGGGGAGGGGGCGGCGCTGTGCCTCTGTGAGCGAGAGCGAGAGCGAGAGCGCTGGGGGGTAGGGTGGGTTACTGAACTAGGGTTTTTCCGTTTATCTTAAAAAAAAAAAAAATCTGAACCGGTTCGTGTTTCCAAACCTGCTGGTTCACCGGTTTTGGGTGAAACTGATTTTCACTTGTTCTTTTTTTATCCGGTCCCTTGATCTATCCCATGGCTAGTTCACTGGTTTTTTGGTCTGTCCAGCTGAATCAGTTCGATTTTAACAACTATGATGAGAGAAGAGAAGACCAAACCCGTATTTCGAAGTCCATTATTTTCTAAAAAACAACTAAATGACGTTGTTTTCTGAAAATCGGCTGAATTTTGATTTGGTCCAACCGACTAGGTCCAAAATCAATTCAATTGATCGATTTTTGGACAATTCAACAGTTTTCAATAGAGAAAAATCATAAAAAAACAATAGAGAAGATGGAGGAAAAAGGAAAAGAAGAAAAGGGAGGAAGGACGACACTGGCGAGGCGGGGAGCCATTGGCGCAGCAAAGAAGAAAGAGGAAGAAACAAGGGAACAAGAGACACAGGAGCAAGGAAGGCATGGAAAAAAGAAAGAAAAGAAAGGGAAAAGGAGAGGGCAACGACAGAGAGAACCATGGTTGCTGTTATCAAACAAGGTCTCTTAATTTCTTTCTGTCTCTCCCAGTTACCATTGTATCTATCTCTTACTGTTTTCGATTTGTTTACATTGTGTCGCCGTCAGTCTTTGACAAATAAGGGGCTTCTTCCTCTTTCGATGACAAGACACAAAATTCAGATGGTGATGAGTGAATCCAATGCAATACTCCTTGTTTGTTCAACCTGATAATTATGCCATTGATTTGACAAAATTCTTCCTTTACTTTTTGTTTTTGTTTTCCTTACTTTATAGATTAAAAGATGGGAAGATGTTCACCTATACCATCCTACCAAAGTTGGAAGTTTTTCGTTCCAATAGTCCAGACCATGCAGATTTAATTTAAGAGTGAATGATTAAATTAGTTTCTGAAAGATCACTCACTTTTCAAATTAGTTCTCAAAAGTTTTTATTAATTAATTTTGTCCTTCAAAAATTTTAAATTAGTCATTTTAGTTATTTCGTCACTTCTATTACTAACGACGTCAAAATTTGTTGATATAACACATTAAGTGACACCACAACACACACCTAGTAGTTCTAATTATGTTTGTCATCAAGGGAAGATTGTTGAGTTAATAAATTAACTAATATAAATGATAATGACAAACATTAGATTATTGGGCTAATTACCCAATTAGTTTTGATTATTTTGATTGAGTATTGCAGGCCAAAATTTATTGTTGCAGCAGCCCAGTAAAATAGACAAGAAAATCAAAGCTGATGGGTTGAACAATCAAAGGAAGCCCAAAGGAATCAAAGCAAATGAAATCAGATGGGCCAAAGAAATCTAACGGGTTGCATGAATGATAACCGATCCAAGCCCGATTGCTTCTCTCATTCAAATCCTTCCAATTTGCTTTCACCAAAAGCAACGTTCACCTTTTTTCCTCTTGGTCAGAAATCAGAGAAGTGAGAGCAAGCTTAGTTCCTAAGCTATTCACCAAAGAAGCAAGAAAGAGAAGGTTTAGCAAAAAGGTTGAAGTCTAAATCACCCACATCAATCTGTATCAAGAGAAATCAGAAGCTAAAGGTAATTTATTTCCTTCTACATGCATCTCATTTTCTTCTCTTCATCTTCAACTCTCTGTCACTCCAAATTGGGTTACCTGGGAAAGATGATCTCTGTTCAACATTGCTGTGTATCTACGGTCAAAAGTGTATCTTGGGGACCAAGTAGTGTTTCAATGGCTAAGATTTGTGTTTACCATTGAAAGTATTTGTTTTTACTGTCGTGTGACTTTCGATCAACAAAAAGGGTCAGAACCAAAGTTCCTATTTTGAGGATTAACTGGAAAAATAAGATGGTGAGTTTGTGGAACACACAACTCAAGAAGTTGACCTAGGAGAGAGTAACTCAGCAACATGCAAGGAGATACAAAAGAAGATTTTTCATGATTCAGAAGCCAAGGAGAGATAACCAGAGTTTAGTGAATTGTGTTCTGAGAAGAGTTATCTGAAAAAGTTCATCAACTTGGACAATGCTTCCTAGTCAAAGGGGCATTCCGCCAGAATAAGGAACTAAATCAGAAGCAAGCAAATCTGGTTCACCACATAGCAAAGAGGCTGTTGAAGCATCAATCTCCTTCATGTTTTACAGATTGTAATTTACTTTTTTATGTTTATTTTTCTGTAATTTCTTGAGGTAAAAGACTGAATGAGAGAGTTATTGAAAGAGCCTAAGAGTGGAAAGAGGCAGAAAGATACACATGAGTGAAAAGGCTAAAGTGATTTAAGATTTCTTTAGGTTAATTCTGTGTCTTGTATCTTGTACTTGTGAGGTACCCCTTTTTTAGTTGGGTTAGCATTAAGAGTGAAGAGTTAGGTATTAGCATAACCAAGTCAAGTTAGGTTAGAATTTGAGTGTGAAAGGATTGTGTTAATATTGTGAAATTGGTGTATGTAATACTTTAACTATAGTGAAAATTCCACCACTATTGTGGTGGAGACTAGATGTAGGTTGTATTGCACAAGGCAACCGAACCAGGATACATGATGGTGTCAGCTTCTCTTTTCCCTACTCTGTTTTATACTTTTATTTTTTGATATTCATGAGACAAAATGAAATTGTTTCATAAATTTTCTGCTGCTGAGTTCAAACAGATTCAGACTGAAAGTTTATTTTAAAATGATGATTTCATTAAAGTAAAAGAAGGTCATACATTCAACCCTCTTCTCTAAGCCTTCTACAACTTTCAGACTCCTATGTGTGTGTTACAATATTACTTAACGTGTACTTAACAAATTTTGGCAGCGTCAACAAAGAAAATGATAGAAGAATTAACACGACTAATTTAAAATATTTGAAGGATGAATTTGATTAAAAAAAATCTTTTGGGGACTAATTTGGATAACGAATAATCTTTTAGGGACGAATTTGATATTTACCCCTTTAATTTAAAAATGCCAAGGGTTATGATTTAATAGAATTGAGGATGCGTTTGGTTATGAGAATAAGATAAGATAACACAGTGAAAACAAAACACAAATGACATAAATACAAAATTTAATATTTTGTATTTTGTTTGATGATAAACTAAAATATATTATAAAAATTTAATTTATTTTATTTTGTTCATTCAAAAAATTAAAAAATATATATAATAATAAAAAATAAATTATAATTTTTATTAATATCTCTATATTTTTTTTTGTATAATGAACACAAAATACACTGGCTTTTATGTAACCAAATAGGTGTAGGTGTAGCTTTTTTATGTGACCTTTTTAGCTTCCTATATAAACGATCATATGTATATCATTCAATTCAAAACTAACAAAGCATATACACACTTTCCATAATTGTCCAAGTCATTTGTAGTTGCATTTTGATTTAACTTTTAAATTAAATTAGACTTTTCAATTATAATATACAAAAAATTATATTTTTATTCATAGAAAATATCTAAAAATGACACTCTCTTCTTCTTCGCTCAAAACATATTAATTATGTCGCTACAAATGTTCAATGCTAACCACTTCATTTAATTTACACTGCCCATATAAGTTCTTCCATTTCATTAAAAAAATTAATTATTCTCATTTGTCAGATAGTTTTCTGATGATTAATGCTAATTATAGTGGGGTGTAAAAGATTTATTTTCATAACTAGTTTACATTGCGTTTATTATTAAAATCAACGATTTATTTATTTATTTAAATAAAAGAACAAAAACTATTCGTGATAACAAAATGTCATATGAATCCACAGTTATATACATTGAAAACCCTTTTATTGTAATGTGTCTATTGGAAAGTGACAACACAAATACATGATTGATTTCTTCACTGCCTTTTTTTTCCTATTTAAATTTATTATTATTCATTTACTTATTGAATAGGACTGATTATTCATCATCATCACCTTATCAATATATATGACCCTGATGATATCAATTTTTGGTCCCTTATCTTCATTCTCCTTTTTTTTTCTTATTTATTTTTATAAGTTTACTAGGATGAGCATGACTTGTTCCCTTCTTCATCTTATCTTATTTGGATAAAACTTTGCAAGACACAGCAAAATTTGTCTTTAGTGTGCATGCTAGCTGCTTTCAACAATAATCAAATATACTCTTTATATATGTGTTCTAAAATATCTATTTCTTCATTAGATATGTAGCACATTATAATAAATTAATAATTCATAATTCAGTTATGTTTATTAATTACTAGTATATTAATTTTTCAAAATTGGACATATGTTTTTAAATGGACGACATATAGAAAAATGTATTTTATGTTCATTTTTTTTTACATATAGTAGTCAATATATAATTTTCTATCATTTAATAAAGAATGAAATCTAATAAAATAATGAGCAAGCCTTATATAAAAAAAATAATGACAGAAAATTAATTTTTTTCAGTTAATATTAATTAATTTTTTTAAAATTATTTTATTTATTATAAATTTTAAATTATAAATATTTAATATTCAATTCTAAATTATAAACCTAAATCATAAAGTTAATTAATATTAACTAACTAAAAATTAGTCCTTAACTATATTATATATTCTTAAAATATAGTTAACATTAGGAGTGGTAACCCATACCTTATATATGTATATGTTATATACTTATATAAAAATATGTTTCAAATGGATATTGAACTAAAGATTTTTCACTAAATGCAAAAGATCTTTAGTCAATAAAAGAATATCATTAATTGATAATTCAATATGTTTTTTTTTTTACATAAAAATTAGTTATATTTTAAATTATCATCAAATTATATAATAATGTTACATCTTTTTTATAACCCGCATGGAAGGTCCGATACCTGCAGATAAAGAATGAATAAATAGGATTAAAGTTTAAATCTTTTCAACTTGCGGGTAAAGAATGAATAAATAGGATTAAAGTTTAAATCTTTTCAACTTGCGGGTAAAATAGAATTAAATTTATATAAAAATTTCAACTTACGAATAGAATTAAGGGTTGGATCCAAAATTTACTCTACTCTATGTTGGGAATAAGACACCATTTTTCCTTGAGAAAACACCTTTGACAGAGAAATAAAATAGACACAATCACAACACAAGAATTTAACGTGAAAACTCTAATTACCGGAGAAAAAATCACGGCCGTTGTCAAATGACAACCAGAGAATATCACTATGTGAAAATTATTACAACACATAAACTTCTTTCTCTCTAACACCGGCACCCCAGTACACCCACACTCTCTCAAAGCAAATATCTAACTACACCTCACAACACTCTCTAATAAAAGAGTACAGAGGAAAAGAAAAATCAGATACAAGCTTAAAGTGTTTCTGACTGGTGCAAAAACAAATGGAAAACTTAGCATCATATTTATAGCCTAGGCCACCCACTCCATTTGCTATCCTAAGCAATGTGGGACTAATTCAACCAAATCCTAACAATCTCCACCTTGATTGAAATAGTCACACATTTTCAGCTTCCATTGTCAACACCGACAATTCTTTGCTGCCATTGTCTATACCGACAATCATAGTTCAGAGAACTATCATACTCCACCATGAAAGTATACTCACTTGGAATTAGACCACTCCAAGCATTTCGCCTTGGTACAGATCGAAACCTTACTGAAAATTCATGGTGCAACTTCCAAATTGGCTTTTCCTGGAAGTTCTTCAGCCATTGACCTAACTCTGCCACACACCTTGCATCTCAACGCCAACCAATGCCCGTGTGCAATTGTGGACCCAATTGCCACAACTTATCCTTATCCATGGCAGTGCGGTAATACCATGAGGATACTTCTTGTCTTCTAAAGAACATCATCTTCTCTCATAGAGAGAGCAACCAGAGATCTTCTCCTTCAACACCTTGTGCAAACCTGATTGTATCAACACATCCTTGATTTGTATTTGCCACAAGCCAAAATTGATTCTTCCATCAAATTTCTCTATTTCAAGCTTCACAGCACTTGAATATCCTGATATTGTTGCAACCGTATACTGGAATAATATAACTCAACTGTAGACCGTACACTAGGAAGGGTCCCCAGAAAAGAGAGGTGGGTCACAATTGACACACTTAAATATCAGGTCTTTCTTTAGTCAGAACCTTTCTAAACTGCACTCTCACAGTGTCACACTGCCTTCCAGCAATAACAACAACAACCAAATATCAACCTCAAGCCACAGGACAAAATTCTTTTCTGATGTGGAAGGTCAAACTAGGCTGCAACCACAGAGCATACTAAGAATAAATCCCACCGAATCGAAGCTCTGATACCACTTGTTGGGTATAAGACACCATTCCCCCTTGAGAAAACACCTTTGAGAGCGAAATAAAATAGACACAATCACAACACAAGAATTTAACGTGGAAACTCCAATTACCGGAGAAAAAACTACGGCCGTTGTCAAATGACAACCAGAGAATATCACTATGTGAAAATTGTTACAACACATAGACTTCTTTCTCTCTAACATCGGCACCCCAGTACACCCACACTCTCTCAAAGCAAATATCTAACTACACCTCACAACACTCTCTAATAAAAGAGTACAGAGGAAAAGAAAAATCAGATACAAGCTTAAAGTGTTTCTGACTGGTGCAAAAACAAATGGAGAACTTAGCATCATATTTATAGCCTAGGCCACCCACTCCATTTGCTATCCTAAGCAATGTGGGACTAATTCAACCAAATCCTAACACTCTACTCATTGTCACCCTTTAGGGGTGGCAATATGTACCCTATCAGCGGGTACCCAACCCGACCCCACCCGATCGGGTAGGGTTACCAACCCGATCCGCAGCGGGTATGGTAGGGTGCGGGTAGGGTTTTCGTGCGGGTCGAATAGGGTGTGGGTTGAGCCTCAACCCTACCCGACCAACCCGCACCCTATATATGTATATGTTATATACTTATATAAAAATATATTTTAAGTGGATGTTGAACTAAAGACTTCTCACTAAATACAAAAGATCCTTAGTTATTAAAAGAAGATCATTAATTGATAATTTAATAAACTTTTTTTACATAAAAGTCAATTCTATTTTAAATTATCATTAAGTTATGGGTACCCGCAGGTTAAAAGCGGATAGTGTTAGGGTTGAGATATTCTCAACCCGCAAATAGGGTAGGGTTTATATAAAAATCTCAACCCGCGGTAGAATTAGGGTTGACTCTAAACCCTACTTTACCCTACCCATTGCCACCCCTATCACCCTTACTTAACATATGTTCCTTACTTAACATATGTTTTAGGAAATAATTACTGTTGTAGTTGTTATTCATTTTTTATTTTTTTTCAACTAAAGATTACATAACATATAAAAAATGAATACCTAATTGTAATTATTCTTAAACATATGTTAAACATACTTAATTAACAATTATAATAAATATATATTAAAATTAGTTATTACTATAAAATATATATTAAAATATAAAATATATATTAAAAATAAGTTAAATTATATATATTTATATATATACGAACATATAGTAATTCATTTTGGTAGCTGCCTTTATAATTCTCATAATAATTTTGTTTAATTAAATATATACAAAAACAATATAATTCTGTCTTTACAACAGAGATTCTGTTTGGGAAGAAGATCAATAGAATTGATGCTGCCAGTAGAGGAGAAAAAAAAGAATAACCTCCCTAAAGGCACCGAGAAAGCAACCTCTTCCATGATTGCATCAAATGTCACAAACACGCAATGCAAGCTTATAGCTTTATAATTGGATTATTCTTGATGATGAAATATGAAATGAAATTATGAAAAGGGTATTTTTATTATTATTGATTGAGCTGCTAGCTAGTTAAAGCTATCAACGTGGAAACCCTATCAGAAGCTAATTCTTTCACATACGTGGCAACGTTTCTTGGGATGCTAAGTGCTTCTTTTGCATGTTGTTGTTCATGTTCATGTCCCTTTTATTTCAACCCTTAATTGGATCTTCCTTATTATGCTTTAGGAAAATACTTGTTAGGTGCAATCAATGTTTTTTTTTTTTTGCCAATAAAGATGAAGCCCACCACTTCTAACATCTTTAGATTCTAACTTTAATTTTCTATTTGTTCTGTTTGCTAATTTATTTAAATATTCTTTTATTTATTACGATTATTAATTATTTAATTTGTATATGTTTTATTTTACTGATGCAAATTTTTATAAAACCACAAATTATGGACATGTACTAAATAGTATAAAGTAATATTAGGATGAGTAAATTATCGTTCTTACGAAAATTAAAGAATTAAGTAAGTAATGATTAATTGATGGATCTAATCAGACAATAAGAATTTAGAATTTTAAAAATTTTTAACATAAAACCTGAATTAAATAACAAGCAGTAATTATTGAGAAAGTAATACGATAAAAAGAGTTAAGGTTTTAGAGATGTTAAAATTCTAGAATAATGTTTTTTACTTTCTATTTTAATTATGCAAGATGTATATATGGCAAATTATTAGAAATCAAACTCCAATTCCTTAGTAATTCAATTTCTCTTAACTTAATAAATTACCAATTCTTTGATTAATTGATTACGAAAAGAGGTGAAGTGCATTTACTGATTTTAGAAGCCACACAATTTCCATGAATTTATCCTAGTTGATTAAATGTCACTTATCAAGTCTAATTTCAAAACTTAAAAAATTGTGAGAAAAAGTTTTTAAGCTAGATTCCAAAAACCAAGTTTTTCAATATGATAATTAGAATTCAATTGAGATTAGAACTATTTCCCAATAGATTCAAACCCTTGTGATGAAGAACGAAAACTCTTTTTTGAAAAAATATCAATGCATTAATCAAAAGTAAAAAAAGTTATAACATCAGTCTATTAGCATCAATAGAGCTCCTAACCTTAATCAAGGAGATTAGTGAGTCATGCGAAGCTTTGAAATAAAAAACAAAGTATAAAAAACGGCAAAAAAGTTTCAAAGGTCCTCCATCAAAGTTTTGAAAAACTTTTATACTCAATAATAAAACGAAACCTAAGAAATCAAATTCAAAATTAAAATATTCATTAAAACAAAAATTAAATCAAATCAAATCTTTCACGATTAATCTTCAATTCAATCCTTATTGTGATTCCGGTTCAAGACTTAGTGATCCAATCCTTCAATAATGCAATGTGAATTTGGAGTGACAATTGATGCTTGTGAGTTCATGGTCTTGGGCGCGCCACTAGTTTTGACAAGCCCTGGACCATCCTTCTTGGAGGTGTGGCATGCCCATATCTTGGAGTGTTGCATGCCAATTTTCTTTGAGTTCCTAGGAGCAATAATTTTGGGTGTGTGGCAAGCTCAATCTTGGTGCGCTACATGCCAACTTTTAACATTGGATGAGACTTCGAAGGTGTGTAGAAACAGCACGTCCTTGTTAATTGGCGTGTGACACACTATGAAGATTGCTTGATCCTGGAGGTGCATACTTGGCATGTAGCATGTCTTGGCTTTGGCATGTTGTACGCTAACTTTGCTAGCTTAAAATGCCTTGAATTAAGTCTCTGGAGAGTTGGCCTAGCGTGCCACTCCTTTGTATTGGCGTGTGGCACGCCAACTCTTGGTTTGCTTTCTCTTTGGGCGAGTGACACGCCCTGGCCCAAGCGTGTTGCACGCCAGCTTCAATCAAAGGTCCTGAGAGGTCTTCTTTGGCGTGTGGCACCCCCTTGCTTGACGTGTTGCATGCCAACTTTTAAGTTTGGATGACTTTTCGAACGCATGCAAAATTGACACGCCCCTATTACCTAGCGTGTTGCATGCCATATATTGGTGTCCTGGAGGTTTGTTCACTGGGCATGTAGCACGCCCCATGCCTGGCGTGTTGCATGCCAGCTTTTATCATTGGTCATGGAAAGCTTCTTTTTGACGTGTGGCTGATAAACCCCATTTGTAGGGTTTATCTTGTATTGATTTTAGGGGATTTTATAACCTTTTACCCACATTTATCCATTGAAATAGCATGGTTTTATAACTTCTCATTTAATTGTGCTTAAGAGTGAAAACATGTTTTTTAGGTCTTAAAATAGCTAAATCTAATTCTCCTTGATTCCATTAGATGCCTTGATATGTTTGTTAAGTGATTTAAGGTTTATGAGGCAAAGATTGGATCAAGGGAATGAAGAAAGAAGCATGAAAAGTTGGAGAACTCATGAAGAAATGAAAGAACCGGAAAGCTGTCAAGCCGACCTCTTCACACTTAAACGACCATAACTTGAGCTACAGAGGTCCAAATGATGCGGTTCCAGTTGGGTTAGAAAGCTAACATCCGGGGCTTTGAAACGATATAAGATTTGCCATAGTTACTATACGTATGGTGGCGCGCACGCGCAAAGTACGCGCATGCGCCGTTGCTACCACCTGGTTCACTTAAAGCAAAACGTGGCCAGCGAATTCTAAAGCCTTGTGGGCCCAATCCAACTCATTTCTGATGCTATTTAACCCAATGTGTGAAGAGGGAAACATATGTTAGTTACCATTAGTTTTAATTTAGTTTGAGAAGTAGTTTCTAGAGAGAGAAGCTCTCACTTCTCTCTAGGATTAGGATTAGGATTAGTTCTTAGATCTAGGTTTTAATCTTTGCTTTCTTCTACTTCTATCTTTCAATTCCTTGTTGTTACATTCATCTTCCTCTATTCTTTTCTTGTAATTTCCTTTATGTTGTTCTCATACTTTGTTGTAGATCTACTTTTGTTCCTTCCTTTCTCTTTCAATTCAATTCAAGGTAATTCATAATAATTGTGTTCATTTGATTTGTTGTTGTTTAATCCCTTGCAATTGAGTAGTGTAGATTTACTTTTCTTGCAATTTTACTATGCTTTTCTTTTATGCCTTCCAAGTGTTTGATGAAATGCTTGGTTGGATTTTAGAGTAGAATTTTATACTCTTGGCTTGAAAAGGTAACTTAGGAACTCTTGAGTTACTAGTGTCCAAATGATTGATGATTGGGATCCATTGACTCTAGTTCTCACTAATTGAATTAGTGGAGAGTTAGGACTTATGGACTAGGATTGATATAGCTCATTTGACTTTCCTTTACTACTAGTTAGAGGATGATTTAATGAGATTAATCCTTGCCAATTCTCATATTGTGGTTAGTGATTAGGATAGAGATCCTTGATCACCAACCCTTGCCAAGACCTTTTTAGTCATTAGTTTACTTTCTTGCCATTTATCTTTCATGATTCATATCAAAACCCCAAAATAACTCAACCAATAACAAGACACTTTATTGTAATTCCTAGGGAGAACGACCCGAGGTTTGAATACTTCGGTTTATAAATTTTAGGGGTTTGTACTAGTGACAAACAACTTTTTGTATGAAAGGATTATTAATTGGTTTAGAAACTATACTTGCAACGAGATTTCATTTGTAAAATTCTAAACCGTCAAAAATCTAATCATCAAAATGGCGCCGTTGCCGGGGATTTGCAATGGTGTTGTGTTATTGGTTATTGTATATATGTGAATATTGTGAATAGCTTGATTTTTGGATTACTTGTTAGTTTTTGCTAGTCTTAGTATTTTGTTTCATTATTTCTTACTAATTTTTGTTTCTTATTTTCTCTTGCTACCATGAATTCTCACTTTGGCTATGAGTGTAATTACAACTATGTTGTAGGTGATGAGAACTATAATGAGAATGTGTATCAAGAATGGGATAACCAAAGGTGGGAGGAACCATATGCTTATGATCAATTCTCATGGCAACAACCCCCACCAATGCACTATGAAGAATAGCCATTCCATGATGCATACCAATCCAATGGCTATGGTGAATCTCCTTGTGACTTTCAAGAACCACCACCATATGCCTATGAGTCATATCCTCAACATGAGCCTCAACCACACTCACAAGCCTATTTTCAACAAACACCTCCATATGACCATGATCCTTACCCACCATACCAACCTCCTTTTGAACCATATGAGCCATACATGGAACCACAATTTCAAGATTACTACTCCCAAGAACCACCTCAATACACACCACCACCTTACCAAGAAGAACCACCTTCCTATAATGAACCCTTTCTCCAAGACAATGAACCCTCTTATCCACTCCAATCCTCAATGGATGAAATCCTTAGCCTTATACTTCAAGGGCAAGGAGAAATGCAAAGGGCAATACTAGAATCTATGGCTACCTTGACCAAGGTAGTAAGCACTTTAGCCTCCCAATGCTTGAGCACTCAAAGCACTCCCATGGTCACATGTGGAGAATCAATTAAAGAGCATAGTATGAAGGAGAGATTGGAAACTCCGGTGGAAAATGAGGAATACCACTTTGTATTAGAACAATTGGAGAAGCCTATGACTATTGAAGAAAAGGAAGAAGTGGTTGAAGACTTAGGAGATGCGGAACCTCCATGGGAACCTAGAGTTGAACAAAACCCCTCCAAGAAGATTGAGGTTGATGTTGAGGAGGAATGTGCACAACCTCCAAGGCATATTCCATATGAAGACTTGGAAGGAATGGAGCAAGAGTTGAGTTTCCGTGGTGATGAAGATCATGCATCCAATCTTCTTGGTGGTGAATCCTTTGAACTTGAAGAACCTTCTCCCAATGAATTTGAAAGTGATGTGGAGGTAGATTTCTCTCAACCTCCCAATTATGACTTGAGTGATGGAGAGGATTTAGATGAAGTTGATGAACAAAGGATTGAGAATGAAGAAGTTTATGAAGAGGTAGTGATTGACAAGGAAGCAAACAAGGGAGTAGAGCTTGCAAGCACATTGGAGATACCTCTCCCCAAGCCACCACCATCCATTCTCTCATTCAAGTGGGTAAATTCCTTATGCTCAAGCTTTATTATTCCCCTTGAATATGGTTTGCTTAAGACGGATGGTCAACTAAGACATATTTGTGGCTTTAAGAATAAAAAGGAGATGGTTAGTGGTTTGAAATATCATTCTAGGTTCATTATGGTTGCATGCTCAAAGCTTATTAATTGTAAAGGTTGGTGTATAACTAGAATACATGGGCCTAGAAGGATGTTTGGTCACTTTGTTGAGAATTCACCTTGCTCACCACCCACATGGATTAATGATAATCAACTTGGAGATGGGTGTGAAGACAAAATATGGGATCCGGAAACACATGAGGATCAACATTGGGAGCCTATGGTTTGTGAAGAACTCCATCAAAGCTTGGAGATATTAATCTTGAATAATGAAGCTTATTGGAAGTCCAAGTATTGGTGGAAGTTCCAAGATGAATACAAGCACAAGCCACCTTGAGAGGAGCTCCCCATAAGTCCAACTTAAGGACAATAAACAAAAGTGGTAGGTGGGAGACAACCCACCATGGTAAAATCCTTTCATTTTCTTTTTTTGTACATATTGGTAGAACTAGCTTAATTTCATGTTTAGATTAGTTGGTTGAGTTTAATTAGTATTTTATCATGTCAAATAAGGTTTTATGGTATTTTGGTAGATGCTTGGAGGTTTAGAATGCTTGGATTGGTGCAAAAACATAGCAAAAAATTTTTGAAAAACAGAGCACCATCCACGCGTACGCGCACTTCACGCGTACGCGCACATCATGCATTTTGGACCAGCCACGCACGCGCGCCATGCGTGCGTACGCGTGGATTGAGAAGTTTCACATTCCATACATTTTCCAGAGAGTTATGCCTACGCCACGCCAACGTTGTGCCTTTGGCACAACCCCACTTGCGCGCATGCGCACATGACGCGTACGCGCCACTCTCGAAATAAACCATCCGCGCGCGCGCGGCATGCGCGCGTACGCGTGGATTTTCTTCCTTCACCACATTTCTTTTCTTCTCCTCTTTCTATTTCTTTCCTCCTCCTTTCTTTTTCCCTCCTCCTACCCCTCATCCAACACTTCCAAACACCATGGATAACCATTTATTTTAGTTAGTTAATTAGTTAGTCGGTTAGTTTGTTAGTTAGTTTTAGTTTAGTTTTCATTTTATTTTCTCTCTTTTCATCATAAGTGTTGGATTATTGACTTTGTTTACTATGCATTGCTTCCCCCTTATTGCCTAAATGCTAATTCAGCGTTAATGTTTTTAGATAATCTTTGTTGGATCCTATAATTGAGGTTATATTTTGCTACTTGGTCTTGAGTTTTTCATGCTTATCTTTTGAAAAATACCAAGTGATGAGAATTGCCTTCGAACTTGTAACTCTTCTTGAATTACATGATTTGGCCACCATATGATTTGAGCCTTATTTTGTGAGTAGGCAACCTCTTGATGGATGATGTTGTGCATTTACCTTAATGCATTGTATTTTATGATTATATGCATCCATATGTGTTTGGCTTGAATGCTTTCATGCTTCTTTAATGCTTGTTTTACCTTACAAGTTCACTTAAAGCATCTCAAGCATAGTAGAATGAGTAAAGTGCATGCTTCTTTTGTGACATAACTTTTATGCTAATGTGTGTTCTAAACCGCGCAATTTAGAATTCACACACTTATTTGTCATTAATGTCACACTAATTCACTCACTCAATTCTAGTGATTTACCTCATTCCAACAATTATGCTTCCTTGCTTTTGTATTACCCTACCTTATGGTGTTATATTTTTGTTTTTCATGATGAATGCACCACAAGCAATAACAGAAGCAAGACTAAGAACACGTAGCAATCCTGAGAGTCGTCGTACCCCCTTGCTCATCTTTGAGTGCACTGAGGACGGTGCAAACTTTTAAGTGTGGAGAGGTCGTCCGACCGTTCGACGATTTTGGGTGACAAGTTTCTAATCCCAACACTTTTGCATTTCATTATAGGATTTTAGGATTTTTGCTTGCATTCTCTTGATTTTTGCATATGTATACACAATAAGCTTAGTCAAAATAATGAAAATTTTCAAGATTTCTATCTATAGGGCACCTTAATTGATTTGAGTGAAAACTTTTCATAGAACTTGCTTGAAATATATATATATATATATATATATATATATATATATATATATATATATATATATGTGGATCATATTTTTGAGCTAAGAACACAAGCAAGTGAGATTTGAGCCTAATGGTGTGGTTACATCCTATAACCACTTATTTTCCTTCTTGTGTGCATTATTCTCTTTCTATGAATGTAATCTTTGATTTATTTGATTCTTTATGTCCATTATTTTGTGTATACATGCATTTATATGATTGAGGCCATCATTTCATTAGCTCACTTATCCAAATAGCCAACCCTTTTATATTCCTTTGTTAGCCAATTTGAGCCTACGATTAACCCCACTTGTTCTTAATTTTAGCACATTACAAGCCTTAAAGCAAAAAACAATAAATATCCTTAATTTGGATCTTTGATTAGCTTAGGCTAGTGTGTGTGAGTATCATTCAAGTGTGGGAACCTTGGGACATTGGGTGAATAAAAGGGTAATTTTGTATTGTTATTGAAAATATTGGAAATTGTATACATACTCATGTATTGATCAAATGTAAAACCTTATGCATTGAGATTCTTGTATATAGAAAAAAAATAAGAAAAACAAAAGAAAAAGAAAAAAAATAATATGGAAAAAAATATATAGAAAAAGAAAGAAAAAGAAGAAAAAAAAAGAAAGGAATAAAAAGGGGACAAAATGCCCTAAATCAAAGTATAGTCCAATAAAACCAATGCATAAGTGTTGTGAAATTAAAAAGAAATACATGAGTATGTGAAAGAGTGAAAAATGGGTAGTTAGGTTGGAATTTAATTGTATAGGATGTCATAGGTTAGGTGGGAAGTTTAAGCTTATCAAAGATTCAAATTTCAAACTCACTTAACCAAATATGCATCCTACCTTGACCCTAGCCCCATTACAACCTAAAGAAAAGACCTCATGATACTTGTATGCATGCATGAAATATATGTCGATTGTTAGAAGAAAAACAAATCTTAGAAAGCATGATTAGGAGAGAATTGAGTGAATCAACCCTAAACACTTGAGCGAATAGAGTGCAAATACATCCGGTGAGGGTTTGATGCTCAATTACATGTTTCCACCAATGATCATCTCCTTTCATGCAAGTTTGTAAAAATATTTAATAGCTCAATTCAATTGTGCCTTGGCATGGTTGTTAATACCTTTTGCCCTTGTGCTTATATATGCTTCTTGGGAATTAATTTATTTTGACCAAGCAATTGCATTCATGTAGATAGTTGCATATAGGTAGATTGCGTTTAGTTAGTTTTCATTGAATAAATGTTGATCCCTTTGCTTTCTCTTGATTTTAGCATGAGGACATGCTTGGTTTAAGTGTGGGGAGGTTGATAAACCCCATTTGTAGGGTTTATCTTGTATTGATTTTAGGGAATTTTATAACCTTTTACCCACATTTATCCATTGAAATAGCATGGTTTTATAACTTCTCCTTTAATTGTGCTTAAGAGTGAAAACATGCTTTTTAGGTCTTAAAATAGCTAAATCTAATTCTCCTTGATTCCATTAGATGCCTTGATATGTTTGTTAAGTGATTTAAGGTTTAGGAGGCAAAGATTGGATCAAGAGAATGAAGAAAGAAGCATGAAAAGTTGGAGAACTCATGAAGAAATGAAAGAACCGGAAAGCTGTCAAGCCGACCTTTTCGCACTTAAACGACCATAACTTGAGCTACAAAGGTCCAAATGATGCGGTTCCAGTTGGGTTAGAAAGCTAACATCCGGGGCTTCGAAACGATATAAGATTTGCCATAGTTACTACATGTATGGTGGCGCGCACGCGCCGTTGCTGCCACCTGGTTCACTTAAAGCAAAACGTGGCCAGCGAATTCTAAAGCCTTGTGGGCCCAATCCAACTCATTTCTGATGCTATTTAACCCAAGGAGTGAAGAGGAAAACATATGTTAGTTACCATTAGTTTTAATTTAGTTTGAGAAGTAGTTTCTAGAGAGAGAAGCTCTCACTTCTCTTTAGGATTAGGATTAGGATTAGTTCTTAGATCTAGGTTTTAATCTTTGCTTTCTTCTACTTCTACCTTTCAATTCCTTGTTGTTACATTCATCTTCCTCTATTCTTTTCTTGTAATTTCCTTTATGTTGTTCTCATACTTTATTGTAGATCTACTTTTGTTCCTTCCTTTCTCTTTCAATTCAATTCAAGGTAATTCATAATAATTATGTTCATTTGATTTGTTGTTGTTTAATCCCTTACAATTGAGTAGTGTAGATTTACTTTTCTTGCAATTTTACTATGCTTTTCTTTTATACCTTCCAAGTGTTTGATGAAATGCTTGGTTGGATTTTAGAGTAGAATTTTATACTCTTGGCTTGGAAAGGTAACTTAGGAACTCTTGAGTTACTAGTGTCCAAGTGATTGATGATTGGGATCCATTGACTCTAGTTCTCACTAATTGAATTAGTGGAGAGTTAGGAATTATGGACTAGGATTGATATAGCTCATTTGACTTTCCTTTACTACTAGTTAGAGGATGATTTAATGAGATTAATCATTGCCAATTCTCATATTGTGGTTAGTGATTAGCATAGAGATCCTTGATCACCAACCCTCGCCAAGACCTTTTTAGTCATTAGTTTACTTTCTTGCTATTTATCTTTCATGCTTCATATCAAAACCCCAAAATAACTCACAACCAATAACAAGACACTTTATTGTAATTCTTAGGGAGAACGACCCGAGGTTTGAATACTTCGGTTTATAAATTTTAGGGGTTTGTACTAGTGACAAACAACTTTTTTGTATGAAAGGATTATTGATTGGTTTAGAAACTATACTTGCAACGAGATTTCATTTGTAAAATTCTAAACCGTCAAAAATCTAATCATCAGTGGCACGCTCTATGCCTGGCATGTGGCACGCCCCCTGGCGTGTGGTGTGCCCATGTCTGGCGTGTTGCATACTAATTTTAATCTTGAATTGTGTATTTTGGGGACCTTTGAGAAGTTGGCCCAGCGTACCATGCTTTAGAACTGGTGTGTGGCACGTCAACTTCTCCTAGTTATTTCAATCATTTAGGCGTGTGACACGCTCTTTTACTCTGTGTTGCACGCCAATTTTTCTGCTTTTTGAAAGATATTTTTTTTAACTCTCTTTATTCATGCATTGCTCCTTTTTTATTATTATTTACCTATAATTATCAAAAAATTAAAACACTCAAAATACTAATTGAATAATATATAAAAACACATAATTATCAAACAAAAATTATCAATTCTCTCTAAAAATATCCAAGAAAAGCATTTATGATGCTCATGCATCATTTACAGCTTGTGAAAGTTACATTTCTCTATTTAGGAATAACAATGGAATTGCGGCACATGATATTTTTCTCCTTTCTACCTATTTGGGGTGGTACAAATTATATTGTTATATATATTTATATCAAGTATTATTAGTTGCAGTATTACTATTTACTCTTTAGTAAAACTTTTTCAGCTTACAATATTATTTTGCTTGGTTATTAAGCCACATTTTATTTACATTTCTTTCAAGTAGTAATCTACATTATTTTTTTATTATTATTATTTGAAAGAAGCAGTCTTTATTACTCTTATTTATACTCTACTACTAATTAAACAATCATTCTTTTTCAAACACTATATTATAACATTACCAATACTTAATGTGGTAATTATTTTTTACAGGTAATTAAACTAACTTGTTGATAATTCTCTTAAAATACCATTTAAATTATATTTAACTATCTGATTAATAATGAATTTTTGGAAAAGAAAAAAATTTTAGAATTAATAATTTTTAGTATTTTTTGTCATCTTTGACTAACATAAATACTAAATTATCTTTAACAAATAAATTTTACTAGTTTATGGGTGCAAACTGTATTGATTTATTCATGTATGTAAAATTTTATGGTAAATACAGGTACAAACTATATGTTTTTTATGTGCAAATTAAAATTCTTGTAAATATGAGTATAAATTATTATTGACTAAATACTGACAAAAAATAATAATATTTACTGACTATATATAGTAGTATTCTAAAAAATATTTAGTATCTAAATTGTTTTTTAATTTGTAAAACATAATTTTATGCAGTTAGAACATTATTACATAATAAGAGCATTTATTTCAACAATTGTCTGGAAACAAGTATTTTTTAAAAAGAAAAAAAATTCTATAGTATAATACCTTAGAACTAGTTCTTGTCTAGCTTGCTGATGCAAAATATTCATGTTGGAATTTATCATTTTCCAGGGTGGTATCCTTATCAATATTGGAGATAATAATAAAAAAAATAATAAAAAATAGAAATTCACAATCTGGTAGACAAGAAAATAAAAGACATAGAAACTAGATTCTGATCCCTTTCCACCCACTCAAAACATTAAGCCTTTTTCAAATAATCTTTACAAACATACTGATGTGACAATTCAACCTAAAGAACCTGCACCATTGGAGGAATGGGAAAAAATTAAAGGGGTGACATGAAAAGAAAACTAAATTAATTAATTATATTCTTCTCTTGAGTCATAAAATAATGCTTAAATTGCAAAATATGTTAAGTTTATTTTGGTCTAAAAAATTTAAAATTATTTTTTAAAAAAGGAATATATAATCATATCTACAATATAGCCATATAACATAATGTTTTAGTAGATAGGAATTTTACTGTTAAATCATCTACATATATATACTTCCTTTTATATATATATATATATATATATATATATATATATATATATTGTCTTTTCACTTGAATTGAGTGTCTGTGGCAGAGGAATAAAGAAAGAATAATGAGAGAATCTCTTCTTTTAACACTTATTTCTCTTTTAAACATGTTGCATTTCTAGAATTGCAGTGTTAGGAAATCAAGAGGACCACATAGATGCATTATATGCATGCCAAAATTCTTGTATGTCAATCATTGGGAATTTTATTTTCCCCTCTTAATTAATGTTTTTATTTTTTCCCTCTTTTTATGGTCACTTGATTATTCCCTTAATTGTTATGTTATTCTCTGTGCACCATAATTTACAACAGTATTGCGTAATTTTCTGATTTCCTAATTATGCTGAATTTTGCATTTCCATATAACAGTAGAAAACAAAAGCATTTGTTAGGAGTGTGTATATATATAATTAGTATTTATTAATTGTAACGATAATTAATAAATATTAAATAAGATAAATTTAAATAGTTTTAGTTGAATTTTTTTTATTTTTCAAATATTATTGCAAGATTAATAGTATGTGGTCGGTTGAGAGACCTATATTTGTAATGTAATTTATATTTAAGTATCTCTAAAAGTAAAAACTCAGGTGTAATCGACTTCATGTGAAGTTGATAGTTGAGAGTCGTTAGATAGTTTGACTATTTTGACTAAGTTTTCATCTAACGGCTATCAGCTATCA
Source organism: Arachis stenosperma (assembly GCF_014773155.1). Classification (NCBI taxonomy): domain Eukaryota; kingdom Viridiplantae; phylum Streptophyta; class Magnoliopsida; order Fabales; family Fabaceae; genus Arachis; species Arachis stenosperma. The sequence goes on from NC_080385.1 coordinate 4,280,161, forward strand.
ATTTCACGTGAAGTCGACTGCACCTGAGTTTTCACCATCTCTAAATATCTCTAAATGTAAAAGTATTTTTAAATATTAAATGATTTTACAAACATTAAACCCAGAATAATTATGACTATTTTTTTTTGAAGCTAATTTCCTTTAAAAAAAATAAATAAAGAAAGAAAAACCTTTTTAGGGATTGCTTAACTTGGGGAGGGTTGTAGCCTCATCATGAGTGTATATGTTAACTGGCAATTAAGTTAGTCATCAGTTTGCTAAATTAGTAAGTTAATAAGTACTTAGCAGTTATTAGTAGATAGAATTAAGAGTAAATAGTCAAATTGGTCCCTGCAAAATCATACGATTTTTAATTTAATTTTCGAAAGACTTTTTTAATCAATTCATCTTTAAGAAATTTCAGTTTAGTCACATTAGTCCTTCTGTTATTTTTTACGTTGACGGCGTTAACGAAAACTAACGTGGCACGTTAAGAATTAAAATGATGTTGTTTTTAAGGATGAGGGATAGTGATTGAAATTACGTCGTTTTGATCTCTCTCATTTCTATTCATTCACAGTCACACACAAGACCCTGTTTCTCTTATAAGAGTCTCTCTTTCACTCCCTTTTTCACGTCGCTGAGAAGATGAAGAAGTTTTCATCCTTGTCGTCGATTGAAGCATCCGGTGTGGCGTCCGTGTTTCTCTCACAAGACTCTCCCTCTCACTTTCTTTTCGATATTGCTGAGGAGAAGACGAAGAAGCCTTCATCATCATCACCAATTGAAGCATCCAGTGCAACGTCTCTGTTTCACTTCATTTTTGACGTCGCTGAGGAGAAGACGAACAAGCCTTCATTATCGTCACCGATTGAAATATCCGACACAACGTGTTTGCAAGTTCGCCCAATGAGGAATGGTTTCAGCGCAGTGATTGAAGACATGACCAACGGTCATTATTGTCGTTGTTTAATGTTTTATTTTGCTCTAGTTACTAATTTTTTGTTTATATTGTTCCATTGATAAAATTTATTTTTTGTTGGAACTGAAAACCGATTGTATGGTTGGGATTTTACTCTTTGTTGATTCATGAAAGTTGATCAAGGTTCTATTTTTTTGAATATTAAAAGAGCAGTAGTTACCAATTTCTCTTATCATTGTTTATGTTTAGTGTTTGTTTTGTTGTTTAGTTTCAAGATTCGCATTTTCTTCGTGGAATTCGTTTTTGTGGAAATGAAGTTTTATTTATTTATTTATTTTTGTTACTGAACTTCATGTTAGGATTGTACCATTGTTAAATTCTGTTTTTTGTTGGTGTTTTTTGGTTGAAATTAAAAATTGTTTTTGGGGTTAGGGATTCGTTCTAGTTGATTAAACATTTTCAATAACTCAAAGTTGATTAGTTCCACCACCGCGCGGCCTCCATCTTCACCAACTATCATGCCAGCGACATTAAATATTGTCGTCTGAACTACTGCCACTACACTCTATAAGAAAGGGATATATATGCAATATTTTGGAATTAGAGTTTGCTATTTAGGGATTAATTTGACCAAATTTTATAAAAATATTATGTTGCCTATCAATTAAGATATAAAAGAGTGTGCTGACATGTAATTTAACGTTTCACGTTAGCTTCTTTTAACACCATTAACGTAGAAAGTGACAAAAAAACTAACGTGACTAAATTAAATTTTTTTTTTGGAATAAATTTGATTAAAATTTTTTTTCGAGAATCAAATTAAAGATCGTATCATCTTTAAGGGGCTAATTTCATCATTTATTCATAGAATTAATTAACTTACTTGTTAACCAACCTAAGTTAATTACGTTATAGATTATTAATTAGGGTAGACTTGGCTAGCGGTTTAGATTTACCACTTCATTAACCAATATCCATTTCCCAAATTTCACTCGCATTAAAAAAGATTCAAGCTTTTAGTTTATTCTTAAATATTCCATATTTCTTAACTCTAGTTATTATATTTTATACTAATAATTTATATTTAAAATTTAGAATTTAATAGAGTTTAAAATTTAAACTTTAAAATTAAATATCTTATTTTTTAATTTTTTTTGTATCTTTAATATCAATAAACGTTGTACTCCTTGATTACTTTTTCAAAAACACATTAGTATTCGTCCTTTTAATCATAATTAAAATTCTAATAACATGTCATCATAAATAATTTTTTTTTAAAAATTCATCAAGCGACTAAAAAAGATATAACTAATCATATATCTAACAAAAATATAATTTGATTAAATAAGAATAAATAATGTCAAATAGATGATATATTTTAAAAGAGCAAAAAACTATTATTACATTTTTTTATTTTTTCTCTCTAATATTATCGAAAAAATTACAAAGTATGTAACAAATAATATCCACAAAACATGGTTAAATTTAAGGTCACTTTTCACCGTTGCAGTCACATTCAACTTGGGCTCAATTTTATCGTTATGGAGGGCATGTGTGTGCTATGCTTGGATATGGAGTTAGGGGAGAATACACATATATGTGGGACAGATTTTTGTCAGTTTGAGACGAAGGAACTCGGACCGTGCGAGTTCATAGGATTTGAAAATTTTATAAACAAATCGCACGGTCCGATTTGTTAGGCAACCATATAGAACTTCAAGTATAAGGAATCGGACCTAACGAGTTGACATCTTAGGAATGGGTATGAAAGTCGCAGGGTCCGAGTTCTTAGCTGAGAGAATGAAATGGTGATCAATGAACTCGGACCCTCCGTTTTGTGGCAAGGAAACAAAGAAATCGGATGGTCCGAGTTCTGTCTTAGAAATGAATTTTTTCGGTTCAAGTTAACCTAGTCGTAGGGTTCGAGTTCCTCAAAGGTTGTGATATAAAAGGGTGAAGTGAACTGGTAGGTGGGAAAGCAACTGGGTATTCCTTCTTCTTCGACGGCTGCATCTTTCTTCTTCTTCAAAACTCTCTCTTTTTTTCAGTTTTGATTTTGATAATGTAGTATCTAAGATTATGTTTCTGTTATAGTGAGTGAAAAAAATGAGTGACAGAGTATTGCTAAAATTATTTTATTTTGGTCAGATTTTGTTAGAAACGGCTGAAGGAGTAAACTTTATTTGTGAAAGCCCAGTAGATATTGTTATTCCTTTTATTATTTCACTTGAGGAGCTAAAAGGAGTAATCTGTGAAAAAATTGGTTCTGAGAGGGCAAGAAATATATCATGTATTCTATACAGATATCCCATACAGGTGTTTGGTGGATTCGTACAATATCAATCCAAATATGTGACGGACGATGCAAGCATGCAGGAGATGTTTTCAATGTATATTGAAAACCGGTCTCAGATCTCGTTCATCGAGTTGTATGTTGAGTTCGAACAATCTGAGGCTGACCGGAATATTCTACAGGAAGATTATAATAGTGACAGTGAAGAAGAGTTCGAAAGCAACTATGAATTTGCTGTTCCAGATGGTGATGAAGATCAAGGTGAGAGAACCATGTGCCCAGATGTGACAGAAGTGGCAAATGCACTTGCAAACGAAGTGCCGTTTGAGGAGCCATCATTCATGCGAGTTTTAGACTTGGAAGCCATGCATGTTCCTGAATTTCCGGAATATATGACTGCAGGTACGTAATCGTGGTATAAGTGTTTTTGTAGTTAGACATTGATTGAGTTATGAAGATTTTACCCTTTTTTTTAGCATTATTTAATCATGCGTTCTGTGTCGTAGTTGTCAGGATCTAACCGGTCCTCGACCCGTTAAGGAATTTATTTTTTTCTTTTATATGCTTCATGTGTTTATTAGGAAATAATATTTATGTTGTATAAGATATGGTTGTAGCAAATTACATGAGTTTGTAACAATTATCGGCACAGCTTCGATCTATTGTACGGTTCAAATGGCATGAACCGGACCGGACCGGCACGGTTCGTTTGGTTTTTCAGTCAAACCGGCCGGTCCGGTCCGGTTTTTTACATTTGCTGCTGATGTGCTTATGTTGTTTAGTGTGATATCATAAAATGTTGATAATTTTTTATTTAAAGCATACTGGTTTATTACATTTGCTGCGTATTAATGAAATTTATCTTATGGCATTTGTCCCAGCAGAAATTCCTATGGTCGCAGATGGTGAATTCGTCGTTGGGATGGAGTTCAGTTCCAGGGAAGCTGTTATTAAGGCGGTTAAGGAGTATACCATACGACGAAGTGTAGACTACCGAGTTTATGAGTCTGAGCCGTTGACATTTTATGCCAAGTGTACACAGTATGGGTCAGGGTGTGATTGGCTTATCAGGGTTAGCTTGATCAGCAGGAAGTACTGTTGGGTTATAAGGAGGTATAATGGTAGCCACACCTGTACCACAGCCACCATTTCACAGGATCATTCAAAACTGGACTCTATCATAATTGCAGAAGCAATAAAGCCACTGGTTGAAGTTGACCCCTCCTTAAAGGTAAAATCGGTAATAGCAGAAGTGCAATCGAAATTCAACTACACCGTCAGTTACCGAAAAGCATGGTTGGCTAAGAAGAGGGCAATAGAAAAAATATTTGGAGGTTGGGAAGCATCGTATGAAGCCTTGCCTATATGGTTTGAGGCCATGTGTCACAAGGAGCCATCAGCTGTTGTCCATTTTGAGACTATGCCTGCATATCAAGGTGATGACTTGGTGGGTGATATTCGGGTACTGCATCGTGTATTCTGGAGTTATTACCCTTGCATTAGGGCATTCAGACATTGTAAACCAATTGTCCAGGTGGATGGTACTCACTTGTACGAAAAGTATAAGGGTTGTCTGCTTGTGGCAGTTTCCCAGGATGGAAACAACAATATCGTTCCGATTGCGTTTGCTATTGTTGAGGGAGAGACTTCTGATGCATGGCATTTTTTCCTAAGTAACCTCCGTCAACATGTTGTTACTCGGGATGGAGTGGGTCTAATATCTGACAGGCACGAGTCCATCAATGCAGCTGTCGAACGAAGTAACGGAGCTTGGTCACCTCCTAGAGCTTTTCATATGTTTTGCATCAGGCATATAGAGTCGAATTTTCTCAGAAAATTCAAGGCACCTTACCTACAAAAATTGGTCGTTAACATCGGTAAACATTTACTAAATTTAAGCAAATTATTAATAGATGTGCCTTAAATAAATCTATTGATTTTAATTACTTTGCTTTCTACATGCTTTGATCTGCTAGGATATTCGAGGACGGTGCGGGAGTACGAAGTGCGTTACCAGCGTTTAAGGGACCGCGGCGAGGCATACACAAACTGGTTAGACCGAATTCCTCGCGAACAGTACGCACTGGCCTTTGATGGCGGGTACCGATGGGGTCACATGACGACGAATCTAGTGGAATGCATCAACTCAGTATTGAAGGGTGCCCGCAATCTTCCCATTACTGCTCTTGTGAAGGCAACATTCTACAGACTAAATGAGTTGTTCACCCGTAAAAGAGCGGATGCGGAAGCCCGGATCAATGCTGGCCATGTGTTTTCTGAGATAGTGACATCGAAGTTGCATGCAAACCAACTTGCGTCAGGAAACATACAGGTTAGTTGCTTTGACCGCCAGAATGAGGTCTTTGAGGTTCGTGAGATGCCAAGTGGGCTAGAGTTTGCAGTTGATCTACGTAGCCTTCGATGTGACTGTGGTGAGTTCCAAGTGGACCGAATCCCCTGTCGACATGTATTTGCATGTTGTGCCAACCAGCGACTTGATTGGCGACTTTATGTTCATGATGTGTATAAGATGGATCAAGTGCGACGGGTGTACCGAGCACGGTTTAGGCCACTGGGTAATCCCACTACATGGCCTGCTTACAACGGACCTCGGTTCATACCGAATCCGTACATGCGATGGGTGTCAAAAGGTCGGCCCAGGATGACGCGTTTTCTGAATGAGATGGACACGAGGATGTTACGTCGTCCTAGGCGATGTACTCTATGTGGTGCTGAGGGACATAGTCGAAGCAGATGCCGTCGGTCTGTTGGATCAAATACCAACAGAGAAGCCCCCTAGGTTCACAGTTTTAATATGATATTGTATAATAAAACCTGACTGAGCAAATTGAGGTAACATGACCTGCTATATGTAACCTTATCATTAATGACACTCTAGTATTATGACATATCTGTAGCATTATATAATATGATGGTTAATACATCAATTGAGAAATATCTGTAGTATCATATTAAGGTTTTAAGAGACATTATTACATGCTCCAGATGGCTAATACATCAATAATGTCCAACACATATTAAGTACTCTATACAAGGTCCAACACATACAAATAAGTATAAACGATAAAATATTTTCATCGTTACATAATGTCTAACCAATACAAATAACTATAAACACTACATAAAGTCATCAGTACATAATGTCTAACAAATACATATAACTACATAATGTCTAACAAATACATATAACCCATAAAATTACATAAAGTCATCAATACATAAAGTTTAACAAATACAAATAACCCTAAACAAAAGAAAAGAACTATTTTCTCAATTTCCACTTTACATCATTCACAAAGCTCTTGCATTTTTTGGCCGCCTTTTTGAAGACAAAAGGGGTGAAACGATTAGCACTCTGACGTGGCGGATCAATCATCAGATTGTAACCTTTGACGTTGTCATCTGGACTGCGTGCCTGACCTGTAAACGATTTTCAATAAACAAGTATGTGCAGCACATTACATATTCATATACCAACATAAATACCACAAATGAAGAAGCAAAATCCAATAAGATATGCCATTTATGCAAAGAAAGTAAAGAAGTCATGGAATATGCAATGCAAAATAGTGAACATAATACCATCGTTGCGAGATTCTTCATCCTCATCGAACTCTTCAATTTCATCGTCGTCGTCATCGCCCTCTTCATCCGGGTCATCTACTAGATACGCATCGGTTTCTTGATCGAGTGCGTTAGTATCTTCCTCAATGAGTCCCATGTTACATCGGTTAGGATTTTGACTATTTAGAACACCTCGTCCACCCTCACTTCTACTAGAGTCAACAGAAACAAAGCCTCCAGAAGCAACGGATGAGGTATGGCCTGGATACCTTGCATCCAACGAATACCTGCCAGGTATAAACTCAGGCTGATCGCCATATTGTGAATGTGCTCCATCTGCAGACATGAACCCAAGCAACTGGCTAAAAGAAGTTCCATCACCTATTTCAAACTGTGACATACCCCAATATTGTTGCTGTACTGGATATGATGGGGTGAACTGTGTCTGAGGTAGATACTGGGTTGAGGCTTGAGGTTGTTCTTGTAGAGGCGGAATTGCAGGTGATATATGTTGCTCCTGATCTTCATTGTCCTCATCCATATCCTGACTACCCTCATCGGTATCTTCATTACCCTCATCTATATCCTCATTGCCCACATCCAGATCCTGGTTGCCTTCATCATTCTCTTCACCCGCAAGATTCGACAAGGCTAAGCGGGCCCCATATTTTGATCGGTACCAGTTCAGGTAGGTATCCAACGGATGCTGTGAAGGCATGGGAAGTTCAGAAAGAACGTAGTGATACCTATTGGTCCAATGCATTACCCAATTTGAATGAGTCGGTGTCGTGGCCCAGTTAAGATTTTTAGGTCCAGTAAGAATCTCTCCATGAGCCTTATCCAAATTCTGTTCCTGAGAAGGTACTCCCTGAACGAAACCGAACTGTCGCCTTAACCTATCCGTGGCATGCCACTCGATACATTCAAACGACACCAATGGAACTGTCGCGCTCCAGATAACCGATTGCATGTATATTTCAGCAGGAATTATATTTGGATCCACACGATCCACAGCATAGGCAACCCAGACAAACTGAAAAATTAAAGAAAAATCATGATTACAACCCACAACACATAACTCCAACACAATGACTGATAGTTTTGTCGAAGCCCAATATTCCGAAAAGTAATGCTTCTTTAATTAAAAACACACCTGGCCTTCCTGAAGTTCATCAAAGGCCTTCCTAAAGTGAGCTAGCTTGAGATATCTATATCGTCGGTCACCACGCTCCCAATTACGCCACCTAATACGATGTCATCAATTAGCGCAAATGAATCTTAAATATAAAGAAATTGATACATTGTAACATAATATTACCTATTTGCAAGTGGAAAACTGCGGGGTTCTCTAGGAAGCGGCGATAGATATGGCAATCGGATCCAAGCCCAACCCAGCAGCAGTGTTAGTGGACCATCTATTTCCTTACAGTTATAACGAGATGCCCTGCATAATGCCCTGTAAAGGTGTGCTAGGCATGCCGAACCCCAACTATATTGTCCAATATTGACAAAATCACGAAGCAAGGGTAGAAATTTCCAGTGCACACCTGCCCCAGACTTATCCCCAAATAGTATCGTCCCAATCAGCAACATAATGTGACACCTCACATACCTAGTAATTAATGACAATCTAATATTATAACATATCTGTAGCATTATATAATACGATGGTGAATACATTAATAGAAAAACATATAATGTAGCATATTAGGCTATTATGAGACAATATTACATAGTCCACATGGCTAATACATAAATTACTTCATCAACATAATATGACACATCACATACCTCTGTATACTGATTTCATCATTTAATTCTAAATTCTCTTTTAGATTCCGGAGCCATGTCAGTTTTATGCAGCTTGATCTACAGTCCTCTCTACGAGGTGCAACCCCAAATTGAAGCAGACACTCCGCCTCCATGGCTTCAAAACTACTCATTGTCATCCCTGTGACTGGAAGACCATCTGTGGGAAGACCAAGTATTAGAGCCACATCTTCAAGAGTCACGGAACATTCACCAATGGGGAGGTGAAACGTATGTGTGTCTGGGTGCCAACGTTCGATTAGAGCATTTACCAATGCTTTCTGACACTGAACTATCCCAATCTGAGACACATGATAGAACCCAGTAATCCGTAAATGCTCCTCCACCCTATCGTTGTACCGATCCGGAGGAACTGGGTGGTTACATGTCAACATTCTTAATTTCTACAAAAAAACATAACAAATAACTAGTCATATAATTAACAGTTACTAACTGTACCATCATCAATCATTTCAGTAAATCCATATATAACTAATTCTTTTAACTTCTAAAATTATTGAATTAATCCTTAAAATTATTAATAATTAAAAATAAAAGTCATGACCTATACATTTATTTATTCCTAACGAATATTCTCAACAATATTACAACAATTTAAATATTATCTAATACTAATTACTCATTTGTGAAACACATTTTTCCCTTAATAATAAAAAATATTAACAATCAGTATATGCCATCATCAACAATTCTACACAACATTAACATTCATATTCTAAAAACTATAAACATTGTCATAATTAAAAAAATACCATGGCTTAATTAAAATAATCCTATTAATCATTAAACATTTTAACATTTTTATCAGTCACAATACCAATAACAATAACATAAACATTTAAATTCTTCTCTAACAGTTATACTTACTTTTTTAAATCAATATTTAAATATGCTTAATTAACTAAAACATATAATTATACTATAAATTAATAAAAAATTAAAAAAAATCAACATTCTCTACTGAATAAGAGATCTATTTACTTCTTCTTTTATACCAACCGAAATCTTTTCATCATTAATAATGATTATGTTTTCTTATTAATAATAATATTTTTTATTAAAAATCTGCAAAAAAAATTAAAAAAATTTAAGAAATATTGAAATATAAACTGCATCTATTTTTTTATATATCAACTGCATTTTTTTACCAACAATCACCATCATAATAATTAAATTCTTAATATTAATAATTATAAATATAAATAAATTTCTAAATCTTAAAAATAATTAAAAAATACTTACATAATCAGAATTACTGAGATAATGAATAATATGAAGCTCACATCGATCAACATCTTTAATTTTATGTTTTTTGGGCATGATTGCTTCTTCTCCACCATGCAAAGATGAGTTTCAGAAATGAAGAAGAAGGTTTGAGAGTGAAGTATGTGTGCAGCTTTCGTTTTCGGATGGTGAGAGAAGAGCAATTGGGTTTGTTTCTTTATTCAAATAGGGGCACCGTTCGGGGGAAAATCGGAGAACGACGCGTGTTACATGCAACAACGAACTCGGACCGTGCGTTTGGCTTCTTCAGAAATCGGACGGTCCGTGATCATCTACAACTCTGAGGGTCTGAGTTCGATCCTGGCTACAGGGGATTGCATGGAATTCGAACAGTGCAAGTTGAGATTAGAACTCGGAGGATCCGAATTGTTCCCCTGACACCACCATTTTGTGAATCACTCCCTTTCCCTATATCACCGCACTTCACCAGTTCAGGATCCATATATAAATTAAATTCCGTTCAACTTGCAAATGTGGCATGAATATAAAACTGTGTTAAATTCTTTGAATTCACTCTTAGAACCATGGCCAATGTGCCACATGTCCTGTTAAATATTAGTAGGTGTGAAAGGAGTTGACTTTGGTACTAATCAAGACATAATATATCCTCCATTATTTTCTTATTTTTTGTTGGGAAAAATAATGGATGGTGAAAGTGAAATTCATCATAAACATTTTATGATAGTACTTATGAGAATAAACATGAAAATGTTTTTTATATGCTAAACAAAACAAAAAATAAACTATATAGTATCATTGTCTTTTCATGAACTCTTATGGCTTTCTTCACTTTGATAGATTCTTACGTGATCCTACATACAACTCTAATTTTTTGTTTCCATATATATATATATTAGAACGGAGATCACTTTAATAAAAATACTAAAAATATTATTTTTTAAAGATATTTATATATATATCATATTATTATTGAATATTTTTATTAAACTGGTTAATAATTTATTTTTTAATAAATCGAAACAAAATTAATTTATTATAACAATAATAATAAACCTAATTGTTTGCATTATAATTATTAGACTCGATTTAATCCGATCGAATTATACTATCTAAATTGAATATCTTTAAACTTTTTGATAAAAAGATAAATATATCCCTGATTTTTTGTTTTGTAGACATTTAAATCCCTAAAAATTAAAAAATATAATTAAATCTCTAAAAAAATGGGTTTATTGTTATTGTTATAAAAAAATCGATTTTATTCTAATTTGTTAAGAAATTTAAAATAATTGATTCATTAATACATCCAATAATAATGTAAAACGTAAGCGTCTTTATAAAAAAATATTTTAAATGTACGTCTTTATGGGAGTATCCCCTATTAAAATACGAAGTGATGATAATTAGTGTGTATACATATAATTGTAATTACTATATACACTTTAATTTCTTTGATTATATTCTTTAATACTATAATTAATATGGCATATATTTAATGATGATTTATAAAAAAATTCAGTTAATATGTAATTTTTTCTATATATAAAATTCGTTAAAAATTGTCAAAGGAGAAAAACAAATCCATAAATAATGATGAAATATAAATATTTGTTCATAAATGTTTTAGTTTGATAAAAGTCAACCATAATTGTTTTTTCATACACTAATCGTATAAAAAAATTTTACACAGTAGATATTTAATTATATGTTATTATATAAATAAAAATAATTAATTTTTCAATTTACTAGTAAGAAACAAGTGATCAAAATTCACAATTTGATTGAAAAATAATAATTTAAATTTTTTATATCATTAATATATTAAAATTAAATTCGGCCTAAACAATAAAACCTGTAGATCAGAAATACATAAATAACATTTATTAAATAGCAACAAAGAGCAAGAGAATTTCTGATTTTACATTATGGTCCTATTTATATGTGCTTTGGTGGATGTAAGCAAACTTTATTTATGATCTCTTTTCAGGATAAATTCTTTGTCCCATAAATGCATGAGATGCCAGTATAATTTTTGGAACTTTTTATTAATTAATTTAATTAAATTTTATTTGCCGCAATAAATAACTAACTTGATTTGAGAGGAAAGGGCATATGCTAATTTGGTATACGTCTCCTTTTATTTGTAAAATAGAAAAAAAAGGATAGAACTTGTAATTATTCTTCTTTTACATCCATCACTTTGTTCTCTTATCTCATTTTCAGACACTTTGCATTTGCTTGTTTGCGCATAATGATGACATGATAATAAATTGATAATGACAATGTTAATTATGGGTATTGAATTTTTTTTGGTTGCCCACGATGTTCTGTCTTCAATTTGACAGGTTAAAGACTAATTTATCGTTGATTTAAATTTTATTTAAAGATTTATTGTTGTCTAATGCTACATATACAAGACGAAATTTAAACCTTTATACTTATTTAAGCGGACGAATGTTGAGTTTTATTGTTATACATTGATTTTTTTAAGAGTTCCAATATAATTAACATTATTGTCTAATTAAATTTTAGTGTGAATTTGAGATATTAAATACATATGCATGTGTGCTTAAATAATTTTTTTTAGTGATACCATTAAGAATATAGTATCACAAATTTATATATAATTATTTTTTAAATTAATTCAACTAATAATCTGAGAATTCAATATAATATATATCCTGAAATTTAACTTATTACATCAGTTTTTTATCATTATGATATTGATTAATTAATAGTCAATACAAATATATATTTTAGCAGCATCATTCTGAAACTTTTTTTTAATCTCTTAACTTCAAAAGTTGCTGCACATATATAATTAATGAGCTAGGATTAAATTCTCTATTAAATTAGTGAGGTGATACCCAAATCATGGCACCACAAAGTTCCGTACATCCACTAATCTTGCGGCTAGTATATGCTAATTAAACTAATTTTCTTTTACTTTATTTTCTTACCAAACTATATTTTGCTTTTCAATAATGTTTGGGAGAAAAAAAATAAAATAAAATAGTATAAATTTATTTTTATTTTTATTTAATATTTTTAATTGTTGTTATAATTAATAAATATTAAATAAAATAAATTTAGACAATTTTTTATCTTCTTAATATTACTTTTTTTTAATTATTTCTGGAGTGCAATGAGAAGAATTCCTACAAAAATTAGATAATTGAATTTTGTATGTTTAATAGTTCCTTAAATAAGACACAAGCTAGCCAAGATTTTTACTTTTTTTTTAAGACATACAATTATTATGCATCATGAAATATTTTAAGTGAATAATAAATATTTATTATTGAATATTTTTTTTTCTTTTGTAAACTCAAGTTTCTAATTGAGATTTATTTTAAATTTAAAAATAATCTTATTTATTGTATTTACTGCTATTATATTTCAGTAGTTTTTTCTCTTAAATTTTTTATTTTCAATACTCAGCATCTCAAGATATTAAACAATCTTTAGAATTTCTTGGTTCACTAAATTAATTTGGATATTTTTCTAAGTATATTATCCAAATTAAAGAATTTCAATACCAACGCGAAAGCTATTATAACCTTTTTTTTCGAAGTACTGCAGCATTTATATATTTTAAGAATGAAAAAAATATATATACACTAAAAATTAACTATTTATATAAATAATTATATTATTTAACTTTTTTTAATATATATTTTTATATTTTAATATGTATTCTATATAAATAATTATAATTTAATGACTAATATGAATAGGGGATAAGTATTATTTTGGTCCCTAACGTTGAGGGTCAGAATCGAAACCGTCTCCAACATAATTTTTTATTTAGAATTATCCTTAACGTTTTTTTCGTATTAAAATCGTCGTTTTAACTTTTTACGAACAAAAATACCATTTACTACTACCAGCACCTTTACCACCACCAGCACCTCCCTTACTCTACCACCACCACCTCTCTTACTCCCATCAAATACTAATAATCAAAATCAGAATCAAATTCAAAAGCAGAAACAACATCAAATTCAACGAGTACCCAATTCAACAACATCAAATTCAGAATCAACAATATCAAATTCAACAACAAAATCAACACTCAAAATCAGAATCAGAAGCAAAATCAAAACAGATGTAAAAGAAGAAGCAGATACAGAAGCCAAAGCAGAATAAGAAGCAGATGCAGATACAGAAGCCAAAGTAGAAGAAGAAGCAGATGCAGATGCAGATTCAGAAGCAGAATCGGAAGCAGATACAGAAGTCGAAGCAGAACCACCCGCAACTCGTGGGCGACGGAGCGACGGCGGTTGGGCAGATCGACAGTGGTAGGAACCCAGCTCAGCCTCAGGTCCCTCTCTCTCTCTCTCTCTCCTTCGTGTGCCGCCCTCATCGCGTCGAGCTCCCCTTTCCGGCGACGCACTCCACGGCGGCAAAAGCATGCATGAACGGCAATGACGTCTTTCTCTGTTCGAGGTTCTGGCGGCGACTCGTGGGCGGACCAGCGACGATGTAGGTGTCGCGATGTTGGCGGCGGCTATTGCAGCAACCTCCTCCCCTCCACCGGCGCTCCTTCCTTCCCCTTCCCCCTTTTTCTCCTTCTCTCCGTGCCCTTTTTCCTTCCCTTCCTCCCCTCACCCTCGGGTCCTTTTCTTTTTTTTTAAAATTTTTTTTTATAATTTTTTAAAATAAGAGTAATTTGGTAATAAAATAAAAAATGATTAAAAATGACGATTTTAATACAAACAAAATGTTAAGGATTATTTTAAATAAAAAATTACGTTAGAGACAATTTTGAGTTTGACTCTCAATGTTATGAATCAAAACAATACTTATTCCTACGAATAGTATATATGGTTCTACAAAAGTAAACTAAATAAATAAAGAGTTATGGACTTTTTAGAGATGTTGGTGTGTATTTGACGCAGCTGTAAAAATTGAATTAAGTAGCAGCATCAGAATTTGGGGTTAGGCAGTCATTCACTTCACAAAAATTAAAGTGGATTGGTAGATTTGTAGATTCGAGTTTGAATAATATGGATTATAGAGGAACAATCACATAAAACTTTGAATGCCCTTCAAATTAGTGAAAGACTCGACTCTTTTATTTTTAAAAGTAGTTTATAAAAATTAGTTTTTAAAAATTATAACATTTATATTTGATAAATTAAATTAAAAATAATTTTTAATAAATATAAATAATAACAAGTGTATTTAATATATAGTTGATAAATAATTTTTAAAATTTAAAAATATTAATGTAAGAATGAAATTTAAATATTAATTAATGTATATAATTATATTATATTTTTAAATTTTGATAAGTACAAATTATTTTTAAAAAATTTTTTGTTAGATATTTTTAAAAATATTTTTAATTTTTAAAAATTATAAACATAAGCATAAATTTTTTGATTTACCAAACGCAAAATAAAATACTTATATTTTTAAAAAATACAAGCATTTTTTTTAAAACTTTACCAACGAAGCATTATCGGATTACTAGGTTTCTTTAATTTTCAATATAATAAAAGTTAGAATTAGCTAGGTATTTCTTTCGTTTTAAAATAATTGTCCCGTCACTTTTTGAAAGATTTATTTTATTATATTATTTTAAGAGATATATACAATTGATACTGTAGTAGTTGTGTCACTCGATTAATATATTGATTAATTATTTGAGTTCTTCTCAAGACTCCAACACATATTATTTATATGCAAAAAAGCTACAACCTTTTGAAAAACTTATCCATGTGTAGTTAAAAGATGACTTTTAAAATGCTAATCATTTTAAAATACGAGTAGAGTTAGTTCTTCATCCTGACCTACCTTACCGGTGCTTATTTTGCGGCGGTTGCTTTAATGTTGTTAATAGCGGGGTGTTTGTGATGTGGTTTGGTTCGGTTTAAGAAAAAAAAGTCATTTGATCTAAATGCTTAATTTATATGTGGTGCGGTTTGAATTGGATGAACTTTTTTTTAAAAATCCAATCCGATCCGATCCGATTACAAACGGTTTGGATTGGTTTGAATTTGTGGTTTTTTAAAATAAAAAAATTAAATAAATATAACAAGTCTCAACATCAAATTTTAAATAACCACAATGACATGACAAGTCTTAACAATATCTTAAAAAGCCAACGATAACATAACAAGAGAAATAAAATTATAGATTAGTTAAAATAAATAAATAAATAATATTTTGAACATAAAATATTTATTAAATAATAATAATACATGAATAATAGAAAAATATATAATAAATTGAACATGTTATAAGTATAATTGTAAATATAATAATAAAATAATAATATTATAACACATTATGCGGTTTGAATTGGATTGGATCGGTTATAAAAAATAAATCCAAAATTCGATCCAATCCGGCAATTTGCAAAAAATTGAATCCAATCAAATCTAAATTAATGTGGTTTTAATCGATTTTTGATTTAAATTGAATTAAATGAACGGTTTAATTTAAATCGATTTGAATTTAAACATCCCTACTTAATAGGACTATTGATAGTAAAAAATGAGAGATAATAGATCAACCACTAGAACAACTAGTTAGAATGTAGGGGTGGCAAACGGGCCTAAACCCGCCGGGCCGGCCCGCATAACCCGCCAAAAAAGGCGGGTTGGGCTGGAAAATTGGGACCGCCAAATAGTAAAAGCCCGCCTAA
Organism: Arachis stenosperma; assembly: GCF_014773155.1. Taxonomy (NCBI): domain Eukaryota; kingdom Viridiplantae; phylum Streptophyta; class Magnoliopsida; order Fabales; family Fabaceae; genus Arachis; species Arachis stenosperma. Next base: position 4,296,670 of record NC_080385.1, read on the forward strand.
CCCGCACCGCTTAAACGGCGGGCTTTGGCGGGGCGGGGCGGGCTTCCCCGCCGGGTTTGAGATTTTTTTAGCATAGGGTATTTTTACAATTTTTTTACTAAAATCCAACTTCCCCCAACCCAACTTACAAAGGAATGAAGATGAAAATTGAGTATTTTGGATTATATTTATTTTATTTTAGAGACAATATTTATAATTATGTTTTGGATTATCTTTATTTTATTTTGGGAACAATATTTATAATTATGTTTTGGATGAAAACTTGGTTTATAATTATATTTATTATATATTTATAATTACAAAGACTTTAATGTTTGTGAATATAAAAATTATAATTTGTTTATACTTTTAGAAATTATAATAGTTAAAAGTAAAAAATAGGAGAGATTTTTTTATGCCTTTATATATATTATTTAATAGTTAAAAGTAAAAAAAAAAAAGAAAAAAATGTAATTTGGCGGGCTTAGCCCGCCGGCCCGCCAAAAGGCGGGCTTCTGGCGGGGCGGGGCGGGGCGGGGCGGGCTTCCCCGCTTGCCACCCCTATTAGAATGAAAACCGCATATAGGAAACAAAACTAAGACCTATACGGTGCCATATAAGATAAGTATATAAAAAATCTAGTAAATTTTTGAAAGCGAGGATTAGTTCCTCCATAATAGCTAAAATTAAGTGGAATTTTACTATGAAACTTAGCAATAAGTCCATTCAATAGTGGGCGGTTTGAAGATTAAAAAAAAAAAAAGAGCTCATATTAAAGTATATATGAATTAAATGGCGAATACTAATGTGTTTTAGATGACACAGAAAATTAGGAGTAAAAATGGGTTGGACTATCCGATAAAAATTCATAACTTAATTCGTTTTATTAAAAAGGTTCGGGTTTAAACTTTTTGTAAAATCTATTAATTAAAAAAAACATGTCATGAGTTAAAAAAACATACGAAATTTGTTGAATTGGCTTGTCAATTTTTTTTATAAAAATAAATTATTATTAGTAAATAAAACTAAAAAGAATCAATAATTAAGACTGGTTAAAATTATGTTGTAATTTTTTGTTCAAAGAAAAAAATTATAAAGTATAAGTATGGTTATGATATGTGACTAATGATTGATATATAAATAAATTATACTTTACAAATTATGAATTATAAATTTTAGAATATATTTAATGTTAATTTAGATTTTTTAAGTTCATTATTTTGAATTCTAATTCCCGAATCAAACTTTTCAAATAGGGTGTAGATTTGTTGGACTTTAAATAGATCATACTCAAATCTAAAAAAAATTTATAAGAAGTAAGAAGTTTAGACTTAGAACATAAATCAAACTTGTCAAAGTTAAAGTTCAATTCGACTTAGCCTATTTTCACCCTTATAAAAAGTGTAATATTCTTTAAAAAATAACATATTATTAAAATTAATAAATAAAATAGATTATGCGTTTTCTTTTTGTTTTATTATTTTAAAATATATTTAGTGTATTTATAAATATAAAATAAAAAATATAGTTTAATTCATTAGCAGGTAATTCTTTTAGATTTCAACTATTCATGTAAAACATAACAAAATGAGAAATTATGATTTGTTTAGTTAATGAAAAGTACAATATTTTTTAGGTAAAATACTATTTTAGTTTACAGTGTTTGGTCTCAATTCTAATGTCCTTAATGTTTTAAATATTCTATATTAATTTTAAATTTTTTTAAATAGATTCAATATTATTCTACTTTTAAATTTGATAAGAATAATTAATGGAGTGAGTAATATGAACGTTAATAATATTTTTAGTTAAATCATATCTTTTTATTTTTGCATATTAGAAAAATATAACTAAAATATTCTTGTAACATTTTTTTCATTCTCTTTTTCGTATAAAATTTCAAACCTTAACCATCAATTATCAATGCTCCAAAATCTAAGAAAATCTATTCATATTAAAAATTATTGGAGGACAAACTTATGTATTAAAATTGAACGTTATTGTATTTTTAATATGTTAATTGTTCACGTCAAAATTAATAATAGAACAATATTAAGCCTGAGTAAAATTTTTTTAGATTAAAATAATCAAATTTAATATTTAATCTAAATATTGAAAATTAAAATAATACTTTATTCATATTTTTTTAATAAAAAGGATTTAAAGATGAGTGATATTAAACATATAATTACAGAGATAATTCCACTTATGGGTATTTTGGATTCAAATTTGCATGGCCATAGAAGTAGATACTCTACCCATAATATAATGAAGTGGGCATTCTCAAATGTCCTAAACAGAATGCGTGAAACATTCCTTCTATCAAAATAAATAAATAAAAAAATGCATGAAACATTCCAATTCCCAATCTAATAAGTAATAACTAATAAGCTAGCCCCACCCCTCAATCATGGAAAAAAGGTAAAGAAAAAAAAAAAAAAAAACAGAACAAAGTGAATCTTTTTGTCTCTTGCTTCTCTCTCTCTTAGACACATGACTTATTATATCATGTTTTCCTCTGCTATAAAAACCCCTTCAGTTCCCCACACCTTCCATATCATATCATTACCTAACCCCTTCAGAAAATCAAATATAATATATAGTCCTCTGTCTCCTCTCAATTCCCACTTGTTCCTGCAATGGAGAGAAGCCAACCAAGGAGGCAAGTTGCTGCCATGAAACAATCCCTTTTTGATCAGGTTCTTAACATCTATGTCTTCTTCTCTTGCATAATCTAATGACTCTGTTTCTATACATATATAATTTATGATAACACATATTAATAAGTCCCACATTGTTTAAAATTAAAAGCCTGATAATCTTTATAAGTGTAAGGTAATCTCTATCTCTTAACTTAGTTTTTGGAATAAATTACACCCACTTAAGAGAAATTAAATACAATAATATAATATATAGTATGCAATAGAATTTGAGTTAATAATAACAGATAATAATGGAGTCTATCTATCAAACACACAACAAAAAAACATGATTGCAATAACAATGTATAAGAGATCACTAAGAAATTTTATCATATATATTGTTCTGTTATTAGTTTGAGTTGAATTTTGAACATTAGTTTTGTGTATGTATAGGGATTATTGGATGAACAATTTATCCAGTTGGAAGAATTATCAGATGATGCTAATCCAAACTTTGTTGAAGAAATTGTCACCCTTTATTATCGTGATTCATCTCGCCTTATCTCAAGCATAGAGCAAGCACTGTAAGTTAATTAATTAATTAATTAATAATATTACTTTTATCATTTTCTTAATTATTACCTGCTTTTAAGAAAAATGTATAAAATATATATTTTTGTTGCTTCATTATATTCATTCTTGTGCTTATTATTATTATTAGGAAGGAAAGACACACATTGGATTTCAACAAATTGGACACACTTATGCATCAGTTCAAAGGAAGCAGTTCAAGGTAAATTATTGTGCGGAAATATTAGAGAGGCAATATTTAAAGTTATCTTATATAATATAATATTTATAATTTCATATATATATAACATCTGTAAATATATATTATTATGTCTAAAATTATATAATTATTTTAGCGATAATTAATGAATATTAAATATGATAAATTTAATCTATTTGAACTGATTTTTTATTATCTCTCAAACATTATTGATTACTATATTTACTATTAATTATTATAATAAATTAACTAAGTTGATTAATATTAAAAAGTATCATCAAGTACATACTATTGTGTTGGCTTTATCACAACAAAGAATCTTAATCATATAATTAGACTCATTCTTTTTTTGTAATGGTTTGTAGCATCGGAGCCAAAAAGGTGAAAGCAGAGTGCACTCTCTTTAGGGAATATTGTAGGACAGGAAATGCTGAAGGGTAATTTATCTTTCACACAAGTTTCCTATATATCTTATGTTAAGAAAATAATTAGCATTTAATTATTGCTTATATATGCTTTTTTCTAAATTATTTATTATTATATACAAGATATGGCATTTTCCACTTACCTCATTTGTAAATTATCCTAAGTAATAATAGTAATGTTATTGTGTGAATATTCAGATGCATGAAGACCTTCCAACAATTGAAGAAAGAATATGCTTCACTTAGAAAGAAACTTGAAGCTTATTTTCAGGTTAGTATATGTAAAATATAATACTACTAAAAAAATATCTTGTAGTTCATATTACTAAAAAAATATATTTAAATGAAATATGATTCAAAATAATATCTTATCCATGATATTATTAATATTGTTAATTGATTTTTTTTTTTTTTTGTGCAGTTGGCTAGGCAAGCTGGACCCATGGAAACAGCATGTCGTCCAAAATAAAAACCAATCATGTTGCACGTATATTAATAATCAGTCATATGTAGAAATATGTATATTGAAAATATATGAAATAAGATATGTAAATATACATAAATATATGATGACTGGTTTTTAATGTACATATAATATTTTTGAATAAAAAAGAAAAAGATCAACCAAGAAAATCAGGAGATGATAAGGGCAAATGTAATTGGTGAATTTTGTAACATAAAAAAAAAAAATCACCAAGAAGCTAAGAGTAGGAAAGTGATGTTGGCTCCTCTAGATATTTGGTTTTCCAAATATCAATTTTGTTTTCGAATGTTGTAGGAATCTTGTTCTTGTACTTTATACTATACTATATATATATATATATACATGGTATTATAATGTTATATTATTCCAGCCTGGAAACTATGCTAATGTCATCCGAATACTCTTCAAAGTGATATTTTCTTTCTTCTTTTATTTTCTGGAGACAAAAATTTCGTATTATTTTGTTTTCTCTTGTTAACATAATTTCATTGATTAGAAGTGCAGATCATTTGTTGTATTGTGTTGACTTAACTAAAAACGGTCAAGTAATATAACAGTATTCCAGTAATTTATTGATCAACGACAGACCCTTAAATGAAGTTTAGATATACGATATATTAGTTTTTGGTTTGTTGGGCTGGAAAGATAACATGAGCAACAAAACTGTAGTTTTTGTCCAGATCAAAGTGAAGGTGCTTAATTATACCAAAAACAAAAAGAGTGAACGTGCTTAAAGAATTAACTATTCCAAAAACAAATTAAAGCCCATGATTATTAATGATCTAATTGTCAAGATACGATTTTGGGAATTATTTTAGCCCAGAGACTAAGCCCAAACTTGGGACGTATTAGGTGTCATCTCGTTCATATTTTATTTTTAATTAATTAATAAAATATGACATTTTCAGTGTAAAAATATTTTATTATAATAATAGGGTCAATTATTATTATTATTATTATTATTATTATTATTATTATTATTATTATTATTGTTACTTTTTTTTCCAAAAATATAGGATATAAGTTAAAAGTCCTTAATTATATTTTGTGCTAATTAAGACATATTTAGTTTATTTAATTAATGTTGCTTTCTAGTTTTTTTTATAACTAAATTAACCCTTTAAAATTCATTGCAATGTTAAAAGTTAAAACTTTGTTTAGGACAAATAGCTTATAAAGATTTTCCTTTTTTTTATTAATCAAATCCAAAAAAGAAGAAAAAAAAATAAAAATGTGTTTAGATAAGAGTGTAAGACATTTGGAAGAATGTACTTTTAAAAGTATTCTTAAAATATTTTGTTTGAATATTAATAAGAATATTTTATAAAAGTACAAATTTATATATAATTATTTTTATATAAAATTGATAATTAAAAATTATTATTTAACATATTAAATTAAATTATTATCTAATAATTTTCATCTATTAATTTCATAGGATGATAATTGCATATATATTTTCACCATTTACAAAATTCTAAGTATTTTATGAAATATTTTATTTAATTTAAAATGATAATTTAAAATACTCTCTCTCACTTTCTAATGAGAGAATAAAATCTCAAAAACAGATTTCTTTCTTACAAATTTATTAATAAAAAAAGAAAAATTTTAAAATCAAACTTGTCATAGATAAATTTTTATTTCAGTAATTTAATTACATATAATTTAAAGTTGTTCAAAAATTTAAAATACTCTATCTAAATCCCAAACACAATCTCTAATTAAATTTCATAAAACCCTCCAAGAAATACTTTATACAAAATCCAAATTATTAAAAAAAAAAAAGAAAGAAAACCTGAAAACGAAAAATAGAGCTTGTTAGAGATCGTACCGTACCGACTACCGAGCTGCATTCATTCGCAGTTCTCAACAACACTCCGACGAACAAAACCCACTTCCCATTCTTCTTCTTCTTCTTCTTCTTCTTCTTCTTCTTCACTATCTCTTATCGATTCATAGATTTCTTTGTACATTCTTCAGATTCTGCTTCTTCCAATTCTCCCCGTCGTCTTCACATTCTGTACATTATTCTACCCCCATTATAATTCTTGCACCAATTTTCAGTTTTGCGATTTTGGGTTACTCTTACAACTTGTTATTATTACTTTCTGCGAGCTTTATGTTTCGGAATCAAGTTTTGTCGTTGATTATTATTTTTAGGGTTTACCTCTGTTAAGCTTGAATTTCAAATTTTGAAGATAATAGAAGGAACTTTATAAGAACAAGAAGAAGAATAACCAGATAACCTTAGCGATATTTAAACCTAGATAGTGTGATTTTTGTTTTGGGAATTTAGTTGAGTTGAGCTTTTTTGTTGGGTGTGAATTTTTGTGGTGATTGAAATTGAAATTAGGAATGGCCTCTTACAGGCCCTTCCCTCCGCAATCTAGTCAAAACCCTAACCATCAGTATAATCAGAATTGGAGTGGTGGTTATGGTGGTGGTGGTGGTGGTGGTGGTGGTGGTGGAGACCCTTCTACTTCAAATTCATTCCCTCCACAACCTTATAACCAAATGCCCCCAAATTCAAATTTTCATTCTCATGGTGGGGGTGGTGCACCACCACCACCTCCTCCTTCCCATCACCCCTACCCTTATCCACCACCTCCACCGCCACCACCCGAAAATTCATACCCGCCTCCACCTCCACCACTACCTTCTTCACATGGTGCTCCTATGTATTACCCTTCTAGTCAATACTCTCAGTATGGGCAGCAGCCACCTCCACCACCTCCCCCTCTGCCTCCATCTTCGCCTCCGCCGAGCAATTCTATCCCACCTCCACCCCCTCCACCTTCCTCGCCGCCTCCTCCTCCTGCTTCAGCTCCTCCCCCGCCGCCACCAAAGGATGAGAGGCGGATGCATAGCCGAGATAAAGGGCCGATAAAGGAAGGTTATGAGCATTCAAATCATGGAAATCCTCATAAACAGCAGAAACCTTCTGCTGTTCCTCCAATGCCAGTGAAGAAGCCGAACGGGGTGCAGGGGAGGGTTGAGACAGAAGAAGAGAGGAGGTTAAGGAAGAAGAGAGAATTTGAGAAGCAGAGGCAAGAAGAGAAGCATAGGCAGCAGTTGAAGGAATCACAGAACAGTGTCTTGCAGAAGACTCAGATGATGTCATCTGGGAAGGGGCATGGTTCGGGTTCGGTTGCAGGATCTCGAATGGCAGCAGAGAAGAGAACTACACCCTTATTGAGTGCGGAGAGAATTGAAAATAGGTTGAAAAAGCCAACAACATTTTTGTGCAAAATGAAGTGAGTATGTAGATTTTGCTGTTGGTGGATAAATAAATTTCTGATTGGATATGAGAATCTCAAATTATGTATGATTGTGTTGTCTTTAAGAATCCTTTGCTTTTTCTCAATTGAGTTACATTACTCAGTGTTACTGATGATTCATAAGCAGACAAATGGATTGTTGTTGTGGATGATCCTAAATCTCCTCTAGTGTTTACTTCAAATACTGACTCAATTTTAATGTGTATTCTCATTTAAGATTCCGAAATGAACTTCCAGATCCAAGTGCACAACCTAAGCTTATGGCGTTCAAGAGGGATAAAGATCAGTATGTACATTTGCTGCTCTCTTTTACATTTATAGAAATTCTATCCTATTGATGAGATAATATTGATTTGTGTTGTGCTACTTTCACCTATCCAATAAGTATATATATTTTGTTCAATTATGCTGTTAAGTGATAAATGTTCTCAAGTGTGGGAGGAGACGAAGAGGACTACCCTTTCTCAGTTGAGAGAGCTGGAAAACATCTAAGTTATTGCAACATTTATAGACATGATGTATAATAGTGAGGTACTTTTTTGGATATGCCCTGCAAGTATATTGCAATTTACAAGGACATACTTTGTGGGAGCAGTGATTCTTGGCAATCAATGAAAGTCAAGGGTTGATAATTTGATCTATTGATTGTCATGTAGCCACTTTTAAACATCTAAATTATACATAATTTTCACCAATTCTTTAGGATTTACTTTTCTTAACTATCATATTCTAGTCGTCTGTCACTTGATACTTCCATTCCCTGTATGCTTTCTGGGATAGAGGTTGATGAAAGCATGGTTCTCCATTTGGTTGATAGAGTGTTAAGAGACATGGGGAAACTGGGGATAAGCTAACAGTGGTTAATTTTTAAATGGCCAAGCTCATCTTCTGTTTTGTTGGGCTTACTTGTAAAGTTGTAAGATGCCCATTGTCCAAGAAGATATGATGTAAGGATGGAAATTGTTTTTTTTTTTTTTATTTATTTGTAAGTCTTAAAGATTTATGGTGATGTATTATCTATTAGGCACTGATTTTTGTTTCAAAATAGTACTTTAACAATTAAGTATACTTGTGCTAATGTGTGTACTTTTGGAAATTTTATCTGCATTGCCCAGATATACGAAATATACAATCACGTCGCTGGAGAAAATGTACAAACCCAAACTTTTTGTGGAACCAGATCTTGGGATTCCTCTGGACCTGCTTGACCTCAGTGTTTATAAGTATTATTCCTAACCCCTTTAATAATTTTGAATACTTCAATGATATGCTGAATCAGAAGGTTGACGAACTCTTTTATTTGCCTCTCAGCCCTCCCAGTGTCAGACTACCTCTTGCTCCTGAAGACGAAGATTTGTTGCGAGATGATGTTGCGGCTACTCCTATAAAGAAAGACGGCTTAAAAAGAAAAGACAGGCCTACTGATAAAGGTGTAGCTTGGCTTGTCAAAACACAATATATATCTCCCCTCAGCATGGATTCAACAAAACAGGTAACACATGTATATGTAAATATGATGATGCATTACTCTCTCTATGGACAATAGTTTATGAACATCCTGTTGTAGTCTTTAACCGAAAAACAAGCTAAGGAGCTGAGAGAGATGAGAGGAGGCCGCAGCATGTTGGACAGTCGTAACAGTAGGTATGCATATACCAGTTGATCCATCTGAGTAATTTAAATTTTGTAAGGTATTTTTGACAAAGAAATTAATATGTGAAAGATAATTATATTTCACAATTATATTTGAATTCTCTCTTTTAGGGAAAGACAGATCAGGGAAATCGAAGCATCATTTGAAGCAGCTAAGTCACGCCCTGTTCATGCAACCAACAAATCTTTGTATCCTGTTGAGGTTTTGCCTTTGTTACCTGATTTTGATAGGTAAGGCACCAGATATACGCGAGATTATTACTTATCCTGCCAAGCTATTAATTTGTTATTTTTAAGAATGTAGAGTCTTAGTTTTTCATACTAGAAGGAAGACCTGCTATATGACATTATATCTTATCATATTGATTGAGCTGCCTTCTATACTACTTTGCAGGTATGATGAACAGTTTGTTATTGCTGCATTTGATAATGCTCCTACAGCTGATTCAGAAATGTATAGTAAGTTGGACAAATCTGTTCGCGATGCCTGTGAATCAAAGGTAAGCTATGTTGCATACTTGCATGGATGATATACATTCATAATCAATTTCTGTGTTTTTATTTAAAAAAATGTTCATTTTCGTTTCAAGTTTAAAATCTGGAGAAAGGCTGATCAAAAAATTAAAAGAGCACATATGGCAATATAGAAAGCAGTTATGCCTTTACTGCAACTGTTTGCAACCTTGTGTCTTGTTAAATTGTTCTCGTGGTTTTTTAACGAATACTTAGTGTTGCCTGGAATTGACTTTTGAAGTAATCTTCTAATGTTTGTTTATTTGGTAGGATTAGGAGTGTTATATTCTTGTTATGGTTTCATTGGTAGGATTAGGAGTATTGTATCACTGTTATGCAATTGAAGAGAACTCTTACTATTTGTTGTATGCAGGCACTTATGAAAAGTTATGTTGCAACCGGCTCAGATCCTGCAAATCCTGAGAAATTTTTGGCTTACATGACCCCAACACCTGGACAGGTATGCATTACATTTAAATATGGATTTCAATTTTGAAATGCTCATTCTTTTTATTAACAGTTTTGATTAACTTTTTATTTGTCTGTACTTTGTGATAGCAGCTATCAAAGGATATATATGATGAAAATGAAGATGTCTCATATTCTTGGGTTCGCGAGTATCACTGGGATGTATGTGGCAAGATTTTCATAGTTAAAAGAGTGAAATCACATCATGATTTGGTTTTAAATTTATATAGCTAATTTAAAATTAACTCCTTTTTTAAAAAATTATTCATTTCAAACTAAGCTGCCAATTTTTCTTTTTTTGGTCTCAATAGGTTCGGGGTGATGATGCAGATGACCCTACAACATTCTTAGTTGCATTTGATGAGTCAGAAGCACGTTATGTGGTACTTTATGGAACCAATATCGCTTTCTCAACTAATAATAGTTTATTGGTTTTCTCTCTGTTTAAATTAAGTTTCACATGCAGCCTCTTCCAACAAAACTTGTTTTAAGAAAAAAGAGGGCTAAAGAGGGAAGATCAAGTGATGAGGTTGAGCAATTTCCAATACCTGCAAGAGTGACTGTACGGCGGAGGTCAAGTGTTGCAGCAATCGAGCGAAAGGATTCACAGGTATGGCACTGAATTTTTCTTTAAGCTTGTCACTGCATTAATTAGAATTTGCAAAATAATTTCCTATATATCAATGATGCTTTGAAGGTTTATACAAGTTCGAAAGCCAGTACTTCAAAGAGAAGGGGTCTAGAATTGGATGATGATCTCGAACAGCATCATCGACACAATTATCAATCTAGTGGAGCTGAAGATGACATGTCTGATTAATTCTTTTATGCAAATGCTACTGTCTTTAATGCAAATTTGCTCATCAACGTAGTGGCTGGTTGGCGGCAGATTGCGCCGATGGCTGAGTTTGTAGAGGTGATGCTGCTTCGCTGAAGGAAAACTAATGATAAACCCCATTTTATTTTTCATGTTCCTTTTTAACCCAATTCACTGGATATACTTTCAGATTGTAGGAAGCTTTTAAAGTCAATATAGAATTTCATTCTAATACAACAAAAAATAGAAAATTTTGAGAAACAATTATATGTAAAAATAAAAAAAAAGGAGAAAAAGGCATGTCACAAAAAAAAAAAATGGTAAGGAGATTCTATTATCCGTCCCGAATCCTAACTTTGCTCTGAATGCTTTTTTCACTTGGTGAACACTGAACAGATTTAAGCTTTTGCTTGCCAATGAATGTGTTATTTTGGCATTTATCAGTTCTAGACTTCTAGTATTGTAGCATTCTGATTCTAATTCAGATTTTAGCAGTTTTTGTTGCTGTTGTAGATTATGATATGTTGACACCCTAATTAGTAATTACCTTGAGTACATGGGATGAGCCCAAGTCATAAATATTTTTTTTTGGTTTACCCAAACGGTATCTCTCAACCCGACAGATTAAGGACTAATTCGTCGTAGATCTGAGCTCTATTTAAGGGTTTGGTGCTGGCCAAAGTCATAAAATTTTTGTTGATATGTATAAATAATTTGAGCGGATGAATGATTTTTGACCTGAAATCTCAGTATTGTGTTTGGTGGCAAAATTTTAGTTTCAGAAAGTAATATTTCAATTCCTTCTGTATATCCAAAAAGTGAAAGTATAAGAGATTAAAATTTTTGAGGATGAGGACTAAAATTTTAATATTTTTTAATAACTAAAGATATTTTAGTAAATATATCCCTATTATTTATCTTGAATCAAATAAATACTAAGACATAACACATTCTTGTATATTTTATACCAAACATAATACATAAATTTAGTTTAGTGTTTGTCTCTCGATTTTTGTCTCTCATTCTCTATCTCTTAGTTTCTCTTCTAAACGCAACTTAAATTTTATTTGAAATTCCATTAGATAGAAAGACAAGTATGAAGTTACCATATTTAAAGATTATTTGGCATATTAACTAGTATGAAGTTATATTAACAAAAATTTTCAAGAAAGTTATCAAATTTAAAATTTGTTATATAATTTTATAAACTTATAATGATATTTGAAAATTTCCAGTTAGATGGTCATCCGGATAGTTTTATAGTTTTCAATTTTTATAGAAGTGTGATGATGACCACTTGAAATATAATATGGATAATTTTGAAATATGTTATTCTAATATCAAACATCTACTTAAGGTAAGCTCACACTTGCTTAGGTGTGGACACATCCTTATTCTTAAAAGTAGCTTTAGGATTGTTTCTTAAATTTGAACTCACGACTCTGTCACAAGCTCACAGCATACTAGCTAGAGACGAAAGGGGGAAAGTGTAATATCAATATCTATATGATTAAGGCAGAACATAATTCATAAAATACAACATTAGAAGCCAATGCACGTTTTTAGCAAGCATTCCCCCCAAGTATACATTTGTGCTTTTGTCCCATTAGACAAATTGGATGCCAATATAAACCAGCAAGTACATATCAAAATTTTTCCAATGAGAGAACTTATTTGTGTACTTAGATTTTTGACATTTTCATATTTCATTTCAATTCATCACAAGAAGCTTCTTCCAGCAGGTCAAGGAACCCTTTTGGAGCATCCTTTTCAACTGCCGGCAACTTGGGTTGAAACCCATAACTTGATGCTGCCTCAAACTTAGTCCATAGTTCCTTCTTCAAAGTATTTTCACCAGGACGTTTACCTGTTAGGAAAGTGCTTTGAGGTTCGCGCCACATCGGAGTGTTCTCAATACGTGATAGGCCGTGACCAACCTCATCTTTCAATTTGCTTATTTGATGGCTAAGAGCCAAGTCAGATATCTGAATAGATGACTCATTATCAGCATTCTCCGTGTCCATTGATTTCTCATCAAGTGGCTCCAGCAAAACACAGGATTTCAGGGGTGAGGTAAGCCAGCATGGTGATGCTTCTATTATTTTCTTTCCAATTCCTGACTTAGGAATCTTCTGTGTTTCTTTGAGCTCTGTAGATTTTAATGCCAAACCCTGTAAAGCATCGTTACGACTACTAAGAGACTCAGAATCCTCTGAATCACTGTAATGAATCCCAAGAGGAAATGGAGTGGATTTGCGAGACTTTATGTCACCAAGATGATGGATTTCAGATATAGGTTCAAGCAAGACGCAAGATTTTGGAGGTGACATTTTAAAACGCGGAGTCATCATAACAAGTATGGAGCTATCCCTTTTGGGCTCTTGATTATTTGCTGCTTCATTTGCAAGAGAAGGGGCAGGCTTAGCTGGAGTTGACTTCACTACAACACTGTCCAGCAAATCATTCATATTTCTAGAGACGGCTAAAAAGGTTGATGTCCCAACATCATTGGTGGAAGCCAATTTATTGAACTCCGATTTTGATGGTTCCCGGAATTTAGATGATAATTTCTTTGATATCGGAAGGGGTGTGAGCATGAACATTTGTCTACCTCTTTGAATAGTACAGTTGGCATGCCACGAAACAAGGGGAGAAGGAGAGATCAGAGAGTCCATTGTGGGCTCTTCGAGACTGTCACTGACATTGCTCTCATCGCTATCATCGGAAGAAACTGAATTACCCTTCAAAGCTTGAGGCGGTTTACTTTTGAGCTCTACAGAGGGCGAAGAAAGCACAATTTGAAACCTGGTCACCCAAGGCTGCATTTGGAAACAACAAATCCCTAGCATTCAGTCTTGAAATATGAACAGAAACAAGAGTATAAAGTGCAACAGAAGATAGAGCTTTGACCTTCAAAGATGAATGCATATCAGACAAGAAATCGGAGAAAGACTTGATTTCTTTCCTCCCCTCATTGCTTAAATTCTTGACTTTGAATGCTTGAACAACAAGCTCATCAACCTGCCAATCCAAATTCAACCCATTGATTCATGTGTTGTTCTACTGTAACCAAGCATAAAATGCCAAATTGTAATTAAATAAACAAATCACTTGGATAGATGAACTGTGTTCCTATCAAATTGAGCAGGACAAAATAAAAATCAGCTTTGAAACTCCTCGGGAAGTTAGTATACTCAATCATACGGTTCCATACGTTTTGTGAATAGCAAAAGTTAACATCGAAAGAGCATTTAGACTATAACAACTAAACTCAATTTTTTTGTGTAACGAACTCTCCATGAATTTTCCCCCTTCATCCCTAGGGCTCAAACTCAAAAGTCAAAACCACTAGAAAAGGGAACAATCTTGCCTATGATTCATTCGAACAAGCCAATGTCGGCATATTACAACAATTAACAGATTCAAATCAAACTAATTAAGAGGGATTAAGTAAACTCTACCATTTCCTAAAGCTACTAAGCAAAAAGCATAGAATGTTACAGCATAAAGCAAAAGCAGTTGTGAAATGAATTGAATTAGGGGGAATGGAAGGTACCTGATGGAGAAGTGAAGAGAGATTGGACTGAACCAAAAGCAAGTGATCGAGAGCGTTGTCCTGTTCGTCCTTCAACGATTCACCGCCATTCGAATTCTCGGATTCCATCTTCTTATTCTTCATCTTCATCTTCATCTTCATAGTAGTTGTTGGAGGTGGTGCAGTGCGATTATGATTGTTCGATAAATCAGTGAGAGGGTTCCTGGCCTTCATCGTTGTCTTCTTCGTTCTCTCTTTTTTGAATTTTCACCAACGGCCAACGCGGCTTTCAATTCATCAAACTCATTCCCCCCTTTTTACTATTTTGCCCTTCACTCTATTATGATATATTATCTACTATTTTGCCCTTAAATATTTTTTGTAATTGATCTATAGATTTTTAAGACAAAAATAAAGGCAAATTTTGCAATGTACTTATAATATCTTAAAGGGGGAAAAAAGTATCAAGCACTTGAACAAATTTTGCAAGCGCTCTCTTTGGTTATGTGAAAAGGACAAGACAAAAACACAAAGGTAATAAATTAAGATAAATTATAAAAGTTTAATTTATTTTTATTTTTTTATTTAAAAAATTTGAAAAAAATATAATAATAAAAAATATAATTATAAAAAATTAACAAAAATAATGATAAAAAATAAATAAATTGTGTCTCTATCTTTTCTGTTAAGATGAACACTAAATATACTATTTTAATGTCTCTGGATATAATATTTATCTATGTCTTATCTATTAAATATAATTTTATATCTCTATATTCTTGTTTCAGTATCTCATGTCTTAAACAACATAACCTATTAATAAGTCATTAACAAAATAGAAATCATGTCTAATATTATAATTTTTATAGATTAATTTGATACTTTCTTTGTTAAGACTTTTAAGTTTTAAGTTCTTCACAAATTATTTTCTTGAATTTACTTTATACTTTATTTTCTTTAAAGACTTTATTGCAGTTTTTTTAAAAAACTGACTTTTTTTCATTGCTTGTTGGGTTACCAAAATGATACGTATTCACATGTGTTGTTTTATATATTTTGTGTATATAAAAAAAATATTTATATATAAAAAATTAATTATCAAATCAATTTCTATATATTTATATATAAATACATATATTATTTTATATATTTTAATTTATATTTTATACAAATAATTAATTTTTTGTATACCCATATGTTTGTTTATTTTTTTTATATGGATTTTGAAGTATTTTAGACAACCAACATTTTTGATAATACCATTAACCTTTATTTAAATCTCATTACTTTAAATTTCCAGTTACTAAGATCATTTTCATCTTCACAAAATGAAAGCAAAAGTAAACACTACTAGAGCAGAAAAAATGCAAGGGATCAAAGAATATAAACATGCATAGATTAATGTCAAATTACAACTTCCAGTATCATTACAAACCCAAGATTAATATTTTCCTTCCTTAACATCATCATCATAATATATCCTTAGTTACATCCAAAATTTTCTAAACATTGGAAACCATGATATATATGTATAATTGTATATAGCTTAAGCTAAGACATTCATGAAAAATAAATGGCCAAAAATAAGATATTGACCCACTATAGGTCCATAATCACAGGTAGGTATCTACTATGGACACATAATTATCAACCAAAAATATATAAAATAAAATAAAACAAAATAAGAAGGAGTATAGGGCAGGATAAAGATAAAAAAAACAGAAATCCTGTTGAAATGGTGAGTGAAAGAGTGAGATATGTTGAGTGTGTAAACTATCTATCTTCCCTGAACAAGGCCACTAAATACTTGGCTATTCCCTGCCAGAGTTGCTTCCCATTCAATTGAAGAAAGAAGAATCTGTGAGAGAGATATCACAACTTGTTTCATGTCCGGCCGTAAGACCGGATCGTCGTCCACGCATTGCTTCGCCAGCATGGCCATCTAGCACACACACACCCCAAAAGAACAAGAAACAATGAGTCTAAACTCCAAAGTAATTAGGTCCTTTTTTGTTGTACAATTTTGATTAAGTCCTTGTAATTTAAACAATTCTAATTAAGTCACCTTATACTGTATAAACATTTTTCAACACTAGAGGGACTAGATTGAAAAACATCTATACATTACAAGGATTTGATTATAAATATTTATAAAGCTAAAAGAGTCTAATTGAATAATGTCCTATATATTTTTCTTGGTTAAAATATCAATATATATCCTAAACCATATTCATAATATGTGAAAACGGATAAACTAACCAACCTTAAATACACAATCATGGGGATACAGATCCATCATATTTGGGTCAATATAATCTCTCATGTTTGACATGCTCACGGAATCCGGCGAGTTCCTAAGGACTGCCAACATCTGCAATTTGACCAATGTTAAGGCGAAAGTCCAACGAAATGCTGCGGCAGTGTAAATATGATAGCATGATTTCATAATTCAAATGCATAAAGTACATTGCAGCCAAATTTTGAATATAAAATGCAATACATGACTATATGATGAGGTCATAATCATGAGTACTCTTAATAAAATTTTCCGAAAATCGAGGCCTGACAATCGAAAATGCTATGTGCACACAGAAAATCATCCACCATATATTCGTCTATAAATACATGTGTAGTTTAATATGCATGTTAAACTATAAGTCACAAAGATGCCTTATAAGCTGAACTTACCACAGATGCCAGTGAACGCCTATCTGGATTTTTGGACATCGTTCCTTCTGTTCGAATAATGGCCTCCCTGCCCGATATGATCTCGAAAAGGACAACACCAAATGCATAGACATCACTCTTTGTTGTTGCAAGGCCATCACTCAAGTATCTGCAGAAATTTTTTAAACAAAATGTTTTTCTTTTAGTTCTCTTACCCTACAGGTGTAAATTGGAAAAATTGTTAGGGAAAGATACTTACTCTGGTGCAAGATATCCATAAGTACCAACAACTTTGGTTGTTGAAACTTCGCCATCATTTGTTTTCCCAACAAGTTTTGCTAACCCAAAATCCGAAATCTAAAGAAAAAAAGAGTGATATGAGACTATCAACAAATGCAAGTAATTTAGAAATGATGGAAGTATGTCTAAAAATGGTTAGTACCTTTGCTCTAAAGGAAGCATCGAGCAAAATGTTGCTCGTCTTGATGTCCCGGTGGACATAATGAGTCTTAGTGTGTTCATGTATGTATTCAAGTCCCCGAGCGGCATCAAGAGCAATTTGGACCCTCATGATCCAAGAAAGTGGGGAATGACCTAGCAAAACAAAAAATGATCACAACCACCATCTTGAACGAATGATACAAAGCATGCCAACTTGGCAATCTTGACACCAATTTTAAGCCTCATATTTTGAAAAATGCAGTGTGTTTCTCTGAATAACAACAAAACTAGGAATTTCATTCAACCACTTCAACATAATATGTCAATCTTTCCCTTTCAACTTTCTCACATTATTACTCCATCAGATCAAATGAGACAAAGACAGAACAAGATGAACAATAGGACAAACAAATAATTTTAGGATTCAAAAGAGTGCATTCAAAAATTAGCATTAGTTCAACACATTAACCTATTTGGAAAACTTCCAATGCCATTGTCTTGTGTGCATCAGTGCATCTCATCAATCATCACAATGAAACAGACAATTGCTGTAATTAGCAAGGTTCCAAAATTACTCCGAAGAAGAATCACACGCCAAAACATAGATGAATAATCTTAATCTTACCTTTATTTTGAGGATCATGCAAATGACTTCTAAGTGAACCCTTTTGAGCATATTCATAAACAAGGAAAAGCTCATCCTGACTAGCCGCATAGCCGATCAATTCTACCTTGACAAAATTAACCAAAAATCCAACTCAAACTTTTGGAATAAACCAAGCAATTGATTTAAAGCATGCATTTATTTGGGTTAGAAAATATTACCAGATTAGCATGATGGACCTTGCATAGAACTTTCATCTCTGACATGAACTCTTTTGTTTTCATAGCAGTCATTCTTTTGATAGCAACTTCCTATAAGAATTCAAGTACATATAGATATAGTATGAGTAAGATACTAGTCTCATTCTATAATTATAATTGACTTGTACAACCGCGAACCTGATCCTGAAGAAGGCTATAGTAAACAGAACCATAGGTTCCATGACCAAGTAGATTTGAATCAGAGAAACAATCAGTTGTGGCGAAAATCTCTTCATATGTAAAAACTACAGGCTTATCCATGTCAAACACATCAGGGCCAAGAGCTGCAATCGAAAAGGGTGAATCTATAAATTCTATTTTTAAACAACAAATCATTCATTTTGGCACACATATAATGAAGAACCAAGTTATGAGAAAACCAAAGGTGACGCATCCAAGCTCAAAGGATTGCTTGCATTTTGGAAGTTAACAGTGTTGGAAACCAAAAATGCAAGTTCATCAAATAATGAAAACTGAAAAATAAGTTGTTGCTTTTATCAGTTGAATAACAGTGCAAGTTAACTTTGAGCTTTATCAACACAATGCAAATTTAACTACCAGCCAGAATGACTGAATAAGCATGCATGCTAATTATACAACACCCTGAAGAAATGAGCTTTTTCATACCTAGAGCTTCCAGGCATTCAGATAAACATGCATCCTCGTATTCAGCATTTCATTTTATTTTAATTATACTTGTGGAGTGTGTGCATGTACATGTAGGTACTTGAAACAGAAACTATGCATATTCAAGCTCACTAAGCAGTACATGAAAAAAGAGTACATGAAGCTGAAATCTTAGGTACAATATAAAATTTGAGTTGGAAAGTATGGTTACTTGAAACTTTGGGAACGGTAATCGTGTGATTACTGGATTCGGCATCAGTTTGCTTCTGTTCTACAGTTTTGCCACATATATACCTCCCAGAACCACAGAAAAAACTTGGATTTCTAAGAATATGGAACTTATGAGATATCTTCCCCTCAGCATCTTTTTCATTACTTCTCGCTTCGGAGCGACAATTTGATGACTTCAGAGAAACACAGAGAACTATGCCTAATAACACCATAAAAAGACCAACCCCTGAACCCCCAATGATCCATCCGTAAGGTACATGAGCCTTACGACCGACTTGATCACCTGTAATAATTTTTTAAGGGAAAGAGATGCATATTTTATTACTGCACGAGTAGCTGAAATATTGCAACTAAGTTGAGAATTTACAAGGAAAAGAAAGGCAATAAAAAATGAAATTAGAGATTGGAGGAAAAGCACTTCTCACCAAAATTAGTACAAGACACTTTTTGTACTTATTTTATTTATCATTTAATTTTTGTGATAAGATTCTACACAAGGCTTATGGCATCTCAACTTACTCAAAACCACTATCCAAATAACCAAACCCACCACAACTTATGTAGAATCCCTCACAAGACCTAAACTTCGTGTTAGATTTAGACGATGAAGCCATTAAGATAGATTTATTTTATTTGAAGCAAAGTGACTTATAACTAGGCATATGCATCCACATGATTAAATTTTCCTTCCACAATTTTGAAGTTTAAACAGAAAGAATTGGGTATCAATGTAAACTAAAAAAGCACAAGACAGCAAACAGTATGCCTGCAAACGAAACCTTAAGTTTAACATCTCTATCGGTTTAAGAATCAACATGACAAATGACAAATAGACTGTGAAATCCTAGCTTAAGTTTAAAGGAAAAAAGAACAATTTTCCTTGTCATAGTATGTGCTAATCCATACCTGAGATATTCTCAACAGATGGGGCAGGAACAGGAGATGGAGGAGCAGTATTGTTAATGGGATAAGGATCACCCGGAGCTGCAATTCAATCAAACAGTTCAAAATGCAGTCAGGATTAGGATTGCATAATTTTATTGCATTTCGTATATGCAATTCGACATTGGTTCAGTACTAACACTAAGGGTATGTTTGGCAGTTACTGGACAAAGATGAAGTGGATAAAGACATAAGGTCCATGTAATTGTACTCATCAAATTCATCCAAGAAAATTCCCACCACAATGTTAATCCCCCACCCCCACCCCACTCCAAATGAAGTTGCTCTTATTTAACAATCAATTTGTTACATAGACACATAAACTTCAAAGTTAGCACATCTCATCTGCTGGTGGTTGCATGACCTGTCTTGTAATCAGTAATCAATCCTACTACCGATAACAGTAATCGATCCCTTCGAAATGGCAGCTCCTCTAACGGGGTAAACCGTTAAACCGTTGGCCATGAGATCCTTCCTACTTAACAACCAACTATGCTAGGCCTCTGTGGTTGAAATCCCTTTCTCTAAAAGCACTAAGTCACTACAATTGAATTAGTATTCCCAAATCCCAATTATAAAACTCCCATCTATGGCTTCATTTAAAGAAGCCCTACTTTCATATTCTATCTGCATAATGCAATATAGAACCAAACACCAATCTCAAACAGATATTCACATACATAAATATGCTGCAATACACAATCACCTTAAAAAGCAGTAAGGGATTTGAATAAGATTCAACAGACTAACCTGAATCAAGAGGTATATAATAAACCGAACCAACCGTGACATTATCAGGATTACCAATGCCATTCACACTCTCAATGTTATCCATACTAACCCCAAATCTACTTGCCAATGATTCAACACTGTCACCATCTCTCATAACATAACTCATCAGATAGTTCCACAAGCCACTAGAGCAGCCACAGAACAACCTCAAAGACACAACAGCACCATTCTTAGCCCTCCTTGTTGTGTTTGGAGGCAAAGCAAGACCATCATAAGCATCCATAACCAAATCATACACATACCCTTGATTGGATTTCACAGTAAAAGTGGTGTTAGACACATACTTCCTGAGACCATATGCACAAGAACAGTTCTTCCTTATGAACACATAGTCCCAACCACTATCCTCAACAGTGATGTCACCGGGTAACACATCAAACATGCTTTGAATCACAGCTAAGCTTTGGTTCTGTTGAGGCTTAAAGGCCAAGAAAGAGGTACAGACACGGCCTGTGTCCGTACAACCCAATGGTGTTGTTGTGGTGTTGTAGCAGCTGATGCAGTGAATATGAAGAAGCAGAAACAGAAAGAACCTCAAATGGGGTATCCGTACAAGAACCATACTTTGCTTTTTAGCAAATTAAAGACTAGAACTTTGGGCAAAAGGGTCACAGAATATAGCAAGAAACTAGAATAAGGGTGAAATCAAGGGGATGAAAAAAAAAAAAAAGAGCTTGATCCAAGAATAAAACTTAGCTCAAACTAAAAGAGACAACTTTATCTAAGTTTGAAGCAAAATCATTGACAATAGTACAACTAGAACAGAAAAAATTCAACCAAGAGAAAGAGAGAATAAAAATAATCCATATATTAAGCAGAAATAGTAGGAAGCAAGCAATAAATAAGAGTGCTCTGAAGAAGAAGAAGAAAGGAATGAAGAGAGTGAAAACATAATAATAGGATTTGAGTATTTTAGAGAGGAAACTGGTTAGTGTTACTGAAAAACCAAAACAGTAAAAAGAAGAAAACGACATCAAAATCTTTCAGAAAACACCCACCTGGTCGACACGCTACACTAAATATTATTACCACTTCTGTCCTGTGTCATGTCTCCACTACGAATTTTTTTATTTTAATAAATAATTAATTATAATAATTAACGAAATAAATAATTTAAAAAATATTAACCGAAATAAATATTTTTTTTATCTGATTTACACTATAAATAAAATAATTTTGTATATATATGTATCTCGTTTACACTATAAACGAGATATATATTTTTTAAGAAAAATAAAAATAATAAATATTAATATTAATATTTTTTATTATTTTCATTTTTTTTAAAAAATACATATATCTCGTATCTAGTTTAAACAAGATATATACACAGTTTGCATCCACTTGTCTTATCTCGTTTATACCATATCGTATATCGAGATAAAAAAAATATTTATTTCATTAAATATTTTTTAAATTATTTATTTCGATAATTATTATAATTAATTTATTTATTAAAATAAAAAATCCCTCCGCTACTCTCAAATAATATTTATATATAATACTTTTTAAAATTTTTTTAAATATTATAAATAATATTTAAAATTATATATTTATTTTAAAATAATTAATAGATATAAATAAGATCATTTTTGGTTGATTTAAATTGGTTTTTATTATTTTTAAATATTTTTATTTATAAAAGTATTTAATTATATAATATTATATTATCTAAAATAAAGAATAAGTCAATAAATTATTGTATATATAAAAAATGATTAAAATCCTAATACTTAAATAAATTATTAAATTAATTACTTAACTAAAATTAAATATATTAAATTATCGATGATATTTTATGTATAATTATTTTCATATAAAATTAATAATTAAAAATTATTAAATATGTTAATATGTTATGAAAATAACAGCACATGAAATTTTTATCTAAATTATCTAACAAATAATATGACCAAACACTTAAAAAAATACTAAACACATTAAATGATATTTTAATAATTTGTTATGTTTTTTGTTTAGTCTTTTTGAGAAATATAATTATTTTTTAAGATAAAGTATACTTAAAAATTTTTAAAATATTTTTAAATTTTATTTTGTTTTAATTTTGTCCAATAGTTTTCGATTTGTATCAGATATATTCTGACGGCTAATTTTTAAAAAAATTTAAGACCAATTTAACAACAATTTTATAAGAACAATCTTCAACCCAAATAAATTAAGTATAATTTTCATGCATTATTGTTAGATTGATCTTTTTTTTTTTTGAAAATTTAGCTCTCGAGAATATATTTAATGCAAATCGAAAATTTTTAAAACAAAATTAAAATAAAATAAAACTTAAAGATATTTTTAAAATTTTTATTAAATTTTAGGGATAACAAATATATTTTACCTTATTTTTTTTATTTTGCTATAATCTTATTTTAAGTATAAGAGATATATAAGTCATGATTTGTGAAATATGCAAACATTATGTAAACCATAGGTTCAGAGCACATGATTCTTTAGTATTGATTATGCTAATTATTTTATATATTCAAAATATAAAGAAAATGTAAATTCAATTAGCATAAGATTAAAGATATTATTTAATCTTATATCTCGTTTATCTATAACATTAATTATTTATTATATAATCCTTTCTAACACCCTTTGACTGTACCACCCTTCTTTATAATCAAAGTACAAAACGATGAAAAATATTGAAGTTAAGTTTCGCTAAAGGCCACGAAAATGACAATAAAAAATAATTTATTTGTTTTCTAAATTGCGATCCAGATAATTTCTTTGGCTATTAATTCATTTAATAGAATATAATTTGTACTTTCAAAGTACTAATTCAGCTCATTAATTCACTAATAAAGATCATTTAATTTGATTCAAAGGTCAATCGAATATGTACATGTTAGAAGATTTTTTCTTTTATTGCAATATATTGAAAAATATTAATTGTGTATGGCAATGAGAATATGAGATATTTTTGGGTGTGAGGGGTAAAATGGGAAATGAAAAAAGTGACGGAAAAGAGAAGGCATACAAAGAAGAAAGAGCTGGCAAAGGAAAAAGACAGTTTAGTCAATGGGGTCCATACAAAAAACTCGCCGATAAATTGTCAAAATATCGAAGATCCCAGTCAATAACTCGTTGACCTTCATTCTCTTTGACTTTCGAAAACCGACATAAGTAAAGAGGAGCTCCTCCTTTACCATTTTTTTTTATAGTGACTTTTTAGGTTAAAAAATTTTAATATGGAAATAAAATGAGTGATATACTTTAACATGGTAATTTTTTGTGTTTTTTAAAATTATGGGAGTACACAAATCGGACCCTCCGATTTGTGTTTAAAAAGTTAAAAAAATTCAAAGTACACAAATCGGAGGGTCCGATTTGTGTTAAAAAATTTGAAAAAATTCAGAGTACACAAATCGGACCATGCGAGTTATTTGATTTTAAAATTTTGCTTAACAAATCGCATGGTCCGACTTGTGGGTAGGCAAATATGAATTTCGGAAGCTAGAAAACGTACCCTCCGAGTTGTACAAATCGTATGGTCCGACTTGTGAGTAGGCAAATATGTATTAAACGTGTACTTTGTTATCAATTTTTTTTATGAAAGGAAGAACTCGCATGGTCCGAGTTCTATTCACTGATACCACATGACTGTAAAGCACCTGTATTCCCCACATCTGAGTCTAACACCAGTTTTTCTTCCGTATTCAAATTAAAAAGTGGACTTTTTACCATTTAGGCATTTACCATAATATAATGCAATTGCATTTTCACTTGCAAATACGAAATTAGTTAAAATAATAAAATTTCGCGGATATATAATAAAATGTATATGAAAATATTGTGCAACAAATTTATTCTATATTGTAAATATAGGTGTAACCATGTAGCACGCAGCTATTTATTTTGTCAAAAATTTATATGCATTTATTTTTATTTTTTATGTATGTGAAGTTGTTAGCAAAAATTATTAGATAATTTAATATATTTGATAAAATTATTATTTAATAATTTTTATTTAATAATATCAAATGAAAATAATTGTATATAAATTTTTATTATTTATTTTTTATTGGTAAAAATTTAGGTGCGATCAATTTGACGTAAAATTGATAGTTAAGAATCGTTAAATAATTTTATTAATTTGACTAAATTTTCATCTAACGACTATTAATTATTACTAGTGTTTTGTGTAAAAAGAATTGGAAATATTTATTTTATTTATTTAGTTTGTTACAAAATCTCACATTTGTTGTAAATTTTGACGATTATTTTCATAATTCATTTACTTGCAGTGAAATTATTTTATTAAACGAATGTGAAATAATTTTTCAATAATATAAAGTTTAGATGGACTCGATATTTATTAACCAACTAAAAATAAGATGTATTTCTTTTAATTTAATGAGCCTTTATATAAAATTACTGAGAGTATAGTTATAGAAGATTTACTATAAGAATTTTTTCAACCATTAAAAGAGATTTGAATTGTGTTTTTATGAAGGAGAATTTTAAGGTACAGATCACAAAAAGACAAAAACCATACAGATTTTAAAGATTTTTGCTTAAACCACACTTTTTATCATAAAGTCACATTTTCAAAAGCGTAACAAAGAAAAGCGTCATCTAATGGAAAACCTTAGTAGATTAGAAGATTTAAGAAAAGAAATATCTAATTTATCACAATTAATAGATCAAAAGCTAATGATTTTAACTAATGTTAATTGTAATGATACTGAATTTTTAAAATCAATACAAAATGATTTTTCTCAAAATCTTAATTTCACCTTAAGTTTTATTCAAGGAATTCAAAGACCTGAAAAAACTTATATTTCACATGGAGTTTCTAAAAAATGTTATCATGAAGATAATTATCCCATCTTCATCATACTTTTAATCCACAATTAAATTCTATAATAGATATGCTTGAAGAGATATTAGTTTCTATAAAATTTCAGAAAAATAAAGAAAAAGAAGAGCCTAATATAATAAATAAAATTGAACAGATACTTGATAAACATTTCCACAAAGAAATTCCTAAGAAAGAAGAAGTCCAAAATAAAATCGATACAAAAAATCTAAAGGTTAGACCACCTCTAAAACTATGAATATTGATGAAAAATTAGAAGAAGTTGCAATGCTTTTTAAACAATTAAAAATGGCTCAAGAAGACAATTCTATAGAAAAAGGTTTTCAGATTAAAGAAGAACCAGAATTTTCTGAAAGAGAAGAATATGTTTTAGACTATTCAAGTGATGAAGAACCGGTACATCCAGTACAAGTAAAAGATGAAGCTGGAACATCTGGGGATAATAATCAAACCCAATTTAAATGGGAAACAGGTTTTGAGAATTATGCCTTTAAAAAAGGATTTATAAGCAAAAATTCAAAATATACTAAAATACCATCTAAATACATTCCGAAAATTCAAGAACTAGAAGAAGAAAAAATGCTTGATATAGATTGCAAAAAGAACGAAAAAGAAATTTTCGAAAATTGGATGAACTCTTTTCTATTAGAAGCTTATACAAACCCAAAATTAAATGAATTATCTGAAATGGATATCTGGAATTTCATAGGATTCCACACTAAAGGAACTATAAGAAATTATATGTTATCAATAGATAATAAAATAATAGAAGAATTAGCTGAAAAAACAACAGCTTATGATAGAATAGCACATATAATGAGAATTCTATACAAATAATTTTTTGGAAAAAATGTCATAAATCATAGAATAGAAATTTCTGAAAAAGAGTATTTGGAAGCAAAAAATCATTTGGCCAACATTCAAATATTCGATCTATGCTATATAGAATCCTATATTTGTGAATATAGAATATATTATTATAAATTAAAAGAAGAAGATAAAAGTCATTATCTTAACATGTATATTACAAAACTTCCATATCCTGCTAATGAAATCATTATGGGAAGATTTATAAGAGAAATAAATAATAAAACAATTGAAAATAATTTCGGTGGAGCAACATCTGCAATAAGAGAGGAAATAAAAGAACGCTGTATGCAAGAAGCTACTCAGAAAAGATTTAATAATATAATTAGAATTTGTTGTCAAGATAATGAGGAAGTTCCACAAAAATATGGTTCTAATAAAAATTTTCGAAAATACCATCCTTATAAAAATATCCAAAGAAAAAGAAAATATCATTTTAGAAAAAGAAAATATTATCCAAATTGGAGAAAAAAGAGATATTTTAGGGAAAGAAGTATCAATAAAAAACAAAAGAACTATTGCCCAAATAAAAAGGAAAACTGTAAATGTTGGTATTGCCAAGAAGAAGGACATTATGCAAATGAATGTCCAAAAAAGAAGGATAAAAAAGACCTAACAAAGCAACTAGAAGTTGCAAAAACTTGTTTTATGGAACCTTTAGAAGAGTCTGATGATGAACTAAAATATATTTTTGAATATGTCTCAGAAACAGACTCAGAAACAAACTCAGGAACTGAGTAATAGCGCTACATTTATTACTGTAAAAATTACAGAAAAGTTTATTAATGCCTTCATAGACACAGGGGCAACAAAATGTTTTGCAAGTTCAAATATAAAGCTTAAATGGAAAAAGTTAGAAAATCCTTTAAGAATCAGAATAGCCGATAAATCTATACACAAAGTTAATTTAAAAGCAGAAATGGTTGAAGTATTCATTCAAAATTACAGATTCATTGTTCCATCCATATATAAATTAGAATCTGGAATAGACTTAATTATAGGAAATAATTTCCTAAAGCTATATCACCCTTTTATTCAAGAATTAACATATATAATTTTAAAAGCCCCATATGATTCCTCTTTAAATCAAAAGGCAAAATTAATAAAAATCCCAACTACTACTATAAACGAAATTTTAAAATTCAAAATATTTTCAATTCTATAAGAATGCTATTTGAATCTATATTTCCAGATAAAAGCTCCAAAAAATGATCTTGAAATTAAAATAGAAGAACTTTTAAATGAAGTTTGTGCTGAAAATCCTTTAGATATTAAAAATACAAACAAAGAATTAATAAGTATTAAACTAAAAGTTCCTACAAGGGAAATAAATGTTCCAAATAGAATTCCCTATTCAGCTAGAGATAAGGAAGAATTTTCATCTGAATGTAAGGATCTTTTGGATAAAGGAATTATAAGACTAAGTAAAAGCCCTCATGCGGCCCCAGCCTTCTATGTTGAAAACAATAACGAAATTAAAAGAGGAAAACGAAGAATGGTTATTAATTACAAAAAAATGAATGAAGCAACCATAGGTGATGCTCATAAGCTCCCAAGAAAGGATTCCATTCTAGAAAAAATCAAAGGAGCAACTTGGTTTTTATCGCTCGATGCAAAATCAGGATATTGGCAACTTCGTTTAGACAAAGAAACAAAGAAATTAACTGCCTTTACTTGTCCAACAAAAGAATCAACAGGAGTATTACTCTACGAATGGAATGTCCTACCATTTGGACTAAAACAAGCTCCAGGTATTTATCAAAGATTTATGGAAGAAAATCTAAAAGATCTAAATGAATTTGTTCTAGTTTACATTGATGATATATTAATTTTTACAAAACAAGATAAAGAAGATCATCTTCAAAAATTACTAATTGTCTTAGAAAGATGTAAGGAAAAAGGGTTAGTCCTTAGTAAAAAGAAAGCTAAGCTAGCAAAACAAGAAATAGAATTTCTTGGATTAATTCTATCTACTGAAGGAAAGTTAAAACTTCAACCAAATGTATTAGAAAAAGTAGATTTATTTCCTGATAAAATGGAAGACAGAAAGCAATTACAAAGATTTTTAGGATGCATAAATTATATTTCTGATCAAGGATTTTTAAAGAATATAACAGATTATACTAAAAACTTATTTTCAAAAATAAGTATAAAAAAGATTTGGAAATGGGAAGAAAAAGATAGCCTGCAGATTCAAAAAATTGAAGAACTTTGTAAAAATCTTCCAGAACTTTATATTCCAGAAGAAGATGACTATTTAATAGTAGAAACAGATGCTTCAGACAAAACCTGGTCAGGCTGTCTAAAAGCTAAAAAAGCTGGAAAAAAGCTTGAACAAAGAAAAAGAATCACTAGATTCTAAACATTCCTCAAAGGAACTACTATGCAGATATATTTCTGGAACATTTACACCAACAGAACAGAGGTATACTACCTATGAAAAAGAAACTCTAGCAGCAATAAAAACTATTAAGAAATGGAGGATTGATCTACTTCCAAAGGAATTTACATTACGAACAGACTCAAGTTATTTAACAGGTTTTATTAGATATAATTTACAATCTGATTATAATCAGGGTCGTCTGGTAAGATGGCAAATGTTTTTATTACAATATCCGATAAAAATCGAGTACATTAAGGGAAATAAAAATATTATTGCAGATACATTGACAAGAGAATGGAGTTCATTGTCAACACAATGAATCAAGAAATCCAGAAGCTTGAACAAGAGCTTGAAAGGTGCAATCACTGTCAGCAGCTAAGAGCTCAAATTCAATCCATTAAGAAGGCCATGGAAGCCATGAAGGTAACCCAGCAGGCAACATTACCTGCTCCAATACCAATGCTGACAACACCATCAGAGTTCAGCCAGCTAAGCGTGGTGGACCAACCAAAAATTGAAAAAATTTCTGAAAATAAAACTTTGGCAGAAATAATTAAAAAATCGACTCAGGACAAAAAATATTATGTCATTTACAATGGCCCAATGAAAGGAGTTTATGATGATTGGGCAAAAGCAGCCCCATTCACCCATCAGCCCAAAACTATTCACAAAGGAGGATTCTTGACAATAGATGAAGCAAAAGAATCCCTCAGAGAATATGAAGTGCTCCACCCAGAGCAAATTCTAAAAAGAGCTGACAAAGCTCCAGTCCAAGCCCAAAGGACTCCAGTCCAAGTTCGAACAGGAATGCTAAAAAATATTCCCACAAAGGCCGAAATAAATGACAAGAAAAGGGTCTGCAGATCAAACTGTAGAGAAACCCTTAATCTGATTCTAAATTGGACTCTAGACAAAAGAGCAATATTGGGATATTATCCCGTTAACAAAGAACAGCTAACAAAGCTGGTAATCTTCCCAGAGGCTTCACCCTCTGATACATATCAGTTTTTCCAATACGGATTAATTGATACAATTCTAATTTTTGACAATTTAAATATTATTAAAGAATTTCCTGCAGGTTTTATAGATGCAGTGAAAAAATTTAAAAATATGATTGATGCAAGAGAACCAAGGGATATATCTCTAAAATTTACAAGTAGTCAGCCAATTTTCAATGAAGAAGGAGAATGTTTGATTCCAGCATTTCAAGTAGTTTTCATGTCAGTCTTCCCAGGAGATTTTCAACCAATAGAACAAGTTCAAGATCTATCAATTTATAGTAACGAAGGGAGATTGGCCAGCACATTAGCAAGGGTCTTCGAGAGAGCCCAAAAAATAAACAAAGAATCCAGAACAAGAATAAACTACAAAAGCAGAAACACTCTAATTGTTTCTAGTAAGAAAAACCAAATTGAATCAAGAGAAATGAGACTCCTAGTAGATTTTGAATCAGCATTTTACAATTTTTCTGGATTACTAGAAAAGCTTCCTGAAGGGATAAGGAGGAATCTATGCCATTTACTAAAAGACAAAGAAGACCATAGGTGCCAGCTGTGCACCTCAGAAATGTCTGAAGAAAGCAACAATGCTGAAGACCCCACCCACGTGGAAAAAGAAGTGGATGAGACATATGAGTCATCCATCAACATTATTGTTGAATGATGTAAGAGCTTACGTCACAAGGCACCAATAATGTAGTTGGTGCGAATTATTGCTTAATGACGTAAGCAATGACGTCATAAGAAGGGTAAGGATGGGATTTGTCTATCAGACCCAACCAATATAAATAGAGTGCTAAGTCATTTGATAGGGCATCAGAAATCAGAAAGCAGGAGGCTAGAAGTACTCACAAGCTAGGAGGGCAAAGAGGAAGAAGCCAAGGCGATTCTGAAGTCTGACCACCAAAGTCATTAGAAAAATTAGTTTAAACTCCCCTCTGGAGTTAAATTGTAAATCTCCCCTCTGGAGAACAAAACACATATTGTAAAATAGCAATAAATAAAGAAGGTTATTCTCCAGAAAGGTACATCTTCATCTCAATCTTTTTATATTATGAATTACTTAGA
The DNA here is from genome assembly GCF_014773155.1 of Arachis stenosperma. Lineage (NCBI taxonomy): Eukaryota > Viridiplantae > Streptophyta > Magnoliopsida > Fabales > Fabaceae > Arachis > Arachis stenosperma. The sequence continues at coordinate 4,327,977 of NC_080385.1, forward strand.
AAATTTGGAAATAATTGAAGAATCTGATTATTATAAAATAACTGCTTTACTTGATAATGAAAAACAAGCTATTTTAAAATCAGAACTAGATCTCAAAGCAAATGAGAATTTTAAACAAAGTTTGTTAAAAGAAATTTTTAATAGAAAGAACATAATATATTATGGAAAAATGCAGTTCGAAGCACCTGTAAAAATAGAATCTGCTAATGGAGAACTTGAAATAGCTCTAATAGATGAAGAACAAATAAATGAACAATTAAAGAAAATTAAAGATCAACAGAAAAGATCTAAGATTGGATGGATTCATATTAGTACTATTCAAGTTTTAGTAAAATCAACATATATGAAAGGAATTAATTCACCGATAAGTTTAGCAATCTGTGATAAAAGAATTATTGATCCCACAGATCAAATAATTGGAATTATTCATGGAAATTTGGCAAATATAAATGTTAAATTTAATACCCATATTGGATATGCTATCCCCTTATCAACAAAGAATTTTGATAGATCCATAAGTTTAGCTTATAAATTTCATAGACAAAGTTTAATGAAAAAAAACGACGAACCTTTTTCAATTACATATGCAATAAACTATGCATTAACCAATAGTCATCATAGTATAGAATTTAAAAACAAAGAAGGAATTTATATTGATGATTTATTCCAGAAGGTTGTCAAAACTGAAATACCAAGTCGCAAACCTATTGAAAAACCAGTTTTATTATTAAGAGATTCATCAAGAAAATCATGTTCCTCTAGTTTTCGAATAAGAGAATCTAAAATCAATAGTCCTCTAAGTTTATCTCACTTAAAAGTTGAAGAAAAAGATTCTGAAATAAAGGAATTAACAAAAAGAATTGAAAAGTTGAATGAAACTCTAAATAATAAATTATGACGATAAATAAAGAAGAAATATATGTGTCTTATCAAAATAAGAAACAAGAACTCTTTGAAAGAGAAAATCATTTGAAATATTTAAGGTTTTCTGAAATAAATCAAAGAGCTTTCGAAGCTTTAGTATTATCTTATAATAATCTGAAAAAAGAAGTCGAAGAATTAGAAAAAATAATAGAATCTTTAGAAAATAATCATGAATCTATGGCAGAAGATGCTGAAATTTCAATATGAAAATTTTTCAAAAAAGACTTATTTCCTTAAAAACTACTAAAAGAAATATGAAAACAAGATTTTTGGCTATAGCCATGAAAATAAGAAAACTAACACTTGAATCTTAGATTTGAAAGTAGAAATTAAAAAGATAACTAAGAAAATAATTAAAACAAGAAAACTTTTACAACATATAAAGACCAAGAAAACAGTTAAAAATCTAAAAGAAAGTATTAAGAATAAACATATTTTTCATAGTCGAAGACTACATTATCTTCATATTCAAAGCATGGTTGCATTACAAGCTTTAGAATCAAGAATACATGTTCAAAATATTCAAGTAATACAACCTGAATCTTTACAAACTGTTCAAATTGAATCCGAACAAAATTTACAAGAGCCTTTATCACCTATACAAAATCCTATAATCTAAATGCCTGGTATAGAAAATCAAACACTACAAGATTTAAAAAATGATTTAGATTTTCAGAAAAATCAAAAAAGATATTATGAAGTAAGATTACAGAATAGTAACATTTACACAAGAAATAGAGAAGAAGTAGAACAATTCTGTAAAAATTGTATAGATTGCATAACAAGAGAAATAGAAAAATTGCTAGAAGAAATAGAAGAATATAATAATACAAACCCAACCAAAGAAAGATATTTCAAAAATTGCAAGAAAGATATTTAAATATGAATTTTTGCAATTGTGATCAAAAATTGGTATCAGAGCCAAAGTAACGATTCAAAAGCAACACTTTCTACTTAATCAACGCTTTTTAATAACACACTTTAAAACCACTAAAAGACAAAAATCTGTATATCTGTATGAAGTTGCATCTTTACCCTAGAGTGACCCTTTTATGAAATGTATTCTAAACATTTCCTATCAATGTCAACCTTTTTTTGTCGCATCTGAAAAAGTACTTATGAACAGCGCTTAAATTTTAGTATAAAAATAAAAATCCAAATTATTTATTATTTTTAAAAATAGTATTTATTTATTTTGGTTCTTAAAAAATTTCGAATCAAACACTTTAATCCCCAGTTAAAATTAATTACTTGATTGGTTCCTAACAATTAACTTCGCCAGTCACTTATGTCCTTTGTTCCGTCAATTATAACGGAGAATAAAATAGTTCCTAACAACTCTAACAGAGGACAAAATGGTCCTTGACCTCCTCTATTCCGAAACGACATTGTTTTTCCCAAATTTCTATTATATCTCGCATAATATTAACAGTCTAACACTATAACTTCAAGTTACACAATGCACACTTTGCAACTTCAATGTTCACAAGAAGAAAAATCATCAACTTGTTCTCAACCAATTCATACTCAGAAAACTAATGACTATGTATCTCAAGTACTTGTCGTCTTCGATGGATTCCATGAATTTAGACAGCAAGTCTGATTTGTTAAGATTTATCGTCGTGGTCGCCATCTCCCTCCTCCTCTGCCCTATCTTCTCCATGACCACATTGTTTACCACTCCGATCGCTTCCTTAAGCTTTTTCTCCGAACCAATATTTCAATTTTCAAATGAGAATTTGCATATGATGTCGAATGAGAATCTTCTCATGATGTCCTAATGTCCAACTATCTATATTGCTTGACGGAGAGTGGAGAAAGACATGCCCTTACAGTAGTTGTGGAACTTGATCTTGAGGATGTGGTGGATGTTGTTGAGGTTGGAGGTGATGCTGTTATCAAGGACGTAGAGGTGGATGCTTCTGGTGGGTGAAATGCGGAGGAGGTGGGTGTACCAATCACAGAAATTTAGGAAGTGTGTGGTCCATGACATGTTGAGGTAGGTGCGACACATATGACAGTTAACCATGGCTTGATTTTGAAGTTGAAGAGGAGGAAGGAAAAGATGGAAAAGAAAACTGTGAATGTGAAGAAGGAGAATATGAATGTTACGGTTATGCGAGATATGATGAAATTTGGGGAAAAATAGTGTCGTTTTCGAACAAAGGGGTCAGGAATTTAGGAATCATTTTGTTCCCTGTTAGAGTTGTCAAGGACTATTTTGTCTTTCGTTAGAATTGACGGAACTTAGGACCTAAGTGATTGACGAAATTATTTGTTAGAGATTAATCGAATAATTAATTTTAGTTGGAGTTCTAAAATTTGTTGAGGGTCAAAATAGATAAATATTCTTTTAAAAATATAAAAAGTTTAAAAATAATCAATTTTTGATGAAAGAGAAATAGAGAATAGAGAGATAGAGGGGTTTTTTATTTTTATAAATTAAATAAATGTAATAATTATCGAAATAAATAATTTAAAAAATATTTACTGAAATAAATATCTCTCTTATCTTGTATACACGAGATACATATATTTTTTTTAAAAAAATTAGCAATAATAAAAAAATTAAAAATAATAATGAATATTAATAATATCAATATTCCAAACTTTTAACATGTAATTAGTACATAAAAAACTCGGTAGAATAGATTAAAATGAAAAGATGGAAGCCTGAAGTTGATGCACGATAAATAAAACAAAAAAATGAGATAACAGTTTGCTAATTGTTAGGAGAGGTTGATGGAATAGTGGGAAGAGAATTGAATCAGTTATCTCTCACCTTATGTATCACTGTTCACGTGGGAGATAATCTTTCAATTATCTTTCCACTATCCCGTCAACTTCTCCTAATAATTGGAAAAGGTTATCTCATCTGTTTGTGTTTTATTTATTGTGCATCAACTTCATCCTTCCAATCTTCCAATTTTTAGAAATAGACACAATTACCGTATTTATTCCTATCTTTCAATTAGATCATAATTTAATCTAAAAATTTTTATATACTTTTTTGAGTATTAATTAATCAAACATATTCATTTTATCTGTTCTACCAATTTTTTATTTATTAATTACATGCTAAAAATTTGAATTATTGATATTATTAATATTTTTTATTATTTTTAATTTTTTTAAATATATATATTTCGTTTATACCGTAAACAAAATATATACGTATCGCGTCCACCTGTCTGATGTAAACGAGATAAATACAAAATTATCTTATTTAACATGTAAACAAAATAAAAAAATATTTATTTTCGTAAATATTTTTAAAATTATTTATTTCGATAATTATTAAATTTATTTAATTTATAAAAATAAAAAACCGGAGATAGTGGCATAAAAATGGAAGAGCTTAGGTTGTGTAGGCCCGCACGTGGACAGAAGACAACTGTAAAATATACGTTGTCGTTTAAACAGCACCCAGATCTTAGCCTGCATCAATCTAATGACTTCACAGAACAATATAGTAATAAACCTAAGAGTAAATTAATAAATAAATTTTTAAAAATTTATATTTTAAATATATTATTTTTTTAAAATAAAAATATTAATAAAGTTTTTTAAAATAACAATATAGATATATTATCTTTATAATTATGGTAAAGGGTTTTAATTTAAATTAATTTGTTCATGTTTATAAATATAAAAAATTTTATTGGTACAACTAAGTTAGGTTAATTTAGTAGTTAACTCACTAGTTCGTTTGAGTAAGTATTGGGATTCGAATCTCGTCTTGTGTATGTATTAACTAATTGGCTAACAACAAACCTTTAAATGGAGTTTCGATCTGCGACGAATTAGTTATTGATTTATCATGTTAAGAGATATAATAGAAAACCAAAAAAAATTTGTTATATTTTTTTTTAGGGATTGGTCTAACCCAAATATAAATTTTCAGGGTTTATTTGTCACTTTAGAATAAAGCTAAAGAAATGTAAACTATTTAAAAAAAATAGAAAAATTAGTGTAATGAGTAATGACTGTTATAAATCATATTAAAATTGTGAAAAAGGGAAAATTTTAGAATATGAAATGTTAGATACCAATAAAATGATTAATGTTCTTAAATGAACAATTAAGATTGAAAGAGATAGGGATATTATTATTCACTTGTTAAATTTTGTATGGTCTTTCTCCGATATAGCTTTAATATATAATAATTAGCCTGTTTTAGCAATTTCAGTCAATCATTTTTTAAATTAAGATCTCTTAACATTATTTTGTAATAATTTTCTCTAAAAAAAAAAGCATAGAGGTGGATAAATAAAGTTAACTACTTTCATTGCAAAGTCGTAATGATTTTCTAATACTATCAAAATGTTTATGAGATTATTATCATCTCTTGTGTTAAACTATAATTACTTTTTGTGGATAATAAGCTTGATAAAAAATAAGGGGGGAAAAAAAGAAGAAATGAGATCAATAATATTTTCAATAAATTTCCACATACACTTTTCAGCTGTATCTCTATGAAAAAGATATTCAATCAATTAAGTGTTTCCAAGACCAGTTGCATATAGTCAATATATAATAATGAAATATCACATCTACATTAAAAGAAAAAAAAAAGGTACAAGCATCTATAGTAAACATTTGCCATATATTATTCACTTTTCACAAATAATTTGTGCATAGGTTTATGTTTACAATATATACATGATTGTTAAGGTCAGATTTAAATTTAATAAGAAATGTGATGAGATGTTAAGATATATTACTATTTTATATTTATATACATTTTTATTTAATTGCTTTAATTTTTAGAATAAAAAGTTTTATAAAAAATAATTAATAAAGATGAAGGATATTTTGAAAAAAAAAAGTACAAAAAAAAAGTGAAAAACGATAATTTTAATTTTAGAAGTACACTATAACAAATGCGTTGAATAATGACAGTTTATTTTAGTAATAGCAACGATTTTAAACTGTCACAAAATTATATTATATACCATCAAAATATTTGGAGTTTGATTTTTATTATATACTATAATTTTTTAAATAAAAAGATAAATAGATTGAATTTTAAAATGAGACAAGTATTTTGCAATAATAAAAGGGAATCATCTTTTGAAGCTAATAATTAAGTACATATTATGCTTTATTTAAACGAGGAGAAATAATAAACTTAGGGTTATTATGTCTCCAAGATATACCATATAATACCTAATCAACCTAATACGTGGAACATATAATAACCAAATTAAGCTTTATCTAAGAAAAGTTATAATTGAGGGACCCAATACTTACGTTGGTTGCATGTGCATTTTGAGCTGGAAGCCCCTTCAAAGCATAAATCATTGTCCTCCATCACAAGCTATCAGCATGTGTCACAAGAATCATCATCATCATCATCATCATCATACTCCAGCTAATTATTATTCATGTTATAGAATTCTTAATTAATGTATTGGGTAGTAAAAGACAATGAAATTTTTTGTTATTTTCTATTTCTTTAAATTCTCTTTTATTTTTGTGTGTCCTCTTTTCTATAAAATTAATGTTTTTCCTTTATTATTTTTTCATAATTTTTTCTAATATATTTTGTTGTTTTGTTTTTGTATTTAGTAATCAATATGCATCATCCTCATCCAGAATGTAATGTGATACATATATACATATATATAGATAGGAAAGAATTTTATTTATTTCTGAAATTTCGGTCTTCTAGTAATTTTAATTGTTGATCTCAACTATAAAAAATATATATAATATATATTAATTAAAATTAATAATTAAATTTATTAAAATATTGATAATTTTAATAATTAATTTTAATTATTAAAAAATATATAATATATATTAATTAAAATTAATTGTTAAATTTATTGAAATATTGATATTTTAAAAATATTTAATTTTTTTTATAAGTAAACAAAATACTATGATTCATTAATATACGCACATTCTACTATCAAATACTAAAAAATGTCAGATATTTCTAAACATACTCGTGATTAGTAATTTTAATGGTTGATTTTAATTTGTAATTGAAATTCACGATTAAAATGACTACAGCACCCTTCTATAAAAATTTAAAATAATATATATAGCACTTGGATCTTGTCTGCCAATGCCGCATCTCTTAAAACGGGAGTCCTTATTATGACTTTTGGTAAGTTTTAATGATGAAATTTAATGTTATATATATAGTGGCAACAGTACTATAACATTGGCATTGGCATTGGCATTGACATATTTTTATTAGTAGTATTTGTAATGAGTAATGCTAATTCTATAATTTAATTTGCATAGTGAAAGAATTTCTCGATATATTATTAATTATTGTATCACATTTATTATGAAATTATTACATGTACAAAGAAATAACATTTTCAATAAGAAATTATAATGAATATAATTTGGTAAACTAAGGGAAAGAAGATTCTTTACCATTTAATCAGATAATAATACAGTATAATTAAATTAGTCTCTAAAAAATTACCTGATCTTTAAATTGATCTTCAAAAAATTAAATTAATCAAGAGTGTCATCGAAAGATTTAAAATTAATCACGTTAATGACATTAAATTTTGCTGATGTGACACGTTAATATTTTTGTTTTTGTTAGGATTCAAACTCACAGACAGGCTAAAACCATTGAAAAATCGGAGCCTAACCCAACAACCCGACCCCGCGGTCACATACTCTCTTTCTTTTCTACGTGTCTCAGCCTCCATGCCGATTCCAACAGCTGTTGCCTCCATCAGTTGCAGACTCCTTAGTGATTCAAACAATACTGCATCTTACTGGTCTTCCATTTCATCAGTCAATGCTTCAACTTCATCAAAACTATAATTGCTAAGGACTCTATTCACATCCATGTCACTATGATCATCAATATCATCCCTTGAGCTATTCACTTTGCTCTCCTTGCTTGTCCCAGCTTCAAACTCAACAACACCATCCCGATTGTGATGAAAAGTTAAAAACCACTAATCTTGTAGGCACCATCATCATTACCACCACTACGAGCACCACCATCACGTCATCACCAGGGACAGAGAGCTCAATCCTGTCACAATCCACGCACCTTGTTTGCTTGCAAGAGAATAACATCTCAACAATACAGTCCCTTCTCAACCTGAACTCCTTGGGAAAATCAGAAGTCGCTACCATGATCGCATGGTCAATTATCTCAAATATGTCAGAAGAAGATGAACAAGACCTGAAGTGACTCCTCTAGTGATCCAATGACTTCATGATGCTCATTCCCAATCAAACCCAGACTTCAATCCATATCCCAGCAATAGGAACAGCTAAAAAATGGAATCACCCACCGATCAAAATTTGATTTTTTCTCATGGAGTAGGTAGATAGCACCAATGTCAACATTAATATACAACTCTGTTTAATGCTTTCCAGAAATCACAAGAAAATTTTCTGTTGTTCTTGTTGTTGCTGTTCTTGATCCTTAAGTCCTGTAAATGGTGAATTTTCTGGTGAGCGAGGATTTTGTTCAACAACAATGAACACTAAAGTTTATAAATTTATTAACTTAATGCCGCTGTGCCCTTGATTTGGCAAGATTCGATTGGATTCGATTTTAATTGTTGCGCGAATATAGATAAATACGATATTTTTTGGGGAAGGAATTCGGCGATGACAAACAAAATAATCAAAAACCAGAAATCAACCCACACAGCTCCACCAGAAGCCAGTGCCCAGCGGTGGTCACTGAGGAAGAGGACGGAGAGGAGTTGGATGGCGCAGCGACGACAATCTCTGCGACATTGGGCGGAAGGTGTTCAGCGAAGCAGCATCTACTTATTCACGACAGAGAAGAACTGCGGGTAAAGACCGGCGGTGTCATGGTAGAAGAACGTGCAGGGACTGACGGCGACGTAGAACACCTTGCAGGACGGCGGCATGGTGGAGCTTCAGGTAGGAGACGAAGAAGCTGTTGAATGTGGGAAGAAGGAAATCCTATTTTTTGCTGGGTTTGGGTTTGGCTTGATGCGGGTATGATCCGGGTTCAGATTGAGTTGTCAAGCTAACGTGCTATATCAGCAAAATTTAACGTCGTTAGTGACAGAATAGACGGAGGGACTAACGTGATTAATTTTAAATCTTTCAAAGATGATTTTGATTAATTTAATCTTTTGAAAATCAATTTAAAAAGTGAGTCAGAGACCAATTTGACTATTTACTCGGTAATAATATATATCTAATATCTTATTAGTAAAAGTTTTTTACTCTTAATAATTAATATATTTATTGTTTTAAAAATCTAACAAATAATTTATGTAATTGAGTGATACGTAGAACCATTCTGATCCATCATAGTAACAATTAATCAAAATTAATCTTGATTACAATGTTAGGGAAAAAAATTGAAACTATACCTTATATGCTTTGAGAAGAGTAAGATACTAAAAATAAAATAAAACTCTATGTATAGAATAATGAAAAAAGGATACCTATCAAGCCGTTGTGGTAGGTTAGTTTATAAATAATAATTAAGGATATTGATTACATAGAGAGTAATAGGTATTGGTGAATTTCAAAGTGGTGAGTAATGCATATTCATGATCATGACCATGGTTCCATCTTCCTCTTCCATGGCATGTTTTTAGTATTTTTAATGCCAAAAGGATTGACATTGACGTAATAATTTAGCAAATTATTATTATATTAATAACATGGGAATGTGATCACAATCAAATAATGAACAACTCGCGCCACTTACCATGAATAACTAACCCTTTTAACATGGTTGGGACCAACCATTATTGATTATTCCAAACTAGAATACATACATTAGATGTTGACATTCAATAATAAATAAATATGAAGTACTTTCATTTAGGTTTGGTGTTATTACAGTCTTACGGATACAGATATAAATTATTTAAGTCCATTTCTAACAATCTTAAATGTACATTCTTTTTTATTTATTAGATCCTTTTTTGTTTTCCGTTCAGGTAACTTTTTATTTTTTGGTACATTTGCTCAGCTTATTTTTAGATTCTTTGTTTGGACAGTCTTACTTTTTTTTTAGTCTTCTATAATATTTTTTAATATTTTAGTCTTCTATAATATTTAATTCGTAGCAATTAGCTAATGGATTGTTATATACATAAGATAAAATTCAAGTTATCGATAGTTAATTAAGTGGATAAGTAAATTGACTACTCAACCAACCCAAATTAATTTTGTGCATATTTACTTATTAGATATTAAATATACACTCATCACATCATGTTTTTTGGGTTTATCTATTTTGAACCCTAAAGACACACATTAAATTTATAAATTAAGAAAATTTTTATTAAAAATATAAAAAGTATAGTTTTTAATGCATTTATTAAATAAAAATATTTAAAATTGTTTACTAATAATAAGGATTTTTTTTTTATGATTTTCGACATTACCCTGGTGCTCTGCTTTTCTTTTTTCTCGGTTGGGCCTGAAACTTGGTGGGCTTAAATTAAAATATAAAAGATAATTTCAACAAATATATGCTCCAAAGTGTAACAAAGCCCAAGCCTGTTACTGAATATTGGAGGCGACCCAAACTAAAATATTGCTTCAAAGTTCAAACCTTGCTAATACCAAAAAAAAAAAAAAGAAAGAAAGCTCAAATATTGACAAATTATTACTTTATTAGACCATATAAAATATTGACAAAATAAAAAGACCATCTATTGTATTTAGTTATCTATTGTATTTAGTTAAAAGTTTAGTATTTTTTTTTTTTTTGGGTTGAGAGTTAAAAAGTTTAGTTAAATCTGTCAATTGTCCTAATCATCTTATCATGATTATTGCGTATTTCATGACTCTTAGACCCACGGAAAAAAAAAAATTTATACCATGTTTGGTTGATTGGTTCGGCTCCAAATAAATAAAAATAAAAAACCTATGTAATTGTTTCTGAATAAAAAATACTGAATTTTAAAAGACACAAAGCTATTTGGAAAAAAAAAATACAATGATTTTAATTTCACCAAAAACTAGTAACAGTGGTGATAAAAGCAGAGACCAAGCTAGATGGAATAATAGAAAGGAGCCAAAAAATTAACTTCATAATAAAATAAGATTAAAACAAAAATTTTATGGAGAATTAAATTAAAATTTGTATATAATTTATATGAACAAAATAAATTTAGGGGGGCATTGCCCCTTCCTCAATAATTTATATGAACTAAATTAAAACAATTCGATAACCTAAAACTTATACCAAGATATTTACTTTTTTTTTTTAATATATTTTCTATTGGGGACATTAGCTAAGCCTCCTTCTGATTTTCTAAGCCAGCTTTTTCCATTTGTTGGAGGCACCATTACAATCTCTAAGAACATGGGTGGATACAATGACCCGTGAACCTTTATTTGTGATATATTTTCAAGTGTCTATCACGTTCAAAAAAGAAAAAGAAAACTATCATTTATACATACATCACTAATCCTTATTAGTTATTACCCTATATTTGTTTTTATATCATAGTCCAACTCGTATCTCAACTTTTGAAAACAAAACAAATATAGTTGCGGATTAAAAGGAGAAATAAAAGAAAAAAAAAACACTTTGTTTGATTGTTGAATCCGTCTTTTCTAAGCTAGACACAACCATTGGAGTATTAGCATTAGAAAGTGAGTAAACTATTATTTCTAACTAGAAAAATTTGAATGTTGATAATTCTAACTATGAAACATACAAACTAACTTGATGCACATCAATAGTTTGATTAATTAGTTCGACAAATTACCAAAAGAAGTAGTTTGTTGGGTAATATTATCAAACGTTTTAGATAACTTTATTGTACTAATTTAATTTTTTTATGGATATTAAGTTAACTTACACATTTTATAATTAAAATTGAAGATGATTAAATCTTTTACAAAAATAATAGTTTACTCTCGAAAAGATCAATATTATATATTTATATATCTCACATTTGTTGGAAGGGAGCCACTCATATAAACATAAATTTAACATATATAATCGATTAAATTATGTTATTTTTACTAAAATTAGACCGGACAAATCAGTTTAGCCGAAAAATTAATAAATTAAAATTTGAAATGGTCTAAATTAATATTTTTATAAAAAATGACTATAATATCTCTATTATAAAAAATAAGAGTATTTTAGTCATTTTCTATAATAAAGATATTGTAGTAATTTTTTATAAAAAATAATATTAATTTAAACCAGTTTAAGATTTGATTCACTATTTTTTCGGTCAAATTAATTTGTCAGACCTAATTTTAACAAAAATAACACAGTTTAATCGATTATATATGTTAAATTTTAATTATTAAAAAACATCTTAAAAAAATACGTTTTAATGGCTCCCTTGTTGAAATAGTAGCAAAAATTCAACTCGAGCCTTTGTAAAATTCGAATCCATTTTTACCAATTATCCAAACCAATCTGGCAATGCAGCTTCCACTTCATAAGATCATAAATTGGGTATAAAAAAATGCAATAATAATCATACACATGCTTTTAAAATGATCATAAGAAAATCATGTAGAAAATGAGCAACCCTACAAAAGGGACTTAATTAATTAATAATACAAGACAAAACAAGTTAGTGAAATTATGATGAATACATGCATATCCGTTTAAGTTTTTCCTTGATACATTCATACACATTAGAAGTAGAAAATTTCATTCCTTGATGCATTTTAACAAAAATGTGTAATACAAAGTCTCTTCAGCTTTAAGCATGGAACAAGAAATCATAGCCTCAACCTTCATTTTGAGTGGTGTATGTGGCCTTGCTTACCACCAACTGAAAATTAAACAAGAGTAAATATATATACTATTAAATTAATATTGGTTACATGAGTAAAATAAAAACAAAAATAAAAATAAATCTAAAAGGGTAAATAATTAATGCTTGAAATATGGACACGACAAGGTCATATTATATTCATTTTAAACATGAAAAAATATCATGCATGATGACTAATCCTGCTGCTTATTATGGTTCAAATATATATACTATTAAATTACTTTATTTAGTGCATGAATGATTAAAAAAATTTACTTTAGTGCTTGAGTATGAGAGTATCACAGCATGGTGCCATTGCCATTATTTAATTAAGAATGATATCATCTAGGAATTAGTAATTCGTAACTTTCTTATATTTACTGATGAAGAAATGGTTGAAATATGAATATGACAATAAATTAAAGGTCATATTTATTTTAAACATGAAAGGATTTTAATTAAAATTAGTACATCATGCATGCACTAACTAAAAAATAATCCAAGGATTAGAATCTATGCATGAGAATCATGATAGCATTGTCCAATTAATTAATTAATTAAGATATCAATTCAAACTCACGTGAAAGAGCTGCAAGATCAGATTTCTTCAACACTCGCAATCTCTTCACTGTTGATACAAACATGCTGCCAAACATACACATTAAAAAGGAATCATATAACATATATAATAATAACAATCATAGCTTCCAATAACATTTTTCTAGTAATTAATAATGTTGAAACCCAATTATTGCAAAGTGATCTATAGTTTATTGTATTGGCCAGGGACAGTCATGCAAATTTTTCACGTGAGAAAGAGACATCTTAATTTTATGTGTATATAGTTATTAGAAAGGACATAAATAAATAGTGCTCATATACTTTTAGAGACACAAAGTATAGAGGGAGATAATTGTTTAGTTCTATATATGTTAATTAAGCATTGGACTTCGAACTATAGTAAATAATAGAGAGAGATTGTTAAGAAAGACACATTTATTTAGAGGCTGTTTTGGACAACACTTATAATTTTTTTAAAACATTTTTTATTATATTTTGGCATTTTCATCCCATTATTCCACTATACAACTTATAATAATAGATAAAAAGATAAAATATATTTTTTGACTTTAAAGTTTGTCAAAATTTTTAAAATATTCTTAACTTTTATTTTACTTCAATTTTGTCTCTGAAGTTTTTTATTTACATCAAATATATTCTTGAAAACTAAATTTTCAAGAAGTTTAGGACTAATCTAGCAATGATACATGACAACTATGTCTAACTTATTTGTGTTGAAAATTATTCTTGTAAAATTGTTGTTGAATTGGTCCAAATTTTTTGAAAATATGATGTAAATAAAAAATTTTTAGGGCAAAATTAAAACAAAATAAAACTTAAAGTATTTTAAAATTTTTAACAAAATTTTAGAACAAAAAATATACTTTATCCTCTATATATATATATATATATATATTGTAGTTTTTGAAAAATATCTAACTTTTTAAATAAGCCCGTGTTTAAAGAAGCACCTACATTACACAAAGATTACCACAAAAAACTGAATAATATAATTTGAATAGTAGGAGGATAGATAAAAATAAAACAGACTATTTTGATCTTTTCATCTAAAAAAAAAAAAATAATTAAAATATTAACACGTATCATATTAAATAATTTAATTATTTTTAGTTATTGTTTTTACATAAAAACATCTTTATGTAACTTTTTAAAATAAAAATTTAAGATGAATGAGACAGGGATAGAGAGAAGAGATAGATAGTTACTGCCATGGGACATCCCCAAGAAGCATCTTGTCTCCTTCATTATCTTCATAAATAAGAGTATATTCCCCACTTCCATCTAATACACCTGTTGTTATCATTGTTTTCTCTTCCTCTTGATTTTGCTTTTTAATACTTCCACCACCACACGAATCTCTTCTTTGAGCTGATCAACAACAAAAACAAAATAAGATTTATTTCTCTCTGAATCAAGTTCAGTTGTATCTGAATTCTCACCTTGAAGTGATGTTATAAAACAAAGAAAAAGTAATAATAAATAAATAATAAAAGAAAGACAAGTTTGGAAGAAAAATGGTTTTAAAAGGCCACTTGAAAATTTTATTAGATATACTCATTTACTTTTGGTCTTATTGTCAATCTTTTTTGCCTAAATTTATCGGTATTCAAAGTTCATCAAGTAAACTTCAACTTATTTTAATTAATTATGGGTTTAATTAACTCTAACTCATTATAAGGATAAAGCTTTCTTATCACTAATTTTTTTCAATCATAAAATTTAAATAGAAGAGCTTATTTATTAAAGAAAACAAGAACTCATCCATTAAACCAAAGAAATTGCTGATTTTTTATCAATCTTATTGTTAAATGTTATTACATATAAAGTTTTATTGATGTATATATATTAATAACAGAATTTTGTAGGTAACAAAACAACTAAACAAGAGAATATAATACCCTGTGAAGAGTATTAAGGTGGCTACTTCTGTAAAGATATCTTATCTTTATGTGAAAATTATATTTTGAAGTGTTAGACAATGATTCAGTCAAACATGTCAAATCATCTAACGATTTATAATATAATCTTTACATAAAAATATTTTTATAAAAGTATCCACCTTATATTGAATGATGAACAAACAGTTTTGATTAAATTGTCCAAAAGATAAAAAGGGGTCCACAAACAAAATAACTTACCTGAAAGGAGGTCTCTAAAGAGGTGGTCAACAACAGAGGAAAGTTTGTCATAGCTGCCATAAGCATTAATATCCACTTTTCTCCCAATTGGAATTCCATCCATATTGATCTTCACAAACATGCCTTTATTAGGAGTACCACTAATGTTGTTAACATGTTCCTTATTAGTAGTATTATTAGCAGCCTTGTCTTCCACATTAAGATTAAGATGATGATGATGGTTGTGGTGGGACCCAAGAGGGGGCTTAGAAAAAGTGCTTCCACTTGCATTGTTCTTCCTGAATGAACGAATTGGAGGCCAACCCACTACTGGACCAGCTGCACTTCTGTTTTTGGGGTGGTTCCATGTACAAAGTTTAATCATGAGAACCAACAGGATACGTTAGTAGTTAAGCACTACATGACCTATGATACACATTGATTGACACAGACACAGAATACGACACATTACTGGATACAGCGACACACTAATTCTAAAAATTATCAGAAATATGACATACATGTACAAAATAAAGAATTTTTTGGATAAATTATAGTCATATGTTGATATTTAATGCTTTTTTAATTATATAAATAATTTTAGATATTTTTTTATTAATAATTAATAATACATATCTTTTTTAAATTCATTTTAAAAGTATAAATTAAGAATGAACAAAGGTTAGATACACCAACATGTAATTATATTTGGGTGTATCTAAGTGTATCTCCTGAAGAAATGAGCGTCGTGTCCAAAATGAAAGTATCTGCGCTTCATAGATAATGAAGCTCTATATTATGATTAAGAGCTGTGATGACTTTATCATCCATCATTTACTATTGGATTGAATTCAATTTAATCCACACTCTATCCAACAATTGATCATAGTAGATCATAAATGAATCGGCACGGTGTCTCCTTAAAAGCAAAACTTAGTTAGAGGAAGTAACACCATCAAAGTTCAAACAGAAAATATTTCTCGTAAGCTGATTTTTCTACAACCTTTATACTGAATATATACAAATTTCTGGTGAATAGCGTCTACATTAATTTGATCAGAATAAGAATTAATCATTAGAAAAAATAGCATGAGGATATCAATCTTCCTCAGCATAAGTTTACAATAGTCTAATTCCACTTTTGAGTCATGTTAGATACTTAGAAGTTTAATTGAATAATTTTTTAAATGTTCAAATAGCATTTCCTTATGCTGAATGAAATTGGTGAGTGAGTGAAACTAAGAATAAAAACACAAGACAGAGGTTCAGACATTCACATGGCAAAGACAATATCAAATTTCAAGAAAAGATAAGGAAGGCACATAATTGATGACAGATAGTATCAGCAAACAGCAATCAGATGCAGACATCACTAAAGCATGGCATGGAAAGTGTGTGTAACAATACAGAAAAGAACAGCCAATATATATAATGAATATCACAAAGATTTCATAGCTAAAGTTGCCCTTCTTTTTAGGATGAGTACTGTGCAAATATGCCAAAATCATTTTGCAATTAATGCTGGAATCTTCATAATTGGTTCTTGCACTAAAAAGTACAATGGACCACAAACAATATCAAATCTGACCCGGCTGGCAAAGATTCTCTCTAAAAGTTTAACATCAAAAGCAACTAAACTTTGTTCTTTTTATCAGTGAGATCACTTGTATTGATCAAACAACACTATAATAGTATTTAGACTAAATTGCATTTTTGATACTCTTCTATTCATAAAATATATACTAACCTGTCTTGTTATTTATGTTATAATACAACACTCAAACACTTTATTTTTTAAATGGAAGTGTTTTACATAAAGGTGGACCAAAATAGTGTAATACAGAAACATGGACCGCAAGAATTTGTTAGAGGGGAAAAGCAATTTTGCTGAGAGCAAAAAACTCGTTAACTCTTCTACTATTGACTTGTGCTTTTCACCCTACTGAAAAGAAATTTTTTTCAGAACTACTTGCTTCCGTATACATGTTAATCACACCATTAAGACTATTTTTTGACATATACATTTATAATTCTTCCATATTAATATTTTCCAGCCACAGTTAGAAGCGTATATTTTGTATTTTATACACTATGACATTAACATAATATTACATAAGTTTAAGGGGAAGTAATTGTAATTTACCATAATGTTATGAATTATGATTCCATGTCTAAAAGTTCAAGAAAGACACAATATATGGAAAGAAGGGAGAAAAGCTGGAGTACCTTTTCTGAGAGCTGTTGGGGGCAGCTGTATTTGCAGAAGAAGGTGATGATAATGCTTTCTTCTCTGCACAGACTGCACCATTATGAAACTCTATCACTTCAGAACGACATGGTTGTGATGATGATATTGCATCCTTTGATTCCTTTCCCACCATTGACATGTTCTGAAGAAATGATGAAGCTTTAGCCTTAGTAGCCTGGTCCTGGTGGTAGTTGTAAATTCTCTGGGATGAGAAGTAACCAAGAGAGAGTGGTGATTGATATGATTCATCACTGTTTCTTTCTCTCTTGTTTTCATTGTGATGAGACCAATAATCTTCATCTTCTTCTTCTTCTTCACCAGGTGGACCAAGTCTTAGTTCTAGTTCCTTTTCCTCTGAAAACTTGTTATGGCTGCTTCTTCTCCTTCTTCTACTATCATCCATCATTTACGCATTAAAACAAACACTTTGTGTGCAAGGAAATAGAATTGCCCTTCATGCAACAACACAGCACACTGGTTCATGCAACAATGGCCCCAAAAAAAGTGTCAATACAATTGAGAAACACAGAGATAATAATTAAGATAAATAATACAAATCTCACACAACAAAATAGTAAGTAGTAGTGCACATACCCTAATCAATTTCTTTCTAAAATGAACTTGGATGAAGTAATTGAAGACTTTGATATATGAACAACTTTTGTAGCTAAGGTAATTAACCTTGGAAGGTCTAGTACTAAGAATTTGATCACGAATAATAATTATCACAGGTCAACAAATTAAGATCCCTACCAAAGAAAAAAAGAAGAACACAAACTAAAAGCAAAGGAATGTAATATAATAGCATGAAATTGTTGACTAGATTTTATGTTTTCAAATATTTTATTCCCACACGTTTGTTTGGGTTCTTTTTAGTGTGTTTTTCCAGTTTCCACCTTTTTAAAGAGAGGAAGGCAACTAATCACTCGTACGTGTTGGTTTCGAATCTCGCATTGTGTATGCAGCAATCTATTGGTCAGACCTTTAATAAAATTTAGATTTGCGATGAATTAATTTTTAGTCTGTCGAACTAAAAGATACCTAGGCAACCAAGAAAAGACAGAAAGGCAATTCATAGTAGGACAACAAAAAAATGCATGGTTTTTAAAATTGCATGTTTTTTTTCTTTTATTTACGTAATACAACAGGCTGCATAATTTTTTTTGGCATAAACAATAAAATTTTATGATACGCATAGTTATATACATAACTATCTTTTATTATAAAGAGTTTGGTATTAATTTTATAAAAGGGAGTATTAATAAACACGTTATGCATTAGTAACTATAATTATTAGTTATTGATATTATATCTCTAATACATTTTTTTATATATATATATTTTTTGAATTTCCATAAATTTTATATTTTTTTTCAATTTTTATTTATTTATCTTATACTAATTTTTTTTTGGATCAACAAAGATTGAACTCTAACTTTTTTATCATAAAATATTTAATACTATATTATAAAATCATTTATTGCAAAAATTTGACTTAATATGAAAAAGACATAAATAGTTATATATATTGCTAACAATTACAACTGTGTATTAAAACTTTATTGCTGTATACATAACATTTCTGGTACTTTATGTTGGCAATAACAAATGATGGTTCATTATTAGAAAGAGTCTAAATTTCTCTTGAACTAGAATTCAGACTAAGTTCGTAGATGAATACCAAAATTAGTAATGTCCAAAAGAAAAAAGAGAGGTTGTCATTGCCCAAAAATCTGAAACATGATTGAAGGGAATTATTACACACGCAACCTTAGAGCCCCTAAAATAATAACGTTAGGCAGCAGGTTGTTTGGCAAAGAAGTAAAAGCAAGTTGCAAGGACCTCTCATCAAAGATACTTACATTGCCTCTCACAATTGAAAACGTTTGACAAATAATGCCTTTGCCTACTAAGTACTAACACCATATAATTACACTTGGTATCTAATAGCTTGCTGCACGCACAAGGCGGGGTTTGAATTCCTGACACTTGCTTAAACAAACAAATGAGCTGACCACTTGACCAATCCAAGTGGGTTCTAAATTTTTATATTTTGTATCTATACCAATTTAATTACGTGCCAATGCATAGTATAGTCTTACTCTTTGATGTATAAATAAACCAAAAATGTTATTTTTATACTAAAATCAGTCACTAAAATCAGCCATTAATGTAGTTGTGTATAAATAAATATGTGATTTAATTTATTTTCAATGTATATTTATATTCTAATATGTATTTTATACTAGTGGTTAATTTTGGTACACACATAGCATAGTCCATAAATAGACACATTTTAGTTGTTAATTTAAATACAAAAATACTATTTATACACTAAAATCAGGCACTAAAATTATCTACTATTGTATTTCTGGATAAATACATGTGTGATTTAATTTATTTTCAATGTGTATTTGTATTTCAATATATATTTTATACTAGTAGCTGATTTTGGTGTACACGTAGCATAGTTGATTTAAATATCATAATTTAGGTATCCAATTCGGCATGTAATTAATTATGGATCTGGAAAATATCAAATCAGAAATTTGTATTCAATAATAGGGTAGATCCACTTTAACTAAACTTGCATTCAGCACTAAATAACAATTGAAATAGTATGAACTTGTTTTGATTGTAATTATCAAATACCAAGTTGGGTGTCCATCACTAGGTACAAAAAAGTAAACACTTCCTCAAGAAACTACTACTAATATATTAATGACTCTTAAATAAAGATATATCTTTCTTGTTTTGTTTCTTAAAACAGTATTTCTGTTTCATCTTTTTTTAGAGTCAACGTGAACAATTTTGGTTAACACTTCAAAGTCTTCATTAACAGGAAGACACTTGGTACACTCAAGTCCTTGATGGCACAAATGGAGGCAAAGTAAAGGTTGTTGCCTTTAGTTAATGATCTTTATTAATGTTAAATGTCAAAACAAAGTAGTAAAGTGCAGGTTAAGTTGGTCGTATGAGACAAGATCTAAACATCTTTTGAGGTATTAAGAGAAACGAAATAAAAACATATTGCTTACCTTGTTATCAGGTCATAAAATTGAATTGATTGGGTCCTTGCTTGTGTTTATTAATTTCCTCACCTTACTCAATTTCAAACTTGCCTATCACTGTACCAATTTGTTATGGCAAAGAATTGAGTAGTTCACTTGTTATAATGAGATGGGCAATTAAGTTTAAAGGAGACTAATTTGCTTAAAGAAACTATTTCAATTTAACTGTAGCACTGCAAATTTTTTTCACATAACTGAAATACAGTGGGATGAGAATATGGTCAAGACAAATACAAGAAGTAAAAAAGTAAAGAATTGTTCTGAATGAATTAAATATATGAATGTATAGGAATGGTGCCAAGGAAGGTTGCCTTAAACAATAAGTTTAAAGAGCAAAATTTGCCTTAACACAAAAGTGTAAGAGTCAACTCTGTAGAGGATCAAGAAGGGAAAAATGACCTCCAAAAAAATTGATACAAACCCAAAAAAATACTAATATAAGTGGTAACTTAGCCTTCAAGGTACTGAGAATGAGAAGCAGCAAGAAGAGCAGCACCAATTCCAGAACCATCCATGGAGTGCTGTATGACAATGTTTTGTGAGACAACTTCTCCAAGCAACTCAGCCACGGTATCCTCTAGGCACTTGCTGTATGCATCATAATGCTCATACAATCCACCATCCATGGCTATCACAAACCTTTGACCCTCACTGTCATTGAGGGTGTCTTTCCCCAGCTTCTTCAGGATACCCAACATGCCGGCAGCGGCAAGACGAGCGCCGCGTGTAGCAATAATGTTGCAGAGCTCAATAACCACCTTCCTTGATTCCAATGAACTATCTTGTATCTAAATATTGTACAAGGAGAAAATTAGTAAAGTCAATAAAAGTATCATGGGAAAAATACACTTCAGTGCTATGTTTATAGAGGAAGTTAGTGTCACATTTTGCAAAATATAAGTGCTGAGTATTATGTAACCTAAATCTCGAAAAGGTTAGTATAAACTTCAATAAATGGGGGGAGGTTATATATAATATTGCCTAATTATATGGGAGGTCAATGTAGTTTACCCATGTATAAATGGAACTCTTTTAAAAGCTAGACGTTGCAACATGAATCACAAGTTCAGATAGAACTAAATTATTGAAAATGTAATAAAGGTATTCAGTATGCAGTTTAGTATTGATAAACTTTCAGTTTAAGAGTTTAGTACTGTCAAATAATCACATATTACTTGCTGCTTGACCCTTTACATAAATTTTGTAAATAGTTATACCCTTAGAATATCTTTGGATTTCTGTTTAAAATATCAAACCATGTTTAGACAAAAATCTGAGAGAAATCCTTGCCTAAATAAACCATTGTGTGAAGGTTTTCAAATGAGAAACTAACATGCGTTCAGCAGTGTGCCAAGGTCTAATCAAATCACAATGTAAAAGAAGAAACAAAAAAAGAAAATATTACACTGAACAATGTATCAAATTAAACTCTTCAATATGTGAATTTTGTACCCTAATTATAAGAGTATAGATAACCTTGATATCACCAAAGGTTGAAATAACTTGCATAACATATGCAGAAGAAGCTTTCCTATAAATATTAAACTGTATAGAGAATTTTATATACCTCAAAAATGGTCTTCAGTTTGTTCCCAACTACACTGAGATCAGCAGACGTGTCATGATGCATTGCAGACATGTCAGGTGTCCTGCACATCCAACACTCATGGTCATGACATAAAAGTTTGTCCCAACAATAGTAGAATTTCAGATTTGTATTAAAGCATAATGCAAAATCCCTAAACCCTAAAAACCCCCCATTCTCTTCCATTCAGTTATATTATTCCCTTTAGTTACAGCACACTTTACCCATGCCACGCATCCCACACTCTTCACATAATTCCCAATTACAATTAAGCCCATATAATTATTAATGGATACCTAAGACAAACCCATAGTGAGCAGTATAATAACTATAAACACCTGTAGTTAACTAACTAATCACAGTTTTCATATGAAAATTGTACCGAGTATTGGAGACTTTCATTAGGGATTCAAGGCCTGGACTATCCAAGGTCTACTTTCTTAATGCCCCACAGAAGTTGGAGCCTTCAAACATAAGACATATAAAAAAACATTGGTAAAGCATAATTATGCAATCCCTCTGCATGAGTGCCAGGTGGTAATCTGATAATGGACTCTGATCACTAAACATGGGAAATGAAAGCTGTCATTTAGATAGTTATTACTCTCATGAGAAAACCTTTGATATGTGTATTAACAGAAACTCTCTCAGACTGAAGATACACTAAAAATCACCAGCAACAAACTACCAAGAATCCTACTCCAAATGAGAATGGATGAATGTCAGTGTATAAGGTTCCCCTCTTAGTTTCTATTATGATGGCTATGAAAACTTGAAAATCCTCCATAAGCTTTACAACTAACTGTAAAGATCTCTCATCTAGCCACATTTCCTATTTCATTATTAAGAAAGTACCAAACCTAGAAGGATCCTTCTATATCCAGTAGACACGACAAAAACATTCTTTTGCACATTTCCTATTTCATTAAAAAACGCAATCACTCTCTTCCAAAGTGAGTCACAGATCGTTGCTTTAATGGCTAAATGCTTACCCTAACAGCAATTTCAGAATAAATAATGAGAAACCACAAATTCTATTCCTTCCTATTATAGTTTTGCTTGTTATTTCGAATCAGCGAATCATTTATATTTAGGAGCAGAATGGGTGTGTCACTGATGTACCACTTATGCTTTCAAATGTTCATTGTTCATTGTTCATTATAAACAAAGCATGCAATAAGTGTCTATTTGTTCAAATTTAACTATTGATATCAGAAGCAAGTTTCAAGGTGAATGTTATTTGAGCAGGTGGAGAGAAAAGGAAAAGAGACACAACAGAAAGAAAATTAATTGGATAAACTGGATCCCAGTAATAGAAAGGCTAATTTTAAACCTTAATGTGAACGGAACTTTCAACTTTGGAGGAACGGTGTCCCCGAAAAAGGAAGCTTCTTCAGCCATTTTACATAGCACTCTTCGAACAATATCTCCCAAATACATACCAGAAATTATCTTCTCATAAACCTGGAAATTAGAAATGAACAGACAAGTGATATAACCCCCTTTGTCAAGGCAGATATTATGGAATTTAGAAAGAACATGAATTCACCTGTTCACCAGGGTTTAAACTCTCCATATCTAATGCATGATCAAACTCGGTTAAGGGAAGATGTGAAGACCGGAAATTTCCCCACTCCATGTTAATAACCTGCAGCCATCTCGTATGAATTCAGAGAGGTTGGAATGTTTATTCTACCGTTCATATCAGATAATCTGTAGCCATCTTACACTAAAGAAAAGTAAGACAGAAACTGGTTACCATTTCTCCGGACTTGGGCAAAAGGCCATGCCATTTTGGTATTGCTTGAGCACGCTCCACATATGCTGCATTTGTTCCAGTACCTAAAATAACAGCAGCAATGACATCTTTGTCTGTGTATCGACCTCCAGCTAATGTTCCAACTGTATCATTGACCTAGTATATACAATGAAAATAAGTACATACTGAAAAAAAAAAGCCACAAACAGAAATTTGACTTTGGAACACTAAAAATTTTCAGAATAAACAAAACTCTTGAGAATGAATGTCATACGAGAGTCCAAAACTTCAATTACCAGAGCTGTTACACGCATATCAAGACCTTGCTTCTCCATGGCTTTTGTCAATTCTGCCACAATATCCTTACCAACCTATTCAAACAACACAAAAAAAAAAGTATAAATGCAGAGATAAGCTATGTCCCACGATAAAATCTCCTAATGCCTTTATGCACTAAGCATGAGTTACTCCACATAAACAAGTTACTCTACACCTTGAACCACCTAAGGAGGGGATTCTACCACGTTTTTAACAATAAGATACCTTATACATGGAAAAGTCAGAGACTATACACAGGCAATGTAAACTTTCAGCCACTTCTTTAAGAAATAAGTGGAAAGAAATACAAGACTTAAACAGAAAAGTGATCAAACTAACTATTTTTGATAGATGAACTGACACTTGACATTCAGAACAAGAAGGAAATAAATTTTGGGACCTCATGAACATATCCTCAGTAACTTATGTAATGTAGTAAGATAATATGATGATTATTATTAACAATAATTTATTATATCAACTTGTGATGTAACTGTAAATTCAAAGTTGGGGAGTCAGAATTGAGGATTTAGAACCTAATCATTAATAAATCATATCCACAAAGTGCCATAATATACAGCAAGAAGATTCGACTTGAAATGAAGTAAATGAAAGAAAAGGAATCAGGATGTGGTATTAACTGTATCATCTATGGAGAAGCCTTTTGTCCACTTTATAAGGTTCCCAGAATCAATTGATGTTTGCATGACAGGGAAGGAAAAGGTGAAACCTAGTTCCCTCTGTCTACCAGGAGGAATTTGAAAATCTGGTCCTTCTTCGGCAACAAATTTTGCAAGTTTTGATGCAATATATTCAAATAGTGCCTGCATCAGAGTTTGTTTAAACTTTTTGGTCATTGTTTCTCAAAAGACTTGCACAAAGAAATTAACAATTGTTAAGGTAACACAAAGGACTCACACTTGATGATCCAACCATCAACTTAGGTGGAATTGACACCTCAGTAAATTCTTGACTAACAATACCACCTCCCTTTCCCCCCAGTTGCACACGTAATACACGAAAGTTAGTTCCTCCAAGGTCCAATGCATAAAATAGTCCTTCCTCATCCCTAAAAAAAGGGAGGGATGCATCAAATCAGTGCTCATTCGCTGTCTCCATAGTTTTAAAATGTTGAAGAACAACTAAAAAAGAAAATTTTGACAATGCAAATGGATTTACATTCATCAAAAGAACAAGAACTCGAAACAAATAAAAACCAGTCGAAAACCAAAAGCAAAGAAAAATAAAAAATGTGTTTCCGTCTAGTCCATGAACAAAAAACAGTCAAAAATGTATGCGTATCATATTTGTATATAAAACAGACCCTCCATTCAAAAACATCTCAGTTTGAATATGACTTAGAAAATCTGTTACATTTATATTCCATGTAATATTGGTGTAAATTTTTATCCATATACATTGCATTGTTAACGTTACATTGCCTTATAGAAATATATGTTTAATATTACATTGCCTTCCATTTCTCTCTCTACCACTCTTCATTAATCCTCAAACCAATGCCAAAATGCCACTGTGACACACAAAAAAGTACAAAACTTCCGTTCCAAAACATCTATTATCACTTTGAAAATCTTATACATTCATAACTCAATGTAATATTAATGTAAATTGCATCCAAATAATTAAACACACTAATAGACCAAGTTTTCAAATTGACAGCTATTTTGAAACCTTATATTTTCATCCAACATTACATTGCCAAAACAAATGCATCTTCCACTCTTTATGTTCCTCGAGATCCAGATACATTAATTTCTCGAGGAATTCAAAAACAAAAGGAACACTTATCAAACGGCATTGTATCCAACAACAGTATTGATATTCATATTCATATTCATGCAGCATAGGATTCATATTAAGATCAATGCATATAGATAGATAGATTAATCGGATCAAAGAAATTGAAAAAGAAACATGAGATTAGAGAAGAGAGAGGTGTTACTACCCAGTGGGGAGATTATCGACGTAAGTGATGAGCATCTTGAGCTTACTGCCACCCTCAGATGCGAGACCGGCGTGCATCTCAACGGTCATGGCATCCGCCACCTGTCTCAGCTTGGCGATAGGGGTTGCGCACTTCTCCTCAACCTCCTTCACTATCGCCAATGCCTTCGCCCTACGACGCCATTTTCTCACAAACCGCCGACCTACCACTGCTGCTACAGCCACCGCCGTCGCCACCCCAATCACCGCCGCGACCACCACCACTCGACCCATAGCTACTACTTGAAAGAATCGCTGCGAATTTGGAAGATTGTGTGTGCTGTCTAATTACATGCCATATGATGTGATCGCCATGACCGAGAGCGTGTTCGTGTTGAGATTTATTTATACGTCTTATTACAAGTGGCAATGGCCAAGAAAAAAATGCATCTCCTATAAAAGATGGCTAAGAATGAAACAGAAAAAATGTGAGGTTTTT
Organism: Arachis stenosperma; assembly: GCF_014773155.1. NCBI lineage: Eukaryota > Viridiplantae > Streptophyta > Magnoliopsida > Fabales > Fabaceae > Arachis > Arachis stenosperma. The sequence goes on from NC_080385.1 coordinate 4,354,750, forward strand.
TATTCAAAATGGATAATAATGTAAATAAATACTTGTGTTAGGTTATGAACTCTTTTAAGTTGTAAGTTGTAACCATCCATATTTTACTTACTTTGTGTACTTGTTAAGAAGAGTTATTAAAATAACCTTTTATTTTCTTTTTCAAATATAACAAATAATATTATTATTCTATTAGGTTTTGTTTTTGAAGATAGAATAAGACAAGACACTGAGAACAAAATATAAAGAATAAAGATACAAAATTTTGTATTCTTGTATTTTGTTTGGTGATAAATTAGAATAAATTATAAAAATCTAATTCATTCTTATTTCTTTTCATTCAAAAAAATTGAGAAAAATAATAATAAAAAAAATAATTATAAAAAATTAACAAGAATAATAAAAAAATAAAAAATATATCGTATCTCTTGTTAGTGTCTCTGTGTATCTTTCTTACTAGGATGAACACAAAATATACCAATTCAATGTCTCTATTTATATCTCATCTATCAAATACGATTTTATGTCTCTGTATTTTTGTCTTAGTATCCTATTTTTTTTTTAAATATAACTAATTCAACTCAAATAAATATAAAAATTCAAAAGATGGTAAGAATGATTTATCTTAAATTCTATACTCTAAATTATAACTAATTTAATTGCTTATATTAAAGGTTCATAAAACAAAAGTACAATGTAGAGGCTTTTTATACTTCAGGTAATCCACCCTTCTTAAATGTAAAAAGACAGATTAAGGAAAAACTATTAGAAAATAATATTGATATCATAGTTGTGAGAACTGAATTGGTGATCAAATCGCTCTTCAATCGATAGATTATTGATTGAATCGATTGCCCGTGTAAATAAAAAATAAAATATAGTCAAAAATTTAAAAAATATATTTTTACTAACATTTTAAAAATATTTAGCTATTCTAAAATAATATGAAACAAAAATAATAAATATTTTGTTAATTTTATTCTATCATAAATATTTTTATTTTATTTTTATATTAAAATAATATTTATTTTTAAATTTTAATAATTTATTAATTAGTTTATATCTATTATACTATTATATACTACAAGTATTTATTGAAAAAATATTAATAGATATTATATAATTATAAAAAAAATGAATTTATAATTATTATTAAATAAAAATATAATTAATTTAAAAATAAATAAATTTATAATTAAAATTAAAATAAATTAAATAAAAATAAATTATTTGCTGAATGTTATATATATATATATATTTATTTGCATATATATTAATAACAAGCTTAATAGTTAGGTAATTATGTGTGGGTGACTCGTAATACAAATAAATCAGGTTGATCAACACTCCTATCGCAAGAAATAAGGCTCCGTTTAAGCACTTTTGACCATGATCTAAAATTTAATTTTGCATGTCATCAACATTTATAATTCCAATTTACATTATATCGATTTGCGATTCATACATATTTGCATTATCAATGAATTTTTATTGAATATTTATCTCTTAATTCATGTGAAACAAGGATTGCATATATCTCACGTAATATCAACACTATCACAATCATTCTAATATATATATATATATATATATATATATATATAAATCAAAATTATATAATTATGTACATAAAATCCTAACAAAACAATTCTGTTGAAATTGGATTTTGTGTATGTATTGATCATACAAAAATAAAGTATTGTGTCAATTCAATATAATAATATTATAATATTTTAAATCATTTTTTTTAGGATTTTAGATTAAAAAACAAAGCAACTCATAGAAAAAGCATTAGTAGTATTCTAAAAGGTAAATTAAAAAAGATAGAATGATATTTGTTAGAATTTTATATATATAATTAGACTATTTTTATTTTTTTTAATATTCGTCAAAGATGAGTATTACATTAAGTAATTTGGTTTCAGATGAAATTTATTTTATTATAATTTTTTATGTGTATTACACACTTACATTAGGATATTTGGTTTCAAGTGAATTTTATTTTATTATAATTTTTTTTAGAATCTAAAAAATTTTGTAAATTAATTTTTTATTAAAAATATTTCCTTTAAATTTTGAAAATTACTAAAATACTAAATTATTTTTATATACTTTTTAAATTATGAAAATAGAAAACGAAATTTCTGTTTTGTTTTTATTTTTTTAAAAAAATTTGTTATCATGAGTCCTAAGAACATAGGTTAAGCATATTATAAAAAAAAATTAATGCTATTTATTATTTCTATATATTAAAAACGTAAAACATTTTATTTTTACAAAAAATAATATTAAAATATTTTTTATATTATTATATACTTAACCTATGTCCTAACATACAATAACAACATTCTTTTTTAAATTATAAAAATAGAAACGAATTTAAAAAATTAAAGTTGCATACCTCAATTCGGCAACACACATATGCAAGTAAATGGACATTGACGAAAAAATTGGACCAAAGATGCAGTCTTTCATTTAATACTATTTTAAAGGGGTTTTTTTTAATTTAAATAAAGACAAAATATTTAATTTAGTTCCTCAAATTTCTAACTCGATTTAGATTAATTCTTTATTTTTTAAAATGATTAAATAAGTCCCTCACATTTAAAATTGTGAATCTCTATTAGTCCAAAAATTAAGAAACGTTTTAATAATACTGAAGTGTACACTTAACTAAATGACGTCGTTTAGTGATGAATCTCACATTACAGTAAAATGATGCCGATTTGTCCCTATAATTTATCCTCCCCAATCAAAAAACTCTCAAATGGTCTCTTCATTACCTAAAATTTCTTTCTTATCAAAAATTGCAATACATTCTTGTCACCTTCATTATCTCTTCGTCTTCCTCAAGACAGTATTATTGCAGCTCACCGGCGGTCGTCTGTTGTCCCTTCATTTGATCAGCGACATTTTTTATCTCTGTCAACATCATCAGCCGCAAACATTTTCTCCGGTGAACAGTAAGGGTTTAGGTTTTTTTATTTTTTTTCACTGTGTTGATGTTAGTTGGGTGATTACCATAGTATATATGTTGTGATTCTGATACTTGCATTTAACTTTTTTGAATGTTTTTTGTTATTCATTTTTTGGTGGTTGTGTTCTAGGGTTTAGAATTTCTATTTTCGCTTGCAAAGTTAAATGTATCTGATAGTGTGTAGTTAACGGTTTGTTAGTTAATGGTTTGTTAGTATGTGATTGTTTAACATTTTTTGAAAATTAGAAATTCCTTTAATGGTGAACTCTGATATATTTTGTTGTATTTTTTCAGATGAGTGATCGGCCGAGGCTCATTTTTCACGATGGAGGGAGGTTTGAGACCAAGTTTCTGATGGAAAATTTGTATACACATCAAGTCACGCAGATGAATGGCTTAGAGTTGATACAAATTACCTAGATGTTTTTGTCATAATTGGTTACTATAAGGAGTTGGGCTATGATAAAACTAATGCTTGCTGGTACTTGGACCCTAAGATGGTTTAGAATACGGTTTGAGGAGGTTGAGCTGGACCAGGATCTAAGGGATATGGTTAGCCTCTGCCGCCAAAACGATAATGTCATCCATATCTATTTTGAACATGGTCCCTCTGTCCCTGAGTTTATAGATTATATAGAACTATCTGATGATGATGAATGTGTTGGTGGAGGAGGTGACAAGAATGACTTAGAACAATACAATTGTGTTAAGGAAATCAACATAATTTTAAGCCAATTGTCTGTCTTTACTGAGCAGGAGACTCCAACACTACCTAGTGAACCAATTGTACAACCAAATACTAAGTCATCTGTACTCATATCCCAACTCACACCACAGCCAACGCCACCATACTACAGCCCATACCATAGCCCACTATCAACATGCCCTTATCACAACTGATTCTCATTGCTCCCAAGAAAAATCGCATAAGCACCAAGCCATTGTCTCAACCAAATTCGATTACACTCACTCTTCCAATTTAGAAAAAAAAAACACAAAAATTGCACAAACTGTTTATAGAAATTCCACCACCAAACCAACAAAAAAATTTGATGGCTTCAAATTTAACACTTCAACAAAGTCACTTAGAAAATATATGACAAGATCTGTCGACAAGAAGGAGTTGGGCTATGATAAAGTTGATGCTTGCTGGTACCTGGACCCTAAGATGGTTTAGAATACAGTTTGAGGAGATTAAAGTTGGACCAGGATCTAAGAAATATGGTTAGTCTCTGTTGCCAAAATGATAATGCCATTCATATCTATTTTGAACATGGTCCCTCTGTCCCTGAGTTTATAGATAGGGGTGTTCATAAAAAAAATGTGATTAACCGGTTAAAAAATCATAACCACATTTTAGTTATCAGTTTAATAAAACAATTTTAAAAACCATATCCATATCTTTTAGAATTGGTTAACCAAAACCAAATTAAAAAAAAAATCGGTTTTTAACCGATTAACCAAAATCAAATTAAAATCAAAACCTAATTTCAAAATGATAAAGCCTCTTCGACAAAACCAAATTCACTCTTCGCCGCCGTCAACAGTTGTTCTCCTCTGCCTCTTGCCGGAGCTCGCCGGTGGTTCGTCGGACCTCTACCTCTTCGAGTCTTCACTTTGACTCGCGACTCTGTCTCTCTACCTCGACCTCCCATTCGCGACTCTGTCTTCACTTTGATTCGTCGGAGTATCTCTCTTTTTTTGTTCTCTTCTTCTTTTGTCGGTGGCTCACCGAAGCTCATCAATTGAGGTAAGCCTCCTCCTTGCCTTTGGTTCTGAGTTCTGAGTTTTATCCTGAGTTTGTTATTTGGGTTTTTTCTATTTTGTTGATTGTTCTATTTTGTTCCTTCATTAGTATACTTCTGACTTCTTCATTTCAATGGATTAAAAATGTGCAGATTTTAAAATCGCTCAGTATTAAGCTCTTCGTTTCAATGGATTCTGTTGTAAGTTTCTTCTTCACTGTGGTTCACTTTTTGATTGGTTAGGACTTAATTAATTTGCATGAATTGAATGGAGAATTATTGTTCTAATTATCTGTCTCATTGAATGGAGAATTGTTGTTCTGGCTGCTGCATTATGCTATGTTTCTGCAACATTACACTAAAAATCAGTTATTTTTTTAAAATCATTTTTTATTTTAATAACCAGTTAAAAATCAGTTTTAAAATTTGCTAACTGAATAATAATCAGTTTTATCATGTAAAACTAATTTGATTAATTAATCAAGATAAAAAATTTTATTAACAAAAAAACTGGTTTAATTTTTGGATTAACCAAATCATGTACACCCCTATTTATAGATTATATGGAACTGTCTGATAATGATGAATGTGTTGGTGGAAGAGGTGATAAGAATGACTTAAAATAACACAATTGTGTTAAAAAAATCAACATAATTCTAAGCCAATTGTGTGTCTTTAATGAGACTCTAACACCACCTAGTGAGCCAATTGTGCATCCAAATACCAAGTCATCTAGACTCATACCCAACCCACACCATAGCCCATACTACAGCCCACACCACAGCCTACACCACAGCCCACTCTCAACATGCCCTTATCACAATTGATTTCATTGTCTCAACCAAATTCAATTACATCCACTCTCCCAATTCAGAAAAAACAAACACAAAAATTACACAATTTGTTTAGAAAAATTTCACTCCCAAACAAACAAAAAAATTTGGTGATTTCAAATTTAACACTTCAACAAAATCATAACAAGATTTGTAGGCAAGAAGACACCTCAAAAGCCAATTATTGGGATTGGTGGTAAATCATTCTATTCATATGAATTTGCAGAAGATAGTCTTTACAAATTACATCTATTACCTAATCTAGCACTAAATCTGAGGTAAAGCCATCTATAAAAAAAAGAAAGAAGTAAGCTGGCAATACTTTAAACAAGAAAAAAGACAAGGTTGCACAAGAAGAGATAACCCCTGATAACTCAAACTCCGAGAAGAATGGAGGATATGAATCCGATTAGCAGAGTTATGCTAAATCATATTTATACGTTATGCTAAATTATATTTGCTTGAGCTTATTTATTGTATTTTATTTAATTTAGTTTAATGTAATATATGATTTGTTAAAACATATTTTTTTGGAATCATTTTATTTATTTAGTTCAATGTACTCTATATTCTTTTGCTGAATCATATTTGTTTGAATTTATTTATTGTATTTTATTTACTTTAGTTTAATGTAATATATGATTTGGTAAAACATTTTGTTTAGAGTCATAATAAAACGGAAAGAGTACGCAAAGATAATAACATTGTGAAAGAATAATAATGAAAGAAAAGAAAAGATGAAAAATTTTTATTGATTGTTGATTGATTGAATTGTTCACTATGAAGGTAAAACTAAGTATATATAGAGCATTGGCCTATGAAAGATAAAAGTAAATAAAGATAAGATAAAGATAAGATAGAGATAAAGATAAAGATAACTATAAGATAAGATAAAGACTAAAATTATAATTGAATTTGTGTATTCTGTTAGGCTGAATTTGTGGGTCGTGAGACGTCTTTATTGTTGTCATGGGTTAAGGTAGAAGAATGATTTAATACGCCCCCGCAAGCTGGAGGATGAAAGATGTCAAGAATACTAAGCTTATTTAGATTAAGATGGAAGGGTTGAGGAGACAAAGGTTTGGTGAAGATGTCGGCTAGTTGCCCAGAAGAGAGAATTGGGAGAAGTTTCATCACTCCAGCTTGAGCTTTTTGTCGAACCAAGTGATCATCAACCTCTAAATATTTGGTCTGTTCATGAAAAACTGGGTTAGCAGCAATATGAAGAGCATTCTGATTGCCACAATATAAAACTGGTGGGCGAATAGGAGAGATGCGTAAAAATTGTAACACATTTAGTATCCATTGAAGTTCACAAGTTGTGTTGGCAAGTGCACGATATTCTGCTTCCGTGGATGAGCGGGCAACAGTGGTTTGTTTCTTGGTCTTCCAAGAGATTAAAGAACTGCCTAAGAAGAAACAATAACCTGTTAAAGATCGTCGAGTGTCAGGACATCCGGCCCAATCAGAGTCACTGAAGCCAAGAAGCTGAATTTCTGATTCCCTTGGAAAGAAAAGTCCTTTGCCGAGACTAGTTTTCAGATATCGTAACACATGCTTGGCAGCTTGAATATGAGATTCAATTGGAGATGCCATGAATTGACTTAATTGTTGAGTGGCATACATGATGTCCGGTCGAGTAGTGGTGAGATAGATAAGACGACCAACCAAACAGCGATATACAAAAGGTTCGGATAGCAGGGGACTTTTGTCTTGATATAGTCTTGAGGTACTATCCATTGGAACAGAAGCAGGTTTAGCACATAATAAACCAGAATCCTCCAAAAGATCAAGACAATATTTTTTCTGAGATAAGCAAATTTCCTTCTCTGATTGAGCAACCTCAATACCCAAAAAATATTTTAATGGGCCGAAGTCTTTAATTCAAAAGTGTTGGTGCAAAATAGACTTAATGGCAGCAAGTTCAGAAATGGAATTACCGGTGAGAACAATGTCGTCAACATAGACTAAAAGGATAGAAATTTGATCACCAATGAATTTAACAAATAGGCTATAATCAGATGAGGTCTGCTGATATCCCTGAGATAGTAAAAGATGAGAAAGTTTGTCATACCACATACGACTAGATTGTCGTAAACCATTCAGTAACTTTAGTAGCTTACAGCATTGATTCGGTTGAGGAAGAAGGAGAGGTTGTTGGAGAAAATAAAGAACTAGGTGGAGTTTGGTCAATGGGTATAGGTGAGAGTTCAACTGGAAGACTAACTGAATCTTGTTTTTGAGAAGGTGTGTTTGGCAATGTTGGGCTGAGTGTATGGAATTGGGCATTTTTTGTGACTAAGGGCAAGATCATTTCATAAAAAATTACGTTTCTAGAAATCTCAATTCTTTTATCTTCTAAAACATAAACAATATATCCTTTAAAACCACTTTGAAAGCCAATAAATACAACCTTTTTGGCTCTTGGATCAAATTTTGATCTATTTGTCATTAGGGTAGAAACAAAACATCAGCATCCAAAAACTTTAAGGTCATGATAATTTGGTGGATGATTGAATAAAATATCAAATGGTGTTTTAAAATTAATTGCGGATGATAGAACTCTGTTAAGTAAATAAACAACATGTCTAACAGCATAAGACCAAAAAGATGATGGTAAATTAGATTAAAACATAAGAGCACGAGTTATATTCAAAATATGTTGATGCTTGCGTTCTACCTTTCCATTTTGTTGAGGAGTTTCAACACAACTACGTTGATGAATAATGCCCTTTAAAGCATAAAAATCAGGTAAAATAAATTCTGGTCCATTATCGGAACGAATAGTTTTGACTTTGGAGTTCAATTGTGTTTCAATTAAAGTAATAAAATTTTTTATTTGATTTTGCATTTCTCCTTTTGATTTTAATAAAGTAACCCATGTAAAGCGGCTAAAATCATCAACAATAGTAAAAAAATATTTATGATTATGAATAGAATTTTGTCAAAACGGACCCCAAATATCAAAATGTAATAAATCAAAACTTGCATCGGCTCTGTTAAAACTTTGAGAAAATGAAAGTTTTTTCTCTTAGAAAGATGACAAATGTCACAAGTCTCATCATGATGCATAGAGATAAAAGGAAATTGTTTATGTAAATGATTAAGCCTTTGCCCATAAAGGTGTCCTAAACGAAAATGCCATATATTAGAAGGTGTAATGAGTGGAGATTGGATGGAATTTATGGAGTGTGCAGTGGATGAATTTTTACGAAATTGGGTTCAAAGACATATAATCCCTCTCTCATTCTGGCCAAATCAATCGTCCCCAAATTGTTGCTCTGTAAGGTGCAAGAAGAAGATAAAAAAGTGAGTTCACATGTGAGTGCTGAAGTAATTTTTGAAACAGAGATAATATTAAAGTTGAAATGAGGTAAATAAAGAACAACATGAAGAACCAATGATGGTGAAAATTGAACGATGCCTTTATAAGAAACAGTAGTTTGAGAAACATTTGGTAAATGAACAATAATAGGAGAAATTTGTGTGTAAGAAATAAACCAAGATAAATTTGATGCAATGTGATCTGTGGCACCAGAATCAATGATCCAAGTATTCAAGAATGAATCTCGATTTGAAAAATTGTTAACAGTAGAAAAAGTATTGAAAGAACAAAGATAATGAGTAGTTGGACTTGAAAAAAGCTCAAGTTGGTTTGAAGGACGAGCTTCTTCATTGAAAGGAAGTGCCGTGAAAGAAAAGTGTTAGGCTGACGAAAGGTCCAAAAGAGGCTCCGGATGAAGTTGCTGATGTGCCCTTTCTCCTTGATCCATGGATGTCAGCAGAGCTCAAGAGGAGCTCTGATACCATAATAAAACGGAAAGAGTACGCAAAGATAATAACATTGTAAAAGAATGATAATGAAAGAAAAGAAAAGATGAAGAAATTTTATTGATTGTTGATTGATTGAATTATTCACTATGAAGGTAAAACTAAGTATATATAGAGCATTGGCCTATGAAAGATAAAAGTAAATAAAGATAAGATAAAGATAAGATAGAGATAAAGATAAAGATAACTATAAGATAAGATAGAGACTAAAATTATAATTGAATTTGTGTATTCTGTTGGGCTGAATTTGCCGTGAGACGTCTTTATTGTTGTCATGGGCTAAGGTGGAAGAGTGATTTAATAAGTCATTTTATTTATTTAAGGGTAGTGCTAGGTAGCCAAAGAGTAATTACAATATAGAAATGTTACCAAAAAATTTTCATTCTCTTGATAAACAAGTGATATACACCTCTTTATCACACACTCTCATTTTTATTTACATTTATTCTGCGTGGTTAGAGTCATTAATGTTCTTTCTAAAATTAGTTTCAGTTTCTCTCAAATCAAATCCCTAACATCCCTCAATCACATTATTACTCATTAAAATGCAATTTCTCTGCAAAAATTATGGAGGTTAAATTAAAAAATTTTAACAACTTTCACTATACAACTCATATTTTACATATAGACTATTAGAAAATAAAAAATAAAATATAAAATATAAAAAAATAAAAAATAAATTTTTAGAAATAATTATTAACTTGTTATATTAAATCAATAAATAAGTATACATATGAATATTAAATAAAAATATTAATAATTAACATTATGACTTATTAGTGCACATGAGATAATTTGAAGAATACAATAAGACGCATAGTTTAAAATTTGGTAATATTAATTATAAAAATTTATTAATTATAGATATCATAAGTATAAAATTATGAATATTATGTGCACAAAATTATAGATGTTATTAATATGAAATTATGGATGTTATGTGTATAAATTTATGGATGTTATGAGTAAATTTATCAATTAAATAAATTAATTTAAGAATTTGACATTTTTTAAATTTAATTATGATAAAATTTAAACATTTGTAGTAACTTGATAGTTACTTATGCAATAACTAAAAAATGATGTGTATGGATGTAATGTCTAATAAATATGAATTTAATTTTTAGATGTTAGTTGTATGTAATTATAGATGTTATGTATATGAACTTATGAATGTTATGTGTATGAACTTAGTTAGTACAGTATAATTATAAATGCACATAAAAACACAAAAAAATTATATCAGTTTATTAACTTACCTCATCAAAGTTAATGTGGTTATATTTTCGAAGATTGGTTAACTGACAACAATTTTATTGAGTGAGTCGTCTGTTGTTCAAATTATTCTTCAGTTCCTTCTGACATAAGTACTGTGTTAAGGTTGATTTCAAATGTCATACTATTTGTAATAATAAAAATGATTTTTTGTAAATTTCCTTGGCCTATCCCAATTATGCTTGTAATTGAACTAGAATGGTATTTGTTAACTTCTAACCTATACGACCTACAATTCATGATCCTCGTAACAATAATAAAGGTATTAAACAAGACTTTCACGTTTTCTAATTCCTGAAATGATAATAAATGAATTAAAGGAAATAAAAATTAAAGTCAATTGCAATTATTTAATGTAATTGATATTATAATTACCGTTTTTAAATATAATTATTAATTTTTATTGTATTTTTATATATAAAAATCAAATTATAAAAAAAAATATTAAGTATTGATTACAATAGTGCCTAATAAAAAGGGATATAATTTTATAATTAATATCATTAATAAGTAGATTTGATAAGAACGGTGATAAGTAAAATGATAAGAGAGTGGAGTAAAAAATAAAACTATTATTAAGTGATATAAATGAAGTAAAATATAAAAAATTTTAGCTAATTATAGTTGAAAAATTTTGGTTACCAAACTTTTTTCTTTATTTAATTTAGTGTACTCTATGTTGTACCAAGCAGAATCTTCTACCAGGATAAAACATATTTTCTTTTTAAAACATGCACGCTTCTACCACCAAGCTGAAATGTTTTTCGTTAATTAATATACAAATTATGATACATATAACATATTTTCTTTTCACTTATATTCAATTTATTTTAATTTCAAAGTCACTCATTTTTAAATCAATTACATTTTATTTAACTATAAATTTTATTAAATATATACAAATTAAAAAGATAAACAAAAAATTTAATTAATTACAATTTATTTTTTCTTTATGATTATATGATATCAATTAATATTAATTTTTTAATATATTATTTTATTTTTTGTCTTCATATAAGGTTGATAGTTGAAAATTGTTAGATGATATTTAATTAAACTAGTCAAATAATTAAATTTTATATAATTATTTAATTATACTGAGTTAACCGGTTCGACCAGTGACCCACCGGTTGAACTAGTGACCCAATGACCTAATAACCTCACCGGTTCAATCACCAGTTCGATTCTGACAACTATGGGTATTCAAGAGATAAGCCAGTAACTTTAATTTTATTAACTCAATAGTCAATACCATCAATAAGAAAATGAGGTTTACTTATTCAAACTTAGACTTCAAACTCTTTAAAAGAGCGGATTATATAACCGACAACCGAATACATCAACAATTTTAAGAATCGGACAACCAAGTAGAAGCTTCTCAAAGTCAACACGCATCACCCTACTCGTCTTTAGATTATTGAAGGAAGCAAGTGAATAGTATTGAATCAATCACTCTCAGAAGTTTAAAAATTTAAAATTTTGCTAGTTTGTTTTGCATTTGTATATATATACATAAGTCATTTTTTTCTATTTTTAATCGAATAAAAAATACAGTATTCTCTTAATTTTATTGCGTACTCCCTCGATTTTGTAATGGAAAGAAAGTTCACAAAAAGGAAATGTCTGACCTTAACCAACTCAATAGCAAATAGCTTTTTTCAAAATGGTCCCTCAGATTGAGCCCTCGCACCAATGTTACCTCTGACTTTCAAAATGTTCTAATTACACCCTTCAAATTGACATCCGTGCGAAATTCTGGTTCTTCCACCCATTTCCGACGTCACTCAGCAGCCGGAGGGTACTTCCATTGTTTGTTAAGAAGAGGACGGTACTACCTACCGCAAGGTTTCTTCTTCTACTTCTCTTCCTCTCAGATCTACTTACTCTTTCTTGCTTGCTTTGTTGATCCGCTTTCTAATCTTGCTAAAAAGTTGATTTGATCTTGGAGGCTTGCGATCTAACTAGCTTTTGTAGTGTTAATTTGAGATCAGGTGTCATTGTGATAGTTCTAGATGATTGATTATGTTCCGTTAGTTTCACCCTAAAAATCTTGATTGAAATCTGTATTTTGATGACAGAGATGCAAGAGGCCGCAAGGTGAGATTGGAGGAACTCCAGCAAACATGAGTGGTTGTTCTTCACTACAGCCAAGCCCACAGTCATCAGCGTTCCCAAGCCCTGTTCCTTCCTACCATGCTAGCCCAACTTCCTCATCATTTCACAGCCCCTCTCGCATTGATCCCAACCTTCAAAACCCATCTTCATTCCTCCTACCATTCATTCATAACATCACCTCCATCCCCACAAACCTTCCTCCTCTTAGAATATACAATAGTGCTCTTGTTGCCCCTCCTCTTTCTTCCCCAACCTCCAGGGGTTCTTAAAAGAAGGGGGATTTCAAATCCCTCTCCAATGTCTCCTCTCTTAATTCGTTCCGCCATCCTCTCTTCACGGTATCCACCCCATCCAACCCCTCCCGCTGCCACCAATTGGCTACTTCCACCATTTCTGAGTGTGATGAATCTGATGCTTCCACTGTGGACTACGGTAGCTGGGTTAGTTTTCAGACAATGACTGCTTCGGCAGCTTCTCCATCGCCTACCTTTAACATTGGGAAACCAGCAATGCAACAGATCACTCCCCATGGTTCCATGGATATGAATGAAGGCATGCAATGGGGCCAGGCTGAAGAGAGAGAAAGACCATCGGATTTTGACTTTGAGAATGGTAGAATGAAGCCATGGGAGGGTGAGAGGATACTGAGGTGGGAGTGGATGAGTTGGAACTTACTCTAGGCCGTGGAAAGGCCCGATGTTGAAAACAATGTTTAGGGCTACCTGTAGGGAAAACGGCGTCGTTTAAGGCTACCTGCGTGGACCACAAACTGCCAGCTCAGCACTCCGACTGCTGAGTCACGCCGGAAATGGATAGAAGGATCAAGAATAACGTTGGTGCATGGGTTCAATCTGTAGGATCATTTTGGAGATTTACTCCAAATAGCTTTGGCTATTAAGCAACTTATTAAATGGTAATATACAAAGAATACTACAAAAAAATTAGGTCTTTTATACACAAAAATATGTAAACGGATATGTATCTTTTGTATTAGCAGCTATAATTTTTTTTATCATTTTTAATTTAAATCTGTTTTTTTATTTGAGGCCATGGAAGCACTTGATGTGCTCCCGGCCAAAATCCTATTCCAGAAACAACAATAATGGTCAATTAGAGGGTGAAGTAACTCAGGCTTTTTCTTTCCTTTTCAATCTAATAAGATTGTTTTTTGTTTTATATATTTTTTCTGTTATAATTGTATTTAATTATTTAAGTTTTATGCAAATTAACCATTATTGAATACTCCATTGTACAAATACAAAAGAGAAAGTATTGTATGCTTTCTATTTTAAAACAAAAGTTTCAATGTAACCTATTTTTAAATTGTTAATTGGTGTGAAAAATAAATGAGCACTATTAATGTTCTGAGAAGTAATGTACTCTAATTTTTTTTTGTGACTAGTCGGATAATGTACTCTAATTTAATATAGAATAAAGTACTATTTTTATTTTTAATTAATAGAGTTTAGAACATTATTTATATTTTGACAGCATCACTTATGAATAACAACATAACATAATACTCCATAGCATTTTTTTTCATAGCAATTTTTTGTTTGCTTACAAATTTTTATTTTTTTTCAAACAATATCAATGCTCCTTTATTTTTTACACCAAATAATATCTCAAATATATTTTACATTTATGTCATTTATAGTCTTTATTTATCTTGCCTGCGCATGCCGAATATCTTGCTAGTCTTTATAAAAGTAGTCACTTTTTTATTCATTTATTTTGGATTTCTTTAATTATGTATAAATTTAAGTGATAGTTAACATTAATCAAGAAATATGTTAATTAAGAGTGTAATTTTTTAATGTATTTTCTTTATAATTTATTTATATTCATGCTTAAAAATATTAAATAGTTCTTTTTAATTTTTTCTAGATGAAAGCTATAAGTTGTTAGATTTTTTTTTTACATCTAATTTTACTTCTTAATTGAAAAAAAAAAAGAAAAAAAAACGATAATACTTTTCTTGTAATATCTAGCTCAAGGTTAAGTACTGGTTGACCCGGTTTAATGAAATTGTTGTCAGACTTAGAGGAACTTTGAGTGGTTAGGAGATCTTGTAAAGAAATCAGTGTGTTAATTGAAGGTTAAATGATTACTTGAGAAAGTAAAATGGAGTCCATAGGAAAATGTTGGGCGATGTTGACATGTCCAAGAAGTAATGAGTGAGGTCATAAAAGAAAAACAAAAAACAGAACATGAATTTGGTTTGTCTTGGTTAGAGGCAAAAATAAGAAAGAAGCTTGTCCCCACACAAAAGTCAAAACCCCTCAATTTCTTCTCTAGCTTAGTTAGGACTTGGAAGTTTGTTAATGGCTAATACTAATAATCTCTCTTTCTGGATGTAGGGAACTAACTCTATTAAGGAGAGGTTGCCCTTCCATAACTTATAAAAATAATAGATGAATACAAAATACATATCTTGAGGAAAACATGCACAAATTTTCAGCTCCTGCTGGATGCTATATCAGACAGAACGATGGAATGTTGCTGCAGCTCAGAAACCTTAGAAAGAACAAAAGCATTGTGCTACAACTCAATTTACTGCAAGATGCACAAGACGTCTGAAATACAGTTAAACAACTGAGGTTAGATTGATGTTAGTTAGTATTACTAAGTTACAAACCATAAAAAAAGATTCAAATATTTTTACTGGTATACAAAACTTGTGATCAGGCATTTCATTTTGTTTTTTGCCTCTTTATTCTCTCAAGGGCACCAAGCCGACTCTCATTATCTTGATCTTTAGTACCATCCGCTTCTCCATTCATTCCACTCTCATCTCTACCTCGAACCAAACTGCCAAAAACAGCAGAAGGGACATCCTTTTGTGCAATTTCAACCTTTTCCTCATCATCAGAGTCACTTTCTTCTGGTAACTCAATATCCTCGTGATTCGCACTGACTCTTAACCCTCCATCAGTTTGTGATTCCACTCCAGCACTCACAAACCCTACTTTTCTCTCTTTGGTCGCTGTATCGTTTGTTGCTGGGGCTAGTTGCCTTTCTAAAGCAGCCATTTCATCCTCAGGGACCCCAGCCTGTTTCAACTTGTCTTTGGCTTCATCAAGATTCACAGTCTGATCCTTTTGCATCAGATACTCTGGCAATATGAAATGTGTCTGCAGAAACAATAGAAGTAATGGTTAACAAAAATAAAACATACAATGTTACAGACTTACATGGTAAGCCAAAAGGAAAAAGACTAGGTTACCTGGCTGTAGCTTGCAGAGACACTTCGTTTAATGCGAAGCATCTCTCTAAAGGTATCTTCGTTTCCATGCTGAACTTCAAATTCATGCCACTTTTCCCAGAATTCCGGATCTGATCGTGGATTGGCAAACTGAGAGGCATGTCCATATATTGCACGTGCTCGATCTATTTCTCCCAAGCTTTTCTCCAGCTCAGCAAACTTTAGGCACATAGTTTTGACATCTTTGTCCGGAAGACCGGATTGAATTGCCAGCTCATAGATCTGCCTAGTTTTGGGTACACCAAATATCTCAGATGCACGAGCAATGTATATTTCGTACATGCTTAACTTCTCATCATTAGGAACAGCCTTAGTTGCTTCATCGTACACTTTCATGGCTCGCTTGGCTAGTCCATAGTCCTCCTCCAGCTTAGCATATTGCAGGTAAAGAGGCTTCACTTGATCAGCCGGAGCCTGTTAGGTAACATACACCCAAAATTTGGATTAGCTAGGCATCATATATATTGTCCTCGGCATTAAACAGCCATATTTGACAAAAACAAACAGATTATTAGAATAAAACATTGAATAATGAAATTAAAAGAAGATTAGCAACAATGATCCTTGACAAACTAGAAACAACTTCCATACAACTAAATGTGAAGACAACACAAGCTAACGGTAAAAGTTACTCTAATCCATTAAACATTTAAATACAATAATACTATAATACTATATAAACATAAATTGCATAAATAGGTGCAGTACATAATAGTATTGTATATGCAGGGAAGATTGACTTTCTAAACAAATTTCCCGTCTGAGAATCTCCCACATAAGCAGTTATCAATTTCTGCAATGATAAGGTTTATACTTTATAGACACCAGCGATTCTCCAGGGAATCTACATAATCCTGAGTTTAACCTCCTAATTCTATCTAATCCCGTTATGGTAAAGTAGAAATTATATTGAGAAGATTGATAATTACAGAAAGCTAGGAGGATAACAGATTTTCTGTACAAGAAAAAAAAAAAGATGAATCTCAATAGTGTGTGGCTTTCTAATCTCTCAACATATCAGAGATAGAAAGTCCTCTAGAAAAACATCTTTGTCTAAAATCTGTCTAAATACCAGAAAGTGAGATGCTATTGTATACATTGGAACACTAACACAAAAATCCTGGATAGGGGAATTATGTAAAGGGGGATAACTGATAAAGATAACGAAAAGTAAACCCAACAAAAAAAGGAAAAATAAACATCCAATGGTCCTCCAAGAATCAGAAGCAAGGGCCCCTTAGGCAGTACCTTCAAGGAAACCAAAGACTTAAAGGTAGTATAACACCATGGGGCCTCCAAATTTGTTGACAATAGGCCCTGTTCTACATAAGCTAAAGTCTAAGGCCGCAATTGTACTGCTATAATAAATATAAATATCAAACTTTCAACAAGCACAACTTCAAATATCACAAAACTATAACTATTCTTCTCGCACTAAATGGAGCCAGCTACATAGATTACATAATGCCCTATCATAAGCTAAGAAATAATCAAACCATCAAAAATGTAAAAGAGATCCATGCTGAAGCCTATCACCAAAGGAATGCCTCCCTAATATCTTTCCTATCCCCATTTTTATGACAAAGCTCATTGGACACACATTCTTTTAATAATTCTCCTTGGTTCCTATCAACCTCTAAGATTTCATAATAGACAAGTCCAATGCCTCAAACATAGAAACTTCAATCCTAAATTCCTAATGTCCTTTATTTTACGTATATAGGCCAAAATATGGTTTAAATTCGTTTTAACCTAAGCAGAACGAGAAGTATAACCCCCCCCCCCCCCTTTATTTTTCTCCAAAAAAAAAATTTGCAGTATCTTCATTCTATTTGATCAGGTAAAGAGTAGTTGTATCCCAAATGGTAGAATGACCATTAAAACCCTAAAAGAGTAAATCACCAAGTGACCCTACACCATCAAAATTCACTCTTTCTGCTTGGAGGATGACTATATTCTTGCACAGTAAACCTTAATTATAAGTATCATACAAGCTTAATCACATTACTTAGTACCCTTTTATAATAAAAAACACATAGCACACACATATTAGCATTAATCTACACTATTATTAACCTTCTACACCAAATAAAAGTAAAACATCTAGTCTTATCACATAAAACTTGTCTAAAAAATCTATCATTGAACGTGTGAATAGTGCTCCAACCAAATAACTAACCTACAATTAATCTGCATCAACATGACAACTTGAAAGTTCATAGCACACACATATTAGCTTTAATCTACACTATTTTTAACCTTTTACACCAAATAAAAGTAAAACATCTAATCTTATCCCATAAAATTTGGCTAAAAAATCTATCATTTAACATGTGAACAGTGCTCCAACCAAATAACTAACCGACAATTAATCTGCATCAACATGACAACTTGAGCGTTTCATGTAGAAGTAACCAACGTTCTATACATTCAAGTTGCATAATGTAAATTATAGGCATACAGAATTCAAAGAAACACTAACTTAAGCAGACAACTAATAGTGGGCCATTTAAGGAAACAAGTAAAGAGGTTTTTTGTATTTTTGATAAATTTGAAACATAATCCAGCTCCCATATCATCATCACAAAACTTGTAAAGAACAAATAATTTAACAACACTTGGGTTTCCACACAAAAAAATTTTACTTACCGTTTCAACTGCATTCTCAAACAGCTCTCTTGCTCTCTCCAATTTTGTCTTTCCATATCTCTTCACAAATTTAGACAGATATGTGACCCATATGTCTTTCACATGTGGATACTTGAATATCTTCACCCCTCTTTCATACACTTTAAAAGCATCTTCAAAGTATTTATGCTCCTGTATGCATCAGTGTAACAAATTATAAATATCAATCCAAATCACAAGAAATCATGGAAAATAAATAAGCAAATAAGTATTAAACACAGTCTTTGCTCCATACCTCCAGAAAGTAGGCATAATTAATAATTATTTGTGGTGTGGCTATTCGTAAATCTAATATCCGCTCATAAACAGCCCGGGTAGACTCCAAAGTACCTAGACTCTCCTCCAAATCGACATAAAAGGTCCACAATCTCAAAGATTTATGCAACTTCATCTGAACTGGTTCATTCCCATCAGCAGCCACTAAAAGTAAAACATAAGGAAAAAACATAGAACTTAGTTCATTTCCCTCGACAAACACAATTGATATCAAACTACTAGAATGGAAGTACAATGTATTAAGCAACATCAATTCAAGAATACCTCTTCGTTTGACTTCAACTGATGGTTCTGCTGTAGCCCGCCTCATAAGATCAAGTGCTCCTTTAAAATTCTTATGTCTCAACTCCATTTCTGCCCACTCACACCAGACACTAGCCAGATTATCCACAGTTTTATAATTCACTTGTACTGCTTTGTCAAATATGACCCGGGCATTGGCAAGATCTTTATGATGTTCATACAGCTTGGCGAAGGCAACCCACAAAGTATGAGGCTTTCCCACTGCCTTCATGGGATCAATCGTCCTGACAGCCTCGGTATAAGTCAGTATCTGCCTCGTAGGATTACCCTCAAAAAGCTTCACCCTCCGATGCCACTGCTCCACATTGTGAGGATTCTGGCGCAATAGCACACTGTTAGCCAACTCCGGCCTCCTTTCCATAAGGTAATCAAAACGTGCCAACCTCAAGTCTATGTCATTCTTGTCATTCAACCAAAACCCACGTAAGATCTTCCTCTCAAAATCCTCCCCTTTAAACCGAACATCCTCCTCTTCCCCATCCCCAAAACCGTTTTCTTCACCATTATCTTCTTCCTCCTCGTCACTCATTCCCATCTCCTCCATCTTGTAAGCAAGCATGCTCTCCTCAAACTGTGAATACGAATCGAAAATCACACCGAAATCCCTAACAGTCACAACAGTTGACATCCCTTCCTCGAACACATCCCTCGCCTTCTCGTGCAGACCCCTCCTAATATAATACTCGGCCAACGAAGTCCACAACCTGCCAACCTCATCAGTGAACTTCCTAATCCCACCCCTAATTATGGCATCTACATTTAACCCCGAGACCTCATTAGCATGCCTAGTGAGCAATTCACACAACTCCAACCACAATCTATGCCTAGTCTTCCCCTTAATCGAGAAAAACGTGCCATCATTCAAAACCGAAGCCAACCTTTCAGCAGCCTCCTGCCACAAGCAAGAATTCACCAAAAACTCAATAAAATCCTCAATATGGGAAGGATCATACTTCAAGTACCTACGATAAACCCGAAGAGAAGTCTCTATTGGTACACCCCTCTGACTCACGAAAACCAAATAGGGTTCCCAGATCCTATCATGCTGAGTGACCGGCAAAGCGCAAAGAGCTCGATCGAAGGTTCTCCTGGTTCTTGTAAGAAGCTTCTGGTGGGTTAGGGTTTGGAGGTACATGATCCAGATTCGAGGCATCTTGTGCATAGTGACGAGAGCACGCTCGAAAGTGTTGTTGAGTGTGTCGTACTGAGAGTGAGTGACTGGGAGGTTTCGAACGAGATCGAGCCGCTCGCGGAGGTAAGCGTGCCAGAGCTTGTAGGAACCTGGAAGGGCTTTGAGAGCGCGTTCGTAAATGACGAAACGTTTCTTGAAGGGAGATTCGGAACGAGCAATTAGGTATCGCCACCATAGCTTGAGGCTGAAAGGGTTTCGGAGAATCTCTTCCTCGTACAGAAGGTCGTCTTGGGAAGGGTACAGGTCCTGAGAAATTGACGATGATGAAGGCATCACGGCGGAGGAGAATTTGGATACGGAAGCTTATCAATCTAAGAACAGCAGCAGCAGAAGAAGTGTGATGAGAAGATGTAGACTAGTAACGACTGTGCACTGTCAGTGATAAAAAATAAAAATTGCATAGTTTTTATTAAAATAATTTTTACCATATATAATTTTAAGACTTAATGTAATCCATCAGTATTTGTTTGGATGCCATTAAGATTAACACAATTTTAAGACTTAATATAATCCATATCAAAATAATTTCGTTAACTAAGATTAACAAAATTTTCAAAACAATTTTAACAAGGTCAACACAAAAATTAACATGCTTTAACAAAGATTAACAAAGTTTTCAACCCAATTTTAACAAGCTCAGCACAATAACAAGAGTTAATCAACCAAGAACTAGTCAGTAACAGTTAAAATTTATTTTCAAGGAGTGAGCAAAGCTAATCAACCAAGAACAAGCAAGGAAGAACAGTGAATCAGTATCAATTTATCGTCAAGCAGTAAGCCAGTAACAAAATTAATCAACTAAGAGCAAGCAAGAACAAGCCAGTAACAGAGTTAAAATTTGTTATGAAGCAGTGAGCAAAGCCAATCAACCAAGAACAAAGCACTGAACAATTCTAGTGCATCCTGGCGTTACCTTCGGCGAGGGCAGGGAGCAGAGATTTGAGGGAGATCGACGGACGACAGGAAGCTGGCGACGAACACTGGCGAGCCGGCGACGAGCGAAGAGATGCGGAGCAGGACTTGGAGACACTGGCGTTGGGCGAACGAAGGGAGGGCCTTCGAGAACAACGAACCAGGAGGATTGGCGAACGACCACCAAGAACCAGGCGGCGACGGTGAGATGAACGGCGGCGCTATGGAGGCTAGGGTTTTCAAGGAAGAGCTGAGATGGAACTATGGAGGCTAGTGGTTTCTGCGTGACAGCGTGAGAGTGAAAGGGGAGAGACTGGTTTCTGGGTTTGAATTCAGAAACCCTTTTGATGAAAAAGCAAAACGGCGTCGTTTAAAGGAACCGGTCGGTTTTCAGAACCATCATCAACAGTGACAACTCCACCGAAAATGTGCAAGAATGGCTAAGCACTGGGGAAGCCAAGACCGAAAACAACAAGGGTAAAATGGGTACATCATATCGTTTCATGATGAGATAAAATTAATTTTTTTTTTATTTCAAGTAATTTAAGACTTCTTTTTTGCGGCTGATTAATTTAGGAATTTACTGTATATTGTATCAGTTAGGTTACACATTTATGTAATTTTTCATCTAAATCTATTCAATTTGGTTCAATATCAAAAAAATCTAATAACATTAAATGAGCGTGTATCACGTCCCAAACCTCCGAAATTCACGCTTTTGTTATGAAACAATACTCTTTCTTCAATCTTAAAATTGCTATTCGAGAACTTTGAATCTCTCTCAAAATTTCTCAAACTTGTGTTTCCTGCCGAAATTGATTTTAATGCAGAATCGCGCGAAGATTTCAAAAAAAAAAGAAAAAAAAACAAAAACAAGAACAGAGATGATGAAAGGTATATGATAAAAGCTACTGTTGATTTAAAATTATTATAGTTTAATTTATGTATAATTTGAATTAATTTTTTTATTTTAAATTATCATTTATTATCAAACGTTATAAAATTTAAATTAATTTTGATTTGAGGTGGAAACCTGGCCCTGGTCGGTCATACAATTAATTGGCCTGAGTCTGGCTTGCAGCGTGTTATAAGCTCTTTATAAAATATTAGGTCTGACCTTTTATTCAGCTTGGCCTGGCTTGAAATCTGTTAAAAGGTCTGATAATTTTTTTTATAAAAATAAAAATGTTATTTAAAAAATTATTTTTTAATAAAAATATTTATATGTAATATGTCCTATATTTAATATTTATAAAAAAATTTAAACTTTTAACGTATTTAAAATATACAAAAATATTTATAATAAAATATAATAGATTTAAAATATCTCATAATTTTGTTATAATAAATAATTATTTATATATTTAATTATATTTTAACAGACCTAAACAGACCTGACAGGCCAATAAAACTAATTAGTAAACTTGAACTTGGCCTATTAACATATTAAAGTTTTTAAAATAACTTAGACCTGTACCTATTTTGTAATAGGCCAGACCAGACCAAGCCAAAGGCCAGACCAGACCAAGCCAAACACAAGCCATGCTGCAAGTCCTGACAAGCCGCCTAACCTTTTTTCACCCCTAATTTTGATATGCTACTAGACAAAATTTTAAACTTCTTAATCAATTAAATTTAATTTATATTATTATTCAATTAAATTATAAAATAATAATTAAACACAATTATGTATATTAAAAGAGTATAATTTTTTTTGTATCTTTTCTGTTGAATAATAATATTATTAAATCGGCTATAAATTGGCAAATTAAATAAATATATTATACAATATTTTTTACAGATTAACTTCTAAGTTTAATATTAATTTATATATTATCTAATATATCCCTAAACAATATATATAACATTTTAAATCTATACGTGAGTCTTAATCTTGTTAGATCATATTCACGAGTTTGTAAATTTACTTGTAATTTGATCCAAACTAGCTTCGAATTTGATCTAATTACCACCCATTCGGGATCAAATTTTCAGGTTGATCGAAATCTGAATTTATCATCACCCCTACTCGAAAACTAATTTTTTATTCATCCTTTTAATTCTTATTTCTAAATAAAGAAAGTTCCATTTTTTGTTATCTTCTTTTCTAAATAAAGCATCTTCTCGTGCAGTGTTATCGGTTGTTTTAGATACAAAATATCATTTGTGCAATTGTGCTGTGTTCTTTTTTTTTTTCGGCTTCTGGTTTTTGGTCCCTAATAGTGTACTAGGATAAAGCAAGAAATGTACAAAGAATCAAGATTGAAGAGTCTATAACATTGTACTAAACTATCCTCTCAAATGAAGTACATATAAAAATATATTGCTCATAAATGTGTGTTCTTTCTAGAAAACAAAAGTCAAAGTCCCCACCCCACTATCACTATAACTATCTCCAAAAGGCAACAGAAAAAGGAATGAGTAACCCACACTCAACATCAGTAGGATCAAAGAACATTGAAGAAACGGCCATAAACTGTAAATATGTACCAAGTTGAGGGAGTATCCTATTAAAACCTTAGATTAAGAGTAAACATAGACATCATGACACGCAGAAACTACGAACTGTAGAAAGAACAAGACTAATTCTTGTCCCAGCTCTTCAGCTTAATGTCAATTATCCACTTTTGCATGCTTGAGAGAGACCATGCAAGCCTGAAAAAATTAGTGAAATGAAAGCCAGCATTTAAACTAATACTTACCTGAACTACTGGCTTTCTCCTCTTACTTCATTGCACAAGGGGTCAATCTCCTGCCATATTCGGAGGAGCAAGTGAACTCATAAAAGACAAAAGACAGAGAGACAAGTATAAAAATCACAAATTAAACTAAAAAACATGCCTTATGATTGGTTTTTGCACAGCATCCGAGTTGATGCTTCCTTTAGAATTAAGAACCATCCCTGGCATTTGACTTGGCTTCACAATAAAGCCCCCAAAAAGAAAAACACAAAATACAAGTAAATTGGTCAGTGCTCAATGTAGTCCATCATATGAAATACAGAAATAGGAAGTTCACGACATTTAAGTAATAATGGTAACATAGAAAGGCAGAAAGCAGTTGATGAATGCACTAGCACATTAATTCTTAAAACTAAGATGGCACAACAACTAATTATAGTAATATCAAAAAACTAAGAGTTGATAATGATTGGACTAATGAGAAATTGATAAAGCTATAGGGAATTGAAAGCCAAAACCTCCAAATGTTGTTGTAGCTCATTTTGTAATACTTCATTTCCTCTAGCCACTTCATTTTCCACAAGTGGGACAGAATGTATCCCACACGCCGTATCATGAAACCTGCCCCTGATCGTCCCGTCAACACCCTTGTGATCTTCAACTGAAACTGCTATTTGTGTAGACCCAACATCTTCACAGGAACCACCATCACTTGTAAGAGAGGTAACCACACTAGAATTTGAGGCACACTCAGTGTCAGATTCAGGAGACTTTGTCCTCTCAATCATATCATGGCCACTATTGTGCATATCAGCAGTTAAACCACTAAAACCCATGCTCAACCTGCTTCTGGCGAAGCTATCCATCGGAACACTAAATTGTTTTTTCACTACAATATCCTGTTTCACACCCACCTTATCAACATACTTCCTTTTTGGGTTTCTTTCACAATGTTCAGTTCCAGAGATATCCTCATGAGATGATTTATGAGGATTGTCCAGTTGGCCAGTTGGCCTTGACTGTCGAGATCGTTTATAACCCTCAGGAAACACGTAGGATGGGATTTGCCTTCTACGAACATGAGAAACATAAATGTCCATCCCCGGCTTCCAGAACATGTACATATTAACTGAATGTCGAAACTCATCAACAGTCCCACGTATATCAAATTGCTGACCTTCTTGAACAATCTCCCCTGACTTCCGTTGCAATCCCATGAAGAAAGCAGAATGTGCACACTGCCTTGACATATCCATATACTCATAAGGATAGGGATGACATTGCAACTTCCCAAAAGTATCACGCTCAATCTGTCAATAAAATCCAAATGAATTTAATGAGAGACACAGAAATCAAGTTGATGTTCTCCACCGAAAATTACTCAACATGGCAACCCCTTCAAAACATTCCTCATTTGACCATCATAAATAAGTAGACATACCATTAAAGTTAGTTGTCGAAGGCGTGATTCCACCCAACCTTTCCAAGCACGTAAGTCATCAACATCAGCAGCAACTATGTCTACTTGCAAGTAGTTTTTATAGCTTTCAAAGAAAGCATAGGGCTCAAATAGAGCAGTCCATTGAGCCTTATTCAATTCAACTTCCTATTTTTTTTTTTTTTAACAAAAGCAAAGTCATTATTTATAGCTTAAAATCTAAGACTTCTGAAAAACTCAAGAACATAACAACTAACAAGTATTACCCCACATATCTTGTTGCTATATTGAAACTGCTCCATCATAACACGAAGGGTGCTTGTAGAAACATTATAACTAGAATTCATACAAGGATAAGCAGGAGTAATGATTGGCATATGATGGGTTCGATCACGAGGATTTTTACGAGGATCCCAAACAGAAAACCCCAGCTCATTCTCCTCTATAGGACATAACATGACAGGATTTGGCCACCGCCACTGTGTATACACCCTAAAGAATCGAGAGACAAGCATGCTTGGAATTGCATTTGGATATAATTGGCACACTCGAGCCACAAGAAGGGCCAAGTTAACACCGCCAAGAAAACCAGTAACCTGAAATAAGTATGCAAAAGTAAATACAGAAATAATAAACAAATACCACTGAGCCACTAATCAGATTTCTGGAGAATCAAATCTAACATGACATAAAATGATTAATGAAATGCAACCAATAAAGTATAACTCACATTGGAATAGACACCTCTCCTTTTCGCCCAAAACTTTAGGCAACGAAGTGTTGTTCGAAAATTCTTTGGTTCCGCCAGGAAAAAAAAATAGCATGTCAGAATTTTTATGGTGCACAACAAGTTATGGGAAATGTGTGATTTGAAACAATAAAAAATAATAACCCTAAAAAATACCTGAACATTTGGAACAAGCTTAAGAATTTGATCCGCAACCCTGCAGCCATTTAAACTTCGTACTGTTGGCTCATCAATGTTTTGTAGAATAGAAACGTCTGCTATGTCCAAGTCCTGCGCATATTCATAGGAAAAAGGTTCCAATATACAGGACAAAAAATAAAGAATCAACTCATGATAATGATACAGTCGTATAAAGAAAATAGTTGAATTCTAACATCTTTGACCTCCTAAATGCATCAAAGATCAAATCGAGAACACTTATTTAGCAGCAAAAGATTCATTTGTAAGCAAATTGAATGCTAAAAAGGCCGTTCTTGATATTCACATATGCTTATTTTCTTGATTTGAAAAGAAACAGTACTAATTAGATCTAAAACCTGATTGGACATTATAACATATTTTTAAGTGGGGAAAAAAGTTGAAGAACAAAATTTTTTTACTTACATCACGCACAACTAAACAAGAAATACTTGCATAAAGTAGATCAATCGATATTCCATCAAACTTGAATTTCATTACTGGGACATGAGCATCTGGAATTGGTTGCAGTTCTGTTATTTCCTCCATGTTAGCAAGGATGTCATGCAATACAAAGAAAAAATCCTCCTGAATAAAAAATATTAAATATTAGAATTGAAATTTTAGAATCAATTCCATGAAGATAATCAACTTATTTGCAGTATCGATCTACCTCTCGATTAACATAAGATGGCCCAATACATAAAGTATCCAAGTCAGCCCCAGGACCATGAACCTGATCATAGAAAAATTCAAAAAATGAAGGGGATTACAAACAACTATGGGAAAATACATGCTCAATTTGGCAATTTCTTTACTCCATGGAAGCAGGTGAAGAAGTCAATTTCCCATTAAAGGAATGGAAACAATTTACAATTAAAGTATTGTAAGATTGGAGTTCGGCTTCACGCACAACTTACAATTAAAAATTTTACAACAGTTAACAATAGGCCATGCCTACTACGTACAAATTACTCTACATTGGGAAATATTGGGAAACATTTTAGAAGCTACACCAAAGAGGGAGTTTAATTTATCACATACATCAAAGTAGTAAAATTAATGGTCTAAGTTTGACTATCAATCAAATCAAAGGTTTATCAATATCCCATGCAATCAAGATGATTATGCTCCTAAAACATTGTACAAAGACGAGAGATACTTTAAGAACATCTTTAAATTTGCAAGGAATACATCAAAACAGAAAGTTGTGCTTCATGATCTTCTTTCAACAGTTTTAAAAACAAAAAAGAAAAAATAAGATGTGCATGTTGGTGAAGAAAGAAACTCACACCAAGTCGATAAGAACCAAAAGTGAATATAACGGCATTTGCATCCTCAACCATTTGATCGGTGTATCCTCTTCTGCGCGTAAGCATCTTCACCCAACTTTTTAACACCTAAGAAAATTGAAAACAAATCATAAGCAATAACAGTTACTTTGAAGGCTTTGAATCTTGTATACCACACATCATTGCAAACATGACAATCACAATTGTAAAGATTTGCTCCACTAAAGTGCAACCACAGCGCACAACTTAAAGGGTAAAGTCAACAACCTTAATTGTTAACAAGAAAACTATGAGGTTAGAGTTAGATTATCTGACATATATAGTCTACCACATAGGTCTTCATATCCTATGAAACCATAAGCACTCAGTTTATGATTGAATGCTCTTACCATTTAAGTCTTCAGATGAACTACATTCTTGTTGCAAAACAAGATAAAAGTAACAAAGTGATTACAAAAATGATATATTAGATGATTAAATAGTATTTGATCACTACAATCAATTATCAGTAGCATGTTGATAACAACTACACTAATAAAGCCGAACATACATAAATTGGCACCATCATCATCAATAACTATATATCTAGACAAAAAGTGTAATCATCAAAATACACATAACATAAGAAAAAAAAAAAATCTTTTTTTTTTATTCCACTAAGGCGTTTACCTGTCCAAGTCGGTGAAGAACCTCTACTCTCTTGGCAGCTTCCTCCTCGCTCTCGTAAAGCCCAGAATCAACCAGAAACTTGCATGAAGAAACACCCACCAAAACAATTCTCAGAAAATTAATTTGATTTGATTTAATTAACAAATATAAACAAAAACATGAACAGTTAATTTAAACACAAACCTTCTCTAATTCCTTAGTCCTTTGGATATCAGCAACCGTTGGGCCAGCCTTTGAAATTGGCTTCGTCACACCGTATTGCTTCGACGATGCTCCCACTTCATCGCAATTTCCCATGATTTCAACACCAAACCAAAAGGGAAAAGGGGAAAAATTCTTTTTTTTTTTTTCAAAAACAAAAATGTCCAAAGGAATCAAACACAATAAACGACTAAAAAAAAAGAACGATTGATAATCGAAATTTAAGAAGTGAATTGAAAAGAGTAATAAGGAAAGAAGAAAGAAAGGAAGGAAAAGAAAGAGGGAATTAGAAGCAGTGAGAAGGGGATGTAATGAAGGTTAAGGAAGAAGAGATTGCAACAAAGGTTTTCGAGCAACCGAGAGAGAGAGAGAGAGAGAGAGAGAGAGAGAGAACCCTAAAAAACCGATTTTTCTCATATGTTTTATGTTCATTTTTTTCCCCTTATAAGACTTCTAATATTGCACTATTTTGTTTAAAAATTATCTTTCAAGTTCAAATTTATTATCTATTATATAGTCAACAAAAAAATATTATTATTTTTTATATATTATTAATTTTATAATTAAAATATATTATATATCATTCTTTTATTATAATTGAAATTAAATATCTTTTTTTAAATTAAAAAAAAATTCCTTTTTTCTCATTTTTTTCTCTCTTATATATCATTATCAATAACTAAGACTAATTACAAATTTAAAAATAAAAATATACAATATGACATTCTTTAATTACATTCAAATTAAATAAAAATTAAAATATTAAATTTAAAATATAGTTCTATTATATATTATATTTATATATTACTAAAATATATTACAAGATACTCTCTTATTAAAATTTAGAAAAAATATTTTCCTCCAAAATTGGTAAATCTCCTTCTTACATTCTCTTATCTATCTTTCTCTTTTTTTTTCTATTTTTCTCCTTTCTTCTCAATTTATATATAATTTATATTTTATATTTTATATTAATAATTTGACAAATAAAAATATATTACCAAATATTTTTATTATAATTAAAATATAATTTTTTCTTAACTTCCAAAATTAACAAGCTCCCTCTCTTATTCTTATTCTTCTTCTTTATCTTTCTCTCTTTTCTCTCATTCTCTACTTTTTTTACCTTTTTGTTAGACAAAAATTAAAATTAATAACATAATATAATTTAAATAACAAATATTATTATATACATATTTTTTATTTAGTTTTAAATTTTTAATACTTATCTTTCTAATTTATATTTTCACCTTTTTTTCAAATATTAATTATATATAATTTAGAGAAAATATAATGTTATGTTTAAAAGTTAGAATTAAGATTCAATTGTTTTAAAAGAATAAATTTAAATTAATTTTATAACTATCAATATAAATTTTTTTATATTAATATTTAATTATATTTTTATATATATAAAGAAAAAATATTATTTTTAAATAGTAACTATAAAAATTAATTATTTTTATTTGTGTAACAAACTCAACACCTAATCAAATATAAAAGTATACACGTTAAATTTTTTCAATTTTTAGATAACGAATGTTAAAGTTAATTATTAGTAAAAAATTAAACTCTTTCATATAAAAATAATAACTAAAAATTTTATTATTTATTTTTTGTTTATAGAGACTCTGATCTTCTTAATCGACTTACGACTTTTTTATAAAAATAGTTTAATATTATAAATTTTATGTGTCATAATTTATAGTGTCAATACTGACATAATTTTAAAGATTTATATTACTGTAATGTTATTATAAAAAATATACTTATAAAAAATTAATTTTGATATATTAATAATATTTTTTTTTGTTTTTTGAATAATTATTTATATAATTAATATAAAATATAATTATTTGTATTGTTGGTTAAAGAAAAAAAGGGCACAAACAACACAATTTTAAATCTTTTAATTTTTAAATTTTTACTTAAAAATATAAAGTATAATCTTTTATTTTTAAATATTTTTTTATCTTATTTATAAAATAAATAATAAAAAATTATATTTTATCTTTTAAAATTAAATTTAAAATTCAAAAGATTCAAATTCCAAACAAAACACATCAAATTAGGTTAATCCGTAGGACAAGGAGTCGCGAATTTGAAAAATCTTTTATTTTCTAACCCAACATTTTTTTATTACTTTTATAACTGGATCATTTAAACCAAATTGGGCTCTGAAAAAGCAGCTTTCGGATAAAATGTTGACATGATCAAAGCTGAAACAACTCTATCGCAAGCCCATCTTCTCTAAGAAATCCAAAAAATCCCATCTAAACTAAAACTTAATAGTGATTTAAAAAAAATAATCTTTAAATTAACTATTAAGATTTTTTTTGACCAAGCTCCTGCTATTTAAAAAACGAAAGATCTTCCCTGACCAAAAACAAAAAAATCTTAATACCATAAATAGTGATTTAATACCGGATTGTGTGGAAGCATTTAATCTTGTTACTCAAGATGGTTTTGGGTTTATTGATCCATTGGTGCTCATAATAAGAGATATCATGCATTGGAATTGGCGTGTTGACTTTCGTTTGATTATGAGAGATGCAAACACGGTGGCAGATACTATGGCAAAGATGGCGATGAAGTTACAACTTTCGCATGTAGAACTTCTTTCACCTTGGGAAGAGTTTAAGAATAGTCTTAAACGGAACTGCCCCTCTATTTAAATAGTTCCTTATTTTGTTTGTTTTGTTTTTCTTTGTTTAATTTATTTCAATCACCAAAAAAAACAACTACCACAAGTGGTCAGAGTCATGGTCCAATGTTACCTACTGTTTGGCTGGATATCATTAAAAAAGGTCCCCTCTGCAAAAATCATGGCAATAACATGAAGCCCGTCAAAATGGACTACAACCACCCGTCCATTTATCTATTTAAATGGGTAAACCTTTTTTATTTTAAATTTAACCCGTTTAAATTTTGGATTAAATGTGTTAAACTCGATTAATCCAAAAAAATAACGAATTAAATAGGCTAGTCCATGTACTAAATAGGTAGTCCATTTATTTTTTTATATTTTTTTAAAAAAATAGTATTTTTAGTCAATATTTCTTTCGATCCAATTCAAAAATTCGACTCATCAATTAAAAAAATTATTTTTTAAAAGTTTTTGACCTAAAAATAGTATTTTTTGTTAAAATATTTTTTAAAAAATAAAATAAAAAAATAAACGAGTTGATCTATTTAACCCATCAATCTGACCATAAACAGTTTGGACTAAAAAATTATGACCCGCAATAAAGTTGGTTTAAACAAGTCAACCCATTTAACTCGCAAATTTAACGGAACAAATCTAAATAAACCGAACTAGTCTATTTGACAATCCTAAATAACATTAAGTCATTAACACATATAAATATCAAACAAACAGCACCCTTGTTAGCTAATTTAGTTCAGGTGACGACCATTTTGTATAATTACATACATTGGTTTGTTTAATGTACTTATTTCAATGTGCATGACATCTTTTAAACTCCAACTTACCATTGATTTTAGGTCAAGAAAGTCATTTATATTGGCGGCACACGAAAGGGGAAAAAAAATAGTAGAAACAGTTATGAATATTTTTTCCTTAATTGATATCATTAAATTAGATTTTTATTATCATATAATATCTTTTCTCACATTTTTTTCTTAGTTTCTCTTGAAAATAGAAATACGCTAGACGACCAATCAAAAATCTACACATGTCAACATATACTTAGTCTAACCTAATTTATCTTTCATAGAATAATTTTAGGTCTAAAACCTTTTAAAAAGTTAAATTGATAATATACTTAGATTCAGGTTCACAAATTGATTTGAACTTATTAAGATATAAGTAAATATATAAATAAAATTTTTACAATAAAGAATGTGATTACTTTTTTTTTAATTTTTATATTTTTTATAAATACTTTTACGTATTTTAAATATTTCAAAAGTTTAAATATTGTTGTAAACATTAAGATTTGATATGCCGTATATTAAAAGCTTTTTAAAATAAAAATATTGGGCACTTTAACGGGCTTTAAGTTATACTAAATTCAATAATAAGTCAAGTTTAATATTTATGGACTAAACTCACGTCTCACACTATTTAGAATGTGTTTGGTAAACATGTTAGAAGCACAATGAGTACATTTAATCTTTTTGAATGTTATAATTTTTGTTTGGCTAATTTTTTATATCTGAATGCGAATATGATTCTAGATTTAAATTCACGTTTAATTCAGCAGAAGCAATAAATTGTAGCTTTTGTTTTTAACTTCTGCATTCACTTTATAAATTAAAAAATTAATTGACATTCTACTAATTGTGTCATTCAATCTCATCTACAATAAAAAATACAAAAAATAATCATCAGAATTCTTGAATTTTTTTTCATAGCTATGCTTTATCAATAAATATTTTTTAATATTATTATTAATACTCTTTGTTAAGTTTTAATTTTTATCAATTATTTTTTTCATTAATATTATGGATATTTTTTTTTAGAATTTTTTTATGTTTACTTATGTATATTATTGTATTTTTTTAATAGAATTTTTAGTATTCATTGTTCATGTCTTTTTTTAATTATTTTCATTAATATGTATTTTTTATAGAACTTTATTTTTTTATTTGATTTTGTATATTTTTTATTATGTATTCTTAAATTAGTATATATTTTATTTATTATTATTAATTTTTATAATATAAATTTTATTAAAAAATACAATTAAATACAAAAAGAGTACTAAAGAAGAGTATTAATAAATTATAACAAAAAAATACTAATTTTCAATACATAAATTTAAATTATTTTCAAAAGTAATTATAGTAAAAAAGTAAAAATAATATAAATTTAAATGATATAAATTCATATGGTTTTTAGTAATTTTTGTCTAAATATAATTTTAAATAATGTAATCCAAATAACATTTATTTTATTATAATCTATTTTGATACAAAATTACCAAACATAAATAAATTAATACCAACTCACTTTTTATCACAATCAAATTTATAAAATCAATTTTATATAAAATCTCATTTACAAACTGTAATCCAAACACACACTTAAATACGTTACAAGGCCTAAATTGTATAGCCAGATTTGGCTTATATCCATCCTTAAGTTTCCACTTAAAAAATATAAAGAAATTACACTTAAACAACTATTTTGGAAAACACTTACGTGGCAAAATAATATTCTTGGAGGAATTTGGTTGAAATCAACTAAAATATTGCCCCTTTCTAAGATTTAAAAATATATTTTAAAAAATATATTTTTAATAATGTCACATATTGTTAAAAAAATTATTTAATATTATGCATTATTGAAAATTATTTTTAATATTTTAAAATAAGTTAATCAAATATATTTGTTTTTATTCATATCGGATTCGAATAAAAGAAGTCAGAAAAATAGTTAAATAAAAACGAATATTGGCTTTCATGCAAATTAAATCAGGCACAAGTTAAAAGAAAGAAAAAGAAAACTTCACTATTAATCAGTCAAATTTGTTCACCAAACAATTATCACAATTCAAATTTTAAGGAAAATAATTGTCATAAACTCACAGTAGTTTCTTACATTAGTGTTTGATTTTAAAGATATTAACATGTGTATGTCTATTACGTACACTCACCTATATATTCACCACAAAATTTCAATTTTACCAAAAATTCACTTTTTTTTTTCATATTAAAATTTTTTAGCTAAGGAAAAACTACCCTGAATTTATTGCTCATAATTAGGTTCAATAAAATGATGGCAATATATAGCACCATTGACCATTCCACTTAGAAATCAAAGACCCTTTTGACAAATGGATACTACTAACACATACTAATAGTGTTTCAGGTTTTGCAGCAGCAGAATATTAATAATAAGGAACTGTGGTTGCAGCAGCAAAAGGGTAAGTAAAAATAGAAAAAGAAGCTCAGTGGAATCATCATCATCATCATGGTCAGCGAGAAAGTTGTTTCTGGAACCACTACTATTTGTTACAATAATAATAAAAAGATAAAGAAGAAAAAAAAATGAAGGACGGATATTTATGTGTTAATTTGTGAATATATGTCTTATAATCTATGTTGTTTATATGTTATATTTAGATGGGACAAAGAAGAAGATTACAAAGTGTGCATTTTTATTATAGTCTAGTCCCTTTTTAATGCATGTTAGTACAGGTCCAATGTGATCTTCAAGTTTTAGCTAGCCATGGAAATAGGCCAAGCGATCTGTTAGGAGTTTGCAATTTAATTTGTATTTAGTCTGATTTGGTATGATCTGTTATAAAATAGGCACAAATTTAGATTTTTATAAAAGTCTTAATATGTTAATAGGCTAAGTTCAGGCTCACTAATTAGTTTTACTGGCCTGTTAAAACATAATTAAATATGTAAATTAATTTAATTATTAACACATTTATTAGATATTTTAAATTTATTATATTTTATTATAAATACTTTTATATATTTTAAATACTTTAAAAATTTAAAAATTTTATAAATATTAAATACGATATTTTACATACAAATATTTTTATTAAAAAATAATTTTTTAAAATAATATTTTTATTTTTATAAAAAAAATTATCAAGCCTTTTTACAGTTATAGGTCAGACCAGACTGAATAACAGGCCAGGTCTAGATTTAGTACTTTAAAAACAGCTTATAACAGACTACAGGCCAAGTCCAAGCCAATTAACTACATGACAGGTCAAGTCTGTTAAAAGCAAAGTCTATTTCACCCCTAATTTTAGCCTTTATTAAAGTTTGAACTTTAGAACTAAGTTGGGTTGGTCGTGGTTAAATAAGTATTTGGGAGTTCGAATCTTGTCTTATGCATGCAGCAATTCATTAACTAGTGACAAACCCTTAAATAGAATTACAATCCACAACGAATTAGTGTTTAACCTGTTGAGATGAAAAATCCCGCAAATAACCAAAAAAGAATTGAACTTTAAAGTGGGTACTACGTATTTTAGGTTAAACATGTTATTTTAAATAAATGAAGAATTTCTTCTATGAATAAATGATATAAAAATTCAAAGAGAGATTTATATTCTAAAACACTGATATTTCAGTTATTTTAACTCTTAATTTCAATTAACATATTGATATTCTTGAAACAACAGCCATTTTTATTAGGTAAATTCTATGGTACCTATAACTTGATGTCTAACTTTTGCCTTACTTCTTATGGCAACTTTTGAATATTTAATAATGATTTACTTTTATACTTTTAAAATTAAATATTAATTTTTAACCCTTTTTAGTAAGTTAGGCAAACACTTTTAGGCACCATAGCAATAACCTTTTTATTATAGTTCATACTCATTGAAGGTTTTGAATCAGAAATGACTTTGTCAGTGAGTATCATATAATCTTTCATATGTATGTAGTGTACACGTTGCTCCAGAAAGAGAAAGATAAAGAAAAAAAAAAAGAAGAAACTCAAGAAAGTTTTGCAGTTTATAAGGGAAGAAATTTACAAGAATTTGCAGTGATTTCTTTATTTTAGTTGAGTGAGTGGAAGGATGGTTCGGCGCTCTTTTTCTTTTTTGAATTTAAATGAAAAAAAAAAATAAGAGTTCCTGTTTTTGTGTTTTGCAGTTTTGGTCTCCCCATGATTTTTGTGGCCTATTGTTATTACCATATTTTTTTCAATGTGATTTTTCATCGTTATGCTTTGTCTGTTAATTATTGTCTCTTTACTCCTGAGGTTAGATTTTGAAAAATTTTGCAACTATTTTAATGGGGTTGTTTTAATTTATTTTTTTAAAAACAATTGTTTTAATTTAACTTAATTTATTTTTTTTCTCATTTGAGGCTCTCTCTGCTAACTTTCTGTGACCCTCTTTTTGTCTTCTAATGCAGTTCTTCACGAGGTGCTGTCAGAAGTTAATTTTCAAAAAAAGTTCCAATCTTTATCCAAAATTTTTAATTTTTTTTTTTCTTCCTTCTTCACCCCATTTACCGTTTATTATTAATCTATTCCCTCTACAATCCCTTTGTGCTTGCTTGCATCATCATCAATATTCACACCCCTCCCTCTCATTTTCAAACCTTCACATTTGGATCCATTTGGATTTGGTTGCTACATTTGAGAAACCCACTTTAACACTCTCTCTTCCACTTTCTAGTTCTGGTGATAGTGTTGAAGAAGGAGAAGTTGTTATTATGGGAAAAGCTACAAGGTGGTTGAAGGGGCTATTAGGAATGAAAAAGGAGAATAAAGAGAATAGTAATAAGGATCAACACCACATTGAAAATTCAGGGTCATTAGCAACAATAGCTTCTTCTTTTTCTTCTTCTTATGACAAGAAAGAGAAGAAAAGATGGAGTTTTGCTAAGCAAGTAGAGAAGGATAATAATAGTAATAATAATAGAAACATTGTTGCTCCTTCCAATGGTGCAGCTTTGGATTCTTCTTCTTCTGATGGTGCTTGGATTAGATCCTATATTGCTGACACTGAGAGTGAGCAGAACAAGCATGCAATTGCTGTGGCAGCTGCCACTGCCGCGGCTGCAGATGCCGCCGTGGCAGCTGCGCAGGCGGCGGTGGCAGTTGTTAGGCTGACAAGCCAAGGGAGAGGCACATTGTTCAGTGGCAGCAGAGACAAGTGGGCTGCTGTAAAAATCCAAACTTTCTTCAGAGGCTATTTGGTATGTCACTTTATCTTCTTTCAAAATCAAAGTTTGATTTGATGGTAATGTGTTGTTGCTTGTTTTCTCATTTGGGTATGTTTAAAAATCAAATTTTGATTTGGTGTTGATGTTTTATTGCTTGTTTTCACAAATGGGTATGTCTGTTTTTTTGTGTATTTCCATTGTTTTTGTGATCTTTTCTATAAAAAACACATCTTTTGTTTTTGTTGGTATAAGTGAAGTTAATTGCTTGGTTCCTACTCTTTTGTCCCCCTCTCTCTAAAAAGGTGAGAAAGTTGGTTTTAGATTCTTAATGAAACAGTGACTCTTCTCTCAAATGTCCTTTTTCTTTTTCTTCATTGAAACTAGCATATGCACTTTTCCTTTGACTTGCCTCGTTAGCATCCAAATCCTCCATTTTCTGTTTTAAACAAGTTTGGTGCACTTTTTTGTAATGATAATGATAATTTCATAATTTTCAAATTTTTTTATTGATCAATGCATATTGTATAATTATAGGATGTTCTAGTAGCAACATTCAATCCAAGATTTTTCATTTTTTTTTTTCAGGCAAGGAAGGCTCTTAGAGCACTGAAAGGATTGGTTAAGATACAAGCTCTTGTTAGAGGTTTTCTAGTTAGAAAGAGGGCTGCCGCAACTCTTCACAGTATGCAGGCTCTAATTCGAGCTCAGGCCGCCGTCCGGTCGCAGCGCGCCCGCCGTTCCATGAGCAAGGACAATAGGTTCCTCCCTGAAGTTCTTGCAAGAAAATCTCTGGTAAAAGCTTTTAATTCTAGATAGCTTTTGATTATAGGTTGTTTTGGATTCAAAATAAGATGATTTATTTTTAGTGTTTTTATTTTTAAAATTTTGTGAGAGAAGAAAATAACAAAAATAATAAAATTCTGTTTTTTTATCTTTATCGTTTGTTTTTTTTTTCCTTCACAAATTTTAAGAAACTGAATATAAAAATGCAAACCAAATGCAACTAGGTGAAAACTCAAGTGTAGTCAACTTCACGTATAGTTGACAGTCGAGAGTCGTTAGATAAAAATTTAGTCAAATCAATTAAATCGTCTAACGATTCTCAGTTATCAACTTCACGTGAAGTCGACTGCACCTAAGTTTTCACCTTAAATTTAAACTGACTATTGTAGTTAATTCTAATTTAAGACAATGTTTATTTTTTTGTACTAGGAACGATTTGATGAAACAAGGAGTGAATTCCACAGCAAAAGGATGATACCTACATCATATGAAGCATCATTGAATGGATTTGATGAGTCTCCAAAAATTGTTGAAATTGACACTTACAAGACTAGATCATCAAGGTCAAGGCGTTACACCTCTACAATGTCCGAATGTGGCGAAGATCCGCCATACCACGCTGTCTCATCCCCTCTTCCCGGCCGAATCTCGGTCCCAGATTGCCGGCACCTTCAAGATTTCGATTGGTACTTGAGTGCCGACGAATGTAGGTATTCAACGGCACACAACACTCCTAGATTCGCAAACTACGCGCATCCTAAAGTTGCCCCGGCCACGCCGGCTAAAAGTGTGTGTGGAGGGGACACATTTTTTAGGCCTTATTCAAAATTTCCAAATTACATGTCAAATACTCAATCTTTTAATGCAAAATTAAGGTGTCATAGTGCTCCAAAGCAAAGGCCTGAGCCAAAGAAGAGGCTTTCACTCAATGAAATGATGGCAGCAAGGAACAGCATAAGTGGTGTTAGAATGCATAGGCCATCCAATTTTCAAGGTCAAGAATCATGGAATTTTTGACATGGTTTTGGTTGGTTGGTTGGTTGGTTAATATGCCCTATATATGTCAGTTTCAGAATCTAAAGAAAAAGGGAATATCTGAGAGAGGATCAAAAAGTCTAAAGCCTAAAGTGATGTTTGTTAGTACTACTATTTACCTTGGAATTTGTTTTTCCAACCTTGTGCTTATAATTTACAAACTCAAGGATAGAACAAAGTTTGCTAATGTACATTCTTTTTTTTTTCTTTCTCTCTCTTGAATGATGTCTTTCTTTAATGTACCAAATTATTTACATCTAGTAAAGGATTTGGCCTTTTTTTTTTTCAATATTATGTATTGTCTGTATCTTTGTATTTTTATAATTTTAAAAATAGTAAATAATTAATTCATATATATATATTTTTAATCAATGTAATAATATATAATTAAATTTTCAAAAAAATTTTAAGTATTTCTAGAATACTGATATTTTAATAATTTTAGCTATTGATCTCAATTTTAAAAAATATATAATATATATTAATTGAAATCAATAGTTAAAATTATTAGAATATTTCAATATTCTGTGAACATTTGAAAATTTTTTAAACTTTATACAATTTGGATTGGAGTTCAAACAGTTTCAGAGTGCTATTTTAGGTAAAACATCTTATGGTTCTTTAATGCTTGTTGCTGTATTGATGGTTTCCGAATGCAGGGAAAGAGTAAGGAACTAGAAGCTAAAACTTATTGGAAAATTTATAAGTATACTAGTATATCGGTATTTCACTAATTTTTAATTGTTGATCTTAATTATATATATTATATATATTTTTTATAATTAAAATCAACAGTTAAAAATTATTGAAATGCCGATATATTGATACATTTGAAAATTTTCCAAATTTATAATAATAAATATATTTATTATTATTTATTATTAATAATTAAGAGTGGAAAGGATGATGGGGTCTGTCTAGATGGGAAATCATAACTCATAATAGTTTGAAGCACTGGTAAATGGTTGAAATGTCACTTTCACTAAACACAGTTTTTTCTCTATTGATAGTTGTTCATGTGTTTGGCAATAACCAGCACTTGAAAAGGACATTGTTGTTCAGAACAATTATCAGTTGTGAAGGTCATAATAATTTGCCAGAAAATTTGAAACTCAAACTCAAAATCAATGCTCGCCACTTGCCACCCAAAATTAAAATTATTCTGTACACTTATTTTAATTTTGTTTAAAATTATAAAAAATAAAGATGAATGATTATGCATCCTTCTTTCTTCTCTTTTTTTTTTCTTTTTGTGTTTTTTTTTTTTATGTTTGGTAGAAGTAAATACTAAAGAATTGAACTAGTAGCAAGGTTCCAAATACCAAAATTGAAATAAATGGAATTAGATATTTTAAAGTTTAAAAGTTCAACAAAAATTTAATTAATGTTGAATTAAATATAATAAAATTATATTTTTTTAAATAAATTTGATATATTTTATTATTTTAAATCGATTAACCGTTAAAACACTAACTTTATTTGACCAATTTACCATAATTAATTTTTATCCTAAATAAAATCGGTCTCATAACCGACTTTTGATTAATCTACTTAAATAGTTAAATCATACTATTAGATCCAATTATCAGAACCATGATTAATAGTGCATTTTCAATTTGGAAAAAGAAAATCTCCAAAGATTACGTGAATTGGTACAATGTGAGAAGGTTATAAAGATATTAAGATAGTGACACTACTAGACATGTTCCTTTCCATTGTCTTATCTCATGTTAGGAAGCAAATTATTTTAATCGAAGCGAAGTAACTTAGCAATGGAATCTTCTTAAAAGCTAAGAGTCCCCTTTTTTTCTTTTGAACTTACTAAGAAAATACAGCTTTTGCAAAACTCATATATATATAATCATCTTAGTTCTTTTTTTTTCCTAATTCTTCTCCAAAATCAAAATGTTACCACAAGAATATCTAAGGTTCTTTTGGATTCATGTCATAGTCCATACAATATAAGTGTAGCTATAAGGATTCGGGTGCTTAAATTGATAAGAAAACCAATAATAGAGTGATGAATTTGGATAATAATCCATATTTGTGAATGATCGTTTCATTGTATTGAAACAAGAGCCTTGTTCATTTCCTAACTTAAAATATAAAGTCACGCCTAACAAAAAAGAGATTCATCTTAAAAGGGTAATCATTTCTATTTATCTGACTTATCAAAAGGTCGGACGCGAATAAAAAAAGATTTACCAATAAAATCTCTCTTATTATTTTGATTTTTTTTAGAGTAAAAATTTTATCAAATTATCAATATAAAGAGAACGATCATCCACAAATAAAATAAAACTACTAAAATAAGTGATTATATATTCTATTCTAAATACATTGACATCTTCAAATATATTCAACTACCAATCTACTAAAATCTATTTAAAATTCTTATTAATTTAAACATTAAAGTCTCTTACAAGTATCACCATCCACCTCCTCGCGAAAAACTTGAATGGCATTATCTTGGTATTAACACAAATCGGACACTATTTCATAAGGAATCTGAACCTCACGTGTTAAAGCTCAAATCACCATTTCATATAATTCAAAATATTGGTATTCACGTTGTTTAAGAGTTAATGTTAAGGGGTTGCTTGAGTGAGTTTCTAAGAAAAATATCTTTTTTTAGTTATCTTTTTTTTAAGATCTTATGAAAAAGTAAAAGTAATTTTATGTTTGGATATCTCATTTAAAAAGATCTTTTTATCTATTAATTATATTTGGGGATGACGATATAAAAATATTTTTTTATTTATTTATTATATAAAAAACATATTTTTTTAAGAAAAAAAAATCTTTCAAAAGAAAATGTAAATTACAGTTTTTTAAAAAATATTTTTCTTATTTTTCTAGTACTTTTATTTTTAGTATTAAAATTTTATTAAGTACACTAAAAAATAAAAAAAAATATTTTTTATTAAAAAAATATTTTTTTATCAAAATAATAGCGTCTAAACAAACACTAACTATAATATATTATTTAAATTAACGATTATAATTATTAAAATACCGATATTTATGGTATATTTACAAATCTTTCCATGGTTTTTTCCCCGCAAATCAGGAATAATTTTACTATTCCCTTTCGTTTAACTTATGCATTACATAATTATATCTTGGTATGAGTACATTTCAGCTCTATATATTAGTCATGAAGTCTTTCAAAACTCAGATAGAATCATTGCAAAATTTGGAGGAATGTTTATTACCATCATAAAAGATAAGTACCAAGATTAGTCTTTACGCAAGCCTGCTTTCAATTACATAGAAACAAGATCCAAATGAAGCAGTTGTTGGGTGTCATAATTAGATAACTAAATTCTAAATCAGGATTTGAGTTTGAAGTTTGAGCATTTTAGTAGAGTGAAAATAATATACGATAGATGTGAAAAATTGAAAGGAATGTTACACTAATTAGAATTAAAGTATAGGACAAATTGTATAAATAAATAAAGGATGAATTAATTTTATCTAATTGTAATTTTTTTAAAATGATTATATTTGGTTATATATTTATTTTATATATAAATTATTACAGAATGTAAAAATTGACTAATATCATAAGTTTCTAAATTTCTACAAATAAACTCCTATATCTTATAGAATATATGATATAGTCAATTTTTACATAAATTTTCTTTTACATCTTATAAAAATTTATGATGATAGTCAATTTTCACATAAATTTTTACACGCATCTTATAATAATTTATAATGATAGTTAATTTTTACATAAACATCTACGTTTTATAACGGTTTATGTATAAATTTTAAAACATCTATATCTTATAATGATTTATATAGAATAAGACACCATCGAAAAATAACAATTTTAAAAAAGTTATGCAATTTATCTTAAATAAAATATAACATTCATGTGTATATATATATATAATTAATAACTCATATAAATTATTTATTAACATATAAAATATATACAAAAATATATAAATAATATATATTTAATACTAAATTTGATAATTAATATATAATATATAATATTTTTATAAATTTAGTTATGATATGTTCTAAAGACATATAATAAAATTATTATATATTAATAAAATATTTTAAATATTTTTATTTAATAAATAAAAAATAAATATATTAAAATTTAAATTTTTTATTTTTAAAAAATATTCTTAATTTATTACTTAAGACAGAAGTTAAATAAATTATATTTTTAGATATAAGAGGAGAAAATGAAAGGAATTATTATTGTTGATGAGGAAGAGAGAGTTTAGTACACGCGTTGAGGCAGCGCGTGGGTGTTGAAGGGAGATGCTGTCCAAGTGTAAAGTGTTTGAATCTTAAATTTCATATCAGCAATGATTAGGGTTTCATTTGACTCATGGGTTTTTAGAACTCTTTTTCTTTTTGGATTTCGCGTTGCATTTTTTTTTTTCATGCACATATTCTACTCTTACTCTATAGTCTATAGCCATAACCTCACGTGGTTGCCAGTGGAAAATTTTTAAAAATTATAAAACGTTGGTCTAGTTAAAAAATATTTAAATATGTAATAAATTCATAGTTTATTTACTTAACAATTTTTAAATATTTATCTTACTGAATGATTTTAAGGTTAGTTCATTATGT
Organism: Arachis stenosperma; assembly: GCF_014773155.1. Taxonomy (NCBI): domain Eukaryota; kingdom Viridiplantae; phylum Streptophyta; class Magnoliopsida; order Fabales; family Fabaceae; genus Arachis; species Arachis stenosperma. The sequence goes on from NC_080385.1 coordinate 4,398,383, forward strand.
TATTTTAATTTGATTAAAAATTGCCTAATAATTTAAATGAAAAATAGAAAAAAAGGCCAGATTAACAATATTTATTTAAAATTTTTAAGTAAATATTGTTAAAAACAAAACAACATTATATATAAAGAAAGATTTAGCTAATAAATATATTTTAAATATTAAAAATTTTATTAAAAAATTAATTTTTTTTTAATTTAAGAAATATAAACTAATGGAACTAATTATGTCTTTTTTAAAATATTTGTTAAAAACCCTTTTGGAATGAATAAGTATGACGTCATCCATACATCAATGTCAATATTTCGTGCAGTGTGCCCATTAGGACCTTCTCTCTCACTGTCTTCACGCTCTCTATTATTATTATTATTATTTGGTGTGAATTATATAGATGATGCCCACCTTATAATCAATATGTATTACAAATGCATTTTCTAAACCTTCTTAATGCACATTTATTTTAATTGAAATTAGCATCCTTTAACTTCTAAAACTTTGGTTACATATAAATTACTTTCATGAATTCTTTTAATGGTGTAACTTGCCTTCCTAAATTTTTTGAACTTATATGTGCTATTCCTTTAATTATTAATTTGGTATTAAAAAGATTTAGCAATTGATAAAAGAGTTTTTAAAATATATTATCGATAAAATAATATTTGAATGATTTAAAAATACAACAAAAATAATTAATAATTATTATATCTTTTATAAATAAAAAAATTGTATTTAACAAACGACTTGTATATTTGATACAAATTTTTATGATAATATTTAAATAAATATTTAGAAGGTGTACAAAAAATTTTAGATCAAAATTGATCTCTAATTTTTTTTTAATTTTTTAAAAATATGTGATAATTCACAATAAAAAATCTTTTAAAACATTCGCTTGACATAAAATTATCAAATTTTAAGAATGAAAATATTTTATTTTTTTAATAATAATTACAAAATTTATATCAAAATATGATTTTTAAAGTTTTTTAGAATATATATTTAATATCTAGTTATTTTTGTCGTGTTTTTAAATTTTTTGAAGACTTATTTATTGTTAATATTTTTTGGGAGTTATTTTTGTCAATGATATAAATTTTTGGATACTATTTTAGTTGTTTCTTTTAAAAAGAGTACACGTAAAAAATAAAAAAATTTAATGATCGATTTCATGAATTAATCAAACTTTTAAGTTTATATACATTCTGAAAGAATAATATTATATATTTAAGTATTTTTGTTAACTAAATTTAACTAAATTGATCTAATATAATAAAAATAAGATAATTAATATTATTTTAAATTTTATTATTTAACTTAACTAAACTTGATTCATAAAAAGACTTAACGTGTAATATTAGTGTATTACTCATTGTGAAAACAAAAACAAAGTTATAAAAACAACAAAAAAAAATGTAACCTACCTCATTGGTATAAGAGAATTAAAATAAAAAAAATAAATTTTTTAATACATTAAAACCCTTTCAAGTTTAGGTTTATTCAAATCTTCTACTTATAATATTTTTAAAAAATATCATAAAGTATTTGTTAACCGGTGAAATATTTAGATCCTGCAATGCTCCACCTTTTAAGATCAAAGAGTACATGTTAAACAATAAAAAAATCATTGATATTGATGAATGATGATAAGGTATCTTCAGAATTTATTCATAAAATAAAAAATTTTCCATTAACTTCCTTTAATTTTTTAACCTCTTTATACCCTCCCATTGTTTGAACAGACACAAAAAGAGACGTTGAGAAGTGGCCAAAACACATTAACTATTAAGTGCTTCCTTAAACAAGCATTTTATCTGAATAGTGAAACTGTGATTCAAACATTAATAGTTAATTAATATTTAAATAGAGGGTTTATTATTCTAAGCAATGTAATCCAATTTGTTTGGTCTAAGAGCTTAATTTGCTGCTATGCTTTCGTCACTAATTGATGAAGCTTATTTAGATGAAAAATGATTGAAAATTTTAATTTATCATTCTAACTTTTTTTTTCTAATTTTAAAATAAACAAAATTTTGAATTTTTTATTTATTTGATATTTTTCAAAAAATAATATATTTAAAATTTTATTTATTTAAATATTAAAGAATAATTAAAAGGATGAAGTAATAGGATTCTTAACTGTTACTCTATTGAGATTATGTAGCTCCACATTTTTTTATTATTTTTAAACGCACACAGTTATTAGTTAAATCTAATCGAAATTTTGGGTAAGACAGTGGTTTTGTATCTTATTAATCCCTTTGGACTTTGAAAAGTGAAAACACACAACCAAAGGGTGAAATGATTTGAAATAAATAAATAATTAAATCTTGGATCCGTACGTCACAATAATTGATATAATTAATTTAAATTTTTTACAACATAATCTCACTTTTTTAATTTAAATGTAAAATTTTAAGAATGTGTTTGATATATTGGTCAAAATGTATATAAGTAAGTAAATATCAGATGATTTTATTCTAAGAAAATTTTATTCTCAATAAATTGAAGTTTTATATATATTGGAGTTTGGTACTGTAATTCTCGAAAAAAAAAAGAAATCTATTAATACTATAAATTAGTCCTCATATATTTTTGTAATAGAACAATCAACCATCAAATTAAATTAATCAAGTTTTCATTGCAAAATAGAATAATAAATTTTTTTCATTAACACAAAATATCAGCCACCAATTAACTACCATTATACTTTTATATTTTTATTCTTATCTTTCTTATAGATGTGAATAAAAATATTATATTATTTATAAAATTTAATTATAATTCTAAATATAATTTAATTTTATTATTTACTAAATTTGATTAAAAATATAAATATGAGAACATTTTGTATTTCTAAATGAATAAGTGATTGATGACTAATTTTTAGTTACATGGTTTTGAATCCTCAAATAATGTTCAAAATTTATTTTTTCTTTATCTTCAGAAGAATTATTTAAAGTCAGTTAATTTTATACTTTATTAAATAATATATTGTTTGTTTTAGGAAACATTTTGTAATTTTTTGTTTATTCTAATATATAGTAATTTAATTAAAGTAATAAATAACAAAAGTTACATTGTTATTTTTTTATATTAAAATTACATGATACTTGAATTCATCTCACATTTTTTAAAATGTATAAACTAACTAATGAAACTATTGTAACAAACGTTATAATAATTATGATGTTAGATGGTCCTAATAATTAACTACCTAAATTATTAATTCACTATGGTTAAAACAATAACTCATAGGTTTCTTCACTTGCTGAATATATTTCCAGAAATTCGAAATATTCGTACATTGAGAGAATAAAATAGATAAACATAATAGAATATTGAAAAATATGCTTTAATTAACCTTTAATTATTTTTTTTTCTGATCAATTGTTTTTTCTTTCAAGTACTGTCTGTTAATTACAAGCAGGAATCTCATGTATATCTTAACCTCGTTTTACTTTTTGGGTTAACGTAATCATTAACTTTACAAAAAGTTTAATGGGCCTTTTTCATTGTCCTTTTCTACTTGGTGTTAGCTCTTTTTACCCAACATTAGAACATAGTGGATCCTTAATTAATCTAATCCTAAATTACTTTTTTCACTAGCTTTATTTGTAATCTAAATGGTAGTGTGGACCAAATTAGGGTTTGGACCAACACCTAGCTACTTCTTACACATGCATTAAGGTGAAGTTTAATTTTTGAAAGATATTCGGCCAATATTAGATTCATAAATAAATCTCTACATTCAAACAAAATACTTATCTAAGTCTATTTAAATTAGGATTAAGTACGATTTTAATCCTTAACGTAGAAGTCAAAAATTTGTTTCGTCCCAAAATTTATTTTTTATAAAATCGTCATTTTTATCAAGATTTTAATTTTTATTACTAAAATATCCTTAATAAAAAAAATATATAAAAAAAAGGTTCCATGGGAGAAGGAATCAGGGGCGGGAGAAGAGGAAAAAGAAAAAGGGAAAGGAAAGGGATCACGAGGGGGGAGGGGAAGAGGGAAATGGGGAGAGGGTGGGGGGAGAGGAGGGAGCTATCGTCGTATTGGGTTCGTCGCTATTATTGAGCCACCGTCACTAACTCCGAAGGGAGAGAGGAATGCGCGAGCTGAAGGATTTGCGTCCTCTATTGTGGCCGGTCCTCGCCCCTCATCGCTCGTTGTTGTTCGTCTTTACTCGCCGCTCTTCTTGCTGCTCTCCTCGCATCCTCTCCACGATCCTCTTCTTCTTCTTCTTCTTTGCGAACTGAATTTCTTATTTGTCTTACATAATCTAAATTTGTTGTGAAATATTTGAATTTTTTGCTTGGTGATTCTGATTTAGAATATCTGAATTTTTTATTGTGAAATTCTTTTGCTTGTGGAATATTGAGTTTGTCTATTGATGGTATGAGTTTTGGATATATTGATATTACTGCAATGTCATACTATGTTGATTGGGTGAATTTCTGCTTCTGATTTGGCTTGAATATAGAATTTTGATGCTGTTGAGGATGAAGAAGATGAAGAAGCAGGGATGAAGAAGCAGAGCAAGAGAGGAGATGACAAAACAGTGATAGGAGATAAGGGTATAATTATCCGAAGGACGATTTTAAAATTAGGTTAAACTTTAGGGACGATTTTGTAAAAAAAAAAATTTGGAGACGAAACAAATTTTCGGCCTCAACGTTAGGGACCAAAATCGTACTTAACCCTTTAAATTATTATAACAACTTTTTAAATTATATGCTTCTTCTCCTTCTCCTTTTTCATTTCTTTTTTCTTTTCCTTCTCCTCCTCCTCATATTTCTTCTTCTTCTTCTTCTTCTAAATTTGCACATGCAATGCAAGTTTTTCTTCTTTCATTCTTCTTCTTCTCCTCTTTTTTCTCCTCCTCCTTCTTCTTTTTCTTCTTTATCATCATCACCAATAACACCAATATTTTGCAAATTTTTTATTAGTTCTGATTTTTTCTGTTACCATTATTAAATAATTTCGGTTCATTTCTTAATTTATTTTGATTTATTTGTGTGTTAATTGTTGGTTCATTTGTATGTTAATTTCGGTTTACTTAATGCTGCTGATAAGTATTGACCAAATTTTTTATTTACCAGTGAATCGAAATTAACACATAAATGAACCAAAATTAATTCACAAATGAACTAAAATAAACTAAAAAATGAACTGAAATTGAAAGAGAAGAAGAACGTATGCTTGAATTTAAAATAAGAAGAAGAGGAAGAAGCGCAGAGAATAAAAAGAAGAAGAAGTACAAGAGAGGAGAAGAAGAAAAAGCGTATAATGACACTTTTTTAATGAGAGTAACTTTTGTTGATGTTAAAATTACTTTGATAAATTTGAATAAAACAATATTTGAATATATAATAATCATGTAGATTTATTAAATGGTAGATAAATTTATCATTTGTTTAGTCAACAAAAAATTAATATTAAAAATTGCACTCTAAATTTTAGTGAAATCAGTTAAATTTTGTCTAGAGATCGATAGGATTATTTTAACTAAATAATAGAGATGGATAAGAAATTTAAAATTTTTCGTTGATCCTTTTTTATTCTAAATTTATCGTTCTCAGTAGTGGGATATGTCCATAGGATTATGCTCAAATTAGGCGGCATGGGTTGTAAAATACATTAAATTAGAGATCATATCTGAGCCTATGTATTATTAGGCATAATGTATATTTGATGTGTGGGGTGAGATGAGATCAAATTATGTTTGATGTCTTATGATGAGCATTGGTGATTTTTATTTCTTAAGGATTAAGTTTATTTATTCACTTTCTAGGTAAGATTTGATTACTTAATGAACAGTGATCAAAATTAACAAATTTTCTTTTTTTTTTTTAATTTTTTTTCTCTCTCATTTTTTTTTATCTCTTTACAATTCTATTTTATAAAAAAATAAAATAATATAATTTGAATAAATTCATAAAATTTAAAAAATATATTAAATGTATAATTAAATATAATTTTAAAAATCCCTTAATATTATTGACATAAAAATATATTATTATTAGTATACATACTTTTTTAATTTTTATTTAATTTTAAATTTTTACCATTTATCTTTTTAATTTATATTTTTCACTTCTCTTTCTTCAAGAATTTATTATATATAATTTAGAGAGAATAGTAATATTATGATTAATAATTATAAATTTAGAATTAAGATTCAGTTATTTAAAAAATTGGATTTTATGTTAATTTTATAACTATCAATATAAATTTATTTTATACAACATCTAATTATATATATAGAGAGAGAGAAAAAGAGAGAATATTATTTTTAAATAACAAGCATGAAAATTAATTATTTTTATTTGTCCAATAGACTTAATATTTGATCAAATTTAAATATATATTAAATTCTTTTAAGTTGTAGATAATGAATGTTAAAATGAATTATTAGTACAAAATCAAACTCTTTCATATAAAAATAATAACTAAAAAATTTATTATTTGAATTTTTTCTATCTACAAAGATTATGCTTTTATTAACCGATAAAGACTTTTATCCCCTATAACTTTTTTGTAAAAATAATTTAATTTTATAAATTTTTTTACAATTATTTATAATATAAAAAAAATTAACATCACTTCAAAAAATTTATATTTCCATAATATTATTAGCAGTAAAAACATTAGTATATTTCTAAAGCTATAAACATTCGAGGAGGGTGATATTGCCATTAGTAAATTTGATAAACCATTATTCCCTTCATGATGTGTGATATATCTAGATTTTCTTTTGATGAAAGATATGAGAGGGCAGAAGGTGTTCTAAGAATTGTAGCGCAAAAAAGAGATAATATTTAATTTGGTTTTTGAATTTGTATGTAAATTTTAATTTAATTTTTAAAGTTTTAATTGTTTTTATTTAGTTTTTAAATTTTGTGAATATAATTCATGTTAGTCCTTGAAACAATTTTTAACGTATAAATATTAACAGAACACTGTCGTGAACAGCCGAATGCCACACTAAATTTTGTAAAATGATATCGTTTTAGTTTTGGCACTCAAATAACCCAAAAACATCTTAAATGATGTTTATTAAAATTTTACTTAATAAAATAAGTAATATGATGTTATTTTTAAGCTATTTAAATGCCAAAATCAAAACTGTATCATTTTGCAAGTTTTAACGTGACATTTGATAATTTATAATAACACTCTATTAACGTTTTTATACTGAAAATTGTGTCGGGGACTAATATAAGACAGTTTATAAATTTTGGAGACTAAATAGAGATAATTAAAATTTTAAAAACTAAATTGAAACTCAGGTATAAATTTAGAGACCAAACTGTATTTTAGAATTGATTAAAGGATCAATACTATCTAGAATAAACTTTCGTGTACTAGGATAATAAACATCTTCCAAAAAAATTAAACTAATTTCAAAATTTTTCAAGGATCGAACTCTTAACTTTTTGGATCTAACACTCTAATAACATATTATGATACCACTTATCCCAAAAATTTTAGCTAATAGAAAAATGTAACATTAATGATTATATCTCTAATACTCCATAAATTTCTATTGTATATATTGTACAAGTATTTATTTGGTTCCTCGTACTTTTCCTTGATTAAAATATTGTATATTTGTATTATATCACAAAGGGTAGTAAGGTATTTACATATATTGTGGTAGAGTGCAATCCACGCTGACTGTACTAACAACACTGAAGATGCTATATGAGATAAGTTCAATTAATAACCAACTATGATTATTATGTTTCCTAACAGATCCATATCCTATATATCTCGGTAATCGCTGTACCATATTACGTACCTCACATACAAACAGCATTTTGTGGTTGTAATTTTTGAAACAATTAGATAAGGTGTCATTAGCATGTGGAAGCAAAGAGGATGCTAGTAATGTGTGAAAAATAATAAAAAGATTCCATCTAATTAGTGTTAGTTATTGCTTCCTGTTTGGAAACTGGGAAACAAAAAAGAATATGAATTAATTTGGAGCAGAAAATGATCCAAATCGAGGTGTCATAGTTGCCAAATTTGTCAAATTTTTTGGTCCCTATAAGTTTGAAACTAAATTTGACGAACTTGTCTTTTATAATAAATTTTAAATATTTAAAAATTATTTTATTTTTATATTTTTTAAATTAAATATTAATTTTTATTTATTTTTAATAAATTAAAAAACTATATATAGACATCATAACATGCAGAGTCAATTAATTGAAACTTTTGAAAAGAACTTGCTTCCTGCCATTGCTTCTTATAAAGTCCATTTATTTCAAAAAAAAAACCCCTCCAATTTTTGGAGTATTATTTGTCATCAAGGGTTAGTGCACAATTCAATTTAAGTCTATTTGCAAATTAAAGCCCATTAAAGGTGTAAGTACTAAGCAGAGTTATTGTTGTTATTATTATTTTTTTGTCCTTTACTTTTTAGGAGATATTATGTAAGTATATTTGATTGGACTAAAATACTAAAATTCGAGTTAAAATTTATTAATTAAGGATGTAAGTATCATTAAATAAACAATTTTGTTTTTCAATTTTTTCCTTTTTTATGTTTTTTTTTTGCATTTTCTTTTGTTTGTTTTTCTTTTTTCTTCCCCCTCATTCGGATGTTGACTCATTGATGTTTTTTTCACATTTTTTTTTAAATTTTATTTCTCTTTTATTTCTTTTTTTTTTTGTGTCCTGTGTTATTTATAATAATTTCTATACTTTTTCTATTATGTTTTATTCTAGAAAAGTTAACAACTTTTTGAAGACTTAATTAAAATTTAATTATAAAAGTATTGGTTTATCCAACCTTCTCTAATGGTATATGCAAATTACTTATGGTATCCACAAGTAATACTTCTTTATTCAAGATGAATTTTAAACCTTAAAATCTTTAGAGTTGTGCGTTAACAAACTTTAACTTTTAAGACTACTAAGTTAAAGGACTTTTTTTCTTTTTCTTTTTCGATTGGAAGCATATTAAGATGGATTGAACAATTTCTAATTCTAAGTTACATACTTTTACACATATGATATCTTTTCTTTTTTTAGTCAACTTGAAATTTTTTAATAACAAAAATACATGCCACTTGAGCTAAGATTTATAAATAATTCTATGATGCTAAAGGAAAAAATGTTCCTCATCTGCTGAAATAGCGTGGCAAGCATTTAGAATAGACGCGTATCCGTCCCATTTCAATGAACGTGAAAAAATAAAAGTTGCTATTCGTGGTAGTGCAACCAAGTGTGAATCCTACCAATACCAGTAGAGCTTTGACGACGTTTTAACTTTTTAATTAATTACCTTCTAATGGATTATTATTTGCAGCAATTTATGTTTATTGATTTATATTTAATTCTATTTTAATAGATGAATTATGGACTAGGCTATGTTTTCTTTTATTCGTGGACTAGATTTTAAGTTGAACTGGTCCTCAATGTAGAATTGTGGATTCGAAATTAGAGTTTGTACACAATAAATATTTTTTACAATTTACTGTGAGCTGCGTGGATACTGGATAGTATTGTAATGACACGTTGTAGCTTAATTTGTGAGAAATTTATTTAAAAAAGGAAGGATAAGTTATGGAAAAATAGTAGCCAATAAACTTTTTGTGATTATTAAACAATGAAAAAAAGTTTGGAAGTTAAATTAAAAATTTTTAACAACTTCTATTATACAACTTATATTTTATATATAAACTATTAAAAAATAAAAAATAATATTTTAAAAATAATTATTAACTCATTATGTTAAAATCAATAAATAAGCATATATATGAATATTAAATAAAAATATTTAAATAATTAAAATTATGACTTACTAGTGTACATATGAGATAATTTGAAGAATAAAATAAGATGTTATAAAAATAATATTTGAAGAATAAAATTTGATAATATTAATTATAAAAATTTATTAATTATAGACATCATAGATATGAAATTATGAATATTATGAGTATAAATTATGGATGTTATTAATATGAAATTATGGATGTTATATGTATGATTTATAGATGATATGAGTAAATTTATGAATTGAATAAATTAATTTAAGAATTTGACATTTTTTTAAATTCAATTATGATAAAATTTAAAAACATTTATGTTAACTTTATAGTTACTTATGCAATAACTAAAAAAATGATACGTGTATGGATGTAATATCTAACAAACATGAATTTAATTTTTAAATGTTAGTTGTATGTAATTATGGATATTATGTATATAATGTATGAATGTTATGTGTATGAATATAGTAGTACAATATAATTATAAATACACATAAAAACACACACATAAAATAAATCGATTTATTACCATACCTCATCAAAACTAGTGTGATTTTTCATATTCTCAAAAATTGGTTGACTGACAACAACTTCGTTGGGTGAATTCGTCTATTGTTTAAATTCTTCATAAGCACCTTCAATCATAAGTACCGTATTAAGGTCGAATTCAATCGCCATACTATTTGCAATGATAAAGATGAGTTCTTGTAAAATTCTTTGGCCTATTCTAAATTTTTAATTGTGCTTGCAATGGTATTATATTAGAGTTGTGAATTTTGAATAAAAATAATTGAATTAACCGAAACAAAACCATATTAGGGTAGTTTTCAGGTTTTGTATCACCATTGAATGATGATAAATGACTTAACAAAAATAAAAAATAATTACAATTAACTTATTTAATACAAATTATTATTACCGTTCTTTATAATTACTAGTGTATGTTCCCGTGTCCTACACGGGATAATACATAAAATTATATAAATTTTTTATTAAATTTAAATAAAAATATACATAGTAATTATTATTATAAATATTTTATAACTTAAAAAATTAAAAATAATTAATATTTATTTTAATCAATTTAAATTTACTGAATGGTCATCTCATTTGCCCGCTTAAGCAAGTATTTTGAGTTTGAATCTTGCCTTGTGTGTATCACAATCCATTAGATAGTGACAGACCCTTAATAAATAGAGCATCAATATGTGGTAGATTAATTCTCGACTTGCCAACTTAGAAAATCCATAGAAAAAAATTGTATTTGTTTTTAAAATAGATTAATTTTTTATTAATAAAAATACTTATGAATTTTTTTCTTTATTAAAATTTACTTGGGACAATTTTATTTATTGCTATCGTATTTATTCTTGAAATAAAAATAATATGATCAACATTATTACTTGTTAAAACTTCACATTTTCTGAAATAATTTTTAAATTTTCAAATTCATAAACTTATGTCATTACAAAAGTTATTAGATCGATTAATATTTTTTGGTAATATGGTGTATCAAAATACCATCGTTGAGTATTAGTTAGTGTGAAAAGAAATCGATAGCAACTTTTGTTATTCAATATATAATTTATTCTATTGAAAAATAAATTAATATGGTAATGAGGACTCAGGAGAGTATGAAAAACCCACTTTCCATCCCTTATTCCTATTTAAAAAAAATATCCCCCGTTCTTTCTCCGTCATTACAAATTCCTGTTTAATTACCCCTTAGAGAACGTAGATCTCTTCGGGTATCTACGAATATTCTTTGAAAATTTAAAAAAAAAATTAACACAAAAAGACATAATATAATAAAACATAAAATAATCAATTCAATATAATTCAACACAATTTATAACATATTCGTTATGAAAAATAACATTTCAAAAGGAGAAAACATAAAAAAATAATCCAACATAATAACATAACATAATTTTTTAGGATGATACTAAGCGACATAGTGACGGACTTGATGAGAGGTAGATAAAGTGAGTTAGAGAGAGAGAGGATCAATGCTGAGAATGAGTTTGGAAGAAAAAGAAAAAATTTGAATTGGAAGTAAAAATTAGGATTACTAAATTTAAGAAATGAATTTACGTATATATAAATTAGGATAAATTAATAATTTTATATTCGCGGGTACTTATGTCCGTTCCCCTATTAGGAGTGGCAAACGGAAAAGTCCGTCCTGTCTCGCCAAAAGCCCGCCCCGCCTAGTAAGACGGTTTTGAATTTTTTTCCCGTCCGCCTAATGGTAGGCTGGCGGGATCTCCTTTTTTTTTATAAGCCATTAAATATTAAACAATATATATAATTTCACAACAATTTCAATAAATTTATAATTTCTAAAAACATAAAAAAATTATAATTTTTAAATTCATGTACATTAACGTCTTTTTAATTATAAATGTGTAATAAATATAATAATAAATATTTTTTTTGAAACAAAATAATAAAATCAGCATTGTCTAAAGCAAAACAAATGTTATCCAAAATATAACTTAAAACTTCTTCAATTATCATCTTCATCATTTTGTAGATTAATAAAATTATAGAAATTTGTAAAAAAAATGGCTCTACCAAAATAAAAGCTTGGCCCAGCGGGAAAGCCTGTCCTGCCCTGCTGAAACCCGCCAAATCTCGTGGATTAGGCGGTGCAGGGTAGGCGGAATTTTTAAGTTTGGTGGCCATAAATTTTCGGCCCAACCCACATTTTTTGGCGGGTTATACGACCAGCTCAATAAATTTTGACCCGTTTGCCACCTCTAGTCCCCATTCATTTTCGCATGGCAGGTCGTGAGGATTTCAGAGGTCCCCATCTAGCTCCAAAACGCGAGTAATCCCTGCAAATACCCGTTTTGGCTATTTTTGTGATCATCCTTATTGCTAGCATTCATTGGTTCGTGACATGGAGCTATTTTAACCACTCAATAAATTCTTAGATAATTAAAGATTAAGTTATATCATTTTTATAAAGTTACAAGTATCCTTGTTATAACAATATTAATAAAAGATAAATGGATAAACACTAAACTATTGTTTGGATATAAGATAAAAAATAAGAGGAAAGAAAATGGAAAGAAAAGTATATTTTTTGTGTGTGCTGTTTAGATGAAAAAAAAATGAATGAAAAGAAAATAGAGGAAAAATTCCTTTTGCTTGAATGGAAGGAAAAGTAAGAAGAGAAAAAATTATAATAGAGAAAAATTATATTAATGTTTTTATATATTATATTAAATTATATTTCAAATGGTAACTCTGTATTTTTATCCATGTTTGCACTTTTGAATCAGTTTTCTTCGCAACTTTGAAGAGAAAAAATTTACGTGAGCTTCATATACACTTTTATGTTTTTCATTCAATTTCTTTGTTGAACCAAATAATGAAAAATTGATTTTTCCATTCATTTTCTTCCTCAGCATGTTATTTCTCTACAAATTCTTCTAATCTAAATAATGCATAAATATGTCACTTTTTTATATATATAACAATAACTAACATCACATATTAGACTAATTTACGTTGATAAATCAAAGTCACCCTAAAATTACCTGAATCCCCTAAATCGAATAACGTTACCTAGTTGTCTCTATTTAAATCGAATTTAATGAATTTGAATTAGGATAATAAGTAATAAATCTAATTTATATTTAATAATTTACCTCTAACTTATGGTAAAAATAAGATATGATGCCCAGTCTTTATTGTATTTTTAAATATAAAAATCAAATCATAAAAAAAATATTAAGTATTAATTATAAGAATGTCTAATAGTAAAAAATATGATATTATAATTAATGCCATTAATAAATGGGATTGATAAGAATATAATAAATAGATTGATACGAGAGTGAGATAAAAAATAAAACTATTGTTAAGTTATATAAATGAAGTAAATTATAAAAAATTTTAGCTAATTATAACTGAAAATTTGTTGTTTCCAAACTTTTTTCATTGTTTAACAACTACAAAAAGTTTATTGGCTACTATTTCACTTATCCTTCCTTTTTTAAATAAATTTCTCACAAATTAAGTTACAACGTGTCATTACAATACTATTCAATATCCACACGGCTCACAGTAAATTGTAAAAAATATTTATTGTGTACAAACTCTAACTTCGAATCCACAATTTCACATTGAGGACCAGTTCAATTTAAAGCCTAGTCCACTAACAAAAAAAAAACATAGCCTAATCCATAATTCATCTATTAAAATAGAATAAAATATAAATCAATAAACATAAATTACTGCAAATAATAATCTATTAAAAGATAATTAATTAAAATTTTAAAACATTGTCAAAGCTCCACTCGCATTGGTAGGACCGCACTTGGTTGCATTGTTACGAATAGCAACTCTTACTTTTTCACATTCATTAAAATGAGACATATAAACTTAATTTAGCGGAAGCATTAATTAGGATCTTAAAAGTTGTGATTTTTATACTTGGATTGGTTGCCATAACAAGTCCTGGATTGGTTGCCATAACAAGTCCTGATTACGGTAGAGTTGAACTTTAAGACTGATTTTGTAGAGTTTTTGGCTATAGTAGAGTTGAACTTCAACACTGGTTTCTCTCTCCTTCATTGCTTCCAGACGTTCATCAGGATGGCAATTTTCAATATTTTTTCAGTGAGTGAAAACTGTAAAACGTGTGTGTATAGAGGCAGAGAGAGGACCACATTCTTAATGTGTTATTATCTTTAAATCTAATGCGTCCATCAAACATTAGAATTAACGGATGATATTAAATCATTAATAGTTTATAGATAATTACAATTAGGCCACAACAGAAGTTTAAATTACAATAAACTTCCAATATTCTCCCACTTGACCTAAGTGTAATCATATTTTCATACGTTACATAATTGCTTTAATATGGTAAAATACTTTATGTGAGTTATGGCGGTCATGCATTTAATATAAAACACATTTCCTTCCATATACTACAACCACTAGCATCTTACTACACAAGCTACATAAATAACACAATTTATATCAGTCCCATAAAGTTTCTAGATCATTATGTTATAACTCATAAAATAATATTACTTTAACTAGAAACAACAAACTATCAATGTTCAGAAAACACATAAATAAACATAATGAGCTCAGAGTGTTAGCATCATTCAGAAGAACCAAAACCCATTCTATGTACATGTTCCTTAAATGTCTTTGGTTGCAATCCTTTAGTCAATGTATCAGCAATCATAAGTTCTGTTCTAACATGTTCTATAGACACTCTTTGTTTCCGAACTTCCTCCTTAACGCCAAAATACTTTATTTTCATATGCTTGGCACCCTTAGAGTATCTATCATTCTTGGAGAAAAATACTGCTGCAGAATCATCACAATAAATTTTTAATGGCCTAGCAATTGAGTCAACAATGCCAAGTCCTGAAATAAAATTTTGCAGCCATAAAGCTTGATTTGTAGCTTCAAAACATGTTACAAATTCTGCCTTCATAGTAGATGTTGCCACAACACTTTGTTTGGAGTTTTTTCATGATATGGCAGCTTCTCCAAATAAAAATAAGTAGCCAAATGTAGACTTTCTTGTGTCAGCACATCCACCAAAATCTGAATCTGAATAACCAATTACTTCTAATTGGCTAGACCTTTTGTACATGAGCATATAATTCTTTGTACCTTGAAGATATCTTAAAACCTTCTTTGCAGCTTTCTAATGATCCATTCCAGGATTACTTTGATACCTTCCAAGCATTCCTACTGCAAAGCTAATGTCCGGTCTTGTGCAAGTTTGCACATAGATAAGACTTCCCACTACAGAACTATATGAAATTCCTTCCATTCGCTTCCGTTCTACGTCATTTTTTGGACATTGCATAAGACTAAATTTGTCCCCTTTTTGAATTGGTGCAATTCCTGCGAAACACTTTTCCATGTTGAACCTCTCTAGAACTTTATTTATATAGGCCTTCTGAGACAATCCTAACAATCCTTGTGATTTATCACGAAAAATTTCAATTCCTATAACATAGGATGCCTCTCCCATGTCTTTCATTTCAAAGTTTCTAGAAAGATATTCTTTAGTCTCACGCAACATTCCTAAATTATTTGTTGCAAGCAAAATATCATCAACATATAAGACTAGAAAGATAAACTTACTCCCACTGACCTTTCGGTATATGCATACATCAACAACATTTTCTTCAAAACCAAAAGAGAGAATGGTATTATTAAACTTAATATACCATTGTCGTGAGGCTTGTTTTAGTCCATATATTGATTTCTTAAGTTTACATACCATACGACTTTTCCTTCCATTGGAAAACCTTCAGGTTGATCCATATAAACTTCTTCATCAAGATTACCATTCAAAAAGGCTGTTTTTACATCCATTTGATGTAACTCTAAGTCATAATGAGCCACAAGTGCCATAATGATACGCAATGAATCTTTCCTAGAAATAGGTGAAAATGTTTCTTTATAATCAACACCATTCTTTTGAGTAAATCCCTTAGCAACAAGTCTAGCTTTATATCGTTCAACATTGCTTTTTGAGTCTCGCTTAACTTTAAAGACCCATTTACAGCCAATACATTTAGCACCTTCTGGCAATGCAACAATATCCCAAACTTTGTTGTCTTCCATGGATTTCAACTCTTCTTTCATGGCATCAATCCATTTTCCTGAATCATCACTATTTATGGCTTGTGTAAATAAAACTGGATCTTTAGATATTCCAATATCTTCTTCTTGTAAATAAGTCTCATAATAGCTTGGAATAGCTGACTTTTTTTCCTTTGAGATATCCTCAATGGTATTTCTTGAGCTCATTTCTTTCTGATATTTGTGAGTTAGTTTCTTCATTAGGAGCATTATCATTCAAATCTTGTTCATCACTATTAATATGTTCAACAATAGTTGGAACAACTCTTTGAGTAGGTGTAGATAAAGGAACACTAACATGTATAGGAATATTAACTTTAATTTCCTTTATTTCTACATTTTGATGATTTTTACTCCCACTAACTTCACCATTTTCAAAGAATTTTGCATTACCAGTTTCTACAATTCTTGGACTATGGTTTGGACAATAAAAAATATACCCTTTAGACTTCTTTGGATAGTCAATAAAATAGCCACTCACTGTTCGAGAATCTAATTTCTTTTCTTGTGGATTAAATATTCTTGCTTCTGCTGGACAACCCCAAACATGTAAATGTCGTAAACTAGGTTTTCTATTAGTCCATAACTCAAAAGGAGTTTTTGGAACATCTTTACTAGGAATTCTATTTAGCAAATACATGGCAGTCTTTAATGCATGCATCTACAAGAATTTGGGTAAAGAAGAATTGCTCATCATACTTCTAACCATATCCATTAACGTCTGATTACGCCTTTCTGCCACACCATTTTGTTGCGGTGTGTATGGCATTGTGTATTGTGCACATATGCCATGTCTTTCTAGAAGTTTTGCAAATGGACCAGGACATTGTCCTGTTTCATTATATTTTCCATAATATTCACCACCTTTATCTGACCTAACAACTTTTATCTTTTTGTCTAATTGCCTTTCAACTTCTTTAATATAAATATCAATAGCATCAACTGCTTGAGACTTTTTTTTAAGCAAATAGACATATCCATAACGTGAAAAGTCCAATAAAAGTGATGAAATATTTTTCTCCATCAATAGATGGAGCATCAAAAGGTCCGCATATATCAGTGTGTATAATTTCAAGAAGCTGACTACTTCTTGTGGTACCTTTCTTGTTTTGTTTGGTTTGTTTTCCTTAATACAATCCACACATAAACCAAGATCAGTAAAATTTAAATTTTGTAAAATCTCATTCTTTACTAATCTTTCTATTCTTTCCTTGGATATGTGACCCAAGCGTTTATGCCACCAAAATGCAGAACTTTCTTTAGGCGTATTTGACCTAACTACATCATTCTGGTACTCAATAAGCAAGGATTCAGAAAATTGATCAAAGAATTTTAATCTAGATAAGCCATCAATTAAAACACCATAACCAACAATATTATAATTTTTAAATAAATTAAAACAACCATATACACCATTAAAAGAAAAACCACAATTGTCCAACTTTAAAACAGAAACTAAATTCCTAGACATTGAAGGTACATAAAGAGTCTTAGGTAAATCTAAATAAAAGCTTGTATCCAACACCAAACGATAAGTTCCTATTCCTTCAATTGGTGCTTTCACACGGTTTTCCATGTAGAGGAACATCTTACTTTGGCTTGTGGTCTGGATCGTAAAGAATCCCTACATTACATTAGATACATGAGTTGTAGCACCAGAATCAAGCCACCAAGAATTACGAGGAATATCAATTAAATTTGATTCATAAGTACATACATATGTTTCAAATATACCTTTCTTTTCGAACCATGCCTTACGTTTAGGACAATCCTTTTGGAAATGTCCTTCATTCTTACAGAAATGACACTGTTTTGTATTGGCATGTCCTTTCTTCTTAAGATTCTTGGGCTTTGTCTTTAATTTCTTTTCTGATTTGCCAGCTCTTTGAACCAAGTTGATAGAATGACCACCACAATTCTTAAGTCTATTTTCTTCTTGTATGAGCTTTCCAATCAATTCATTAACGTCCCATTTTTCCTTCATGACATTATAATTAATTTGAAAAGCTCCATACTCAGAAGGTAATGAGTTCAGAATGAATTGCATCATAAATGAGTCATCAACTGTCATACCCAGTGACTTTAATTTTGCAGCAATATTAGTCATCTCAATAGTATGCTCTTGCATGCTTTTAGACCCATCAAACTTCATGGCCGTGAGCTGTGACATTAATGTACTAGCGAGTGACTTATCAGCAGAACGGAAGCGGTCTTCCACAAACGCAAGATATTCTTTAGCACTTTCTGTTTGTGGAAGGGTAGTCTTAATATTGCTTGCAGTAGTCATTCGCATAAACATAAGGCTTAATCTGTTAGAACGTTCCTAAGTCTTAATGCATACTTTTCATCCTCATCATTATCATCAGTGACAGTGAGTTTCTCTTCTAAAAGTGACAAGTCAAGATCTAAAAGACCTAAATAAAATTTTACTTGTTCACTCCATTCAGAGAAGTTTAAACCATTAAACATGGTAACAGATGAAACTTGCGAATGAATTGAAATACCTGTCATTTAATCATACAATACTCATATTAAGTTTAATTTTATCATCTACTCAGATGACAGAACATAACAAGCATATTATAGTTCACCTTTGAGTAAAATTCTATAATATACTAACATATTAACATACAAATAAATGCCATATTTATCATACTTGAAGATTAAAATTCTCTGCCAAATACATATACCATCTTTGGACAATACATATATCTGACCCAAGAATAATAAATTTTCTCATTCAAGACTATTAATAATAGAAGAGATTTTCTTTGGGTAAATCTAATTCTAAAATTAATTAACACATTGTTAAATATACTGGCATTTTACGTTATAACTTGGTCACTTTGGTGTACACAAGCAGTAAATAATCTAAATAAATTTAATACTATAAATAAAATATTTATAGACTTTTCATAAAATTAGAGTACATTACGTACTCAAAATACTTTCATAATTGTCGAACATAAACTCAAGATTAAATTAGTATAATTTATGATCAAATTAAAATATTCAGAAGAAAATATTTAGAACATATACAACCACAAAATTGCAGTTTTGATGACATGAAATTTGAAACCCACTTAATTAAAATCCAATTATAAATAATTAATCAGAAACATGAAAACATCATAATTAGATCAGAGAAAATCACATACTTTCAAAACACACGCTCTAATACCACATGTAAACTTAATTTAGCGGAAGCATTAATTAAGATATTAAAAGTTGTAATTTTCATACTGGATTGGTTGCCATAACAAGTCCTGGATTGGTTACCTTAACAAGTCCTAATTACGGTAGAGTTGAACTTTAAGACTGATTTTGTAGAGTTTTTGGCTATAGTAGAGTTGAACTTCAATATTGATTTCTCTCTCCTTCCTTGCTTCCAGACGTTCATCAGGATGGCAGTTTTCAATATTTTTTCGGTGAATGAAAACTGTAAAACGTGTGTGTATAGAGGTAGAGAGAGGACCACATTCTTAACGTGTTATTATCTTTAAATTTAATGAGATTAAATCATTAATAATTTATAAATAATTACAATTAAGCCACAACAGAAATTTAAATTACAATAAACTTCCAACAAGACAGACACACATCTATTTTAAATGTTTGCTACGCTATTTCGGTATATGAAAATTATTTCTTCCTTTAATATCATAGAATTGTCCAAAATTTATTGACCAACTTGATTGAGTTTATATCTATTTTATTTGGAGATGAGATGGTGTATATAAGTACCCACTTAAGCCCACAACACTACAGCAAGGTAATCAAGACCAAAACATTTCTTCATGACCCAAAAAGAACAACAAAAAGATTCCCCCCAATAGGGGTATGGGAAACATCCTTGAAGCTGGAAAATTAAGGCCGTGTTTGATTTGTGTTTTTATTTTTAATATTTTTTTTTAAATTTTATAAAAAAAATTAAAAATAAGAGATAAAAATAAAAAATAAAATTTTATTATTTTTATTGTTTTTATTTTTTATAAAATTTAAAAAATAAAAAATAATAAAAATATAAATATAAACCAAACATATCTTAAAATTTTTTTATGCTTGATAAAAAAAAAAACTTTTTTCTTTAAAGGGGGAAAAAACAAAAAAAGCATGACAAAAAAAAGGGAAAAATTAATACATAATTAAAAAAAAGGGAAAAACCCTCTTGTTGGCTTAAGTGGGCACTTATATATTATAATTTTCTCAAAAAGAAAAGTACATAATTAAATATATAAAGAAATTTGTATATGATTTTGATGAGATATGAAAATGTTTTTTGGGACTAACATCTGAAATGAGTATATAGATAATATTTTTAAAAACCGTATTTTACTATAATCTTATATTCTTATTGCACTTATGTGGCGGCATGCATGCATCATGCATGATATATATCTTATCTTGTACTTTCTAAAGAAAGAGACATCATATATATAATATTCTCAATAGTCAATAATTGGTCATAAAGATTATATCTTTTTTCCTTTTGTTAATTTGGGCCCGCTTTGATTCTTTCCAAGATCTTCAAAACTTTGCTTCTGGTGGTGAATATATATGTTCAAAACGATTAATTAACTCTAAACCATAGATCACATGAAAATCATAGTCTAGTAATTATGATATTTGTCTTGTAATAGGTGTATTTAGATTCTAAATTTGGTTGAGACGATCAATAAAAACTTTTAATGTTGAGGGTGTGAGTGTATTGTGTCCGTGAGTATTGCAATATTATAATACTTAAAAGTTATAAGATGTTCAATTTACCCTTCTTAAAAAAATCTAAACCAAAGATTTAATTTTGAGTTATGTTAGGTAATTAATAATTTTTTTGAACAATATGAATAATTACTAATAAAATAAAAAAAAAATTTAGAGGCCAGTAACTTTATTAAATTCTGGTCAACATGTAACCAGCAAAAAAAAGTGAGTCATTGGATGAAATTTCACACTAATCTCACACTATTAAAATCATCATTAATGGCTATTTGATGGTTACAAATCACAAAAGTTGCTGGCCCCTAACACTCCTCAAATAAAAATACACTATACCTCCAAATCACCCATATAAATCTTAATATTAAAATAACCATTCGCATATCTAGTAAAATGAACATCTGATATCTCCATTGTTCACATTGTTCACCAATGTTGTTGGTTACCTATACTTTTCCTTTAATTTTAAGAAAAAATATAGGTACACAATGAAAATACTAAACAATGTGAACAATAAATATGTCGGATGTTCAATTCAATAGATATACGATTGTCTATTAAAATTATAGCAAGAGAGATAAATTATTAGTGCTACTAATCTCACCATGATTGTGATGTTTTGTGTGAATTGCATTGCATCTATCATTGTTTCTTTACTATTTTGTTCGTATATTAAAAACGTGTCTAGTTAGTGGACGAATAGTGAAAACACTTACCTGTAGTTGTATTTATGTGAAGTTGTTAATGGAAAATTATTAGATAATAATTTAGTTAAATATATCCAATTATTTAACAGTTCACAACTAACAACTTTACATCAAAATAATTACACGAGTCTCATCGGGACAAAAAGTGTTTATGAGTTTATTAAAGGAAAAATGTTCACATGATTTCCTCTAACATTGAACACCAACACATACATAATAATAATTATTATGTCAATCACAAAAGAGAGAACATGTTGTGTCTCTTTGTGTGACTTCTTGTCACCCAAACTTGAGTACTAGGTTACTCCATATTTCTTATTATTTGAAGAAATAGATAGTAGAAAATTAAATAAAGATGGTGAAAGCTTAACTAATGTAATACATAGGATCAGGTAGCTTAAAGGTTCTGTTGCCAATGTTGGTTCCCAAGATATCACTCCATTGGTCTCCAATGTTTCCAACTATTCTGTATCCTTTTTCCTCTAACTTGTTTCTCTCTGATGATTTATATGTCACTGCTGTTTTCCCATTGTATTCTGTTGAATCCCTGCAATAACAGCCAAAAATGATTGATATTTAATAAAACAATTCCACTACATTATCAACAGTATTTATGTCAGTTTCTGTCAACTATTGTTTATAACTATATTTAACAGAAGTATCTTTATGGATGTGTCTAACAAAAATATCTTTTTTATAGCTGTGTCTAATGAAAATGTCTTTATATATATTTTCTAGATGTATCTCCTTAAACATATGTTTAAAATATAATAATTAATTATTGTTAACTATAAATTGACAAATAGTATATGAATATCCTATACTTTTTTTAATAAAAAAAATTAGTAACTATTTTTTGTGTGTATAAACATGATACATTTCATAAAATAATTCAATTATAACAATATTGGACAAGTATACTTTATTAATATTAGACAAGTATTCGATGGACCTCTGAAATAATTGCCAAAGATATTACTAAAGTTGTCCCAACTTATTATTTTCTATTTATCCATTTTGAATAAAACATTTTATATTTTTAAAACAATCTACGTCTACATCTTTTATAATAAATACTGATTTGATATCAATATTTTTTTAATAATTAAATACGTGTTTTTTTCGTTAATTAAAAAAAATTAAATACACAATTAATTAGTAGCAATCATATTTTAATACGAATATAAAAAATATTTAATATATGAATAATATTTTTTAAATCATAATTAATTCACTTATAAATTATTTATAATGCAAGTGACCCAATAATATCAGATAGACTTCTGATATTATATTATAATTAAAATAGACCTAATTCAACTTCAAAATTAATTCATAAAATAAGAGATATTTTACGCTTATAAATCATTCAAAGATAATATCTTTAATTTTAAGAGATATGAAATTTGTGATAGTAGTCTTACCATAAATCATCACAAGAACCATGAACAATTATTATTATAAACAAAGTTAAAATGCTTACTTGACAATCAAAGTGTGAAAAGTGGTGTAGCCAGCATTTTTGAGGTTCTTAAGAGTAATATCTCTTTGGGACTGTGGCCTTCCAGTTAAGAACACAACCTTAAATCCAAGACGCAACAATCTTTTGTAGAGTTTAAGACTCTCTGGAAGTGGAGGTGCTGTTCCAAGATCAACCCATTCATTGAATGACGTTGCGTTATATTTTTCTACCCTACAAAACAAAAATTAATAGACAAATAATTAAAGTTCTATATGCTATATAGTTTTGAGATCAGTTATAAGTTGTACATAAATTAGATAATATCTGTATATTGTAGTAATCATTCGCATCTGATCTAAATTTTGCGGATATATATTATTCGATCCGCAGAGTCAGATCTGATCCGTACTATGGTATGATTGGATTGCAGATTTAGTAGTGATATCTGCAGATTTAATCCACAAATCCGCATATCCACACATCTCATATAAGATAAATAGCATAGTTTAAGAAAGCAATTATAATGTGATATGAATTTTAGTATGTTGTTTTATGAATTTTATGATAGCTTGTTTTTAATTTTTTATGTTGTACTTCAACTTAGAATAATTAAACTTAAATCTTAGGTTATTATTTTTTTTGTTATTTAAGAAAATTTTTATTGATAATATTTTAACTTAAACAAGTAAAAAATAAATTTTCTGAACATTTTTTTGTAAAAACAGTCAAACGGATCTTATAACAATTTTTTTGAATATGCGGATAGATATACCCGATATTCGATTCGATCCGACTTGCAAAAAATGCGAATATCGTATTCGATGAGTATATGCAGATCGAATAAAATTTTAGACTATATCCAATCCGATTCGATCCGTGTACAGTCATAATCAGTCAATAGTCAGTTATGTACAATTTTTTTTTAATGTTTCACTACAAGAACCGTCGGATCCAACTGCAATTTACTATTAGTGTTGTATATATACACATTCTCTCAAAAAAAATATATTATTGAAACACTTAAAAAAAATTGTTAATAAACAACTTTTTGGTTGTCTAATTAAAATTAGGATTTTGTTAACTTATATTCTGAAGACATAGATTAAAAACACTATACAAAAATATTTTATAAATGTTATTAAAAAAATAATTTTTTTGACGTTTTTAATATAATTGAATACAAAAAATATTAAAAATATTCTATTATTATAATTTTAAATTGTGCACTTAAAACACAAATTAATTAATTCTTAAAATTAAAGAAAAAAAATCAGTTCAAAGATTATTTTTTTGAAAAGACTAAACTTTGTAGCTTTTGTTTAAAATTAAATTATTAAGGATTTTGTTATGTCTATAGTCTACATCTTTTATAATAAACATTGCTTTGACATCAATATTTCTTAACAACCAAACACACATTCTCTTTATTTTGTTAGTTAAAAATAATTTAAATAAACAATTACTTAGTAACAATTGTATTTTTATACGGGTGTCAATAGTATTTAGTATATGAATAATATCTTTCAATTGTTAGACCTCTTTTTTTTTAAAAAAAAATCTAATCTCATGAAAAATAAAAAAACACTAATTTCACAACTAAAAATAATAATAGTAAAAAAAAAAAAAAAACAGTGTAGATGCATAGATAATTAGAGAGTATACCCAAATCCATGATCAGCATAATAAGGGAGATTAGAGAGTGAAGTCTCATCAATATCAAAAACCCAAATATCTTTACCATCACCAACAAGATTGAGATTCTTAGCATATTTATAAGCTTCTTCAGTAACTGCTTTTGAGTCTTCTCTATATTGCTTCCCTAAAAGATAGTTTCCAACATAATCTACACACTCTTTAGGAATTGATGTCCATTCAATGATGTTGTGTGCTTCAACACCAAGCCTCCAACTTGAGCATGATGTTTGAGGAATGTAGTGACCCCCTAACCCTGATTTTAATCTTAGAGGGAATATTGAAAAGGTTAATCCATGCTCTAATGCTAAGCTATGGCATGATGATGGTGTTGCTAATGATATGATTATTGTAGAAAGAGAGAAAATAAGTGCTACTAATTTCATAGTGGCTTTGTAGCTATAGGTAGGTAAGAAAACTTTGTGATGGTTTTATGTGTCACTCTTTTGTTCTTTATATAGAAAAATGTGTCTATATAGAAACAAAAAAAAATGAATAATTTATTGGATAGCATGAAAATGAAAGAATACATTGTTGTATGAATAATTTATTATTTTTCTGGTCACTAAAAGTTTTTTTTTTTGGGAGAAGGCCTATTTCCTAAATGGAGATTTTTAATTCACAAACTCTTTTTTTTTTTTTTTTAAAGATTGTGTGATTAATATTTATGAAGTTAAAAAAAGTATAGAGGAAATAAAAAACTTCTAGTTTTATGTATGTTTACAACAAAACAATTTATACTTTTAAAAAAAATTATTAAAGAAAAAAAAGTATAAGCTATAAATAGAAGTGGTAATGATGAGATGATTGAGTAATATGTATGATATTAATTAAGATCAAATTCATGTTCCTAATATACCATAAAAAAATTGAAAGTAAAAAAATAAACACATAAATGTCTCTTGAAGCCAAGTTTTAATTTAAAACTTCATTCGAGACATTTTAACTTGATGTGCATGAATTAAATATTTCAATTTCATTAACAATCCTCTCAAAATAATTTTTTGAATTTCAAACTCTCAAACCTTATGAGTAAAATTTCCCAAAACTCCTCTCTCTCTCTCTCTCTCTCTCTCTCTATATATATATATATATAAAACTTTATATCAAATTGATTAAAAGACAAAGAGGCTGGTAAATGAGACCATACCACTAATAAATATATAATTCAATCATTCTTGCATTGAATTTTTGAAGAATAAAATATTACGTACATGATCCACGCATCCATTATTTTAGATATTAAATTTAGATATTGGGTTTGTTTGGGTGAAGTTTTTAAAAAAATTATTTTTTGAGTTATTTTTTAAAAAATTTTATAAAAAAGTAAAAATAATTTTATGTTTAGATATTTTATGTAAAAAAATATTTTTATTTATCAATTATATTTGAGTATAACAGTATAAAACCATTTTTTTATTTACTTATTATGTAAAAAATATATTTTTAAAAAAAATCTTTTAAATAAAGATATAAATTTTAGTTTTTTAAAAATATATTTTTTTAGTATTTTTATTTTTATTATTAAAAATTTATTACATATGCTAAAAAAAATATTTTTTATTAACTTAACATCACCCAAACAAACACATTGATTTGATAGTGATAGCAACCAATAATTAAATATTTTTAAGTATTTTTGTCTACTTAATTCTATAAAGTATACTAGTATAATATCTTATCATATGCATGCATGTAAGACCATGGAGAAAGGGCAAATTATGGCCGTCTCCTTCAAGTTTGCATGCTTTCCATGAGGCAATAGCTTGAAAAATGTCAAAGTAAAAAAAATATTAACGCTGCGTTTGTTTTATAGAACATGACACTGAAATAGAAAATAAGATGGAGACACTAAAAATTATTGTTTATATATTTTGTTTAAATATGATGTACAAGACACTTATGTAATGTCTAGTATTATGTTTGGATATATATGGATAAGATTAAAATATTATATAAAATGACTAAAATAATCATATAATTCTAAATTTTCTACATCAAATACAAACTAATTTAATAGAGAATAAGAATATATAGGAGTATAAACAAAACTTGAAAAAATATTTGAAGAGACTAAAAATTTTAATAAAAAAAATTTAATAGTATTTATATTAAAAATAAAAATTATAAATATATTTATTTTAATTTTAAATTTATTATTAATATGTAAAAATATATATGGTTAAAATTAATAAAAGAATAAATCTGAGTTTAATTAATAAAAAATTTTGTTTAGGTTAATAAGTTAAATTAATTTTAAATAAAAAAATCACTTTTAAAAAAAATTCATTTTTACATGAAAAAAATAGTTTTTGCACATAAAAATTTATTTTTATTTATAAAATTATTTTTTTTTATCTAAAAACTGATTTTTTTTAAATTATATAAAATCAATTACAACTTATAAATTATTTTTTAGCATTTTAAAAGATCAATTTTATCTTTAATAATATTTATCTTTTAAAAGTTTTAAGATTAATTATAGAAAAAATAAGAAGGAATAATAGTGGAATAATAAAAAATATCTATGGACAAAAAGAAAAACAAAATTTATAAAAAAGTCCATGTCCACTTTTTTAAATCCCGTGTCTATCATTGTCCTTCGTGAAAGAGTGAACACAGAAATATAAAAAACGGTCTTGGAGATAATGTGTTCCGTGTCTATGTCTTTGCTTCCAAACATATTTTAAATATGTACTATCCATGTCTATGGATCCTGTCTTCGAAAACAAATATTACCTAAGTGAATAATAAAATTAGTCACTTTATATTTATTTATAAATATATATTATTTTATTTATTTTTTATGTATATTTTATATTATAATATATATTTTATATATATTAGTGACTGATTTTGATGTATTTTTAATATAGTGGTCCAAATTATTCAATTTTATATCTTACATTTAGCACTTTAATTTAGGTTAATTATTTACGTTTTTTTATTAGTTAATTTGTTCTTATCTGCCCGTTTTTAGTGAGATTCTCTATAAAGTGAAGCTACTCGTTGAGGTATACTATTTAATTTTTGGATTATTTTGAAATGAACCCCATAAAGTCATTGAACCTTTTTTTTTTTCTTTTTTGGGTTCATATATACTAGGGATTTAAACGTGAGTAAATTTTTACTTCATTTTTTGTTTCAATGTTTTATATCTGTTTCTCAACTACCAATAAAGTTATTTTTGGGGAGGGGAACCGCTTCATTTCATGACTCTTGCATATTGAAATTCTTTTTTTTTTCTTTTTTTTTTTTTTACCAAAGATAGGAGATTCGAACCCGTAACTTTTTAATTGAGTACGGAAAGACTATGCCATTTGAGCTATAACTCATTGGCATTTAAATTCTTTTATTATGAATACAAACTTTATCAAATAAACTGAGAATTATGATGTGCCAATTAATCTAATTATAAGAATAAAAATTAAGAGAATTAATTTTTTTTATAAATATGGTAAAATTATTTATTTAGAAAATATATCAAGAATTAGACTAGATAATAATTAATAATTATAAAGTTAAATATTTTATTATTTATAAGTTATATTAAAAAAAATTTTTAGTCAAATTGAATCAAATAAACATCACTTTATTAGTATTTATTTTAAAATTTATTTTATATGTATTTTATTTTATTTTGTTTTATTTATTTTAAATTAAATTATGATTTATCCTATTTTTATTTTAGTGAGTATATGAGTTAGAATTTTAAACATAAAAGATATAAAAACCTCTAAAATCTTATAACCACTTTTTTCTTAATTTTTGATGAATGAAATTTAAAAAAAAAACTTAGATTAAACAAAAAGGTTAAAATAATTCTCTTAACTGTTATATTAAAAAATCAAATTGAAATAAAAAATATTTTTTTTTCTATCTCATCCTGGGTTCTATTATATATCATGCATAATCTTTACTCTTAATTAAAAAGGTTTATGTATCATAGCATAAATTTAAATACCGACCAAATCTATTTAATATATACTCAATTGTTTATAGATCTTATACCTTTTTTTTTTCAATAAGTTTAAGATTAAATTTTGAGAATTGCATTTATGTAAAAATTATGAACTTTCAAACAGATGTTGGAATTGAATTTTACTGAGATATCTTTTATCTGACGAGATTCTTCTTACCTAACCATTATTATATTTAGGGTACTACATATCAATAATGGTTCCTTTTGATAAAGTTCATTAGATTTATTCAGGATAAAATATGTTTTTTTTTTTCTTTAATGTACTTAAAATTTTCAAAATTATTTTAAGTTTAGTTTTGTCAAAAAATTAACAGCAGATATATAATTGAAACTTATTTCAAACATTAAAAACAAAATTAAATTAAATATTAAAATAAATTTAAAATTTTTAGAAACTGAACTAGCATTCTATGCTTCAAACTATGTTCCACTTGTAGTGGAAAGCTTAAAAATTATCGAGAAAAAGAAAATCAAGATGGTGGTGTAAAATAATCTTCCTTCACTAATCTCACACGGTATAAAAGTCTAAATTTGTATAAAAAACAAATAATTTTGTTTGATAAAATTTTTAAATAAAATTATAATAGCACAGGTATCAGTACAAAAAATGAGTTAAAATAATACAAAATATTGATGAATTAAGAGTGAAACTCGAATCCGCGATCTTTAGGTGAGTATAGAGGAACTGCCATTTGAACTACAGTTCGTTGGTAAAGGAAGATGAATTTATTAAGACTTGAAATGTAATGAATTAATTTTGTATTTCAAGCTTGCTCTTTCTATTTAATGTAAAAATAATCTAAATACATAAATCTAATTGAATGACAGCACAAAATTCTTTATACTATCAGTGTATTAAAACTAAACTCTTATTTTTACTGGTTTTTATAAGAAATGTTTTTAAGACACTCCATAAGGATACCATAAGTAGAAACTTTGAATGAACGTTAAAGATGAATGACACTTTATTCTCATTCTCTTTCACATCCAAACATAACCTTTCCAATTAAATGAACCACTAGCCACAAACATGTTTAAAAGAGTGGTAACTGCCTCACCGGTACGCATACAATTTTATACGTGTATTCAATTATATAACATCACATTAGGCCATCAGCAAAAGTAACTACTTTTTACCTTGACTGTGAATAGTTATTCAAAAGAATGGACGTGATTGCACGACTATATAAACTTTTATAATGTCAGTAGTGCATCAAAATTAAACTCTACAACTAAATAGAAAATCAGGTACTTATTTAAAAAAGAATGTTACCCTTTTGTGTTCTCATAAGCTAAGAATATAGAGAAATAATTCATTAATAATAATTTTAAAAAATAATGTCACATTAATCATGAGGCCATACACTAATATATAAAACATTACATTTGAACAAAAGATGGGGGAAAAAATTGGAACCTGAACAAATGGCTCCTCAGATCCACGCAAAAATTTCTCTGCAATTTATTTTCCAGAATTGCTCTTGGAAATGTTACATATGATGATGATGATGATACAGGAATTCTCATTTTGCATGGAACATGCTGTTGACGGATTCATAACTGGGGACATTTATAACTGCGGCGATAAGAGGAAACATCTTGTTAATCGTTGGTTAAGACTCGAAGCGCCATAATTAAGTAATTAAATGAAAAACTAGTTAATCACCGTCGCCATAGGATGCCATAGTCAAAGGAGTGGAAATAATCTTCTGAGCAATTTTGGTGATATCGTTCAACGTGATTTCATCAACTGCCTTCAAGAACAGCTCCACAGGTTTCCTGAAATGATCATAACAAAGTTCTTAAGTAACAATTTGCAGAGGGCTCATTACTAGTTAATAAAAATTCGTAAGGTGCAGAATTCGAAAGCGCAAGATGTGAGGTTAACAAATCTAATAAGAAATTCTTGCTTACCTTTCTCCATAAGTCAAAATTTGCCTCCCTATATCTTCTGATGCAATCATCTGAAAAAGAAACAAAAAAACAATGATTTTTTATTTTAAGCATACAAGAATCATATGAAATCTAACCAAATCCCATTTCCCCTTCAGAATTGAAGATTAAAAAGAACAAGGCAAACACTTAAGGCTAAGAGGAAAATTAATTGTATCAAGGATTAAGAAATTGAAAGGGGAAAAAAATGAACTAGAGGTTCGGCCTCTCAGAAGGAGACACAATGTGCCGCCCTTTGAAAATTTAAACAAGGGAGTCAAACCAAAAGAGAACCCCATTGCACATTAGAGGAAGAGAGACCATACTCGAGATTCCAGATTCATTAGAACTGCAGACTTTGTGGATTTTTTGGCACGGTCAAGCTGCACCTGTGTAACTGCCATGGCAAGAAGCGTAAATTTGATTAGACAGAGATCAAGGTCCTTACCAATATACTACAGAAGCAAAAGAGAAAGAGAAGTAATACCTTGTCCAGGTGATGCAATCGCTAATAGTTCTTTGGCCGCTATATCCACAGATTTTGCCACAAACTCAGGGCTCTACACAAATTCGAGAGTCAATTAACCATTTCTTGGCTAATCTCTATAAGATAACTCCTTTATTTAGTTATTAGATGAGAATCATGGGAATTGTCCATGCAGATGAATGCAAAGGAAGTTCAGAAAGAGAGTCTTACAGTGCTTGTATAAATGCCGAAGAGTCCTGTGTTGTTGAAGATGCTGTTGAATGCAGAGCAAGAAAGAATTTGTTGGTGCTCATTCAACACGCGAAGGTCTGGATTGAATTGTACACACAATACAACTTGAAACATTAGAGAAGATATACCAAATATAAGGACTCAAGGGCAGCATAAGGTGTTGTAGTCATCTCAAATGGGAAAACATAAAACATTGTGATCAAGATAAAGCATATCATAGAGCCATGGTTACTTGAGAGCTGGTACAGGGAACGCTATGCAGTTTGTTTCGGTATGAAATTATGCAATTTGTTACTTTTTGTGATTAAATTGCAGGTGTTCATTTTGAGAGAATTTGGTATGCAAGTAAATGAAAGAATCAAGGCAACTATGGAACAAACTAAACTGTTAGCCAGAAGATATCAGTAAAACTTACATAGCCTTGAGTGCATCCCTTTCCCAGGCCCTCCTGCTGAGAATGAGCCACCCCCTCCCATAAGTGTCTGCATGATCAGAATTGTTATTTCCATATAAAATCATTTTTCCTTCTGTTTTTGAGAACTGAAGAAAAGAAGCAAAATCTGAAGGCATAGGACAAAATGAGCACCTGTAGAACAGTCAAAACTATGGCATCCTTCTCCTTTTGCCATCCACCGGGCACTTCAAAGGCAATCGCAACATGTGTAGCCTGCACTTGCAACATACCATAGTAGGTAAGTACAGATATGTCTTTTAAACGGGATAAATTAAACAGAATGATTAGATACAAGTAAATCTAAGTAGTATTCTATACCAAGTTACACATACCCCTGATTCACCCTGATGACGGAAGTCACCCCCAACATAGATAGATTTCGGTTCATGAGGTCGGGGAACATTTGGTAGATCAGCGAGAAGAGGCTCAGCAACAGACAGAAGTTCTTCATGGTCAACCCCAGATGCTGCAAGCACCATTCTAGGTGCTGTATAGTTTTCCTGATTTTCGCATTAGACAACAATCACATTCACATATAGATCACCAGAAGCCGAAAACCAACAATATTCAGTCAATATCAGAAAGGGTAAAAGATCTTACAGCAACAAATTCCTCTAAAATTGCGCCATCCAGTCTGTTCAATGCTGTTTCAGGAGCCAAAAGAGGATTAGCCAATGCACCGGAATAACCAGCAGAGTGAATTGCTTCTAAGAGCAAGCCTTGGGGATTATTCGAAAGTTCTCCAAGCTCTGATTTCACCTTTTGGAGCTGTATCAATACATGGTTCGACAAATTCAGCAATGGCCAAAGTTGAACAATTAATCAACTTGTCTTCACATCGGGATTACATATATAAAAGAAAGAGACTACATTATCAAAATGGAATGCTCTGGTTTTACCACAATTCCTGGGGTTCCCAGTGCACAAGAAAACTAGAAAGGAAATTATCCTATAGAAGTGTTTTAAAATTGCGGCCATGGCGGCGCCATGGCGGAATGGCGTGGCGGGATTTGACCTCACCGCCATATGTAGGCCACCGCAACGTGCTTATCACGGCGGGGCAAAAGGCGCCGCAATGGCGGTGGCGCCATGGCGGTCCGCCATGGAGAATGGCGAAAATGGCGGGTTTTTTCGGGTTTTTTAAAAAAATTCGAGAGTAATTGGGTAATTTTGCAAAACCCTAAATGAAAGTGTAACCCACCTTCAGCAGCTGCAGTTCAAAAACGAGCCTTCAACCTCGTTCTGTAGGTTGAAGGCTCGTTTTTGAACTGCAGCTGCTGAAGGTGGGTTACACTTTCATTTAGGGTTTTGCAAAATTACCCAATTACTCTCGAATTTTTTTAAAAAACCCGAAAAAACCCGCCATTTTCGCCATTCTCCATGGCGCCACCGCCATTGCGGCGCCTTTTGCCCCGCCGTGATAAGCACGTTGCGGTGGCCTACATATGGCGGTGAGGTCAAATCCCGCCACGCCATTCCGCCATGGCCGCAATTTTAAAACACTGCAATGGAGTCTAGTAAATTATGACAGCAAAATGAGAGAATTTGGGATTCAGATAAGTTGAAAATTCTGTATTTTGTGCAAAAAATTATTCTGTTGATCTGTTCTAAAAAGTAGGAAAAGTTATAGCAAGATGTAATAGGCTATCTCTGATGCAAGGAGTGCATTCTCTCTCTAACTGTTCATACTTTGTAACTGAACCTAACTCACTCTAACAACCTATGACTTTACTAAATATTGACGTTACCATGCAAAAGTTGAGCTAGCTGTGTTAACTCAAACTTTCTCCGGAAGATGCCCTAACACTTGCAAGGAATAACATTGTCTTCGTTTTCATTTTACTTGATAACTACATTGTCATTAAACTTGTAAAGAATAAATAAATAAAATACTATAATATAAACACTCACTCTTTTATATGTCTCATTTTCTCATAATTCATCATAGGAATACCTAAGCCCTGATTGTGGACAATAGAACAATGTCCATTTGCTGCATATACTGATGAATGACAGAATGAAATTGCTAACTAAGGGTGCTTGTTTGTTTCTTGTCTTCATTTTCAGATGCAGGACATGGGTAGCACCTCTAGTAATTAAAATGGAAAAGTACAAATTGAAAATGAAAATGAAAATGTGAAACAAACAAGACAGATACTTAACCTTACGAATTAAAAAGATTCAATCCTTTTGTAATCACAAAAATCAAATACCTCTTCATTGACCTCCCAGTTCAAGAAGACTGGGTTCCTTACACAATCAACCAGCAATTCCACCATTTGAGGAACATAAGTCTTCAAAGCATCAAACGTGTATCCCATTTGCTCCCGAGAAGCTGAGGCTCCTATGTTGCCACCAATAGCTTCTACCTCCCTCACAATACGAAAATGACTACGGTTTGTTGTGCTCTTGAAAGCCATTCGCTCGAGCAGGTGAGAAGCCCCAGTATACAATGGTGCCTCATATATGGAACCACAGTCAAGGTATAATCCAATTGAGGCTGCATGGTTCTAATTAACAACCAAAATGAAAAACATGATCACTATGCTAACCAATCACCTCAAATACACTATTATCACTCAAAGTAGCATTGTCATTGAACATATCAACGTAGTGGCTCCCATTGGTAAACCACCTTAGAATAAAAATACAGAGAAATCTGTATTGGTCTCCCAGGACATATCCTTTTTTGTGCACTTACAAAACACAAGCAAAGAGAACTATAACTATGCGCATACCAGTGAGGTCTCCGAGGCTATTTTGAGACCATTGTGGAGAGTTGTGATCTTGGTCTTGCTTGGCTCAACCAAATCCGGCAGTGGATCAGGGAGGGCAATGCCTCCAAGCGGAGTGTCAAGCGGAGGAAGTTGACTAGAACTCTCTCCTGTAAGCCAGCTGAACAATCCACCTGAGGAAGGCTTTGTAGCCACTGCAGTTGAAGTTGCAAACCTAGTGGCTCCCAAGTAGCTTCCATGGCCCTAATCACACACATTACAAGGTTCCATTTCATCACACAGCAACACACAGATAATGTTTGCAACAAAATTACCACACAAAAATGAACATTCCATTCCACTTTCACCAATTCGAATCTATATCACAAACAACAAGAGCTAAATTTTCTATTCCCCTATGTGTCACGGGATTTCTAGCATGAAAAAGTAATCTAGGAATTGTCAAAATGGGCAACTATAAATTTAATGAATAAAATAAAAAAGCAAACAACTTTTCTATATACAACCCCATCAATAAAAAAAAATACCAATCAAAATCAATTTTTTCCATGTGGGTTTAGCTCAAATCAATTGAAAACTTCATTATTTGACTTGTGGTATTAAAAAAATAAATTAGAAAGAAAAAAAGAAATAGAGAGAGAAGAAGCGTAGTAGAGAGTGACCTTGAGATGCCTCTTGAGTGAAGAAGATGCTGCTCTATACATGTTAACAATGAGAAAACGCAATAAATCGCTAAAATCCAAAAGCAAATTGTTTTCGATGTTATATGAGAGTGCAAATCAGCAAATCCCGATGCTCCTACGAAGCAGCGGATCACAAAACCAGAAAACACAAACACAGAGAGAGGCTTTCGGTTCCAGATGACAAGACAATGGGGAATGGGTCAGGCCCATTCATTTTTTGGTAAGGCCCATTAAATTTTGAAACGGTTAAAATTCTTCGTAGACTTAGTTGGGCCACGTAGGCCCAATGAGGATAAAAACTTTAAAATGACAAAAAATAAAAGAATAAGACTCGGCAAAATTAGAAATGAAGTCAATGTCCAAAAAAAAAAAGAAATGAAGTCGTTAATTACATATTAATTAAAAATAGATGGTTGATTAAATTTGTTTAAATATTTTTTTAAAAAAAATATAACTATGTTGTGTATATATTAAAATTTAATTATTAATAAAAATATAAAATACAAAATGAAAATATGTAAAATAATTAAACTGTTGTCAACACTTTACTTTCGAGATTCGTTGACCAACGTTCACTCATTATTGGAGGAAACGGAACTCATTTTTGAGGTTTTAATAATGCAAATTTAATAGAAATTAGTAACATAAAATTATATTAGCTGTGTATACCACTAATTATTAGTGTATTATAGCATTGTATTATACGTGGCTTTAAGGTTTCAGTGGTTGGAATTCCAAAAACTATTGACAATAATATCCCGGTAAGCATGCTTGAAATGTGTGAGGTCCTAAAGCTATTTGCTTCATTAAGGTCAAGATGAATTTTTTTTCAACATTCAATTGATTAATGTGTATTGCACTCTGCTCGCTCAAAATGCCATTCATAGCGCAATGACCAGGTACACAGGCTTCACAGTTGGTCCTGTCAATGGTAGACATGCATATATTCCATTTGGGGCAACCAATTTGTGATTTGAAGCAAGTTTGTTTGGTTTTATCACTGAACAAGATTGTAACATCTTATGGCTCAAATTTTGTGTAGAGGATAAATGAGAAGCAGAAGGTGGTGAACTGGTGACAATAGACAAAATGTGGGCAAGACTGTTATCTTCAAGACTTCAACCAACCAATCTAGCTTCATCAAATGAAACCAGGGTATTCATACACAAATGAGATATATACATAATTTTTGCTGTTTCTATTTAAACACATCATAGACTACTTTCTCTTTTTTCTTATAGTACACAACCAGTGCTGAAAACATACTCGACCAGAGAAACGAAATATAACAACACGAAATACGAGCACTTGCTCGCCCAGCGCCTAGAGGCCTAATTGCATCATAAAAAAAAGGGCAGCCCGTGGCACAAGCATCTCGCGTTAACATAGGATGGATTTGAAGAAGGGCCGCACCCAAAAGGTGTGATGTACGCAGCCTGACCTGATAGTTATATTAGTGGCTGTTTCCATGGCTTGAACCTGTGACCTTGAGGTCACACGGAGACAACTCAACCATTGCATCATAGAATACCAATATGAGATCTGTGCACACAGTGCTCAAAAAGTTTAGATTCTTTTCAATACCTTGGGAAAGACTGTGTAAATAACTTCTTTCAGATTCCTGCAACCCACAAGTGTCATCTTTTCTAGACCCTCCTTTCCTAAAGTTTTTTCAGCTGTTTTTGGCACTATGCACATTCTGTAACCCAATTTGGCCACTGTGTATACCCTTTTCTCCATTCTAGGAACCTGCATCATCATCATCGTCGTCACATAAATAATACATAATCCAAATGCTATGGTAAATTCTGATTAGCAAATGTTCAATTCTCATGAAGCATCATTACCATGCGAAGCTCGCCACCAAGTCCAATTTCACCGATGAATGCAATGTCATTTGGTATTGGGACCTCCAAGAAACTGAGAAAAAGAAAAGGTACATCATAGATCGACACTAAAATCTAACAATAAGGGAAGGAGAAAAAAGGATATATTTCATTAACCTCTTGTGAGATTTAGTAAAATTCATCGTTACCTGACCTCTTTGGTGTTATGTTTATAAGGATGTTAAGTGTCACATTTTAGAAAATATAAAGATATCACGTGTAATATTACTTATATCAACACTTTAATTTTATAAATAGAAACAAGGTAAGTGTAACCAAAATTTTGATTTTTTATCATACACTGCCAGAAAATTATTTCTCCAAGTCCAAGAAGTAGCATGTACATCTAACTTCAATCATATGATCCCAAATCCTCTTCCCATGACATTTATCTTTTTCAGATCAGCAAGTTTTAACACAGTTGAATAAAATTTAGAAATATAAACCTGCTACAAATCGCAGCTGCTATTGCAAGATCTCCTGCCGTCTCAGTAAGTGTCAACCCACTAACAACATTCAAAAACACAGCCTGTTGTACAAAACAGAACTAGATCAACACGAGTCAAGGAGAAAATAAGTAAAGCAGTTAAAGTCGAAAAAAATACAGATGAATGGCTTTAGAACTGGTCAAGGAAGAATGGCCAACAAACAAAAATATATATTGCATTTATAGATCAGCTTACATTTTCTTGTAGGCGAAGACCTGCTTGCTTTATAAGAACCTACATTTGAGTTATGAGACTATGATCAAGGAATTACTCTACACCTCTCAACACTGAAGATTATATAATGGATACGCAAAAGACTAAAAAGAAGATAATAAGATGAAGATATGATACAAAAGCATGTTAATAAAATTTTGAACAACATACAGATATGATCATATCAGCTCTATTTGCATGGATCCCATTAACTTGCCTTGAACCCGTTGAGCCAGAAAGACAAAGTGCCTGAAACACGCATATGGAAATTTGCTTAACTCTTCCAAAGTAAAAGATGTGTGAAAGAATTCTGATTTATGTATTATTATGTTCCAACTTCCAAGTATTTTCACGCAATGATACAGCGAACCGACAACTGAGCACCAAGAGCCTAACTCAATTTAGACTACTGGAACAATGTATATGGATTTAATCACGAATTTTATGTTTCATACATTTGATTTCCTTAAAAAGAAAATTTTTACAAAGTGAAAACATCATCATTTCTAACAATTGCTTGCAATATATTCACAATAAAGGGGAGTGAAATTACCCACAACAGAAATAAAAGAAAATCACCTGAATTTCAATAAGGAATGTTCGGGAGCCATCCATTATCACAGCAACAGCTAGCCCTGCTAATATTTCTGAATCTAAATGTTGCTCACTGAGAAACATTTCACTCGCATTTGAAACAGCCTGAAGTCCTGAATGTGACATCTCAAAAACTCCAAGCTGACAACAAAGATCAAAAATAAATTTTTTGTTGCATTGTCGTGACAATAGAGTAAAGGAAATAATGCCAAAACCAAATAAGTAGAAGAAATTGGCATGATTACACAAAAAGATACCACTTCTCTATATGGTTAAAGAGAGGCAAATAAGGTACATATAAAGACACTACCAGAAACGTACCAAACTAAACTAAAGAAAGAAGTCAATGCCAAGACATCTGTTCATAATATTAAGTGTTGCAACTTACAAACAGATATTTATTGAAGTTGTTGGTACTTAGATATAAATAAAGTCAGGGAAGATATGGTGGATCCACAACATAATTGTAGTGGTGTACCTCATCAGTGGATCCAAATCGATTTTTCACAGCTCGAAGCATACGATGGGTGGAGTACTTCTCCCCCTGAGGATTACAATGAGCAGTTAACATAGAGAAAATGAAGTGATTTCAGCAAGGTAGCCATTCCATAAGCAACATGCAAAAAATGCATTAGGCAGTAAAAACAAAACTATGTGATTTTAGCTCAAAAATATACTCTCAAAATAATTCTGCAAAGGGATTAAGGGAATAGGATGAACCATGTCTTGCAACTGAACAATAACTTGGAATCTAAGTAAAAATATATAGTCAAAGTTTCAAAGAATATATGCGAATTAGAATTTGTCAACTATACAACGAAAGAAAGATACATCAAGGTACCAACTTCCATATACAGAACAACGTCTACAATATGCTCCAAGACACGAGGTCCAGCTATGTCTCCAGATTTAGTCACATGCCCAATCTAAAATATAGAACCAAAAAAGGAAGAAGCAAATTTGCAATGGTTAAGCCAACAATTCACATGCCACTTAAACAGGAAAGGTACAATGCATAAGTTTGATGAACATATGCTTGCTCACCAAAAGAACGGGGATGTTTGTTGTCTTTGCAAATCGCAGCAAAGCTGAAGTGCATTCTTTCACCTGTCACACACCTATGACATGTCATGTATCATGGGAACCGGTATGTCATTTCACCATATAAAAGATATAGCCAATGCACATTTGACAGTTTTGGTAATGTAGATTAAATGAATCTTGAGTAGGGATGATATGGTGTGAATGATAGATAAAGTAGGCCATTCATCTCAGAAACAAAATGAACAAATAAAGAATTTCAAGCAACAGAAAACCTATGAATCGTACCACAGATGTTATGCTTTTCAGTAAGATGCAAGTTAACAAGGAAATTTAGCAAGATAGATTCCCAACCTGCATAATCCCTCCAGGACTTCCCATTATTCCTTTCAAATAAACAGTTTGTATTGAATCAATAACCAGGGCCCGAGGGGAGAGATACTGAACTTTTTTCAATATATCCTGACACAATACAATAGCAAACAATACATCAATTAGACTCCTGTACAATGCTCTACTCTAGCCAATTAAAAGGCAGACAAAATTCTTGGTAGTATCAAGAAATTGTTAAAACCGTGTTAAAAAAA
This sequence comes from Arachis stenosperma, assembly GCF_014773155.1. Classification (NCBI taxonomy): domain Eukaryota; kingdom Viridiplantae; phylum Streptophyta; class Magnoliopsida; order Fabales; family Fabaceae; genus Arachis; species Arachis stenosperma. The sequence goes on from NC_080385.1 coordinate 4,438,691, forward strand.
TAACACACAACTGATGCGAATGGTAAAAACAAGTCAGAAGAATCCAAGACAAATCACCTCAATATCATTACTTGAATATAAATAAATGTCTTCTGTAATGCCAAGGCGATCCGCCCTATTGCCTATTTGCTCAACACTCTGTCATAAATGAACAAATTAAGATAAATAAAAGCTACATCAAAACGTATTTTAAAGAATTAAACAACAGTTGTAAATCAGAGGATATACTACACTGTCCAAGTCAACGATTTTTCTGTAGATTAATTATTATATTATTCACAGGCTTACTTTCTTCTACATTTAAATGAGGTTATTTTCCCCTAAATATCTAGTTTGAGAAATGAATAGTTTTATAAAAGCTCCACGAGATTTTTCAGGAACTTGAGATGATAATTAAGTTTACAATTTTGAAAACCACCAACAAGCAAAAGCCAAACCTCTTCACCAGAGATGTACACAACTGGAGATGCTTCACTATCATTGCACTCTTCTGTGATCATTGCAGCAATCTGCAAGTTCAAGTGTCACAATTAAAGTAAGTGTCCATGGGGTTGGCCAAGTCTTCAAAAGAATGTTAGCCATCTAACTTGAAGATCCAGTTTCAGTGTTTCACTATCTGAAAAGTAATCCATACCTGCAGCAGCATAGTACTTTTCCCGACTCCAGGATCGCCACCAACTAAAGTCAAAGAGCCTTCAAACCCAACATTACAAAAGCAAAATTACTAAGCCATGAGTACTCTTGCAATATGGGTTTCAGAAACTTGAATCACAGAAGATATGGTAACCACTAGAACAATCAGCTGGAGAATTCATAACAGAATTTAAATAAGGAGCACAGGAAAAAGCAAAAGTAGTAACTCCTTGGAACTAGTCCTCACCCATCAAGCATACAATCAAATCATGGCCAAGACAGAGAGTTTGTCTAAAGATAAGCATAAATATTGAATTGAACCTGGTACAAGGCCTCCACCAAGCACTCTAGAAACTTCATTTCCACAAGGACCATTTCTGAAATCAAAGCAAACCACAAAAAATATTAACACTTGCCACATTGTTTCTTCACTGGTAAAGTGCAAACAAATGATCCATTTAAAGCTTGTATCTTTTTGAAAGAACCTACAATGGAATCCTCCAATGAAGCTGATCAAGACCTCTATTGACCTCAGCCAATCTCAATGGACGCAACTGAGTTTCTTCCTGGTGAGGTAGCCATGACCCAACAGCACCATCCATAACAGCAAAACCACTCACCTTGTTGTCACTTCCTTTGGTTTCATGAAACTCTTTCATGGTTCCAGCTTCACCACATGACCTACACACACCCCACCATTGCCCTGCACTGTAGCCGCAATTGCTGCAAACCCAGTGAACCTTCTCCTTGGCCTTCTTCTTCTTCGGAGCGCCACCGATTCCCTGAACTGGGTTTGTGGCAAAGTCTTGAGCTTTGTGATCAGAAGAAGAGGGGTTTGCATTGGTGGCGAATGGGTGTTGTGGGTTGTGAAGGTGAAGGTGAAAGGTTGAATTTGGTGGAAATGATGATTGGTTTGAAGGAAGCAAATGGAAACGAGAGAAGAAGGGCACGGAAGCCATTTGGATTTGCATGGATTGAAGCTCGTCAAAATAAACCCTAGTGGAGGGTTTTAACTTTCGGGTCTGCTACACATACAAGTTTACAAGCTTACAAGTTGGCCCAGCCCAAATAGAACTCACGCGCATGAAGAGAGATAACATGGCGCGTCAAAATCACGCACTCAACACTCAAACGGTTACGTATGGCAGACTCTTCCACTTCTTCCACTTCTCAAGGCGCTTTGAAAACAAGGAAACCCTCCCATTTTCGAGCGAAAATCAAAGTTCAAAATATACAAATCGTTGTTCGAAACTTCCATCAAAACACCATCAAATTCTCCGTGAAGAATCTGAAGAGAAAACAAAGCAACAATACTCAACGTAAGTCCATTAAAATTCCTGTATATTTTACTTTTCTTCTACGTCGTTCTTCTAGGGTTTACTATTATTCTTGCTTCTTTGTTACAATGTTCTAAGTTCTACGTCATTCTTCTAAGTTCTACGTCGTTCTACGTTGTTGTTCTAAGTTCTCCTGCTATTGTTGTTGATTTTTGGGGGTTTATTCCGTAGATTGGGGGTGTATACTGCTTAACCTTGTAATGTGGCTTGATATTGAAGCATGGTTGAGTGATATCTGACTAATATCTATACGCATGCATATGAATAATATCTATGGGTGTATCTCACTATTATCAATGGGTGTATCTTGCTGATATCTTTGGGTGTATCTGAATAATATCTATGGGTGTATCTCACTGTTATCAATGGGTGTATCTTACTGATATCTTTGGGTGTATCTGACTCATATATATGGGTGTATCTTACTGTTATCAATGGGTGTATCTTATTGTTATTAATGGGTGTATCTGACTCATATATATGGGTGTATCTTACTGATATCTTTGGGTGTATTGTTCGTTTCAGAGAAAATGGCAGCAAGAAACCAAACAAAAGACCTTAAGTGTGCCACACATCTCCTGAGTGATAAGTTCAGAAACATGACTGAGGAGAAGAAGGCGATTGTGAGGGATCTCGGATTTGGTGGCTTGATGCACATCCCACCACTAAGGGTGGATCACCAACTCTTAAGGAAGCTGGCAAACAACTTCAAACTTGGGGAGAACAAACTGAAGACAGGATATGGTTCTTTCCAAATAACCCAAAAAAAAATAGGTCATGCGCTTGGCATCAATGCAACAGGTAACTAGCTTAAAATTATAGGTGTATATTAAGTTGTTGCTTGGGTGAATTTAAGTTGATGCTTGGGTGTATCTGAACCGACTTGGATACTTTGTTGTCTTCCTTTTTGTAGGAGATCTATTTCCTGAGAAAGTTGAGTATAAGAAAATTTCTGATGATGACAAAATAATTTATAGAAGATTCCAGGGTAAGACCCTCAAAAGTCTTACCGATGAAATGATGGAAATCGGCGTTGGCAACGAAGAGGAACGCCTGATGTTCAAGAGGATATTCATCCTCTACATACAGATGGCGTTCCTTTTGCCAACGACGATAAACAAAATATCGCCCGTGCACCTGGCCCCAATTTTTAAGATGGACGGCATATCGGAAAGAAACTGGGAGAACATGTTTTGACCTTCATGGTAAAGGGCATCACAGACTACCAGGAGAAGAAGAAGAAGGCAATTAATGGCTGCCTCTTCGCCCTGATGATAATCTACTTTCATCTTTCAAAAAACAAAGGCAAGAACAGGGCTGAAAGACCACCAAAGCCCTGGATTGCCAACTGGACTAAGGAGCAGTTGGTGGAAAGAATGACTGCAGAAAGAGAGAAAATTTTGGTAAGTAATCATAATAAGTTGGTGTATTTTATTTACCTGAATGCTGCTAACTAAAATATCTCATGTTTCAAGGGATTGTGAAGATGGCAGAGACAAGAGAAAAAATGAAAAAAAAGAAAAAAAAAGAAAAAAAAAACAAGAAATAAAAAAAACAAAAAAAGGAAGGCGAGTCCAACATCGTCTTCGGAGACAGAAACTACTGACAGTGACACTTCTACCTCTGAGTCTGAGGCTCAAGAAGACTCAGAGGATTCGGGAAGAAAACACCCCGGCAAAAAAGGGAAAAAGTAAGTACCATACTTGGGTGTAATTTCTTTTTTGAGTTGGGTGTATTTTGTTTGATCACGTTGGGTGTATGTAGTTTATTAAGCATGGTGTGTTTCGTTTGCTGCGTTGGGTGTATATTGTATATTCAATTGGGTGTATCTCGTGAATTCATTTGGGTGTATTATTAGTATGTTCTAAATGATGATTGTTTGCCTTCCAGAATGGACTCCAGAAAAAGAAAGCAGAGGCAAGAGGAGTCAGATTCTGATTCTGAATCTGAATCTGAACCAAGTGATGAGTAATGTCCTGAAATTATTACTCCTTTCTTTTGGCTTCATTATAAAGATTTCGTGTATTAATTGAAGTGTCTATTATTAACTTATAGGAGCGAAGAATCATCACCTGCGGAGAAGGAGAAGAAAAAGAAAAAAACAAAAACAACTCCAAAAAAGTAAGCAATTCTTTGGATACAATTATGTGATAAAATTAATTTTTTATTTCTGATTGGTACTGTTTTTTTCCACCCAGAACACAACAAAAAAAGAAAAAAGTTGTTGTGGAGGATTCACCTCCTGAAGAAGATCAATACTTTGACGGGTATAGTACCTCGTATGCTATACTATGGTCTATCATCGTAATTATTTTTGTTAACATCTTATTTTATGAATGTAGTGAGAGATATGAAATATCAAGTGACGAACTCGATGAATGGCTAAGGAAAAACGTTGATAAATCTGCTGCAGAGGGGTATGTCTTGCTGGGCTGTGTATTTGAGATTTTGGTGTCTTTTGTTTGCTAATAATTGTATCTTGTTTCGCAGGGAGAACCAAGCTGACCTGCGATCGACAGAAGGTCGCTATGTGTCCTCTAAAACGTAAGAAGCTTTATTATTTAATAAAATCTTGTTATCATGATTTGGATGTATTTTGTGAAACAATTTGGGTGTATTTTGTGGATCAAGTTGGGTGTATGTTGTTTACTAAGTTGGGATATTTCGTTTGTTTTGTTGGGTGTATATTGTCCATTCGGTTAGTTGTATCTTGTGCATAAATTTGGGTGTATTTTAAACCTGTATCTTATTTTGTCTGAATAACATGGAATCTGTTTAGACTACCGGCTGTAAACTTGGGAAGTGATGATCCTTCCTCTCAAGGACGCACAGAACAGAGTAGTGTAAACCAGCCGTCACAGAGCATGTAATTTCTCTTTCAAATAACCGTTACTTTTGTTCTTCTAATACCTTCTACTTCTAATTCTGTATATATTTTTTTTAAAAAAAAAGCCCTTTATTATTTTATTCAAGAAAAAAAGGCAGCAAAAAAAAGCAAAAACTGCAAGTATGTAAGTTCTCAAAAAACAAAGCCTGGTTTCTTTTTGAATTGTTCGGGTGTATTTTTTGACCTTCTTTGGGTGTATTTTAGGTTGAGTCCGACTGATTCGAATATGATGGTTGTGAGGGAACAAACACCGTCCGAAGCGCTTGCAATGTGAGTTTTCCCAAGAATATTTCAACCTTATAACCTTATTATTTTCAAATACGTTGTTAACCTTTCATTTTTCTTCTTGTTTAGAGTCCCGATCCAGGTTTTTGTGCCGGCATCCCAAACAACCACTGACACAGATTTCGAACCAACCCCTATGCTACGGATTGAAGGGACTAGAGAAACGTAAGAAATAGTATTGGGTGTATATTTGTTTAGGGTTTGGGTGTATATTTGCTAACAGTTTGGGTGTATATTGTTCCTGATCAATTTTTTATTACGCCATGATTAATTTTGTGTAACTGTGCAGCACTCCTAAATCCCCCAAACAACTTCAAAAAACCACACCAACGCTTCCCCCAGCTCCAACTAAAATGTAAGTTCATCAGACTAAAATCAATCTTTGCTTATCATCCGTATATTATTATTCTTACTCTTATTCTTATACATCATGACGCAGTCATCCAGCCGCAGAAGACGCTGCTGCCCTGTTGATGATGGCACGGACAGCAACCTATGTTCCTAAAACAGATTCAGGGATGCCATCATTCAGCCTTGGATTGACTGATTCAAGCCAGGAGGGGGCGTCAACGCAGGAGACGGAAAGGGAAAAATCTCCAGAAACTGCAAGTATGCTAGAACAATTAGACAATTTGGTCCAAAAATTAGCAAGCAATGCGGCGAAGGGAAAAAACGAAAGTCCACAAATTCAGAGGGAGACTGGGGGAGAAAGTTCTGCAAAGTTTGAAACTCCTGGGGGAATAAATCAAATTCCAGATGATATGAAACAAAAGTGCTACATCTGGGGGACGAGACTGAAGGAAGACGCAGATGGTAATACTAACGAGTATGAGGAGATGTGCACTCTAATTGGCTAAGGAGAATACATTTTGATCAGAATGCACCTTGCATCCCTCCAGGCAAAAAGTGATATAGAATCTCAGGTAATATTAGACTAACATTAATGTTTTTACACCAAAGTCAACAGCAATGTTTATTAATGTAAAATTGATTTCTCCATATATTTCTAGATTGTATCTGCCATTTGCCTCATCCTAAACCAGAAAAATGAAAAGAGGTTTCAGGAACAAATATACTGTCTCCCCCCCCCCCGATATTGTGGTAAGTGTTACTTCTACGAACTTTGGGTGTATTTTCTGCATTAATTTGGGTGTATTTTTTAGGTTCGATTGGGTGTAAGTTGTGTATTTTCAGTATTTCATTTCTTGTTTCGCAATTCTTGCAGAGCATGGCACTTTCGGATCACCCAAGGGGGGAATTCATATCACCGAAAACGAAAAAGGAATTCAGGGTGGAAGCCTACCCGAGTTTCATTCCCTTCATAGATAGAAAAAAATTAACTTCACATCCATATGTAAGTTTTCGTTTGCTAAATTTGTTAGTACGCTTATTTACTTATATGCCAAATAAAATAACACACTGTTGAAATGTGGCAATCCTTCAGATTTTTGCTCCTGTTTGCCACTCGGGACATTGGTGGTTATGGCTGATAAATACAACAAAGCGGAAATGTCAAATACTTGACCCGCTACACAAAAAAGCTCCAAGCGATGAGAGAAAGGACATTAATAAATTCACTGTAAGTTGCCTCTGTCTTTTTTACTTTAATAGATAGGTCTATTTCGTTAGTTGTGTTGGGTGTATATTGTCCAGTCAATTGGGTGTATCTTGTCCATTCATTCGGGTTTATTTTCTGATTTGTTTTGGTATTTAATGGATATGTATTTTCAAGATTGATAACATATGCCGGCGGAGAACCTCTGCAGAAAGGGGAGAACGAAAAGAAAATTAAAGCATCATATGTTAAAATATCAGGCCAAAAAATAAGGTATAAATTTGTGACTCTAAACATTAAACTTTCCTAAATGAGATTTGTAATTTATTTTCTTCGTTTTCAGCTATGACTGCGCTATCTACGTTATGAAGTGGCTTGAGTTAATTGAGTTGGAAAATATCAAAAAGGGGAAGTATGAATGGAATAATTGGCCACAGGTAACTGTCTTTAGAACTATATAACCCTGTATTACTTTACTGAATTAATATTGCTGTTTAAACAGAATATACTTTTTAATTGTAGGAGGAGGTGGACCACTATAGAGTGAAGTATGCTTCCTGGATACTATTCAGTGAGATGAATAAACAGAGAGATCGGGCAATTAGAGAGAGTAGTGCTATAAGGCTGTCGAAGCCATCCTCTGTATTATTGAGTCCGTTTTGTCAGATTAATTTTGCTGATATAGAAACTGCTGGGTAGTATGTAAATTGAACAAATGATGTAAATATTTGCCATTTATCAACAACTTCTATTCCATGTATATTTTTACCCATAGTTAAACTATCTGTGCTGGTAAACTATCTGTGATGTATTCAAAAACTGTATTACAGGTGGTAAATATGAAGCAAAAAATCAAGGCATATATAAACGCAAATTATAAAATGTTACACCCAACGCAAGTCTAATAATACACCCAAGATTGCATAAAATATACACCCAACTATCTGTGCTGTATTCAAAATGTATGAATTACATGTACTAAAATATGAAGAAAAACATCAAATGAAATATACACCCATAACCTGCGAATTTTTACAGCTTTTGTTCTATATGTATCTATATATGTGTCTATATGTAAATTGTGAATTAACAAAAATACACCCAAAAGAAACAGTGCTTTTACACCCATATTCTATAAAACTATACACCCAACGAGTTATCCCCTGCTGCTAGTACCCTGAGCTGATAATTCATAACGTGTCCTTGATATTGGTTGGAATTTGAATGCGCCGCTGATGCAGCATTAAACACGTTTATCTGAATATAACACTCACACATTAGCTAAACTATTAACGAGAAAAATAAACTCAATCGCCACAAAATGAAAGAACATTTCCTTGTACCTCGCTTAAAACTTTCGTCTTCTTCTTCTTTGTGGCATTTGCAATCTGTTTCTCCAGCTTTGAACCTAGCCTGTTTTTTGGACGTCCTCTTGTTCGAATCCTTGGCGGGCTTTGAAGCTCGTTAACGGATTCCAAGTTGGCGTCTTCGTGGGATAAAGAAGATCTCCCCTTCCTTTTGGCTTTTAATGCTTCCATCTCGGCCATGACGTTATCGTACGCACGGTGTAGAATTGCAGTCAGCTCCTCCGATTCAGAGGCAAATTCGCAAATATTTTGCGAACGAAAAACCAATTGGTCGAACCTCTTGCTTCTTGGCTCCATTAGTGGCTCGTCGTGGCTGCTCTTGATGTGTGTGTGTCGCCTATTTACCTTCTTGCTCCATCGTTCCAGTATATATCTAGGGGACACTTGGCTTACTTGTTCGAAGCTTAACACGCTTAGTGCGTGACGGCACAGTATCCCTCTCGACTCGAATAATAAGTATTGACATTTTACCTTGGCTGCAACTGAGTCATAGGTAACTGCGAACTTGTTGAATATTGAGCTGGAAACTTGTTCTCTGACTTCGTATATTGAATAGCCTAGAGCGGAATTCTTTAATCTGGTGATGCAATTCGCCTTTCCTCTGAATTGCGCTTGGACTTCCCTAAACTTTGCTTGAGTGTACGCATCTTGAAACTGAGCTTCAATGGAGGATTTGGTTGCACACGGTATGACCGTATGAAAATCTACAGCATCTGATTCTCTCTCTGTTTGCTCCCTGCTTCCGAGGCAATTATCGTATTGTTTGACGAACTGAATAAGCGAGCTGTTCTGGGTGATGTACTTGTTAAAAAATGAATGCATGCTCTCGCTCCTTTGTGTGCTTCTCATCCCTGCCCAGAAGTGGTGATCCAGATAGATAGGAACCCATATGTGACGGTCTTCGTACAGATCTGCATAATACACCCAAACACAGACTGTAAAATACACCCGACAGAACATACAATTTACACCTCTGATGCATATTTTAAAAACACATTACCTGAAAGCCACTTGTTGTCCGCAAGACCAAAATTCAGCAGAAAATCGTTCCAATTCCTATCGAATGAGTCTTTGCTATGAGAGTTCCAAACAACATGGCTCATTTCTTGTTCGATATCGGCATGTCCCTTGTACCCGTTTAATTTGCTTGGAATCTTCTTCATGATGTGCCAAATACACCAGCGGTGAACTGTTGTTGGCATACAGGCCTCTAAAGCCCTTTTCATTGATGCGCACTGATCGGTGAGAAACCCTTTCGGAGCGTTTCCTCCCATGCAACGAAGCCAGCATTGAAATAACCATTTGAATGATTCAATTTCTTCGTTCTTCACCAAAGAGCATCCGAGAAGTGTTGACTGACCGTGGTGATTCACCCCGACAAAAGAACCACATACCAAATTATACCTGAAACAAATTACCATGGTCCAGAATGCAAAATCATTAGGTACACCCTAACAAATGCTTCGAATACACCCAATGAAATAGCCAATATACACCTCTGCTGCGGATTCGAAAAAATAAATTAATTTAGCATCATAAACAGGGACAGTTTGTTACCTGTTTGTATTGTAGGTGGTGTCGAACGAAATGACGTCTCCGAAATACTCAAAGGCGGCTCTGCTTCTTGCATCGGCCCAAAAAGCCAGCTTAATCGATTGATCCTCCTCGAGTTCGAGCTCAAAAAAGAAATTCGGATTCTTCTCTTTCATTCTTAAGAAATATTTCCCGAATTCCTTTGCATCTTCTTGTTCGGAAACATTCCGCACTTCCCTGGTAATGTAATTTCTCACGTCCTTTTCGATAAAATTTAACTCGCGGTGACCCCCGGCAGCCGCAATAAATGATTGGTAGGTTTTGCTTGGTCTGATACCGGCCTCCTCGTTATTCTCTATCGTACGACGAATGGACATGCTTAGTTCCCTGTGCTGTTTGAGCATCTCTACTTTGCTTGGACAGCAGGGGTGTGAATGATCCAACACAACCTTTGAAATGATCCAAGCACCAACATCCTTCAATGTGTGTATATAAATTCTTGCAGGACAGTTTAAACCGGCTGTCGGATTGGTCTTCTCGATTGGAGATATTTTAGATTTCCATTTTCCCTCTCTGCTACATGTAATCAGTTGATTCTTAATCTCGTTTTCCTTCCTATTTGTGCACCGAACTCTTGTAGAGAAACCTGCAGCCTTGGCGTAGTTACTGTAAAATTTTCCAGCATCTTCAAGGGTGGTAAAGGTCATTCCGACCTTCGGAACAAGCTCGTCATCAACAACCGAGAGAGGCTGCACAATACACTGTGTCAGAACTGTGAATACACCCATAGATATGATTCAAATACACCCAATCATGTCTAATATGATACACCCGAACCGCAACAACTCAACTACAGAATGACCTTTAAAGCCATAAACTGTAAATACACAGGCGGCATAATACACCATGTCAAAAACTATAAACACACCCAATCATGTCTGATATAATACACCCGAACAACAACAACTCAATTAAAATAACAAAAAACCAGTAAAATGTAGATACACCCACACTTCTAGCTAAAATACACCCAAAGAAGAATTGATCTACACCCGAGCGTCTGCTATAAATTTCAGGTAATTAATCACAACTAATACATTGAATCGACAGATTCATGTTAACGTGTTACTTTCACAGTCAATATTCAGCAATTTTTCAACTACACAATGCTATACAAATTACTGAAAGAAAATTCATACTAATCCTATGTAAATCAAACCTCAGGAACTTCGTTAGATTCAAATTCATAATCCACTTCGCTTGGATTCAGCTGACAATCTGAGGTTGAATGATCCATTATCTTCAAAACGAGTTCAAATTTTGATTTCAGAAAACAACAAATCAAAATAGAAAACGAAGCTCGAGTTGCAGAGAGAGAAAAGGGTAACGTAAACGAAGAACATACTAGTGAGAAAAGGAGAGGAAAAGAACGATGGAGAAGAAGGAGGAAAGACGCGCGAGAAGAAGAACAACAAAATCTCAAAATAACGAAAACGAAGAAGGAAACAAATATTTTAAATTTGGTAGTTAGATATACGCGGGATGTTATACAGCGTGTGTAATCAACGTACGTGGAGCAGCGCATATTTTGATTTTATTGTTTAATAAATTTGTAAAGCATACAAGCCCTAATAGCTTGTATGCAAAGCTTTTCTGTTTAACTTTTGACTTTTTTGAGAGTTTCAGTTGAAATAAATCAAATAGACGTGAATTTTGTTCCTGACCAAGAAAAAAAAAGACATGAATTTTAAGCAAGTATTGGGAGAATTCTAATTCTTACATTTTAATCTCTTCTTGTCTAATATTCCTTTTATATATATTTGCGAAGCTACATGGAAAAGATATTTTAGTAACTAAATTTAATTAAATTAATCAAATAATTTATTGACATAATAAAAGTTAATTAAAGATAAAGAATGAGACATATAAAAAAAAGACTTGATTAAATTTAATTATAAAAATAATTTATATATAATATTTTTTATATAGATATGTGTGTGTTTTTTATGAAACAATTAGTGAAAGTAGACTTTGTCGTTAAGCAAGTACTAGTAAGATTTTAAAATATATTTCTACTAAATAATAAGTCAGTTAGGTAAATTTTTTTTAACAAAAATAGTTATTTTATTGATTTATAAAAAAAAATAGTTGATTTATGGTTGGACAACAATAACAGAAAAATGATTTCACAAAAACATACGTATTAACTAGCATGATACCGCGCGATACGCAAACAACACATAATTAAAATGACGTGAATATAAAGAATTGTTGGTTATTTTATTTAGTGTAAAAAAGAAACAATCATTTTTATTATTTTTAAAACATTTATAAAATTTAAAGTAAATTGTAATCATTTCAATTAAAACAAGAAAGACATGAAGAATATTATACTATTCTAGTGTTGTTTGTAGATGCAGTGATAGTATGAATAATACCATTGTGATTTCAATTCATTCTAATGTTAAAATTCTTTTTTATACTTAAGTAGTAAAAAGTAACACAAATTTGATTTTTAGTAAGAATTCAATTTTCATTATTCGGTTTAAATCAAATCACACAAAAAGTGGTCTAATTTTCAATTATATTCTCGAAAACTTTCTTCCAAGTTGCAACAGGAATAATTTTAATTTCAAATCTATTAGTAAGCTTTTGCTCAAATATCAGTGCATTCCAAACTAACCAAATCTTCTATGCAATTGTAGCGTCATTAATAGTTTATTATTGTTTGATTTAATTTTTTATTTATAAATAAAGAGCTAAAGTTTTATTCAGACTATAAACATAGAATAATAAATTATTAGCTACATAGATTAATTTTTATGCAATAAAATGAATATCATAATATAAGAAGATTCTATTATAAATTATCAAATATTATATTATGAGAATATTATTAATATAATTTTTTCTCGTATAAATTTTTACATCTGTTTTTCAACTTTCAACATAATTTTACAACAATTGGGATTCGTTTTCTTTCAATTGCATATAGTTTGTTTTTCTTATAAATAATTTGTTTTCAAAAAAATTATATTTGTATTACCTTTTTGTTAGTACTTAATAATACTTTTTGAACTAAAAAAAAATGTCAAGATAACCGAAAAAAAAAATACTAGTGTCTAAGAGTATCGGTGGCTGGGTTTAGTAGTTTTTGTTTTTGTTTTCACACTGTTTGTGGCTGGGTTAAGTAGATAGTGAATTATTTCATACAGAATAGGAGAGATTCGAATTCAACCAACCTAAGTTGGTTTGGGCTAGGTACATTTAACAAGGTTTTTCTATTCAATTCAAACTTGTGAGTTTTGCAAATTTTTTATCTTTCAATCCTAACCTACCAACCAACCGCATATTATGGCCTCGGACAAATCGAGTAACGTTAATTTTTTGGTTTTGCTTTTGTCAGAGTTACGTGAAATTTGAACCAATTTGCATTGCAACTGCCATTGAGTCTAAATCCAAGTTAATGGGTTGATCCATATTATTCAAAACCAATAGACGCCTCAATTTTTTTTTTTTGTCTGTATACACCAATATATCTTTATGTGCTTATGTATTTTTACTAATTTAAATATTACACAAATAACTAAGAGAATAAATTAAAATTTTAAATTATTATCATTTTTTAATTAATACATAGTGTTGATATTGAAGATACAAGTTTTGTATTCTTAGCTGAAATTTTTAAAAATCCACGAAAGAAAGAGCTTCTCCAAATGAAACTAAAACAAGTGTATATCACACAGCTAACGTGCCCTTATCATGTTCATAAATTCTTTAAGAAAGTGATCAAATCAAATAAGCAAGCAATTAATGGAGGGAAAGTGCGCAGAATTAATTAGGTGCCTCCATTTACCATATTTGATTTGGTAATTGATACCACAACTTATATGTATATCTCTAAAATTGAAACAACTAATATAACACTACGTGACACAAAAATAGCGGTTATCCTATTTTTTCCCAAACTACTTGCTTCTTCTCATATTGATCACTCTTACTATTTGATTGTTAATGTTTAATTACATAACTTATCTTGAACCAGAATATTCATTCTTTATTGTTTTCTCATGATCAACTTCCCCAAAAAAAAAATCAGTGGCAAAATTTTTTTATTTTCATGTGAATTTGAATTGAAACTGTTACCAAGACAGCTTCAAACATCGAAGTTCAGCTCGTGCATTTCATGTTCCTATATATAAATGTAAAGTTCCAATTCTTTTTGCTGTATGTAATATCCTGAAACATAGAACTTGCTCTGCTTCATATGTTGTTGATTTTGTTAATGCCATTTTAATCTTAATGATTGTCTGAGTTGGCTTTTTGGCATTCATATCTTCCTTCCTTATGTTCTATCTGCATGATTTGTAATAAGGGTTTTGCTTATTTTCATATATCTTGTGAAACATTTAACTTAATAAAAAATTGCTAAACAATCAAAATTTTTACCAAAATAATATGACAATACTATAATTGATGACATGTTGCAAGTGATTTACTAAATTGTTTTGCTTAAATCTTCTTATGATGTTCTTTGTTCTTTGTTGTGTTTCTTAGATATAAAAGAGCATTTGGTTTTGGTTATTCTTTTTCCATTGGAATCATGAGAAGTATAATAATAATGAAGACAAGAACATAAGTGATGATCATGGAGAACAGGTCAATGAGAAGGACTTTTAGTAATATGATTGGAGATGAGAAGGGTATGAAACCTTTGATGCTGAAATGTGGTTTGGCTTTGGCACTTACATTTGGTGGATTTCTCTATTCTCACTTCAGAACCAAAAGAATCAAGTTCCCCTCTTCTATCCCTAAGTGCCTACATTCACGTTCGTTTCCCTCATTCTTCTTTTGTACTATATCTCTGTTCCGATTCCATCTAAAATTATTTCTTAAGATTTGAAAATGATATACTGATCATCGATCACTTAAAAAGAGATAAAACATTAGCCTTTCTTAAAGAAATGATGAGTGATGATTTTTAGATGAATTTAGTATAACTAATATTGTTTATCTATAATGCGAAATTTCAGGTCGTGGAAGTCAAGCTAATTTAGGAAGACGTATAAAGTCATCATCCAATTCTTGCAATATTCATTCGGAGGGAACTAATACTTTAGATTCTGTAAGTTACTTGAAAAAGAGAATACTTATCTGATATTTTCTAGTTGTTGTGTGTTTAGGCCTTGTCATTTTGAATGTTGATGCCATAAAATATCAATTTCCAATCACTTAATTGGAACTTAGAAGTTAATTAGAACTCTAATAATATATATAATTACAAATGCTTGAAAGTTGGTAAACATTATTACTAAGATTTTTTTTATGAAAAAAACATCAAAATTAATCCTTAAAAAATGAGTACCCTGTTTATTTATTCCTTCAAAAGATTCATTACACAGTCAAGAGTGGCATGATTCTACTGCCACCAAAGTTCCAATGGTTTTCTTAGGGTTAGCAACTAACAAAACACGATTTAGCAAATTAGCAGGAATTTAATTGGTTTGTAAATTGATTAAGAGAACAACCGATGTCAGAAGAATCTGATATACCGATAACATAGTTTCATAAATTCAAGCGAATCAATTTATAATCCACAATAAAGTGACAAATAAATCTTTTAAAATTTATATTTTAAATATATTAGTTTTTAAAAAAAATTCTAATAAATTTTTTTAGATATTAAATGTGAATACATTATTTTTAAATTAGTCTTTATAAATTAGGGTAAAAAATCTTAATTTAAACTAACTTATCTACGTTTATTAGCAATTTTTTTAAAGAATAACATATCTAAAATATAAATTCTCAAATATTTATTTATTATTTTACTCTATAATTTATTTACATAAGTAAATAGTAAAATTAGTCTTTAAAAAATCATTTATCCTTTAAATTAGTCTTCAAATGATTTTTTTTAATTTTTCAATTATTTTAAATCAATCATTTTAGTTCTGTCACATTAAAATTTGTTGATGTGATATATTAAGTGACAACACAACACACATCTAGTAATCTTAATTGGTAGCTAACATGGTAAGTTTATGAAATTAGATCAAATCAACCACAAATTAAAGAATTCCAATGCCTTAAATTTTTTACTCAATTAGATTTTGATTTGATCTAATTTCATAACTTACCATATTAATAGTGAATTAAGACTCTTATGTATATTGTAGTATTATTTAACGTGTCACATTAATAAATTTTGGCACCGTCAATAAAAAAATGACAAAAGAACTAACGTAATTATTTTAAAATTTTTAAAAGATAAATTTGATTTAAAAAGATTTTTTGAGGACTAATTTTAAAAACAGCGTGATCTTTGAAGAAACGAATTTAACCATTTCCCCTTATTTACGTACTGTAAAATATTTTAAATGTGACATTGTGTTCGATGTATCTATTACCAATATTATAATTAGAGGTTAATGTATATGATCTTATCAAACTTTTTGTTATAACAGGAAGAAATTTGCATATCCACGGTGATCAGTACCAATTCCCTAGCTGGAGGTCACTCTCCAAGATCTAAACACAATGGAGACAAAGAGAAAGAGAAAGACGAGTCTATGTTACCTGAATCTGCAGAATTCGGATCCATCATCACTGCTGGAAGAATCTCTTTCAAGAAAGATGTGGAAGTTCCAGCAAGATCATCAGAAATTGCGTCTCCTTCAACAGCGCATGGAAGCTGTTCCGAGAGGGACGATTATCACGAACAAGAGATCAAGCAACTGAGCAACGTGATCCGAGTCCTTCAAGAACGAGAAAGAACCCTAGAACTTCAATTGCACGAGTATTGCGGTATCAGAGAGCAAGAAACGGCGGTTATGGAGCTCCAGAACAGGTTGAAGATAAGTAACATGGAGACTCAGATGTTTAATTTGAAGCTCGAGACGTTGCAGTCGGAGAATCGGAGACTGGAGGCGCAGCTGGCGGATCATGCGAAAGCTCTCGGCGAGCTTGAGACGTCGAAGGCGAAGGTGAAGATGTTGAAGAAGAAATTAAGGTATGAAGCTGAACAGAATAAGGAGCAGATCATGAACCTTAAGCAGAAAATTTCCAAGTTGCAAGATCAAGAATCCAAGTTGAATCGAGAGATTCAAGCCAAAATTGGAAGGCTAAAGGAACTTGAATCTGAGACTCAAGTGTTGAGGGAAGCTAATATGAGATTAGAAATGGAAAATTCTGAATTAGCTTCCAGATTGGAATCTACTCAGATGCTTGCACAAGCTGTTCTAGAAGACCCTGAGGTAAATACAATATTTACTGATTTTTTATGTGCACCTAACATAACACAAAAATTTGTAGATGAAAATTGTTAAATTATTTAATATATTTGATAAATCTATAATTTAACAATTTTCAACTATTATTGATTGCTAAAAGAAACAAATAATTTCTAAGAAAATAATTCTTCAAAAGAGTTACAACTCTATTGTAGAATTTTTTAAGAGTTTACCTATTCAATTACTTGAAGTTTTATACAGACATTTAATCCAGTTCTGAAAAAGTACGTGACTAACTTTCACATGAACAGGCAGATGTCCATAGAAACGAAAACGAGCTCCTTCGAGAGAAGAACGAGAGCTTGGTGAAGGAAATAGAGCAGTTACAACATGATAGATGTTCAGATGTGGAGGAACTAGTTTACTTGAGATGGATAAATGCATGCTTAAGGCATGAACTAAGGCACTATCAACCGCCGGCGGGCAAAACGGTGGCGCGTGACTTAAGCAAAAGCTTAAGTCCTACGTCGGAGAAGAAAGCCAAGCAGCTTATACTTGAGTATGCAAACAGCATTGATGGACCAGGGAACCTTTCTTGCGCTGATTCCGAGTCTTCTTCCCAGGCTTCTTATATGACGGACTCCGGCGAGCTTGACGAGTTATCGCCTCGTCTGGAAAACCCGCCGGTAAGCAAGTCAAAGATCTATCGAAAGCTAATGAAGCTTATTCGCGGTAAAGATAAAGACAAAGATAAAGAAAAAGATATAGACCGACGCCGGCTCAGCCGAGCCACGTCCAGGGAAAAGTCATTTAAATCTCTAGATGGTGGCACTATTTCTCCGAACTTCGGCTTGGCTGGAGCCGATGGAATGAGAAGTGAGTATGCAACTCCGGGTAGAAATTCGTTGGACTTAGAAAGGACGACGAGTTTGAAGGAGGAAGGAGATAGGAGGAGTCGAGATTCCAAAGAGGAAGATAATGAATCTTTACAAGAATCTTCATCGGTTAATGAGAAATCTAACAATTTGGTTAAATATGCTGGAGCTTTGAAAGATTCTCCTGGAAATGCAAATGCAAATGCCATTGCCAATGCCGATCCAAAAAGGCTCATTGTACATAGAAGATCGGCAACATATAGTTCATTTTAAACAAAACCTATAATCCAAAGATTTTGGTTTTTCTTTTGTTTTGTAAATATTATTACAGGTTAGACAATAATCCTGATTTAGCATATTATTAAGTATTTAATTTCAGAACATATAGTAACCATCTATTAGATAAGGATGCATTATTTCAAATTGATTGGTATGCTGTATGCATTCATTCATGAACAGTGTTTTAGTTAAGACTTTAAGAGTATATATCACATCATTTTAATTATACTTGTACTGTTCATAACTTTTATTGTTATTCCTTCCAATTATTAATTTAATTTCTAAATATTAACTATATTGCAAAGTAATGTTGAAAAGGTTTTGGGCTGGGAAGGGTAAATCAGTAATTGGGTATAGTATGCTTTAGAATATATCACTTCAGATTTCAGAAGGATATTTTGAAAAAGAAATCACTTCTCATATGCAGCATTCATCATATGTATCTATTCCATATATGGTTATTCTATGATCATTTCATGTCTGACTTCAGATTCTGCCATGATTGCATTTTCTTATATATCTGTATGGTTGGTGGTGGATGGTCCTAATTCAAATACCAAAAATAACTAGAACAATAGTACATTATTCATGAATAATAACAGAAATTTCTATATCATAAAATTATAAATTGGTTTACAAACCTTACCAGAAATTTCATAAGATGTACTGTAATACATACAGAACATATAATGCAGATTTATCTAGACCCCAGAAAAATATAAAACTTTTACATCACTTAAACATGATGATGATTGATGAGTAGTATAACACTAAAACATTTAATTTGATATATATAGATAAAATATAACAATGATTATACATATAAATTCCTTATGAGATAAGAGAAATGCCCTGTAGAAGCAAAGAATCAGCAAGAACTTGGTTAGCAGCTTGTGAAGGATGGACACTGTCCCAAAAGACATATTGGGTTGCATTAGGACAAGTTCCTGGTGATTTTGGATTGCACAACAGGATTGTTGTCTCCACTGTCCCTGTTCCACAGCAACCTCTCCTTGCCTCCACAAAACCTATATATATTAACATCACAAAAGAAAATTGTCATTTGAAGGAAATACAACATTTTACTATCAAGCCCTGTTTTGTGATTGGTAAGTGTTTGACAACAAAAATAAAAAAGAATGTTACATATATTATTTTTGTGTACATCAAGAGTGATTTTATTATTTAAGAAAATAGAGATTTCTCAACAAAATATGCAAAATGAAAAAAATCTAATATTTTCAGTTGGAAAAAAAAAAGGAAAAAATAATATTTTTTGAAAAAGTCTAGGGGCATCAAATTTTGTAGTTTTAACTATCAATTAGTCATCAATGACGTTTTTAATGGTGTAAAATCATTCAATTTTCTTTTGATGGTTAAGTGCTGGCCAGAATTTAACAAAAGTGCTAGCCCCGAGCACTCCTCATATTTTTTTTCTAGCAAAATAAGTTGCAAGAAATGCAGTCCTAATAATTTAGATCAGAGTAGGTACCAGATTTTGCAGGGGACTGAACAAGGTCAAGTAGAGGCTTGTAAATATCAAAGACAACAATCTTAAGGCCAGGAAGCTGTTTTTGAAGGTTTGAAGCAGCTGAGTTAATCTTCTTGTTGAATCCTTGAGCATCTGTGTTGAGTCTTGACACACATCCATTCTCATGGAAACCAAATAAAGTTCTTGCTGCTGGTAAACAACCCAATGGTGGCAGTGATGTCACTCCAATTCTCCTTGCTCCCAATCCATACAACCCCTGCATATTTGTTTGAGTATTCAATTTTGCATGATAAATATATTCAAAATCATAGAATAATTATTTAAATTATATGATATAATATTTAATAATTAGGGTCAATTTGGTAAGTATCATAGATTAGAAGCAAATAATCCTCAACAACAGCTTAAACTTTGTTTTCTCACTTAACAGAATAAATTCCTTGAAATAATTAAGAGAGTATAAATAATCCATTCCAGTTTCCAGAGAAAACTACCCAAAATTGGAAATTAAGCAACTCTAATTAATATGACAGCACTGCATGATGCATATATTTCAAGAGCAGCTTAATTAATTATGTACCTTAATGAAGCTTGTGAATGAATCTAGAAGGTAAGATGAATATTGGTCAGGAGTGAAGGCCTTGTTGATCCAAGGGTTAACATAGTAATTTTGCACAAAATCACTACTTCCAGCACTCAATAAATACAATGCATCCTTGATTATTGAAGCTGATTTGGCACTTCCAGCCACCTGTGCCAGTTTGCTTTGGTATTCCTTGAAATATTCTAGTTGTTGTGACAATGGAATTGCATGCTGCACCAAAAAGAAAAAAAAGGGCTATTATTCTAGAGCAGAATTTTTCATGTAATATATATGCACATTAATTATGAATATATAAGGTTGAGAAATATTATTTTAACAATTAAATCTAACTTGACAAGTAATAATAACTAGGAAAGGAATTATTTAAACTGTCCCTAATTTTTAATAAAAAAATTAAGAGAAAAAAATTAATATTTTCATTACTAGCCAGCTAACTTACATTCAAAATAGCAGCATTTTCATCATAACCAGATGCAGCTGAAGCAAAATTTGCACCAATTAAGAGGTTCTTCCCTGATGCCTCTGGACTCAGATATGCTGGTGCATAGCTCTTGAATCCTAATGTTTCAGCTGCAAATTTAAAGGAAAAACATTATTTCAACAACAATTAAAGTTTTAGATAATTAATGGGTGTGGTTGAACAAAACAGTTTTAAAATTTTGATTTTTTAAGACATTAATTATAATTTTTTTAAGAACTTTTTTATCTGTCAATAATATTTTTCACTAGGGACAATTTTGTCCAAACATTCTTCCATATTCAAAATTCCGATCGAAGATCACTAGATTAAAAAACAAAAAAGAAAAATGAATATTTATTACTCTAGCCAACAAATTTTTTTTTTAAAAGAAAAGGTTAGTGACCAATATTTTTAGTATAAAAAATAGAAGAGTTGATTAATATTAGTTCAAAAATAAATTAAACAAAAAATGTTAGTCACTTATAATTTTTTATTTAAAAAAACACATGAAAGAAAAAAAAACACTTTTTTTAAACACACCCTTAAATAAGTATTTAACACATCATGTTTTATTAATAGTGAAAACTTAAGTACAGCTAATATTTCATGTGAAGTTGATAGTTAAGAGTCGTTAGATGATAATTTAATCAAATATGTCAATTCATTTAACGATTCTTATTTATCAACCTCAAATAAAACTAACTGCACCTAAATTTTCAGTTTTATAATCACTAAATATTCAAAATAAATCGAAAATTAAAAGCCCTTTTCACACTTACCAGTAATATCAGTAGCTAGTTTGCCATTACAAAACCTCCCTGTAGCTTGGTGATTAACAAAGTCCCTCCCATAAGGAGGGTAATTTGCTTTAAAGATAGTTGGGAGATAGTCATTGTTTCCGACATCGACGACGGAGTCTCCGAACGTCAAGATTGCCGGAACAAGTGTTGTTGTATCTTGCGCATACCCGGAATATGCCAAGATCAACAACACATAATAAGTAAAGAACACAACAACAAAGTTCTTCATTTGTTTTTTTTTTTTTTTTCAAAATGGATAATAATTAACAATGCAATGAGCTTGGGTTAGCTCAGTATATAGTATTGTTGAGGCATTGTTGTTGTTGTGTAATGGAATTTTATATGGACAAGACAATGACCTAGTTAGCTCTTAATTGGAACATTCATGGAGGAGGGTGGAAGTTAGATAGATGCCATTAAATGTGAACGCGTAGTAGTAGTTCCTATGCATTAGGCATATATATTGTTTTGCTCAAACTATTTTTGAATGAATAATGAAAAAGGTTAAGAGCAAGAAAAAAAAATCTATAACAAAAATTGAACTCCAAGTTAACCTAGAACTCAATTCATTTTGGTTAGGTTAATTTTTTTAATGTTTAATTTTGTTGAGTCGATTCAATGCAAGTAGCTTTGCATTATATATATATATATATTGCATTGAAAAATGAAATTTAATTTGCTGGATTGGAGATTTAAAAGTGCTAATAAATGATAACAAGAAAATTTGTGATGGAGCAATAATGCTATTAATATCTTTGGATTCATTAAGGAACAGTATTATATATATTGCTCTTAGATATTAAGGAACAGTAGTATATATATTAAGTTTTTAAAATAATGGATAATAAAAATGTGTCTTGACTCTTTACAACAAGACCTTAAAAAAAAAATACTCAACTCGGTTCTTGATATTTTTTTAGAATTGATTAGCCTCTGTAAAAAGAAATAACATTAACTTCTTTTTATACAAGGCTAATCTATCCTACAAAAGTAAAATTCAGGGACCGAATTGATATTTTTTTTTTATCAAAAACTTCGTTGTCTTTTAAAATAATTGTCAAAAACTATTTTAAATTTTTCTCCTTTACAAATATACACACAATTAAATGTTATATATTTGGTAAAACAACCTGGGCGATGCGCGGGCATTTACCTAGTTTAACTTAAAAGTTCACAAGTGAGATTATACTATGGTCGATGAATTAGATTAATCGAAAATTAATGACCTAATTGATCCTTTTCAAATAAAAAAATTAGACACAAAAAAAGTTGGTAAAAAATAATAAATTGATTGAATTGGTAATTTTTTTATTGAAAAGCCAGTTAACAAACTATTTTTTTTGAAATATAAATTTTAGATAAAAAAATATATTATTTTATCATATTCAATTTAATTTAAATGAAACTTTGATCAAGTTTTTAAATTTAAAATTAATTTTTTAAAATTATTTTCATTGATATATATTCTTTCAATTAATCACAATAATTAATCTTAGTTTTCCGGTACTTTTATATATCAAATAAATAATTCAGCAAATTAACTATGTGTTAGTTGAGCAATTAATTTGCTTTATTATTTTGCGCATACATTAATTTATTATTGACCGGTGATAATTCTTTAAAGCACTGTGTTTTGGATTATATGTTGAACAGTATCTTCTAAGATGATTTATATTTAAAAGTCTTCTTAAAAATTATTTTTAAATCGTCCCAGAATAATGAGCTTTTTAAATTGAATGTATATCGTTTCACATTACGATAATTTACGCTTTTTACTCTTAAAACACAGCAGCCTAAAACGATTTATGTTCAAACTTAAATTTCAAGAATTTGTGACAATTTACATGTTGAAGGCTAACTCCCTCAAAATTCTGTAACGATTTATGTATGGATACATCTTTTTCAGTGGCAGCGGTAAGACAAGAAAGTGGCCACTCTATACCGTACTCCAACGTAACACAACCTAGCCGCTATATGGCGCACTCTGCAGCTTACTACCCTTTCATCCACTGCTGCAGATATCCCTCTTCTTCCTCAACTTTCTCTCCAAAAGCTTCGATACGGCGACAATGGTGATTCTTTGACTGCAACGTTAATCGCGAGTGGTGCGAAATTTACAATCCACAAACTAACCGGTAAGTGCACCAGGTCGTACCAAGTAATACCTCAGATGAGTGGGGGTCGATCCCACGAGAACTGATAGATCAAACAACAATGATCGAATGATTTACTTAGTCAGACAAATAGAAAATAATGTCGAGAGTTCAATAGCATTAAACAGTAAATTTAGAGAATTAGAAAGCAAGCAGTAAACGGGTTATGAAATATATATATGAGAAAATAGTTAAGATTTTGGAGTTGTTTATCTTCCGGATTAACTTTTCTTATCAACTATTTTAATCATGCAAGATTCAATTCATGGTAAACTATAAGTGACTAAACCTTAATTTCTTAGCAAGTTAGTCTCCTCTAATCTAGTTAACCACCAATTTTTTGGTCACTTAATTTCAATTAGAAGGTGAAGTTCAGTTATAGTTTATTAGCCACATAAACCCTAATTATCCAAATATAAGAGGATTATATGTCACATATCCTATTAAGTCCAGATAAATTAGTAGTTTAGGAGAAATTATTTTCAAACTGTTGTTCAAGTAGATTGCTTTTTCAATGTTTACAAGAACTCAAATAGAATAAGGGTTATTCTTCCGATTTACCCGAATCCTTAAAATGAAAAACGAAAACAAATTCTTGAAATTTAAATAAAAACATTAATTAAAATATAAGAGTAATAGTATCAATCCATACAATAAACAGAGCTCCTAACCTTAACAGTGGAGGTTTAGTTGCTCATGACTCCAAAAGAAAATTAAGATTCAGAAAAACTGAAAAATGTAGAATGAGGTACGTAAAAGAGAAGAACCTGAAAGACTGAATCTTTTCCCTTTTATATCTAATCCTAATTAATGTAAAATATATTTTTTTAAACTAAATAATATCTTTTTCTATTTGTAAATAAAATAAAGTTTAACTAAAATATAAAAGATTTTCGAGCTGGCTCCTGAAGGAAGTGAGAACCACCAAGTTCATTAAGGTTGGCGCCAAACTTGGGTTGGACCAAGTTTGACGCCACTTCAACTGCATGAAATACTCACTTTTTCTTTGTCTTGGCGTCAAACTTACGCCACCAAGACAGCATGAAATTGGAGTTTTGACGTTCATGGCGTCAAATTTGGAGAATCCTAAGTTTGGCACCACCAAGGCAGTGATTTCAGAAGAAAAGTATAAACTATTATATATCGTTGGAAATCTCTGAAAGTTAGCTTTCCAATGCCATTAGAACTGTGTCAATTAGACCCCTGTAGCTCAAGTTATGTTCATTGGAGTGCAAGGAGGTCAAGGTTAACAGCATCATCCACTTTCTTCCTTTTCTTCTACACAAACTCTGTCAAATCCGTCCGAATGCTACCTGAAATTAATCAAATTGCACACAACTCAAAGTAGCATTCATAACGGCTCAAAAATACTTAAATCTTGATTAAACTTAACAAATTCACTAAAAAATATAGAAAAGATGCTCACGCATCAGTGACAAGGTCTTGAGTTTTATCTATCCGCACGTAAATTGTCACAAGATCTTGAGGATTAGCCTCTAATGCGTAAATCGTCATAGGTTCCTAAAGTTTAAGTTTGAACATAAATCGTTTTAAACTGCTGTGTTTTAAGAATAAAAAGTGTAAATTATCATAGGATGAAACGATTTATGTTCAATTTAAAAAATTTATTGTTCTAGAACAATTTATGAGCAATTTTTGAAAGAACTTCCAAATATAATCATTATAAAATATAACGTTTAACATATAATTCAAAACACATTATCTTGGAACGATTTATATATGAATAAAAAATTTGTGTTTTGAAAATTAATTTTAAAAAATCAAATAATTTTAAGATTTTTTATTTTATTTAAAAAAAGCTAAAAATTATATACATGAAATTGATGAATGAAGCTTATATCAAATGAATTAATAAATAAATAAATGGCTAATAAATTATAATTTAAATGATATAGTCTTTTTATTATTATTTAAAAATTTTAAATTTAAATCTCATTCATAATTTTAGAGGAAACAAATTAATAAATGACATTGAACAATAGTTTAAATGACATAATTTTTTTATTTTTTTTATAAGTCTTAAATTCGAGTTTCACTTTCTAATTTAAAAAAATAAATAATAAATTAATAAACAATTATATGTTGACTTTAGCTTCTTTCATTTACTTTGGACTTCGGAGTAGTTGAGATTTGTGTAGGTAAAAGATGTGGTGGCATACACTGCTAGAGTTGCATGTGCAGGAATTATTTCGGTTGTTCATTAGAACAAAAATTTGAATTCGTACACTGACTTCGCTTTAATTACATTTACATCATTACATGTAAGTTGGCGTGTCAACCTTTGAGTTTGCATGCTCTCTCGTTTTTTTTTAAATAAATAAACCAAGAAAAGAAATGTTTAACCTAACGGCGATTCTCATAATATTATTTCTCAAAAAATTACATAAATAATTATATATTTAATATAAAATTTTTTAAAATTTATATGAACTTTTTTATAAATTTTTTATATTTATCTTTTTTTTTGGAAAATTTATTTATTTTTTTAATTAATAAACAAAGATTTTTTTTCCATTTACTTATTAATAGTGATTGTCGTGATACCATTCTTCTATCAATCTATGCATATTGTATTTTTAGCACTTTTTTTACGTAAATTTTTCTTTTTTGGATTTATGTAAATTTTTACATACATTCTTCTAATTATTTACTTATCTTTTTAGAAAAAACAATAATCGAATTTTAAACAAATAAAAAAAAATACGTGAATTGAGTCTATCTTTAAACCCAAAGAAGCTAAAGGAGAATGCATAGTTATCATCAAAATGTTGTACCTCTCATTGAATTAGACATAATAAATATACCATAGTAGCTATATTTTTATGGTATTTTCATAAATAACTATCCATAGAATATACATACATATTCTAATTATTCCTTTGTCTACGTACTGACACATGCAACCTTATGGTGTTATCATTCAATAAAAGGAAATAAACCATGACAAATATTTGCAAAAGACCAGGGTCCGTAGCTATGGCCAATTTTATGGAGATTTAGGTTAGGTTTGGTTTGGTAAGTTATTTTGAGAGGTGTTTGTATTTTTAAAAAGCACAAGTACTTTATTTTGTGTTTGGTAAATTAAAAAGTTTAAGCGTTTGTGCTTGCGATTTTTAAATTTAAGCAGAAATTTTTTAAAGTTAACTTGTGCTTATCAAATTTTATTTATTTTTCTGAACATATTTCTCGCTATTATATTGCCATTGAAATTCTAGTATATTTCTAACTTCTCATTTTAACCTTTATAAATTCTAACATAATCTTCATATATTTTTTATTTTTCAGCCTAATCTTCACAAATTTCAACACAAATACATCTCTATCACATATTAGGTATGAACTTCTATCTATTTATATTATTTTTTGTGTATGTTATTTTTATATTTTTTCAGTAGATCTATGATGTTTGTTTGTTTTTTATCTGTTCTTTAAAATGTATGTGAAGAGATTGACTTAGTTTATAAAAACTACTCATAAAATTTTTCTTGTATGAATATTAGTCAAAATTATAATAACATGTATATACATATGTAAATATAGATATATAATTATAAGAATAGTTTATTTGAGATATGTGTCCAATTTTTTGTAATTGGTAAAGATGAGTTAATATATAAATAATTTTTTATTTTAAAATTATTTTATTTTAAAATATTATATGAAATTTTAAAGAATTTTAAAAAAATTATTCTTCGTTATAATTATAAACATATTTATTATAATTTTGTTAAGTTTCAAAAGCTGTTTTACCAAATATAATTATAGTACTTATACTTATTAAAAGTCATTTTTAATTTAATTTTACTAAATACAAATAATGCTGCTCATAAACTATTTTCAAAAAATAAAAACTTTACTAAATCAATCCTTAATTTAATTTTTTTAGTGTTTCGATTAAATCAATTTGATTTTCTCAATTTAATATTATAATTCATCAGTTTAGTTCTCAACTCATTATTCCGCCGTTAGAATTAAAAGACCAAAGTCAGTCATATAATTGGATATTGAAATTAGATTACAAAACAAATAGCATTAGTCAAAATAATTCATTTAGGTTGGTTGAATAATGAATTTATTTATCTGTTTAAATAAGTATAAAAAAATTTAATCCTCTCTTATATAAAATTTAAATTAATGATAAATTAATTTTTAATTTGTTAGATTAGAGGATATTATGCAAAAAAAAAAATTAGAGCGTTATAAACTTGTGTCTTAAAGGTATTAATTGAAGATATAATAAATAAGAAATTTTAACAACAAAAAGTAACTTTTTTAAGATTTCATGAATGCATTAATAATACACTACAAGAGTTAAAATTTTATATTTTAATTCTTTACCTAATATCCTTAAAATATTATTGTTAGTTTTGCTAATTAATTTTAAATTATACTCTTATTGTTAGGTGGGCTCCATGAAAATAAATGAAACTCGATCTATTATTACTATATACACTGTTCTTTATTTTACATTTTAATTTGGAAATTAAATTACTTTGACAATGTTGATTGCCCAATTTGCTAGTTTTAGCTAAAAATGAGCACACAATCAATCAAACACCTTTGGATGTGGGATCTCTATTTGTTGGAAAAAAAATTGACTATTAAATTATTATATACATAAAAATAAATTTTAATTTTTTGATAATAAATAAATAAACTAATTACTTAAACATCTCAAATTGATTAGGCATGATCATCAGTTACCACTTGTGCCCTAGCATAAAATAAAGTTTCAATTAATTATGGTTTGGAACCAAGTTTGTATAGTTAATGTATGTGTTATATATAGGCATATTAATTAGATGGATTGATATTAATTAAAGCCGTGATTTATAGAGTAGTGGATCTATCATAAGATTGGATCTATCTCCAGCTCCAAGAATTGACACCAAAAAGGAATTGAAGTCGGTGCCAGTTGTTATCATCATCAGACTTATCAAGACATTGTTTGGTTCCTTTCAATTTACTTTAGTAGGGTTTGGATATATATGGTGCCTCATATATTATTGGAGATATCATGTTAAAAAAAAAATAGAAATAAATAAAAGGAGAGTAATGAATATATAAATATGGGAAAAATATAAATAGTCAATAAAATATTTGTACAATGTATATAATGAAGGTTTATGAAATATTAGAGATATAACTATTAGTGTTGTCTTTTCTCATCAGTTGAAGTTTTTCGGATGAGTGGTATCATAACATAATATTAGAGCGATAGATCCGAAAGGTTAAGAGTTCGATCCCTAATACTCGGATGATTATTCTAAATAGTACGAGAGATGTTCATTTTGTAACTCAATTAACTTAATTTGATATAATTAATGAAAGTCTCGTGAAGGAATATGATTTTCTTTTAGATTACTAAATAGATTACTTAATGTGTTATTCATCTCACGTTGATATTATATATTTATTAGTCCTATGAAATATACTTGAAACCTAATTAACATAAAAATGATGATATGGTAATATAGAAAGTTCCACTCTACATAATAAATGTACCTAACAATATGTCTAACATTTTAATAAAGAAGTTTTAGTCCCTTTTTAAGCTTTTTAATTACTTAATTAGTAAATTAAAGAGAGATTAAGGAGCAAACACAGTTTCTTTTTTATGAAGATGCTAGATACTATATATATACGAGTTTAATCATGATACATTTGATAATATAAAATATTTTATATAATTATATAATTATATATAATTTTTTAGATAATTATTTATAATATTAATAAAAAATAATTATTTTTATTGATATAATATTATAAAATATAAAATTATTAATTATACACTGTTAGTGTATCAAAAATATATATAAACAAAATATGGATACAATAGTGTGTGGAATGAAAGCATTTACTCCCATCAATTATTTCATATATCAGAGCTCAACACAAATGTTAGAGGATATAGTTATGTGTCTACCTATATTTTTTTTTTAGTTTTTTGTAATATATAAGTGATGTTTCATGTAAAACAATTATATTATCTAATTTCTCTATTAAAAAACTAGAATATAAATCATTCTCTTTAATTTGGAGAGGAAAGGTTAGTGTGAAGGAAAGGGGGTGTGTAGAGATCCATGATAAGTAGTTAAGTACTAGTCCCATGGTTAATTATGGCTGCTATATATATTGGAAGTACAAATAAATACCATGAGAGAATAATTCACGATGCATAGGGTTTTAGTTATTAGGTCAACGCTAGACAATACACGTTTCTGCAATAATTAAAAAAAAATATAAATAGACAATAAAAATATTAAATAATATAAACAATAAATATATTAGACATTTATTTTATTAAGTGTATAAATAATTATTCTAATATTAAAATTTAGATAAATAATTTAAAAATATAATATATTTTTATTTAATTAATAATTATTTATATATATTATTTAAAAAATTCATTAATTATCTACCATAACCCATAATTTTATTCTATGGATAAGAACTCCTCTATCTCCAATTAAGATGGTACCAATATAATGTATACGTTAGGTGAATTTAGGGGAAAGTGTTGTGTACCTTGTCATCTCTCTCCTCAACAGTTAATGAGTTTTTGACTTAAGTCATCAATCCTTTTTGGTAGAAAAATGTTATTGTTAGGTCTAAATTTATGGTGGATATTTTCATAATGATATTTTTATATTAAGATAAATTATAGATTATTAAATAATTTTATACATTTGAGTAAATATATTTAACTAATAATTTAAAAATTTATAGTGTCATTTTTATATAAAGATGTTATCAATGTGAATATTTTCTTAAATTTATTAATATATACAATATATTACAAATTTTATATTATTCAAAAATAAAATCTCTAAATAATTTATAAGTATGAAATATTCTTCAACTTATAAATTAAGTTTTGAAATTAAATTAGACTTATCCAATAATCTTAATTTTAATATAATATAAAAACATATTTAATACAATATATTATAGATAAAAAAACGTATTACTAATTACACATCCACTAATAAAAAATAAGTCTCTAAATAATAAGACTGAGTCAATCTCAAATCTAATACAATATATTATAGGTTACTTTTGCAAGACATATGTCATGCTATGTAAATGGCAAATTCCATATATACATACACACATGTTCACCATTTAGAAGATGTCTCCATAATCGGAAAAGTATAATAAATAAAAAAATCAGCTACATAACTAAATATTATTACCGTCTAAGTTCAACTAAGTAAATTCAACCATAATAAAAATTACTCTTGTTAAAAAAACATAATTATATATATATATATATATATATATATATATATATATATATATATATACATAAACGTTATTTTTCCAACCAAATTATTTATGTTTACGCATAGAATTTTTTGTTATTGTCTTCTTTTTTTTGTTTCTTCTCTTTTATTTTGTGTTTTTTTCTTCACGTGTTTTTTCTCATCGTCATTCTTTTGTTGCTACTAACTGTTGTTGCTATATTTTTTTTATTTTAATTTCCTCCTCATCTCCTTAATGATTTTATAGCATTATATGTTTCTTTTTTTATTTAATTTTTCTTCTCTTTTTTTTATTTTATTCTTCTCAATAGAGTAAAAGAAGAAGAATTATAATAAAATGAAATAAGAAGAAAATGAAGAAGAAAAAAATGAAAAAAAAAAAGAAGAAACAGTAGAAGATAAGGAAGAAGGATTTTGAATTGTGCAAAACAATTAACGAGACCACCTTAATTTACTCATAAATGAACCAAAAATAAACTGAGAAATGAATCAAAATTTCTTAAAGAAAAAATAATTTGGTCAATATTTTATAGTAGCATCAAGTGAACCTCAATTAAATAAACCGAAATTAGTTCAGATTTGAACAAAAACAAACTAAACAACCACACGTGAACAAGTTCAGCAAATTCAAATGAAACGGAACTAAATGAACCTAAATTAAACTAATAAATGAACAGAAATTCTTAAGAAATAAAAAATTTGGTCAATACTTAACAGCAGCATCAAGCAAACCTCAATTAATTCATAAATGAACCAAAATTAGTTCTGATTTGAACAAAAACTAACTAAACAACCACACATGAACTCTAGTTAAGCAAATTCAAGTGAAACGAAACCAAATGAACCTAAATTAAACTAAGAAATGAACCGAAATTTCTTAAGAAATAAAAAATTTGGTCAATATTTAACAGCAGCATCAAGTGAACCTTAGTTAATTTACAAATGAACCGAAATTAGTTCGAATTTGAACAAAACTAACTAAACAACCACACATAAACAAGTTCGGCAAATTGAAGCGAAACGAAACTAAATGAACATAAATTAAACTAAAAAATGAACTGAAATACACAAACAAACTCAGTTAATTCTCAAATGAACTGAAAATTAAATTCCAAATGAAGCGAAATTACTTAATGATAACGATACACAAACAAACTCGTTTCAAAACAAGTACAAACCAAGTCAATTTTGAACAAAAATACATCCAAATCAATTTTGGATCAGACAATGTCATCAATATGGCAAAATTTTGATAATAACGATAACAATAACAACGATACATATTAGAAGAAGACAATGACGATAACAATGATGATCATGATGATAACGGAGGAGAAGGATGAAAAGAAAATAGGAGAAGAAATTCCAATAAAAAAAGGAGAATGAAGACGAGGAGGAGGAGACACTGTTAGTGACGAGGCAACAAAATTGAATGATGGTTTCAGTGGCTAAGAGAATGGGGAGATTGAATCTTAGCCCCTTTTTCACTTCAGAACACTTGCTTGTCTTTGAAACAACTTCTGGCAATTTTTGTCTCGTCCCTAGCCACGAGACTTTTCTTTTTGTCTCGTCACTTGGCACGAGATATTTTGCGGTTTTATCTCCTGGGCAGCAGAAACAGAAAATGGAGTAGAAGAGAAGGAAAATAACACCCAGATATATCCTGGTTCAGCTGCTAAGTGCAATGCAGCCTATATCCAGTCTCCATCACAACAATTATGGAATTTCACTATAATCAACTTTGATTACATACACCAATTCTCCCTATGAACTACCCTAACTTTGATTTCACTATAATCACACAGATGTACAAAGGAACTCTAAGGACATCTATGGCTTTTTGTTTTAATTTTGCACTCTCTGTCTTTTTTCGCTCTATGGCTTTTCCATACAAACCTCACTGTTTGTCTTTTTCCATGAGACTCAAGACATGACAAAATTAAATTAGAATCACAAAAAGTAACATGTATGGATTCATCTATGCTTCTATATTTTTTGAGATAAATCCTATAGGCCTTGCTAGTAATGGAATATCCAACAAACATTCCCTTATATGATTTTGGATCAAATTTACCAATATTTTCTTCGTTGTTTAACACAAAATATTTGCATCCAAAAACATGAAAATACTTAAGATTTGGAGGGGTTCCTTTCCATAGCTCATAAGGAGTTTTCTTTAACCCTTTTCTAATTATTGTCCTATTCAAAGTATAGCATGCTGTATTTACAACTTCATCCCATAGGAATTTTGGAACCTCACTTTCACATAACATAGCCCTAGTCATCTCTTGAAGGCTTCTATTCCTTCTTCCAACAACCCCATTTTGTTGAGTTGTTTTAGGGCATGAAAAATTATGAGCAATTCCAAAGTCATCACAAAATTTTTCAAAGTCTTGGTTTTCAAATTCCTTTCCGTGATCACTTCTCAAATGGACCACTTTTAAATCTTTCTCATTTTGAATTTTCTTGCAAAGGGTTGAGAAAGCATGAAAAGCATAATTTTTATGAGCAAGAAAAAGTACCCAACCAAATCTAGAGTAATCGTCCACCACCACTAGACCATAGTGTTTACCTCCTAAACTTTGAGTTCTTGTTGGACCAAAAAAATCAATGCATAACATCTCTAATGGCCTTTTGGTTGAAATTCCATCTTTTGGTTTAAAAGAGGATTTTACTTGTTTGCCTAATTGACAAGCATCACAAGTAAGATCCTTATCAAATTTGATACTTGGAATTCCTCTTACCAAATTTTTCTTGACTAGCTTAGAAATTTAGTACATGCTAGCATGACCCAACTTCCTATGCCATAGCCATTTTTCAGATTCAAGAGAAGTAAAATATGTTACATTTTGTTCTTT
This sequence comes from Arachis stenosperma, assembly GCF_014773155.1. NCBI lineage: Eukaryota > Viridiplantae > Streptophyta > Magnoliopsida > Fabales > Fabaceae > Arachis > Arachis stenosperma. Next base: position 4,472,333 of record NC_080385.1, read on the forward strand.
CAAATCCTCAAGAGTCAATCCATACACATTATTGCATCTTTTAGCCTCAAATAAAATATCCCCAGTTTTTTCACAAACAACCAAACACACAAACTTTCTAAAAATGACTTCAAAGCCTAGATCACACAATTGGCTTACACTAAGTAAATTATGTTTCAAACTATTTACAAGCTAAGAAGAACATCATTTATACAAGATGAAAAACTTTTACCAACTTTACCAATGACCACTATCTTTCCTTTTCCATCATCACCGAAAGTGACAAGTCCTCCATCATACTCATCAAGCTTTATGAAGAAGGTTGTCTTTCTGGTCATGTGCCTAGAGCATCCGCTGTCCATGTACCACATATTTTTCTTCTGTTTGGATGCTAGGCACACCTACAAAACAAGCTCAAGTGACCTTAGGTATCCAAATCTTCTTGGATCCTTTCACGTTAAACCATCTCTTATGTCCTAGTCCATTATAATAAAAAATAACTTTATAAACTTTATCACCAATCATCCTTTCACCAAAAAATATTGAATGGAAAAGTGGCCATTTCGGTTGCATAGTCTACAAAACCTTGGAGTTGCTGTTTTGTTAAAGTAGGTTGGGTTTTGAAACCTTGTGTCATTAGAAGATGAAGCAATATTTCCAAAACAATGTTTTTCAACAGATTTGAAAGTCTTTTGAAACCCCAAGCCAGCTTTATCAAAAAGTGGTTTTTGACTAGCCAAAAATTGATTTAAATTTTCAAAACTTTGAGTGAACTTGGCTAGGTCATTTTCAAGATTTTTGATCTTTTTCAGCAACTCTTCATTCTCTTTAAAACAGTTTACATATGCAACAACAGAATGGTTACTTTCACAGCTTCTAAGTTGAGCTTTTAACTGCTTATTTTCTTCAACAAGTTTAGTAGCAGTTTCGGCCTCCCTTAGCTTTTCCTTGAGAAAATTATTTTCAACTTTAAGGATGGTGATTTGTTGTTCAAGATCTTAGTTATCAAGCAAAAAACCTCTTATTTTTTCAGAAATGTGGTCTATCATAAGATGAAGATTTTCAGTGTTAGAGTTGTGAAAGACTACCTGATCTATGTGATCTGTCATGAGACATGGTTGTGACTTTGTCTCGGATTCCTCATCATCATCTGAGTCATTTTCCAAGTCTTTCCATGAAACCATCAGTCCCTTTTTCTTTCCTCTTTTTGGCTTCTCCTCCTTCTTCAACTTAGGACAATCAGACTTGAAATGCCCTATTTCCTTGCAGTTGTAACAGGTTACTTTACTAAGGTCTTTCTTCATTTTTCTTGAGCTGCTGCCTTTGCCTTTGAACTTTACCATTTTTCTGAATTTTTTGGCAAACAACACAAATTCATTTTCAGAAGAATTATCACTGGATTCATCATCCAGGGCGTTAGTCACAGATGCAAAAGTAATTCCTTTCTTTTTTGAATCTTTTTTCAAATAAGTATTTTCAAAGGCAAGTAAATTTCCTCTCAGATCATCATATGTCATGGAATCTAAACTACTACTCTCAGAAATGATTAAAGCTTTTGTTTCCCACTCTTTAGTAAGACATCTCAACACTCTTCTCATAAGCACAGAATCAGAATGTGTTATTCCCATAGCATCCAAGCCAACAATGATGGTGTTGAATCGTTCGAACAGTTCATCAATAGAATCTCCTTCCTTCATTGCAAACATTTCATACTCTCTATTCAACATGTATATCCGAGTCTTCTTCACAATGGTGGTTCCTTCATGAGTGATTTGCAGTTTGTCCCAGATTTTCTTTGCCGTTGTACATCGTGATACCCGTCAGTATTCCTCGAAACTGATAGCACAGTTGAGTAGATTTACAGCCTTGGCATTTAACTCTACTTTCTTTCTATCTTCTTCAGTCCAGGTTGCTTCAGGTTTGAGAGAAACTACTCATTCTGCACTTGTGGTGGTTAGAAATTGAAGACCCTCCAGGATAATCTTCCATAATCTGTAGTCTACTGCTTGCACAAATATATTCATTCTCTCCTTCCAATAGGTGTAGTTTTTCCCATTGAAAAGAGGCGATCTGTTGCTTGACTGTCCTTCTGTAAGGTTGTAGGACACCAGATTTGAGCCACTACTTTCTGCCATCTGGATCTTTTCTCTAAGCTGCAAAGCTTGATCTCTTTGAGACCAAGCTCTGATACCAATTGATGGTTTCAGTGGCTAAGAGAAGGGGGGTTGAATCTTAGCCCCTTTTTCACTTCAGAACACTTGCTTGTCTTTGAAACAACTTCTGGCGATTTTTCTCTCGTCCCTAGCCACGAGACTTTTCTTTTTGTCTCGTCACTTGGCACGAGATATTTTGCGGTTTTATCTCCTAGACAGCAGAAACAGAAAATGGAGTAGAAGAGAAGGAAAATAACACCCAGATATATCCTGGTTCAGCTGCTAAGTGCAGCGCAGCCTACATCCAGTCTCCATCACAACAATAATAGAATTTCACTATAATCAACTTTGATTACATACACAAATTCTCCCTAGGAACTACCTTTCCTATCTGGGACAAGTCCAGAATTCTAAACCCAATCCTAAACTTGACTTGGTCACTGCCAAGCTTTCAATTGTAAAGTGCTAACCCAACTTACAAGGAAATTCCCACAGAATCATGATACACAACACAGATGTACAAAGGAACTCTAAGGACATCTATGGCTTTTTCTTTTAATTTTGCACTCTCTGCCTTTTTTCGCTCTATGACTTTTCCATACAAACCTCACTGTTTGCCTTTTTCCATGAGACTTAAGACATGACAAAATTAAACAGAAAAATACAAAATAAAGAACATTGAAGAAGAAGAACTTCTGTTAGCTTGGGTAGCTATGAGAACTATGTGCTCACTCACTTTCCTTACTCCTTACTTCAAACCCTGGCTGTTCTCCCTTATTTATAGAAGGGAAAGTCTCCACGGTTGAAGTGTTGAACCAAGCCAAACTTCTTCTTCTTCATGCAAACCGGTTCGGCCAGAGAGAGAGAAGAGAGAAGAGATAACCGAATGCAATAACCAACATGCAATTACCTCTGGTTCTTCCTTGGTCATCAATCTTCATCAATCCGAGCGCTCCATCCTTGGCTTGCTCTCCATGATGAATTTCTGGCCCTTGATGCTTCATGATGATGATAGCTTCATCTGCTCTAATCTCTGCCTCTTCCATCACGTAGCCACCCTAGCTACTTCCTGTGGTGGTTGAGCAGAATCAGAGACAAGTCATACCTCCAAGAATCTTTTTCTTACTGACCGAATCTCCTTCAACCATTTTTGGTATGAAGAAGCCAAGATCTCATTACCATATCTTACCATAAGTGATAAGAATCTCAGCCACTTTATTTTTTTTATGTTTTCTTGCCATCATGGTGATGGTCTTTTTACTAGCTCCTTCTTCTTCTTGTTGGTAGCTTGCTAATGCTTCCATGTTTCCTGATGGAAAATGACCGAGAGAGAGAGAAAGGAAAAGCAAAGCTATGAGTATTATCAAAGATAAATTAATTAGGTGCAATTCTCTATGCTTTGTGTAACAACGTGTAGACTTCCATCAAAGCCATCAAATCACTTTGCTTTTTTTCTTTCATGTTTTCAAGACAATTAATACAAGTTAAATGAATTTTGAAATCCAGCATGTGATGAAAATAGGTATTCCTTGCAAGCATTGCAACCTTTGCTTTCTTTTCTTTTAATTTTTGGACCAAGCATTGGATTGTGTAGCAACAATTATTAATATGGACTTGTAGCAACAATAGTTCAATTTTGGCCCAATTAATGTAACCATTAATTCAGCCATGTGGATCAAAGAATTTTTGTATCATTGCTGAATGTTAACTTTAATTTGGGCTTGCACCAGAATTCTTTTATTTTCGCCCAATTAAAAACCTGCATCACAAAATTATTAATTTAACAAATAAGAGTTAGAATCAATTTAATAATTTTGCAATTAATAAAATTAATAATGTTTAGTCATCACAAATTTAGAATTTTTCAAATTCATCATTGAAAAATAATGAAAAAGAAGACGTAGCATTAGAGGTGAAAAAGAATATGCGTAGGTGAATTTGAAAGAAAAATAAGAAAACATTAAAAAGAAGTGCATAAATCTAAAAGACTTAGTTAAATTTAATTGGTTGAAAAAGAAGAAAAAAGCATAAAAAAAGTATATAAATTTAAAAGACTTAGTTAGATTTGATTGGTTAAATTATTTGGATTTGAATCTTTATTGTAAATAAAAACATATATTTCGTTTTCTTTTTGACACTTTCTTAAAAGATTAATTATATATACATATTTTGAGTTAGATTAATTATATATACATATTTTGAGTTTAACACTTTATTTATGGAAAATTAAATTGTACACTTTAGTCCCACAAATATTTTTTCTCTAAATACGATTGCTAAAACATAAAGAGAAAATTTTACACTCTTTTTGAGATATGTTAAAATGATACTTCTCTCATTTTTATTTGTAAAATATATACTCTTTTTCTTTATAATTTTAGAAAATCTCCTCTTTAATTCATTTTAATTTTTTTTATATTAACTAATATAAATTTTACTCATTTTTTAAAAAAAATATTTTCTTAAAAAATATCTTTTAACAAAAATTTTATTTTTTGTGATTAAATTTTATTTATTAAAATACCTTGTAACATATTATTTTTTATTGATTAAATTATATTTTACTAAATTTTTTTCTAAAAAAAATAATGATTAAATTATCTTTTTAAGATAACAAATTTTTTTTTGAACGATGAAATTATTTTTTTCAAAAACACCAATGACAGTTACCCTTATTTTTGAAAGTTATCCTTGCGGGATCTATATTTCTCTTTGTCTAGATGGCTTTTTTTTAGTTTTTTCTAAACTTTTTTAAAAAATATTTTGGTATAAATACAATTTAATTAATAAAAAATAATTTATTAAAAAATATTTCGGTAAAAAATTTAATAAAAAAAATTTTAAAAATATTTTTGTAAAAAATAATTTATTTATTTTAAAAAATGATAAAATTAATGTTAGATAACATAAAAAATTTAAAATAAATTAAAAATAAATATTTTTTAAATTATAAGATAAGAATTTTACAAATAAAAAAAAAGTATCATTTTAGTATTTTTTAGAAGAGAAAAAGTGAAATTTTCTCAAACATAAATTACATACATTTTTAATTAAAAAATATAGACAATAAAATTTTAATTAGTTATATTAACTAATTTTAAAATTTAAATTTAAAATAAATAAAATAATTTTAAAAAATTAATTAATATTAAATTAAAAAAAGTTAATTATCTAAGATTACTTTTTAATTAATGATCAAATTTTGAAAAAAAATTCTTTTAAGCAAAAAATAGTAAAATAATAAGCTGAGAATTTAATTATTATTAAATTTATAATTTGTATCATATGTAAATTTTACTATTTTAATTCAAAAATGATTAAATTATTTTCTTTTTAACTTTAATAATATTCTTACATTAGAGTTTAGAGGAGCTTAATCTCATTCTATAAAATATAACACAATAGGCCTTTAACCTCTTTTTTTTTTATTTGAATTATCTAAAGTTTGAATTTTATTTTAAAGAGTAAAGTGTGATCTCTTACTATTAATTTTATAGGTGGAATCAAGAATAAATATAAAAAAAATTATTTAAGAGTAAAAAATCACACTTTATTCTCTAAAATAAAATTCAAACTTTAGAAGATCCAAATTTTTTTTTTCTTTAACCGAATCCTGCATATATTGCTGGTGTTTTGTTTTCCATTTATGAGTTATTTTTTTTTAGCTTTTTTATATTATTATTGGATCTTATATTTCCGAGATTTTTTTTGTGTGATACAACTCACACACGTTTATACTCTCACATATACACACTGCAGGAGTGTTTATAGATGTATATTTGTGATTCTTATCCGAATTTGATTTGAAAATTGTGGATATAGATTCAATTTACACACTGATAAAATTGAATTGTAGATTTTGTGTAGGTATCTGCATATTTACGTATCTGTAAAAAAAAATAAATAAATAAATATTTTTTTTATGTTTTATTTCAACTAATAATTATCATATATGTTGTATTATTTTAATTCATTATTTAAGAAAAGTATGTTTATATTATTTTAAGAGTAAACATATTTAAAAGAATAAAAAAATAAATTTTATTGATATTTTTTAATAAAAATAAACTTTTAAAAATATTTGTATTTTGTGGATATATCCAATATCCATATTCGGTCAAATTCGCAAATATTCAGATCAGATTCAAACTTAAAAACTGCGAATATCGGATCTGATGATTTTAATGCGGATTGAATTAAAATTTTGACCTGTATTCACTCCTAAATTACTCTCTATTAAGAGTTTATCCACAATCTCTAGTGAGACTTGAATCCAATTTTAAATGTAGTTTAAATTTGTGATGGATTAGTCTTTTAACTGATCGAATTAATTCAGGGATACTAATGGAGTATAAGGACAACCAAAAAGAAAAGTGCATGATGATGAACTACTCACCTAAAACCTTAGCTGTTTGAATTTTTTTTTTTTGGACAGTTAGCGGTTGGAGTTCCATACGTTGAATCTTTTTAGTTTTTGGTCTCGATCCAGCTAACAGTTTGGGCTAAATTACAAATCAGATTGTACCTTCTGTGGAGCTCAATGGGCCGGATGTACTTTTCTCAATTCTAATTAATCTTAACAAAAAAATATCTTCAAAATGCTTTTAACATCAGAGTTTATTGGGTAGATAAAAATTTTCAAACACAAACTTTTAGGTTATGTTTGTTTTTGAGAATAAGACAAGATAATATACTGAAAATAAGATATAAAAAATAAATATAAAATTTTGTATTCTTATATTTTATTTAGCAATAAATTAGAATAAATTATAAATGTCTAATTTATTTTTTTTATTCAAAAAATTTGAGATAAAAAATATAATAATAAAAAATATAATTACAAAAAATTGAGAAGAACAATGAAAAAAAAAATAGGTTGTGTTATTTCTTAATCTGTCAGGATGGACATATACAAAAATACTAATTCAGTGTCTATGAATATAATGTCTTTATCTATATCTCATTTATCAAATACGATTTTATATTTCTGTGTTGATGTCTGTGTTCCATCCCTATAAACAAATAGAGCCTTACAAATTTTATAATTTTTTGCTAAATACTACAATTTTTTTAAAGTAACATCACTAATGATTAAACCATGGACTCATCAAATTCTTGTTTTATGATTTACATGGAATTAGACAATCACGTCATATTTTGGGGGCTTTTATTTTCAATATATATATATATACAACCATCTGTCTTGACATACTTATATCATTTTTTAGGTTAGGAACTTATATTAGTTATATACCATCTGTCTTGACATACTTATATCATTTTAATTAACTTTTGTGGATTACAAAGTCCTTTTAGATGGGATGTATCAGACATATAACTTTGAGTTTAGATAATAATGAGTTTTGATAAATAGATTCTATGGATAAACACAAATCTAACCATTACTGTAATTGATAACCATTTCTATTGATCAACAGTTTTAATTAGTCCATTTCTTCTATCACTTCTATGCCATTAATGATTTGCGGCTATTTATGATTAGAATGCAAAATATAGTTAAGAAGTGGGGGGGTTGTAGGAAAGGTAAAGAACATAGTAGGGTATTGCCTAGCTTAGCTAGTTTTAATCATGGATAGCGAAGTATTTTATTATTAGAAATAATTAGCTCCAATAATATAAAGTAGCTAGGGTGATTATTAAATAACCGATCAGATCAGAGGATTAGTGGTCGTTGTATTTATAAATACTAGATAACGATGAAAATTTATTATTTTTTGTTATCAATATTTAAAAACGTGACTTAAAATATGTTGTTGAATTATTAAAATAAATAAATCGAATTGATGTTTAAATGATGATAAAAAATAATAAATTTTAATAATTTTTTAATATTTTTTTAAAAAATAAAATATTATTTTAATCTCTAATATTTAGATAAAATTTTAATTTAATTCCTAACGTTTTAAATATTTTATTTTAATTTTAAAATATTTTAAAATTTTAAATCGATTTAATATTGTCTCACCTTAAATTTAATACAAACAATTCGCATATTGAAACAGGGGCGGAGTTAGATTAACTTTTAGAGAGAGGCAAAAAAAAATTTTATAATTAACAAAGAATAAAATAAAAATTTTTAAAGATGACTAAACTAAAAACTTTTTCTTTTGATTCTGGAGCGTTGATAATTTATTACTAGGATTTGAAATTTCGTATAAAAAGTAATATATCAGAAAAAAAAGTATAATAAAAATTTTCTGGTTATATTCATTTAACGCACGAAAAAAAATATAACTAAGTTAATAATAATTATAACGTTCATATCACTCATTCTATTAAGGGATAAGTACTTTTTTCGTCCCCAAGATCTGTGGTCAAAATCAAAATCGTCCCCAACCTTTTCTTTTTATTAAAATCATCCTCATCGTTACAAAATGTTAAAAAATCGTCCTTTTCTATTTTTTTGGACCAAATTACCCTTAACTATTAATAAAAATTAAAAATAATATTTAAAAAAAATAAACCCCCCAGCACCCATTTCTTCGTCTGTCTCCCTCCCCCCCCCACCCATTTCTTCGTCTCTCTCCCCTCCCAACACCCATTCCTTCCTCCTACACCACCCCAAACCCTCACTCCATCACCCCTAACCCGCCGCCGCCCAGCGTCCAGCGCGCCGCCGCCCCTGCGTCCAGCCCCCCGCCGCTGTCCCGCGTCCAGCCCCCCGCCGCCCCGCGTCCAGCCCGCCGCCGCCGCCTCTGCGTCCAACCCAACCCGCCGCCCCTGCTTTTCTGCTTTTGCTTTCTGCCTTCTGCTTCTTCTTATTCTTTTTCTTCTTCTTCTGTAAATTAGATTTTTGATAAAATTTGTTGTTGTTGATGAAATTTGTTATTGCTAAAATTTGAATTTCTGAATTTTTGATGAAATTTGTTGTTGTTGATGAAATCTGTTGATGATGATGATGATGACCGAAGAGAGGAGCATGAAAAAGGGGGTTGGGGGTTACAGTGAAGGAGTGGGGTGAAGGGGTGGGGGTGAGAGGGTGGGGGGTTGTGATGAGGGAGTGAGGGGTGGGGGGAGGGGGTTACGGTGAGGGAGTGAGGTGAGAGGGTGAGGGGTGGGGGGAGGGGGGTTACGGTAAGGGAGTAGTGGGGGGGGGGGGGAGGGGGTTACGGTAAGGGAGTGGTGGGGGGTGAGGGGGTGTGGGGTTGTGATGAGGGAGTGAGGGGTGGGGGGGAGGGGGTTACAGTGAGGGAGTGAGGTGAAGGGGTGAGGGGTGAGGGGTGAGGGTGTTGTTGCTGTTTGGTGGTGGTGGTGGTGGTGGTGGTGGTGAAGAGGAGAATAATGATGATGAGGGTATTTTGGTCCAAAAATTAGGGAAAGGATGGTTTTAAAGCGTTTTTGAACGTTGAGGATGATTTTAATAAAAAAAAAAGTTCGGGGACGATTTTGATTTCGACCCCAGACCTTGGGGACGAAAAAAGTACTTATCCCTTCTGTTACGGTGGGTAACCGGAGATTAATAGACTGGACCGTATTTGGATGGCCCAATCGTCTGCGGATGGTAGTCTCCGAGAAGGTTTGCACGCTGGGACCTCCTTCCGACTTGTGTACGTGAATGAATGGGGGGTGGTACCTGCAAAGACACTCCGATGCTTAAGTTAGCAAGGGTGTGAGCAAGTTTTTGAATGTATTGGAACTTTGAGATACCTGAGGGGTGTCAATGTATTTATAGTGTGAGCTAATAACCACCGCTGGAGTAGTGCCATATTTTTAGGGTGTTAACCGTCCCATTATCTTTGGGAGGTTAAAATATGGCTCGATGAAGTGGTTAGAGAGATTTTAGGGTCAGTTACTCATTTGAATGAGTGTTTATCTGCCAGCTATGCTCCGTCCCGACTTCTTTAGAACAAGTCGTAGTCAGGACTGACTTCTTAGTGCGAAGGTCGGTGCTCAGCAAGGCTCAATCCTCTGGACTAGGCCTTTCGTTTGGACCTGGGCCTTTATTATTGGGCCAGGGTATGAACAGTGCCCCTACTTGAGCCCAAGATCTCTTTAAGACTTAGGTTCAAGTATTTTACTCGGGTTTGTAGCCGACTTTCTTGGAGGAGGCGTGGGTTTTTAAACCGACGTGATTTCCGCGACTTTTTGTTTCTGACAGTTACGTCTATTCAAGCGTCGTGTCCGTTAGGGGTGTACCTATGGATTAATGGCTTTGGTAACGGTGCACTCTCATTAATAACTGCCCCGTTTTTACCATTATGCCCCTAGAGTATTTATAAATACTTTTTCCTCTCTTTCATTATCTTCTTTCTGCGATTTTTCTGATTCTTTGTTCGTTCGTTCTCCGTTCGTTCGTGCTGCATTCTTGTGTTTCGGAGACTTCTGCTTCTTCCAACCTTCATTTTCAGAGAGAGGTTAGTTTCTTTTTCTCTTTCCTATCTTTCGTATGCCTTTACTTTGTAGATAAGTAGGTTTGTAGACTTTTGCTTGGCTCCTTTTTCTCCCCTCTAGAGACCTTTGTTTTTGATTTTTTCCTTTTCTTTTTCCCTTTGTAGGTTTCCTCGTCTTCTTTAGAAAAGAAAATGGCCTCCGTAGATTGGGTTGATGTTACTGTCCTAGGGGAGGAGCCGTTGGTTGATGTTGAGTTTGTTACCCATCTTCGTACTCACCACCGGCTCTGTACCTCGGATGAGGACGAGCCTAAGTATGAATTGCTTATCCCAAGTTCAGAGGACCGAGTTTGCCATGGGAGGGCCAACGAAACGGCCCCTCATTTCTTCTTTATGTATGAGTGCATGATCACCCGTCTGGGCATTTTTCTACCTTTTTCAGATTTTGAGATGTCTGTTTTGCAGCACTGTCGGGTTGCCCCTACCCAGCTTCACCCCAACTCTTGGGGTTTTCTGAAAATTTATCAATTTATTAGCCATGCTTTGGAGTTCCCGACTTCTCTGAAAATCTTTTTCCATCTTTTCCATATGACCAAGCCCTTCAGTGGACTAAACAATAAACAACAATGGGTTTCCTTCCGAGCCATACAAGGTCGGAGAATCTTTACCCTTTTTGACGAGTCCTTCCACGACTTTAAAAATTATTTTTTCAAAGTGCAAGCTGTAGAGGGTCACCACCCCTTTTTCCTGGATGATAACTCTTCTCCTCGCTTTCCTTTATACTGGCTGGAGGCCTCTCCTTGTGAGAAATATGGTCTGGATAATCTGGATGAAGTAGAGGCCGCTATTGTGGGGTTCCTCCGAGAAGTGTGGGGGAGGGCCCCATATTTGGATACTAAAAAGTTTCTCCAAGGGTCTCCGACTTTTATCCAAGCACAGCTAGGTAGCTTTCATTTGTTTGTTGGATTCCTGACTTGTTAACTGATCTTTCCGACTTGTTTTAATTCCTTAGCTATTGTTTTCTTTTTCAGAAATGGCAAAGACGAATGCTCAGGAATCTTACCAGAGAGTCCAGGAAGGCAAAGTTAAGTCTCGCGCCAGGACTGGTGGTGCTAGGGTCATCTCTCCTCCTCCTCCTCCTCGGAACGTTGGGACTCTTTCCAAGCCCATCGTGATTTCTTCTTCAGCTCCCTCTCAGCCGCCCCCCATCGTCCGACCCTCCCCTGATCCGAAGAAGCGCAAGACTTTAGAGTCTGGCTCTTCCGGTGAGGTTAAGGCGGACGCTCTTGCGTTCGTCCGAAAGAATATCTACCCCCATGCTCGTATAAGCATGGATGATATGTCCGTTCGGAGCCACCTTACCACTATGATTGAGGAGAGTCTCAAGGCGGCGGGGGTTTGTGGCAAACTCTTGGACATTTTCGAGAAAGCTCCTCTCAGCTCCTTAGGGGTGACCTCCAGGGTCGAGGAGTTGGAAGGAAGGCTTCGCTCCTACCAAGAGCATGAGGGGGAGTTGAAGAAGGAAGTCGCCAAACTGAAGGAGGAGAGAGATGTCCTCCGGGAGAAGGGGAAGGTTTTGCAAGCCCAATGCAACATGGAGATGGATTTGAGGAAAACAGCGCAGGCCAGCTATCAAAGTTTATTCAATGATCTTGTGTCTGTGAAGAATGACCTGCTGAATTCTCAGAAGGCATACGATGAGTTGGAGGACTCTATTGCTGATGGCGCCGAGGAGTCTTGGAGGATCTTCCTGGAGCAAGTCAGAGTTATTGCTCCCGACTTGGATCTTTCTCCTTTACATCCTGACAAAGTTGTTATTGATGGGGCCATAGTTGATCCTCCTGTCCCTGTGATCGTTTCTGAATCAGAGTTGAAGACCCAAGGGCAGAGGATCATTGAGTCTCCTCCTCATGGGAAGGATGCTCCGAGTTCTTCAATAGTTCCTCCTATTTCCTCTTCATCTCCCATGGATGCCTCTGGTGGCGCTCCTCCTGACTCCGGTGGTGGTGATCCGTCTACTCTTCTTCCTAAAAAATGATTTGTGGGCTATTTGGGGCCCAGCCTGTGGGTCCCCCATTTTTAAACTCTTTATTTATTTTTGGTTGGTGGTGTTTGTTGAACGATTTCCTTTGGCCTTTTAAGGCCGTAAACAAAATATTAAAAAATACCCTTTTTAATAAGGGTTTTTAAATTAACAAAATAAATATCCTTTTTTGGATAAGGGTTTAAGTTACCTTATGCGTGTATGCTTTTTTGATTTTTCGAAATCCCCTTGATCTTTTTCTGAAAACCTTTCCCTTAGGCTTGTTTGTTTTTTCGAGCCCTTTGTTTAAGGACTTTGGGACAGCCTTTAAACTTTTTCCTAGGTTTTTCAATCTCTTTTTATTATTCCTTATACTCAACTTTGCTTTAGTGAGTTCTTATGACTTAGGTTATTTTTGCGATGCGTTTTTCTTCTACTCGGTTCTTCATTCCGATTTACGGGTCGAAGTGTTTCCGAGCTTTTCTACTCGGGTTTTTATTTCGACTTATGAGTCGGATTGTTCCCGAGTTTTTTACGATCAACTCGTATAACCTCTTTACACCGACTTGTACCTCGTCGTTTTATCCTGACGACCATTTAGGTCGGTTCATGGGATTTTCACGTTTTGTCGAGCTTAAGTCGGCGCGTTTCGTAGAAAGACTTAGAAAAAAGAAAGGAGTTTATAAGAGATACTGTGAATAAAAAAAGATCTTTTATTGATTGGGGAGGTACCTTTTTGCTACTAAGGGTTTTTAATAGCCTATTTTCCCTTAGCCCCTACTATGATGCCTCGTTAAAAACCCTTCTTCAGAAAAAACCCTTTAATTTTGGGAAAAAATCATGAAGTTGGGAAAAGAGTACATCAGGGAGTAGAGTTCGCTTTTAACTGTAGTACCTTTTTATATTACAAGCATGCCACGACCTCGGTAACTCGGTGCCGTTCAGGTTGGTTACTTTATAATAACCTTTTCCTAAAACTTCATTGACTTTGTATGGTCCCTTCCAATTAGCAGCAAGTTTTCCTTCCCCTGATTTGTTGACTCCAATGTCGTTTCTGATTAAGACCAAGTCATTCGGAGCAAATGTTCTTCGAATGACTTTTTTGTTGTACCTTGTAGTCATCCTTTGCTTCAACGCTGCTTCTCTTATCTGGGCATCTTCTCGGACTTCGGGGAGCAAGTCGAGCTCCTCTTTGTGCCCCTGTATGTTTCCGATCTCATCATGGAGAATTACCCTTGGGCTTTGTTCATTGATTTCTATTGGTATCATTGCCTCTACATCATAGACTAGTCGGAAGGGTGTTTCTCCAGTGGCGGATTGGGGTGTTGTCCTGTAGGCCCATAGCACATGGGGGAGCTCTTCAGCCCAAGCTCCTTTTGCTTCTTGTAATCTTTTCTTTAGCCCTGCCAGTATGACTTTGTTGGCTGCTTCGGCTTGCCCATTGGCTTGCGGGTGCTCTACCGAGGTGAGCTGGTGTTTGATTCTCATACTGGCTACTAAGCTTCTGAAGGTAGAGTCGGTGAATTGGGTTCCATTATCTGTAGTGATGGAATAAGGTATCCCATATCTTGTGATGATGTTTTTGTAGAGGAACTTCCGACTTCTTTGAGCGGTGATGGTGGCCAAGGGTTCTGCTTCTATCCACTTTGTGAAGTAATCTATTCCCACGATCAGGTATTTGACTTGTCTGGCGCTTGGGAAAAAAGACCTAACAAATCCATTCCCCATTTTGCAAAGGGCCATGGAGAAGTGATACTGATGAGGTCTTCTGGTGGAGCCACGTGGAAATTTGCATGCATCTGACATGGTTGACACTTTTTCACAAATTCTGTGGCATCTTTCTGCAAGGTCGGCCAGTAGAATCCAGCTCGGATTACTTTCCTGGCTAGTGACCTTGCTCTGAGATGGTTTCCGCAGATCCCACTATGTACTTCCTCTAATACCTCGGCGGTTCTTGAGGTCGGTACACACTTTAATAGTGGTGTTGATATCCCCCTTCTGTAGAGAATATTTCTCACCAAGGTGTAGTGTTGTGCTTCCCTTCGGATCTTTTTAGCCTCTTTCTCCTCTTTAGGGAGGATGTCGAATTTCATGTATTCGACCAAGGGGTTCATCCATCCAAGGTTTAAACCGACTACCTCAAGTATTTCTTGTTTGTCTTCTATTTTTACCACTGAGGGTTCCTGGAGGGTTTCTTGGATCAGGCTTCTGTTGTTTCCTCCTGGCTTGGTACTTGCTAACTTGGATAGGGCATCCGCTCTGCTGTTTAGATCCCGAGTTATGTGTTTAACCTCGGTTTCTACAAAGCGCCCAAGGTGCTCCAAAGTTTTCTCCAAGTACCTCTTCATATTTGGGTCATTTGCCTGATACTCTCCACTTATTTGAGAGGTCACCACTTGTGAGTCGCTGTATATCATCACTTTTGTAGCTCCGACTTCTTCTGCCAGCTTCAATCCGGCAATCAAGGCTTCATACTCTGCCTGATTATTTGAAGCTGGGAATTCAAATTTTAGGAAAACCTCTATCCGGGTTCCTCTTTCATCTACCAATATTATGCCTGCACCGCTTCCTGTTTTGTTGGAGGATCCATCTACATAGAGTTCCCATGTAGTTGGTTTTTCCTCCTGATCCCCTGCGTATTCTGCAACGAAGTCGGCGAGGCATTGAGCTTTGATCGCTGTCCGAGTTTCATATCTTAAGTCGAACTCGGAGAGCTCTATTGCCCATTGAACCATTCTCCCTGCAACATCCGTCTTTTGGAGGATTTGCTTCATGGGTTGGTTCGTACGGACTCTTATTGTGTGAGCCTGAAAGTAAGGTCGTAGCCTTCGTGAGGCTATCACTAAGGAGTAGGCAAACTTCTCTAGTTTGTGGTATCTTAGCTCGGGGCCTTGTAGAACTTTGCTGATGAAATAAACTGGATGTTGTTCGACCTCGTCTTCTCTTATCAGGGCTGATGAGACAGCCTTGTCTGCTACGGATAAGTACAGGACGAGGTCTTTTTCAGATACTGGTCGGGTCAGAATAGGAGGTTGGCTTAAAAACTTTTTGAACTCCTGGAACGCCTCCTTGCATTCAGGAGTCCATTCGAACTGGCATCCCTTTCTTAATAAGGAGAATAGTGGAAGGGATTTCAGCGCCGATCCTGCCAAAAATCTGGAGAGGGCTGTGACAAACCCCAATTTGAGGGTTTATCTTGTATTGAATTTAGAGTATTTTGATAACCTTTTGTCACATTTAGCCTATAAATTAGCATGGTTTTGTTATCTCTCTCGTATTTGTGCTTAAGTGTAAAAACATGCTTTTTAAGCCTTATTTTGATGAATTCTATTTCCTCTTTGATTCCATAAGATGCCTTGATACGTTTGTTAGTAATCTCAGGATGAAATAGGCTAGGTATGGATCAAAGAAAGCAAGGAAGGAAGCATGTAAGTGGAGAGAAGCATAAAAAGTCAAAGAAGCAAAGTCAGCCAAGCACACGCACGCGCACAAGGCGCTCGCGCGCACATTGCGAGACAGGCCAGGGACGCGCACGCGTACCGTGCGCGCACGCGTCGATGATCGCACATGACTTCATTAAGGTAACACGTGCCTGGCGATTTTGGAAGGTTTCAACAACCAACTTTGGCGCCAAAATGCATATAAGAGCCAAGGATTGAAGGGGATTAACACACATTCACATTCATAGACTCATTTGAGATCATTAGATAGTTTAGTTAGAGTTAGTTTCTAGAGAGAGAAGCTCTCACTTCTCTCTAGAATTAGGATTAGGATTAGGTTTAGTTCTTAGATTTAGATTTAGATTCATCTTCTTCTACTTCTATCTTCTCAATTCCTTGTTGTTACATTCATTCTTCTTCCATTCTTTTATTGCAATTTCCTTTATGTTGTTCTTATATTTTGTTGTAGATCTAGTATTGTTTCTTCTACTTTCTTCCAATTCAATAAAAGGTAATTCATAATAAATGTGTTTCTTTTGATTGTTGTTGTTAATTCCTTTCAATAAATGTTGTTAGATTCTATTCTTGTTGTCAATTTGCTTTGCTTTTCTTTTGTGCCTTCCAAGTGTTTGATGAAATGCTTGGTTGGATTTTAGTGTAGGTTTTGTTCCTCTTGGCCTAGGTAGAGTAATTAGTGACTCTTGAGTTATCTAATTCCTTTGTTGATTGATAATTAGAAGTTGCTAATTGATTTGAATGCCTCTAAAACTAGTCTTTCCTTTAGGAGTTGATTAGGACTTGAGGAATCAAATTGATTCATCCACTTGACTTTCCTCCATGGTTAGAGGTTAACTAAGTGGGAGCAATGGACAATTTGTTATCACAATTGAAGAGGATAACTAGGATAGGACTTCTAATTCTTATATCTTGCCAAGAGCTTTGTTAGTTGTTAGTTTATTTTCTTGCCATTTATATTTCTTGTCCAAAATCTTAAAAACCCCAATCATAACTCACAACCAATAACAAGACACTTTATTGTAAATCCTAGGGAGAACGACCCGAGGTCCAATACTTCGGTTTATAAATTTTAGGGGTTTGTACTTGTGACAAACAACTTTTTGTATGAAAGGATTAGTGATTGGTTTAGAAACTATACTTTACAACGAGATTTTATTAGTGAAATTCTAAACCGTCAAAAATCCAATCGTCAGGCTGCAAGTCGGCCATTCAGCTGCTGGACTTCTCTCAAACAAGTCGGACTTTTCATTTCTAGGATGGCTCTACACTTATCGGGATTGGCTTCGATCCCTCTTTGTGTTAGCATAAACCCTAGAAATTTTCCTGCCTCTACCGCGAAGGCACACTTTGCGGGATTTAGTCTCATCCCGTGGAGCCTTATGGTGTCAAAGACTTGTGAGAGGTCTGACAAGAGGTCGGCTTCCTTCTTGGTCTTTACCAGCATATCGTCGACGTATACTTCCATTAGACTCCCCAGATGAGGGGAAAACACTTTATCCATCAACCTTTGATATGTGGCTCCTGCATTCTTTAATCCGAATGGCATGACTACATAGCAAAAATTAGCTCTGGGTGTGATGAATGATGTTTTCTCCTGGTCTGGCCCATACATTGGGATTTGATTATATCCCGAGTAGGCGTCCATAAATGATAAGTATTGATACCCCGAGCCGGAGTCCACTAAGGTGTCAATACTTGGCAATGGATAAGGGTCCTTGGGACATGCCTTATTTAAGTCGGTGTAGTCGACACACATTCTCCATTTGCCATTCTGTTTTTTGACTAGCACTACATTGGCTAGCCATGTTGGGTACTTCTCTGATGAAGCCAGCTTCCAGGAGCGCTTGCACTTGTTCTTCTACTATTAGGGCTCGTTCTGGGCCGAGCTTGCGTCTTCTTTGTTGTACCGGTCGGGATCCCGGATAAACCGAGAGCTTGTGGGACATGAGCTCGGGGTCTATCCCAGGCATGTCAGAGGCTTTCCAGGCGAAGAGTTCGGAGTTATCTCTTAGGAGCTTAGTCAATTCTTGTTTTAGGGTCTCCCCTAGGTTGGCTCCTATATGAGTATTCTTCCCTTCCTCTTTGCCGACCTGTATCTCCTTGGTTTTTCCTCCCGGTTGTGTTCGCAGCTCTTCTCTGGCCCTTGCACCACCGAGCTCTATTGTGTGAACTTCTCTGCCCTTTCCTCTCAGATTTAGGCTTTCATTGTAGCATTTCCTCGCCAATTTTTGGTCTCCCCTTACCGTAGCTATTCCCGCCGAGGTCGGGAATTTCATGCAGAGGTGGGGAGTGGATACCACTGCTCCAAGTCGATTAAGGGTAGCTCTGCCGATTAAAGCATTATATGCTGACCCGACATCAATGACTATGAAGTCTATACTCAGAGTCTTAGATTTTTCCCCTTTTCCAAAAGTGGTGTGGAGGGGCAAAAATCCCAGTGGTTTTATTGGCGTATCCCCTAATCCGTATAGGGTATCGGGGTAGGCTCTTAATTCTTTCTCATCCAACCCTAGCTTGTCAAAAGCGGGCTTAAAAAGGATGTCCGCCGAGCTTCCTTGGTATACTAGGGTTCTGTGGAGGTGGGCATTAGCCAGGATCATAGTTATTACTACTGGATCATCGTGTCCAGGGATTATTCCTTGCCCATCTTCTTTAGTGAATGAGATGGTGGGGAGATCGGGTGACTCTCCTTCGACTTGATAGACTCTCTTGAGGTGCCTTTTGCGAGAGGATTTTGTGAGTCCCCCTCCCGCGAACCCTCCTGAGATCATATGGATATGTCTCTCAGGGGTTGACGGTGGTGGATCTCTTCCGTCGATATCATCTCGCTTCCTCTTTCCATGACCATCCGACCTTTCTATGAGATATCTGTCAAGTCGACCTTCTCTAGCCATCTTTTCTATCACATTTTTGAGGTCGTAACAATCGTTCATGGAGTGACCATATATTTTATGGTACTCACAGTAGTCGCTGCGGCTTCCCCCCTTTTTATTTTTGATGGGTCTGGGGGGCGGCAGCCTTTCAGTGTTGCAAATTTCTCTGTACACATCCACTATTGAAACTTTTAGAGGAGTATAAGAGTGGTACTTCCTTGGTCTGTCGAGACCGAGTTCTTCCTTCTTCTTGGGCTCCCTCTCCCTTTCTTTTGTTGAGGGAGGGTGCCCAGGTCGCCAACTTAGGTCTCTCAGCTTGGCATTTTTCTCCATGTTGATGTACTTTTCAGCTCTTTCCTGTACATCACTTAGAGAAACGGGGTGTCTTTTAGATATGGACTGTGAGAAGGGACCTTCTCTGAGTCCATTGACTAACCCCATTATGACTGCCTCTGTGGGCAGGTCTTGAATCTCTAAACATGCTTTATTGAACCTTTCCATATAGGCTCGTAAAGATTCTCCGACCTCCTGTTTTATTCCCAGGAGGCTCGGTGCATGTTTAACTTTGTCTTTCTAGATAGAGAATCTCATTAAGAACTTTCTTGAGAGGTCTTCGAAGCAAGTAACCGATCTGGGGGGGAGGCTATCGAACCATTTCATCACTGCTTTCGATAAAGTGGTCGGGAAGGCTTTGCATCGCGTAGCGTCGGAAGCATCAGCTAGGTACATCCGACTTTTGAAGTTGCTTAAGTGATGCTTTGGGTCCGTGGTTCCGTCATAGAGGTCCATATCAGGGCTTTTGAAGTTCCTCGGAACTTTTGCCCTCATTATGTCCTCGCTGAAAGGATCCTCCCCACCTAAGGGTGGCTCTTCTTGTTCGTTACGGGAGTTGCGACCTTTGAGGGAGGATTCTAACTTTAAGAGTTTTCTTTCTAACTCTTTTCGTCGTTCCATCTCCTCTTTTAGGTTCTTTTCAGTTTCCTTTTGTCGCTCCCGCTCTTGTTCTAACTGTTCCAGGCGACTGTGGACTAATCCCATGAGTTCAGTTACATGGGATGGTCCCTCTTTCTCTGATTTGCGCCCTTCTGAAGAGTTTACCTTTGGATTTTTCACTCCGGAGGTACCTTCCCTGTGTTGATTATCAATTTCGTGGTGGAGGGTGAAGTCCGCATCGTTATTGCCTGTGTCCAGATTCTCTTGCTCAGAATCTGTCTCCACATGACCTTCTTCGTGGGATCTGTCCGCCATCGGTGGCTGATCTCTCGGGTCCCCGGCAACGGCGCCAATGTTACCGTGGGTAACCGGAGATTAATAGACTGAACCGTGTTTGGATGGCCCAATCGTCTGCGGATGGTAGTCTCCGAGAAGGTTTGCACGCTGGGGCCTCCTTCCGACTTGTGTACGTGAATGAATGGGGGGTGGTACCTGCAAAGACACTCCGATGCTTAAGTTAGCAAGGGTGTGAGCAAGTTTTTGAATGTATTGGAACTTTGAGATACCTGAGGGGTGTCAGTGTATTTATAGTGTGAGCCAATAACCACCGCTGGAGTAGTGCCATATTTTTAGGATGTTAACCGTCCCATTATCTTTGGGAGGTTAAGATATGGCTCGATGAAGTGGTTAGAGAGATTTTAGGGTCAGTTACTCATTTGAATGAGTGTTTATCTGCCAGCTATGCTCCGTCCCGACTTCTTTAGAACAAGTCGTAGTCAGGACCGACTTCTTAGTGCGAAGGTCGGTGCTTAGCAAGGCTCAATCCTCTGGACTAGGCTTTTCGTTTGGACCTGGGCCTTTATTATTGGGTCAGGGTATGAACACCTTCTATTAACTATTTATGTCATATTTAAGTATAGGATAATATTTTAGTCAAAAAAATATAGGATAATATTAAATTCGTATAAATTTTTTTTTGAAATAAAAATAAGGCGTTTAAAATATTAGAAAATAAATTAAAATTTAGTCAAAATTTTAAGAATTAAAATAATATTTTATTTTTATAAAAATAAAACATAAAGAATAATCCGGTAATTAGACGCAAGGGAATACACTTGGACAAATCATAGGCAGTATCTTAGAACTATTAATTAAAATGGTTGAAATAGGGGCATATATTATATTTTTACATACAAATACGACAAATGTATACATATGACCTATATGTTGTAAAATAAATAACTAAGGATGATGAATATAAAATAAAAAATTTTAGTATTAATATAATTAGTTTAATATTATATATATATATATATTAAAGTGAAAGAGAGAAATATTGTTTCCTGAAAAAAGGAAGAGAATTATTGTTATTGTAATTTTTTTAGAGGCTTAAATTTCTATTTATATACGTACATGATGGCACTTTTTAAATTACATTAATAAGGTCATTTTTAATAAACTAAGCTTTATGAAAAATAGGCATCTATATTAGTTCTTATCATAACACTCCTCTTTTAATGACCATTTAGGATTATGCCTCATTAAAACTTTACTAAAGAAAACTCAATGGAAAAAAACTTTAGTGAAGGGAAAAGAGTACAAAATCCTTTGTGATAGAGACTGCCTCATTAAAAACCTTGTCAAGAAAAATCCAATATTAAAAAACCTGACCAAGGAAAAAAGAGTACAGTCTCCCCCTCTTGTCAACATTATTTAATATCTCGAAATCGGTGCATCTCAATCTGATGTACTAATCTTACAAAAGAGGATTTTGGGAGTGACTTTATAAATAAATCTGCCAGATTATCACTTGACCGGATATGTTGGACATCAATTATCTCTTGATTTTGAAGATCATGAGTGAAGAAGAATTTGGGAGAAATATGCTTTGTTCTATCACCTTTGATGTATCCATCCTTAAGTTGAATAATGCATGTTGTATTATCTTCAAACAAGACAGTTGGAGCTATTTTATGATCAATCAGTCCACATGATGACAAAATATATTAGATCAAACTCTTGAGCTAAAAACACTCGCGACTTGCTTCATGTATTGCTAGTATTTCAGCATGATTAGAGGATGTTGCTGCTATCGTCTATTTTGTGGATCTCCACGATATAGCTGTACCACCATATATAAACAGGTATCCTATTTGAGATCTCCCTTTGTGTGGATCAGACAAGTATCCAGCATCTGCATAGCCAACTAGTTGTAACTTGGATCCATAGGGATAAAACGATCCCATATCAACCGTTCCATGAAGATATCGAAAAATTTGTTTGATTTCATTCCAATGTCTTCTGGTTGGAGATAAACTATATCTTGCTAGTAAATTCACAGCAAATGATATATCAGGTCTTGTATTATTAACAACATATATTAACGCTCCAATGGCACTAAGATATGGTACTTCAGGACCAAGGATATCTTCATTTTCTTCTTTAGGACGGAATTGATCATTTTCCACATCCAAAGATTTTACGATCATTAGGGTACTCAATGGGTGTGACTTATCCATATAAAATCTCTTCAAGATCTTTTCTGTGTATGTCGTTTGATGAATAAAGATCTCATTTTTTGTATGCTCGATCTGTAGGTCAAGACAAAATTTAGTCTTTCCAAAATCTTTCATCTCAAACTCTTCTTTTAGAGCTTTTATAGTTGTTGGAATCTCTTCAAAAATTCCAATGATATTTAAATCATCAACATACACAGCAATTATAATGAATCCAGATGCAGATTTCTTTATGAAAATACACGGGCAGATATCATCATTCTTGAAACCGCTTTTGGCTAGATATTTAGTAAGACAATTATACCATATTCGTCCAAATTGCTTTAGACCATATAAAGATCTTTGTAATTTGACTGAGTATAACCCTTGCGAATATTCATTGGATGGTTTAGATATTTTTAGTCCTTCAAGGACTTTTATATAGATATCACGATCTAATGAGCCATATAAGTAGGCTGTTACCACATTCATTAAATACATATGCAGTCTATGATATGCAAATAAACTGACCAAATAACGCAATGTTATTGCATCCACTACAGGGAAATATATTTCTTCATAATCTATACCGGGCCTTTGTGAGAAACCTTGTGTCACAAGTCGAGCTTTGTAGCGTACGACTTCATTTTTCTCATTTTGTTTTTTCACAAATACCCATCTGTATCCAACAAGTTTTACACCTTCTGGTGTATGGATTTGGCAAGTGAGTCTAACTCAACCTTCATGACTTCTTTCCATTTTGGCCAATCATTTCTTTGTCAACATTTTTCGACTGATCTGGGCTCAAGATCCTTATTTTCATGCATGATATTTAATGCCACATTATATGCGAATATTTCATTGACAATTGTCTTATTTCGGTCCCATTTCTCTCATGTAAAAATATAATTTATCGAGATCTAGTCATTTTCATAATTTTCAGGTACTTAAACGTCTTCTGACGTTAAAACTATATCAAAATTTTGGACAACTGCAGGTGTCTCTGTTATGTCTTTTTGAACAGGAATAATATCTACCTCTTTTTTCTTTCGAGGATTTTGGTCTTTGGAACCGATAGGCTTACCATGCTGCTATCGTGAATTCGTTTCAGTGGCTATTTATCTGACTAGGACATCAATTCGAATTGGGACATTTTCTGCTGGTATATAAGACTTGGTTATCCTCTTTGTGTCAAAAAATGTATCAGGCAATTCATTTTCTATTCTTTGCAAATGTATAATCTTTTGAACTTCTAGTTCACATTGCCTTGATCGAGGATCTAAATGCATTAAGGATGATGCATTCCAATTAAGTTCCTTTTTAAGAAGCTTATTCTCTCCCCCTAATGTTGAAAATTTTGATTCATCAAAATGACAAATCCGCAAATTGGGATTTAAATACATCCCCAATTTGTATCTCAAAATACCTCACTATAGAGGGAGAATCATATCCAACATATATCCCCAATTTTCTTTGGGATCCCATTTTGGTGCGATTAAGTGGTGCAATGGGAATATATATCGCACACCCGAATATTCTTAAATGGGAAACATTTGGCTGCTGGCTAAAAGCTAATTGCATAGGAGAGAACTTATGGTAACTTGTTGGCCTCTAACAAATAAGTGCTGTGGCATGTAAAATAGCATGTCCCTAAGACGAAGTTGAGAGATTTGTTCTCATACGTAAGGGTCTAGCAATTAATTGGAGGCGTTTAATAAGTGATTATGCCAACCCATTTTGTGTGTGAACATGAGCTATTAGATGTTCAACACTTATTCCATTAGCCATACAATAAGCATCAAAGGCTTGGGAAGTAAATTCACCAGCATTATCAAGACGAATGATTTTGATTGGATT
The DNA here is from genome assembly GCF_014773155.1 of Arachis stenosperma. NCBI lineage: Eukaryota > Viridiplantae > Streptophyta > Magnoliopsida > Fabales > Fabaceae > Arachis > Arachis stenosperma. The sequence continues at coordinate 4,496,455 of NC_080385.1, forward strand.
TTCTAGAAACTGTGCTTTTAATCGAAATCTCGCAAGCGTCAGGTTGCGAGAAGATAATAAGCACACATGTGACCATCTCGAAGATGCGTCTATTAGGACCATGAAATATCTAAAAGATCTATATGGTGGATGAATAGGTCCACATATATCATCTTGAATCCTTTCTAGGAATTCAAGAGACTCAAATTTAATATTTACTAGTGATAGCCTTAAAATTAACTTTCCTTGAGAACATGCAGCACGACAAAATTCACTAGATTTAAGAATCTTCTAGTTCTTTAGTGAATATCCATGGGAATTTTCAATAATTCTCCGCATCATGGTTGTTCCCGGATGACCCAATCGGTCATGCCAAGTTATGAATTCATTTGGGCTAGTAAACTTCTGGTTTACAATGGCATCTAATTCAATTACACTAATTTTGGTATAATATAATCCAAATGAAAGTGAGGGTAATTTTTTCAATATGAGTCTGAGGAGCTGCACAGCCCTTATTCGTCAGACTGTGATAGTGAGTATGAGGTAGAGCGCAATGTTTGGCCTCAAGAAAACCCGAATGCTGCTTTTGGTTCAGTACATTTAGAGTTGGGGATGGAATTCGATACTATGGAGCAATTCAAGAGAGCTGTTAGGAAGTTTAATATACAAATTAGAAGGAGTATCATGTTTAGCCGAGTGGAACCATTGAAGTGTAAGGCAATTTGTTGTGAGGCCAACTGTCCTTGGAGTATCTACTGTTCCAGGTCTAATGAACCAAAGAGTTTTCAAGTTAAGACGTTTGTCAACTAACATGTTTGTGCAAGAAGCCACACCAACAAGTCAGCTGATAGAAAGTGGGTTATTGAACAGCTGGAGGTTGCAGACCATTTATTGGACTTGATGGTACATTCCTGAAAGGTTACTACGGTGGGCAATTACTTACAGCAGTGGGACAAGATGCTAACAATCAGATCTTTCCTATTGCATATGCAGTCGTTGACTCAGAGATAATAGATAACTGGAGATGGTTTCTAGAACTTCTGCATCGTGACTTGGGGAACTATAGGGTGCATGGTTGGAACTTCATGAGTGACCAACAGAAGGTAATTGTTAAATGTTGTTTCCTGGTTGATTTGTATCACTCAGCTTGTTAATTATTGTTGTCTGTGTGAACGCAGGGTCTGATACCAGCCATGGAGCAGGTTATGCCCGGAGTGCATCATCAGTTTTGTGCAATGCACATTTGGGCCAACTTCACTAAAAGATGGAAGGATAAACAGTTGAAAGGAGCAGTGTGGGAATGTTGTAGAGCCACCACTGTTACTGAATTTGAGGCTGCAATGATGAGATTAAAGGGAATCAACAATGCTGCCTGGGAATACTTAGATCGACTTGACCCAAAAACTTGGACAAAGGCACATTTCAGTGAGTGGCCTAAGAAGGACAATGTCTCTAACAACAACTGTGAGACTTTCAATGGTAAGATTCTAAAATACAGAGGCAAGCCAATCATAACAATGTTAGAGGAAGTCAGAGTTCATATCATGAGGGTTATGGCAAGGAACAAAAAGTCTCTATGTGACTATGTTGGTTCTGTTGCACCAAGACAACTTAGCAGGCTTAAGAGAGAGAAGGAAGAAAGTAATAAATAGACTCCCACATGGGTAGGGGATGACAATGGAGAAATTTATGAGGTTGAGAAGCATCCTACTAAGGTTACTGTTGACTTGGGAAATCAGAAGTGCACCTGTCGATTTTGGTAGCTCACAGGCTTGCCTTGCAGACACGCTTGTGCAGCACTTGCTCTGAGGGGTCGTAGGCCAGAAGAGCAGATCCATAACTGGCTGGGAATGGCTGCATATAACTCAGCATACCAACACAACATCAATTCCGTTCCAAGCAAAGAATTTTGGAATAAAGTTAAAGGCTATCCACCACTGCCCCCTCACTATTAGACACCCATTGGAAGAACAACAAAAAAGAGAAGAAAGGAGAAAAATGAGGCACGGCCAAATTCCAACTCACATAAGCTTCAAAGGAGATATGGAACAATCATTTGTAAATACTGTGGAGAGGTATGAATATCATGTTTTATGAGTTGGTTCTAGAGATCACTGATACTGTTATATTTATATTTTTTCATGTTTATATGTTGTAGAGTGGCCACAATAGTAGGGGTTGTGAAAAAAGCATGCTGATATGAATGATGAGGTTGCAGCTATAGATGTAGAGAAAGCTGCTGCTACTACCAATAACCCTGCACAGCCACCACCACCCCAACAACAGAACCCTAATGATGCTGCTACTGCTCCAAGACCCAAGTCTAAACCTATGGTCTCCACTGAAACCATGAATGCTGCAAGCCCAACAATGAGGCAGAGGTTTGAATAGTTTATGCCAACTCCAACTCTGAGGCACCAACCAAATCCAGGCCCAAGACCATCAAAGCTAGTCCCAAGAGGAGTTCCTGGAAGAAGCAATGGCCCAGCTGCAGCAACTGATCAAGTTGGCCCAAGTGAAGGTGGGACCATGCAAGGGGCTGCAACAAAGACATAGAACCTTTATTGAAGACTGATGTGCATGTTTTGTTTTTTGTGAGGAAGGCTGTTTTGTTTATCAACATAGAACCTTGGGACCTTTTTTTTGTAATCTAGTAGTATGTGGTATGTTATGTTATATACATTGTGACTTTGCTTGTTAATCAGGTATTTCTGGCTTGTATGAAAACTCGATGATTATGGTAACTACTCTGCCTATTTTGTGATTACAATGAAGCAAAGACTTCTGATTTTACAAGATGTTGTTGGATATTGTATGAGTTAGCTTGGTTATGAATTGCTTGTTTTCAACCTAATTCTCACAGGTTTACATTTTTCTCTTATGTCAATGGTTGATGTTACAACACTTATAAAATGTGATTCACAAAAAAGGAGACCTTTTTTTTTCTTCCATTTATTCAATGCAACTTTGAAAGTTTGAAAGTTATTACACATGATCCTCACTTCTGAGAATATATCATCAAAATCAACAATGCCCAAAAACCCAACCCTAAACAAACACCCATAACCATATTCTTAATACAAGTTATTTCACCCCTAATCATATCAACTGTCTTCTGTAACAGTTGCACATCTTCTTCCAACTTGCTGGAACACTCTGTAAATTCATTCATCTTCTTGATTGATTGTGTCAATGGCCTTTCTTCAGATACAACCTCTGCCCACACGTTTCTTGTTTTTCCTTCTACTTCATCCAGCCAAACAAAATACTCACAACGATGTTCAGCACTCTGAAGATTAGACACAACAATACAAGGAGGGGTGAAGAACGAAACAAACGGATAATGCCAGTAACAAGAAGAAAGGCAATTTTGAAACCTACCTCCCACAGAGGACATCGCAGAAACAATCTGTCTGGATTCTACTGTGTTCCAGACTTGAGTACCACAGCTTCAAATCTGTTCAAACACTTGCCGTTGTTGTACTCAAACTTCTTCTTCTTGTTGTTTCTCAACAACGAAGACCCGCCACCAACAGCGCTGCCACAATTTAGGGATAAAGAGCTTGATTTTTCCTTCAGTGAGGCCATGTTCTTAGTTATTGGTTAAGGTGTTAGGGTTTTAACACAGAGCTTCTTTCTTCTGAAGATAAAAGAGAACGAAGGTGTTAGGGTTTCAGGGTTAATTTTGCCTAATTAAACATTAAAATAAAATATTTTATCTGAGTTGGCACTAAATGGCCAGCTCACTAACTCTTAACGTGCCAGCAAGGATAAAACAGAGCCACCTGTCCACTCTCACTAACCACGCCACACGCTAATGGCCGGAATGATGATTCTGTCTGTCGGAGTGTATTATTACTGTGTATGCGTGACTCATTAAACGATTTAAGTGTATTACTGTCCAGCGTATGAACTTTCAGGTGTACTTTTGTCCCTTCTTCCATTAAACTATTCTATCATTGATAAAATGACCAATATTTCCTTCAGGGTCCTCAAAAAAATCAGATACATCATAATGAGTGGTGAAATTTTCAACAGCATCATTTGAAACGAAATTTGTCTCTTTTCCTTTGTCATCCTTTTTCAAAGATGCTTGATAAATATCGACTAGGTACCTTGGGGTACGATAGGTACGCGACCAATGACTCTTTTCACCGCAACGGAAACACTTATCCTCTGTTGATTTATTTTGCCCAGAGTTTCTTTCTTTATCTCACTTCTGGTGAGATCCTTTCTTATGAACATAATTCCTTTTCCTTCCATAATTTTTCTTGTTATTAAAACCTTGCCATTTAACTCTTCTAAGATAATGATTTGCTGCATTTATTTCAGGAAATGGGGCGGCACCAGCTGGACGCGCTTCATGATTCTTTAAAAGCAACTCATTATTGTGTTTAACAACAAGAAGGCAAGAAATTAACTCAGAATATTTTTTAAATTCTTTTTTTCGATACTGCTGCTGAGGAGCACATTCGAAGCATGGAAGGTTGAGAATGTTTTCTCTAACATGTCATGATTAGTTGTCTTTTCCCCACATAATTTCATTCGCGTGGTGATTCAAAACATTGCTGAATTATATTCATTTATGGATTTAAAATTCTGTAGACGTAAGTGCGTCTATTCATATCGGACTTGAGGAAGTATCACCATTTTTTTATGATTGTATCTTTTTTCAAGGTCTTTTCAAAGATTTGCAAGATCTTTTAGTGTGAGATATTTATTTTTTAATCCTTTGTCAAGATGACGACGAAAAAAATCATGGCTTTGGCTTTATCCTTTTGGGATGCATTATTTTTAACTTTAATGGTATCTCCAAGATCCATTGAATCAAGATAGATTTCAGCATCTAGTATCCATGATAAATAGTTGTTTTCAAATATATCAAGAGCATTGAATTTAAGATGAGAGAGTTTCGATATAATGAAAATTTGTTACCTGAGTCTTCTTAAAGTTTTGATCAGAATCTTGTGCTAATAATATATTGTAAAATACATAACTAAGAAGAATAAATATAAAATAAAAAAGTATAAATAAAAAATTTTAGTATTAATATAATTAGCTTAATAAAGATGATTCATATATGTATTTACTTAATATTATATGATGTAAAAAATTTAAAAAATCAGGGACCTATCTGTCTTTTTTCCATATATATATATATACTAAAGTGTGAGAGAAAAATATTGCTCCATGAAAAAAGGGAGAGAATTATTATTATTATATTTTTTTCAGAAACTTAAGTCTTTATTTATATACATATATGATGCCACTTTTTCAAACTACATTAAATAAGACCATTCTTAATAAACTAAATTTTATGAAAAATGAACATCCACATAAATTCTTATCACAACACTATATATTTATTTTGGTATAATGCCAATTTTACGAGAGAGAGATGTCATATAATTTGATATCTTAAAATTATTGTATATGTGTGTGACCGTACTGATATACATTCTTTGCGTGACTATATTATATTATTTTTCATTTATGCAATCCACCTATACCACAATAATGTATTAGTTAATTATATGGTACAGATCTAAATCTGTACAAATTTAAAGATATAATGATGTGGCAAAATCTAAACCACACATTTTAAAGCTACATTTTTCACTCAAAACCGTAACTCTTCACAAAGAAAAGCGTCACCTAATGGAAAAAAGTAAATTAGAAGATTTAAGAGAAGAAATAATTAAGTTATCAAAATTAATAGATCAAAAATTAATGATTTTAACTAATGTTAATTGTAATGACACCGAATTCTTAAAATCAATACAAAATGATTTTTCTCAAAATCTTTATTTTACTATAAGTTTTATTGAAAGACTTCAAAAACCTGAAAAAACTTATTTTTCACATGGAATTTCTAAAAAATGTTACCATGGACATGATTCCCCACATCTTTATCATACCTTCAACCCACAATTAAATTCTATAGTAGATATGCTTGAAGAAATATTAGTATCCATAAAATTTCAAAGGGATAAGGAAAAAAAGAATCCCAAAGAAGAAAAATTTCAAAATATAATCAACATAACAGATCTAAAAGTAAAACCACCATTGAAATTATGAATATTGAAGAAAAATTAGAAGAAGTTACAATGCTTTTTAAACAATTAAAAATGGCTCAAGAAAATAATATTATGGAACATGGTTTTCAAATAGAAGAAGAGTTAGTTAATTCTGAAAATATAGAAAATGAAGAAAACATTCTAGATTATTCAAGTGACGAAGAACCAGCAATTCCAATACAAGTAAAAAATGAAGCTGGAACATCTAAGGATAATCAATCTCAATTTAAATGGGAAATAGGTTTTGATAATTATGCTTTCAAAAAAAGGTTTATAAATAAAGATTCAAAATATACAAAAATATCATCAAAATACGTTCCTAAAATCCAGGAAATGGAAGGAGAAAGAATGCTTGACTTAGACTGTAAAAAGAATGAAAAGAAAATTTTTGAAAATTGGTTGAATTCCTTTTTATTAGAAGCCTTTACTAATCCAAAACTTAGTGAATTGTCTGGAAGAGATATTTGGAATTACATAGGGTTTCATACTAAAGGAACTATAAGAGATTATATGACATCAATAGAGAACCAAATAATAGAAGAATTAGCAACAAAAACAACAGCTTATGATAAAATATTATATATAATGATGATTCTATATAAAGAATTTTTTGGAAAAAATATTATAGATCATAGACAAGAAGTCTATAATAAAGAATATCAAGAAGCAAAAAACCATCTAGCTAATATTCAGATATATGATCTATGTAATGTAGAGTCTTATATATGTGAATATAGAATACATTATTACAAATTAAAAGAAGAAGATAAAAATCATTATCTTAGTATGTATATAACAAAACTTCCATATCCTGCTAATGAATTTATAATGGAAAGATTTATAAGAGAAATAAATAGAGGGACAATTGAAAATAATTTTGGGGGAGCAACCTCTGCAATAAGAGAGGAAATAAAAGAACGTTGTATGCAAGAAGCGACTCAAAAAAGATTTGCAAATATAATTAGAATTTGCTGTCAGGATAATGAAGAAATACCCCAAAAATATGGTCTTAATAAAAATTTTCAAAGAAAAAGAAAATATCAATTTAGAAAAAGAAAATACTATCCAAACTGGAGAAAAAAGAGGTACTTTAGAAAAAGAGATAACAATAAAAACAAAAGAAAAAAAAATGACTATTGCCCGAATAAAAAAGAAAATTGCAAGTGTTGGTATTGCCAAGAAGAAGGACACTATGCGAATGAATGTCCCAAAAAGAAGGATAAAAAAGATCTTACTAAGCAAATAGAAATTGCTAAGTCTTGTTTCATGGAATCATTAGAAGAATCTGATGATAACTTAGACTATATTTTTGAATATGTCTCAGAAACAGACTCAGAGATTGAGTAATAATGCTACATTTATTACTATAAAAATAACAGAAAAGTTTATAAATGCTTTCATAGATTCTGGAGCAACACAATGCTTTGCTAGTTCAAATATAAAACTTGATTGGAAAAAATTAAAGAAACCATTAAGAGTTAGAATAGCTGACAAATCAATACATAAAATTGACCAAAAAGCAGAGATGGCTGAAATTTTTATTCAAAATTATAGGTTCATTGTTCCATCTATATATATGTTAGATTCTGGAATGGATTTTATAATAGGAAATAACTTTTTAAAGCTATATCATCCATTCATTCAAGAATTAACAAATATAGTTTTAAAAGCTCCACACGATTCTTCAATAAATCAAAAATCAAAACGTATAAAAATACCGACTACTACTATAGATAAGATCTTAAAATTTAAAATATTTTCTATATTAGAGACATGTTATTTAAATTTATACTTTCAGATAAATATTCCAAAAAATAATCTTGAAATAAAGATAGAAGAACTTTTGGATAAAATTTGTGCTGAAAATCCTTTAGATATTAAAAATACAAATAACGAATTAGTAAGCATTAAATTAAAAGATCCTACAAAAGAAATAAATGTTCCAAATAAAATTCCTTATTCCGCAAGAGATAGAGAAGAGTTTTCATTAGAATGTAAAGATCTTTTGGAAAAAGAAATTATAAGATTAAGTAAAAGTCCTCATGCGGCTCCAGCCTTTTACGTCGAAAACAATAATGAAATTAAAAGGGGAAAACGAAGGATGGTTATTAACTATAAGAAAATGAATGAAGCAACTATTGGTGATGCTCATAAACTTCCAAGAAAAGATTCTATTTTAGAAAAAATCAAAGGAGCAACGTGGTTTTCATCTCTTGATGCAAAATCAGGATATTGACAACTTCGTTTAGACGAAGAAACAAAGAAATTAACTGCTTTTACTTGCCCAACAAAAGAATCAACAAGTGTGTTGCTCTATGAATGGAATGTATTACCATTCGGATTAAAACAAGTCCCAGGTATTTATCAAAGATTTATGGAATAAAATCTAAAAGAGTTAAATGAATTTGTTTTAGTATACATTGATGATATACTAATTTTTACAAAACAGGATAAAGAAGATCATCTTCAAAAATTATTAATTGTTTTAGAAAGATGTAAAGAAAAAGGATTAGTTCTTAGCAAAAAGAAAGCAAGAATAGCAAAACAAGAAATAGAGTTTCCTGGATTAATTCTATCCACTCAAGAAAAGCTAAAACTTCAGCCAAATGTCCTAGAAAAGGTAAATTTATTTCCTAATAAAATAGAAGATAGAAAACAATTACAAAGATTTTTAGGGTGTATAAATTATATTTCTGATCAAGGATTTTTAAAGAATATAACAGAATACACTAAAAGCTTATTTCCAAAAATAAGTACTAAAAAAGAATGGAAATGGGATGAAAAAGACAGTATGCAAATTCAAAGGATTAAAGAATTATGTGAAAAACTTCCAGAACTTTATATTCCAGAAGAAAATGACTACTTAATAGTAGAAACAGATGCTTCAGACATAACCTGGTCAGGATGTTTAAAAGCTAAGAAAGCTATAAAAAGTTTTGAACAAGAAAAAGAATCACTAGATTCTAAATATTCCCCAAAGGAATTACTTTGCAGGTATATTTCAGGGACTTTTACTCCAACAGAACAGAGATATACCACTCATGAAAAGGAAACTCTAGCAGCAATTAAATCTCTTAAGAAATGGAAAATTGATTTACTACCCAGAGAGTTTACGTTAAGGACAGATTCAAGTTACCTAACAGGTTTCATACGATATAATTTAAAAGTTGATTATAATCATGGACGATTGGTAAGATGGCAATTATTTTTGTTACAATATCCAATAAAAATTGAATATATTAAGGGTGACAAAAATGTTATTGCAGATACATTAACAAGAGAATGGAGTTCGTCTACAACGCATTAGATCAAGAAATTCAAAAATATGAGCAAGAACTCGAAAAATGCAAGCATTGCCAGCAACTAAGGACACAGATCCAATCTCTCAAGAAGGCCATTGAAGCAATGAAATCAACACAACAAGCAAAACCATCAGAGTTCAGCCAGCTAAGCATGGTGGACAAATCAGGTGAAGAAAAAATTTTGGAAAATAAAACAATTGCTGAAATCATTAAAAAATCCACCCAAGATAAAAAATATTATGTAATTTATAATGGCCCCATGAAAGGAGTATATGATGCCTGGGAAAAAGCAGCACCATTCACACACCAGTCAAGGATAATTCATAAAGGAGGATTTTCAACACTAGAAGAGGCAAATGAATCCTTCAGGGAATATGAAGCTCTTCATCCAGAACAAACTCTAAAAAGAGCAGATAAAGCTCCGATTCAAGCCCAGAGAACAGGAATAATGAGAAATATTCCTACAAGAGCTGAAATCAAGGAAAAGAAAAGGGTCTGTAGATAAAATCTCAGAGAAACCCTCAACATAGTCCTAAATTGGACTGAAGAAAAAAGGGCAATTTTGGGATATTATCTTATTGCCAAAAAACAGCTAACAAAGCTGGTTATATTTCCAGATGCTTCCCCATCGGACACATATCAGTTTTTCCAGTATGGATTAATTGATACAATTTTAATTTTTAATGATCTAAAAATTATTAGTGAGTTTCCTGCAGGATTCGTTGATGCAGTAAAGAGATTTAAAAATATGATTGACAATGTAAATCCAAGGGATATATCCCTAAAATTTACGAATAGTCAACCTATTTTTAATGAAGAAGAAGAATGCTTGGTTCCAGCACATCAAGTAATATTCATGTCCGTCTTCCCAGGAAATTTTTAACCAATTGATCAAGTTCAAGATTTAACAATCTACAGTCATGAAGGTAGACTAGCCAGCACACTAGCAAGGGTCTTCGAAAGAACTCAAAAGATAACAAGGAAATCTCACACAAGAATCAATTATAAAAGTAGAAATACTCTGCTTGTGTCCAGTAAAAAAAATGAAATTGAAGAGAGAGAGATGAGACTCTTGGTAGAGTTTGAATCTGCATTCTACAATCTATCTGGACTCTTAGAAAAACTCCCTGAAGGGATAAAAAAGAATCTCTGCTATTTGATAAAAAACAGAGAAGACCACAAGTGCCAGCTGTGTGTCTCAGAAATATCTGAAGAAAGCAATAATGAAATGGGATCCACCCACATGATAAAAGAAGAGGACAGCTCATCCACCCACATAAAAGAAGAGGACAGCACATCTAAAGCATTTCTCGACATTATTGCATAATGACGTAAGCGCTTAGGTCATAGAGCACCAACAATGTAGCTGGTGCAAGATAATAAACAATGACGTAAGCAATGACGTCATAAGAAGGGTAAGGATGGGAATTGTCTATCAGACCCAACCAATATAAATTGATTGCTTAGGCAATTATAGAAGGCATCAGACAATAGAAAGCAGAAGGCTAAGAGTACTCATATGCTAGGAGAGCAAGGAGGAAGCTGCCGAGGCGATTCTATAGTCTGAAGAAGAATTCCCTTAGGAAAAACCAATTCTAAACTCCCTTCTGGAGTTAGTATCTACAATCTCCCCTCTGGAGATAAAAACATCTTATGTAAAATATTCTAAATAAAAGAAATTTTTCTCCAGAAAGGTACGTCTTTATCCTAATCTCTTAGTTATGAATTATTTAGAAAGTTTAGAATTAACGGAAGAATCTGATTATTATAGATTATCTGCTTTATTAGATAATGAAAAACAGGCTGTTCTAAAAACAGAATTAAATCTCAAATCAAATGAAAATTTTAATAAACAAAATCTTTTAAAAGAAGTTTTTAATAGAAAAAAATATAATATACTATGGAAAAATTCAACTTGAAGCCCCTATAAAGATAAAATCCGCCAATGGAGAACTTGAAATAGCTTTGATAAATGATGAAGAATTGAGTAAACAGATTGAGAAAATTAAGGATCAACAAAAAAGATCTAAAATTGGATGGATTCATATTAGTACTATACAAGTCTTAATCAAATCTACATATATGAAAGGAATTAATTCACCAATAAGTTTAGCAATCTGTGACAAAAGAATTACTGATGACCCAATAGATCAAATAATTGGAATTGTTCATGAAAACTTGGCAAACGTAAATGTTAAATTCAATGCCCATCTTGGATATGCTATACCTTTATCAACTGAAAATCTTGGAAGATCTATAAGTTTGGCTTATAAATTTCACAGAAAGAATCTAATGGAACAAGACGATGAACCATTTTCAATTACATATGCAATAAATTATGCTTTAACAAATAGCCATCATAGTATAATATTTAAAAACAGAGAAAGAATTTATGTTGATGAATTATTTCAGAAAATTGTAAAAACAGAAATACCAAAATATAAAGCTATTGAAAATCCAGTTCTATTATTAAAAGAACCATCAGGAAAATTAGTTTCATCGAATTTTCAAATAAGAGAATCTAAAATTAATAGCCCTTTAAGTTTATCCAAGTTAAAGATTAAAGAAGAAAATTCTGAAATAAAAGAATTAACAAAAAAGGTCGAAAAATTAAATGAAACCCTAAACATTAAATTATGACAATAAATAAAGAAAAAATATATGTAACTTATCAAGACAAGAAACAAGAGCTCTTTGAAAGAGAAAATCGGTTGAATTATTTACAGTTTTCTGAAATAAATCAAAGAGCATTTGAAGCTCTAAAAATAATCTATGACAAGTTAAAAAGAGAAGTCGAAGAGCTAGAAAAATTAATAGAATCTCTAGAAAATAGTGATGAATCGATGATAGAATTTGCAGAAATTCTAAGATAAATAATGAAGCATACAAAGATTGAGAGACCAGAAAATAAAATAAAAAGGAAAAGGGCGAAAAAATTAAAAAGTAAAATAAAGGAGTATAAAAGGGAATTAAATAATCTTCAGATCGAAATTGATGACCTTATAATAAAAAGGATAGAAATAAGAATAAATATAAACAAGTTGGAGTTAAACTTAAAAAATTTATAAATGCCTGGAAAATCATATTATGACTTAAAAAAATTAAAGCTATTAAAAGAAAAAATGGAGAATGAAGTTGAAAAATTAAAAAGATATTTAGAAACAACAGAAAGTGTAGAAATAAAAGAAGTTTTTGAGGGTTTAAGAAAATATATTAAAGAAAAAAACAAACAGATAAAAGATTTTATATACAATAATCCATGCAAAAAAGAATATTATAAACTAAAACAAGATTGAAAAACTATAAAAATCAGAATTATGGTCAATACTTTTGATTATGAATTGGCAAATTATTCGAAAAATTTTAAAGTCGTTTTATTTTTAAAAATTGGTATCAGAGCCAAGTTAACGATTAAGGGTAACACTTTCTCTTTAAGCAACACTTTTAGTGACACGCTTTTAAATCAAAATCTGTAAATCTGTACAAACATACATCTGTACAGTAGATGAACCCTAATATATTTGGTACGAAGCATAAAAGTCAACGTTTGAATTTTGATATATATATTAACGTACAAAATAATTTATATAATTATTTAATTATATTTATTTTTTTAAATAATTATCTATATATAATTAATATAAAAATAATTATTTTAACTTACATAATATTATATAAAATTAAATACATATATAAAATTATTTTATATTAATAATATAATAAATTTAAATTAAAGACAGAAATTAAATATAAAGATATATTAATTACAAAATATATATTACTAAGGAAATACATAATAAAGTAAATAAATGGTTTCACTAACATAACCCGAAATCAAGATTCCATACTTAGAATATATAGTACATATAATTAAATTTCTCCAAACTCCCAACACATACACTAGTTTTGCATCACATAAATACATAGATACATCTAGTAGTGCAACAATAAAGCATTTAATAATATAGATGATAGAGATAATAGAATGCACTTCCTAGCTTAGGTTGTTGAATTTAATTTGCCCTTAGTTATGTGACAAGAGATATGCCTTGAAGAAGCATTGAATCAGCTAAAACTTTGTTAGCAGCTTCTGAAGGATGAACACCATCCCAAAACACATACTGAGTTGCATTAGAGCAAGTTCTTGATGATTTTGGATTGCACAAGAAAACTCTTATTCTTTCACTCCCTGTACCACAGCAACCTTTTCTTGCCTCCACAAAACCTATATAATATCAAAATCATAATAACAAAGCTTAGTTCATAATAATAATAATAATAATAATAATAATAATAATAATAATAATAATAATAAAAAAAATAAATCTTTTTAAATGTTTAGAATAATTAAAAAAAGGTGAAAACTCAGGTGCAATTGATTTCACGTGAAGTTCATAGGTGAGAGCTGTTAGATAAAAATTTAGTCAAATCAATCGAATCATCTATGGGTTCTCAGTTATCAACTTTACGTGAAGTCGACTGCACATGAGTTTTCACCTTAAAAAAATATAATAACTAAAGCTAAATCTTATTTAAGGCGCTATTTAATTAATTAGAGAGTATGTATTATATATGGTGTACCAAATTTTGATGGAGACTGAACAAGGTCATAGAGAGGCTTGAAAATATCAAAGACAACAAGCTTAAGACCAGGAAGTTGTTTTTGAAGATATAACGCAGATGAGTTGAGTTTGTTGTTGAATGTTTGAGCATCATGGTTGATGCTTGAGACACATCCGCCATTAATATTGTGATCATGGGAACTAAATAAAGTTCTTGTAGCAGGTAGACAACCCAATGGTGGGAGTGAAACCACTCCAATTCTCCTCGCTCCTAATCCATACAAATCCTGTATGTGTTCCAAAAACAAATATATTATGCTTTAATATATTCCTAAAGTCATGTTGTTCTCTAATATATGACCACTCTTCATGATAAAAAATGATTTAAAAATATGGTACTTATTATTACTTGCTATTTATATAAAGATGTCTTTATAAAAAAAATGACAATTAAAAATTATTAAATATTCTTGCAGTATATTATTTGACTAAACTGCTTAATAATTAATGTAATGTATATCTACATATTAGCTATTATTTTTATTTACATAAATATATGTTTATGTTTGTAATTACTTTAAAATGCTCACTTACTAAATAACAATAAGTAGTTATTTTCTTTTCTTTTTTTAAATTATATGCGTGTTGTCCACTTAGCCAAAAAGTTAAAACTTGTTAGCTAGAAAAATATGAATAATTATACATTTAGCATGTGTAAATTGTCATAGCATTTTTTCTTTATTATTTTAGGAAAATAAGGACAACAATTTTTTTATGTTAGAGCAATTTTTTATTAGAGATATAAGATGTTATTTTTTTATTTATTAGTTAAATTTTTTTAGATTAGTGATTTCATAATATAATATCAAAATTTTATGTTCGAAAGATATAGAATTCGATCTTCGATGAACTCCAAAAATAAAAAAATAAGCATAAAACAAATAAAAAAACTTATATAAAAATAAAATAAATCTAAAAAAATAATTCTTTTAAAAATATTAAAAATATAATTATTTATATTACCTCAATTTATCAGTTTAAATTTTTAAAATGAATAATTTTATGATATTTTTTTTCTTTCTAAATTTAAAGTGAAAATTTTGTATAGACTTTTTCAGGAGATAGGTCATATCAAAACTCCACTAGCATATCACAAAGCTACTTATTTTAAATATTTAAACTATTAGGTAGAAGTTCATAAATAATACAATGCATCTGATGTGACACGTCATTCATTCTTCCTTAATTGAAGTGTCATTAATTTTATTTGAAGTTTAAAGATCTATAAAGAACAATTATTTAAGTGTTTCTACCATAAAAAAAATTACCTTAATGAAGGTTTCAAATGCAGCAACAAGGTAGGAGGAGTATTTATCAGGAGTGAAGGTGGTTTTGTTGAACTTAGGATTGATATAATAGTTATGAACAAAATCACCACTTCCAGTAGCCAATATGTACAAAGCTTCATTGATAATTGATGCTGATCTGTTACTTCCAACTACACGTGCCAGTTTCCTTTGGTATTCCTTGTAATAATTTAATTGTTGTGACAAAGGGATAGCATGCTACCAAAAAAATAAAAGTAGAACAAAAAATTATTTATATATATTTCAAATAAAACTAAACTAAAATTAATTAAAAAATAAATAAAATTCTTACATGCAAAATAGCAGTGTTGTCATCATAACCAGAAGCAGCTGAAGCAAAGTTAACTCCTCTAAGGAGATTCTTCCCTGATGCTCGTGGACTAAGGTATGGATGTGCAGAATTCTTAAATCCCAGTGTTTCAGCTGCATGCAAATTAAAGTAGTAAACCTTTTTTTGGGGCAATGTTTTTCTATGAATTCACTGTTTTTTTTAATAAATGTATAAATATTAACTGCTTGTTAGATAGTTCAGATAAATTTTTTGAATAATTAGAATTACAAAATTTATTTTCAGTTTCGGCAGAAAGCTAAAATTTGTTTTTATCACTTTTTTAATTGTAAGGAAAAAATCAAGCTTCGTAATCATCAGTAATCACTTTTCAAAGGGTAATACCAAAAAAAAAAAAAAATAGTAATAATTTTCATGCCCTTACGGCGTCAAAGAGTTTTACATACATATTACTAAAAATAATTAATTTTTAAATTTATTATTTAAAAGTCATTTAAATACATAAAAATGAGTAAATGATGTCAATATACAAAAAAATACGTTAATTTTCATTTGATTATAAGAGATACAAATACAATGGCAATACCATGACAAATATAGTAATGATCAAAGTTACAATTTTATCCAATAGAATTTTTTTTTTCTTAAGAGGAATTTAAGAGCAGTTTTAAATGAAACTGTTTTTCTATTTACACAGTTCTTTTATTTTTATTTTTTTGTTTAACTTATTTAAATTATTATAAAAAAATACACAAAAACATACTAAATAATAGAAATACAAATACATAATGTTAGTTAATTTACAAGCTAAAACAACTTATAAATGTGAACTAAAAAATAAAAAATAATTAAATAATATTTTTAAGAATAAATGTATGAGTTTGGCATCAACAACTTAAGTCTCAAATTCTAATAAATTCTAATTTTAACCATTTATGTATAGTCCATAAGTTTAAAACCTCATAAATAACTTGTTAGATTGTGATACCAAAGTGGTAGATTATTTATTATTTATGAATAAAGTTCCAGTAATAATAATAATAATAATAATAATAATAATAATAATAATAATAATAATAATAATAATAAAAGCTTTATTTGTTGTTAATTCATTCTTACCAGTAACATCAGTAGCTAGTTTGCCATTACAAAACCTGCCATTGGGTTTGTGGTTACCAAAATCTTTGCCATAAGGAAAGTAATCAGCCTTGAAGAGAGTGTTGAGATTCACATTATTTCCAACATCCACCACTGAATCTCCAAATGTTATCACTGCTGGCACTAATGTTGTTGTTGTTGCTGTTTCTTGTGCTTCTCCTTCTCCATACCCACTTGCAAACACAACAAGGACAACATGAATAACTGCTATTTTCATACTATTCATATCCATCTTCAATTTTCTTTCTATGCCTAATAACGTACAATTTCATGATTCAGAACTTATATATATAGCTAATACTGAAAATTGTTGTCCTTGTTACTGAAAATAACATTAATAGTGGAGGGTGGAATAGTTTCCTGCGCAGTATTCAAATTTCAACTAACTTAGGAGGTACTAGAACTAATTTTGAATTATTAGTTTAGTGGTCGGTTTATTAGTCTGTGTTTAAATAAGTGTTAGAAATTTATTAAGATTGGGTTTGTTTCTGAGAATAGGATAAGATAAAACACTACGAATAATGTATAAAAGACAGGATTTAGTGTTCTTATATTCTTTTTGGTGATAAAGTAGAATAAATGATGGAAATTTAATTTATTTTTATTTTTTATTTAAAAAGTTTGAGAAAAAATATAATAATAAAAAATATAATTATAAAAAATTAACAAGAATAATAAAAAAAATAAAAAAATAAAAAATATTTTTTATATTTTTTCTGTCAAAATGAATACAATATATATTAATTCAATGTCTTTAAATACAATATCTCTATTTATATCTCATCTATTAAATACGATTTTATATCTTTGTATCTCTATCTTAGTATCTCTATAAACAAACGCAACCTAAATTTTGCCTTTTGTATATATAGTTTATGGGAAAGTATGAGGAGCCAATGAAATATTTATACAATGTGTACAATGGAGGTTTATGGAGTATTAGAGATATAATTATTAGTGTTATATTTTTCTATCAGCCGAAGTTTTTGGGATGAGTAGTATCATGACATGATATTAAAGCGCTAGATCTAAAAGGTCAAGAGTTCGATCCTTGTTGAACCGAAAAATTAAACTAATCCATAGTTTATTAATCAGCGATAACGTCATAAATACAATTCAAATAGCGAATTAGACTTTAGAATGTTTTCTTTTCTATGATTATACTTAACTGTTTATGAAAATCCATATACTCTTATATTTCGAGCGTAAATCATTTTAATTATTTTACGATTTGTATACACTCAATTTGACATATGATAAAATTAATTCGTAAAATAGTGGATTTCAATTGCATATATAGGTGTTAAATTTTATAAGAAAATGTTGCGTGACCAATTATTTCAAATTCAAGTTCAAGGAAATATCTTTAATTGTTTTCTTTTTTTTTTTTCCTTCACACGCGCGTCCTTAACATCTTCTTTATTCTTCACTTTCTCTTCTGTGTTCCCTCCTTCTTTCTCCAATTCTCTTTTTATTTTTTTTTCAGTTTCATTTTCTTTCTCTTATTTTCATTTTTTTCTACCTCTAAAAATATGAACAAAAACAAGAAGAGGGTAAAGAAAAAATGAAAGAAGTAGTAAGATCAACAAAATAAAAGGGAAAAAACGTAGGAGTACAAGAAAAAGAATTGTATTTGTATAACAAAAGAAAAAGTATGGGGAGCTTATGTAATTGGTGTATAATATGTATAATAAAAATATTTTTGTAATTAAAATTAAATGATAATTAAATTAATTAATTATTATTTATTTTCAATTTCAAATTCAATCTAAATAAATAGCTTACTTACATATTGTACAAATATTTCATTGGCTTCCTAACGAGATTCATAACAAAAAGTTGTATTTGTAGTAATTTTTTAATATTTTATTCTGTCTAATAACTATTTTATATTTCACTTTATAAATTTATATGTTTTGTTACTGAAATTTTTATATTTTATATTTTTTTATTTTAGGGTAAACTTTTATAAAAAGGATTTAAAAAAAAGAGCAAATTTTTTTAAAAAACACAAAATATGTGAATAAAAAAACTATATATATATATAGTTTCAATAATTACCTAAAACGTTGATTTGGGTCTGAACATGAGATCTAAGTCCCTTCGTTTGGCAGCGTCCAATTTGATGTGCCGAGGTGCCACCTGTCCAAATTCCTCGTGAGGAGGTGGGTGGTGGTACATACAAAAAATTTCGATACTTAAGTTAGTAAGAATTTTAGACTGATTTTTTAATAGATTAGAACAGATAATCACTTTTGTTAAATTAGTTCCATCTTTATTGTTTTCTTTATTTTAAGAGTCTGTTAGAATTTTCCTTCTAGATGTTCCAGAGGAATATCTGGAAGTAGTTACTTACTTAGACAAGTAGAGTTAGACTCCTTGTCACTAGTCGGACACGAGATTAAGGCCTTTTTTTTAAAGTTTGACTTTTTCTTGAGGTCTCTTTTTAAAGTTTGACCTTTTTTATTGGGTTTGACTTTATATTTTAGTTAGGGTATATATATATATATATATTTTTTTATTTGGAAAAAGAAAAAAAATCTTTTAAGTTCTGCTAAATTTTTCACAAAGGGAAGAAAGCATGGAGCTGAAATAACTCACTTAAAACCCCTTTTAAAACAAATCTTGATCGAACCCATATTTGCCCAATAGATACAATCTGCGCATGGTAAAACTTCATACGGCTTCGATGTACTGTTATCTTCAACGAATAGTCCTTATGATATGCAAATCAAACAAGTTCTTGCTAATGGTAAAAAGGGGGCTTTGAATGTCGGGGCTGTTCTTATTTTACCGGAGGGCTTTGAATTGGCCCTGTCGAAGTAAGGAACCATGGTATATATGTTTGGAATAGATTCCATTTGGAGAGAGTTAAAAGAGTACTATCTCGTTGAAAGGTTCTATACATCTGCCCTTTCTCAAGGCATTTTTTTAGACTATGAATTTTTTTAGAATAATCTTTTCTTGAATGATATTCAAGAAAATTTCAGGTTGCTTAGTATTCCACCAATTAGTAACCCAAGATTCCAGACTTTTTTGAAATGTGAAAGAGGATCCCACCAGAGCGCCTTCTACTTCTAATAGGCCATGAACTAGATCAGAATCATTCTCAACGAGTCCATAAGAAGTGATCCCATTTTTTTCATCAGGTCCGGGTAGAGACCAAAGGTCTTGAGCGACCGATCCGGCAGAACAACTCAAAAGATAAAGAAGTATCGTTAATTCCTTCATGCTCGTTCCAAGTTCGAATATATATATATATATATATATATATATATATATATATATATATATATATATATATATATAGGATTTTTTTTGTTTATAAAATAAAATAATTAATTATTTTTCCCGATAAGATTTTTCAGATTTATTTTCAAGAGTATGATTTTTTTTTGAATAACAGCAAGTTCACCGCACCCCCGACGAACTCTATGATGAGTTCGGAAATATAAGCAAGCTTATTGGAGAGAAAGATCAAGTAGCCACAATTTCTCTGTTTATTTTCTTTCTCACTATTAACATTGCCGCTACAATGTCAGAAAATCCATTGTTATTCATTCATTACGATGGTGAAATCGTGTATGATGAAGATGGTTCAATTGTCTTTAGATCGGGCCAATCGATAATTACCTATATGACACCAGAAGTCAGCAGTTTAACAGTTTTAAAGAATATGATATTGCATTCCGTCGGACAGTAGGAATCTAAAAAGGTGAAAAAAATTTACTACAGATATCCGACCGAGTTAGATGGCAGTTTGTTTTATAAAAGGTATATTATAGTTGTGTTGTCTTTATCTCTGTTACTAGTATATTTATCAGACCATCGTTGTGAACGATATTTCTATTGTTTTGAATTAGGTACCAGTTGCGCACCGACGAGGACGTACGGCTTATAAGGTCGTGGCACAACCGATGGACCAATATTCATCTGTTGGAATTATACGTGTTTCTTGTTGATTTTGGTGGCCGAAGATCATCTGCAGATAGTGTCGATGATAGTCCGAATCCCAGGACAACCGGCCACACGCATCAAGGTCCTCTAGCAGAGAAAGCCATCTGATATGCACTCGAGAGTCAGATGCATCTGGAAAGAGGATACCCCATATCAACTGCATGATGTATCCTTTCGTATATTTCATTAGGCGCTCCTCTGTGACATCCTACTCTAGCTCTCCACAAATCGTGTTGTAGAACCAAGTGAGCTTGACAGTCCACTTCGTCTGTGACTATCCGTCGTCTGAGCCGGGAACAACATCCAGAGTCTGCTCACATAATTCTTTAATGGTCCGTCCCTGATGGTGCTGCTTCCACCCACCTATGTATCCACTCACAAGATCACCGTCAATCTTGAGTTCCAACTGATAGGCCACGTTCTGCAGGGTAATAGTCATCTCCCCGCACGGTAAATGAAATGTATGGGACTCAAGTCTCCACCTCTCTATCAACGCCGAGGCAAGCGACCAGTCGTGATCGAACTCGACCATATAGGCCATGTACTCGAACCCGGCTCGTCTCAGATATGGCCTAATCTGCTCCGGCGGCCGTGTCATCAGATTCCGTCTGGTGCACAAGTTCCGAGGCGCCTACCAAATGGAAAAAAAATAAATAAAAAAGGTATCGTGAAGAAATATAATAGTAAGTTCACTTTTCATTCAATACAATAAAATATAAAAAAAGCTAAAAATCATACCACTCAATCAAGCCTCCCAGCAATGTGCTCAGCGTGATCCAATCTATACATCTCATGCTCATAACCCAATAGCTGCTGCTCCATCGAAACACAATCTATTAAAATAAAATCACACACTAGATTACTAAAAAAATTAACTAAATGAAAAATAGCTTATAACCCTACTAATTTTAAGTTTATCTTATTTAACTAACGTTGTCATGTAACTAATTAATTAATTTATAACTAACTCAACTCTAAATTTTGTTGCTCACGTTTTTTTTCTTATCTAAGTTAACCTAATTAATTATTCCACTAATTACCTTCTAATTCACAACGCAAGCTAATAACTCTAACTGAATTAACTAATAATATACTTTCTTATATTCATTAACATGTTTATAGCCAATAAATAGTAACTATACTAAAAAACGATAACATCAAATAATCTACCTAACATAATAACACTTAAAAGTACATCTAACTAACATGTAAACAGTAAATCTGTTATTCTAACTAACAAACAATCTATACCTAACAATTTCATCTAACATGTAAACAGTAAACCAAATAATTATAATTAAGATAAAGAAATAGATTATTAATTACTAACATGGAACTGAGAAAATCGCCCACACTAAACTTCACAGATGTCGAAAAAACAAAAAAAAACAACAGAACAGATTTGAAAAGGAGAACAGAAGAAAAAAGGGACAAACTAAAATAGTCCCACCAATTTAAATACTGTGCCAAACTCATCATAGAGTTTGTCGGGGGTACGACAAACTCTATATAATTTATAGAGTTCGTCAGGGTGTGACGAACTCTATAATTTATATAGAGTTCGCTGGGGTACGACAAATTTACTGTTATTTCCAGAAAAAAAAAAAACCGTATACTTGAAAATAAACTGAAAAATCTTTTCTAAAAAATAATTAATTATTTTATTTTATAAACGAAAAAAATTCTATATATTATCTCAATTTTCTCTTTATATACATGTATAAGTTATTATTATTATGTAATTTTGCGATACCTATCTTATTAAGTTAGATATCTTTATCACTATTTATAGCATTATTTAAAAGTTATTTATTAAGTGGTTTTATTATTGTTAATTATATTTTAAGTTGTTGCAATCTCAAATATAACTTTTTCTAATCATTCAGTAATTTTTACTTCACAAAAATAGATCCTCTTAATAATTTTTTTAATTGAAAAAATAAAATATAATTTTTAATTATTTAATATTTTTTATATAATTTTTTATCTCACTTATAATACTAACGATAAAAGATTATATTTTATTCTCTCATATAAAAAAAATTGAAAAAAAATCAATTTCCTAACTGCACTAGTGAAGAGCTAGGTGAATATAGTTATATGTCTAGTCTCTTATACTTTTTAATTTTAGTGTTATAATTTTAATGATATTTTTTAATAATATAAAAATTTGACATTTTTTTTTGTAGATATTACAAATATAAAAATGAGATTTGTGGTTTTTAAACATGTAAATTTGCTGGTCATATTCGTTTTGAGTTATTCTTCACATACAAGCGATTAAAGCTTGTAACTCTTACAAGTTCAATTAAAACTAACTCAAAACACGCTTCGAATCATTCTTCTTCCTCTTCGTTTTCTTCTTCTTCTTTTCTTTCGTTTTTTGCCTTCTCTTTCTCCTTCTTCTTCTTCTTCTTGCTGCACGTTCTTCTTCCTCTTACTCTTCTTCTTCTTTTCTTTCGTTTCTGCACGTTCTTCTTCCTCGTCTTCCTCTTCTTCTTCTTCATTTATATTCTTTTCTCTCTGTTTTCTCATTTTTTTTTCGATTTTTCATGGTGAAATCGTTTTTGAAGAATAAGAAGCAGCAGAAGATGAGGAGGAGAAAGAGAAAGAGTTCTGAATTATGCATAAGATATACTTCAATGAATTTTAGGTGTATTTCTTAAATCCTTTGGGTGTAGTTTTGTAATCTTTTGGGTGTATTTCTGTAATCCTTTGGGTGTATTCCTATAATCGTTTTGGGTGAATTTCTGTAATCATTTGGGTGTATTTCTGTAATCGTTTGGGTGTATTTCTGAAGTTCCATTATCTTCAAAAGGATTATAGAAATACACCCAAAGGATTACGAAAATACATCCAAAAGATTTAAGAAATACACCCAAAATTCGTTGCATAATTCAGAACTCTTTCTCTTTCTCCTCATCTTCTGCTGCTTCTTCTTCTTCAAAACGATTTCAAAGCTTAATTTCAGAAACCATGAAAATCGAAAAAAAACGAAGAAGAAGAAGAAGAAGAAGAACCATTCTGAGTGTAGCGCTTTGAAAACAGAAAAATCGAAAAAAAAAACGAAAAAGAAGAAGAAGAGGAAGAGGAAGAGGAAGAGGAAGAAGAAGAAGAACCGTTCTGAGTGTAGCGCTTTGAAAATAGAAAACGGTTGAATAACGCATTAAAAGGTCCGTATGTATAGCAACTTGTAAGACTTGTAAGTCAAAAAGATTTGTATGTGTAGCACTCCTCATATGTTTTTTATTAATGAAAAAATTTTAGATATATGAATTTAGCTTTTAAATTTATATTTTAATGTTAAATCTTTTTTTAAATATGTTAATCTGACCCTTTAATTTATTTTACAACAAAAAAATATTTTACAACAAATCGAATTCTCTAATTTATACCACATAAAATCTAACTTTCTAATCTGAGAATTTTATATACACAAATTTTTTCATTTTTTAAAAAAATTAGCCACCTACATGTTCTTTTGACTAGTCCAACGTTACGTATGCAACCTTATCCTTTTCACTATAATTGAATGAATTGAATGGCTATTAATTACGAAGAATTATCTTTTTGCAGAATTATTGTATTATTTTAAAAAAAAAATAATTTTAATAATTATTTATTTTATTTTTAACGATAATAAAAATAATTATTAATATATTTATCAATAATTAAATATTAGTTTTCTTAAATTTTATTATTAAATATTTTAATGACAATTATATAATTGCTAATTATAAATTTTTTTAATAATCATAAAAAATATATAATTATCATGATAATATATAACAATAACGATGAAAATATAATTATCACAAAATATAAATTAAATAAAATATATAATTATTATATTAGTATTATTAAAAATTAATCCTAAAAATAATTTTTGTTGTGGTGTTAGTGTATTAAATATATTATTATGACCACTAATGTCTTGTGATGTAGATAGAGGTATTTGCAATGCAGTTTTGATCGGTTTCAAGTAAAAAATTCATTCGATCCGAATACTAATTTTGCTTGTGATGCGGTTTGGATTGAATGACTTTTAAAAAAAATTCGATCAAATTCAGTTTTAAACGGTTTTGATTGGATTGGATTTGTGGTTTTGTAAATTAAAAAAATTAAATACATATAACAAGTCTTAACATCAAATTTTAAATAATCAACAATAACATAACAAGTCTCAACAATATTTTTAAAAGCTAACGATAACATAACAATAAAAATAAAATTATAGGTTAGTTAAAATAAATAAATAAATAACATTTTGAACATAAAGTATTTATTAAATAATAATAATACTGAATAATATAAAAATATATAATAAATTGTACATGTTATAAGTATAATTGTAAATATAATAATAAAATAATAATATTATAGTACATTGTACGGTTTGAATTGAATTAGATCGGTTATAAAAAATAGATCTGAAATTCGATCCGATCTAGCGGTTTGTAAAAAATAGAATCCAATCAAATTCAAATTAATACGATTTTAATCAATTTTTTATTTGAATTGGATTGGATGAACGATTTAATTTAAAATAGATTTGGATTTGAACACCCTATGACGATAGACGTGAATATATTCGACTGATACATCTTGATATGTTCGGTTCTTATTTTGAAGGAAAAATTTGATTCAAACATTATAAATAAATTGCAGTCGTCACTTGATTTTATTTTTAAAATAAAAAATCAATATATATTATTAATTATTAATATAAAAATCGTTAGATAAAGTATGTTGAGAGTAGTAAAGAAAGTTTCCAACAAAAGTCACAAGAAAACAAAGTTCAGTCCAACTAAATAATTACATGTTGAATTTTCTATTTTGGTCTTGATTCCTTTCTTCTTTGTTCTGGTTTTTTGAATAACAAGTCTTGAGGCTTTTTTATTATAAATAGACCTTTTCTCTGGTGTAAAATTAAAC
Organism: Arachis stenosperma; assembly: GCF_014773155.1. NCBI lineage: Eukaryota > Viridiplantae > Streptophyta > Magnoliopsida > Fabales > Fabaceae > Arachis > Arachis stenosperma. Next base: position 4,522,081 of record NC_080385.1, read on the forward strand.
CAGAACATTTTTATGCAATAATATCACACTTTGAATTCACAAGTTCTTGTTTAATTCTTCTTAGTCTAGTTTATATTTTTTCTGCATAGTTTCTATTAAAAAAGTATTGTTTATATAAGATTGATTCATTTTTTTAGATATTAATGAATAAAAATTAGTATAATTTTTTAATATTAAAAGTTATGGGGTGTTTTATAAAATTTTGAGAACAATAAAATTCGTAAAAGATAAATTTTTAGATTAGATTTTTTTGTTACAACAGTAATTTACAAAAAAAATATTTTTTAAATATTTATAAAGATAATACACAACGATCGTATTGTACTATTTTAATATTAAAATTATAATACACAGATCGTGTATTATAAATACACAAATTACATATTATCAATATAATACGTATTTTACATATTGTGTTTACACAAAATAATACTTTCAGAAGTCAGAACACTGTAAAACACCAATTTTATAATATCAACATAAAATTTCATTCGCTCTTAATATTAAAACAAAAAATTCACAAGATTCTTTACAAAGTATTAGTCTGTATTTTAATATCTTCAAACAAAATATAAATTTCTACTTTTAAAACAAATTTAAATTAGTAATATTAATAATTAGTTATTTATTTATAATAATAAAAATATTATATATATATAAATATAAATAAATAAATTATTATATATTTATATATATAATTTTAATTTATTTTTATATATATTTTATATAAATAATTGGTTTAGATATAATTTTTTATTTATCTTTAGCATGGCTGATAGATTTATTACCATATCAGAAACGTACAGGTCTCTGTCGAAATCAACGTACGGTTTTGTGTCATTGTTTACCATTATTGCATGATGTCTAGGATTCTACACATCACAATAACTCAAATTTGGAGGGGCCGACAAAATTTCCCACTTGCTAATATACCTATTTTAATTTATTAAATATTATATTTTGGTGAGTAAAGATGAAAAGAAAAAGAAAAAAAAAAGAAATTAGGCTAAATTAATTGGCCGAATTTATATTTAGTCTAATTAAATGACTCAAATTATTTTATGGCTCGTCTATTTCATATTTTGATCTATGTTCAAAGTCATAGTTCTACCACAAGATCAAATACATAGTTAATTGTTATTTAAATTGGGAAAATTTATATTGCTATGAAGAATTAAATCGATTAGATAATACAATCAATCGATTGAATTGTGAGGTCTTATTGTTTTGAAGTCTTCAATCAATTGGGTAACATAAACAATCGATTGAATTAGAAAAAATTCACATTCTAAGTATCATTCAATCGATTGTGCAGAAGTTACAATTGATTGTTTTCTGGAAACTAGAATTTCAATCGATTGAATTATGGGAAACTTGAAATTCAATCGATTGTTATGTGAATCCAATCGATTGATTTTTTAAGAAACACAATTTCACAACCCTATACGGATGTAGCAGATCAAAGATAAAATTTTAATTGATTAAGATTGCCAAAAAGATTATTACGATTAATGGAAGATCTAATTCGTTATTGTTTTTGTTTTCGATTATTAATAAATATGATAGATGAATGATAAAATAATAATTTATAAAATAAAAAATAGATTTTATAATTAAATAATATATAAAGAATTAATTTATAATTAAACTTAGATAAGGACTATTTAACAATTATTAAAAAACTTAAAAATATATTTTGTTATGGGATCATTTAATAGTTCAAACGTTCTGGGATCATCGAATCCGATGCCCTTCGAGTCTTTATAGAGTTTTGGATATTTTGGTTGTTAGATTTAAGTTTTAGTCTTTGTGCGGTTATGAATGTGTAAATATCTTGTGTATTTTGGATTTTTTTGTATGATTAAAATAAGGAATGAAGACACACAAAAAAAAGTTAGAGTAACGCTTATCGTAAAAAAGACAGTAGAATTTCGTTTTAAGTGATTTGGACATATAAAAAAAAAACAATAAAACACCTGGTTAGAGGGTGAATGAAATGAAAGGTGAATATGTAGCAAATAGTAAAGAAAGATGTAAAAAGGTCATATATAAAGTGGTAAAAAAGATCTATGTGTTAATAGTTTTATTGTATGTAGACATGATAAATAATAAGACACAATAATATCGGTTGATCTATATAGCCGACTCCACCTAATGAAATAAGACTTTATTGTTGTTATTGTTGGAATAAATTAATTTCATAACCCAGATCATCCAAATTGAATCACAAAAAACATAACATAATGTGGAAGCGTACCTTTACTCATAAGTGTCAGAAATTGATGGAAGAATTTGAATCTTATGGTTCTTTCGATCTTCCTCAACCAAAGACTTCTGTATTCCTAGGCGGCTGAATTGCAACTCTTTTGATGGGGAAAGAGCAACAAAGACAGCTTTGGTATATTGGGGACCGAAACCCTGAAGGTCTATTTATATTTGAGCATGGTACCATTAAAACTTAAAACCCAAATAAAATAGTATCTAAAACCCAAAAGATAATATATCTAAAATCCAAAAAAGATAATTATCTAAGGAACAAAAGATAATATCCGGTTTTATTCTCATTTAATTCCAAATCAAAAGTAATAATGACTTATTCAATTTAGCATTTATAACAATAAATGAGATCACCATTATATAAGTTATTTAATTTAAAATAGCATAATTTGTGATTATAATTAATATATGTATTGCCCACAAACAAATTAGGAAATTAAAATAATTTCCTAACAATCTCCCACTTGGGCTATACATATATTCTTTCTTGACATAATCACATCTTATAAACTTTATGCGCGCATCTGAATGCTATTTCTCTCATTACTTTAACAATCTGGTCCGTCTCATACATTAGATATGGAACTACCGCAGCTTTTATCACATTAATGTCGTGACTAAACCACGACAATCACCATCCTAATATACTTAACGACATAGATCAAATTTGGATGAGTAATATGGAAATTACATGTCAAGTGATCTCATGCATGTCTATTTTCAGCTAGTCTAACCTTAAAACTTTATTGAGATTAAAACAATACAAATATTGCAAAATGAATATTTCACATAATATGAAACAAACCATCAACTTAATTCTGCAAAAAAATAACTCAATATCTGTCATAGGACATACAGCATAAAATAAACTCTCACTAAACCAAGGCATCACAAATATTGACACCCATTCGAGCAGTGTGCTCATGAAAGACTTTAAGGATCAATTCCTTGGTTAGTGAGTCTGCTAACATATACTCTGTTCCTATATGTTCTATGAAAATATGTTTTTCTTAACCTTTCTCCTTGACAACTAAGAACTTAATGTATGTATGCTTCGATTTTGTCAAGCTCTTATTGTTATTGGAGTATAGTATTGCTGACTTATTGTCACAAAATATCTTCAACGACTTTTCAATGTCATCTACTATACGAAGCTCAGTGATAAAGTTTCGCAACCATATGCCATGAAATCGGAATCAGAGTACCTAATGATCTCCAAAATTTCTGATCTCTAATAAATAAGCATGTAATTATTTGTTCTCTTTAGATAACGCATTACGCGTTTAATAGCTATCCAATGATTTATGCCAAGATTGCTCAAGTATCTACCCAACTCTCCCACTATAAATGATATATCGGGACGTGTGCAGACTTGAGCATACATTAAGCTCCCTAGTGCTGATGCGTAAGGTTTATCATGTATTGTCCTCTCAAGATCATTTTTAGGGTATTGTTTGGGACTGAACTTGTCTCCTTTAGTTACGTGTGTGTCTGTTGGTCTACAACTTTTCATGCCATATCTACTTAAAATCTTTTCGATATAGTTCTTTTGTGATAATCCAAGAATACCTTGAGAACGATCTCTTAGTATCTCGATTCCTAATACAAAAGAGGCATCACCAAGATCTTTCATTTCGAATTTGTTCGATAGAAATTTCTTAGTTTCATGCAACAAGCCTATATCGTCACTGGCAAGCAGAACGTCATCAACTTATAAGACCAAAAAAAGTATTTACTCTCACTGAACTTGCGGTATACGCATTCATCTATGATATTCACCTCAAAACCGTATGAGGTAATGACTTGATGAAACTTGTGATACCATTGACGGAAAGCTTGTTTGAGACCATAGATAAATTTCTTAAACTTACAAACCATAGATTTTGAATCACCTGATACAAAATTTTCTAGTTGTGCCATATACATCGTTTTATCAATGTCACCATTGAGAAACGTTATCATTACATCCATCTGATGTAGCTCCAAGTCAAAATGAACTACTATTGCCATTATGGTTCTAAAAGAGTCTTTCGATGATACTGAAGAGAAAGTCTCTTTATAGTTTATGCCTTCTTTTTTAGTAAATCCTTTAGCAACTAGACGAGCTTTATATCTCTCAACATTACCCTTAGAATATCTTTTGGTTTTAAATATTCACTTACAACCAATTGGTTTCACACCTTCAGGTAATTCTACGAGATCCCAAATGTCATTGTCGTTTCATAGTCTTCATCTCTTCTTTCATGGCATCGATCCACCTTTTAGAGTTAGAACTTTGCATGGCTTGAAGAAAATTGATTGGGTCATTTTCTGTCAAACGAATGCCATCCTCATGTTCTTGGAGATAGACAACATATTCATCCAAAATTGCACTTCTCCTTTATCTTATGGATCTCCTTAATGACACTTCTTGAGGTTGTTGAGCTTGCTGTTTGGGTTGGGATTGAGGAGGATTCTCATTATTTTCCGGTACTATAGCAGTATCTTCAGCAACAACAATATTTTCATTGTTCTCTTGTACTGTAACTGGATCTACAGTAGGATTCTCATTGTACTCTTATACTATAACTGTGTCTTGAACAATAATAGGTACAAAGACCTTATCATTGTCAGTTACAGAATCCTCATCAAGAGCAACATTCCTAATATTTCCTTCCCCCAAACTCAACATCCTCAAGAAATCTCGCATTTTCTATTTCAAAAATAGACCTTGATGCAGGATTGTAAAACTTGTACCCCTGTGAGCATTCAACGTAACCAACAAAGTAGCAACTAATTGTCCTTGAGTCCAATTTTTTTTCATGCGACCTATAAGGTCGCACCTCAACTGGACATCATCAAATATGCAAATGCTTTATACTGGACCTTTTTCCAGTCCAAATTTCATATAGGATTTTGTTAACTGTTTTGTTTGGCACCCTATTAAGGATGTACACTACGGTCTTTAAGGCTTCTCCCCAAAGTGATTCAGGCAAGGAAGAATGACTAATCATACTTCTCACTATGTCCTTAAGAGTTTGGTTCCTTCGCTCTGCAACACCATTCATGCTAGGTTTGCCTAGCATGGTGTATTGCGGAACAATACCGCACTCCTCTAGGAAAAGTACAAAAGGTCCGGGACGTTACTCACCTGAACCATTATATCTTCCGTCGTATTCACCACCACGATCAGATTTGACATCTTTAATTTTCTTTCCAAGTAGAAGTTCAACTTCAACTTTGAAAGATTTGAAAACATACAATACTTGGGACTTTTCATGAATTAAATATAGATACCCGTAACGAGCGTAATCATTTATGAACGTAATAAAGTACCGTTGTCCATTCTAAGAGACAGTAGGAAATGGGCCACATATATCGGTATGTATCAGTTTTAAGACATCTTTAGCTCTCTCGGTACCTAATTTCCTTTCGTTTGTCCTTTTTCCCTTTATGCACTCAATGCAGACTTTAAAGTCCGCCAAATTTAGGGGTCCAAGAATTCCATCCGACACGAGCCTCTGAATTTTCTGTTTAGAGATGTGACCTAGGCGTTTGTGCCATAATGATGCCAAATTCTCATTTAGTTTTCGTTTTGTACTCGTTTGCAGTATTTCATTATTATAGGAATTTAAGTCAAGCCTATATAGATTATCCACCAAATGACCAGAGCAAATATTATTCGAATTATAGAAGAGACTGACTTTATTATCTCCGAACAAACAAAGATAACCTGATTTGTCCAAATGAAAAACAGAAACCAAATTCCGTCTAAATGACGGTACATAAAATGTCTCTAATAAATCCAAGTAAAATCCACTCGTGGAACATAATCTGAAAGTTCCTATAGCTTCGACTGCAACTATATTGCCGTCTGCCACATAGATGTATTTTTAGCATCACTTGGCGGTCGGCTCCACAGGCAACCCTACATAGTAACACTTACATGAGTAGTAGCAACAGAATCTACCCACCAAGTATCAACAGGTGCATAATTTAAACTAGCCTCAAAACAAACAAAAGTAAGAATTATACCCTTCTTTACACGTCAGGTGGCATATTTGGTACAATCCTTCTTCATGTGTCCCACCTTCTTACAGAAGAAACAAGTTAAAACTTGATCCTGTTTGTTAGCCTTTTTCTGCTGAGAAGGCACATTCGTAGTAGTATCACGCTTTCTTTCATACTAAGAAGATGAAGCCATGTGAGCACTTTCAGTCTTATCTTACTGTAGCCTCTCTTCTTCTTGCACACAGTGAGATATAAGCTCATTTAAGGACCAATTGTCCTTCAGAGTGTTATAACTCACTTTGAATTTTTCAAAGTGTGCAGGAAGGGAAATCAAAATGAAATGCACGAGTAAATCTTCAGACAACTCTAACTTTAGTGCTTTCAATTTTGAAGCAAGACGAGACATTTCCATGATGTACTCTCTTATGTTCCCTTTATCTTTATACCTCATGGAGACAAGTTTGCTCAAAAGACTACTTGTCTCCGCCTTTTTATTCTTAGTAAAGAATTTTTCAATACCCTTTAGGAACTGTTTGGCATCTTTATCCTCAGTAATTGAGCCCCGAAACGCCTCAGGAATTGAGCGTTTCATGATCATAATGCTCATTCGATTGGATCTCTCCCACTTCTCTATTTTAACCTCATTGAGATTTTTCGGAGTGGAAGTGGGCTTCTCATCTCGAAAAGCTATATCTAGATCCATACAACCGAGGACAATCTCCACGGTATCCTTCCAAACTTTAAAGTTTGAACCATTCAACATAGGAATACTGCTAATTTGTGCAGAAACATTGGTAGCTAAAGCCATAGTTTTTGGATTAGAACAAAAAGCATGCAGTAAATATTAGTTAAATAATGGGAAAAAATCCAGATTGAGATATCTAGAACAACATTAATTTTCAATCTTTGGATAGAAAAATTAACTGTAAGTGATACTCTCATTGCAATAATCAAATATTGTCAAAATTTCTGTCACACATTAAGCCTTTCTTTGGACCGACTTAATGCGCATATGGAAACTTAAACTTCACAACCTATTTATTACCGCATATATTTTCTATTAATTGGCCAAACAATAACCTTCCTTTGGGCCGATTATTGATCGCATAATTAATAGAAAATAAACAAAATGTGCAATGTTTATTATTTGGCCAAACAATAAACTTCCTTTGGGCCAATTATTGTTCGTATAAATAATAAGCATTAATTTATTTTTAATTAATTACCTAAATATGTATTTACCATCAATATGTGTATGTAATTCGGCCAAATACAGACCTTTCTTTGGGCCGACCAATATTCGCATGAATTACATATCACTATATTCCTAATGTTTTAAATAAATCAATTTTCACAAAAGAGGATACTTTAGCAGCATAATGTTTAATCAATTTATTCTAAAACTAAATCTTTATAAAATGAGTGGGTATAATAATCCAAATAATTACTAGTTTTCTTATGTAACAATTTAAAAAAAATATTTAAATCACAAAAAAATTTAAATTTTAATAGTGTCTTTTCATACTTTAAAAAAACATGATTATAACTGAATTCATATGCCAAATAAATTATTAATCCATAAAATTAAAATTAATCTTTATATTCAATAATACTCTTTTATATATATATATATACCTTAAACAATGATAATATATATAAATAATTATACATGATAACACACGTATATAAGGAATTGCAATATTACGGTACCAGCATTAACAAAAGGAAATTAATCTGAATTTGTGCAACAGCACCGCACACACATCATACATGTTTCTTTATACGTAATATTATCAGGTAAGGGACACAAAATATACATCAATCCATATATTGATTCAGCGAAATAAAACTGAATATTTTCGATGATTAAATTATGAATGGCTCTGATATCATTTGTTGGAATAAATAATTTTATTAATTCAAATAATTTATATTAAATCACAAAAAACATCTATATTAAAGTGTATTTTTATTCATAAGAGTTAGAAATTAATGGAAGAATTGGAATTTTGTGGTTTTTTCGATCTTCTTCAATCAAAGACTTCTGTATTCCGTCAATATATGATAGCACCCAATTTTTCCAATTCGGCAGTTTGATCTATGCTATGATTTATTATTCATTCTGTATTTCTAGGCGGCTGAACTCCAACTCTTTTGATAGAGAAAGAGCAACAAACACGGCTTTGGTATATTGGGGACCGAAACCCTAAAGGTCTATTTATATTTGAGCATGGTACCCATTAAACCTTAAAGCCCAAATAAAATTGTATTTAAAATTCAAAAAATAATATATTTAAAATCCAAAAAAGATAATTATCTAAGGAACATATCCAATTTTATTCTCATTTAATTCCAAATCAAAAGAAATAATGACTTATTCAATTTATCATTTATAACAATAAATAAAATTATCATTATATAAGTCATTTAATTTGAAATAACATAATTTATGATTATAATTAATATATGTATTGTGCACAAACAAATTAAAAAATTAAAATAATTTCTTAACAGTAATTACATACCTTTTTATCGGTTTTCATTTCCATGATCTTGTATTTTAAAGTATTGGTATGAAAAAACAAGAAATAAATTTATTGCTTTTTTTTTTTGTTCAGTTAAGCATTATTATTGGAAATTTTTTGTTTTGTTGGATACGATTGATTTATTATTTTTGTTTTATTAAAGTTTTAATTTTGATTTATTATTTTGTTTTGATCGAATTTTGAATATACTTATTCTTAGAAATACTGTATCGTATTTAAAACGAAGCAGAAGAAAAAAATAAGACAATAATCTGAAAGTCTATTTTCTACAACCATTTAAAATTGCAATAGTTAATGGTTGAATAAAAGCTCATTTTTAATAAGAGAAATATTATTCATACAATAAATATTTTTAATGTTAATATAAAAATATGGTTGTTATTATTAATTAATTATGTATTTAAATTATTTTTAATTAATAAAATAAAAAAGATATGTATTTAGTTATTATAAAAATAGATATCAAAATAGTATTTATTATGAAAGATGTAGACAAGGACGGACTCAAGGGAGAGTAAGTAGTGCTCTTGAACTTCCAACAAATTTTAAAAGTTCATATACAAAAGTTATATTATGAGTATATTAAAATTAGTCACCAAAATAAACCACTAATATAAAACACATGCTAAAATATAAATATACTATAAAAATAAATTAAATCACATATGTATTTATATACAAATATATTAATGACTAATTTTAGTGGCTGATTTTAGTGTATAAATAGCATTTTTCTATATTTATAATATATGTATTGTATAGAATAAAATTTAATAGTATAGTGATAGTAAAAAGAGTTACTATTCTTTATGTATTAGGGTTTAAATTTCTCTACATATATTTATATTATTTATATTTTTTATTTAATTTAGAGTTTTTTTTACATTTTTTTTTTAAGATTAATTTTAACATTTATAATCATATATATAAAGTTACTTTAATATTATTTATGATAATATTATTTTTTTCTAATTTTATTTAATTGTTTTTTTATTATTTTTTAATTAACTTTTATCCCTATGATTATATAAAAATATTTTAATATATTTTAAATTTACATAATAAAATTGTTAGTGTAATTAACTTATATTATTTTATGTCATATTTTTTAATAATATAAAATATAAAAATATAATTTATTGTAACATAAATACTTAATAGAGTAAATTAATTAACAAAATATTTAAAAATATATAATTTTATATTTTATTAAATATAAAATCATAAAAAATTATAAAAATTAAGATAATTTTTTTATTTAACTAGTATGTGTTATTATTTTTTAATTAAAAAATTTATTATAATTATATCTATTATTAAATATATAGCATTATATTTGATTATACAAGCTTTTAATTTTTGACTCTTTTACTCTTAGATTCCTGAATCCGTCTCTGGATGTAAATAAAGCATAATTATTCTATTAATGAGCTAGCGAATGATTAAGAAAAGACCTTCAACTACGAACAACTAGCAATATACAACGAGTCACTTTCTGAAGTAAAGATTGCATGCAATTCTATGTATCTGAGTTCCCTTCTCACACATACATCAATAGAAGCTAATTTTGGGATAAAGTTGTCACAAAAATCTATGTATATATTTGTAAAGAATTAATGAATTAATTATAGATTCCGACTTTTGAAAAGATTAATGGCGGTTACTTTCATACATTGTTGCAACTTGCTAGGACCTCAAAAAATCAAAAGTTCAAAATAATTAATTAAAACCCATATAGGACCACCTACATATGTATATATACCAAAGAGAATGATGTAAATAATTAATGTAGCTTAATAAGTATGAGAGTAAAAAATAAATAGATCTTTTGAGCTTTTTAAATACAAATATTTTTGTCTTTTAGAATTGAAAAATATATTTAAATTTATCACTTTATAAAATGCGTGATAATTATACTCTTTCGTCGAGTTGGGGCTCAAAATGACAACGGAAAATACTGACTTAGAGGAGTGAAAATTGAGCTGTCCGTTTTGCCTGATAATGTGGATGAAAAACAAATTGTTAATGTACAAATTGGTTTTTGTGCCTCAAAACGACGTTGTTAGCATCTCCCACCTTATTTCACCCTTCATAATTCTCATAACACCCCGAAACCACTCCAGTTATTACAACAAATCCTACCAGAAGACGAACAGCTTCTTTCTCCCTCCAAAAAAAGTCTTCCTCCAGTTGAAAGTGGTGGTGTGCTTAGTGGATGTCGTGGTTGGCGAAGGAAACGACAAGCTTCGTCTGGCAAGAAGCTGCCATCTTCTACAGATATAGTCGAGGACACGTGCGTTGTTTAAATGTTTGTGACAATATAATGCATGGGTTGCGTTTAGGGATGATTGTATGTTTTATTTCGGGTAAAAGAATGAGAAAAAGTTATGTGGAGTTTACTGATTTCAAAATTTGAGGCAGTTGATCTAGAGTTTAATGTCTGATTTATGTTATTGTGGATAATGCAGATGGATGATATATATGTGGTACCTGTTTTTCATCACGAAGGCCATTTTGGTAGAGGACCCAGTGGAACTCCTGAGTATATTGGTGAAAAAGTTAAAAAATTTTCGAAGATGGACTTGGAATTCATGAATTTTGGGGATTTGGTGACATTGTTCAAGGGTCTGGGCTATGCATCATACAGGGTAGTTTATTGGTATGACCCAACAAGTAGTGACATTGAGTCTAGACTGCACATTCTGAGAGGAGATGCAGGAATCAATGAGATGCAAGAGAACAAGATGAGAAATTCAACCACAGATGATTTTTACATTTACTTCGACTATCCCGTGGATGAGCCACAGATAGTGGAAGAAGATGCTGCTACAGAAATGGGGGCGGAAGAATTTGATGATTACATTGATGCTGATAGCATCATGAGGGAGTTTCAATCATCACCATCCACAGAAGATAATGGGTATGATAGTGGAGAGGACGAACTGTATAAACCTCCTCCGACTATTTTTGAAACTGTTTCTGATGATGATTATTCTAGCTGTGATGAAAAAAATGATGGTACGAAGAGAAAAAAAAATTTGAAAGGAAAGAAAAATGTTCTGTCAAAGAGTAAGGTCAATGTCAAGAAAGGGATAGAAACAGAATCAAGTGACAGTAAAAAAAGAGTTGGATCAAGGAGTGTAAGTGGGAGTGATGCCAAAGGAACCAGGCCAACTACAAAGTCCAAAGGAACTGGGCCTACTGTAAAGCCCAAAAGAACCAGGCCCACTGCCAAGCCTAAAGAAATTGGGCCTAATGTAAAGCCCCAAAGAACTAGGCCTGCTGTACAGGCTGAAGAAGTTGTGCCTATTGTGCAGTCCAATGATAGGCCTCCAATCAGCCTCTATGCGAATGAGGAGGATTCGGATGATGATGAACTCATTTATGAGTATGAATAAGAGAATCTTCACACACCAGTATCTTGAGAGGACGAGGGAGACAAGCATGAATTTCTAGTTTTTAATGATGAGTATGGATTTGGAGAGGGTAGATTTGAGATTGGAACCAAGTTTGCAACAATTGATGGGTTCAAAGAAGTGGTAAAAGATATGTTCATTTCTGAAGGGATGGAACTTGTCTGGATAAAAAATGATAAAGAAAGGGTGAGGGTTGGCTACAGGGGTGAAGATTGTCCATAGCTGGGACATCTATCATACAACAAGACACTGTTATGTTTTCAGGTAAAGACTTACAAGTCAGAGCATATACGTGCTAGAGATTGGGATAGTATTGCTGCTGATCAATACTGGATTAGTAAAAAAGTAGAGAAAAGAATGGCAAGTCAACCTCATATGACAACTAATGAAGCAATCGACTTCCTTAGAGAAGAGTTTAACTTGGTGGTGCATCCGAAGATGGTTTATAGGACAGTGAAAGAGGCCAAAGAGAGGATAATGAGAAACGAAAAAAATAGTATGGCAAGCTCACGGATTATGGCATGAAGATAATTAAGAGTAATCTCGGGTCGACAGCAAGAGTTGATGTGAAACCTATTCCTTAATCCTTCCATGTCTTTGACAAAATATATATCTGCTTCGAGAGCTGTAAGCAAGACTTTAAGATTATATGTAGGCCTTTCATCCATCTAGATGGAGATTTTCTTAAGACATACCACGAAGGCCAACTACTTTCAGCAGTGGCACATGATGCGAACAACTAAATCTATGTAGTGGCGTACGGTGTTGCAAGATCTGAGACCAAGGAATCATGGAAATGGTTCTTCACACTACTTCAGGAAGATCTGAGTGATGCCAGTCAATTTTGTAGGAACTTTATGTTCGACCGGCAAAAGGTCAAACTTCTACTCTATTTATTTTCGGGCAAATTAAGGTAGCATATTAGGGGAGCAATATTATGTGTTTACTACATTTATGTGATTGCAATATTATGTGTTTGCAAAAGGACTGTCTTTATTTGAACGATTTTCTTTTCATCTGTTCTGATATAATGCTAGGTAATATGTGAATTGTTTTGGATTCAGGCATGCCATGCATTCATACTATTGCTGCAATCAGAAAGAGGCATGACCAGTCAGAGAATTATGTGCATTTCTGGTTGTGTATGGAATCCAATCATAAGACATATGTACATTGCATAAAATCAGTTTCTAGTGAGAAATTTTGGACTGCCACTGACCAACTCAGGCCTGCTCCACCACCCATCAAATGACCTATTAGGAGGGCAAAGGTACACAACTGCAACAAGGGCTCTGCTGAGACTCATATTCAAGGGAACAAGTTAAAGAGAAGCTTTCAAGTTACGTGTAGCAAGTACAACGAAAAAGGCCATAACTATAAGACTTGTAAAGGATCACCAAGTAACCCAAACGAAAAACCAAAAAGAAAAAATCTAAGAAGACTGTTGAAAACACACAAGTCTTGGTGCTGCTTTTCCTTTCACAATCAGCCCCTCAACCAGAGGTAAGTATCCACAGTTTTTGCATTAGGATAATTTTGTACATTTTAAAATTAATCAGTGGTTATGATGTCATTATACATCTTTCTTAAAGGCTAATTTGTCCATTTGGTTACCTTGCTAGATCCATATTGCATAAGATCAAAACCAGACACAGGGTGAAAAATTTGTTGAGGCTAGTGTTGTGCAAGAACAGTCTGCTGTAAGACTATCCTAAACTATACACTTATAATGCCAATCACTTTATTCCTGTCCCTGAATTTGAATCTCTGAATATGTCGGTTACTTTTGCAGAATCATATCATTAGCCAGAATGATGCTGGACTACCAACCAACACAACAATACAAGCAGTAGCATCAGGGACTGCACCAGTTGCTGCACCATTCAATACTCAAGTAGCTGCAGCAATAATACCATCTGCTCCAGTCTAAACTCCATTTTAGCCTCCATCCCAGCTGCCAAGAATGGGGCAACCCAAACCCTGAGCAGCTAGCAATAGGACCACAAGAATTTTCAAGTTCATCCCAACTCTTGGATCCAACACTCAGAATATTTGAACACAACTGCATGAAATTTTATTTTTTGTCCTAGTTATTAGTATGAATTGAACAATGTTGTCTAGTTATCGTAGTTTGGCAAACTTATTTACATGCCAACCAGACATTTTGTTATTTTGTGACAAATTTATGCTGTTATGTAATATTTGGAATTAAGCCAGATACATTGTTGTTTCTAATTTAGTTATAATCTTTGCAGAATTACTACCTTATATAATAGGTTACTTGCAGTATTTTTTAGTTGTTCAAACTTTATAGAAAATTGGACTTAGTCCAAAATAGACTTCCCATTAAACAACCAGCAATGACAATTTTCATTACAATATCATCGTGTACATTAAATCATCTTCAGCCCTTTAAGAAACATACAACAACAATAACAACAATTACACTAATCACAATAATATGCCACAAACTCATGTATTTTTTCTTTTCAATGCATAATAGTTTCCTCTCCAACTCTTCCATTTTTTTTCCAATTTCTGACTTCGAAGTAGTTGATCTTCAACGTCTATTCCCTCAGCATCATTTATAGCACCCAATGCTTGAGACTCCATGGCTCTAATTTTTTTCAGGTGTTCATCAAACCAAACAAAGTACTGACAGTACTGTTCTTTAACCTGGAGCAAATTTTAAGAGAATCATCCAATTAGACACATTACAGTCTCATCCAACTATTGACAAAATAGTAACTTACCTTGAAGAATGGACACCCGAAAAACATTCGATTATGATTATTAGTTGATGTTCTTGACTTGTAAAGAATATCATATACGTCGCAGAAGTACTTTGACGCAATCCCATCTCGATCACATTCTCTTAGCTTGGAACAGCACATAAAGATTCCCCTCCAGGTCTTGTGCATGAAGAACTCCCTTCACTCATCATGGACGATCGCACCATCAACGGTCATGGGTTCGACCATACATTTCGATAAAATAGGGCTCATCAGTCATGGCAACATCATCGTTTTGAGGCACAAAGACCAATTTGTCCATTAACAATTTGTTTTTCATTTACATCATCAGGCAAAATGGAGAGCTCAGTCTCCAGCCCTCCAGGTCAGTATTTTTCGTTGTTGTTTTGAACTCCAATTCGATGAAGGGATATAATTGTCACGCATTTTATAAGGTGAGGAATTTAAATGTATTTTCCAATCTTGAGGGACGACAATTTTCCCATTTAAAAAGGTCAGGAACCTATTTGTCTTTTACTCTAAGTATAATAATCATAAAAAGAGCCTAAGTGCGTTTTTTATTTGAATCACTATCACTGGAATCTATTGTGAATGCATATCATAGCCAATTGGATCTTCAATAATCTTTGAAATTCGAAGAATAATGAACTACCTACAAAGAAGTAGTTGGGGAATTGCATTGCCATCAACATCGATTAGGTTATCTTCATCATCACCAGACAAGTATGGGAATTATTATTGTTCAATTGACATGGATTTCGATATATATATGGGACACTACTATACTAGGCAAGTGGTAGTGTATGTATAACATTAATTTCTAATATTTATTGATAAATTTATTAATTGTTAAACTTTTTAAATGAGGCTGACTAGTTAAATGGGGGAAGAGAACAAGAACTGATCTAATTATATATTTGTACCCTTTAAGTTTAGTAAGTTTATCTAAAATGAGAAACTAATAACATAATAAAATAAGAGGTTAATAATTAATTTTATGTCTCAATTCATTGTAATTTACTAATTTTGGACTTATATATAGCCCCGTTTTCTAAAAAAAAAATGGAACAAGCTCCTTCAAAGTAAAAGAATTAGTAAAATAGAAAGCACATACAATTAAAGTTATAAATTTAATAATAATTAATTAATTATTTTATTATTTTATCGATGTTTTATTTTAGCTGATCTAAATTTTTAAGATACAAAGCAAATTGGATTTCAAGTTGCAATAAGTAAGGACAATAATATGTGATCATCGTCGGATATATATAATTATCTATATCTATATCGTCGGAGATGAAAACTAAGAACTGAAATTGAGAGATGAAAATTAAAAGATAAAAATTAGATTAAGTTTTTGTGTTGTATTTAGTATAAAATATATTGGATTAAATTATGTCTTAATATTATATTTAATTTAAGATAAATATAGAGATTGAAGAGTAAATTTAAAATTTAAAAAATTAAATAAGAGTATTTTTGAAAAATAATATTATTAAAATTTCAGTTTTTGTCATAAAAAGTTTTAGTTTCTTATATTCCTATTTTCTAAAGATATTAAAGTGACTGAAATTTTAAATCCTAAAATTAAAAATTTAATTACGATATCTGATCATCAAATACAACACTGAATCTTAATTCTTCAATCTCAATCTCGATTTTTAAAAACAAACGCTACCTTAGATCTAAGAATATTTGGCATATATCTGATCGAGCTACAATATAATTGGAGTGCAAGACAACAATAATCTCCAAAATTATTTACGATTTCATAAAAGTTTTTTTTTTTTAAGAAAACATGAATTCATATAGCTTTATTTTTGTCTATTAAAATTCTATTTTTATTTAAAAAATAAAATAATAAATATTAAACTCTAATTAGTCATAAAAATTTTAATATTACCTTATAAAATAATCTCTCTTGAAAACTTAACCGATTAAATAGAGATACATAAATAATCATATATCAAATTTATTGAGTAATTCCTCTTTCAACAATAGTTATAACATACTCAAGTACGTGAACAAGTTTAAAAATACATTCAATATCTTGTACAAGTTTACATCTAGAGATAATATATAAGTAATAATAAACCCTAAACTATAAAGTACATCGTCCCAAAAGCTTCAGCTGATAGAAAAAGATAACACTAATAGTTATATTTTTACTACTTCCTAAATTTCTATTGTACATTTTATATAAATATTTCATTGATTCCCTATACTTTCTCTTATTGTTATTACCTTCCTACAAGAGAAAATTCAGTTTCAAGTTGCATGGACATGTCAGGTGCAATGCTAACCATTTCAAGAAATAAGAAATCTTTTAGGTCTAAAAGGACTTGACTTATGTCTGGTCTTTGAGCTGAAACTCTTGTGCAACACAAGGCAATCTCAAAAACTTTCCTTAAAGAGTCAACATTAAAGTCTCCTTGTTGCAACAACCTTGAATCAACAATGTTTTGAATATCATCACCTCTTTCAAGTATGGGCCTAACCCATTCAAGTATGTGAATGGCACCATCATCTCTTACTATTATTGCAGGTTCACCCGTCATCAATTCAAGCAGAATTATTCCCAAGCTATAAACGTCGCTCTTTTTATTCAAGTATCCAACCCTATGAAACCTATTTAATTATATCAACAAACAATTATAAACAATTTAAGTGACTATTAACATATATACATATAATTAATAAATCTAACCATGGTTATTGTACACTTTCTTATATATGTCTTATTATATAACATTAATAGGTCTATTTTATATATTTTTAACAAATAAAATAATTACATCTTTTTATTAATTACATATTTTATATAACATTTTATATAATTCCAATACAAAATTTGTTTTCTAGTGCTCGTTCTCACTTTTTTAACAATTAATACAATTTATAGTTAAAGTTTATTAGACAAAAAATTAAACTTTTGGAACACGTATTAAACATATTCTATTATTTAACTATTTATCAATGTTTATGTTCTATAAAAGTAGAAATTAAATAATGCGATAAATTAATTATTTAGAATCCAATTTAATTAATTATATATGATATTTTTATATCCAAATAAAATATTTAAGAAGACTCATTTTATGCATTATCAAACCATAATTCGCGAGAAGGTAATTTATTCTCTAATTTTTAAATTCAAACAATACCAAAACAATTGTCTAAATATAATACTTCTTAGCTAGACAAGTTAGGTATCTACTATAAAAAAACTAGTAGATAGTGACGGATATCTAGCGGTAGCTTTTTTAAATTGCTACTAAATAGAATCTGCCAGAAGTTTTTGTGGCGAATTTGGAAAAAGTTACCAAAAACTCTCATTTACAGCAATTTTATTGTAACTGTCGTAAAATGTCGAATTGACAAATATATTTAGATACTCTTTTTATAACGATTTTCTTTCGACTACTGTAATATTATTTTTAATTTAAATTTTTTTGTTTAAACATTACCTTGTTAAATCTATTCTAATCCTCGCTATTTTTTTATGAAAAATATGTTTCTAACACTCGATTAAATATATAGTCCCATGGGTTTGATGAAATTTAAGTGTGAGCAATTGATTGGAATTTGTTTTTAATTAATTTCTTCATCACTTTAATTATTGTATTAAGTATTGCTTACTCCGGATCAATGTAGCCTGGTGTGCCAGCAGGGCGAGTTGATATGTGAGAATCATCATCATTAGGAAAAGCTCTACTAAGACCAAAATCAGATATCTTGGCATGATTCCACTTATCTAGTAATATGTTTGAAGTCTTCAAATCTCTATGTACAATTGGTGTCTTACAACCATTATGCAAATAATCTAGTCCTGGAAAGTTCATAACAAATTCACACGTGTAACAAACATTATGAACCATGACAACTAATAAAAATGTAATAATGTTATATTATATAGTTGAAAAACACATACCATTCGCCACATCAATTGCAATATTAAGTCTCTCATCCCACTTCAACACATTTGGATGTTGCTCTGCACATGGAATAGGAATGACTTAAATAAAAATGTAAGGCAACGTTTTATTGTAGTTTTTAATTAATATTTAGGTTAAGTATAAATTTTATTTCTAATGTTTAAAGTGCTTTATTTTTATCTTAAATATCTTATTTTATTTTAGTTTTTTGGACAAAATAATTTTTTTTAAAAAATATTATTTTTTTTGTTATGATTTTTTTAAGGTTAAATTACACGGTTGGTCCTTACACTTTAAAAGTTTATAACTAGATCTTTAAAGAGAATTAAAATTTGGAATTTAGTCTTTACCGGTCAAAAAGTGTTAATTTAACAGAATATTATCAGAATATACTAAAAATATTCGATTAAAATAGATAATAATATACTGAGAATATTCTGTTAAATCAAACACTTTTTGAACGACGGGAACTAAATTACAAATTTTAATTCTTTTTAGGGATTCAATTACAAACCTTTAAAGTATAGGGACCAATTTATAATTTTATTGAAAGTGTAAGGACCAATTGTGTAATTTAACTTTTTTTTAAGTAACAACAAAAATCGTAGTCGTAGTTAGTATAATAGTAGTTGTAATAATTTGAAAGTAAAAATAATATAATAAAAAGATAAAAAAAAGATAATAATATAAAAAAATATTTTTAAAAAAAAAATTAGTTTCGATCATAGAACTAAAATAAAACGAAATAAAATATTTGAGATAAAAATATAACGTTTTAAATATTAAAATCAAAACTAAAATTTAATCAAAAGTTAGAGACTAAAACGGTAATTTATCCTAACAATGTACAAGGAAACATTATAAAATGAAATTAAAGCATATGCATATGCACGTTATATCTTATAACAAAGAAAAAATGGTTATTATTGTTCCACTTGGATGAAGTATGTACTTGATAAATGTCGATGGAGATTTCCATTTGCCATGTATTCATAAATCAATGCTTTAATCTCTCCTTCATCACAATAGCCAACGAGGGACACCAAGTTCCTATGACGAATACTACTATGGAGTTCTACCTGCATTTCAAAATTAAAATACATTTTGAGATTATTCATGAAAATATTATTTTTTTTCAGGCCAGGATATATAAGACTCAAATAATTTGTTCTTGAAATTTTATGCGATAACTACTTTGGATCTTTGAATCCTAAAAACAATAGTTCTTCGTGAATAAAGTTAATCCTTAGCTTCTATTATATTATTAATCTAGTTAATAGAAAATACTTATATGCATAGTTAATAGTGAGTTTGGATTATTTTTTAAAAAAAGTATTTATTTATTTTTATTTTAAAAAATTAATAAATAAAAATTATTTCATATTTAATGAGTTTGGAAAACTCTAAATTAATATTTGTGATGACTAAACATTATTAAAATAATTAATTACAAAATTATTAATTTGATTTTCATTTAACATATGTTAATTAATAATTTTGTGTTGCAGGTTTTATAATTTGGCTGAAAATAAAATATAATTGCTATAAGTCCAAGTGTGATTTTATTTCTAAATCAGCTTTGATTCAAAAAATGTTCAAAGAAGTATGGCTGAATTGTTGTGATATTATTTGGGCCAAATTGAAGTTATTATTGCCACAAGCCCAAATTAATATTGATGCTACAAGACCCAATGCATGATCCAAATCCACTAAGCATAGAAAGCAAATTTCAATTGCTTCCAACGGAACTCCTTTACTCATCATGAAGTAGAATTCAAATTTTATTAAGTAAAGCTAATAAATGCATGGGAAATATGAGAGAGAAAGTTTCATTGATTTGATTGATGGCCTTTAATGAAAGGCACGCTACCAAGAAACAAAAAGGAAGTGGACATTTAATTTATTTTGTCTAAATCCTTTAGTTAATGTTCATACCTTCCTTTCTTATCTCTTTTGCTTCTAACCTTCGGTCATAACACAGAGAAACCATGGAAGCTAAGCATAGCCACCGAAGAGAAAAAGAAGTACGCTACAAGACCATCAAAATGATGGCACGAAAAAGAAAAAGAAAAGTATGCTGTGACTAAGATTCTTATTACTTAAGGTAAGATATTGTGATGATATTTTAGCTTCTCCATACCAAAAATGGTAGAAGGAGATTCGGCCAGCAAGGAGAAAATCTTGGAAGGATGGCTTGTCTCTAATTCTGCTCAACCACCACAGGAGGTAGCTACAGTGGCTACGTGATGGAAGAGGCAGAGATTGGAGCAGATAAAGCTATCATCATCATGAAGCATCAAGTGCCAGAAATTTATCTTGGAGAGCAAGCCAAGGATGGAGCGCTCGGATTGATGAAGAGTGATGTCCAAGGAAGAACTAGAAGTATTTGCATGTTGGGTTTTGCATGAGTTACCTCTTCTCTCTTTCTGGCCGAACCGGTTATGTGTGAAGGAAAAGAAGTTAAGCTTGGATTTTGGTTTCAAGTGTGGAGGCTCCACTCTTCTATAAAAAGGGAGAACAGCCACGGTTTGATTCAAGGAGTTAGAAGTAAACAGTGAGAGTGCAAGGTACAGGATTCTCAAAGCTACCTAAGCTTACAGATTTTCTTCTCCTTCAATGTTTTCTGTTTAGTATTTTTCTGTTTAATTTTGTCATGTCTTGAGTCTCATGGAAAAAGGCAAACAGTGAGATTTGTATGAAAAAGTCATAGAGCAAAAAAAGGCAGAGAGTGAAAAATTAAAAGAAAAAGCCATTGATGTCCATAGAGTTCCTTTGTTCATCTATGTTGTGTTTCATGATTCTGTGGGAATCCCCTTGTAAATTGGGTTAGCACTTTACAGTTTGTAATTAGGAAGATTATAGTGAAATTCCATCATTGTTGTGATGGAGACTGGGTGTAGGCTGCACTGCACTTAGCAGCTGAACCAGGATATATCTGGGTGTAATATTCTCTCTCTTCTACTCCATTTCTGTTTCTACTGCACAGGAGCTAAAACTGAAAATTATCTCGTGTCAAGTGACGAGACAAAAATAAAAGTCTCGTGGCTAGGGACGAGACAAAAATAAAAAAATCTCCTCAAAGACCAGCAAATATAACTAAGCGAAAAAGGGGCTAAGATTCAACCCCCTTCTCTTAGCCATTGAAAACCATCAATATTTAATAAGACTTTTTGAAAAGTGTTTTCAAATATTTAAAACGCTATTTGTTTTTGTCTTTTTTTAAAAGTAAGGTATTGTTGATTTAAAAAAATGTATTTAAATAAATTTAAAATTTAATAAAAATATTTTATTTTTTATAAAAAAATATTTTTTTATTCAAATAAATTAATTAAAACCAACACTAAATGTAATTGTAGGTTTTGTATAGCTCACGTAACACAAAAAAATATTGAACTTAATTTATTTTGTAGGGTTAGTTTGAGAATTTTATTAAAAAATCAACAAAAAAATTAGAATTTAAATTCATTTTTTTTGGGTACAACGTTAATTTTTTTAATTTATGGATATTTTTGTGAGCGTTTATAAACTTCATGAATACTTTTGGTAGTTTTCCATAAAAAAATATCAACTCAATTAATGTTTATAAAACTCATAAACCAAATAAACCTGGATTATTGTTGTTATTTTGCTCAATTTTAAACGGAGTTAATAAACTAACCTCTGATTGGAATTCTTTGTAGCCTTGTGTGGAAGATACCGAAAGCAATTTGACGGCAACTTGAGTGCGATCTTGTAGAACGCCAAGATAAACTTTTCCAAATCCTCCTTCTCCAATTATTGTTTTAAAGTTATCAGTAATATTGAGAATCTCAGTATAACTGAATGCTTTTTGTTTTGACTCCAAACATACTTCTTTTCTAGAATCCAACTTGTCTTTGGTGGGGATATGTAGAGTTGGACCTTTTAATGTACAAGGACATAATATAAATATAGAAAAAAAATATAATGTAGAAACTCAATTAAAATATATATATATATACAAATTTAATTAAAAATTTAATAAAACTATAAGAATCAATAGAATAATTAAACCTATTTCTACTATAAAGGAGGATTCGATCTTACCTTTCTGTCTTCTTTTTGATATCCAAAATCCAAGGAGAATGAAAAGGATGACAATTAAAGCTGGAAGTGATGCAATAAGGGGTACAAAAAAGTTCTTCTTATTGCATGAATATTTCATACATAGATTAGGATTATCAGCCACACTGAAAAGGGATTTCAGGGGTGCCATGATTTTAGTTATTACATATATACATAAATTACTAACCAACTTAGAAAGGGAAATTAAACCCATAAATTATAAAAAGTACCTTAATTGCAAAGACTTATTATCTGCCTTCTTCAATAGAGCCTCAGGAATTAAACCTGAAAGCTTGTTCTTAGTTAAATTACTGCAATGATAATGAGATACAATTTAATCTCACTTATCAGGTCCATCAGGTCCATATATAAATCTGATTTTTTTCTTAAATATAAATTATTTTTATATTTTTTTAAATTTATCAAATTATAAATATTAAAAAGCCAAAAACTTATGTAACTTTTTATTTTTTTAAAATTTTACAAAGGGGTAGACAATAGCTTTTGTAAACAATGGGTTCTAAAATTGGCCCAATAAAATAAAAATACATTGCACCTCTAAATTATTTATCTAAATCTTAATATTAAAATAATCATCTGCATACCTAATAAATTAAATATTTAATATATCCATTGTTCATGTTATTTAATATTTTTATTATCTACCTATACTTTTTTTTTTATAAACTTACAGAACTTTTAATTTCGGCAACTCTGCTAAAAACTCAGGCACAGGTCCTTCCAACTCATTGTCAGACAAATCCCTGAAACATATACAGTAATACTTTAATTTGTGAGAAAAATAAGTAACTTATTCCCCCAAAACTTGCTTCTGTATACATAAGAGAATTCTAGTTCTATACTCACAAAAATTCTAGTTCTGTAAAATATGAGAAGGAAATATTTATCTGCCCACTCAATTTGCTTGACCTGAGGTTCCTGCATGCTCGTGATTTACAATTTATTGGTAATAAATTAAAAAAAAGTGCAAATATTAAATTTACATATAAATTTATACATGGAAATTAAACAAACTTTCATTATTATCTTGTATATTTCTCTAAGCTTAGAACTCACAAAGATTTGATCCTTGCATTTTTGTGTGAGGTACAGTTGAGACCCTCCCATGTAAACTGTGTAGGACGACATGGATCACCTTGCCAATTCAACTTTGTAATAATTTGGTAAGCGCTTTTTATGTCCTCTATTGCAGACACTAAATGCAATACATACAATAAATAGAATTCACGCAATGGTGGTAAAAAAATATTAATATTAGGATAAATTATTTCGGTTAGATTTTATTTATGATTATGTTCAAAATGTCTTATTTTTATTTTTATCATTTATTATTTCATTCTATTTTTGTTCTCTAATTAAAAATATTTTTTAAATAATAATAATAATAAATATTATTATTATTATTATTATTATTATTATTATTATTTCACTCCTGTAAGTATTGGAATTATGATTTATTGATTTTTGTTCTATCTAAAAAAAATCACAAGAAACAAAGTTTAAATAGATAATTAAAATAAAATAAAATAAAATGTTTAAAATATTAGACATAATAAAATTAAGATTTAACTTAAATATTATGATTAAAGTAATATTGTTAGTACCTTTGATACTTGTTATTGTAATTAAATACATATGTAAAAAAAATAAAAAATAAGAATCAGAATTTAATAATTTATCTTATTTAATATTTATTAGTTATTGTTAAAATTTATGAATATTAAATAAAATAAATTTAAACTTTTTTTTTTTGGTTTTTCTAACATTATAAAAAAAATAAAAAAAATTTACTCAATGTAATTTCATACCGTCTTTTGCGTCAGTTGGGAAATCAATCTCCGGTACGAACCGATAGATCTCAAGGGCGTTGAGGATTGGGGGAGCTTCTGATCCTGAAGTTGCACTAATGCTAACAATAATATCACCATGTGCTGTATATGCAGAAGTAACAGTGACTGGTTTCAAGTATTCAAGAACCAAAGGTTCTGAGAGAATGCTTTGCGAGTTAATGGTGATGTCAATTATTCTTTTTTTTCCAACCCCAAGTTGCTCAATTTCAGCAAAGTGGAAGTATGTATAATACTCGCTAGAGTTTTCAAGTTCGATTCCAAGCACACTGCTATAACTAAATTCCAAGGCATCAGAAACACTCTGTGATGTTGCAACAGTCCTCATTACTTTGGACGGTACTTTATAAGAATCAGATTTATTGCTTCCAATATCAATGGCGGTTGAGTAGTTATCTAATTCCAAGCTTTGCCAACTATCTACTTCGCGATCATAACGCCAAATCCGGTCATACACATCATCTTTGTACCTAACAATTTTTTCACAAACAACATAGTTATCATCAGAACTTCAAGCTCGTCAAATTACAGGTTCATGTGCAGTCAATTTCATATGAAGTTGATGAATAAGAGCCGTTAGATGAAAATTTAGTCAAATTAGTCAAATCATCTAACCGCTTTCCGCTATCAACTTCACGTAAAGTCGACTGTACCTGAGTTTTCATCATTTTTTAAATAGTAATAACAAAAAAAACATGCAGCATTGATTACCTGACATACTCAGGTGCGTCAAGGGAGGCGATGTCAGTCCGTAAATACAACAGTAGCCGTGAATTGGTGGTCGAGTTGAGATCATAAACAGAGCTACTCAAAGGGCGTAGTTCCAAAGAAGAAATGCAAGGAGTGGATTGGCCAGTTTTTACAAGACAAATTTGTATGGAATCACTGGTGTGAGTGTATATAATCTCAGTGAAAGACCAATAATAATTGGAATCAAGACTCACTGTGTCCCACAGATTCACTCCAAGGTGAATATCAAATGTCATGTTTTGATTTTTGCCATCATAGTTGTTATATATGAATATCGCCCTAATTAGATACCTTTGTTGTTGTGGCACTCTCGTCAGAGTGTAGCAGTTCCTCACTCCTTCCGGAAAGCATCTCGCCGTTCTCGACGCTTTCCCAAAGTATGGATCGTTTAAATTCGAACTCCCTGCTACTTTCCAATTCTCTCCTGTTTCTACAAATTTTGTATCGCTCTCGTACCAAATTCCAGTTCCTTTGTCCAAGTATTCTCTGTTCGATCCACAATCAATCGTGATGAACCCTACCAAATATGAACGATAATGTGTTATGGATATAATTTAGTTGATTTTTTCATAATTAACTAACAAAATGCTATTTAATTATTACGATGATGATCTCAAGCATTATAAAGTATAGAGAGATGGAACTGATGTCTCGAGACCTGGAGCATTAGCAGCAGTACTGGATGACATAGCAGCTACTGCTCCTTTAACGAGTATAAAGGAAGCACATAAGGTTAAAACCAGAATCCAGTGTATTATTGCTCTCTCCATGCTTGACCACAATAATGCGCCAACAAGAACCATAGAATTTGCAGGTCAGGCCGGCCAGAATTTGGTGATCGATTTCAACTAAACTCGACCGCGCGCCATATATATACATAGCCACAAATTTAGAAACAAAAAAGTTATTCGTACATTCAAATCAGTCATTTAATTTATTTTTGTATAATGGTGAAAACTTAGTTGCAGTTGACTTCACGTAAAATTGATAATTGAGTCATCAGATAATGTAACTAATTTAACTAAATTTTCATTTATCAACTTAGTTTCCACCTCCATTAAGAAAATATCTACTCATATAATTAGAGCAAATATTTGTTATCAAGGTTCATTGCCATTTGAATTTGGGAGTGTTGACCATGAAATAGTCCAAGTCGTCTACGAAGAAATTAAGGAAGTGGGTGGCAGTCGTGATCGTCATTAATTAATAGTGATCTACATACTATTAGAGTGTAGATATCTCGATGAAACTAACATACAGATTGCAGATGTAAGTTTCTATCGTTATAAATTTATTTGCCCCTCTATTTCATTCGTGGTCAACCTAACGGTAGACCGTAGACATTAATTTGCGTGTGAAAGACTATTGCTACTCCATCAGAATTAATTTATAGAGCTTCTTTAAAGTTCTATAAATTAAAGTCCTTTTTGAAATGATTACCTGAAATAAAATTCTTTTTCAGGTATTAGCCTTTTTAAACTGGAAAAGTATAGGGTATCAACATATTATCTGCCAACTTCTGCCAACTCTTATTTATATTTGTATTTCTTGAAAGTGTGTTCGTAAATGTGTCTAATAATTAATATATTTTAAATACATATATAAAGAAACACATCCAGAAAATATATCTATAAAGATACTTCTATTAAACACAGTTATAAAAAAGACATTTTTATTAGACATATCGACAAACATACTTTCATGAAATACAATTATAAATAAGAGTTGGCAGAAGTTGATAGATATGCTGTTGGTAACGTAGCAGAACCGTTTTAGATTTATAACAGATTTTAAGAAGCTAAATTAAATTATTATGTTTAAAATTACTAAATTAGTCATTTTAGTATGTTTATTTTACGGTAGCTATGATGGTTGTAGTGTTTTAAAAAATATTGTTAAAATTAAATTAAAGTTTTTTTATTATTTAGCAATATTTTAAAAAGATATTATTAAATATAAAAAAATATGACTTTAATTTTAATAGATAACTACTATAGTTACCATAATCGTAGACATACTAAAATTCATAAGCTAAAATAGTTTAAATGTAATTTTATTATTTTGCCGCAAAACTTATTTAAGCTGTGTTTAATTTGAACATTATTTTATATAATTGTTTATCAATAACAATTCAAATGAAAATAATTAAACTAATCTTCATATAAAGAGTAATTTGTGTTGTACTTTTTTTATCTTTTTACTTTTGATAGTGTCTTATGTTTTTTATGACTTATGTTAATATTGAATTTAAGTCTTTTCTATGTATATTTGGATTTTTCTCAGGGTTTGAATTACTAAAAAAGAATCAAAATTTATGAAAATCAAAATCACTTGTACACATAAATATCCAAATAAATAGAATGAATTAGTTGTTTAAAAATTGTGGTTAGAGATATAATCATTTATATTTATATTATTTTTTTTGTTAGTTTAAATTTTTAGAATGAATAGTATTATAACATAGTTGTTAGCTATTACATGGTAGCTATCTACCGGAGATGAGAGAACACTCAGTTTCAATGTGTACGGACACCTCAGGCGCACCAAAAGATAAGCATTCCTTCAGCTCTACAAGGACTTGATTTATGTCTGGTCTTTCAGCTGCAGTTGGTGAAGCGCAAGACACTGCAATCTGTACAACTTTTCTTGCGGAATCAACATTGAATTCTCCTTGCAACAACCTTGAATCAACAATGTTTTGAATGCCATCATCATCACCTCTTTCAAATATGGGCCTAACCCATTCAAGTATGTGAATGGCTTCTCCTTTGCCTTCTCTTGATATTGCAGGTCTCCCGCTTATCAACTCAAGCAGAATGATGCCAGTGCTGTAAATATCGCTTTTCTTATTCAAACATCCAACCCTTTGAAACCTATTCATATATAGTAACAAAACAATATATAACTTATTTAGATATAAAAAATATTAAGTGCATATGAAAAACAGTTATCAAATTAATCTTTATGTATCTGGATATATAAATATAAAGGTAATATTCGATTTGATCTTTAATATTTTTAACATTCATCAAGGCAGTTTTTTATTTTCAAAAATAACCAAAAAAGTATCTAAATCTATAAATTGTGAATCTCCTTCCTCTTTAAGTTAACTGTTGTTTACGCAATCAGTTATAGTTTAAATGGCATAGTTTTTCCATATTCATTTAAGAGGTTGTGGGTTTGAGTCTCTCTATCTTTATTAAAAAAAGTTAACTATTACTATTTATATTTTTAGGATTAATTTGATTTTTTTCTGAAAATCAAGACTATTTTGATAAGCATTAGAAATTTCAAAAGATCAAACTAGACATTATTTTATAAATATGTGTGTTATTTTAATGTGTATTTTGTATCTCAGTATATATTTTATATATGTGATTTAATTGCTTAATTATTATATTCATGTAGCAATAATTATATTCTAACAAGATAAAAGTATAGAAAATTTTTCAAATATATTGAAAACACCGTCTTTCAGTTGTTTTAACCGTTGATTTTAATTAATATATATTATATATATTTTTTATAATTTAGATCAACGGTTAAAACCGGTATTTTCGGTATACTTAGAACTCTTCCAAAAGTATAAACATTTTCACACAAACCGCGAATGTTAAACTAATTAAAAGGTATTTGCAAATCTAATTTTAATTTATTTGCTTGTGCTGTTGCTTACTCTGGATCAATATAACCTGGGGTACCAGCAGGACAGGTTGATATGTGAGAATCAATATCATTACGAAATGCTCTACTTAGACCAAAATCAGCTATCTTGGCATGCTTCCACTCATCTAGCAATATATTTGAAGTCTTCAAATCTCTATGTACGATTGATGGATTGCAACCATTATGCAAATAATTTAGTCCTGATACAGAATCCATAACAAAATATGATTTGTTATATATATATAACAATGACAAGAGCAGAAATAAATTGGATCGGGTTGAATACCATTCACTGCATCAATTGCTATGTTCAGTCTCTCATTCCAATTCAACACATATGGGTTTTGCCCTGCACACAATTCAAGAATAACATGCTAATTTTATTTTTGCTAATAACATAAAAAAATACAATAATGTTAAAGAGAAAAAAAAAATCAGAATTTAATACGACAAATTTTGACTAATATTGTTTTGTTACCAAACATTTTCGAAAAAGATATAGGAATGCTAATATTATGTCTTGTGTGTTGCTTTGTGATTTTGTTCCTTATCAGGACAATGCTTTAATACTCCATCCATTCTATAATAAGAGAACATCGTTAGTGCTTGTCATTATTATTATTATTATTATTATTATTATTATTATTAACAATGAAACTGCATATTGTTAAATATTTATTTTAAAATCTTGAATAGTACTATATATTTATACCAACAGTATTTTTCAAGCTTTCTTTTACTAATTTTAAGAATTGAAGAATTTTTAAAAAATAATAATTTGTATCAGGTGGAGATTAGACTCACAGACTCACATACATGGAGTTTTTTTTTAAATTAATAATTAAGAATTATTAAATAATAATTTGATATATTTAATTAAGTTGTTATCTTACAATTTATAATTATCAATTTTAGGCACAAACAATCACATAAAAAATAAATGGATGAAAATAATCTGACTAGAGTTTCTAGATAGGTAAATTGGAATCAAATCTAGCATATATGCTTATTACGATAAAGGACAAAAGATAGATTATACTTGACAAATGTTGCCGGAGATTTCCATTGGACATATATTCATAAATCAATGCTTTATTCTCTCCTTCATCACAATACCCAACGAGAGAGACTAAGTTCCTATGACGAATAAGGCTATGAAGATGTACCTGCATTTGAAATTTAGCCCCTAAAAAACTTGATGAGAGAATGCATTGGGAGATCAGATTAATTATTCATGCATGCCAATCGCTGTAAGAAACAGTATAATTATCGATATAAAAAATGTACAGTCAGTCAAGTTTACTAAAAATATTAAAATCGATGATCAAGTCGTCTATTATTTTAAGATCTTAATATTATCATTGTATTATCAACAATAACATGGAAAGATTTTTTTTTCAATCAAAAAATATCTCGTTTATTTTAATATTTATAATATCGCCAGTTTTTGACTTCGATAAATTTAGATAATAATTTTTTAAAAAAATTAAATAAATGGTATTAGATTTATTATATAAAATATACCGCTAATGTGTTAATTTATTTTTTAACTAAAATCGACAAATTTGTGATCGATCTAACCTCTGATTGAAACTCCGTATAACCTTGCCGTGATGATGGAGAAAGCAACTTGATAGCAACTTGAGTGTGATCCGGTAAAATGCCAAAATAAACTTTTCCAAATCCTCCTTCTCCAATCATTGTTTTGAAGTTATCAGTGATAGAGAGAATCTCATTGTAAGTGAATGCTGCTTGTTTTAATTTCAACGATGCTCCCTCTTTAATAGTATGTGCTTCTATTGTTATAAAGAAAATTAGAATCAAAATTAAGCATGCATGGAAATATATATGTAAAAATCTTCAACAAAAAACTCATTTCGATTTGGTGAAAACTCAGGTGCAGTCGACTTCACGTGAAGTTGATAAATGAGAGCCGTTAGATAAAAATTTAGTTAAATCAGTCAAATCATCTAATAGCTTCCAACTATCCACTTCACGTGAAGTTGACTGCACCTAAATTTTCACTTTTCAACTTATTATTTATTTATAACCATGTTAAGTGTACTAAAATCAATTATTAATATGAAATATATATTAAATATTAGTTAAATTATATATATATATATATATATATATATATATATATATATATAATGGTTGATTTTAATGTACAAATAATATTCTTAACTTATTTATTAACCAAAATATTATATATACTAAAATCAGTCACTATATATTTATATATAAATATATGTATTATCTAATTAATTTTTAATATATATTTTATATGAATAATTAATTAATATTTTTAATAACTGATTTTAATATATATTTAAAATAATTGATTTGTTAAATACTTTAGTTTCTCTGTACTTTTTTTTGTCATTGTATGCTGATGGTTCTAGTTGAACTTGAGAAGGGGGGGTTGAATCAAGTTGGTTAAAAACTCTAAGATTTTAAGTTCTGTTTTTGCTGTTGCTTGAGTTGCAGGAGATTATTTGAAATAGTCTCATATGCAGAACATTAAAAGAAGAGAGAAGAAGAGAAAGGGGCCAGCATGTATCCTGGTTCGGATTTCTAGTGCCATGAATCCTACATCCAGTCTCCACCACAAACCATGGTGGAATTTCACTATAATTCTCAGATTACATTCACCAATACTATTGAATTAATTCCTAATCCAACTAGTATCTACCCCTAAGCTTCATATACCAAAGCTTAGCAACCCCAAAGTGCTATCCCAACTTGGAAGGGGAATCTACACAGATTCAATACTCACCAAGTGCTAACCCAACTTGGCAAGGGGAACTAATCCTAGTTCATTCACCCAAATTACATCAGAAAAACAGTGGCTATTTTGCATCACTCTTGCCTTTTCTCTCTTGGCTTTTGATCCTCACATATTTGCCTTTTCTCAAAACAGAAAACAACGCAAGACAGCCATAACAAAAAATCAGACTTAAGCTTGAGTAGAAGAAAGAGATTTCAGCTCTATATTAGAGATGGTGCTCTGAATGTGTGTCTCTCTTCCTTATCTTCAGAAGATGAAATGAAGCTTCTTTTATATCTTCAGCTAGGCTTCATTGTAGCTTCTTCCTTTTGCTTGTCCTTGCTGCCCGTTGGAGTGGTCCTTGATGGCATGCAGTCCTTTCTTCATCCTGCTCCACTTCCCCTGCTGTCCGAAGAGCTACACCACTACCTCTGCTGTCCTTGGTGTTTCTTTCTTCCTTGGCATGTTCCTCTTTTTCCATTCTGCTCCATGATCTCTGCCATACGAGGAGCTGCTCCTTGCTTCTGCATATTTGTGTTTTGCTCAACCACCAACAAAATGTTGCTCTGCTATTGTCCTTGGGTTAGTGGGGTGTGCCTTGTGTCTTGTTGCTTTGCTATAGCCCCAGCTGTCCTTGATGTTGACAGATGTCCTTTTCTTTCTTTTCTTCTTTTGCCAACACATAGCCATTTGATTTCTGAATGGTGCCATGAGGAGTGTTAGTTCTTTTCATGGCTGAAGCTTTGCTGGTCTTGGGCTGAGGTAACATAAGCTTGGGCATTTGGGCCTGTTACACTAAAATCCACATTAAACCATATTGGGCTTTTCAACCCATTTAAATGTTTGTCATCATTATTCAACCCAAAATCAAACTAGGCTCAACAATCTCCCCCTTGATGACAAACATGAAAAAATAGGGAAATTAAAGACTTGATTTTGAAAGAGTTAAGAACACTTCCCTTTGATGGCATTCGGATTGTGAGTGGCTCCCCCTCAATACCAGTATTACTCCCCCTTGATCATGGCTTTTATCTTTACCTGAATAAATCTTAACAAACAGCCAGGACCAAAATTTCCATGCAGTATATCACAGTAATAATAACACAGAGCAATTAACACTAGGCATGATACACAGGAATTAACAAGTTACTTAGCAGCATAAAGCAACATTGTTCTTAACTATCACTATTAATCCCCTAAGCCAAACTAACATTCCCTTTCTTTTCTCCCCCTTTTGTCATCAAGGGAGGAAAGGAAAAACCTGCACAAAATTTGTTAGTGGCTGGTTCATAGAGTTCAAGTAGCAGAGTAGTTTCAGTCTGTTACAGTCATCCAAAAAGGAAAAAGAAACAAGTTCAAAACGAAACAAGTCATAGTCGCAGATGAGATAACAAGTAGCTAGGCATCAGAGTTGGATTCATCAGAAGTTCCATCGTGTGTGTGTGATCAGAACGGTGGGTGCCACTGTGGGAGCCTCTGCGAGCAACTCTTTTCTTTCGAGCCATATATATAGAATCACTGGTTTGGAGAAGATGAAAGAGTGGAGAGTGAAGAGTGTGGTGTGAATGGATGCATGCAGTGGGAAGTTAATATAGGCTTGAGAAGTGTAAAGGTTGCACCTTGAAAAGATAAAAACCCAATCTTGGAAAACGCTTTGAAAGTTACAGCTGTACCTTCGTACGCTTGAAAAAGCAAACAAAAGATGGAATTTAATAAAGGATGCAACTTTAAAAAAAATGAAGCCCTAATGCATGAAATGCAAAAATATTTAGACCAAAAAAATTGAAGTAGGTTCAGAGGTCCAAAAAAACTGAAGTTGAAGTAAAGCCCAAACATTTCGAAAGCCCACTTTTCATAAAAGCTTAAACAAAATTTGTTTCAAAAAATTGAAGGAACCCCACATTTTTTTAATAAAGAAAAAGCCCATAGTTCTGAAGACTGTTTCAGCACATGGTGTCCTTCTTTCATCATGGTCAGATTAGAATCCATTAGCACCATAATGACTTAGTGAAGTTTACTCATCATCTGCCAAAAAAATCTCACCGCGATTTATGAGACAAAACACAAAAGATCTCAATATCAGAAAGAATTAAGAAAACAGAGATGAAGCAAGAATGCCCAATTCAGTTCGCAGCTTACAGAACCTCTCTTCAATCAAAGGTTTGGTGAAAATATCTGCTAGCTGACTTTCAGAATTAACAAACTGAATATCCAAATTTCCATTTTGCACATGTTCTCTAATAGAGTGAAAACGAACTTCAATGTGCTTTGTTCTTGAGTGCAAGACAGGATTTTTGGAAATGTTAATAGCACTCATGTTGTCACAAAATAATGGAATATTAGAGACATTCAGTTTATAATCAGCTAGTTGAGTTTTCAGCCATAATAATTGAGAGCAACAAGAAGAGGCTGCAATATACTCAGCTTCGGCTGTTGAAAGTGCCACAGTAGCTTGTTTCTTGCTAGACCAAACAATGAGGGATTTCCCAAGAAAGCAGCACATGCCACTAGTGCTTCTTCTATCAATCCTATCCCCAGCAAAATCTGCATCACAGAAACCTACTAATTGAAAAGAATCAGTCTTAGGAAACCATAACCCGTAGTTAGTGGTACCAAGAACATATCGGATGATCCTCTTGACAGCAGAGAGATGTGACTCCTTAGGCTTTGATTGAAACCTTGAACAAACTCCAACACTTTGGATGATATCAGGCCTTGAGGAGGTAAGGTACATTAGGGATCCAATCATCCCTCTGTAACGTGTCTCATCAACATCTCTACCATGTTCATCCTTATCAAGCTTGATGTTAGGATGCATGGGGGTTCCCATAGGCTTAGCACAGTCCAGCCCAAACTTCTTGACAAGTTCCTTTGCATATTTTTCTTGATGGATGAATATGCCTTCTGCTGTTTGCTTGATTTGCAAGCCTAGGAAGAAATTGAGTTCTCCCATCATGCTCATATCAAATTCATTGGTCATAAGCTTAGCAAAATCTGCACACATATCCTCATTAGCAGAACCAAATATAATATCATCAACATAAACTTGCACAAGAATGAAATGATCATGATAATTTCTAATAAATAAAGTGGTGTCGGTGGCTCCTCTTTGAAAGTTATTTTTCAATAAAAATGAGCTAAGCCTCTCATACCAAGCTCTAGGAGCTTGTCTTAAACCATATAAGGCTTTAGCTAGTTTGAAAACATGATTAGGAAAAGTTTTGTTTTCAAACCCAGGTGGTTGAGCCACATAAACCTCTCTATCTATTATGCCATTGAGGAAAGCACACTTTACGTCCATTTGAAACAACTTGAAGCCACAATGAGCAGCATATGCAAGGAGCAATCTGATGGCTTCCATTCGAGCTACAGGTGCAAAGGATTCATCGAAATCAATCCCTTCCTCTTGATCATATCCTTGAGCGACCAATCTTGCTTTGTTTCGGACTATGGATCCATCTTCACCCAGCTTGTTTCTGAAAATCCATTTAGTGCCGGTGACTTTCTTTCCATGTGGACAAGGCACCAATGACCAGACCTGATTTTTCTCAAATTGCAACAATTCCTCCTTCATGGCTAACACCCAAGATGGATCAGCAAGAGCTTCTTGGATGTTTTGAGGTTCAATCTTTGATAAAAGAGCAATGTTGTTGGATTCGGCTCTTTTCAAAGATGACCTTGTTGAAATACTTTTGGAGGGATCACCAATTATGAATTTCTCAGGATAATTTTTCAGAAACCTCCATTCTCTTGGTTTTCTTGAATGGTTTGAGGATTCAGGTTCCTCTTGATCAACAATGACCTCTGCATCAGCATTTTCTGCAGTAACAGGAGATAATTCCAAATTGTCTCCTGCAGAATCAGAATTCTCGTTGCTGGCAGGTGCAACTTCATGAGAATCAGAATCATTTTGAGCTGGCTCATCATTCTTGGGGAATTCACCTTCAAAACCTGGACTATCATCTATGCAAATACTAGGAACAATGTTAGACTCACAAAATGTGACATGCATGGTTTCCTCAACAGTTTTGGAGTTCTTGTTGTAAACTCTATAGGCCTTGCTATTTGTGGAATAACCAAGAAAAATTCCTTCATGTGTTTTAGGATCAAATTTTCCTAAATTTTCTTTGATATTCAGAATGAAACATTTGCAGCCAAACACATGAAAATAACTAAGATTAGGAGGATGCCCTTTCCAAAGTTCATATGGGGTTTTCTTTAAAAACTTCCTAATGATGGTTCTATTTAAAACATAGCAGGCTGTGTTTACTGCCTCAGCCCATAAGAACTTGGGGATTTCATATTCACATAACATAGCTCTAGCCATTTCTTGTAAACTTCTATTTCTTCTTTCCACAACACCATTTTGTTGAGGTGTTCTTGGACAAGAGAAGTTATGTGATATGCCTTGTTCATCACAAAAAGATTCAAAAAATTGATTTTCAAATTCTTTACCATGATCACTTCTAATTGAAACAATTTTTAAACCCTTTTCATTTTGAACCTTTTTGCTGAATTTCTCAAAAACTGAAAAAGCTTCATGTTTGTGAGCAAGAAAGAATACCCATCCGAATCTAGTATAGTCATCCACAATAACCATGCCATAACTCTTTCCTCCAAGACTTTGAGTCCTAGTTGGTCCAAACAGATCAAGATGTAACAGCTCCAATGGTTTCTTAGTAGAGACATCTTCCTTAGGTTTGAAAGAGGTTTTAATTTGCTTACCCATTTGACAAGCATCACAAGTGATATCTTTATCAAATTTTATATTAGGAAGACCTCTAACTAAGTTTTTCTTTACAAGCTTAGAGATTTGGAACATGCTAGCATGTCCTAACCTCTTATGCCAAATCCATTTTTCAGATTCCATTGAAGAGAAACAAGTTACATTTTGAACTTTTAGATCATCTAGAGTGATACCATAAACATTGTCACTTCTTTTGGCAACAAATAGAACAGCCCCTGTTTTCTCATTTATGACTCTACAATCAGATTTCCTAAAGGTTACAGCATACCCTAGGTCACACAACTGACTTATGCTCAATAGATTATGCTTTAACCCATCAACTAAGAAGACACTATCAATGCAAGTTGAAAAATCTTTGCCAACCTTACCAATGGCAATTATTTTACCTTTACCATTATCTCCAAAAGTGACAAATCCTCCATTGTATTTGTTGAGTTTAATGAAGAAAGTGTCCCTTCCGGTCATATGCCTTGAACATCCACTATCAAGATACCACATTTCCGTTTTCTTCTTGGATGCAAGGCAAACCTGCATTTTCTTTAGCTAACCTTAGGTATCCAAATCCATTTGGATCCTTTGATGTGAAATCTTCTTGGTTGCCCAAGAGCATTAAAATCATGAACAACTTTATATAACTTTCTATCATTACCAAAAGACCTAAGAAAGATAAAGCATTGAGGAGGATCATGACCATTTCTATTGCACTTGTAGCACTGAGTTTTGCCCACTGATTTTAGAGGTTTGCTGAATCCTCTTGGTTTGACAAACTTGGCAGAGGGGGATTCAGATTTTTGAAAGTTTGGTTTGAAAACTGATTTATTTCCTTCTGAAAAACCAAGTCCAGATTTTTCAGACCCAAACCTTTGACAAGCAAGCAGTTTGTTCAGATTTTGAGAACCTTGAACAAACTTTGCTAGGTCATTGCTCAAACCTTTTATTTGTTCATTCAGCTTTTTGTTTTCAGAAATCAAATCAGTTGAGGCATTCACTTCATGCTTGAGTTTGAATTTTTCTAGTTCAGTTCGCAAGGCAATGTTTTCTTCTTTTAAAAACTTTTCATTATTAGTTTCATTTTCTTTAACCTTTTTCAAAAGAAGATCATTTTCTTTCCTCAAAGCCTCATTTTCTTTCTTACATTTTGCATACTTATCCAAGAGTTTCTTGGAATTCACAGAAATGTCTTTGATAATGTAGTGCAGTTCATCAATAGATAAGTCAGAAAGATCTACCTCATCTTCGTCATTATGATCTGCCATCAGACACAGTTGAGCTTCTTGATCTGAGCTTTCTGAGCTGGTGTCATTCTCCAGGTCTTCCCATGTTGCCATCATCACCTTCTTCTTGTCTTTCTTGAATTTTTCGCCTTTCTTAAGTTGAGGGCAATCTGACTTGAAGTGACCAGGCTCCTTGCAGTGATGGCATGTGAACTTGACTTGATCTTTCTTGACATCTTTGGATGAAGAGCTTCCTTTGCCTTTATTTTTGTATCTTAGTAGTCTTCTCATTTTTCTAGCAAAGAGCACCATTTCTTCATCTGAGAAACTGTCATCAGATTCTTCTCCTTGGGCTGTCATTCTTGATTTTAGTGCTATACTTTTCTTTTTGTCATCTTTGTCTTGAGACATGTGAGTGGTTTCATAAGCCAGCAGCTTGCCTCTCAGCTCATCATAGGTGATTTTGATCAAATCATTCCTTTCAGAGATGGCTGTGCTTTTCACTTCCCATTTCTTAGTAAGACTCCTCAGAATCTTTCTTACCAAGGTTTCTTCAGAGTAGCTTCTTCCCATGGCGTCCAGATTGTTGATGATTATCGAGAACCTTTCAAACATTTGATCGATGCTCTCATCTTCCTTCATACTGAACATTTCATACTCCTTCATCAGCATGTCAATTCTGGTCTCTCTTACTTGCTTAGTGCCTTCATGAGTGAGTCTGAGCTTATCCCAGATTTCTTTCGCTGTTTTACACCTTGACACTTTTCTGAATTCTTCAAAACTGATTGCACAGTGCATCAGGTTGATTGCCTTGGCATTGAGTTCAACCTTCTTCTTTTCTTCATCGGTCCATTCATTGTCCTCCTTTGCCACAACTTCTCCATCTGCATTTTGTTTGGTAGGAACGTCTGAACCATTGAGGATGATCTTCCAGATGTTGTAGTCGATTGATTGCACGAAGATTCTCATTCTCTCTTTCCAGTAAGAGTAGTTGCTGCCATTGAAGTAGGGCGGTCTATTGTTGGACTGCCCTTCAGTGAGAGTGAAAGCCACGATGTTGGGATTCATGTTGTTGGCCATGGATCTTTACTCCAAGCTGTGAAGCTTGCCTTCTTGAGACCAAGCTCTGGATACCAATTGATGGTTCTAGTTGAACTTGAGAAGGGGGGGTTGAATCAAGTTGGTTAAAAACTCTAAGATTTTAAGTTCTGTTTTTGCTGTTGCTTGAGTTGCAGGAGATTATTTGAAATAGTCTCATATGCAGAACATTAAAAGAAGAGAGAAGAAGAGAAAGGGGCCAGCATGTATCCTGGTTCGGATTCCTAGTGCCATGAATCCTACATCCAGTCTCCACCACAAACCATGGTGGAATTTCACTATAATTCTCAGATTACATTCACCAATACTATTGAATTAATTCCTAATCCAACTAGTATCTACCCCTAAGCTTCATATACCAAAGCTTAGCAACCCCAAAGTGCTATCCCAACTTGGAAGGGGAATCTACACAGATTCAATACTCACCAAGTGCTAACCCAACTTGGCAAGGGGAACTAATCCTAGTTCATTCACCCAAATTACATCAGAAAAACAGTGGCTATTTTGCATCACTCTTGCCTTTTCTCTCTTGGCTTTTGATCCTCACATATTTGCCTTTTCTCAAAACAGAAAACAACGCAAGACAGCCATAACAAAAATCAGACTTAAGCTTGAGTAGAAGAAAGAGATTTCAGCTCTATATTAGAGATGGTGCTCTGAATGTGTGTCTCTCTTCCTTATCTTCAGAAGATGAAATGAAGCTTCTTTTATATCTTCAGCTAGGCTTCATTGTAGCTTCTTCCTTTTGCTTGTCCTTGCTGCCCGTTGGAGTGGTCCTTGATGGCATGCAGTCCTTTCTTCATCCTGCTCCACTTCCCCTGCTGTCCGAGGAGCTACACCACTACCTCTGCTGTCCTTGGTGTTTCTTTCTTCCTTGGCATGTTCCTCTTTTTCCATTCTGCTCCATGATCTCTGCCATACGAGGAGCTGCTCCTTGCTTCTGCATATTTGTGTTTTGCTCAACCACCAACAAAATGTTGCTCTGCTATTGTCCTTGGGTTAGTGGGGTGTGCCTTGTGTCTTGTTGCTTTGCTATAGCCCCAGCTGTCCTTGATGTTGACAGATGTCCTTTTCTTTCTTTTCTTCTTTTGCCAACACATAGCCATTTGATTTCTGAATGGTGCCATGAGGAGTGTTAGTTCTTTTCATGGCTGAAGCTTTGCTGGTCTTGGGCTGAGGTAACATAAGCTTGGGCATTTGGGCCTGTTACACTAAAATCCACATTAAACCATATTGGGCTTTTCAACCCATTTAAATGTTTGTCATCATTATTCAACCCAAAATCAAACTAGGCTCAACATATGCATATTATTATTAAATTTTTAATAATTTTAGTATGTGTGTGTGAGATTGTAGTTAATTGATGATTATAGTTTTGTTCAAAGAGCAATCATCCTTTACCTTATATTAGAATGGAAATTAAAGAGGATATGTACAATGGAGTACCTTTTTCTTTCCGTCTTCTTTGAAGTATCCAAAATCCAGGGATCAAAAGGATTAAAATTAAAGCTGCTGCAAGAGATGCCATGAGTGGTGTAACAAACTTCTTATTGTTGCATGAATCCTTTACGCAGAGATTAGGATTACCACCAACACTGATGTTAAGGTAAAGAGTAGGGTCATGAAACTCATGATAACATTTATGTTAAAGATATAATTATTTTGTGGAAACTCAGGTGTAGTCAACTTCACATGAAAATGATAGTTGGGAGCTGTTAGATGATTTGACTGATTTGACTAAATTTTTATCTAATAGTTTTCAGCTATCAACTTCACGTAAAATTGACTGCACCTGAGTTTTCACCTAATTATTTATGTTATCTCTTTTTGTTAACTTAAATTTTTTGGATGAATGATTTTATGATATGAAATTTATATTCGAAAAATCTAGAGTTTGATACTGAGTGAATTCCAAAAATAAAAAAATTATAGAATAAATTTTTAACTTAAAAAATTTAAACTCAATTTTTGCATAATTTATTTATTTTTTATATATCTTACTATTTTTTCTTCTTTTAAAAATAACAATAGAATTTTAAATTTTTATGTTATACAAATTTTAATATCATAGCATAAAATTATTTTTTTTAATTTTAATATAATAAAAAGAGATATATGAATAGTTATATCTCAAATAATATAATTATATGTCACGTGACAAATTAATATATTTGTTTATATTGTTGATATTTACATGCATGTATAGTTCATCGCCATGTATAGCAGCATTGGGAAAATGTTGAACCAGAGATTCAGAAAATATGAAAACGAACCTTAATTGCAAACTTGCATCTGCAACCTTCTTTCGAAGAGCCTTAGGAATTAAACCCGAAAGGTTGTTTCCTGTCAAATTACTGCACAGATAATGAAATATTATATGTAATTTTAAAAGCCAGCAAATTAAATCGATCTGAAATATTAAATTTATATTTATTTTTTTATATAAGAACCTACTCCTCAGTTCCAAAGACACAAGTTAGAAGATGACTATGTGTGATGGTAGCTATTGCCAATAATCAAATTGCTACGAAACGAAGATATGAAATTTATTTTTCATTTTTAGTGTTTTTTTAGTATCAATTTTCTTTATCATAAAAATGAATTATCTCAACAAGTTATGCTGTTAGGTACAATAATTTATATCTAACGCATTTTCTCATATAAGATTCTTATAAATTTGAAGCACATGAATGCTTACAGATACAGGCAATTTCTCTTTGATTTTGATTATTTTGTGTTGATTTTTTTTAATTATGTTTTGATATCTAAAATTGA
The DNA here is from genome assembly GCF_014773155.1 of Arachis stenosperma. NCBI lineage: Eukaryota > Viridiplantae > Streptophyta > Magnoliopsida > Fabales > Fabaceae > Arachis > Arachis stenosperma. The sequence continues at coordinate 4,563,969 of NC_080385.1, forward strand.
ACTGTAGATTTTTTTTGGCATAAAAACTCTCTGCTACTATATTATAAATTATTTATTTTAAAAACTTAAACTATTTATATTTGATAAAAATATATAAATAATTATATCTTACTTTTTTTTTTTTTACTTTTCTAATAATATGTAAAATTTATGCATTTCAAAATCATGATTATTATTATTATCTTGATTATCCGCTAAAATTGTCACAACTCGTCATCAAAATACTTGATATCATCATGTGTTGAATATTTTTTCTCTCTTTTATGAGGTTTAAATCTAATTTTTGGGTGTCTCTCTACACTTATTGTACCACAATCCTAATCAAATTTTTAGGGTTATTGAGAAGTAGAGAGTATAGCCACCAAAGTGAGAGAGAAGAGGAAAAATAAAATTCTCATTTTTATGCAACAGCAGTAAATTTTAAATAGTAGTTTCTCATTTTGTTACCATTGAATCGACTTAAAATTTAAACTGCGTCTTCCTCTTATCTTATTCTTTATTTTGGATGGTGGAGATGTTGATTGGAAGTCTGCAGTGAGAGAAATTGGCTTCGAACAGCAGCTCTGTTTTTTGAGTATTTTTCATCTTCTTAGCTTGCTTCTCATTTGTAAGTTTTGGTGCTTTAGTGCTTTGGCTGGTTATATACATTATTTATGCTTTGTTTCAGATTCTCTTGTACTTCATTTGATTATAGTAGAACTATTTTATTAGTTTTGACGACTCATGATTTTTACCTCTCACATTGAGAGAATTTTTCACGTTAAAATCTCAATGTTCTTGTTATTACTTTACTTATTATATTTGCTTATTGATAATTGCTACCATATTATATTAGGAGTGTTTTTATATTATTCTTATATTAAATATTTGTATTATTTTCGCCATTAAACTCTTTTATCATGGTCATCGGTTTTAATTTAAATGAGTATTATTAAAGCATAGTCACCATAAAACTAGCAAAGTTAAATAAAAAACTAACATTTTAGTTGAACTTACAGAACTTTTAACTTTGACAAGTCTGCCAAAAATTCAGGCAAAGGTCCTTCTAATTCGTTAGTAGATAAATCCCTGAAACATGAACACATAAATTTATTGATAAAAATGGCACACTTCAACTTATTAACACATAACATTAATCAGCCACTACTAGAAATAGGATTTTTTCGGACGAAAATTTCAAACGAAATTTATTCCGTCTGAATAACATTTTTTTTCGGACAAATTTGAGACAAATGTTGAACAATCTTTAGTGGAGACATTGGAATAATATATTCTGTCCTAAATTTGTCTAAATTTTGTCTCAAATTTTGGCGCCAAAATTTTTTTGGATGGCGCCAAAATTTTCATACAGATTAACAACACATTTTGGATAAAAACTATAATTCGTCCGTATTCCATCTGAATATGCGCAATAACTTCAGACAGATTTGGGACGCATTTTGAAAAATATTAATTCTATCCCAAATTTGTCTATAATTAGTCTTAAATGCTTTTACTAAAACTAACCCTTCGAAATAGCTAAAATATTTTCCCACAAATTTGGAACAAAAATAACATCATTTATAAATTCTGTTTGAAAATGCATCAGTTTATATAATAATTGATTTTAATTGCATAATTAATTATATGTTTTTGTTCAATTAAAAAATATTATCTACATTACATAAAAATGATCAATAATTTAATGTGTTGGCCTATTATTTTATAAAGTTTCAATTATCATAATCTAATTAATTCATCGGCATAAAAATTTTGTCTAGACAAAGATTTGTATTTCACAATAATTTAATAGAAAATATTAGAAAATTAAAATTTTTATTTAATATAAAAAATACGAAAATTAGACCGTAAATAATATTAGTTTATATACAAAATTAAAACTATAAAAAAATGTTGACCACTTAGAAGTTTTTTTAAATTTTTTATTAAAAATTAAAAAGTATTTCATTAAAAAATATAAAAAATAAGTATTTTTTTCAAAAGATAATTTAAATCTTTTTTTCATAAAGAGGCACAAATAACCATAATTATTAAAATCAAACCAGACCGATTCGATATTTAGACCGTACAAAAAATAAAATTGATTGAAATCTAAAATTTCAAAAAATGCATGACATGGGGATCGAATCCCCTGTATTTAGGAAAAAAAAGGTCCTTTCATACCACTGAGCTACTATAATTTTTAATATTATTTATGCAAATTATAATATATATATAAATATCTTTTATCAAATAGTTCACTTCTATTTAATTTATTTTAATTTTAGTTATAAACTCACTCATTCTTAATTTAATTATATTTTTATTTAACAATAAGAATAAACTCACTTATTTTTGTTCATAATTATATAATATCTATTAATATTTTTTAATAAATATTTATAGTATATAGAGTATAATAGATATAAACTAATTAATAAATTATTAAAATGTGAAAATAATAGTTATTTTAATATAAAATAAAATACAAATATTTATGATAGAGTAAAATTAATAAAATACTTATTGTTCACGTTCCAGATATTTTAAAATAGCTAGATATTCTTAAAATATTAGTGAAAATATGTATTTTAAATTTTAATTTTAAATTTTTTTACTATTTTTTATTTTATATTTATATAGGACCGAGTCAATCGGTTCAACCAGTGATCCATCAGTTGAACTAATGACCCAGTGATCCAATAATCTGACCGATTCGATTATCGGTTCGGTTCTAACAACTAAATAAGATAAATTAAATAAAGAACTAACCTTAAAATAATATTAAAATTTTTAATAATGAAAATTATAGTAATGAACATTAAACTACATAATGATAGTTATTAAAAAAAGAATTTACCTATGAAGAATTTTTTTTCAATTGACTCTTTTAGCACACTATATATAGATACAGTAGCTCAAAAAAATTTACTTATCTAGAAGTCTCTATTCTAAACCTTATGAGATGGATTGGAGACTTGTGAGTCGAAACAGTTGTTCGATTGTTTGACTGGAGTGATAGGGTCGGTACTTAGCAAGAACACTCCGACGCTCAAGTTAGAATAGATTTATGAAGATATGTGTGGAATGAGAAATGTAACTGAGGGGCCTCTGACTCCCCTTTATATAATTCGATGCAGTTATCTTATCTTATCCATCTTATCTATTAATATAAAAGGAATTTTTAATTTCAAATATTAATTTTACTAAATATTTATCTTTTAAGATTATTATATAACAAAGATTTAAGAACATAATTTAATTTAAAAATTTTAAAATTAATATTAGATATAATTTTTTTAAATATCTATCATTTAAATATTAATATTCCATAACTTATTAAATATATTTTCGTTACAATTTTATCTTTTTTTTTATTTATTAGTAAAAATTAAATACAATTTCAATTCTAAAATTTGTTATATGTAGTTGTTTTAAAGCCACTAATTTACTTTGCGCCAAAAATCAAAATTTTATTCAAAACCGCCTTTTATTTCGAGATATTTCAGTTTCTGAGTACCCTCTCCCTCGTATGTATCACAGCTAGCTAGGTTTTCAGCATTCCCTACCTTGCCAAAACCCAACCTTTTTACAGCATTCCCTTTTGGTTTCAGCGTCAATTTTGGATCTCCTTCTCCCTCTTTCTGCGTGCTCTGCCTCCTATCTGTGGTCGCCGCTCGTGCTTCGCCTCAACGCTACAAACCTCACTCTCTCAGACCTTCAAACCTCTGTTCTCAGACAACCAACGCTCCAGTCTCCACTCTTGCACCTCAGACCACCTCCACCATCGTGACTCGCACTCCAGGTAACAGCTCTCACTTGCGAACAATCGCTCTGCCTCCTGCATGTGGGCGCCTCCGCCGGTCTCCAAACCCGCACCCCCGCCAGCCTCAAACACCACACCTGAGGCGACCTCCACCCTCTAGCTTTGCTAGATTGCCCTTGCCTCCTCCTTCCCTTTGTGCGTGCTCTGCCAGGTTCTAACTTTTGTGAGTAGTGATTGTTACTCAGCTTTATTCAATGTTAATTTCCTTTCAATAACATAGTACCACTACATTTAAAATAACATGAAAAAGTATCACTGGAATTTGTGTAGCATTACCAGTATGTTTTTAGTTTCATAGAAGAACTACCATTTGGGTCATTGATTCATGTTTGTGACTGCATTAAAAGTGATATTGGTGAAGTGAAATTGATTAAGGCAATAAAAGAGACCTTGGGGACCGTAAAAATTAATTGGATGAGCTTATTTATTGATGTTCTAGTTCATCAACAATTCTAAACTCTATGAACTGACATCTTTATTTTGGTTTTGATAGATTTTTAACTAGGAACCTTCTAACTGGACCACTGCCCGATTAGATACCAGATTTTGTGTAAGTTGTCTTCCAAATGCTAGTACACTATTCCTTGAATTAAATTTTATCATTTTTATCTTTGTCTTGTTAAATATACACTAGTTATTGTTCGTTTTCTCCTTTGAGTGAATATGAAACTTTTATTTTACATATTTGGGAACTTTTAGTTGATATGATTGTGCTTCCTCAAGATTTCAACTCAACTCTATTTATTGGACAAAGACACCACTTTGGCATTTATCAAATTTCAAAATACATAAATTTTGAGAGTATCTCCAGAAGCTTGAACCATTTATTGCACTTCCATATATGTTCGGTTTATTTTCCTTCCCCCTCTCTGTTTAGTATAAAGTATAAAGCATGTTTTTTGGAATATTAAGAACAGGAAACGTTTTGGTAACATGCCATACTATGCTTTTGGTTCATCATAATATGGTCTAGGATTGTGTTATCAGAGCAATTGAAGCACTTCGGAGAAAATATTTTCAAGATTTTTGGTGCTCCACCTATACAAGTAAAAAAGTAGCTTTATATATTCCCTTCTATTCTATTAATTCTATATTATAAACAATTGGTTGATGAAAGATATACCAATTTGATATCAAACTGGTGACACTTGTAGTAAATAAATGGGGGAAGTAGTGCATAAGTACTATAAATCTTATCACATCTTAAGCATATGTCTTGCTAGTGACATTTTTTTAAAATAAATCACTTAGCCTTAAAAATAGGTTTAAATTTTTATATGACCTTAGGAAAATGCATTAGACAAGAATTGATGCTAGAATGGATGTCTATCAGATATTGTTACGATTTTGTTAAGCAATAAGTGTTCTCTGAAGTCAATAAATATAGTACATAAATATAATGTATTGCTAATTCTTAGATTCTGAACCCATTCCATAAACTTTATTTAGAGATCTCTCGTTTAACAACTTCAGCATAAGAAAGTCAGAGGAGCTAGGTTGTCAACAGGAAAGCACGTAAGAATCTATGCATTTATGCATTTTTAACTTTCTTCTTTTTTCTTTATGTGTGTAAAATTTTAGAAGTATATCTGATCCTAGCCATTAAACATTTTCCACAGGAACTTGTTTGCATCCAAAGACAATCTAAATATTGAGCAAGAACTTCACATGTGGAAAGAAAAGACAAAGGAGCAAAAAATGATCAATGAAGAGTAAAAGGTTAAGTTGAATGATGTTGAGCATAAGTTAAAGGATCAAGGAGTCAACTAAAAGTTCAACAGAAAAGAATTGCTTCTATTGAAAAGACACTTCATGCTTTGTATAAAAAATTGAATCTCCCACTTCCTTCAACCATATCTGTTCTTGCGAATGATGAGCTTGTGACAGGCTCTAGTGATGATGAGGATGATAACATGAGTGATTGATGTCTGTAGTATATGTTTTTTCTGATTTAGATTAAAAAATTTTTAGGTGAATTAGTTAGTACATTTGATTTTATTCATGATATTTGACCTTTTTAAAGGCTCTTTTTTTGTTTTAGTTTAATTTTTTTATTTTAGTTTGATTACATTTATGGACAAGTATTTTAATAATAAATATTTTTTTAATTCTTTTATGGTAATTAGCTTTTCACGACTTTATTATTTGTTTATAATTTCGATGATGTAATATGAAAAAATGATTATGATGGTTTTAATATAGAAAGCAAATCGAATACAATTTATTTTCTAAAATATTATATATTAAATAGTAAATTATTTTGTATGAAAATTATTTGAAATATTATATTAAATTTGTAGAAAATTTGTGCGAAAATAATTTTTTGTTTTGTTTGAAATTTGTTTCGAATACGTAAATTCTTTTAAATTAAATTTGTCTGAAATTTAATTGTTATATTTGACTAAATTTGTTAGAAAAAAAATTGTTATATTTGACTAAATTTGTTAGAAATTTGTCTGAAATAGAGTATATTTTTTATTTGAAATTTGTCTAAAAATCAATATTTTTCTGTTTGAAATTTGTCTGAAATACGCTGTCTTTATGTTGGCTAATCTGTCTGAAATTCGTCTAAAATACATCGTAATAGTTAGAAATCTAGCAGATAAATGTCTATTTGAAATTTGTCACAAAATTGTCTGAAAAAAATTTCGGACGAAATTTCAGACGAAATGTAAATTAGCAACAAGGCTTTTTGGGACAAAAAAAATTTGTCCCAATTTTGTTTAAAAGAAAAATTTCGTCCCTAATTTATTCGAAATTTATTTCAATTTCGTCTCAAAATTCGTCCGAAAAAGCCCCAATTCTAGTAGTGAGCCACGATTATATATTATCACTGCTTACAAGTATTCTAGTTCCGTGAGACATGAGAATGATGAATTTATCTTCCCTCTCAGTTTGCTTGAGCTCAGATTCCTATATTATAATTCATAATATAATTCGGCAACCAACCCATACATTTAAGTTGAAATAAATTGCAAGATAAAAATGAACATGACGATGATGATGATGCATACAATCAAGCAATGGCTTAATTAATTTGACATTAATATTAGCTTATTAGTACTTAATTAGTACTTACAATGACGTGATCCTTGGATTGGTTTGATAGTTGCAAGTGAGACCCTCCCATGCAAATTGATCTGGAAGACATGGATCTCCTTGCCAACTTAACCTAGATATCTCGTACGCACTTTTGATGTCCCTCATACCACCAACTAATAATAAACATAATTCACCATGCTAATTAATTAATAAGTTAAACAATTTCTTAAACCTTCCTTAAAACCCAAGTTATAAATTATTTAGTTTAATTTTACAAAATTGTTATTCGTACACTAAAATCAGCCACTAATATATTTATCTATAAATATATGTGTGGTTTAATTTATTTTCAATGTGTGTATTTATATTCTAATATATATTTTATATTGATAGTTAATTTTAGTAGCTGATTTTGATGTATATATAATATAATTATTAATTTTAATGTATTAATAGTGTAAAATATTTTATAGTCTAACTAGTCATTTAATTATATTCGTTCTTTACTTCTTTTAAATGACCATTTACATAATCAATATATATAATAATTATTTTTAATGATATAACATTATGTAATTGAATATACATAAAAAATTATTTTAATACATTAAAATTAAATTTATATACATAAATTAATGTATTGTTTAACATGCTTATCCAATTATTCATTTATTCTAACCGCAGAAATAGTAAAAGTCACTTAAAATTTTTAAATGAATTGTTAATTAAAATAATTCTACCACATAGTTTATATAGACTTTTATTTATATATGAAAAAATATAATTAACATGAAAGAATTTATACTTTTTGTTCATCAATATGATATACCAAAATTTAACCACTAAAATAACTCACATATTTATCTATAAAAACCTAAAACATTTAATATTAACGTAACAATTATATTATGTATATACTAAAATCAATTACCAATATAAAATAAAGAAAAATATAAGAGGATTATTAAAATTTATTATTTTTTTTTCTATTACTTAGTTATTAATGCAATTTTTTTATTCTAATTTTTTTAATTTAATAATTTAATAACATACTTTATCTCATATTTTTAAACATTGATAATTAATTCATAATCAAAACTAATCAATTCTAATAGCTTTGATATTTTTCTATAAAATATATATTAAAATATAAAATATACATAAATAAATTAAATATATAATGACTAATTTTAATAGTTAATTTTAACATGTAAATATAATTTTTGTTATCACAATAGTTACCAAATAATAAAAGAAAAAAACAACTTATTAAAATAATTACATACATACCATCCCTTGGGTCAGTTGGAGAATCGATTTGCGTGATCAACTTATAGACCTCAAAGGCGTTGAGGATAGGAGGAGCTTCCGATCCTAACGCTGCACTAATACTAAAAGTAGCATTAACTTGTGCTGTGTATGAAGAACCAACAGTAACTGGTTTCAGGTATTCAAGAACCAAGGGTTGTGAGTGTATGCTTTGCGAATTAAGGGCTATGTTAATTAATCTTTTTTTCCCAGCCGTGAGTTTCTGAATTTCCACAAAGTGGAAGTACACATAATACTCTGTAGCGTCATCAAGATCTATTAGCAAAGTGGAGAGACCCAATTCTAAGGGATGCGACATATTCAGTGATTGTGCAGCAGTTTTCATTACTTGGGATGGTAACTTATAAGCATCAATATCAATGGCAGTGGAGTTATCTTCTAATACCAAGCTTGGCCAACTATCTACGTCGCGATCATACCTCCAAATCCGGTCATAAACATCATCTCTGTACCTAATAATAATAACAAGTCCTGTTAGTTTCTATAGTTGTAGGAATTTGTGGTTAAGTTTTTATCATTTAAAGTTTTTTATAGTTCTTTATATTATTTTTAATTTTATAATTTAATTTTTATCGTATTAAAAATATTAAAATTAATAAAAAAATTTCAAATTAAAAGTACCTACGGTACTAAATTCCTAAATCTAAATGTTTTATTTTATTTTATTCGATTAATTCTAATTTTTTGATATAACAGGATCTTAACTACAGAAATTAAAATAATATAAACTCAATTGAAAGTTTTTAAAATATAGAGATTTAATTATAAATTTAATAAAATTATAAAAATCAATCGACTAATTTAACTTAATAATAATAATTTTTTATGCACAATAAATATGAAGTAAATTTATGTGCCTATCTAATTACGTAATTCTATAAAATAAAATAAATATTTTTTGTAATTTTATTAGATAATCAATAAAGTATTAACCAACAAGTATTTTTAAATTATACATCATACTAATTAATTTCATTAATTAGTGATTATCTAAATTTTATTTTTTAAAAAATATAAAATTAATAATTATTAATTACGAGTTAAATTTTAATTTGGCTATTGAAATTTAGTCCAATACTCAAAATAATTTTCATAATTTCGTTGGCCCAATTAAAACCCTCAAATTTGTAATTGTAGCTCCGTCTTGTCCCTGCAATCATCTCTGTCACCAGAATGCTGATCTGACGCAATTGCATGACACGGTGGATACTACTTAAACAACAATGCATTGATTTCGCACACAAACCCTTTGGAAACAACGTCGTTTCAATTTTTTGTGAGTTAAAACTCTCTTTTTTTTCCACTACGACAATCATAAGTTGCAAAATATCAAGAAAATCCTTACACTACGTGGTTTCCAAAGGGTTTGGGCGCGAAACTAATGCGTCGTCATTTAAGTAGTGTCCATCCTGTCATGTAATTGCGCTAAATCAGTATTTTAGTGACAGAGATGATAACAGGGGCAAACTTGAGTCACAATTATAAATTTGAGGGTTTTAATCAAGGTTTTGAAAATCGGACCGGACTGACCGGTTCAACCGTGAACCGACAATGCAAGCGGTTTGGTCCTTCTCCAATAAGAGAGAAAATCGCTGGAAAACTGATGAACCGGCCGGTTCCTCTAAAACGACGCCGTTTTTTAATTGGTTTTTAAAAAAAATGAAACCCAACCCGGACCCACTCATGAACCACCCCCTCCCCTCTTCTCCCATTCATTCATCTCAGTCTCACTCCACTCGTGAACGGTGAACCCTAGCCCTCTGAAGCAAAGGAATAAGTACCCTAGCCCAGTAGCCCTCCATCGTCGCCGCGGTTCTCAGGTCGTCAGCGCCACCGCTGTCGCCAGGTCCTCAGCACCGCCGCTTCTTCCTCTTCCCTGTGTCCGGAACCCAGTCACTCGGCAGATCCTCTTCGTCTTCGCTGGCCTCTCGAACCCAGGTGAGTGACTCCTCGTCTTCATCTTCTCTGAACTTCTTCTTCAATTTTTGTTCCATAATTCTTCAATTCATCTTGGGTCTTGGTTTGAAGTTTGGTTCTCCAGTTCTTCTTCTTCGGTCTTCGGTCTTCGGTCTTCGATCTTCTTTGTTTGTATAGTTTTGATTGCTGTGGAAATTTGTATGTATGAATTGGTTACTAATACAGGAAACTTACTCTGTTATGTCATTTGTATCAACCAAAGTCCAGAACATCTAATACAGTAACTGTTACTCTGTTTTAGTGTTTTGCTGTTTTGTAATTGGCTAATTGCTCGATGCCTCTGATAGTGTTTTACTGGTTTACTAGTTGCTGATGGCTCTTAATTTGTTTATTGTAATAAATGCCGTAGGTTATTTTAATTGTGTTTCATATCTGTTTTTAATTGTGTTGTGGCTCATGCTTTAGGTTAAGAACATGGTTAATCATTGTGTTGTGGCTCTTGTTTTTAATTACTGATGGCTCCTAACTTGTTACTTTTCATTGTGTTGTGGCTGTTTTTAATTTCATATCTGTTTTTAATTGTGTTGTGGCTTCTGCTTTAGGTTAAGAACATGGTTAATCTACATATATATCATTATTATCACAATTCACAACTATGATTATCTCATATACAAACTTGATTTCTTCATCTTCTTCTCAATTGTTTTTATGTGTTGGTTGCATGATGATACAGAATTACATAGGTACGGATTTTGTCCTACAATAGCATTTTCAGATTAAAATAAATGATTAATATTAGATCAAGAATTAATACTATTTTTGAACTTGTGATTCTAATTTACTGATTATTGATTTTGAATATTATGATTATTGATTAGTGATGTGTTGCTGAGTTGTTGTGTAATCTTAATGGAATCTCCTCTTTCTCTTGAATTCTGGAAACAACATCATGGGTTTGCTTAACCTAAGGCTCAATTATAATGCTGCTTATGCTGCTATTCACTCTCTTTTCTCTTTCAACAATCACTCATCTATCACAATTTCTTCTTATCAGTTCAATTGTTTCCTCATTTCATTTCATGTAATCATATATTCATGTTCTTTTTTTCTTCCATAATTAGTTGCTCTTTTTATTCATTGAAAAAATAAATTGTCTATTTAATTTAGTTTCATCTCTGCCTTGCTAATGCTAATGCTTGTTACTGAATGCTCTGTTTTGAACTTTTGATATGTTGTATAATATACTAATTTTGCTATTTTTAGTGTTTAATTTAGTGTCATCACTTCTTTGCTAATGCTAATGCTTGGTTACTGAATGCTCTGTATTAAATTTTTGATATGTTGTATACACTTACGGATCCAGAAAATTTTGGTAGTGGGGCCAAAATTTATATAACATCATAATCATTTTTATAATAAAAATAATATATGTATATAAAAAATTAAATATTAAATTATTTATTAATTATTATATATCTGTGTATAGATATATGTATTGTTTAACTTATTTTTAATGTGTATTTTATATTTTAATATATATTTTATACAAATAATTATTTTTTATGTACATATAACATAATTATTGTTATGATTATATTTTATTATTGTAAAATATGATTAGCCTTCAAAATATCTAATATATAAATTACAATACTAAAATAGTAATTTAAATTTTTATTATTTTAGGTTTTATATTTTAAAAAATTAAATAATTTTTCTGTTAACTACCATCAAAATTTCTCTCTTTTTATATATATTACTAAATAATTATTTAAAAATTCACTTCCTAACACAATTAGAAGTCGAGTCTTATTTATATTTATAGTTAAAAAAATTCTTTCAATTAATACAGTTGCTATGCAAAAATTAAAACTAATTTGAAAAGAAGATAAATAATATTCTTTTGAGTTGATTTTTAAAAAAGAACACTAACTTTGTTTAAATTTGAGAATTGATCATTCTAAGTTCTAACGAATTTCTAATATAAAATTTTTAAATTGACGATTAAGTACCAAAAGTTGAATAAAAATTTATTGTGGGGTCAAATTTAATAATCTAATGGGAGCAAATAAATATTATTATCATATACTACTCAAAAAAATTCCAAATTGTAGTGGGGCGCTTGCCCCCACAACAGTGTATGTAGAACCGTCCGTAGTTGTATAATGTACTGATTTTGCTGTTTTTAGTGTTTAGCTTAGTGTCATCACTGCCTTGCTTAATGGTGTTGCTAATGTACTGGTGTTGCTGTTTTAGTGTTTTGATAATGTACTGGTGTTGTTGTTTTAGTGTTTTATAATGTGTTGCTGTTTCATTGTTGCTATTCGATAATATACTGGTGTTGCTGTTTTAGGGTTGCTGATGTACTTTTGATATTTTAAAATTTATATTAGACTATAATTATATTTTAGGATGTTTAATTATAATTTATTTATTATTTTATTCTAAAATAGTTTTTTCAGTTGAACCATCAGTTAGACCGGTTAGATCAGTAAACCAATAAACTAGTAACTAAAGCGGTTCAATAATCAATCTGGTTCTCAGAACCTTAGTTTTAATTAGGGCCAATAAAATTGTGGGATCATTCTAAACATCAAAGGCCAAATTAAAATTTAACTCTATTAATTACAGTTGTTTAATATTAGCTGATTTGAAGTTGTTTACTTGTATTTTTCTTACATCAAAATTAAACACGTAGTAATAATAATGAAAGACATGGTTAAACATTTTTGAACATAAAGAAGAGAAATCTAACCTCATATATTGAGGGGAGGTAAGTGATGCAAGGTCAATCCGTGATTGATAGCACAGTAATGATTGTGGATTGGTGGTTGAGTTGAGAGCATAAACAGAGGTGTTCAAAGGGCGTAGTTCCAACGAAGAAATGCAAGGAATTGATTGGCCAGTTTTTACAAGACAAACTTGTATGGAATCACTGGTGTGAGTGTATATAATCTCAGTGAAAGACCAATAATAATTGGAATCAAGACTCACTGTGGCCCATGAATTCACGCCAAGGTGAATATCAAATGTCATGCTTTGATTTTTGGCATCGTAGTTGGCATATGTGAATATAGCCCTAATTAGATACCTCTGTTGTTGTGGCGCTCTTAGTGTGTAACAGTTTCTCACTCCCTCCGGAAAGCATCTCACTGTTCTTGATGGTTTTCCGAAGTATGGATCGTTTAAATTTGAACTCCCTGGAACCTTCCAATTCTTTCCTGTTTCTACTAAGCTTTTGTCCGTCTCGTACCAAATTCCTGTTTCTTCGTCCAAGTATTCTTTGCTCGATCCACAATCAATGGTTATGAAACCTACAAATGTTTTATCAAGTAGGATCTAATTGGTTAATATATACCAGAAGACATAAACATCTATGCATAAAGGTGTTTGCACATAAAAAATGACGCACACACTGATAACCGGAAAGGTGAATGTGTTCGCTGGAGTGTATAAATAATGTGCACGCATGACTCATTAAATGATTGAAGTGTAGTCGTATACAACGTGTGAATTTTCAGGTGTATTTTTGTCCCTTCTTCCTTATAGATACTATCGTCATTCACTTTGAGAGACACGACTTTGTTATCCTTCTCTTAAATCGTTACGATGAGGCGTGATTTCCTTTCGAGCAACGCGTGTTCAACTCAGTGAAAATTGCGAGCGGTGGCTCACAACTCGCACACGAGACTGGGAATGGTGATGTCGTTTTGGTTGGTCTGAGTGTCATTTTGGTTGGTCTGAGCAGTCAAAGCTCTTACCGAAGCGGTTTTGGAGGTCGGAGGGACATGTGAGAATTCAAAAAAGAATAACAGTAATGGGATTGGAGGAGGAGAAGACGGAGAATTATTTTCAATTGTATTTATTATGGCAATAATTTTATTATGAAAAAAGGGAGCTTGTTAGTAAAGGAAAAGTAGTGACGGAAGAGGGTGAAGAGATGGTGGATGAGGTGGGAGGAGTGGTGGAAGAAAGAAGGAAAGTGGTGAGCTTGGAGGCAAGGTGTTGGACAGAAATTGGATTGAATGGAGGAGGGTGATTTTAGAGATTGGCTTTTGAGTTTACATAAAATAGAAAACTAGAGAGAAGAAGATGGTTTTCTATGTTAAAAGTATAAGTGAATTATTAGTAAATTTATACTTTATAAACTTTTTTTTAATGTTTATTATTAATAAAAACTTAATTACAAAAGTTAAATCTAATATAGTACTTAAATTCAATTGAAAAAAAAAATATAAGGGTCTATAATTAAAATTTGATAAAATTATTAGGATTGGAAGAATTATCAAACTTAAAATTTATCATAAATATGTATATAGTTTAATTTATTTATAATATATATTTTATATTTTAATATATATTCTATACTAATAATTAATTTTAATTAAAATATAAATATAAAATATTTTATGTGTTTATATTTGGCAAAATAAATATCTAAGACATAAAACTCTCAAAAAGAAAAAGTCTATAATACTCTCATTGTTTGCGTTTACTCCATCTTAGATTTTTCATCTATCTATCACCACCAACGTAACTTTTCTCTTCCATCATCATTCATAATAAAAAAATCAATAATTCAAACAATAAAAACTTCTCACAATATTAATAACAAATTTAATAATATTTATAAGAAACTTTTTAACAAATTTTTAAATTTATGTTCAACAAATAAACAATAAATATTTACCATTATATCCACATTTCCTATGGATATAGACACTAACAAACACTCTCTAAATAAAACAAGACTATTGCTATAATAACTGAAAGTATTTACAACAGTGAGTTATTTCATAACTAGATAGATACCTGGAATATTAGTGGTATTGGGTACAAGTGCGTAGATAAAGGAGGCACATAATAGAGTTAAAAGCAGAACCCCGTAGTGTATTATTATTGCTCTCTCCATGTTTGACAAAAACAAGAACCATAGAATTTGCAAGGCCAGAGGTTGATGATGTCCACTAATTATAAACTCAACCATATATATATCCGCCAAGTTTTGCAAAATTGAAGATAGAAGAGTAGTAGTACCATTTCAAAGCATAAGAAGTAGTAGAGCAGTGACAAATTAAAAGGTGGTTGTTATATGTGCCCATTATTGACTTGACTCTTTTGATTTTCTTAATTTCAAAGAGTAGTACTCATTAAATGATGGAACTATATGCTAACCTCTGCATTAAATGATTAACTTCTTCAAGTCTATGAGTAACAGCTCACACGGGAATTAGTCAAAGCCAACGTGTGGTTCTCTTGTTGATCATCTTAATTCTCATATTATTGATGTCTACCGGTAACGTACGGCTGGATTACGACGGATTGATATATAAGAAAATAAGTAATTAGGATAAACAAATCAATTCCGTAGATAACTAACAGGATCTAGCTAATAATAAGTTCATAAATATTTTTAAATTATATTATGTATTAATGAATTATCATTAATTAGTAATTATCTAAATTTTATTTTTTAAAAAATACAAAATTAATAGTTATTAATTGCAATTGTTTAAAGTTGGATGCTTAAAAATTGTTTACTACTTATACTTTTGGAGTGACGTCTTTAATAAAAAATAGGTTTAATTACTCTGTCGATTCTATAATTTTACTGAATTTTCAATTAAGTTTTTATACTTTTTTTTTCTTTTCAATTGAATCCTTATATCGTATTAAATTTTGTAATTAAATTTCTGTCGTAACAAAAACGTTGGAATCAACAGAATATTTCATTAAACAAGACGAATATACCTAATACTTGACTAAATATTCTATATAGTTAAACAGATTATTCCGTTAATTTCAATGTTTTTATTACGGTAGGAATTTAGTTATAAAATTTAGAGCTAAATACCAAATCGGTACCCGAAAGATTTTGGCGCTGACAAAATGGTATCTAACTTTTGTTATTACAAAATAGTTCATTAAAGATTTTAAAATCTGACAAGCGTGTCTCAAGCCCTTCGAAGCAAATTTCTGGCAAGTACAATACTGACATTGCCACTGTATTATGGTGACCTGGCAAACCATCTACCAAACCCTAATCCCTCCCTCTCCAATGCAGATTCCCTCTCCCTCTCCCTCCCTAACGCAGACTCCCTCTCCCTCTCCCTCTCCCTCCCCATCGCAGCCCCCTTCCCTCTCCCTCCCCACTGCACACTCCCCTTCCCTCTCCCTTACTATCGCAGCCCTTCCCCTACCTAATGCACACTCCCTCCCTATCGCAGCTCCCTCCTCAACGCACACTCCCGCCTTCCCTCTGCCTCTCCAGGCCAATTGCAGCAGCAGAGACAGTAATAACAGCAAAAATAATACCATCAAAATTTCAAACAAAACCAACAGAAGAATCTGCACATTCAGAACATATCATTGCTTGTTCCTCCTTCTCTCTTTTCTTTCCTTCCTTTCTTCTCTTTTTAGAATACCATAAAAATAACAATAACAATATTCATTTACACACACAGACATTTACACAAAGACATAACCTGCATATATAAATATAAAGAGAGAAAGGCTGAAGGACTGAGAGGATGAGGCTATTTTAGGCCTTGTTGTATCTCCAAAGTGGTGACGGTGATCTTTGATGGTGCTCTTTCCGTTGAGACTGTCGTTGCTGTTGAGATTGTTGCTGCGATGGAGAAAAAGAGGGAAGTGTGTGTTGAGGTTGCTGTTGTTGATGTTACTTGTTGTTGCTATTGATATTGAGGTGATTGATGCTGCAAGTGGTGGTGTTGAAGGAGGGAGGAAGGGAAGGGAGAATGTGTGTTGGGGAAGGAGAGGAAAAAGGGGGTGCGATGGGGAGGAAGACAGAGAAGGTTGCGTTGGGTAGGGGGAGAGCTGCGATAGGGAGGGAGATGGAGGAAATTTTTGAGTTGGAGAAGGAGGAATTAGGGTTTGAAAGATGGTTTGCTAAGTCACCAGAATATGATGGTCATGTCAATATTGTGTTTGTTGGAGATTTGCTCCGATAAATTTGGGGACATGTTTATCAAATTTTAAAATTTTTTAGAAACAATTTTATTAATAACAAAAGTCAAATATTATTTGTCAGTGCAGAATTTTTTGAATATTAATTTAGTATTTACCTCTAAAATCTAATATAATATAGAGACTCGATTAAAATATATATATATATATATATATATATATATATATATATATATATATATATATATATATATAAAAGCTTAACTAAAAATTTAATAAAATTATAAAAACTGATAGAATAATATCCCATTTTCGATGATATAAACAAAGGATCACTAACTATCTAATCAGGAGAATAGTAGACCAAATGAAATATAATCCTATGAAGACTTGCATTATGTGATCAAGAGAGATCAATTAGTATAAATAATACATGACATACATAATTTAATCGTTTCATCATTTTATCTATGTAATCGATTTCATTCCCCTTGTGGAATAAGATTATTTTATATAGTTAAAAATCTCATTTTCACTCTATTTTTTAAATAAAAAAATATATTAGTCATGTAGAGTCATTCTTATATATATATGCCATAAGAGTGACCATTTTTTTAATCATATCAAATAATGATATTCTCTTCCATTTTTTTATAAAGTCCATATATTTATGAATGATATTACGACTATTGAATTTTTTATTTATATTTAAAAAATAAAAAATAATGTTTATTTTCTATTTTTAGTTTTTAAGAGTATATATAAAGAAATTAAAAAATATTTGTTTAAAAATATGAAAACATAAAAAAATCAATATTTTTATAAAATATTATATTTTATTAAACATCTATAAAAAGTAAACAAAATTAATTTTATTAATCATAAATATTTACTTTTTAAATTTATAGGTGTTTAATACAATTTAATATTTATTTTAATAATTTTATACCATTAAAAATAATTAATTTAAAAAGTAGATATAAAATAAAAAATTAATAAATATAAAAATAATATTTAATTGAATATTTTAGATTATATATATATATTAAAAAATATAATATATAGTTATGTAATATATTTAAAAGAAAGAATAATACATAACAAGAAGTAGTCAAATTCTCTAACATTTTTTAAATCGTCTATTCGAATCTCACTCTAATATAATAACATAAATACTATAATAGTAAAGATAATTTTACTTTCCAAGGTGTAAAAAATGTGATGAAAATTAATAAAATTAAGTAATATAAAAAATTTAAATTAACTATAAAATAATTAAAAAATTATAAAAAGACTAATTTAATCAATTTTATCATGTTATTTCTATATATATTTTCTTCAAGTTATATTTAAAAATAAATAAATAATTCTCCTTCAAACTAAGAAAAAAACTATATAGACCATCAATAAAAAAACGGGTGATATCTAATTTTAAAAACAAATTTATTTTTACTCTTCTCTTCATACTTATTTCATTATTATTTCGCAAATAAATACAACAAAACAAAAAAACATTTATCGAAGCTATACTATTTTTTTTCGGACTTCCAATAACAATGTAGGGACTATCAATAAAAAATATAGGCCAACAAATCAATAAATCATAAGGGATCAATTTATTATTAAAAAAAATTGGACTACACTGTATATAAACACACATAATTCTTGTACGACTGTAATACTAGCAAAAATTTAGAATTTTGTCAATGAATCGTTTTTTTTTTTTTGGTCGGTGGATTGGACAACCCCCAATCCTAGATACACAACACACCCACACACTCCTCACATATTTTCACAATTTTTTTCAATTGCATTCTCTAGAGTTCAATTCTCTAGGGTTTGAACCCTAGACCTTGAAGTGGGGAGAGGGAAAAAATGCCACTAGAGCCAAGACTCATTGGTGTCAATGAATCGTTAAAGAACCATAAAATTTTTTCTCCATGGTAGACAAATCCTTGTTTGGAATGTTTTTCATTTCCACAATCATTTTTTTATGTTCACAATTCTAGATATTATATGAGAATTCCAAAAGTAATGATATGATGGGCCTGGGCTAGATATCAACAAATGAATATCATAACTTAATCGGCCTAACGAAAGACTATAAAAAATTTCCTCCCTTACTGAAAAAGAAAACAAAATTGACGGGAGTGGATCCTCTCCAGTGGAGAAAAAACTGGATGGTGTCCAGTGGAGGATCTTACCTTTCATTGTTCTCTCTCTCCTATTTAATTTTGGTCCCACTTATAGAATTAAAGGTGAGAGATCACACTTTATTCTCTCAAGTATTAGAAAAAAAATGGAGAAGATCCATTTCCCAAAATTGACCCAAAAAATACATGTTGAGAAAAATAAAAAGGAATTACCAAAAAAAAACGGAAATGTTGTTCACATGTCATAACTTTCTATTATTTTTAATTGTTATATATGAGTTATTAGTTTTGAACATTTATTTTAAAATAAAAAAATATTTTGTATAAATGATTTCATTTACGTGATATAGTGAAATATGTAAGATACGTTCTTCTTGTTAGACGCTATTTCATCTCATCTCTTAATCTTGTCAGTTTTCATTCATCGTTAGTTCTTCTCACGTACATACGTTACTAAAATATAAACTATTTTCTCTTCTTATCGCTTGTTTTTCGTCTCAATCCTAAATAGCACCTGTCACTCAATGCATATAAGCTCTGCAGGTAATCATGTATGAGGAATTTACGTGTTTTTCTTTTAACATGAAGGAACTTTATAGATGATCATAGTAATGTTACTCAGATCAATGGTTATTTTTTATCTTCAGTTTTGATCAATATATTCACAATTTCCAGTTGATTGAAAAAAAAAATTTGAGTTGATAAGATAAGTTAATTAGCCAATAATGGAAGGTTAGTGAAGGTCATTGTTATGTAATGGATAAAGGAAATGAAGGTTATCTTCTGATACCTTATATTATACCTGTGCATAGATTTAGCTGCATAAATTGGTGGATAATTGAGAACTACTTGTGCAGAGATTTCTATTTCTTTTTGTCAATTGTTCTATCAGTTATCATAGGTCTGCAAAATTATGCTCAATTGCCATGATTGCATTCTTGTTTCCTTAACCCTGTGCCTTGTTCTTTCTTTTTTTTTTCTCCCTTCTCTCTAGCAGGGCATCAATCATATATATTATGAGATGGAGTTTAGGACAGAATGGTATCGTGTGAATTCAACAAATTACTGACATACTTTCACATATAGCATACACCACACAGATTTTGAAGACCCTAGTAACAACATATTCCTAGGTAGCTGTGGCTGAATCATCAGTTAATTTGGATGTAACAATCTAATAGGGTATTAGCAGTTCATAAATCTATCTTCATAGCAGAAATCAATTGAAGAAAAATTCATTGATTCAAGAAAAAGTTGAATAGGTGAACAATAATTACTTATCTACTTATTTGTTCATTAAACAATATATCAAGTAACCACAAAAATAATTCAAAGAATACAAGTTCTTTTCTTTTCATTCAATTTAATCAGCTTATAAAAAGAATCTGTAGAGCAAACTCACAACAGAAATCCACCTGCTATTGCAGCATTTGCAGCTTCATAGGCCACTTCTGCACTGTATGAAAGTGAAAAAGAAAAATTGAGGTCAAGGGTAACTGTGATTGAATACATTTATCTATAGGGTTAGTCTTTCTTAGCACACTCTTGATTAAACTCCAATACATTATCAATATTATAAAAAAAAGCTGGAATTGACATCAACACCAACTGAAGCAAACAAGAAGCAGGAATGAAATCTGACATCCACACAAATATGTTATTAAATAGAGAAATGCTATTTGTACACTAAAATCAGTCACCAATGTATATATGTATAAATACATGTGTGGTTTAATTTATTTTTAATGTGTATTTATATTCCAGCATGTATTTTATACTGGTAACTAATTTTAGTGGCTGATTTTGATGTACGCGTAGCATAACTCTATTACATAAAAAAAAGTAGTCTTGGCAAAGTGGCATGTTAAGAAGAATCAGAAGCACCTTGCCAAGATTTGTATATAGCAAAACAAATTGATTAAATTAATTATGGCATAATAATTAATTAACAATGCAAGTACAACATTCTAAATTAATTTCCAAAATCATTTGTATTAAAGTGTACCATGAATGACACCAGTTAAGTGAAGTCAATTTTTATTAGGATAATCTTTTCTTATAACTTCAGCTAAATGTTGAATTTGAAATTCATCTAAATCAGTATCTACCACTTTATCAAGAAGTTCACAACATTTCCATATGTTCACCTCTGTCTTATTTAATTTTTCATACTCCTCTCTCATTTTTTTCACCTGTATATAAAAAATTTAAATTTTTAATATATTTGAAATTAAAATTAAACATGTGATCAAGAATTTCTTATAGATGCTTATGAAATCATAGCATTGATAAGTGTTACGGTAGGTAACCGGAGATTAATTCAATAGATGGCGTTCAGCGGCCCAAGTGTATGAAGGAGGAGAGCTCCGGGCGTATCTGCGACTCGGGAGGCTCCGTCCGACTTGCGCGCGTGGGTGAGTGGGGGGTGGTACCTGCAAAGACACTCCGATGCCTAAGTTAGCAAGGGTGTAAGCAGGTCTAGAGAGTATTGGAACTTAGGAATACCTGAGGCGTGTCAGTGTACTTATAGTGGTGAGCCAATAACCACCGTTGGAGTAGTGCCGTATCTTTAGGATAATAACCGTCCCATTATCTTAGGGAGGTTAAGATATGGCTTTATGAAGTGGTTAGAGAGATTTCAGGGGCGGTTACTCATTTGAATGAGTATTTATCTGCCAGCTAATCTCATAACCGACTTCTTCGTACTAAGTCGTGGTTAACACCGACTTCTTAAGTGAAGGTTGGTGTTTTGCTAGGCTTAATCTATTGGATCAGGCCTTTCGATTAGACCTGGGCCCTTAACATTGGGCCAGGGTATGAACAGTGCCCCTACTTGAGCCCAAGATCCCTTTAAGGCTTGGGTTCAAGTATTTAACTCGGGTTCGTAGCCGACCTTCACGGGTTTTGGAACCGACGTGATTTTCGCGACCTTTTGTTTCTGACAGTTACGTCAATTCAAGCGTCGTGTCCGTTGGGGAAGCGTTTAGGGATTGAGGGCTTTGGTAACGGTGCAATCGCATTAATGGCTGCCTCGTTTTTACCATTATGCCCCTTAATGTGTTTATAAATGCTTTCCCTCTCTTTCGTTTTTCCGTTTCTGCAAACTTTCAAACTTCTTCTTCCCTTGTTCGTGCTACATTCTTGTGTTCGAGAATTTC
This sequence comes from Arachis stenosperma, assembly GCF_014773155.1. NCBI lineage: Eukaryota > Viridiplantae > Streptophyta > Magnoliopsida > Fabales > Fabaceae > Arachis > Arachis stenosperma. The sequence continues at coordinate 4,586,300 of NC_080385.1, forward strand.
TGCTCTCTCCAACCTTCATTTCTTGAATAAAGGTTAGTTTTATTTCTCCCATATCATGCTTTATATTTGCATGTTCTGTTTTGTGAGTGGATAGGTTGGCCTGTAGATTCTAGCCTCGTATCTCTCCTCTTTAGGGGCCGTGTGTTCGATTTTCTTTTTTCTTTTTTCCTTTTGTAGGTTTCTGCCACTTTTCTTTATATAAAAAATGGCTTCCGTAGATGTTCTTTCTCAGTGGGTTGACGTTACGGTCCTTGGGGAGGAACCGTTAGTCGATGCTGAGTTCATCACTCATCTTCGTACTCATCACAGGCTCTGTACTTCGGAGGAGGACGAGCCAAAATATGAATTAATAATCCCGGGTCCTGAAGACCGGGTCTGTTTTGGGAGAGAAAATGAGGCGGCCCCTCATTTTTTCTTTATGTATGAGTGCATGATCACCCGTTTGGGTGTTTTTCTTCCTTTCTCAGATTTCGAGATATCTGTTTTGCATCACTGTAGAGTTGCCCCTACTCAACTTCATCCCAATTCTTGGGGTTCTTTGAAGATCTACCAGTTTATAAGCCATGCTCTGGACTTTCCGACTTCTCTAAGGATTTTCTTCTTTCTCTTCCATATGACTAAGCCCTTTAGTGGGCTAAACAACAAACAGCAATGGGTATCCTTCCGAGCCGTACAAGGTCGGAGGATTTTCACCCTTTTTGACGAATCTTTTCACGACTTCAAAAACTTCTTTTTCAAACTTCAAGCTGTAGAGGGTCACCACCCCTTTTTCCTGGATGAGCATTCCTCTCCCCGCTTCCCCCTTTATTGGTCGCCGCCTTCCTCTTGTGAAAAGTATGGTCCAGATGACCTGGACGAGGTGGAGGCGGCTATTGTGGGGTTTTTCCGAGAAGCGTGGGGGAAGTCCCCATACTTGGATACCCGAAAAATTCTCCAGGGTACACCGACCTTCGTTCAATCTCAGCTAGGTAGTGCATGCATTCTTTATTTCCGAGTTGTTTCTGCCGACTTGCATTCTACCGACTTGTAATTTTTGTTATTTGTTTTCTTTTGTAGATATGGCAAAAAGGAACGCTCAGGAGGCCTACCAAAGGGTCCAGGAGGCCAAGGCGAAGTCCCGGGCTAGGTCCGGTGGTGCCAGGGCGATCACCTCTCCTCCTCCTCCTCCTCCTCCTCCTAAGAATACTGGCACTCCTTCTCAGCCCCTTGTCATTTCTTCCTCGAGTTTGTCTCGACCTCCCCCTTCTGCCCAAATTCTCTCTGAGCCAGAGAAGAAGAAGCGTAAGACTTCAGAGTCTGGCTCTTCTTCTTTTGATGGTGGGGTTAAGGCGGATGCTATGGCATTCGTCCGAAAGAACATCTATCCTTTCATTAGTATGGATGATGTTTCTGTTCGAAACCACCTCACTACCATGGCTGAGGAGAGTTTTAGGGCAGCGGGTGTTTGTGGCAAACTTTTGGACATTTTCGAGAAGGCTCCTCTCAGCTCCTTGGGGGCAACCTCAAAAGTTGAGGAGTTGGAGGGGAGGCTTCTTCTTTTTGAAAAACATGAGAAGGAGTTGAAGGAGGAGAGAGATAAATTGAGGAAGGAGAGGGATCACCTTAGGGAGGAGGTAGGTAAGCTGCGGGCTCAGTGCACTTTGGAGGCTAACCTGAGGAAGACGGCGCAAGACAGCTACCATAGCTTATTTCAAGATATTGTGGCCGTGAGGAAGGACTTGCTGAACTCTCGGAACGCATACGCCGAGTTGGAGGACTCTATCGCTGATGGTGCCGAGGAGTCCTGGAGAATTTTCTTGGAACAAGTCAGAGTTATTGCTCCCGACTTAGACCTTTCTCCTTTACATCCCGACAAGGTAGTTATTGACGGCGCCATCGTGGATCCTCCTGTTCCCGAGGTCATTTCCGAGTCAGACCTGAAGATTCGGGGGCAGAGGATTATTGAGTCTCCTCCTCGTCCTAAGGAGTCTCCGAGTTCTTCCTCCGTTCCTCCGACCGGTCCTGGTGGTGCCCCTCCTGAATCTGGTGGTGATTCCTCTACTCCCTTGAAGAAATGACTCTTTATTTTTTATGGCTATATGGGGGCCCGGCCTGTGGGTCCCCTCTTTTTTAAACTTCATTTCTCTGTTGGTGGTTGTGAACAATTTCTTTTTGGCCTTTTAAGGCCGTAAACAAAAATGTTTATGGCGATTGCCCTTTTTTTGAACAAGGGCGTAGAAAAATAAATGCCCTTTTTTGGATAAGGGTTCTAAGTTACCTCGTGCGTGCATGCTTTTCTGTTTTTGATATTTTTTGATCTTTTTTGAAGAAACCTCTTTGTTGGCTTGCGTTGTTTTCTCGAGCCTTTTTCGTTCAAGGGCTTTTATGCAGCCTTTAAACTTTTTCCAGGTTTTCCTATCTCTTTTGTTATCCCTTGTACTCAGCTTTGCTTTAGCGAGCTTCTATGACTTAGGTTATTTTTGTGATGCGTTTTTCCTTTACTCGGAGCTCGGTTTTCTTTTACTCGGAGCTCTTTCGAGTTCGTTTTACTCGGATTTCCATTTCGACTTGAGAGTCGGATGATTCCTGAGTTCTCACGATCAACTCATATAACCTCTTTACGCCGACTTGTACCTCGTCGTTTTATCCTGACGACCATCTAGGTCGGTCCATGGGATTTTCACGTTTTGTCGAGCTTAAGTCGGCGCGTTTCGTAGAAAGAAAATAAAGGAGGATATTTAAGAGAGATATAATAAATGAAAAAGATCTTTATTAATTGGGAAGGTACCTTTTTGCTACTAAGGGTCTTTGATAGCCTATTTTCCCTTAGCCCCTACTATGATGCCTCGTTAAAAACCCTTCTCCAGAAAAAACCCTTTTCTTTGGGAAAAAATCGTGAAGTTGGGAAAAGAGTACATCAGGGAGTAGAGTTCGCTTTTAACTGTAGTACCTTTTCATATTACAAGCATGCCACGACCTTGGTAGCTCAGTGCCATTTAGGTCGGTTACTTTATAATAACCCTTTCCTAAGACTTCTTTGACTTTGTATGGTCCTTTCCAATTTGCGGCGAGTTTTCCTTCTCCCGATTTGTTGACTCCGATGTCATTTCTGATTAGGACCAAGTCATCTGTAGCGAATGTTCTTCGAATGACTTTTTTGTTGTACCTTGTGGTCATTCTTTGCTTCAATGCAGCTTCTCTTATCTGGGCCCCCTCTCGGACTTCGGGGAGCAAGTCGAGCTCCTCTTTGTGCCCCTGTATATTTCCGACCTCATCGTGGAGAATTACCCTTGGGCTTTGCTCACTGATTTCTATTGGAATCATGGCTTCTACGCCATAGACTAATCTGAAGGGCGTTTCTCCTGTGGCGGATTGGGGAGTTGTCCTATAAGCCCATAATACTTGAGGGAGCTCTTCGGCCCAAGCTCCCTTTGCTTCTTGTAGCCTTTTCTTTAATCCTGCCAGTATGACTTTGTTAGCTGCCTCGGCTTGCCCATTGGCTTGTGGGTGTTCTACCGAGGTGAACTGGTGCTTGATTTTCAGACTGGCTACTAGATTTCTGAAGGTGACGTCAGTGAATTGGGTTCCATTGTCTGTGGTAATGGAATAAGGTATTCCATACCTTGTGATGATGTTTTTGTAGAGGAACCTGCGACTTCTTTGAGCGGTGATAGAGGCTAATGGTTCTGCTTCTATCCACTTTGTGAAGTAATCTATTCCCACGATCAAATACTTGACTTGCCCTGGTGCTTGGGGAAAAGGACCTAACAAATCCATTCCCCATTTTGCGAAAGGCCAGGGGGAAGTGATACTGATGAGCTCTTCTGGTGGAGCTACGTGGAAATTTGCGTGCATTTGGCACGGCTGGCATTTTTTCACAAAGTCTGTGGCATCTTTTTGCAAGGTCGGCCAATAGAATCCTGCTCGGATTACTTTCCTGGCCAGTGACCTTGCTCCGAGATGGTTTCCGCAGATCCCACTATGTACTTCCTCCAACACCTCGGTGGTTCTTGAGGTCGGTACGCACTTCAGCAATGGTGTTGATATCCCTCTTCTGTAAAGGACATTTCTCACCAAAGTATAATGTTGTGCTTCCCTTCGGATCTTTTTAGCTTCTTTCTCCTCTTTGGGGAGGATGTCGAATTTCAGGTATTCGACTAGGGGATTCATCCATCCGAGGTTTAGGCCGGCTACCTTAAGTACCTCTTGTTCGTCTTCTGTTTTTGATACCGAGGGCTCTTGGAGGGTTTCTTGGATCAGGCTTCTGTTGTTCCCTCCGGGTTTGGTGCTTGCTAACTTGGATAGGGCGTCAGCTCTGCTATTCAGATCCCGAGTTATATGCTTAACTTCGGTTTCCGCAAAGTGCCCAAGGTGCTCCAAGGTTTTCTCCAAGTATTTCTTCATATTGGGGTCCTTTGCCTGATACTCTCCACTTATTTGGGAGGTCACCACTTGCGAGTCGCTGTAGATCATCACCTTTGTAGCGCCAACTTCTTCCGCTAATTTTAATCCGGCGATCAAGGCTTCATATTCTGCCTGATTGTTAGAAGCCGGGAATTCAAATTTTAAGGAGACCTCTATTTGGGTTCCTTTTTCATCTACTAGTATTATGCCTGCGCCGCTCCCTGTTTTGTTGGAGGATCCGTCTACATAGAGTTCCCATGTAGTCGTCTTTTCCTCTTGCTCACCTGCATATTCTGCAACGAAGTCGGCGAGACATTGGGCTTTAATTGCTGTTCGAGTTTCATATCTCAAATCAAACTCGGAGAGTTCTATTGCCCATTGAACCATTCTCCCTGCAACATCCGTCTTTTGGAGGATTTGCTTCATGGGTTGGTTCGTACGGACTCTTATTGTGTGAGCCTGAAAGTAAGGTCGTAGCCTTCGTGAGGCTATTACTAAGGAGTAGGCAAACTTCTCTAGTTTGTGGTACCTTAGTTCAGGGCCTTGTAGGACCTTACGGGTAAAGTAAACCGGGTGTTGCCCATCCTTGTCTTCTCTGATCAGAGCTGATGAGACAGCCCTGTTTGCCACGGATAGATATAGGATAAGGTCTTTTCCCGGTGCTGGTCGTGTTAAGATAGGAGGTTGACTTAGGAATCTTTTGAACTTTTGGAACGCCTCCTCGCATTCCGGAGTCCATTCAAATTGGCATCCCTTCCTCAATAAAGAAAATAGTGGAAGGGATTTCAGTGCCGATCCCGCCAAAAATCTGGAGAGGGCTGCCAGTCGGCCATTGAGCTGTTGAACCTCTCTCAAACAAGTCGGGCTTTTCATTTCTAGGATGGCTCTGCATTTGTCGGGATTGGCTTCAATCCCTCTTTGTGTTAGCATGAAGCCTAGAAATTTTCCCGCTTCTACTGCGAAGGCGCATTTTGCGGGATTTAGTCTCATCCCATGCAACCTTATAGTGTTGAAGACTTGTGAGAGGTCTGTTAAGAGGTCGTTTTCTTGCTTGGTTTTTACTAACATGTCGTCGACGTATACCTCCATTAGGCTCCCTAGATGGGGAGAAAACACTTTGTTCATTAGCCTTTGATACGTGGCTCCTGCATTCTTTAGTCCGAATGGCATGACCACGTAGCAATAGTTGGCTTTTGGTGTGATGAACGATGTTTTCTCCTGGTCGGGTCCATGCATCGGGATTTGGTTATATCCCGAGTAGGCATCCATGAATGATAGGTATTGGTACCCCGAGCTGGAGTCTACCAGGGTATCAATACTCGGTAGAGGATATGGGTCCTTAGGACATGCCTTATTCAAGTCGGTATAGTCGACGCACATTCTCCATTTACCATTCTATTTCTTGACTAGCACTATATTGGCTAGCCACGTTGGGTATTTGACCTCTCTAATAAAGCCGGCTTCCAAGAGCGCCTGTACTTGTTCTTCTACTATTGAGGCTCGTTCTGGTCCGAGCTTGCGTCTTCTTTGCTGTACAGGTCGGGACCCTGGGAAAACCGAGAGCTTGTGAGACATGAGCTCGGGATCGATTCCGGGCATGTCGGAAGCCTTCCATGCGAAGAGGTCGGCATTAGCTCTTAGGAGCTCTCCCAACCTTTGTTTTAGGGTTTCCCCTAGGTTGGCTCCTATGTAAGTGTTTTTTCCTTCCTCCTCACCGACTTGTATCTCCTCGGTTTTTCCTCCCGGTTGGGGTCGCAGTTCTTCTCTGGTCCTTGTACCGCCTAGCTCTATGGTATGGACTTCTTTGCCCCTTCCTCTCAGATTTAGGCTTTCGTTGTAGCACTTCCTTGCCAACTTCTGATCTCCCCTGACCGTTGCTATTCCTCCTGGAGTCAGGAATTTCATGCAAAGGTGAGGAGTTGATACCACTGCTCCCAGGCGATTAAGGGTAGTTCTGCCGATTAAGGCATTGTAGGCTGACCCTTCATCGATGACTATGAAGTCTATGCTCAAAGTCCTTGATTTTTCCCCTTTTCCGAAAGTGGTGTGAAGGGGTAAAAATCCCAGTGGTTTTATTGGCGTGTCCCCTAACCCATATAGGGTGTCGGGGTAGGCTCTCAATTCTTTTTCATCTAACCCTAGCTTGTCGAAAGCGGGCTTGAAAAGGATGTCCGCCGAGCTTCCTTGGTCTACTAGGGTTCTATGGAGATGGGCATTAGCTAGGATCATAGTTATCACCACGGGATCATCATGCCCGGGTATTATCCCTTGCCCATCTTCTTTTGTGAATGAGATAGTGGGGAAGTCGGGTGTCTCTTCCTCGACTTAGTAGACTCTTTTGAGATGTCTTTTGCGAGAAGATTTGGTGATCCCGCCTCCCGCAAATCCTCCTGAGATCATATGGATATGTCTCTCTGGGGTCTGTGGTGGCGGATCTCTCCTGTCCATATCATCTCGCTTTCTTTTCCCGTGAGTGTCCGACCTTTCCATGAGATATCTATCAAGCCGACCTTCTCTGGCCAGCTTTTCTATCACATTTTTGAGGTCGTAACAATCATTGGTGGAGTGACCATATATTTTATGGTACTCGCAATAGTCGTCGCGGCTTCCCCCTTTTTTGTTTTTAATAGGTCTAGGGGGTGGCAGCCTTTCAGTGTGGCATATCTCTCTGTATACATCCACTATAGAAGTTTTGAGAGGAGTATAAGAGTGATACTTTCTGGGCCTTTCGAGACCGAGTTCTTCCTTCTTTTTGACTTCCCTTTCCCTCTCCTTAGATGAGGGAGAGGGTCCAGGTCGCCAACTCAGGTCTCTTAATTTTGCGTTCTCTTCCATGTTGATGTACTTTTCGGCCCTTTCTTGTACATCACTTAGAGAAACGGGGTGCCTTTTAGATATGGACTGTGAGAAGGGACCTTCTCTGAGTCCATTGACTAGCCCCATTATGACTGCCTCTGTGGGCAGGTCTTGGATCTCCAAACATGCCTTATTGAACCTTTCCATATAGGCTCGCAAAGATTCTCCGACCTCCTGTTTTACTCCCAGGAGGCTCGGTGCATGTTTTACCTTATCTTTCTGAATTGAAAACCTCATCAGAAACTTTCTTGAGAGGTCTTCAAAACTGGTGATTGATCTCGGTGGGAGGCTATCGAACCACTTCATTGCTGCTTTCGACAGAGTGGTCGGAAAAGCTTTGCATCTCGTAGCGTCGGAGGCATCGACGAGATACATCCGACTTTTGAAGTTGCTTAGATGATGCTTTGGGTCCGTGGTCCCATCATAGAGGTCCATATCAGGGCTTTTAAAGTTTCTCGGAACTTTTGCCCTCGTGATGTCCTCACTGAAGGGGTCCTCTCCACCGGGGAATTGATCCTCTTGGTCGTCGCGGGAGTTATGGCCCTTGAGGGAGGACTCTAGCTGTAAGAGTTTTCTTTCTAACTCTTTTCGCCGTTCCATCTCCTCTTTGAGGTACCTTTCAGTTTCTTTCTGCTTCTCCTGCTCTTGCTCCAATTGTTCTAAGCGACTGTGGACCAACCCCATTAGTTCAGTTACGTGGGATGGTCCCCCTTTTTCCGATTCTCGCTCGTCTGAGGGGTTTGCCTTCGGGTTTTTTACCCCGGAGGTGCCCTCTCTGTGTTGATCATTAACTTCCTGGTGGAGGGTTACATCCACGTTGTCATTACCTGCGTTCAGATTCTCTTCTTCGGAATCCGTTTCCGCATGGATTTCTTCGTGGAATCTATCCGCCATCGATGGGTGATCTCTCGGTTTCCCGGCAACGGCGCCAATGTTACGGTAGGTAACCGGAGATTAATTCAATAGATGGCGTTCAGCGGCCCAAGTGTATGAAGGAGGAGAGCTCCGGGCGTATCTGCGACTCGGGAGGCTCCGTCCGACTTGCGCACGTGGGTGAGTGGGGGGTGGTACCTGCAAAGACACTCCGATGCCTAAGTTAGCAAGGGTGTAAGCAGGTCTAGAGAGTATTGGAACTTAGGAATACCTGAGGCGTGTCAGTGTACTTATAGTGGTGAGCCAATAACCACCGTTGGAGTAGTGCCGTATCTTTAGGATAATAACCGTCCCATTATCTTAGGGAGGTTAAGATATGGCTTTATGAAGTGGTTAGAGAGATTTCAGGGGCGGTTACTCATTTGAATGAGTATTTATCTGCCAGCTAATCTCATAACCGACTTCTTCGTACTAAGTCGTGGTTAACACCGACTTCTTAAGTGAAGGTTGGTGTTTTGCTAGGCTTAATCTATTGGATCAGGCATTTCGATTGGACCTGGGCCCTTAACATTGAGTCAGGGTATGAACAATAAGTATGATTTTTTCTGTAGAAGTTCTCCACTCTTTCTTATCTCATACTTTCCACATCATAATTCCTAATAATAATAATAATAATCTATGATGCACGGATATTAACACGGACACGGGACATGATACGATATGGGACACGTCGACACGCGAACACGCATACATATAAAATATAAAGTATTTTTTAGATAGACCGTAATGATATTTTAATATTTTATTAATATTAAAATATAAATTATTTTTTTAAATTATTTTTAATGTCTTATTTTAATTATATTAAGTATTTAAAATATTTTTTGTTTTAATAAATAATAACATATACTATATCTAAATTTATTTTAAGAATATATATTAAGAATATGACCGGACACGCTGACACGTGATGGTATTTAAGTGTGTTCAAGTGTGTCCGAAAAATTTTTTTTTTATTTTTTATTGAGACACGGTTTGGACACAGCAGACACACATGTCGGACGAGTGTCAGTGAGTGTCGTATCCAAAATGTGTCCGATACGCAGACACGGCAACTCAGCAAAGTGTTCGTGCTTCGTAGATAATAATAATAATAATAATTTAGCCACGTTTAGACATGTGCCCGATCTAATTAATTTTTTTTAGTGACTTGTATCTATTTCTAAGAGCCAAAAATATTATTTATTTTATGTGTACATTGAAGTGCAAATAAAATTAGGGGCGTACCATGGCGTTATTCTACAACAATTTAATTAAAAGACTGAAATTTCAAATTAATATTTGTAGCTTTTTATTTACTTTATAATTATGGCAAAATGATACAAAAAATGCTTCTCAGGCCTCAAGAAGGCAACAATTTATTATTTCTTTTTTCCTTTTAGCTTTCACAATTTTTTCTTTTTTTCTTTTCTTTGATTTACAACTTTATTTTTAATTTGTTTGGAATGTTTTTCATTTCCACAATCATTTTTTTATGTTCACAATTCCAGATATCATATGAGAATTCCAAAATTGGTGATATGATGGGTCTGGGCTAGATATTAACAAATGCATGTCGTAACTTAATCGGCCTAACGAAAGACTATAAAAAATTTAATCCCTCGTTAAAAAAACAAAATTGACCCAAAAAATACATGTTGAGAAAAATAAAAAGTAAATGTTGTTTACATGTCATAACTTTCTATTATTTTTAATTGTTATATATGAGTTATAAGTTTTTAAAATGAAGAAATATTTTTATTTTCTTTTATAGAAGTTTCTAACTTTTAAAATATTTACTAATTCACTTATGTACTCAATAGCAATTCTTTATAAAATATATTTAAAGTTAAAATTTTATAATAATATTTTAGGATAATATTTTATAAAAAAATAATAAAAAGAACTTCATGTGTGAGGTTTAATTTATCTGATTTATTATCAAAGGTCAGCCAGTTGTTGAGTTAGATGTTATAATATTTTCGCAGTAAATGGTTTACGTATTTTTTATTTTAATAAATAAAATAAATGTAATATTTATCAAAATAAATATTTTTATAAATTTATCGATTTAAATTTGTTTGCCATATTTTGTTTATACGGTAAACGAGATAATTTTTTACGTATTTTGTTTTCAGTATAAATGAGATATAGCAAGTCAAATTGACACGTGTAAATCTCATTTACATGTATTTTTTAAAAAAATAATAAAAATAATAAAAAATATTAATAATATTAATAATCTAAAGTACATAAAAAGGTTGGTAGAAGAGACTAAAATAAATATGTTTGATCAATTTTAGTCCATTTTAAATTGTAAAAATTAACACGTTTACTCAAAATTCATTCAACTCTCCGCTATTAATACGGTTACCTCTTTTCTAACTACCTAGTACCTACTCTTTAAAAATTTAAAATATAATTTAATATATTTATTTCTTCTATATTCACCTACTTTTTTCATTTATAGTACTAGAGTACATATAAATTTTATTTGTTGCATGGGAGTACATAAAAATTTAAAATATAATTTTTTATGGCCCATCCTTCATAATAAAATAGGAGATATTTTACACATTTTTCATGAACAATTTTATTAAATACAATTTCCAAAAAAATACATGTAAACGAGATATACACAGTATCAATTTAACTTACCATATTTTGTTTACGAGATACATAAAAAATCATCTCGTTTATACTGTAGATGAGATATGACAAAAAAAATTTAAATTAATAAATTCTCATAAAAATATTTATTTTGATAAATATTATATTTATTTTATTTATTAAAATAAAAAACCCTTACGTGCTATAGTAAAATATGTAATACACACCTAAAACAACCATTCAAAACTTTTTTGTTCTTTTCGTTCTTTTCTTTTTACCGTTTAGTTCTCTAATATACATTCTGCCTCAAAAAACTCTATTTTGGTACGTGACCAAAATCATCATGAAAATGCACAGGTCGAAAGAATTTATTTGAATAGAAATCCGATCTTCAAAAAAACTGCACAATGACAAGTATCATGGGACAATTCCAGGTACTTCAATACGGTAAAGAATGCCTTCAACTATAAATTTAGGATCCGATCAAGAATGGTAAAGATGACGGGTTGAGAGAAAGTTTTTTCAATCCCAAGACTGCTGATGGCATTTTAGTGTGGATGCACCCCAGAGATTAAAAGAAACCGTGCAAAATGGATGGTTACCATGGCAAAATTCGAAAGATTCTGTTCGAGAGGGTGACAATGAATCCAATGAATGGCTTTGTCAAGCTCTGATACTATAATAAAATAGAAAGAGTACATAAAGATTTCATAAAGATAATAAAATTGTGAAAGAATAATAAAAAAAAAAAGAAAATTTTTTATTGATTATTGATTGATTGAAAATTATAAACTATGAAGGTAAAACTAAGTATATATAGAGTATTAGCCAATGAAAGATAAAAATAAATAAAGATAAAATAAAAATAAGATAAAATAAAAACTAAAATTATAATTGAATTTGTGTATTCTGTTGACTGAATTTGTGGACCGTTAGTTTTTATCACGTACATATGTCACTAAAATATAAACGAATTGTATGTCACTCTCCAAAACCAGCATCTATCACTCAATGCATATAAGCTCTGCACGTAATCACAAACGAAGAATTTACGTGTTTCTTTTGAATATAAAATTTTTTTATAGATGATCATAGTAGTATTACTCAGATCTATAGTTATTTTCTATCTTCAGTTTTGATCAATGTATTCACAGTTTTCAGTTGATTAAAAAAAAGTTGAGTTGATAAAATCAGTTAATTAAGTGATAATGGAATATTAGTAAAAGTCATTGTTATGTAATGGAGTTTATTCTATAAAACAACCAACAAAATTTAAAAGCATAAGATTCAGATCCCATTTTAAACCTTACTTCCGGTGACAAAAGCTCAGTGACTGAATCTCCTTTTAAACCTTACTTCCGGTGACAAAAGCTCAGTGACTGAATCTCCTCTCAGACCATTCACCCTCCTCTGATAGCTGCAGCTTTTTCTATTGGTAGTAATAATAGAGGGAGAAGAACTGACCTAAAATAGAGTTATTCAATCCTGCATAAGAAAACATACACTTAAGCAACCACCATTCACAATTATGTCAACATTTGAAAGGCATGAAAAGAAGAGGCCAGGGAGAGAAAGAGGAGGTTCAAGAGAGCATCAACACCATGAAGTCATGAACTCTCTCCATGAAAAAAATAAACTAAATAAATTAGTCATGTAGAGTCATTCTTATATGGCATAAGAGTAATCATTTTTCTTAATTCTACAAAATAATTATATTCTCTTCTATTTAATTTAATTTTTACTGTTAAAACTTTGATTTATGAATGATATTATAACTGTTGTATGTCATGACATATATTGCAGTGCAAAATTTTTTACTATTAAAAATCTGACCAAAGTAAAAAAAAAAATTAAGAAAGAAGAATAAAAAACCTTAATATAATTATTTCACACAACCATAATTTATTTAATTATTCAGCACCAAATACAAACACATAAACAAACTCTACTGCAAATATATAACTTATTGCCTCTTCTCTATACATACTATGATATTTAGCATAAAATACAAACACATAAACTAACTCATAACTTATTGCCTCTTCTCTATACATACTATGATATTTAGTTATTTAGCATCAAATACAAACACATAAACTAACTCTACTATAAATATATAACTCATTGCTTCTTCTCCATACACACTATGATACTATCATACTAAATTATTGGCACTTTAAGCAGTATTTATGGCTCCAATTCAACATTTCACCACTTCAGCTTTTCAGCAGGAAAGTACTGCACAAAAAGAAAAAATAATAATAAATGAATAAAAGACGTATAAGTGTTAATTTCAAGTTAAGAGAAAATAATTTTTTTTTCTGAATAAATTATTAGAAAATAAAAGATTTCTTGCATTGCTAGCATTTTAATTTGTTGATCATTATTACCTTCTTAATGAGGGAGACATAGTATGGTTTAACCTTTTCAACATCAATTTCAACGTTGCTCTTGCTGTATAGGTCATATTTGCTACATTTTGCAAAAATTAATTAGTAATAACCACCATTATTCATAGATAAATAATTGAAATAAAATAAAATAAAATAAAATAAAATATAATAATGTTATAATATACTTGAAAATGTGAACCCATTTCAGATTCTCAACATCCTCATCATTCATCAAGTGCTTATATGCTCCTTCCTTGTGTAATGCTACAAAACAAATCAGTGTGTACAAAAATAGTAAGATTATGAATTATGAATTAACCATTTCAATAATTGGTAATATGAATTTACAAAATTTTAATTTTAATTAGTTTCTAATTGGGCACTTGCCATAGAAGGAATGGTATCTAATAATGAACAAAGCAGCTGAGGGCAGAGTAGTCTTGTTTTCCTTTGCCACCTATATATATAGACAACACCCAAATTTTAGACTTTTATTTGCAATTTATATATGAAATAATTAAATTATATGAATTAAGGGTTGATGTGGTGCTTACAAGATACATATAGTCATCATGTCCCCATGACATCATCACATTGTTAAGTCCACATTTCTCAGGATAAATTCCATATTTAGTGTTGAATGCAGGATTGTTATAGTCTGGATTTTCTTTGAAATACTGAATTATAAAAAAATACAACATATAAATAAATATATGTTAGTTTGTAAAATTAATTTTCATAATGTTTTCTCTCCATCCTAACTGAAATTAAAAAAAAAAATTGGATAGATTTTTACCTTGTAATGGACATTGGATTCATCAAATCTGCAACCAACTGGGAATATGTCACCTGTACATGTATAATAAAATTGGTGAGTATAGATTAAATAAAAAATTTCAAACAAGAAGTTTATTATTATTAATATTATTATTACTAGTAAAGATAAGACTTATCTTTTTAGAGACACTTATCCTAATTTTCTTTAATTTTTTTAATGAAATTAATTTTATATTTAAAAGCAAAGTCAATTTTTTTATTAAATTTTATATATATCATGACGAAAGATCACTGACCGACAACAGCCCATTGTGGAAGGTCCCCAAAACCAGGAAGCAGAAGCACCTTGCCAAGATCTATATCCAAACAAATTAATTAAACTAATTGTGGCATAATAATTAATTAACAATGCAATTATAACATTGTAAATTAATTTCCAAAATCAATTGTATCAAAGTGTACCATGGATGAGGCCAGTTAAGTGAAGCCAATCTTCATTAGGGTAATCTTTTCTTATAGCTTCAGCTGTTTGCAACAAATGTTGAATTTGAGGTATATCCAGATCAGGATCACTTTCATCCACCACTCCATCAAGAAGTTCACAACATTTCCATATATCCATCTCTGCCTTATTCATTTTCCCATACTCCTCTCTCATTTTCTTCACCTATATAAAAAATTTAAAGCTTTTATATTTGAAATTAAAATTAAACATGTGATGAAGAATTTCTTATAGATGCTTACAAAGTCATAGCATTGATAAGTATGATTTTTTCTGTAGAAGTTCTCCACTCCTTCTTGCCTCATACTTTCCACATCATAATCCCTGATTCATAATAATAATAATAATAATAATAATAATAATAATTGTACCTTTTTATTTACTTTATAATGGTGGCAAAATGATACAAAAAAATGCTGGTCAGGCCTCAAGAAGACAATAATGTATGATTAATTTTTTTATCTTTAACAATTTTTTTTCTTTGATTCACAACTTTATTTTTAAATTGTTTGGAATGTTTTTCATATCCACAATCATTTTTTTATGTACATAGTTCTATATATCATATAAGAATTCCAAAAATTAGTGATTTGATGGGCCTGGGCTAAATATTAACAAACGAATGTCATAACTTGTAGGCCTAATGAAAGATTATAAAAAATGATTGTGCCTTATTGAAAAAATAAAATTGGCCCAAAATACATATTGAGAAAAATAGAAAGGAAATGTTAAATTAGAGAGTCAATTTAACGTAATACCAGAAAAAAGAGAAATTTTGCAAAAAAAAAAAATATTAAGTTTAGTATCTGATACTGTGATTAATATGATCCTTAATGGGTATAAATTAGAATGGGTGAATGGGGGCACAAAGAGAGAAAATATTAATAATTATTATAATTATTATTATGTGAAGAAGTGAACCTAAATCTGAGGCCAAATGAGTTGAAATGTGGCACCACAAATCCACCGTCGGCAAGTTCTTTCTCATTTGTGGGTGCCATCTTTTCTTCTAAATCATTCCCTGTAATTTTTGAATAAACTAATAATTAAAAAATAAAAAATAACAAAAAAACAACTACATAGTAAAAAAAGTTACGAGAATACACTAAGACCAATGTAAAGTTACAAAAAAATGGTAACAAATTCTGTTTATTTTAAATTAAAAAAAAAAGAAAAGAAAAATTTAAAATAAATAAATCACAGTTATCTATTTTTAGTTTATATATAATTACAACACACTTTTTTTTGTATTTATTACTTTAATACTTAAATACTCAACATTTAAATAGATGTAACAGTTATTAGAATGATAAAAAATAAGTTATAGGTTTCTCTCTATATGATACAATAAGGAGAGAAAATTAATTTTTAAAAAATATATTTAAATTATGATTAAAAACAAATAAATAAAGGTTTTAAAAAGATTACCAAAATAATCATCAGTTTGCTCAAGGAACATAGTCATGTTGATGAGTAGTGAATAACGAGTTTGAACAAAAGAAAAGATAGTGGAATATGGTGATGATGAAACTGCAGATGTGTTGATGGCAAAGTTTCTTAAGATAAAGTTGCTATTTATAAGGTGTGGAGAGCCCTCTCCTGAGATTCAGAACTTCTAAAGTCCTTAACTGAAAAATTTTAATACAACAATCAATTTTTCTTTTATCCAATTCCTTTTGATTTTACACCATCTAACAGAAACTACCTTAGCTTACTTTTCTCCACAAAAAGTTCAACAACCCCACACTATATGTTATTTAAATAAAAAGATAATGACAAAAAAAAAAGTACATACTCAACTTGAAAGAGAAGACAACACAATCTCATGGAAAAAATGTAATTAATTAGTTGGAGATCTTTGTATTGTTACTTAGAGTGAAAACTAGCTCATCGCAATAGTTTTATTGTTTTTTACTAACACTATGATTATATTAGAAAAATGAATTATTACTAGTAAGAATAGTTAGATATTTGATTTGAGTACAATATATACATTTTCATGTATGGATTAACTCACATTAGATTTGTTTTTTTATGGAATTTTATTAGAAAAATTAAAATATTTGACTATAATTATTTCATTAAAAATTAGAGCTAATATTAAAATTTAACGAGAACAATTATATAAGTTACAAAAATATCTTTATTATGAACCATTTAAAATTAGTAGTATAATTTGTAAAGTTTTAATAGAGATCATTTTTAAATGTGTTAAATCTATTTAAACAAACTAAATTTTTTATGTTACATTAACTAAATTGTGATAATTGAATAAAAAATACTAATTTTTATTATTTTTAATTTTTATATATGAGCTATTTGTTTTGGACATTTATTTTTAAATGAAAAAAATATTTTTTTACTTTATTTTATAAAAGTTTTTAACCATTCAAATATTCACCAATTTATACTCAGTAGCAATTCTTATAAAATATATTCAAAAGTAAAAATTTTATAAAAATATTATAGGATAATATAATTTATGAAAAAAAAAACAAGGAAGAGGATTTGTACGTGGGGTCCAATTTGTCTGACTTATTATCACAAATGAGTCAGCTATGAGTTGGATGTCATGATATCTCTGCAACAAATGGTCCCCCATTTACATAGTATATTAGTATCAGACTATCAGGTCAAATAGGTAACATATGTTGTTCTTATTAGGCGCGCTCTATCTCAATCCTTTATTCTTCTGTTGTTTTTCCTCACCGCTTCTCCCTTTCATAAACTGCGCATCTCACCTTCCAAAGCCACCGCTGGTTACTGGATGCATATAACCTCAACCGTTGCTCTTGTATAGGCAGTATTCACTCACCGCTTAAACAGCACATATGTCACTCTTTAAAGATACCGCTGTTCACTCAATATGTATCATCTCAATCTTAATCTTCTGTGATGCATTCATCAGTTCTTCTCACCAACTACACATGTCACTCTCCAAAGTCACCACTGGTCCACTCCATGCATATAATCTCAACCCTTAATCTTCTGAGTCAGGATTCACTCACTCACCACTCGCTCACCACGTTAATTCTTCTCACCAATTACACATGTCACTCTTTAAAACTAACACTGATCCACTCTATGCATGTAATCTCAATCTTTAATCTTTGGAGTCAACTTTCACTCATCAGATATTCTCACAAACTGTACATGTGTCCCTTCTTAAAGATACCACCGATCACTTAATATACTCTATACGTAATAATCCAGATTTTTTTAATATGAAAATATTTCATAAATAGAGATAGTCATTGTAATATTATTAAGATGGTCATGGGATTTCAGTTTTCAACCTTATTGTTCATTCTTCATGAGTACTTGACTTTTGACCGTTAAAATAAAGACTATAATAAGGATGAGTACTCCTTCAGCTTATAATAAGTTGTGTGCATATAGACTGGATTGCATGCTATGAAGGTACAATTATTTAATAATAAATATCAAGAGTATTCTATTAAATTAAATAAGTTTTAGTCATTTAAATTATATTCTTTTTAATTTTAGTCCTTTTAATAAGCTATATAATTTTTAGTTTCATGTTCTTAAAAAATTTTAATTTTTGTGGTTTATCTATGTATGATAATGTAGCTATTTAACAATAATATACATTAACGATCAATCAAACCAAACATTTAAGTTTTGGGATAAATTAAATAAAAAATACAAGAATAACAAAATATTAAAATTTAAAAATTTATATAATTAATAAAAAATCTATATACACTTTTTAGAAATTTAGAAAAAAAGAGAAATATTTAAAAAGTAAATTAAATTGTGTTTAGTAATTATTATATTTACTTTTTTATTTGAAATTTTAAAATTACAAATTAAGTAAATATAACACAAAACTATATTACTCAAAAGTTATAATAAAATAAAAATTTTAACTAGAATTACTTTCTTAAGTTTTCAAATGGATCAATTGAAAATACGGAAAATAACTTTCAATTAGTTGCTGATAAATTTTAAATTTGTCATTACAATAAGAATTAGTAAAATATTATTTATTGCTAATTAAATAATGTATAGCTTAGTTGGAGAATGTTCTCAAAATATTATTTATCATATATATATATATATTACAAATATTTGTAATTAATTTTTATTATATTTTATTTATTATAAATAAAAATAAACAATTGTAATGTTTCTAAACAACAAATATTTTAGTCACCAGAAAAAAAAAAACAACAAATATTTTAAATATATTTTAGTAGCATGGATTTAGCAGTTAATTATGTCTCGATTTAAAGTAACCTTCATAATTGTTTAGAATAATAATTTTTATGTTATGTTTACGTAAAAAAAATTAATTTTCATGAAAAAATATTTTTACATTATAATTATTCACGATTTAGTAGAGTAGGTTGTTATCAACAGTACTCAAGTACTCATGTATATGGATCTATGTTTATGCTTTTGGTCACACGTTATTGTGTCAATGGATCTAATCTAATAATACTAATAGTATTTACCTTTTGAATTTTGACATATAAATACAGATATACAGTAACAAGTTGACATACTCTTATATGGAGACTCAAATTAAATATATCAGGTGATATTCATATATGAAAAAATTGTATAAACTTTTGGTACAAATTATATTTTTTGTATAAACTTTTGGTACAAATTATATTTTTTCTATAATTTGCCTCCAGCAAATTATTAATACAATTATGATTGAAAAAATTATTTAACAATATCATTCATTTGTAATACATGCATTAACATAATGGTAAGAAAAATAAACACCAACATTTTTATTGGTCTTTTAATTTTTATATAATAAAAATATATATTTAATTATATAATATTACAAAAAAAATTATTAAGTACTAATAGATTTACTCATAAAAATACAAAAAAATCACAAAAAGAATTATTACTATTAGATTTAGTGGCAAATGGATCTAAACGGTAAAATTCTCTCCGATAACAGATGAATTTGAAAAATTGGTTGGTAAAATTATGGAGATAGTTGTTTTTGTAAAATTTTCTATGGTAATTTTGGCATTATAAATTCAAATTTTACGTCATATTATCGTCAGATTTATTTCTCGGCAAATTTAACAGGAATAAATTATTTTATATTAATTAAATTAAAATATATTGTCGGATTTAATCCGAACGGTAAATTTAAATTTAATTTTTATTTTTATTTTTATGAACATGTTAGAATTTGATATAGCAGCATCAATCTTTCTGAGAGTTAATAATTAAATTCCAATCAAGTAGTATTTTTAATAAAAATAGTCAATTATAATATAAAATAATAAGTGTACAAAAGAAAAAGTAAGTCAAAGAGATCAACTATCAATATTGTAAAACAAAACAAAACAAAATCTTAATCAATACGTGTCCTGATAATTATCATCGTCGTTATCCCTCTGATCCTATTGAGACGGTGGTCTAAGTGGTAGTGTTGATGACTGTCTTGGTACTTATACAGTGGTCGAAGAGCCCCCTTAGAAGCGGCACTGCCACTAACGTGTATTTGATTATAGTACACTGTCATTTGGTGTCGCATCCAATAGATCTGCCATAAGACCCTGAAGCACTATTTTTTATTTATTTTATTCATTCAAGGCTTCATTTTCAATTTTTTTTATTAAAGATAATTAAATAAAATTTTTTATAATTTGAATTTAAATTAACTAGAACTCAAAGATTTTTATAGTAATTGGATAATTTCCATGTTTAATAAGACCCTTAAGGTTTAAGATTTTTAATGTTCAAACTAATTTGAAAGAATGAAACTTTGATTAATATTTAAAAATGTACCAATGACTTAAAGTGCGATTTGAGTTTTAAGGTGAACTAAGCATTATTTGGATCAATTTGAAAAAATTCATAAGAGAATGATATGTTTAGCTGTTTGACAACAGATTATGATGTCTGAATTGAGTTTTTAAAAGATATATGAATTCGATTGTGAATTTTAGAATAATTGAGTAAGGAATGTGATTATTAACACTATGTGGATTAACTATATTATTATTATTATTGAAAGTAAATGGTCAAAGCATGACTTTCAAAAGAAAAAGTGCCAATATGTGATTATAGAAAGTAAGTGATTTGAATTGTGATGAGATTGTTTAGTGAGTAAGGACGTGAGTTTCGTCCCGCTTGCGTGTGATTTAATATGATTATTCTAATTGGGAATTGAGTGATGATACTAATTACTTGTCTGATAAGGATAGTGAATTTGTCTCGTTTGTTCAGTACTCTGTTATTATGTGGAGATGGTAATTTTGTCCGTCCATAATGAGGATGGTGATTTTTGTCCCGCTTGTAGTTTGATGATGATGATTGTTCTTTTGACAAATGTGATTACGAGGAATTATGATTACGATTTTGTTGATGACTATGATTATGTTTGATTATGATTATGATTGTGATATAACAACTGAGTTAGCAAGGATGTGAGTTTTGTCTCGCTTGTGTCATTGATAAAATATTTGCGCTTGGCAATGATGGTGGTTTTGTCCCACTTGCTCGGTGCTGCAATGGACATGTGGGATGGTAGTGTTGTCCTGCCCACATTCTCTCTTATCGTAAGGGTGGTAGGCCACTCTCTCGGATAGTAGCGGTGTCTCCAGTGAGAAGGTGGAAGGACACTCTCCCACGATTTTATGTTATATTATATAGACTTCTTGGAAGTTCTGATATTTTCTCCTAAGGATGCACGATAGAGAGGGTATGTCCATGTTATCTATCAGATGTGTTGGGTTCTGACAATATAACCGATATGTGAGCTCACGTCAGTAGAATAGCATGCATCATATTGCATTTGTTTGTATATTGCTTGAAATTATTTATTTGTTTGTACTTGTGTAATTGGAATATGTATGTGTGTTTGTTTGCTTGTTTATGATTGTGATTGTTGGTTCATAATCGTATGAAAATGATATAATTTTTCAAAAAAGAGATCGACTGTATGGTAAATATGGAAAGAAATAAAAAGTGAGTAATGCGCTTCATGATTCAGAAATAAGAAAAGTAAGCAATAGTGAAATTAAATTGGTTAATTATAAGAAAAATGATAATGTATAAAAGAAAATGATATTGAAAAATATACATTATGAGAGAGTAGCAGTTGAATTCCTAAAAGTTTGGAGAACAAAAGGGAATCAATCGCAAGAGAAGGATTCATAAGACAAGTATTAATCAATTATGTAAGGCGATTTATATTTTATATCTGTTTATGACATTTCTAAAACTCTTACTGATATCGTGTAGTTTGGTTCTCACTCGTTTATATCCTAATATTTTTCATGAAATAGACGAGGAAGCCTTTAAAGATCTTGACTGAGCATTGGATGTATAGTAGTTTATTTTCAGAGTGAATTTGAATTTAGTTATTTTTTTTCTCACTATTATTTTAGAACTCATTCTCGTATGAGAGGTAGGAAATTGTATTATTTGTTGTATGTATACAAATATGTGTAAAGAATTCATGATAATAGATGTAGTTGTTTGAGTTGTAGTAATTGTTGATTATCTTGTTATAATTAGACTATGGAATGTATGTATGTATAAAAAATGCCTTCTATTTTAAGTTTTGATTTTAAAAAGCTCTTATAATATGTAAGCAAGTAATCCAGTGAATATAAGTAATACCTTTGCCATTAGCAATATCATGACTTAAAGTATGATATTCTGATAGTAAGAGTATTACATTATGATATCAGAGTAATCTTTTCTATAGAGCCTAAAGAGTGGACTGAATATGTTTCGTTGCATATTCTGAATACATGTCATGCATTAGGTCTTGTCAAGGAGATAGGAATTAGGACTTTATGCGCATGACCGTCTTTCGATTAATGCCATTGGCTTACTTTTGCATAATTCGTGGTATTAAGTCTGACCAACTTAGTATTATTGAATTGCGTATATGTGGACGCTAATACATTGTCAAAGACAACCTAAAAATGTTAAGAAGCTAGTGATGATAGGTTGAGGACGTTGGGAATCAAAGGAGGTTAGTGTTAGGATAACTATACTTGAGTGAATGTTAAGTTACTTGGATGCGATTAGGTTTTTGTTTGATAAATTGCTATTGTGCTGATTGTAATGGTTGAATTGTTTGATTTTGTGTGTGGGTTTTTTATTCTCGAAAGAGCTAGTTTGCTTGATACACATATGAATTTTGAGAATTCTAAGAGGTTGCTACTTAAAGTAAAGACAGTGAAGTTAGAAATAATGTGACTCGATCGAAAGAGTTCAAATCAAGTTAAGATCAAATTTGTTTTGATGATAAATTCTTCTAAGCTTTTGTTGTTTTAGAACTTAGCCATAAACCACGTGACGAATGGATTTTTGCCGGTATAGAAATTATTAAGTAGTCAATCGTAGTATAGTCTAAACCGACGCAAAATCCATTTATCAAACAAATCTACAATCTATAATCGAGAGTATTAGTCCCGAGTCGTTCTTCCCTAGGAATGCTACAAGGATGCATGTATTGGTTAAGTGGTCTTTTTGTGGTTTGAAGAGTGTGGCATAAAAGTGTGAATAAAAGAAAACAACAATCAATCAATATTAAAAGCCTTGGCCAAGGTTGAACATTGGAAGTCCCATCACTATAGCTTCCTTCAATTGTGATAACAAAGGAGTATTGCTTCACTTAGTTAACCCCTAATTATAGAGGAAAGTCAAGTGAAAGTAATTAACTCAAGTCACAAGTCCTAGTCTTACCCTAGGTAAGTCTAGCTTTAGTGCACTCTAAGTCAATTAGCAATCCTCAATTCTTAATCAACAATTGACATCCATTATTCAAGTGTCTCCAATGACTCAACCACTAGGCCAAGTGAGGGAATTCTACTCCATATCTAAAGTTGGCATTTTCTCAAACATGTGGAGAGCAAGAATGAAAGACATAGTAAAATTGAGGAGAGATTTAGAATTAAAGCAATTCAACACAAGAGAAAACAACAATCAACAATGAACAACAATGAAAATGAGATCTTTATTGAATCAATAGAATCCAAAACAACAAAGCTAATTCTAAGATCTACAAGAATTGAACAATTACAAACACTAATTGAGATTAGAGAAGATGATCTACAACATGGACAAAGTAAATTGAGAGTGGCAATAGATCTCACCAAGGAATGGTTGAGAATTGAGAAAATGAAGATGAAGCCTAGAGAGAAGTTGGAGTTTCTCTCTCTACAAAGGTAACTAACTACAAAATATCTATCTAATGATCTACAATTAGTCTATGGGTGTGAATGTGTCAAGTAAGTTGTTAATCCCCTTCAATCCTTGGCTCTTATATGCATTTTGGCACCAAAGTTGGTTGCTGAAACCTTCCAAAATCGCCAGGCACGTGTTGTAATAAAAGAATCACGTGCGGACTACGACGCGTGCGCGCACGGTACGCGTGCGCGTCCTTGTCCTTTATCGCAATGTGCGCGCGAGCGCCTTGTGCGCGTACGCGTGCTTGGCCGAGATCAACTCTTTGGCTTTTTGTGCTTCTCTCCACTTGCATGCTTCCTTCCTTGCTTCCTTTGATCCATGCCTAGCCTATTTCAACCTGAGATTACTAGCAAACACATCAAGGCATCTTATGGAATCAAAGAGAAATTAGAATTCATCAAAATAAGGCTTACAAAGCATGTTTTTACACTTAGGCACAAATATGGGAGAGATAACAAAACCATGCTAATTCCTAGGCTAAATGTGATAAAAGGTTATCAAAATACTCTAAATTCACTACAAGACAAACCCTCAAATTGGGGTTTGTCAACCTCCCCACACTTAAACCTTAGCATGTCCTCATGCTAAAATAAGAGGGAACTAAAGGGCCATGACATTTATTTGAATGCACTAAACTACATGAATCCTATCTAAATGCAACTACCTAAAGTAAATGCAAATGCTTAATTCAAACATATCAAATTGCCAAGAGAGCATGTGTAAGCACAATGGTTAGGGCAATAAGAGTTAAGTCCAAACCACAATTGTATTGAATTATCAAAAAGAAATTAAACTTGCAAGAACATAGATAATATGGGTGAACACATGTAATTGAACTTTTGAACCCTCACCGGATATGTGTATCCGCTCTATTCACTCAAGTGTTTAAGGGTCAATTCACTCAATTCTCTTCTAATCAAGCTTTCCAAAATTTGATTTCCTTCTAACAATCAACATTTATTCAGTGCATGCATACATTCATCATGGGGTCTTTCATTTAGGTTGTAATGGGGTTAGGGTCAAGGTAGGGTCATTTATGGTTAAGTGGACTAGGGTTTGAATCTTTGATTAGCATAGACTTTCCCACCTAACCTATATAACGACCTATACATATTCAAACTATTCTAACTACCCATTCTTCACTTTTCTTACATAATCATGCATCCTTATTTGATTCATAACACCTATGCATTGATTCCTTTTTATTGACTTCATTTTGGGGCATTTTGTCCCCTTTTTTATTATTTTTTTTCTTTTTTCCATATACAATTTTTTTCTTTTCTTTCACTTTTATTTCCTTTTCTTTTCATCATATTATTTTTTTTTTCATTTCTTTTTCTTTTGTCAAACTCTATACAAGAACATCAATGCACAAGGTCTATTCATTTAATCAATACATGAGTATGTACCCAATTCCTAAAATGAAAGTGTACTACCCCTTCTATCCCATCCAATGTTCCCAAGCCTCACCAACTTTGAATAATGAACACTCTCACTAGCCTCGGCTAATCAAAGATCCAAGTAAGGACTTTTCATTGGTTTTCCGCCTTGGGCTTGTAATGTGCTAAATTGAAAACAAGTTGGTTAAGCATAGGCTCAAAATTGGCTAACAATGGAGAATAAAAGGTTGGCTATTTGGGTAAGTGGCTAATGAAGTAATGGCCTCAATCATATAAATGCATAAATACAAGAGATAAATGGACATATAGAATCAAGCAAATCAAGGATCGCAATCATAGAAAGAGAACAATTTAACACAAGAATGGAAAATAAGTGGTTATAAAATGTAACCACATCAATAGGCTCAAGTCTCACAAGCTTGTGTTCTTAATTCAATACATGCTTCACAAGGTATAAAATTCAAGCAAGTTTTACCAAAAATTTTCTTTCAATCAATTGGGTTGATGCCCTCTATTTAAACTTCTTGGAAAATCTCAATGTTTGACTAAGCAGTAAAGGTATCTAAAATAAACTCAAAATACATCAAATATACAACAAAAAAAGTGTGCAAAGTGAGATAGCTAGAAAAGTGGTTAAAATGTTCACCGGTATCTAATGATGCCACCGGCTACCTCCCCACACTTAAGATCAAGTATCGTCCTCGATGCTAATCCTGAGGATCCGGGATAGGTACACCGGTAGGCTCTGGCTGTGGCGGTGGTACCGGCTGAGCAGCGGCGATTATGGAGGGAGGAAGAAGGGAGTGCGCTGCGGCGCAACGCTCTTCGCGTCTTAGGATTCCCATTTTTTGAATCGGCGCGAGCGCGCACCTTGCGCGTCCGCGTCGATTGAGAAAACTTGAGGTCTACGCGTGCGCGTATAGCGCGCCTGAGCGTATGTGAGCAAAATGGGAAGGGACGCGTGCGCGTATAGTGCGCGCACACGTGCATGGAGTTGGGCTAGGGGCTTAGAGTTGGCCCAACGCAGGCCTAACTCTCTGGACAATGGCCTGGAAGTCGCGCAATCAGATCGGCGCGCACGCGACATGTACGCGTCCGCGTGAAGCAGGTTGGGCCAGGGGCTTAAGGTTTGCCCAAAACTGGCTCAACTCTCTGTGGATTGGCCCAATCGATGCAGCAGTGAACGGCGCGGACGCGGCAGGTGCGCGTCCGCGTGTATTGCGTTGGGCTCAAGGCATGATGTTTGCCCAACGGAGGCCCAACTCTCGGGAGTGTGGCTCATGGTGCATCCACACAGGGACGCGTGCGCGTACATGGTGCGCTCGCGTCCACCCCCTTTTCTTTTTTTTTTTTTTTTTTTGAAATGCCTAAAAACTCTAATTGCCCAAAGGCTCCCCATGGTGCCTACAAGGCTACAACTCCTTATTTAGTCAAAATCACACACTTTCTAAAATGCAAGTTGGTTTTGAGATTTATTCTATTTCTACTAAGCACAACATACATGTTAATATGCTAGCAACTAATGTACACAAACAAGCTAATTATGAAATGAAGACCTACCTACAATGGTAACTCAAATCACTTATTAAACAAGGTTAGAAGAGAGTGGAAAGAGTTTACCATGGTGGGGTGTCTCCCACCTAGCACTTTTAGTTAAAGTCCTTAAGTTGGACATTTGGTGGAGTCCTTGCTAGGGTGGCTTATGCTTGAACTCTTCTTCGAATCCCCACCAATGTTTGCTCTTCCAATAGCCTCCGGGATCCCAATTTAAACGTACAAGGCCTTCAAGGGGGCCTAAGCAAGTAACAAGACCCCTAAGTTGATAGTGATCTATGTATGTTCCGGGGTCCCATACTTTGTTTGTTAACCCCTTTTCTTCTTGATCTTCATGCTTCCAATAGGGTGACAAACTTATTGAATTCTCCTTGTGACTCATACTCATCATCTTAATCCCATTGAATTTGGCTTCACTCCGCCTTTGAGATTCAAAGTTTGATATTCCATCCTTTATGCACCTTGATTCAATTTGTCCACCGACATCTAATCCGTTCTTACTCTCTAACCCACAAAGAGCTCTAAGTTGACCGTCCGTTTCTAACAATGCATATTGATATGGGCCAAGAAAATTAAAGGATGAGATGATTACCCACTCAATTTGTGATTGGGACGGTGACTTAGCAAGGAAGATATCCAATGGTCTTGACATTGTAGGTTCCACTTCCTTTGGCTCCTCCATGATGATTTCCATCTTTTGATAACTCTTTTTAAATTCTTCTTGTTTGCTAACTTCCTTCAAACCTTTATCATTGATCAAGTTATGTGTTGGAGGTTGCGCACCCTCCTCAACATTGGCTTCACATTCGAAGGGGGAAGCTTCAACAAGATCACCATTGTCACTTGATGTGGAGTTATTTTCGTTGATGGAACTTCCTTCTTGTTCAACCTCCTCTAGGTCTTCTTCCACTTCTTTATCTTCAACAATCTTCATTTCCTCCGCTTGTTGCAACATACACTCCATTTCCTTGTGCTCAACTTGAGACTCTAAAGTCTCCCTCATACCTCCCTCTTTGGTTGCTTTCTCACAATCATCCGTGAACTCGTTTCGCTTGTGATGTGAATCCCAAGAATCTATCTTTTGACGGATGGTTGCTTGAGGTCGATCCATTTCTTCCTTGAAGCGATCCGTTAATTCTTGTTCCGCTTTACTAACATAAGTAGGATCACATTGCTCTTGGATTAATGGACATTGATATGCTTCCATGGAGGTTTGTGGCGGAGAGGAGAAATCATAGTATGGTTGGAAAGAAGATTCATCAAAGCTTTGAGGTGGGAAGCCATTTTGGTTATTGGTAGAGGGTGAGATTATACGGGACGTAAATTCTTGGAGAGTAGAGGTGAAACTAGTGAAGGTGGTTTGGAGCTCTTCTTGCTCTTGAAGAATGATACCAAGTGCATCATCCATGGGGACTTGGGTTGGAGGGTAAGAATGTTGGAGTGGTGGTGATTCAAGAGTTGCTTGTTCATAATCGTCACAAGGGTATGCATAGGGGGAATATAGATTTGGATCATATGTAGGCAATTGGTGGAAATAAGATGTGGGTTGAGAGTATGGTGCATAGAATAGTGGTGGTTGAGAGGTATGACCATGATAAGAGTCATCATATCCATAGGAATGATATGCATTATAGGGAGGGTTACCATCATAGTAGCTTGAAGGGGAAGGTTGCCATGATGATTGCTCATATGGATATGGCTCCCTTCCTAAGAATTCATCTCTCCCATAATGTGAGCCATCATTCAAGTTTTCATCGCCTACAAAATAGTCATAGTTATATCCAAAACCACAAGGGTGAGAATTCATAGTGGCAAATAGAAACAAAACCAATAGAGATCTTAAAACTAACAAAAACTAACAAACAAACAAAAGACAAACATATTCACAATATTCACATATTTACATTAACCAAAAACATGGTACTCATGCGCATTCCCCGGCAACGGCGCCATTTTGACGAATGGATTTTTGCCGGTATAGAAATTATTAAGTAGTCAATCGTAGTATAGTCTAAACCGACGCAAAATCCATTTATCAAACAAATCTACAATCTATAATCGAGAGTATTAGTCCCGAGTCGTTCTTCCCTAGGAATGCTACAAGGATGCATGTATTGGTTAAGTGGTCTTTTTGTGGTTTGAAGAGTGTGGCATAAAAGTGTGAATAAAAGAAAACAACAATCAATCAATATTAAAAGCCTTGGCCAAGGTTGAACATTGGAAGTCCCATCACTATAGCTTCCTTCAATTGTGATAACAAAGGAGTATTGCTTCACTTAGTTAACCCCTAATTATAGAGGAAAGTCAAGTGAAAGTAATTAACTCAAGTCACAAGTCCTAGTCTTACCCTAGGTAAGTCTAGCTTTAGTGCACTCTAAGTCAATTAGCAATCCTCATTCTTAATCAACAATTGACATCCATTATTCAAGTGTCTCCAATGACTCAACCACTAGGCCAAGTGAGGGAATTCTACTCCATATCTAAAGTTGGCATTTTCTCAAACATGTGGAGAGCAAGAATGAAAGACATAGTAAAATTGAGGAGAGATTTAGAATTAAAGCAATTCAACACAAGAGAAAACAACAATCAACAATGAACAACAATGAAAATGAGATCTTTATTGAATCAATAGAATCCAAAACAACAAAGCTAATTCTAAGATCTACAAGATTGAACAATTACAAACACTAATTGAGATTAGAGAAGATGATCTACAACATGGACAAAGTAAATTGAGAGTGGCAATAGATCTCACCAAGGAATGGTTGAGAATTGAGAAAATGAAGATGAAGCCTAGAGAGAAGTTGGAGTTTCTCTCTCTACAAAGGTAACTAACTACAAAATATCTATCTAATGATCTACAATTAGTCTATGGGTGTGAATGTGTCAAGTAAGTTGTTAATCCCCTTCAATCCTTGGCTCTTATATGCATTTTGGCACCAAAGTTGGTTGCTGAAACCTTCCAAAATCGCCAGGCACGTGTTGTAATAAAAGAATCACGTGCGGACTACGACGCGTGCGCGCACGGTACGCGTGCGCGTCCTTGTCCTTTATCGCAATGTGCGTGCGAGCGCCTTGTGCGCGTACGCGTGCTTGGCCGAGATCAACTCTTTGGCTTTTTGTGCTTCTCTCCACTTGCATGCTTCCTTCCTTGCTTCCTTTGATCCATGCCTAGCCTATTTCAACCTGAGATTACTAGCAAACACATCAAGGCATCTTATGGAATCAAAGAGAAATTAGAATTCATCAAAATAAGGCTTACAAAGCATGTTTTTACACTTAGGCACAAATATGGGAGAGATAACAAAACCATGCTAATTCCTAGGCTAAATGTGATAAAAGGTTATCAAAATACTCTAAATTCACTACAAGACAAACCCTCAAATTGGGGTTTGTCACCACGTCCCTAATCTGTTACAAGATAAGTGATGTTTTGACATATTGCCAGATAACATTAGAATATAGCCACGAAAAGAGATAATACTCTTTTCTTGATAATTCTGGTTTGGATAAAATTAAGTTAGATAAGAACCTTTATGATTCATGATGATGTTGATATAAAATTTTTAAAAAATGGATAATTAGTTAATTAAGAATTGTGGAGTACTAAAGATTTTGTTTAACTAATAAATTGATTAGTAGTTATTAAGGTCAATAAGAGGTCAAAGAGGATAACTACAAAGGTGAGGTCTTAATTCTTATTGATACAAATAGTTGGTCGTTTTGGAGAATTAGAAAGTGAATTCCGTAAGCTGTGGCATTGCAAGAAGTTGTGAAGTATTGGATTTTAGAGAAAACTCTTATTAATCTCATAATCCATAAGTCAAAATCAACCTAGCGAGTCAATTTGAAGATTGAAGAAGTGCTAAGCCTTGAGTGATTCAAGGAACAGAAGATTGTGGCTCACAATGCAACGATTTAGCTAAGGTATGGAGTAATGTGGGGTGATAATGTTTCATTGGAGTTCCTTATTGGGTGTCGAATTCGTGGAATTAGTATTTTTCAAAATTCTATAGTTAGAGTGGAGTTGGTGATTATGAATTTAAGAGGCATAATTAAAGTTGCGTAAATTTTTTATGAATAACTTAGTAAAGTTAAGGAGTGATTAAGCTTAAGTTTTGGAAAATGTCAATTCTCCTCTAAATCAGTCTCTGCTGAGCAATATTAACTCTTAAAATTTGGATGTTCAAGTTGGTCCAGAGATCGGTTTGTGTTGGACTCGTGTGGCTTCAAAGGTTTATGATGCTCGTAGTGGTTATTTGTGACTCAGTAAGAATATGTTTAGTTGGGAGGATAGGGGTAATTGGCTTTGGCTTTGGCATCAACATGTTCCGAAAAAACACAAATTTTTGGCCTGGCTATGTCTTCGGGAGGCTTTTCCTACTGCTATATTTCATTTTAGGAGGGGCAATTCACACACGGATAGCTGTCCACGATGTTTCTCATGTCAGAAATCGGTTTTACATTGCATTTGGGATTGTCCAAAAGCCCAACTAGTTTGGCATGCTTTGGAGATCTCCGGTCAACCAGTGGATTTGATGAATTGGTTCTTACATAATAGCAAACAACGGCCCTTTAGATTCTTTTATGATTTCTGGTGGATTTGGCATTCGAGGAATAACGAGATCTTTCATTCTCACGAGTATTGGACTACAAACAAGGTGACTGGTATGGCCTTGTCCTTGGAAAAGGAGCTCCGAAATATTTTTGAGTTGCAATGACTGTCTATCCTCTCCACCATTAGTGGCTCTTGGATTTTTCCCTCAGTGGGTACCTTTAAGATTAATTGTGATGCTAGCTATCCTGGCAATGGTACTCGGGTTGGTTTCGCTTGTGTTAGCAGAGATTGGAAAGGAAGGTGGCAACGAGGCTGTCTGAGAACAATTGAAAGTCGTAGCATTTTGCAAGGAGAGTTGTTTGCTATATGGAGAGACTTTCTTTTAGCATGGGATTCGGGGCAAAGAGACATTATATGTGAGACACACTGTGTGGAGGCATTTACTATTATCAATAATTTTCAGGATTACTCTAGTTTTATTGATCATTTGGTGTTAAAAATCTAAAATATCATGTCTTGAAAATAGCGTGCTGATCTCCGGTTGATCTTAAGAGATGCAAACACAGTAGCAGACATCATGGCAAAGACTGCAATGAGGACCCTTTCTCCTCAAGTGGAACTTTCATTGCCTTAGAAGGAGTTTGAGAGTAGTATTCAACGGGACTGCCTTTCTTAGGCAGTTTCTTGTTTATTTTCATTTCTTTCTTTGTTGTTGTTTGTTTTCTTTTAAGTCACAAAAAAAGGCTTAAGTTTTGGAATGTTGTAATCTATAGTTGGAAGTGAGATTAGTCCCTTCTTGGGACTTATTGGATGGTTAGGAGAGAAAAAAAAAAGAAATATTGAGCTAAATCACGTGGAAGAGGTTGGATATTTGAAGTGAAAGTTGAGCAAAGTTTTAGTTTCAGGTAAAAATATAGCTTCAATATAATAATGTTAGGTGTTTGAATTGATTCTTAGTGTTGCAAACTTTGAAGTTCTTGAGTGAATTATCTGAAAAGCAAGTCAATGATGTATACAAATCAAAATTTAAGTTATGCAAACTATTGTTGATGGATGTAATGAGATTGAAAGTAATTATGTTTGAGGTATGAAAGGTGAGGATCTAAAGTTGAAAGGATAGTCATTTCTCATGAAAGGTTATGAGAGAATAAAAAGATTATGGAATTGGAATGCATTGAGAAGGTTGATGGATCGAGAAGAGAGTTTGAAAAGAATTCAAGTAAATGAGCTTTTGATGTAAGATGAGGTGTAAGTTATGACACTGGATGTTCAAATGAACTTGAAATGGAGTGATGAATAAATTGAAAAGTGCCTAATGTTTGATTTGTCAAGGGAACAAAAGTGTGTGAATGTCAGCACAATTATTTTAACACGAACCTATTAGACCTGTCTTGTAACGATTGTACTTCGTTGTACATTTTCTCATATTTTGTAACAAATTTAATTTATGCAACTTTTTACGTTTCATCAATTGTTGAGGGTGAAAATTTTTATAAAGTGAATATAATGTAAGACCCCAATCTTTTCGAAATTTTATTATAAACTACTTTCGATTTGTTTAATCGTTCAAAACTTTATTTTTAAAAAATTATTTTATTAAAAATAATTAAATAGAATTTTTGGTTATTTGAGTTTAAATTAATTAGAACTCAAAGATTTTTATAATAATTTGAGTAATTTTTATGTTTAAAATTAAAATTTTTAAAAATTAAAAAATAATAAAAATTTTATATGATTTAATTTGATCTTGAAATTTTAAATTTAATTTTATGAAAAAAATTAAGTAGGATGTTTTTACTTTTAAATTAGTAGTTAAATTATTTTAAATTAATTAGTAAGTTGACAAATAAATATTTTGCATTGTTAAAATAAATTTTTATTGAATTATCCTTAGTCCTAAAAATTATTACTTTGTCCCTCAATTTTATTAAAAATTTTTAAAGTACCCTTTACCTTTTTTTTCCTAACCCTAACCCTAACTTCTAAACATATTCTCCTCTCGTAGTCACTATACATACAATTTTTCCATCTCTCATTCTCACACACATACTCAGAGAAGAAGAAAAAAAAAGAGAAAAATGGAGAATGAGGAAGAATGGCGCTAGCAGGACTGGGAGTTGCTGTCGAGCATGAGAATGGTGGAGAGAGAGATATCCAAATTGAGGTGTGAGAGAGAAAAAACGTGACAAAGTGAGGAAGGAGGTGGCCATTTCCGTCGTAGCCGGAGCTTCCACCACCATTGTTGTCGCCAATCGAAGTCACTGTCGTCATCAAAGAAGTCGCCACTAGAAGGAAAGCCTTGCATTGCCGAACCTAGCAAAGGAGAGAACAAATGAAAAAAAGGAAAAAAAAGAAGGAAACATGACGGAGCAGGAGTACCTTCGTCATTCCTATAGTCATTGTGTCGTCGTGCCTCTGGTTGCCGGAAAATGGATCTGCTATTGCTGGAAACCATGGTTAGAGCTGTTGTTGTTGTTGCTCAAGTTTCGCTCTGTCACGGTTGTTGTTGGTGAGCTTGAAGGGAGTCACTACCGCTGCTTTTGCTCGCCAAAAAAGCTGTTGCCACCACTTCCTATTCAGGTAAGCTTGCCAAAAAACTGTCCCTATCTTGCTTCGTGTTGTCCTATTTGCAGCTGTTTTTTATCTATTTTGTTTTTAAGAACTGTCACTGCTGTTGCGTGGTACTGCCACCTTTGTCCATAGCCACGATTGTTGCTAAAAGTAACCACCGCAACAACCGTATATCTCTATCAGAGCTAATGTGAATGTTGTTGCCACTAGTCTGATCGTGTAGTTGAGTCACCTTAAGGTAGGAGATTTTTCCTTAAACTTATGTCATTTCAAAAAATTATTTTAAATTGACATGGAATATATATTTAGTAAATGTGTGAGTCATATGAATCAAATTAGAATGTTTTGGAGAAATAAAATTGATTAAATGATGATAGATTTTAAAGTAATAAAATGGATGAAGCCTCTTGGTAGGTGGATTAGGATTTATGAATAGCTTGCCTCTTAGTTAAAGATATGAGTTGTGATTATTTGATTCTGTGGATCATTTGATGAACGTTGCAGTTAATTACAATAAACACAAGTAATATCTTTCCATTAGCGATATCATGACTTAAATATGATATTTTGATAGTAAGGGTGTTACATCTACTCTAGCTCCTGTCTCAGGAACTCTGCCACGAGTACTCCTTTCTGCCATGCATGCGAGGAGCTCGTTATACCTCTCCTCAGCCAGATGCAGTTGGTGACCCTGGTTCTGTAGGCTCTAAGTGAGGCTGTGAGCATGCTTTCGCAAATCAATATCCTTGGGATTTGCAAGGATGGTGGCTGAGGTGGGTGAAATCCTCAAGGTGGAGGTGCGTTAGTTGCTGGCGAAGAACGACCCCGGCCTGTAGACTTGATTCTTGTACGACTCAAATACGATCTCTCACCACACTGCGTCAAGATCGACGACAAAAACATAGGAGTTGTTGCCATCCTCCCTAATATGCTGAAATTGCTGGGTCACATCCTCCAGGTTAGGGGAGAACGAAAGAGAGAGGAGAGGGATGGAGAGAGAAGAGGTTTCAAAAAGTGAGGAGAAAAGGCTGCGCGTTTTGAATTTAGGGCAAAATTATCGTCAGATTTACCGATGGATAAATACGATGACAATGAATTTGTGGTTACTGAAACGCAACATTCCACTAATTAGGGTTATCGGCGGATAAATCCGTTGGTAAATCTCACCTTAATTTTCACGCCTTTTTTTTAAAATTTTTTCTCCAATTATTACCAACGAATTTACTATCAGAAACAAAACTCCGACATAATACTTTGTGCCAATGAATTTATTACTTCAACTGCCAATAAATTTGACGGTAAAATCATTACTAATAAAAAATATTAAATTTAATAATATTCAATATTTTTCTTGTAATATAATATCATATTAATAAAATAATTATGTTTATATTAATTACATAAATAATTATAAAAAAAGATATGACTAACTAATTATATGAAATATATTAAAATTAGATTCTTTTAAGTACGCAATACATATTTAGCACTTTCAAATATAGAAAAATTGTATTATCTTATCAAATGGCCAATTCTATGTAATTTTTTTGACAATTAAACAATAATTTTTAGACACTATAGCAAAAACACATTCACCCATATATATATATATATATATATATATATATATATATACAAAGTTGAACGACATGCATATCCATAAACGAATTCTACCAATAAAAAAAAAAAAAATCATAGCTAGCAATCTACCATTAGTTAAATAATGGTGGTTTTTTTGATAGATAAACGATGGTAAAATTAAAACATGGACTGTGTTAAATGCTCCCTGCATGATGCATGCATAGTAAATTAAAGATTAATAATGAGGACAAGTTGCGACTTGCGAATTTAATAAATGTTGCGTCACTTTCAGAAATTGCAATGCAAGCTGTGAGGCAGTGAGAGTTTGTGATTGAAATCTGGCCAAAGCTCCTTTTAATTTTATTGAAACATCCAAAGCTAGCTGGGACTATATATAGTTCCTGCTTTCAAATTTCCAGCACAAAATTTTAATAATATTGTGCTAAAATAAGTTAATAATATTAGTTAGTCAATATTACACGTGTTGACGTGTATCCTCTTATTTATAAAAAAAAGTGCATTTATATTTTTTCACATCTAGTTACAATAATAATAATATGTAATAATAGGTATACAAGTTTAGTTTGTACTCCTGCCTTCTTCCTATCTTTACATGAATTACAGCATTATTTTTCTTCCTTATCATGTAAATTTTACTGACAAGATAATCTTTTGTTTTTATATTTTAGGGATATGTCTACAAAAGTTTATTTTTAGATAAATGACAAATATTCAACATATAATACATCCTATACATCATTTTCCACAAAGAAAAATATATGAATTCAAAAACAAAATAATTAATGTGTGGTAAATGTATTCTTAATATTTACCATTTTTTGATAAAACAAATTTAATTATCTGTGCCATACACGTGATAAAATTGAAATTATAATTTTAAATTATTTTTTAAAATTAATTTGAATTATAATAATTTAATTAATAAAAAAATAATAAATTATGCATTGTTTGATTTATTTTAATCTAGTGTTAACTGGATTAACTCTAAAATAGTTATTAATTGGTTTTAATAATCTACTTTCTTCAATAAATCAGACATATATTCTGAATATGATCATAAATAATATAGTAATAGTTAAATCCACCAACAAATATATTGGCTATTATCACACTATAAAATAAATTAAATATGAAGGCTATTAACACTTATAAATCTATAAAATTGGACCGTCTTTGATTCGTACAATGGTGTATTTATCAAATAAACTTAAAATATGAACAAAAAATATTTATAAAATGGACCTAATATCACTTGAAGAATCATGGAAATAATCAACTGGTCCTTATCATCCATGAGAATCATTTCTATGTAAGTCGTCTTGTTCTTGTCAAATTTGGACGGGACTTTCCATAACCTTATAATTCTTGCCTTTATTTTTCAAACTTTTTCATTACATAATCTACCATAGCTAATACTGTTGATAGAATCGTAGTTAGTAGTCCTTAGGTATGAAAAATAATAAACAAAAAAAGATTTATATCTGAAGTACACATTTTTTAGATGATAAATAATTATAACAATTCACTGTTAATCCATATATATATATATATATACTAATTATACATGGTAATAATTAGTAAATAATTTCAGTGGAGATACTTGTTATATTAGGTGAAATTTATGTAGGGGTGACAAAGCGGGTCGGTCCGCCCCGACTTGTCTAGGCCTGCCCCGCCAATTAAAATGGGTTCAAAATGATAGTCCGCCTCGTTTTATGGCGGATTGGCGGGCTAGCTCGCTTGATTCTTTTTTTTTTTGAAAAATAAAATTTATTAAAATTAATCAAAAAATAATAATTAAAAAATTAAATACAAATAAAAAATAGTCAAATTATAATATAATTTTTTTACTATATTTTTTTTTAATTTTTAACTTCAATAAAATTGTTCAAAATAATATTTGTCAATAGAATCATCTTTATTTTAAAAAATAAGTCACATAATTTGAGCAAATATACGAAATTATAAAATAAAATAAATATAAAAGAAGAATAAAAAAAATAAGTGTTTGAAATTTCTATAATTATTTATTTTATAATAGTAATCACTCTTTTATTTAATAATAAAAAAACAAAAATTTTTAGCCCGGCGGATCGGTTCGTCCCGCTTCACCAAAATCCGCCAATTTGACAGTGCTGGTTTGACAGATTTTTTTAATTTGGCGGGCTCTAAATCATAATCTGATCCACCTTTTTTAGTGGGTTTAACGGATCAGTCCGACGAGTTCAACCCATTTTACCACCCTTAAATTTATGTCATAATTTATTAACTTTTATGATTAATTCAATAGAAATACTTACTTAAATAATACACTTGGGGAAGATAACGCAAAAACTAAAAGCATTCATGAAGTTATCAAACAAAATTTGTGAAAAAAAGATCTCTCGCCAATAATGGATAGTAATTAATTTGTAGTATAGACGTAGTGGATTTTGAGAAAAGTCTTTTCGGAATGTTAATTATCATTTGTGTCTCTCTTTTAGTAGATATCCTTATGTATATTGTAGTGTAATTAGGTTTTTTTGTTATTTTATTTATTTATTTTCACGATAAAAAAAGGGTCAAGACACAAAAATATCCTCTAATTTTGAGATATTTTTATATTTTAGAATGTTAGACAATTAAGTCACTTTTTTTAACAAGTTTAACCATATAAGTTAATCAATTAAATCAGTCCTAAAAAATAGCTTAATTTTTAAATTTGTTATTAAAAAAATTTATCAATTAAATTAATACTTCACAAATATTATAAATTAATTATTTTTATCTTTTAATCACTTACTTATCAGTTTTCATTAATAATTAATAATATAAAACATTAACTCATATTATACATGACACCTAACAATTTAACATATTTAATTAGAAATTAAACAAATATATTTATAAAAATTTATCAATTTAGTGTAGTTAAATGCTACTTATAATATATATTATCACTTAACGTTATATATCATTAATTATTGACAAAAATTATTAATTAAGTGACAGAAAGACAAAAATAATTAACTTATAAATTTTAAAAGACTAATTTAATTAGTAATTTTTTTAAAAATAAATTTAAAAAATAATTTATTTTTCAGAGACTAATTTAATTATTAACTCAAAATAACATCTTGTAAAAGTTTTTCATATATTTTAAAATTGTACTTCATATTTTGTGGACTTAATTTTACAATAAATATTTTAAAATTGTACTTCATATTTGTGGACTTAATTTTACAATAAATTTAAAATATTAGGAAGAGATTTTGGCAGAGACAAAAAAAAAAATCATAAATTAGAAACAATTATCCCAAATAATTTAATTTCGGTTTTTCAATTTTGTTGTTCTCCTCCGCAGCTTTCCACTCCTACCCGCGCGCCGCCACTCTCTTCCCGGAGATCGTCGAATCTATCAAACAGGTTTCTACTCTCTCTCTCTCATTTACAGACTGTCAAAATACCCTAATTCCTAAATAAAATCAGCAGCGCAAGTTCCCTTCTCACGCTCTCAGCAGCGCCAAGTTCTCCGGCCGTCTGTCGCCTCCCGTGTCTTCGTCTTCCAGTAGTCGTCCGGTCGTCGTCGTCGCCGCCTTCCTGCGGTGCCCTCCAGTCGCCGTCATTGTCTCAGTTCCGGTAGGTCCTCTATTCCTCTACTTATATGCCAATGCCACAGTTGTTCTCTTCCTTTGTCTTTAGCCTTCTGTTTTTTTGTTTATTTTTTTTCTGTTGTGAATAATTTTTTTGATGGAGAATTTTTCTAACACAGTGCAGAGCCTATATCAGTACAAACTTGGTGTTAGATTCGTTTTCCATTTTTTTGGGGTCTATTTGATTCCATAGTCTATTTTGGTTAAGATTTTCTGTCTTTCTTGGTACCTGCACTTTCCAAGTTTTTCTACGAAAGAGTTTGTTTGGTTGCTTCACATGTTAACATGACACTGACGAATTGGAACTTTTTACATTTTTGCAGTGTAGTGGAGAACCCAAAAGAATACATATGCAGGGAAGTGGACATTGTAGTTGATCATGTTGGAAATGTTTCTTCCAGTCTTGACGGGCTTATCTCTCAAACAAATGCATTTTCTGATGCTGAGTTAAGAGAATCCAATGCCTCAAACAAGTTAGTATTCTACTTGCACTTAGCTCAAATTATGCATAATTGTCTCTGCTTTTTCTTTGATTTTAGCTGTTGTTTATAGAAACTAGAGCAAAAGAATGATAGGCTGTGTTGAAATTGATCAAAACATACATTCTCCTTGCTGCTAATAGTATTATCAGCAAGTTGTGGTTACTTTCTATTGTCTTTATTGTTTTGGTGATATGTGCTCTTACTTCTTTAACATGTTGATTAGTAGTGAATTCATATTAAGGAATATTGTGCAGCTTTTAAAGGAAAGAGTTGGAAAAGAAATAGGTATTTAGATTTGCTATGTAAAATGCCTCAGAATTTGTTATGACTATGTTGCTTTCAATATGA
This sequence comes from Arachis stenosperma, assembly GCF_014773155.1. NCBI lineage: Eukaryota > Viridiplantae > Streptophyta > Magnoliopsida > Fabales > Fabaceae > Arachis > Arachis stenosperma. The sequence goes on from NC_080385.1 coordinate 4,626,087, forward strand.
TACTAACAATTTTTCAGAATGTGCATCTAAATTGATATATTCTTCATATGTGTATTTATACAATCATTCTAGGTGTAACCCAAAATCAGCCACCAGGGTAGAATACAAATTGAAATACAAAATACACATTAAAAATTAGTTAAACTATACATGTATTTGTGTACATGGTGGTTGATTTTAGTATGCAAATAGCATTGTTGGTATTTATAATATGATCTGATAGGGCAAATTTGGATGATCTTTCATTTAGAAAGGGTAAAAAACCGGTTTTATAATGGTAAAAAGGCTAAACTAGCCTTTTAAAGTGTCAAAAATTGGTTTATAAGTTAAAATTGATTTTGCATAAAACTGGTTTTTAAATGAAAAAAGCCAGTTTTTAAATGCAAAATTGATTACTTTTTTAAAACTGGTTTTCATTTTTAAAACTGCCTTACTACTTTTGTAACCCGTTAATAACCAGTTTTCTTATTTAAAACTAGTTTGGTTTACTAACCTAAACCAAATTTCTGGTTAACTGAAATTAGGTCTGTTTATTTTTGGTTAACCTTAACCATGTACATCCCTATTTACTTTCTTTTATTTATTTATTTTTTGGTTCATGGATGGATGGTTGATTGATGCGAGCGGAACTCCTTTGTTTTACTACTAATGATTTATTATTTATACCTCATCTGATAAAGTCAACATTGTCAGCTTAAGATGTATGTTGGAGAATTATTTTCTTGAAATGCGATGATTATATATGTAGTTTAAAATTTTAAGAAAATGTGAATGCCGACATGCCTCATTGGGATTGATTTTGAATAAAATTTGAGGACCTGTGGTCATCTCGTCATATTTCCATCACTTGGTATGCTTTCTCATTATTAATAGAAGGAACTCATTGTTGGGGAGATGCTAAGAAAAGTGGTTATTGCATCAACATCGCTGTTGTTGTGTAATGTAGGGTCGGTAGTGCTGGCATCTATATGGCTTAGGTCTGTGTAAATGCATGTTCAGAAAACTTAGATATAAGTGTGGATGAATTTGTTTTGTTTATTCTTTTCTTTTACCAGTGATGAACTTTTTTTCACTTTGATATTTGATTTTTTCCAAGTTCTATATGTTGCTATATATGGTTGTTATTATGTCTACTTGTTAGTTGTTAATTATTCATAGAAATTGACTGAATTCTTACCATTGCAATGATTAGATATTCAAAGCAATTGATGTGCCTATAGAGTGGGAAGAGCACTATGTAGAAACTGAAATTGACCCTATGACACAGATCTTTCAGACATGCTAAAGCTTGGAATCACATTGGCAAAATCGGGTTTGCTTGAAAGGGCCAATGGCCACTCCCATTGGAAAAGGGAATTGTTCATTGAACCTTTTCCTACGAAATTGGAGAAACCTTTGCTTCCATTTCCATCGATTCTCAACTTCTTCCATCGAGTCTTCTTCTCCCTTACCCTTCAAATCCATCACTTCCACTATTAGGACCAAGCCAAGTAAGAGGATTCCCAATAACAGTTCCTTCTTCATACCCATTCCTCATCAAACCATTCCTCAAGCCAAAGGCCAAGACCTTGATTTCATTAACGTTTCCCACAGCCACATCATTCACTCTCAGTGGGAAAATCTCCAACCTTTCTCACATTCCCTCACACCCTTCAGGGTCAAACACATCCTCCTCAAGCTCAAAAATGACGCCGTTCTCTCCCTCAAATTTTCCAACTGGGTCCAAAACCAAAACCCTAGTTGCCACTCCCTCGAAACACACGCCATCTTACTCCATACTCTTGCCAAAAACCGAAACTTTAGAGCCATTCAAACGCTCCTCAAGAGGATCATCGCTGATTCAGGCGCTTTGGATTTGGATTTGCCTTCTAAGCTCTTTGAATCATTGTTGTGTTCTTACCGTTTGTGTGATTCCACCCCTCTTGTTTTTGATGCGCTTTTCAAGACTTTTGCGCATTTGAATAAGATTAGGAATGCCACTAACACGTTTTGCCGCATGAAGGAGTATGGGTTCTTCCCCACTGTTGAGTCCTGCAATGCTTTCATGAGTTCTCTGATTCATTTGCAGAGGCCTGAGGTAGCTTTGTTGTTCTACTGCGAGATGCGTAGGTCTTGTGTTTCGATCAATGTATACACTGTTAACATGGTTATATGTGCTTATTGCAAGTTAGGGGAGTTGCAGAAGGGTTTTGAGGTGTTGGAGAAGATGAGGGACATGGGTTTGAGTCCAAATGTTGTGTCGTTTAATGCATTGATTGCAGGGTATTGTAATAAGGGTATGGTTAGTTTGGCATTGAAGGTTAAGTCCTTGATGGAGCATAATGGGGTGCAACCAAATGTGGTTACTTTTAACACCATCATCAATGGGTTCTGCAAGGAGAGGAAGTTGCATGAGGCTAATAAGGTTTTCAATGAGATGAAGGGTTGCAATGTGGCTGCTAATATTGTGACATACAATACTTTGATCAATGGGTATAGTTCAGTTGGGAACAGCGAAATGGGGACAAGGCTTTATGAGGAGATGAGGAGGGATGGGATTAAGGCTGATATACTGACTTATAATGCATTGATTTTGGGATTGTGTAAGGAGGGGAAAACGAAAAAGGCTGCGTATCTGGTTAAGGAACTTGATAAGGAGAACTTGGTCCCAAATGCGTCAACCTTTTCGGCACTGATCACCGGGCAGTGTGCGAGAAAGAACTCTGAGCGTGCCTTTCTTATTTATAGGAGCATGATAAGGAGTGGTTGTAATCCGAATGAGCATACGTTCAAGATGTTGATGTCTGCTTTCTTGCATAATGAAGACTTTGATGGTGCTGTGCAGGTCTTGAGGGACATGTTGGGCAGGTCGATGGCTCCTGATTCTCTTGTCTTGTCTGAGCTCTGTGGTGGACTTTGTAGGTGTGGGAGAAATCAATTGGCATCCACACTATGTAGTGAGATGGAAAATAAGCATCTATTGCCGGAAGGTTTTGACAAAGGACAGATAACCATTGATCATCCAGAGAATGAGACAAAGAACTGAACTTATCAGGTTTCTTTCCCATATGTAGTTTTCAACTATTGAAGCTGTCCAAATACATAACTTATTGGATGTGCATATCTTATTCCGAACATGAGAAAGTTCACTGTAGATAAGGTGTTCAATCAAACCAATTATAAAAGATAAGTATATCGAATTGAGCTATATATTTTCTCCAATTGAGTGGTGGCACTCTTCATATTTCCTTAAGAGTGAGAAGCATACTTGTTACTTCTAATAATAGGAATTTCAGTGTCTCTCATAAGTTGCGGTTGAGTAGAACAAAATAATGCAGATTTGTGGCTCCCCAATCAGCCTCTTCTTCACTTTTGTCTTTTGCTGCTTGCTTTAACCTTCTAGCTTTTATCTGTTTTAGCTTATCATTATATTGTTATTCATTTTTGCTGGAGGTTCGAAACATAATATGTGAATAGGGTAAAAGGCCTTTGTACTATGGACAGGCACAAGCAGAGGATGAGATAGGGCTATTGCAAAAGAACATTGTTCCTTGGCAGCCATGAGACCTACATTTGCTGCTATGTTGACGAATGATTTAACAATGGGCATGTTGAGCACGATGAGTTGGTACTCACATATATGATCTGTCAATTATCTATCACATGAATGGATGTGGAATAGTCTTCATGCTGCTGATGACAAATAAAGAAAGAAGTACTGCAAATTTGGTAAGCAATAATCAAGAATGAGGCTGCTAGAATCTTATATGCTTAATTTGATTTGACTATTTTAAGTATAAAGATTTGGGTGATATTGACTATAGTCTATTAAAATTATTGTAGTTTGTAGTCTAATGTTTGAATATGATGCAAATCATGGTATTGCAGATTTGTGCATATTTATGCTATGAAAGAGAAGCTTGCAATTGGAGGAGTGTGATAATAGAGCAAAGGGGAGAATATTGTGAAAGTTTTGAAGGTGTCCGTTACATTCCCTGATGATGTAAGGGTATTGGGAGAGAGAGGAATAGAAGCTTCCAATCCTAAATCAAGGAAAATTCCACCCCTACCTTTTCACTATAGAAGAAGAAATAAGAGAGGGTAAAATGGGAAATATGGTTGTAACTAACTTGCGACATGGCTTGGGTGGTGAGGGAAGCATGAGAGCTGAGGCGTGAGGGTATTTGATAACAGATTGGAGAGAGAGAATACAGATTTTGGGAGTAAGGAGTGAGAATTAGACTAGGAGAGAGGCTGACTCTCTAATATCAGCCCCTATCTTTCATTTTTACTGTTTCATTACTTCATACTGTAATTCTGCATTTTCTAAATTCAATATGAGTACAGGAGTGAGATTTCCTTGATCCACTCCCTTGATTTTGTGAGCTGTGTGTGGGTATTTTGTGCTTGTACAGATACCAGTTTTTACAGTGTCCTCCGAACTTCAATGGATACCAGATGCTGAGATTACAATTATTTCCAATTTTTATGTACTGTCTTCATGACAGGAGTCTAAAGACTTTGTATCAAGTCACAGCTCTTTCAAAAACTATATGTTGCGATGTTTAAACAAGTTATAATTTCAATAAAGAGTAGTTAAATAAACGAATTTATATAATTTTATTTAAAATGATACATGAATATATACACTTTCAATTTTCATCATCGTGTTATTTTACATGTAATATATCTTAATGTTATATATGTTATTACTTCCTTAATATGGTTTGGAATTTTCGCTAGTTACACTATGCAGTAACTATTATTACAGTGATATTATTAAGAAATACAAGATCCAGGTGTAAATTGGCACAAAGTATAATGATTTAGATCTTCAACAACATTTACCTAACTATACACCAACTTGCTATCTTCAAAGTGTGGCAAGCACAAGCCATGTTACATAACAAGCTATGGCATTTTTCTTTATCAAATTGCCTTCTTCAAACCAAAATTAAGGCAATCAAATCACAAAAAATCACTGTACTATAAAGAGAAAATAATGATGAATATGCGTCATTAGTTCATTACATTACATGTTTTGGTGGTCACACTAATCATTATTCTTCAATACCAAGATCACCCCATCTTACATTGTGCTTTGCAGCAAGGTAATGTGCTCCAACAGGTCCTCTACTACCATAAGGATATAGCTCTGGAGCAATCTTCTTGCTCTCAATCTCTTTGAGCAATGGGGTGAAGAGTGACCAAGCTGCATCAAGCTCATCACTTCTAATGAACAACCTTCTTTCCCCTTCTATTGCATCCAAGAGTAATCTCTCATATGCATCTGGTATTTCCCTTGGATACCTACATAAAATCGTTAATGTTGAAAGTATAGGGATCTAATTGAAAATTTTTGTACACAGGAACTTGTTTACAAACTTTTGAACTATCAAGACTTAATTGGTTGAGTGAAAATATGTTATGCTTCCAGAAACTAACTATAACTTAATATTGTAAAAATCATCTCTAAGAAGTTTAAATCAGCAACATTACCAAATAAAGTCAATTCAGTTAACTCTAGGCAGTACATATCTTGAAAAGGTCTCATACCTTGCTCGATAAAGCAAATTTAAGTCGCTTCGATCTAGTCGCATTCCCAAACCAGGAACCTTGTTATTGATTTTCAAGTATATAGCTTCATCAGGTTGAACTCGAAGCACAAGCTCATTTGTAGTCTTGTCCAGATCAGTTCCAAAGTTCCTCTTGTACAAGTTACCTGGTACATGCCTGAATTGGACTCTGATTTCTGCACTGGATACAAATTCATGATTTTTGTAACTACTATTCCCAAGAAAACATGAAAAATTCAAAGACGCAGTCGGAGCTACAGGAAAGGAAATATTTAATACCGTTTAGTATGGAGAGCCTTGCCAGCTTTCATGAGAAAAGGAACTCCATCCCATCTTGCATTGTCGATGAAAAGTGCGGCTGCTGCAAATGTTGGAGTTAGACTACCCTTTGGAACAGTAGGATCATCTGTGTAACCAGGATATAATTTCCCACCCTTGTTGTGTCCCTTATATTGACCAACAACAACATCTTCTAACTGAATTGGTCTCATTGATCTAAGAACCTTCACCTGAGTTTGAGACAACAATCTTACGTGTAATCATTGAACAGAATTGATCAATTAATAAAGCATCATCAGCAAGTTCAAAGGTTATCAAACTCTAGAGTTTTAGTGATCTTGAATCATAAAACTTAGCTCATAAACTCAATTTTGAGGCTTAAACTTATAAGACTTACCTTTTCATTTCTGATGTCCTCAGCATCCAAGCTCACAGGAGTTTCCATTGCAAACAAGGCTAGTATTTGCAGAAGGTGATTTTGCATTATATCGCGAATGATTCCATAGTTATCAAAATAACTGGAGAAAAAAACTAAGAATGAAGTATGGTTTTGTTTGTAAAACACAATGAAGAAATAGGTTTTGTATGAGACTATGACTCACCCTCCTCTTCCTTCTGTTCCAAAATCCTCTGAAAATATTAGCTGAACATTTCGAATGTAGTTCCGGCACCATAGAGGTTCAAAAACAAGATTTGAAAAACGAAGCACTGATAGATTCTCCACAAGCTCCTTCCCCAAGTAATGGTCAATCCTAAATGATTTCAATTCTTACCAACTTTCATTTTTAGCTTGTAAAGGTTAGAAAGAAAAATGAAAAGAACCATATGCACCTGAATATTTGTTCTTCAGCTAGGTACTGCTTGAGACATCTTGTTAGCTCACTTGATGATTCTGAGTCGCGGCCAAATGGCTTTTCGACAATAACCCTTGTCCAGCCATTTCTTGAAGAAGCTTTGAGGCTAGCACATTTCACCACATCCACAAATATATTTGGAGGTATTGACAAATAAAATAGCCTGTTTGAATCTTTTCCACCCTGCAGTATAAAGAATTAGTCTCAAGAATAATTACTAAGCAGAAGCTTACCATCTCAGTCTAATGTTAGTTAGTATGAAGTCATTGATAGAGTTATTAGTAATCATGAAATCCCTTAAATTGTATGACACCACCTAGCAGAAGAGATTCATATTTAGGGGATAAGAACATTTATGTTAAAAGTTTTAAACAAATAGCATAAAAGACAAATCATTGCTATGTTAATATTACCTCTTTCTCTTTCAGCTTGGAGTCCAAGTCTGAAAAATCATCCTCAGAGTTATACAGACCAGAATGGTAAAAACATCTTTTCAAGAATTGATCCATTTTGTCTTCACAATTTTCCCTGCAAAGTTCAGAACCATCAATATTACAACATGAAAAAGAACTATGGGGAAAAGTGAAACAGGGTGAACTTGTACATGATGCTACCAAATAGCATTTACCTCTTGTCAATTCTACATGTTAAAGTTCTGCTAATCATGTTCCTTAATTCTTCGTCGGTCATTTTGGTCCGAGCATAACCATACACAATGAAATTCTGCAATAACATTTAGAAAAACCAAAGCCTCAGATGCAATGGTCTTGCCAGTTGTTTAATGTTAAGCCTGTTTCAAAGGTTCACTTCAGTTCTCAACTTTATAAGTATGATTAACTTTGGTTCTTCAGATTTTGAAGTTAGACTTTGGTCCCCAAGATTGCACTCCATCAAGTATTTAAGTCTTGCTGTCGCAAATCTTTTGACTTGCCAGTTATCACGTTAAATGACGCGAAGCATGCTAGTTTTGAAACATTGATGACTTAAACGAATTATGGTTACAAATTCAAGGAATAAAGTTAAGCTTTCTTGAAACTTGAAGTAAAACTACTATGAGAAGTAGGACCTCAGGTAGCCAATCTTCATAGTAAAGAGCAAAGAGTGCTGGAAAAATCTTCTTCTTGGCAAGGTCTCCAGAAGCTCCAACAACAGTTATGCTAAGGTTGGATCCTATGCATTCTGAATCTGACAAGGGATATGATGCTTCAGTTGGTTGAGGCTTGCTATCTTCTTTGGCCAATGAACTTCCAACTGCACCTGAAAATGTATGTTTCACAGCAAAATTAAAGTTCAGAACAAGGATATAAACAGGACCCTAAAACTTCTTTTGCAACAAGTTTTGTCCAAATTCATATACTGATAAAAAAACTATGACCATTTGGCATTAAAGAAAACAAGGGCCATCATAACATAGAAGATCAGCATTCAATAACTATGAGCAAAACTTTAAATCTTGTGTGGAGCATTAAGAATATGAGAAAGTTAAGCTCAACCCAAAAAATCAGCAAAATTCCGGCTTCATCATAACAAGAACAACAATTAAATCAAGTGGATCACGTAAAGAAACATACCATCATGGGAAGAAACGCTATTTAGTGGATGCCCATTTGAGCATTTCAGCTGAAAATTGTTCCTAGAATTGTTTCTTGGTTGAATGCAAGAATTCCATAAAGAATAAGAAGAATCTATGCCTCCAATCACTGCATTGAGTTTACTTACAAAAAGTTGCTGTTGTTCACTCCTTAACACACAAGATGATGTGAAAATGGTTGGAGAAGGAACAATAATATTGGCCATGAAATCTTTTCACAAGACTAATGCAATGAGAAAATTCAATCTCAGAAACTACACCTAACAAGTTTGTTGAGTTCAGTGGTTTCAGTTTATATAGTTACTCGTTAAAGAAATAAAATGGATAATATCTTTCATCTTTTTAGTTGGCATCATGCCAAATTTGCCCTTTGAGTTCATGGAACGGCCAAACAAAATATAAGGTAGATGGGGGGTTACTTTGTAAAACGCATCATACAATATCCTCAACGTGAGGCCTAAGTTTTTCTTTGCAATCATTTATATTTGTAATCGTTTTTGTTTAAAGTATATAAATCTTTCTATTAGTCAACTAAAAGATCTATGTACTTTATTTTTCAAAACTTTTTTTTTTTAAATTTAAAAATCTAATATAATTTTATAATATATTAATAAATATCTTTATTTGTTTTTATTCTCTATTTTATTTATATTTGTTAAAATTATTTTAAATATTAAAAATAACTTTAATAAACACTTATGTACAATTGTATTTATTAAAAAATATTTTTATTTATCAAATTTATTTCGTATCATTTTTAAAATTTTTTTTGATAAATTATTTTTTAAAGAATCAAAATTTTATGATAAAAATTCAGATACAGTCGACTCCATATAAAATTGATAGTTGAAAGCTATTAAATAAAAATTTAATCAAATCATCTAATAACGATTAATTATTAATTTTATATAAAATTGACTGCACGTATGTGTTTCACCAAATTTTATTCATTTAGACACTCAGTAAAAAAATGAAAAGTGCAGCGAACGTGCGAATCCGCACCGTTGTTTCAGAAGAGAGAAAAATATACATTATACACATCACATTACATTAATGAAAAAGAAAAAGAACTTCGTTCTGCTTTCTAATGTTCCCAATTCATTCTCCGCTCAATGAAGCACTAACATTTTGAATCCCCGATCACAAGGTACGTTCCTTTTGAATCCCTAGCAATCATTCCTTCCAAATCTACATTACAACACTCTCATGTATTATTAATCTCTTAATTAATTCTTTTTTTTTCTGTGGTCTGAATCGACGCAGTGAGTGCTCTTAATTTGGGTCAAAGAGTGTGGCATCGTCAACGATGGCCTCTTCTGGCTTCCAGCTCCTCAAACGAACCCTTGGAAACCGCTCCACCGCCGCCAGATTCTTCTCCTCCGTTTCTTCCACTCCGATCCGTGCCACTCTCTTCCCCGGCGACGGTATTGGCCCCGAAATCGCTGAATCTGTCAAACAGGTTTCAACTCTCTTTTCCCCTACAGTGTCGTATATTTGTTTCTTTCTTTTTTTATTCCTTTTTTTTTATGGATGGTTGATTTTGAGTGAAGGTTCTTTGTTTTACTACTGTAATTTATAAAGTTACATTTTCAGCTAAAGATGTGTGTTCTCGAAGGCATGATTTTATTAAATTACGATGACATACTTGATACACAAGTAAATAATTATGAATAGCTTGAAATTTGAAGATTATAATATATATATTTTTCTCTCTGTTGTTTTAAGAAAATGTGAATGCTGCATGCCTAATTTGGTTTTATTTTGGATACACTTTAACAACCTGTGCTTCAATTTGTTTTGTTCCCGGTCCTATTTCCCTCAGTTAGTATTGTTTCGAAGGGGGTTGTAAGTTGTAACATCAAGATAGAATGTTTGTAGGTCTGTGGAAATGCATGATGGGAGAACTTAGATACAAGTGTGGGTACACTTATTTGATTTATGCAGTTGCCAATGATGAATTTTTCACTTGTTTGATATTTGATTTTTGATTTTCTCCAGGTTCGGTATCTTGCTGTATATGATTCTTTTTATGTCTACTTGCTAGTATATTCTTAGGGAATTGCGTAGATTCTTTGAATTAGTTGTAACTCTGAATTCTTGCCATTGCGATGATTAGATATTCAAAGCAGCTGATGTGCCCATAGAGTGGGAAGAGCACTATGTAGGGACTGAAATTGACCCCAGAACACAGAGCTTTCTGACATGGGAAAGTTTGGAATCAGTTCGGCAAAATCGGGTTGGCTTGAAAGGGCCAATGGCCACCCCCATTGGAAAAGGCCATCGTTCGTTGAACCTTACCCTAAGAAAAGAACTTAATTTGTATGCGAATGTTCGTCCCTGCTATAGCCTTCCTGGCTACAAAACTCGGTATGATAATGTAAATCTCATCACGATCCGCGAAAACACAGAAGGAGAGTACAGTGGGCTTGAACATCAGGTAAGCTTTACAACAGTTGATGTTAAATACTATCAACCACGTTCTGATTAATATATCTTTCAGTATTATTGTGTAACAGGTTGTGAGAGGTGTAGTAGAAAGTCTCAAAATCATTACACGCCAAGCAAGTTTAAGGGTCGCTGAGTATGCTTTTCACTATGCCAAAGAACATGGAAGAGAGAGGGTGTCTGCTATTCACAAGGCCAACATTATGCAGAAGACTGATGGTCTTTTCCTCAAGGTCTATCCTTATGTTCAAATTACCTATAGATATCTATCTTATTTTATTTGTGAATCCTAATAGTAACCTTTTATTTTGAAATTTGTTTTAGTGCTGTCGCGAGGTTGCGGAGAAGTATCCTGATATAAAGTATGAGGAAGTTGTCATTGACAATTGCTGCATGATGGTATATTTGTGAACTTGGATTTAGGGTGCAACTGTATTTGGAAACTCATTTTGAGTATTGAAAATGGAATTACTCTTGTTCATTTTTATAATTTACAGCTTGTGAAGAATCCTGCTCTTTTTGATGTGCTAGTGATGCCAAACCTTTATGGTGACATTATTAGTGACCTTTGTGCTGGCTTGGTTGGGGGTTTGGGCTTGACACCAAGGTAATTTTTTGCACTTTGGTCAACAAAAGCTAGAAGTTACAATCTTATCATCTGACATCATTTCATACACGTTTCAGCTGCAACATTGGTGAGGGAGGTATTGCACTAGCTGAGGCTGTACATGGTTCAGCACCTGATATTGCTGGAAAGGTAAGCTGCAAAGTTCTTTTTCAACCTTATATTATCTGTTATGGATCTGTTCACCTTATCATCAACTTGTTACAGAATATGGGATTTGAATGCTTGTTTCATGAAAGTGCTCAATACCAGTTTGCCCTCTGTGATTTCATAAAACTAATTTGATCTTCTCTTTATTCTTCTTCAAAAAAAAAATTGTGGATAGTAATTGTTGTCAGTTTACTTCTGTGTTAGTGGTCACAAACATGTTCTAACCTAGGAAACTTTGTGCTTGTGTAGAATTTGGCAAATCCAACTGCTTTACTGCTGAGTGGTGTTTCAATGTTGCGCCATTTGAATCTCCATGACAAAGCTGACCGAATTCAAAACGCCATCCTCAACACAATTGCAGAAGGGAAGTACCGAACTGCCGATCTTGGAGGCAAAGCAAAGACAACCGAGTTCACCAAGGCAATTATTGATCATCTCTAAATTATGCTCTTGAGTAGGCACGGAATTGCTGCTAATTTTGTTTTCTGCTAATTTCCTATTTATTTTTTCCCGGCTTTTTTTTCGAGGATTAGAATTACCTCATCATAATGGAAAAACTCATTTAAGGGTGTGACCTTATAACCACAAGGCATGGGCAAGTCTTTAATATTGGCTGCTTATGCAGTGTTTTGGACTTGAGAGGGTTGGAGTCTCTTACACTTCTAAAACGTACTTTGTCGGATAACCCTCCTTAGTCCATTTTAGTATTCTTTGTCAATAATATAGTTAAATAAATGAAGTACCATTAGTTTGTTTTTATATTTGTTTTGTCGTTTTCTCCCTATAATTGCTCCCATTATTTTAATCGGTATTTGCGCAACCACCAATATAATGGTGAGAAAGACTGAAATAGTAAGGCTTCGTTTATTTGAAGTGAAGTAGTTGGGAAATAGAGGAAGAAAAAGTTGCAAATTTTGATGTGTAATTAAGAAAGGAAAATTTTCTCTCTGTTTCTCTCCAATCAAACAAAGCCCAAGTGTCTAAGTCAATATCTTATAGTTTTTTGCAATATTTCTTATTATCTTTGTTCTTGTAAAAATAAAAAAAAGGAATCTAAATACCCTAAAACTCACACTTGGATCAAGGTAAGTTCTGGTCTCAAAATGTCGGAAAGTTCACGAGGAAATTTGACTATAAATGATGGATTTATGTTGCTGAAAATTTTGATATTTTTAATGTTAAAAAAGATTGTAGTTGTAGTAATAACTTGTAATTTTTGTGACATTAATAAGGTAAACAAAGATACACGCTATTTTTCTATTGTGTTTCATGGATTACCAATTTGTCACGGAAAGATAAACGAACTTTCTACCATTCAACATTGCTAAAAGATGATTCTGATAAAAGTTCATATTAATACTCAAGTATGAATATACATGTTAGAAGGGTATTATTGAGTCATTTATATAATATAATATAGTCAATTATGTATAATGGAAGTAGTTTTAGCTGTTGATTAGAATATAAATAGTTTTAGCCGTTCAGAGATACAAAGAGGTAGAGTGAAAGACTGAAAGGGACAAAACAAAAGCTGTTAGCCGTTGCATTGTTTTTAGAGGATTTTAAAATCTTCTATGTGGAGCAAGGGTATGGTAATTCATTGAAATTTTAAATTAGAATAATTTTTAAATCAGTCCCTGAAATTTTTGAATTCTAACATTTTATCTCTCGAATTTTAAAATACATAAAATAATTTTTAATATTTATTTTTATTAGACAATATTTATATACGTATTTGTTAAGTGTTCACATGTACATTCTAGACAAATCAGTTCTTAGAATAAAATGCAAAATAAACCTCAGAAAATTAAAAAAATTAAAACAATTCCTAAATAATTGTAAAATTTTCAAAATAGTTATCTGCAGGTGGTTTTAATTTACCATGAAACACTGCTCGAGGAAGTGTTAAAAAAATTAAACGTTGTGAAGACAATTTTTTAGGAAAAAAAATATATATTCGTACAGTACTTAATACTAATATTATATCTATAACAGCTGGCTGGCTGCCATTTAGCAAATACATTTTTTCTCAAGTTTTTTTATTTGTTTTTTAATACATAGTGGAATTGGAGTTTAAAATCTAAACTAAAAAAAAAAAATACATACTCTAAGCAAACAGCATTGTTAGTGCACTGCGAATCGCAAACACTTGAGCTTCCTTAATCCTTGTGCTTGAGAAAACCCAGTGATCTGAATACATTACATTGATCTAGCTACAACAACTTCCCTCGACCCCTTTCATTCTTTTCTCATCATCTGCTGCACTTGATTTTTCAATCATGGCTGCAAAACTTGAAGGTGGGGCTTATCTCTCTTCTTTTGTTGATGCTGTTTTGGAGAAGCTATCTCCAATACTTGAAGATGATGACTTTGTTCTCGAAGAAAACGACTCTGCGCTGGAGTTGCTTGGAAGGTTGGAGAGAAGTCTATATGATGTTGGATCAGTACTTGATGATGCTGAGCTGAAGCAGTTCAGTGACAAGAAAGTGAAGAAGTGGCTCGTTGATCTCCAAGATGCTTTGTATAAGGCTGATGACTTGCTGGATGAACTCTCCACTAAAGCCGCCACTGCCACTCAAAGAGATCCAGGTAACTCTTCTCCCTGGTCTCACTATGTTGATTCATGTATTGAAGATAGTGCCATCAATGTCATCGAAAAAACAGTTGCTACACTAGAGTCTGTGGTAAGACGAAAAGGTTATCTTCGTCTTCTTCCGAAGGAGAGTGCCAAGATGGACATCTCGTCATGGAGAATTCCATCCACATCTCTTGTTGTAAGTTCTGACATATTTGGTCGGGACGAAGACAAGGAGAACATAATCAAATTGCTGTTAGATGATACCTGCGATGTTGAGTCACCTTTGACTGTGATCCCCATCGTGGGTATGGGCGGAATAGGCAAAACTACTTTAGTTCAACTGGTTTACAGTGATGCCAAAGTCGTGGGAAAATTTGACACTAGAGCATGGGTGTGTGTTGCTGAAAATCCTGACCCTGTTAATGTTACAAAGACAATAATAGGGGCAATAGATTCTTGTCCGGGTAACATGGACAAGTTTAATTCACTTCAGAATAATTTGAAGGAAACGGATAATTTTGATTCACTTCAGACTAATTTGAAAGAAAAGTTGACAGGAAAGACATTCTTAGTTGTCTTAGATGATGTCTGGCATGATCGACGAGACATGTGGGAGGATTTTTTAAAACCTTTTCGTTTTGGGATAATGGAAGTAAGATTCTTCTAACAACCCGTAATGAAAATGTTGCTTCTGTGTTCACGGCTAGTAATTTACATTATCGACTAAGTTTATTGTTGATTGAAGATTGTTGGTCGATGTTTTTGAAGCATTCATCTATTTCTACTAATTCTAAACAATATGCAACTCTAGAACAAATTGGTAGAAAAATTGTTGAAAAATGTAAGGGGTTACCTTTGGCTGTGAAGACACTTGGGGGTTTATTGCGTAATAAGTTCAATAAAGGAGATTGGGAAAATATACTTGAAAGTGAAATGTGGGAACTCTCGGAAGATGACAGTAAGATTATTCCTGCATTAAGAGTTAGTTATCACTATCTTCCTTCCTATTTGAAGCGGTGTTTTGTTTATTGCTCATTATATCCTGAGGATTATGAATTTAACAAAGACGAATTAATTTTGCTATGGATTGCTGAAAATCTTTTACAACCAAAGGAGAACAACACATTAGAAAAAATTGGTTGTGCATATTTTGATGAATTAGTTGCAAGATCATTCTTTCAACCTTCTAGTACTAGTGGAAAGTTATTTGTAATGCATGATCTCATGCATGATCTAGCAAAGTTTTTTGCTGGAAAATTCTATTTCAATCTCAAAGAATTTGGCAATCGGCACATGATAGATAGCAAAATTCGACATTTGTCATATACCACAACATATGAGGATAACTTCAAGTTATTTCAAGAGGACTTTAATGGAACAACACACATGAGAACATTTTTAAATTTTCCTTTGTTTCGCTTTCAAGCATCAATTACTATGGAAAGCGAGTTTTGGCTCTTGGGACAACAATCGGAGTGTTTAAGAGTTTTGTCATTTAAATACATTTTTCTAAAATCATTACCTGATTCAGTAGGTGAATTGATTTATTTGCGTTATTTGAATTTATCTTTCACACTTATCGAGACATTGTCTGAGTCAATATGTAAATTATGCAATCTCCAAACTTTGAAGTTGAGAAAATGTTTAAGGCTAAAGATGCTTCCGAGCTGCATGCAAGATCTTGTGAACCTTTGCCACCTTGATATTCGAGGGGCTTCTCGTCTGAAAGAGATGCCAAAGGGAATGAGCAAGTTAAAGCATCTAAACTTCTTAAGTGATTATATCGTCAGCGAGCAAGAAGAGAATGGGATGCGAGAATTGGGAACATTGGACAATCTTCATGGCTCATTTTGCATTTCCAACTTGGAGAATGTCAAGAATAGTGGTGAAGCTTTGAAGGCAAAGATGGGTAACAAAATGCACATCAACACTTTAAAACTGAAATGGGTTCCAGATGGTGACATTGATGATATTGGAATCGAAAGAGATATACTTGACAAGTTGCAACCTCATGAAAACTTGAATAAGTTATCAATTAAGGGTTATCCGGGTGAAAGATTCCCAGATTGGTTAGGCTTTTCTTGCTACTCCAATATGACCAAATTGAGTCTGGATTGTTGTATGAATTGTTGTGAGCTTCCTTCACTGGGACAGTTACCCTCTTTACAGCATTTGGAGTTTTCTGATCTTGATCGGTTGGACAAGATTGGTTTGGAGTTTTACAACAAAAATAACGGATCATTTCAGCAGGAGACACCCTTCAAATCTCTCGAAACTCTGAAGATTGAGTATATGTATTGTTGGCGGGAGTGGCATTTTCCTGATGAGTTTGATGGTTTTCCTCAGCTTAGAATCCTTGAAATAAGAAACTGTCCTGTGTTAAGTGGAGATCTGCCTGCTCACCTTCCGGCTCTGGAGGAATTTACAATTGATAGATGTTCAGAGCTTGCATGTTCGCTGCCGAGAGCTCCCAAGCTTCAGCAATTATATCTAGAGAGTTCTCCGGTTTTTACGAATAATGGTGAACCGCAGAAGGTAGTAATTTCAGAAACCCAGCTGGCGCAGTCTGTATTGGAGTACCTGCCCCACATTCAACCCTCAAGTGTCCAATGTCTGGAAATCAAGGACTGTCGGTCAGCGATATCAATTTCAGCAGATTATTTGCCCTCTTCATTACAATATCTGAGAATATCTGACTGTTCAAAATTAACATTCTTAGATCAACTGCAACACAAGTCTCTAAGGGAGTTATATGTAGAGGCTTGTGATTCACTGAAGTTGCTTCCATTGGGGGACTTTCCAAATCTCAAGAAACTCATGATCAGTAAATGCCAAAGCATGGAATGTGTTGTGGTGCCACAGGCTCTTCCAAGTCTCCAATATTTAAGCATCTCAGAGTGTCCCAGTTTAGTATCCTTGCCGGCACTAACGTTGACTGTTCCCCAGCTAGAGGAGCTGCATATATGTGATTGCCCAGAAATCAATTGCTTTGCTGAGGAGTTCCTCCCGCCAAGTTTGAAAACACTTGAAGTCACTAAGTGCCAAAAACTAGCAAGTTGGATAACATCAAAGGGTTTGCAGAGTGAAGGCCTTACCCATCTTTGGCTTGGTCCATGCTTTGATGTAAAATCGTTCCCAAGAGAGGGTTGCCTTCCTGCTTCTCTTCAGGCTCTAAAATTGTCAAACTTTCCAAATCTGGAGACGCTTGACTGCAAGGGGCTTCACCATCTTACCTCCCTCAAAAGTTTAGCAATTACAGATTGTGAAAAGCTTGAGAATATCACAGAAGAGCATTTGCTTCCCTCCATAGAACATATCTACATAGGGGAAGATTGTCCTTTGAGGTGGAAGCTAGCTAGAAGAGATGGAAGACCCATGGTTTAATTCGTTACAGGTAAGTGATTTTGCTCTGATGTTCCCTAAACTCAGTGCTCTCTAATTACAATGCTAATTCTTTGGATCAACCATTTTCATTCCCTTGTTAATACACCAACACGATGTTCATTGAATAGATTATTTTGCTTTATTTGTGAAAGTCATTTCAATTAGCAAGAAAAAAGGCTTACTTTTCTTATGCCATTGAATTGTAATTTTAAAGATTTTCTTTTATAATTCTGTCATCTTGAACACTTAAGAGATAAGTTGTAGATTTTGAAAGTGTTTCAACCTATTAATAATATTTATGAAAGTATATTTTTAATATATCTTAATTTATCTGCGTGCTCATCTTCCAGCTTCAATATCTTGCTATATATGGTTCTTATTACATCTACTTGTTAGTATATTCTTAGGGAATTGAATAGTTTCTTTGAATTAGTTGTAACTCTGAATTCTTACCATGGCAATGATTAGATATTCAAAGCAGCTGATGTGCCCATAGAGTGGGAAGAGCACTATGTAGGGACTGAAATTGACCCTAGAACACAGAGCTTTCTGACATGGGAAAGTTTGGAATCAGTTCGACAAATCCGGGTTGGCTTAAAAGGGCCAATGGCCACCGCCATTGGTAAAGGGCATCATTCACTGTATGCAAATTTTCGTCCCTGCTATAGCCTTCCTAGCTGCAAAAACACAGGAGAGTATAGTGGGCCTGAATATCAGGTAAGCTTTACAACAGTTGATATTAGATACTATCAAAAGAAGTTCTGATATTATATCTTTCAGTATTATTGTGTAACAGGTTGTGAGAGGTGTGGTAGAAAGTCTCAAAATCATTACACGCCAAGCAAATTTACGGGTGGCTGAGTATGCTTTTCACTATACCAAAGAACATGGAAGAGAGAGGGTATCTGCTATTCACAAGGCCAACATTATGCAGAAGACTGAAGGTCTTTTCCTCAAGGTCTATCATTACCATCCAATTACCTATAGATATCTATCTTATTTTATTTGTGAATCTAATAGTAACCTTCTATTTTGAAATTTGTTTTAGGGCAGTCGTGAGGTTGCAGAGAAAAGTACCCTGAGATAAAATATGAGGAAGTTGTCATCGACAATTGCTGCATGATGGTATATTTGTGAACTTGGATTTAGGGTGCAATTGTATTTGGAAATTCATTTTGAGTATTGAAAATGGAATTACTCTCATTCATTTTTATAATCTACAGCTTGTGAAAAATCCTGCTCTTTTTGCTGTCTAGTGGTGTCAAACCTTTATGGTAACATTATTAGTGACCTTTGTGCTGGCTTAGTTGGGGGTTTGGGTTTGACAGCAAGGTAAATTTTGCAATTTGGTCGACAAATTCTAGAAGTTACAATCTTATCATCTGACATCATTTCATACATGTTTCAGCTGCAAGATTGGTGAGGGAGGTATTGCATTAGCTGAGGCTGTACATGGTTCAGCACCTGATATTGCTGGAAAGGTAAGCTGCAAAGTTCTTTCTCAACCTTATATTATCTGTTATCGATCGGTTCACCTTATCTTCAACTTATTACAGAATATGGGATTTGAATGCATGTTTCATGAAGGTGCTCAAGATCAGTATGCCCTCTCTGATTTCATAAAACTAATTTGATCTTCTCTTTCTTTGAAAAACAAAATTGTGAATAGTAATTGTTGTCAATTTACTTCTCTGGTATTGGTCACAAACATGTTCTAACCTATGAAACTTTGTGCTTGTGTAGAATTTGGCAAATCCAACTGCTTTACTGCTGAGTTGTGTTTCGATATTGCGCCATTTGAATCTCCATGACAAAGTGGACCAAATTCAAAATGCCATCCTCAACACAATTGCAGAAGGGAAGTACCGAACTGCTGATCTTGGAGGCAAAGCAAGGACAACCGAATTCACCAATGCAATTATTGATCATCTCTAAATTATGCTCTTGAGTAGGCAAGGAATTGCTGCTAATTTTGTTTTCTGTTAATTTCCTATTTATTTTTCCTGGGCTTTTTTCGAGGAGTAGGATTACCTCAGCAGTCAGCATAATGGGAAAACTCATATAATGGTGTGACCTTACAACCACAATGCATGGGCAAGCCTTAAAATATTCACTGCCCATGCAGTGTTATGGCCTTGAGAGGGTTGGAGTCTTTTACACTTGTAAAATGCTTTTGATTGATAACCCTCTTTATTCTATTTTACAATTCTTTGTCAATAATACAGTTAAATAAATGAAGTACCATACGCATGTTTCATTCATTCGTCTTTCTTGACTCTGCCTGTTATTTGCTTAATTTAAGTTATTGTTGGAGGAATTCCCATCAATACAATCATGACTCTGCCTGTATGATTTTTGTTTTTATCTCCAAAACCATATGTTTGACTATGTATATACTTGATCCAAATCATGATAAACCAAATGGGAAAACAAACTCCCGAGTTTCTGTTGTTGGAAGTACGTGGATCACTAGTTATTTGCAAGGCAAAAAGGTGAAGGAAGATGATTGTTTTTGCTGGAACAATGAGACAATAGCTCTTTTTCCCTTTTTTAATTAATGATAAAAGTTTGATCATTTTTACACTAAGTTTATAATTGGGAAAATTATTCGTTAGCAACATTTGGATATGGTCCTCTTTTCTCTATCTTGATAGTGGGATTTGTCCTCTTTGTTATTCTTTTTTATATTAAAATTAATCTTGCTGATTAAATTGTATTAAGAATCAGGATAATATATGTTCTCTTTATCAATTAAAACAACATTGTATATTTGTATTGGAACCAAGAACCAACTAAAAAAGAGAGAATAAAGTTGTTCTTTGAACCCAAAAACTTCAAGATACAAATATGCATGAGGCACGCCAAGGGGCTGCTTTCTGTAACAGCATGCCAAGGGGCTGCTTTCTGTAGCCAAATTCATGATCACGGTTCTGCAACTATTAATTTATTCGAGCCAAATTTGTAACCGTAGCTAAACATTCCTTTACCTCGGTCACAAGTCACAGCATCAATCATGTATGGTCTTTTGCAGTATTGTTTGTTCTACCATTTTGCTTTCTCTTTTTAATGTAAGTGATGTTAACTGCTGCAAGATCTACTAGTAGCACAAAAATTGCATCAACAGATTCTAGCTTATAAATATCTGCATTGTTTTCCTTGCTTTTATCCTTTGCCTGTTTGTCACAAGGATCAGATTCACATAGATTTGGGTTTTGCACCAATGAATGAGGCTATTCAGTTTCATATCATCTGTCTCACAAAGTATTTTAGCTTATTTTCTACACGTTCTGTTCCACATTTTACTGCACTAGTTACTTCCCTCTCTGCACTTGGCAGCGCCTCTAAATCAAGTTTGAGGGCAGCAAAATCTTTTTCAGGTACCTTTTTAAACTAACTACCAATGCAAAGCTTGTAGCCTCTAGGCATATATTAACTTCTAACTGTGTAATTCATATATTAACTTCTAAGTCTTGTATGCCGTGTAATTCATATACTACTTATTATAATTCATAGTGAAAGGAGGACAGTTGAAATAGAAGTTTAGCTTAATTAATCAAAAACAATATGTGACATTTTACCCTAAAATATATAAAACATTACTCTCTGTGTACAGCACAAAATCAATCAAGAGAAACCATCTATGTTTCTACACTTTGTTGCCTTTTTCTCCCTATAATTGCTCCCATTATTTTAACCGGTATTTGCACAACCACCAATATTGTATAATAGAATTATTCTTTATTATTATGAGATCTGTCAAAACATCTCAGTGTGAGGAAGACTAAGTCAATATCTTTTAATTTATGGCTTAGTTTTGGAAGGATTTTAAATTATTGTTTGTGAAGGCTGGAGCCAAGGTGTCCCAAATCATTCAAGTCGAGGAACGTTGTATGTTTTATTATTTGTTAAATTAATATTTTATGTGGAAGTGGATTCAGAGAGAACTATACCTAAACCTTCATCGTTAAAAGCATTTCTATACACAACATCTTGTAAGAAGTTGGTCCACCTTGGTTTGTATCAGCAATCTTATCATGTTTTAACTTCCAACAGCGGGGGAAAAAAAAAAGTAATCTACTATTCCTAATTCCCCTTAAACTCTTTCTAGGTTCCAAATTTACAAATTACAAAATAAATTTGCAATAAACTTGAAGGAAAAGAAAATATTATTTTGAAGCTCATATATAAATATATACTTGAATCAAAATTGTTAAGAAGCTCTAGACAATATATAAAAACGGCTCAGTGATGATTTCTAAAAGGAAAACCTACTGAAAAGTTCAGCATATTCATTGGATAAATTAGCAAAAACAATGTGTATGAAACTTCTTTAACTATCTTACAACACCACTGAACCCAGGCATTCTTTCCATTCTCTGACTCCACAATACTCTTCTTACCAATGATACATCTTCCCACCTTCCTGCATCTGCATATATGTTTGATAGGAGAACTTTACCTCCACCATGAGATGGTGCCACCCCGGCTAAGCTCTGTCCAGCCCTCTCTCCAATATCTACATTTCCGTGAGTTCTGCATGCTGCTAATAAAGTTCCCCATATTACGACGTCAGCCTTTATTGGCATGCTCCTTATTAGTTCTTCAGCTTCTTCTAATAACCCAGCTCTTCCGAGAAGATCAACCATACAGCCATAATGCTTGATATCTGGTTCAACATTATATACACTCTTCATGCTTCGAAATATTCTCTGCCCATGATCCACTAGCCCAGCATGACAACAAGCACTAAGGATTCCTATAAATGTAATTGGATTGGGCTTAATACCATATCTATGCAAATCAGAGAAAACCTCTAGGCACATACTTGCATGTCCGTGTGATGCTAATCCACATATAATTGCATTCCATGCAGACACGGAAGACACAATGTCTCGAATCTGATTGAAAAATTGTAAGGCGGTGTTGATGCTCCCGCATTTTGCATACATATCAATCATGGCTGCACATAAATTGTCATTCAAAGGAATGCATTCACTAGTAGTGTACTCATGGGCCCATCTTCCTTCATTCAATGCACCTAGAGTGGCAATTGCGGAAAATACACCCACCATGGTAACTTCATTTGGTTTGACCCCACTAGCTATCATTTTGTGGAAGAGATCAAGAGCCATTCTTGGTTGTTCAGTTTGTGCATAGCCAGCAATCATTGTACTCCACGAAAATGCGTCTCTTTCGGGCAACTCTTCAAAGATTTGCCTTGCCTGCTCCATCATTTTATTTTTTATGAATCCAGCAATAAGAGCATTCCATGATTTTAGGTGATCCTTTACACCCACTTCAAATTGTAAATTGGCAAGGTCCATCATCCCACAAGATGAATAAAAATAGATGATCGTAGTCTGTATGAAATTGTAACAGTCAAATCCTTTTTTAACAACTGTTCCATGCAATTGCCGACCTTCGCTGACTGCTGTCTCACGACCACATGCTGAAACCAAATTCACAACCATGACTTCATTAGGCCCTATTTCATTTTGAAGCATTGCACGATACATCACCAAAGCTTCATGCAAACAAGTTGTTTGGATGCAACAATCGATCATCGTCCCCCAAGAAACAACATCCTTATCAAGAATCCTCTCAAACAACTCCTTGGTCATCTCAAGATGCCCCGCCTTTGAATACCCATTCAAAATCACATTCCAGGACACCAAATTAGGCTCAGGCATCTCATCAAACAGCCTCCTCGCTTCCCCTAAACCCAAACAACCACAATAAGCATGCATCAAATTAGTCGAGACAACTACCTGCCCCTCAACAACCAACTTAATAATCAATGCGTGAACCATCCGGCAGTTCCATATCTCACCAAAATGTAAGCAAGCAGACACAACATTCACCAAAGTGACCTCATTAGGGACCACACTATGATCCATCATGTCCTTAAAAACTTCAAGGGCATCCCCAAAGCAACCATTTTTAACAAGACCCATTATCATGGTGGTATAGGATACAAAACCTTTACCAGGCATTACGTCAAACAGTTGGCGGGCATAGCCAATTTGGCTAGCTCTCATGTACCCAGACACCATGATATTACAAGAAACATGGTCCAACGTAGGACAAGCCTTAAAGAGCAACTGGGCATCGAACAAGGAGCCGCATTTAGAGTACATGCTGATCAAGCTGTTACGAATGAAGGTGTTGGAATGGAATCCGAGTTTGACGACCAAGGAATGGAACTGGCGGCCCATCGGAGCGGCGGAGAATGAGGAACAACACTTGAGAGCGGAAACAAGTGCAAGCTCGCATTCGTAGTGGTTGTGGTTTTGTCTTGCATTGAAGAAAATACGAACGCAGTGTTGTGGGTCTTCTGAAGGAGGGGCTTTGGTGGCTGAAGTGGAAACCCATTTAAGTGTTTGAGGGAAGAATTTTAGTCTGAGATTCTTAGAATTGAAGACCCACAGGAGGTGAAACATTAAACTCAAAATTGGATCTTCCTCTGCAATACTTGTGTAGAATTTGGCAAATCCAACTGCTTTACCGATGATTGGTGTTTCAATGTTACGGCATTTGAATATCCATGACAAAGCGGACCACATTCAAAATGCCATCCTCAACACAATTGCAGAAGGGAGGTACCCAACTGCTGATCTTGGAGGCAAAGCAAAGACAACCGAGTTCTCCAATGCGATTATTGATCATCTCTAAATTCTTCTCTTGAGTAGGCAAGGAATTGCGGCTAATTTTGTTTTCTATTAATCTCCTATTTAGTTATACCTGGCTTTTTGTGAGGAGTAGGATAGGATTACCTCAGCATAATGGAAAAACTCATCTAAGGGTGTGACCTTATAACTACAAGGCATGGGCAAGCCTTAAAATATTCACTGCCTATGCAGTGTTATGGCCTTGAGAGGGTTGGAGTCTTTTTTTACACTTGTAAAATGCTTTTGATTGATAACCCTCTTTATTCTATTTTACTATTCTTTGTCAATAATACAGTTAAATAAATAAAGTAGCATACGCATGTTTCATTCATTCGTCTTTCTTGACTCTGCCTGTTATTTGCTTAATTTAAGTTATTTTTAGAGGAATTCCATCAATACAATCATGCCACTGTTGGGAGTTGCCCTAAAATAATGTGTATGATATTTGTTTTTAACTCTACAACCATATGTTTGACTATGTATATACTTGATCCAAATCATGATACACCAAATGGGAAAACAAACTTTCAAGTTTCTGTTGTTGGAAATAGGTGGATTGTTAGTTATTGGCAAGGCAAAAAGGCAAAGAAAGATTATTGTTTTTACTGGAATAGATAATGAGCCAATAGCTTTTGTGATTTTCTTTAAAGTACAAATGCAAAGCTTGTAGGAGGACAGTTGTATGCCGTGTAATTCGTATGTTAACTTCTAAGTCTTGTATGCTGTGTAATTCATATACTACTTATTATAATTCATAGTGAAAGGAGGACAGTTGAAATAGAAGTTTAGCTTAATTAATCAAAAACGTTACTCTCTGTGTACAGCACAAAATCAATCAAGAGAACCATCTATGTTTCTACACTTTGTTGCTTTTTTCTCCCTATAATTGCTCCCATTATTTTAACCGGCACAACCACCAATATAGTATAATAGAATTATTCTTTATTATTATGAGATCTGTCAAAACATCTCAGCACCCACTAATCAAATTAATTGTGAGGAAGACTAAGTCAATATCTTTTAATTTATGGCTTAGTTTTGGAAGGATTTTAAATTATTGTTTGTGAAGGCTGGAGCCAAGGTGTCCCAAATCATTCAAGTCAAGGAACGTTGTATGTTTTATTATTTATTAAATTAATATTTTATGTGCAAGTGGATTCAATTTAATTATTATGCATGTTTCAGCACTATACAAGTATATAATACTAAGCCACGAACATGGTTAGTCCACTGCAAACGGCAAACACGTGAGATTCCTTGTCCTTGAGAAAACCCAGAGATCTGAATACATTATATCCATCCACCAACAAATTCCTCAACCCTTTCATTCTTTCCTCATCATCTGCTGCACTTGATTTTCAGTCATGGCTGCAAAACTTGAAGGTGGAGCTTATCTCTCTTCTTTTATTGATGCTGTTTCAAAGAAGTTGTCTTCAATACTTGAAGATGACTTTGTCCGTGAAGGAAATGACTCTGACCTGGAGTTGCTTGGAAGGTTGGACGATTGCCTGTGTGATGTTGGACCTGTGCTTGACGATGCTGAGCTGAAGCAGTTCAGTGATGAAAGAGTGAAGAAGTGGCTTGTTGATCTCCAAGATGCTCTCTATATGGCTGATGACTTGCTTGATGAACTCTCCACCGAAGCTGCCACTGCCACTCCAAGGGATCCAGGTAACTCTTATGACTGGTCTCCCTCTGTTGATTCAATTATTGAAGATAGTGGTGTCATTGAAAAAATAGTTGGCAAACTAGAGTCTGTTGTAGGACGAAAAGGTAAACTTCGTCTAAGAGAGAGTGCCAAGGTGGACTTCTCATCATGGAGAATTCCATCCACATCCCTTGTTGTAAGTTCTGACGTATTTGGTCGTGATGAAGAAAAGGAGAAGATAATCAAATTGCTGTTAGATGATACCTGCGATGCTGAATCTCGTGTGACTGTGATCCCTATCGTGGGAATGGGCGGAATAGGAAAAACTACTTTGGCTCAACTGGTTTACAATGATGCCAAAGTCGTTGGAAAATTTGACACTAGAGCATGGGTGTGTGTTGCTGAAAATGCTGACCCTATTAATGTTACAAGGACAATAATAGGGGCAATAGATTCTTCTCCCTGTACCATGGATAATTTTGATTTACTTCAGACTGTTTTGATGGAAAAGTTGACAGGAAAGACATTTTTAATTGTTTTAGATGATGTCTGGGATGATCGACGAGACATATGGGAGGATTTTCTAAAACCTTTTTGGTTTGGGAAAAATGGAAGTAAGATTCTCTTAACAACCCGCAGTGAATATGTTGCTTCTGTGTTCGCAGCTAACAATCTATATCATCGACTAAGTTTATTGTCGGAGGAAGATTGTTGGTCAATGTTTTTGAAGCATTCATCTATTTCTACTAGTTCTAAACAATATGCAACTCTAGAACCAATTGGTCGAAAAATTGTTGAAAAATGTAAGGGGTTACCTTTGGCCGTAAAGACACTTGGGGGTTTATTGCGCAATAAGTATAATGAAGTGGATTGGGAGAATACACTTGAATGTGAAATTTGGGAACTCTCGGAATATGACTGTAAGATTGTTCCTGCATTAAGAGTTAGTTATTATTATCTCCCTTCACATTTGAAGCGGTGTTTTGTTTATTGTTCATTATATCCCAAGGATTATGAATTTGACAAAGAAGAATTAATTTTGTTATGGATGGCCGAAGATCTTTTACGACCAAAGAAAGCTAACACATTAGAAATGACTGGTTGTGCATATTTTGATGAATTAGTTGCGAGGTCTTTTTTCCAACCTTCCAATACTAATGGAAAGTTATTTGTAATGCATGATCTCATGCATGATTTAGCAACACTTTTTGCTGGGAAATTCTATTTCAAACTCACAGAATTTGGCAATCAACACATGATAGGTAGCAAAACTCGTCATTTATCAAATACTAGAGCATTTGTTGATAGCATCGAATTAATTCGAGAGGCTGAAGCAATACACATGAGAACATTTTTAGATTTTTCTTTGCTTGCCTATTGTGATTCAGTTAATTTTCAAAGCTTTCTACAACATTTGGGATGTTTAAGAGTTTTGTCATTCAAAAATATTTCTCCAGAGTCATTACCTGATTCAATAGGTGAACTGATTCATTTGCGTTATTTGAATCTCTCTTACATATATTCTATGACATTGCCTGAGTCAATCTTTAAATTGTACAATCTCCAAACTTTGAAGTTGAGGAATTGTCATATGCTTAAGATGCTTCCAAGCCGCATGCAAGAGCTTGTGAACCTGCGGCACCTTGATATTCGAGGTTCTTCTGATCTAGAAGAGATGCCAAAGAAAATGAGCAAGTTAAAGCATCTAAATTTCTTAACTGATTATATTGTCGGCAAGCACGAAGAGAATGGGATAAGAGAATTGGGACCACTGGACAACCTTCATGGCTCATTTTGCATTTCCAACTTGGAGAACGTGAAGAATAGTGGTGAAGCTTTGGAGGCAAAGATGGGTAACAAGAAGCACATCAACACTTTAAAATTGAAATGGCTTCCAAATGGTGACAATGATGACGTTGAAACCGAAAGAGATATTCTTGACAAGTTACAACCTCATCAAAACTTGAAAGAGTTATCAATTAAGGGTTATCCGGGTGAAAGATTCCCAGATTGGTTAGGCCTTTCTTGCTACTCCAATATGACCAAATTGAGTCTGGATAGTTGTATAAATTGTTGTGAGCTTCCTTCACTGGGACAGTTACCCTCTTTACAGCATCTGGAGATTTCTAAACTTGATGGGTTGGAGAAAATTGACTCTGAGTTCTACAACAAAAACAATGCATCATTTCAGGAGAAGACACCCTTCAAATCTCTTGAAACTCTGAAAATTGAGTATATGTATCGTTGGCGGGAGTGGCATTTTCCTGATGAGTTTGATGGTTTTCCTGAGCTTAGAATTCTTGAAATAAGAAGCTGTCCTGTGTTAAGAGGAGATCTGCCTGCTCACCTTCCCGCTCTGGAGGAACTTATCATTGTTGGATGTGAAGAGCTTGCATGTTCGTTGCCAAGGGCTCCCAAGCTTCACGAATTACATGTGCTGAATTCTGGTTTTGTTACGGATGCGACCATGCACAATGTAGACATCACAGGAACCCAGCTGGCGAAGTCCGTATTGGAGTGGCTGCCCCACATCCAACCGCCACGCGTCCAACATCTGTTTATCAGTCACTGTTATTCAGTCATATCAATTTCAGCAGATTATGTGCCTGCTTCGTTACAAGATCTTGTCATCTTTGATTGTCCAAAATTAACATTCTCAGAGCAACTGCACCACAAGTCACTCACGGAGATAGATGTGTACGATTGTGATTCACTGACGTTGTTTCCATTGGGGGCCCTTCCAAATCTCAAGAAACTCGCAATCCGGGGATGCAAAAACATGGAATATGTTGAGATGCCACAGACTCTTCCAAGTCTCTCTCATATATGGATCTCAGACTGTCCTGGTTTTGTATTCCTACCGGCTCTAGCGTTGGCTGCTCCCCACCTACAGGAGCTGTATATACGCAATTGCCCAGAAATTGATTGTTTTGCTGGGGAGTGCCTCCCGCCGAGTCTGAAAACTCTTGAAGTCGTTAAGTGCCAGAAACTAGAGAGGTGGATAACATCAAACGGTTTGCAGAGTCAAGGCCTTACACGTCTAATCCTTGATGAATGGAATGAAGTTAAGTCGTTCCCAGGAGCGGGTTCACTTCCTGCTTCTCTTGTGTGTCTAAAATTGTCTACATTCTCAAATCTGGAGACGCTTGACTGCAAGGGGCTTCACCATCTTACCTCCCTAAAAAATTTAGCAATTCGTAACTGTAGAAAGCTTGAGAATATCACAGAAGAACATTTGCTTGCCTCCATAGAAAATATCTACTTAGGGGAAAAATGTCCTTTGAGGCATAAGTTGGAAGAGATGGAAGACCCACATATTCAATTCGTTAAAGGTAAGTTTTTTTGCTCTGACCTTCCCTGAACTCAGTGATCTCCAATTACAATGCTAATTGTTTGCATCAACCGTTTTCATTCCGTTGTTAATACACCAGCATAATGTTTATTATCTTTTCATTCTTAACCATTTCTCTGTAATATGGCTACCCTTTACACTCTAAAATTTTCCAATTTTTTAAGGATAACAACTTAGATCCTTAAAAAAGAACAAAAAAGCAAACCTTTTTTTATCGCTTCCTTGTTGCTTACGGTATTTGCATGGTTTAATGCAGTGGATAACTGTTAATGCTACTGTTGATTCTGATTTTGTACCATCTAATGTGCAATGAGAGTGGCCGCATACAGGTAGACACATACTTCCTGAAATATTTTGCTTTATTTGTGAAAAGTCATTCTAATTAGCAAGAAAAGACTTACTTTTCTTATGCCATCGAATTTTAATTTTAACTTTGTTTTATTTCTGTCATCTTGGGCACTTAAAAAATAAGTGGTAGATTTTGAAGATGCTCCAATCTATTTATAATATTTATGAAAGTATATGTTTTGTTTATCTTGCATTGGGCCTTCCAGCTTTGCCCTTATGGAAGATTGAAGAGTCAACATAAATTCATGGCTGAGGCAATGTGAGAATTGGGGTGCACTGAAGTAAGTTTGCATTGTCTACGTCTTGCAACTACCTCTTGCATGTATTTTTTTATTGACGGTACTTTGCTTTGTTTAGGTTTATGAATGGAGCAACTTGCTACACCAATGAATCTCTAGAATCACCTATTATGTCAAGTGAAGCATTTGCTTCTGCCGCAAAGAAAGCAAATAATCAAGGTTACATACCGTTTAAAGTTTTTTCTGCCGATGTTATTCATTACTGAAAATTTCTATCATTCCTCGTACTTGTTCCTTGTCTCTGTTTTTAGTGTAGAGTCTAAGATTGCAAGAAAATGCAAGTCCTTTCATAGATATGATAATGCAAACATTCAATAATAAACTAATGGTTGTTGTAAAAGGCTTCCTTGATTTATATTGACTTCGAGAAAGGAGCGGTTTCAAGCATCTTGTTTGTGTGTTGGCCATTATTATATCTTGGTTGTGCTTATTGAAAGACATCAGATGTTAGTATCCAAATTGGCAAAAACTAAATTCATCAAATATATGTATATAAACACAGTGCTAGCTCCATAGGTTGATGTTTTTATTTTTCATAAAATCAATGTTCTATTTTCTATATTCTGCCAGAACTATGGGACTATCTCATGATGCTTCTTATCGTAAACTTGACAAGTAAAAACTTTGATTTCCTGTATAGGTATTGGGTTCTCAGAGATCCTGAAAGTAGTGTGATTTCTTCCCTGAAACTGTTGAATCTATGATGGGGACTAGCAGCCTGTGTGATGCGGAAAAACTGGTAGCAATTCAACGCTTGGTTGCACCTTAGATAAAATGTCTCAGACTAGAACATCACCTACTTTAATATGTGGCTTTCATCAATGATAATCAAGGAAAAACTGGTAGCAATTCAATGCTTGGTTGCACCTATGAGCAGAGTGCTTTGGATAAGCAAAGAGAAGAACATGCAAGAAGGATTAAATTCATCATTATCATGATAATTTTGAAGAGGGTTGTAATTCAGATGGTGGCATTGCATGCCATGTTAATTGGAAAGAAGCATTATTATTATTATTATCCTCAATATTACATAAGGCTATAGAGATGGAAGATTATGGTACTCCAAGTAGCTAAGAATCTCCACCAGCTGATGATTATGATTTCTACAGAAAACATGAAGAGATCCCAAGCCCTGGTGCTGGTCATTGATTATGATCATCAAGCTAAGTGAGTAAAAATACTATTATGTACTATGGCTTTTTTTTTAAATGTACATATATATGGTACATTAATTTTCCTTTCCATTTTTTGTGATATGTCTAGTTGGTCTTTTTGGTGATGCTGTTTAGCTTCTGAATTTGTTCTTTGTTATTGTAGGTGAGGTTGTAATTATTCCTGGGACCAGCTTACTGTGTACTTATTACTGGTCATATATATATTATGTCAGAGATGATCCCCGGGAAAGGTTTTTGCTATACATATATATGCTCCGAGAGAATGCTAAAATTGATTCTTCCTTGTATTCCTGTACCCATGGAAGTAGTTAAGAAACCTGATGTCAGTTTTCAAGGTAAATGATAAGTCTTTTAGTGATAGGATTTTTTTCTCTCTCTTTACTCATTATTTATTTACGGTATAAATTTGTATGCTTTGCTTTATATATTCCAATTATATCCATTGGAACTAGTGTTATCAATATGAATAAACACTTGTTATTTTGTCGAAATTTAGCTTGTTCTTTCCATCTTGTAAGCATATTTAACCAGTGGATGCAATCACAAACATCAAGAGGGCTTGTAGGGTGGACAATAGAAACTGGCAAGGAGATCCATGTGCCCCCTTGCATACAAATGACAAGGTGTAGAGTGCAGCTCTTTTGATGGCTTTCTAAGAATCACATCCTTGTAAGCTTATCATTCGTTAAATAACACATATTAGAAAACTATTAACCATTTAATTATAAAAAACATGTATAAATTCATGATTGAAATAATAATAATAATTTTTGAAAATGGAATATATAAATGAAGGGGGGAGAGCACTATGTAGGGACTGAAATTGACCATAGAACACAGTTTTGTGACATGGGAAAGTTTGAAATCAGTTCGGCAAAATCGGTTGGCATGAAAGGGCCAATGGCCACCCCCATTGCTAAAGGCCATCGTTCCTTGAACCTTACCCAAAGGAAAGAACTTAATTTGTATGCAAATGTTTGTCCCTGATATAGCCTTCCTGGCTACAAAACTCGGCATGATAATGTAAATCTCATCACATATGCGGAAATACAGGAGTACAGTGGGGCTGAACATCAGGTAAGCTTTACAACAGTTAATGTTAAATACTATCAACCAAGTTCTGATTAATATATCTTTCAGTATTATTGTGTTATAGGTTGAGAGGTGTAGTAGGAAGTCTCAAATCATTATACGCCACGCAAGTTTAAGGGTCGCTGAGTGCTTTTCACTATGCCAAAGAACATGGAAGAGAGAGGGTATCTGCTATTCACTAGGCCAACATTATACAGAAGACTGATGGTCTTTTCCTCAAGGTCTATCATTACATTCAAATTATCTATAAATATCGATCATATTTGATTTGTGAATCCTAATAATAACCTTTTATTTTGAAATTTGTTTTAGTGCTGTTGTGAGGTTGCGGGGAAGTATCCTAAGATAAAGTATGAGGAAGTTGTCATTGACAATTGCTGCATGATGGTATATTTGTGAACTTGGATTTAGGGGGAAACTGTATTTGGAAATTCATTTTGAGTGTTGAAAATGGAATTACTCTCATTCATTTTTATAATCTACAGCTTGTGAGGAATCCTGCTCTTTTTGATGTATTAGTGATGCCAAACCTTTATGGTGAAGTTATTAGTGACCTCTGCTGGCATGGTTGGGGGTTTGGGTTTGACACCAAGGTAAATTTTGCACTCTGGTCAACAAATTCTAGAAGCTACATTCTTATCATCTGACATCATTTCATACATGTTTCAGCTGCAACATCGGGTGAGGGAGGTATTGCACTAGCCAAGGCTGTACATGGTTCAGCACCTGATATTGCTGAAAAGGTAAGCTGCAAAGTTCTTTCTCAACCTTATATTATCTGTTATTAACTTATTACAGAATATGAGATTTATTTGGATGCTTGTTTCATGATAGTGCTTAATATCAGTTTGCCCTCTGCAATTTCATAAAACTAATTTAGTGTTCTCTGTCTTCTTTTAAAAAGAAAAATTTGTTAATAGTAATTGTTATCAATTTACTTCTGCCATAGTGGTCGCAAACAAGTTCTAACCTTGGAAACTTGCAACCTTTTTTCAATTTGGGTTATATTTCTGTTGCTTACCTGTATTTTGCCAGACTTGTGCTTGTGTAGAATTTGGCAAATCCAACTGCTTTACTGCTGAGTGGTGTTTCAATGTTGCGCCATTTGAATCTCCATGACAAAGCCGACCAAATTCAAAACGCCATCCTCAACACAATTGCAGAAGGGAAGTACCAAACTGCCGATCTTGGAGGCAAAGCAAAGACAACTGAGTTCACCAATACAATTATTGATCATCTCTAAATTATGCTCTTGAGTAGGCAAGGAATTGCTGCTAATTTTGTTTTCTGTTAATTTCCTATTTATTTTTTCCCAACTTTTTTCGAGGAGTAGGATTACCTCATCATAATGGGAAAACCCATCTAAGGGAGTGACCTTATAACCACATGGCGTGGGCAAGCCTTAAAATATTGGGTGCCTATGCAGTGGTATGGACTTGAGAGGTACAGAGGGTTGGAGTCTCTAAAATGTACTTTCTCTGATAACCCTCCTTAGTCCATTTTAGTATTCTTTGTCAATAACATAGTTAAGTAAATGAAGTACCATTAGTTTGTTTTTATATTTGTTTTGCCTTTTTCTCCCTCTTATTTATCTCATTATTTTAACCTGTATTTGCATAACCACCAATATAATGGTGAGAAAGACCGAAATACTAAGACTTTGTTTATTTGGAGTGAAGTAGAAGGGAAACAGAGGAGAGGAAAAAGAAGTTGCAAGTATTGATGTGTAATTTATAAAGAAAAATTTTCAATTTATCTTCTCTCTTCTCTATTTCTCTCCAATCAAACAAAGCCTAAGTGTTTAAGTCAATATCTTTTAGTTTTTTGCAACATTTCTTATTATCTTTCTCCTTTTAAAAATAAATCTAAATACCCTAAAACTTCCACTCGGATCAAGGTAAGTTCTGGTCTCAGAATCTCAGCAAATTTACAAGGAGGAAATTTGACTATAAATCATGGATTTGTGTTGCTGAAAATTTCGATATTTTTAATGTTAAAAAAGATTGTAATATTAGGTTTTTGTGACATGAATAAGGTAAACAAGGATACAATTTACACTACTTTTCTTTTGGGTTTCATGGATTACCAATTTGTGCTAAAAAGATAAACAAACTTTCTACCATTCAACATTGCTAAACATGATTTTGATAAAAGTTCATTTTAGTACTCAAGTATGAATACAAACGTTAGAAGGGTATTATTGAATCACTAACTTATATAATATAATATAGTCAAGTATGTATAATGTAAGTAGTTCTAACCCTTGAGAGATACAAAGAGGTAGCCAGTAGCCAAACTAGCAGTAGTAGTAGGATTGAAAGTGTCATCATCATGTAGAAGAAAAATAAAAAGCGTCCTACTAGATTCTCATTATATTTATCAATATCATCATTATCAACGGACAAAACAAAAGCTAAGTTATTACTTATTAGCCTTGCATTGTTTTGGAAGGATTTTAAATTCTTGCATGTGGAGCATGGTGTCATAATTTATTGAAATTTTAAATTATTATTCTATCTGCAAGTGGTTTTAATTTATCATGAAACACCATTCGAGGAAGTGTTTAAAAGATTAAACGGTGTAAACACAATTCTAAGTTCTAACAGCTGGCTGCCATTCAGCTAATAAAAAAAGTCTTTATATTAATTAGTTTTTAATACCTATTATTGAGGTATCCACCAGTATGCTTATCACGTTATTAATTAATTATTGTATAATGTTTCAGTACTGTACAAATATATAACATCAATCAAAGAACATTGTTAGTGCATTGCAAACAACAAACACTTGAGATTCATTTGCTTGAGAAAACTCAGATCTTAATACACTACATTGATCTTAGCTACTACTACTTCCCTCAACACCTTTCGTTCTTTCTTCATCATCTGCTGCACTTGATTTTTCCGATCATGGCTGCAAAACTTGAAGGTGGAGCTTATCTGTCTTCTTTTGTTGATGCTATTTCAGAGAAGCTGTCTTCAATACTTAAAGATGACTCCGTCCTCGAAGGAAACGAATCTGCCCTGGAGTTGCTTGGAAGTTTGGAGGAAACTCTGTCTGATGTTGAACCTGTGCTTGATGATGCTGAGCTGAAGCAATTTAGTGACAAGAGAGTGAAGAAGTGGCTTGTTGATCTCCAAGATGCTCTGTATGTGGCTGATGACTTGCTTGATGAACTCTCCACTAAAGCTGCTACTGCCAATCCAAGGGATCCAGGTAACTCTTCCTTCTGGTCTCGCGCTGTTGATTCATGTATTGAAGATAGTGGTGTCAATGTCATCGAAAAAATAGTAGGCACACTAGAGTCTGTTGTAGGACGAAAAGGTAAGCTTGGTCTGAAAGAGAAAGAGAGTGCCAAGTTGGACACATCATGGAGAATCCCATCAACATCTCTTGTTGTAAGTTCTGACATATTTGGTCGGGACGAAGACAAGGAGAACATAATCAAATTGCTGTTAGATGATACCTGCGATGCTGGATCACGTGTGACTGTGATCCCCATCGTGGGAATGGGCGGAATAGGAAAAACTACTTTGGCTCAACTGGTTTACAATGATGCCAAAGTCGTTGAAAAATTTGACACTAGAGCATGGGTGTGTGTTGCTGAAAATTCTGACCCTGTTAATGTTACAAAGACAGTAATAGGGGCAATAGATTCTTCTCCCTGTACCATGGATAATTTTGATTTACTTCAGACTAAGTTGAAGGAAAAGTTGACAGAAAAGACATTCTTAGTTGTTTTAGATGATGTCTGGCATGATCGACAAGACATGTGGGAGGATTTTCTGAAACCTTTTCATTATGGGAATAATAAAAGTAAGATTCTCCTAACAACCCGTAGTGAAAATGTTGCTTCTGCGTTTGCTGCTAATAATCTACATTATCGACTGAGTTTATTGTCGAAGGAGGATTGTTGGTCGGTGTTTTTGAAGCATTCATCTATTTCTACTCATCTTAAACAATATGCAACTCTGGAACCAATTGGTAGAAAAATTGTTGAAAAATGTAAGGGGTTACCTTTGGCTGTGAAGACACTTGGGGGTTTATTGCGTAATAAGGATAATAAAGGAGATTGGGAGAATATACTTGAAAGTGAGATTTGGGAACTCGCAGAAGATAATAGTAAGATTGTTCCCGCATTAAGAGTTAGTTATCATTACCTCCCTAAACATTTAAAGCGGTGTTTTGTTTATTGCTCATTATATCCCGAGGATTATCAATTTGACAAAAGCCAATTAATTTTGTTATGGATGGGTGAAGATCTTTTACGACCAAAGAAAAACAGTACACTAGAAAATATTGGTTGTGCATATTTTGATGAGTTAGTTGCAAGGTCATTTTTTCAACCCTCCAATACTAATAAAAAGTTATTTGTAATGCATGACCTCATGCATGATTTAGCAACATTTTTTGCTGGAAATTTTTTTTTCAAATTCAAAGAATTTGGCAGTCCATACATGATGGACAATAAAACCCGTCATTTGTCATGTGCTGCAAAATATGAGGATAGCATCAAATTATTTCGAGAGGGCTATAATGGAGCAGTATGCACCAGAACATTTTTATATTTTTCTGTGCTTCCCTATTTTGAGTCACGTGATATTGAAGGGCATCCTAGGCTTTTACGACAACAATTGAGAGTTTTGTCATTAACTATAAAGTCAATGCCTGATTCAATAGGTGAACTGATTCATTTGCGTTATTTGAATCTTTCTAAGTCACCTATTGTGGCATTGTCCGAGTCAACATGTGAATTATACAATCTCCAAACTTTGTTGTTGAGGAACTGTTATGAGCTAGAGATGCTTCCCAGCCGCATGCAAGATCTTGTGAACCTGCGCCACCTTGATATTCGAGGTGCTTGTCGTTTGAAAGAGATGCCAAAGGGAATGAGCAAGTTAAAGCATCTACAGTTCTTAAGTGATTATATTGTCGGCAAGCATGAAGAGAATGGGGTAGCTGAATTGGGAACACTGGACAATCTTCATGGCTCCTTTTGCATTTCCAAATTGCAGAACGTCAAGAATAGTGGTGAAGCTTTGGAGGCAAAGATGGGTAACAAGAAGCACATCAACACTTTAGAATTGTATTGGCCTCGAGATGGTGACATTGATGATGTTCAAACTGAAAGAGATATACTTGACAAGTTACAACCTCATCAAAACTTGAAAGAGTTATCAATTCATGGTTACCGGGGTGAAAAATTTCCAGATTGGTTAGGCCTTTCTGGCTACTCCAATATGACCAAATTGAGTCTAATTTGTTGTATGAATTGTTCTGAGTTTCCTTCACTGGGACAGTTACCCTCTTTACAGCATCTGGAGGTTTATAAACTTGATGGAGTGGAGAAAATTGATTTTGAGATCTACAACAAAAACAATGCATCCTCACAGCCGGATACACCATTCAAATCTCTTGAAACTCTGACAATAAATGATATGTGTGGTTGGCGGGAGTGGCATATTCCTGATGAGTTTGATGGTTTTCCTGAGCTTAGAGTCCTTGAAATAAGAAACTGTCCGGTGTTAAGAGGAGATCTGCCTGCTCACCTTCCGGCTCTGGAGGAACTTACCATTGCTGATTGTGAAGAGCTTGCATGTTCGCTGCCGAGGGCCCCCAAGCTTCACCAGCTTAACGTACGTAACCGTTTTTCAAAATCAAGGGTGAGTACGGGACCGCACAAGGTAGTGATTTCGAAAACCCAGCTGGCGAAGTCCGCATTGGAGTGCCTGTCCCACATCCAATCGCCACGTGTCCAATATCTGGATATGAGAGACTGTGAGTCAGCCTTGTCAGTTTCAGCAGACTGTGTGCCCGCTTCATTACAATATCTGCAAATCCAGGACTGTTCAAAATTAACATTTTCAGAGCAACTGCAACACAAGTCACTAACGGAGATATCTATACAGTGGTGTCATTCACTGACGTCGTTTTCATTGGGGGCCCTTCCAAATCTCCAGGAACTCACAATCCGTGATTGCCTAAACATGGAATATGTTGAGGCGCCACAGGCTCTTCCAAGTCTTCGTTATGTATGGATCTCAAACTGCCGTAGTTTAGTATCCTTGCCGGTGCTAGGGTTGGTTGCGCCCCACCTAGAGGAGCTAAAGATCAACGATTGCTCAGAAATCGATTGTTTTGCTGGGAAGTTCCTCCCGCCGAGTTTAAAAAAACTTGAGGTCTGTAGCTGCGAGAAACTGGCGAGTTGGATAACATCAAATGGTTTGCAGAGTGAAGGCCTTACCTATCTTCTCCTTGAGAATTGGAATGAAGTTAAGTCATTCCCAAGTGAAGGCCTCCTTCCTGCTTCTCTCGAGTCTCTAAGACTCCGGTGCTTTCCAGATCTGGAGACACTTGACTGCAAGGGGCTTCGCCATCTTACCTCCCTACAACATTTAGTAATTAGCTGCAGTGAAAAGCTTGAGAATATCACAGAAGAACATGTGCTTGCCTCCATAGAAAAAATCTACATAGGGAGAGAAAGTCCTTTAAGGCGTAAGCTGCAAGAGATGGAAGATCTACAGATTAATTTCGGTAAGTGTTCTTGCTCTGATCTACCCTAAATGCAGTGCTCTCTGTTTTCATTCTTAGTAACTATGGCTGACCGTTTCACACAAAAATTTTAGTACTTTTTAAATAAAAAGTTCATATGACAAATTAAATGCTTACAAAGTAAACTTTTTCATGATCGCTTCTTTATTGCTTACAGTATTTGTATGGTCTATTGCAGTCCATGATAATGATTACTATTACTATTGATTCTGATTTTACACCATTTCACATGCCATGAGAGCAGTAAGCAGCGGCATACAGGTACGTGGATACTTCATGAAATAGACTATTTTGCTTTAGTTGGGGAAAGTCATTCCATTAGTCAATTAGGAAGAAAAAGGCCTACTTGTGCGATCGAATATGAGTTTTAATTTTTCTCTTAATTCTGTCATCTTGGGCACTTAAGAGACAAGTCTTAGATTTGAAGGTGTTCCAATCTATTTATCTATTTGAGATATTTATGAAAGTATATTTTTCATTTATCTTAATCCCTTGTAAAGTGCTGGTCTAAGCCTAGATTTTATTTGTTGACAAGGTTCTATGTTTTCAGCATACTCATGCATTGGGTCTTCCAGATTTGCGCTCATGGAATTCTATTATGTGTTGCTCATCTGACTCTTGTCATTGGATGGGGTGTGTGGTTATGCAAAAACTGAATGTTAGTATCCCAAACACTTCTGTATGTCATTATCTACAATCTCTGATATAGTCATAAGGTGTTGTATAGTTTGTGAATGCAAAAAGAAATGTAATGTTGATTTTTATTAATTATAGGGAAGATTGAAGAGCCAACATTAATACATGGCTGAGGCAAGGTGAGAATTGGGGTGCACTAAGGTAAGTTTGCATTGTCCATGTCTTGCAAATTGCTGCCGCCTCTTGCACTGTCTGTGTACATTTTTATTGACTGTATAATCCTACCCTGCTTTGTCCAGGTTTATGAATGGAGCAACTTGCTTTACCAATGAATCTCTAGAACCACCACTATGTTAATTAAAGAATTTGCTTCTGCTGCAAAGAAAACAAATAATCAAGGTTACATACGGTACATAGTTTTTTGTGCCCATTCTATGCATTATTTAAAATTTCTATCATTCCTTGTATTTGTTCCTTGTCTCAAATTAATTCTAGTTGTCTTTGTTTTAAATGTAGAGTCTAAAATTGCAAGAAAATACAAGTTGTTTCGTAGATATGATAACGGTTGTTGTAAAAGGCTTGTTTGATGTATATTGACTTCGAGAAAGGCGTGGTTTCAAGAATCTTGTTTGTGTGTTGGCCATTACATCTTGGTTGTGCTTACTGAAAGACATCAGATATATGTAACCAGTTTAGCAAAAATTAAATTCATCAAATATATTATATAAACACAGTGCTACCTCCATAGGTTAATGTTTTCCTTTTTCATAAAACAAATGTTCTATTTTCTGTATTCATCGACTATGCTACGTGTATACTAAAATCAGCTACCAAAGTCAGCTATCAGTATAAAATATATGTTGGAATACAAATACACAATGAAAATAAATTAAACCACACATGTATTTATACACAAATACATTAGTGACTGATTTTAGTGTACGATAGCATTTTTGTTTCTGTATTCTTCCAGAATTATGATACACTCTCATCATGCTTCTTATAGTGAACTTGACAATTTAAAATTTTGGTTTCCTGTATAGGTATTCAGCCTTCCAGAGACACTGAAAGCAGTATGATTCCTTTCCTGAAACTGTTGAACCTATGATGGGAACTGCTAGGTTGTGTGACACAGAAAAACTGGTAGCTATTCAATGCTTGGTTACACAACATCACCTGCTTCTTTAATCTGTGGCTTTTTCATCAATAAAAGTCCTTTGCCAGGTGAACACAGACAAAAGAAGGAAAACTTCTTGAATCCTCAAGGAGGAAGAGCTTTCCTTCTTCCACGTAAATCTTGAACCATTCAAGTGATTTTGGGATATGTAAGAGGTCATGGGGTCTGCATGAATAAAAGGCAAAGATGATATCCGGGGGAGGGGGGGGGGGGGGGGGAATAAATTTCTTCCTTTGAGGAGGAAAGAATCTCTCTACATGAAGGATCCAAATCTCCCATGTCTGGGGCATTGAGGTTGATAGGGGACGGAATTGATGTTCTAATAACATTTTCAAGAGGTATTTTGTTTCATTCTCTCCGAAAGTTATTACATGTTTTCCAAATGTATATTTCTGTAGCAAGAACTTTTTTTCCTGCGTAAGAAATTTCATGCATATATCAAGTGTCCTTGGGTCTATTATTTGTAATTTTTAATACCTGGGCATGTGACTGAATTGTGATGTGTAATTCAAGCACTCAGACTTTGTTGATAAATGAAGTGTAATTTGTTAACTTATTGGAAGTGACATTATACCTATTGTATGAATTATTTGTTGATGTTACAGTACTCTTGGATTTCATCAAGCTAATCTTCTATTCAACCAGAGTAACTTGAATTTCTTAGTTCAACCATGGGCTTGATCCATGGCTGAACTCACAAATGGAACATCAAAGTGGATTATCCATATATACATGCTATGCCTTCTCATTCTGCTGTCTTATTGGAAGCCGAAGATAGAACATCTGTGTCTGAGGTTTCACTTTTGCTTCTTGCAAGTACATAAAAGTCATTGAAATGCTCATTGGTGTAGAGGGTCAGTTAATACTTAATAGAGTTCATTTTTATTGCATCTTTCTCATAGTCAATTTCCACCTTGAATTTGAAATTGAGTCCAAATTTTACAGTATAGTATTCTTATTAGAATGTTACCTGATTTTAGACCCATTTTTCTTATGTTCAGTTGATAAGATGATTATATCTACCATGAGGTAGTTAACATTTGAAGGTTTAGGTTACTTGTAGCAGAGTGCTTTGGATAAGCTAGGAGAAGAACATGCACGAATGATGAAATGCATCATCATGATGATTTTGAGGAGGTTCAAGCTCCAAGAGAATGCTAAAATTGATCTTTCCTACTGTGACTGCACCCATTAAAGTGGTTAACAAAGCTGATGTAAGTCTTAGCTTGTTCTTTCCATTCTTTTAAGCATATTTAGCTTGCATGTGTACACTTGATTATGATGAATATACAAGTGGGATGGTGTAGTGTGCAGCTCTTTTGTTGGCTTTCTAAGAATCACATCCTTGGAAGCTCATCATTCATTATATAATACATAAATTAGAAAACTATTAACGGTTTAATTGTAAAAACCATGCATAAATTCATGATTGAAATAATAATAATAATAATAATTTTTGGAAATGGAATATATAAATGAATTTGTCTTCAAGTGGACTAATTGGTCGTATACCAGCAGATATCTCCAAGCTTACCATGTTGGAATTACTCTCAATATATAAATGAATTTTGAAAATTCATTTGGAGTATTGAAAATGGAATTACTCTCATTCATTTCTATAATCTATAGGTTGTGAAGAATGCTGCTCTTTTTAATGTACTAGTGATGCCAAAACTTTATGGTGACCTTATTAGTGACCTTTGTGCTGGCTTGGTTGGGGGTTTGGGCTTGACACCAAGGTAATTTTTGCACTTTGGTAAACAAATTCTAGAAGCTACAATCTTATCACCTGGCATCATTGGTGAGGCCGTGAGGGAGGTATTGCTTTAGCTGAGGTTGTACATGGTTTAGCACCTGATATTGCTGGAAAGGTAAGCTGCAAAGTTCTTTCTCAACCTTATATTATCTGTGATGGATCTTCTCAACTTATTACAGAATCCAGGATTTATTTGAATGCATGCATCATGAAAGTGCTCAATATCATTTTGTCCTCTACAATTTCATAAAACTAACTTGGTGTTCTCTTCTTTACAAAAAAGAAAAAATTGTGAATAGTAATTGTTGTCAACTTACTTCTCCCATAGTGGTCACAAACATGTTCTAACCTTGGAAACTTGCAACCTTTTATCAATTTAGGATTATATTTCTGTTGCTTACCTGTATTTTCTCGGGACATGTGCTTGTGTAGAATTTGGCATATCCAACTGCTTGACTGCTGAGCGGTGTTTCAGTGTTGCGCCATTTGAGTCTCCATGACAAAGCGGACCAAATTCACAATGCCATCCTCAACACAATTACAGAAGGGAAGTACCGAACTGCTGATCTTGGAGGCAAAGCAAAGACAACCGAATTCGCGAATGAAATTATTGATCATCTCTTGAGTAGGCAAGGAATTGCTGCACATTACGGCGCTCTTAGAATACTGTAAAACTCTGTTCATCCCAATAATGATGTGTGATACACACTGCAACCAAATATTAAGACAAGAAAAGGCCTTCTCACACCATGCGAGATACTTCCAAAAAGAAAAAGACACACAAATGCTTCTCGTATCATGTGATAAACCCATGGTCATATTCTGGTGTTTCACCTCCCAGTCCTGTTTTGGGTCCTCTGGGAAGTTTTAAAAATAACTTTTTTGAGTTTTGACTTGTGAAAATGAGTAGTATTAATGTTTGATATAATTTTCAAAACTAAATTGCAGTTTTCTAAAAAGTTATTATAGAGAGGTTAAAAAAATTACTTTTCCTATAATACTACTATTTTTTATCACATTTCTTTTAAAATAAGCACTTTTATAATTAAAAATTCAAATACAAAATAACTTATTTATAAACAATGATTTTTGTAAATAATGTGAATAATGAGTTTTAAAGTTGACCCAATAAAATAAAAAAAAATACTACACCCCAAATGACCTCCTTTAGTATTAGGATAATTATCTGTATACCTAGTGAATTGAATATTTAACCATTGTTAACTATGTATAAGTAAATCGAATCAAAAGAAATAACCATCCAACTAAAAATAAATGAACATAATCATCGATATACCTATTGAATTGAATATTCAACATATCCATTGTTCACATTATTTGATATTTTCATTGTCTACTTATATTTTTCCGGGATAAAAACTAAAATGGCTTCTATTTTTGCTCTATAACCGCGTTTGCTGATTCTACTTTTTGTTAAAAAAAAATAGTGAAACCAAAATCTTTTATTCTTCCGCAATTATTAGCATGTTATCCATAAATTAGAAATAAAAAAAAATAAAACATGGAAATCTCTTTAATTCTCAACCTTTCTTTTAAATATATCCAACCTTCTATGGCTATATGTATTCCCACATTTTTTTTTTCCTTTTTTCAATATTCCAACTTTGACTACTAAGGCTTTTGTGTTTGTTTGTTTTCTTTTAATGGATTATATTTGATAACATAGAGTGCTCTTAATTATCCTATTCTTCATATCATCACATAAAAAATCATTAATCATTCATTTAGCATATTAAATATCGAATTTTTCAATATATGGAATGAGATTGGTAGTACCTTTAATTATAAAGGGGAATGAATTGCAATAACAAACAAATAGCATATTCATTCCCAAATTAATTTTGAAGTCTAAAATCAGTATGCATTGTATGTAAATAAAGAGGTCGATATATACATATAAAGAAGATGCATCTTTTGCTTAATAAAAAACATATATAATATATAATCTTGAGTGTTAAAAACATCGTTTGTGCTATCTTGAACAAAGCACTTAAACTAGTAGTAGCATTAGTACACAACTGCAACAAACACATTATTATTGAATAACAAAGAACAATCATAACTAGAACACTACATTGTAGAAGAATTCTACACTAAATTGATATATCTTTTTTTTCTTTCTGAAAAAAGAAACTTAATACAATCGGGCAGAGCAAAAAAAAAAAAAGACACTAAAACATAAAAAATCCTAAAATCCAAACATGAATTAACCGATGGTCATCTTCGGTATTGCCATCAACAACCAAATGGGCCAACACCACACCATTCTTCATAGCTCAAATTGATATATCTCTTCAATGGGATAAAATTTTCAATCCAAATGATTTGTTGAACCATGCCTT
This sequence comes from Arachis stenosperma, assembly GCF_014773155.1. Lineage (NCBI taxonomy): Eukaryota > Viridiplantae > Streptophyta > Magnoliopsida > Fabales > Fabaceae > Arachis > Arachis stenosperma. The sequence goes on from NC_080385.1 coordinate 4,670,614, forward strand.
CCAGCCACTACTACCATTGCTTTTCTGAGATATCAGCTCTGTGTTCCGTTCTGCCTTTGATGAACATACTTGCTTCTTGCACAGGACAAAATTCCTCACCCCATAAGATCCTATGGCTTCCAATGGATTCAGAGCTGTCAAAGCAGTTTCCGTAAAAACCAATAAAAATAACCACTCAGCTTCAAAAATCTCACGAACCAAACTTTACATTATTGTAATATTGGACTCTTCTAAAATCACATGTTACTCTTTAACACTAAGTGTATCTCTATTCATATAATATAGAGAATTTCTATGGCTTACAAATTTAGAGTTTGATCTAAAAATCTATATATTACCTAGATTATTTTTTATCAATAATAGGTTTATTATTGTAATTTTTTTAGTGAGAGTACATAAAAAGTATTTAGCTCACATAGCATATCTCTCCTTTTTCAAAGGTCTAGGATTCAAATCCTAAAGATTACAATAATAAACCTATTATTAATAAAAAAATAATCTAAATAACAATATATAAAAAAAATTCATGCAAACTTAAAAAGGTGTTCTTGAGTAAGAGTGATACCATCAAACCATGCATTATAAAGGAGGAAGTCGGTGGGATCAAAACCAAGAAGAGGAAGCCTGCCTTCACGAGCATAAGACTTGAGAGCAGTTTCAATGATCACAGAAACAGTGTCCTTTTCATTCACCACAAACCTTATTGGCCCTACGCTCCCAACTACGTTGATACTCACCAACAACCTGTTACACTGCTGCTTCTTCTGATCCTCGTGGCTTCCCTTGCTCTTCTTCTTCTGCATCACCATCTTCTCAAAAGCACTCTCCTTCTTCATCATAAACTCTTATTCTTCTTTAACAATAAGGATTGTATGATATAAACGGTTGGTTCAAGGATCAAGGCCTACGCAGCGGTAGCACCAAACAGTTTTGTAGGAACAAAAGGAAGTGGTTGCCGTTCCAGACTCCAGCAACCTTCGAGAAGAAGAAGAAGAAGAGCATCTAAGAAGCAGCATTCAACGCAAGGTTTTGAGTATAGAGTGACCTTGGAAGAATGCTATGCAAATTCAAATGTTAACTTTAGGAGACGATTTTAGATCGTTCACTATATATGCAAAGATTTATTCCCCGTCCTATTTTTACTGTTGAACTCTTTTTTCGGTTAATAATGAGTATGATTAATCAATTTATATTAACATTAATACAGGATTTAAGTTCGTTATCTTATGATTTGAGATTTGAGATTTAAAAAGTATCATTTTTAACAAGATAATATTTTAAAATTATTATTAAAATTTAAAATATTATAAAATTGAATGTTATATATTTGATTGAAAATCTAAATATCACATTTAATTTAAAACTAGAATAATGGTTGAAAAAAATAAATTAAAAAAAAACGAATATTAAAATTTGCTGAAAATGTATATATAACTCAAATTGTAAACCTAAAAGAAAATTTGAGAGCACCTATAAAATTTAATAACTATGTTAAATGTATATTAAAATCAACTATTAAAATTAGTTACAAATATAAAATACACATAAAAATATAAAATATACACTAAAATTAAATATATTTTTATACACAAATATATAATAACTAATAATTTTAGTAACTAAATTTTGATATGTAAATAATATTTTAAAAAATTCAAGTAGGGAGTTAATTTTTTTAACCAAAAGCAACAAATCTTTTTAAAATTATTTTTTTATTTTAAATTTTAAATCTTAATCCTATATCCTCAAAAAATAAAGGTTAAAAAAAATTATAAACAGAAAGTAATAATACTAATAACTAACTAAAAATTAGTTACACCTGTCACCTACCCCTTTTTTATCGGTAACACCGTAACATCTACAAAAAAATCTCCATTTTATTTTTTAGATGTATTTAATTCCTTTATTTAGTTTTTCTTGTTGATAAGACGACCATTGTTTACTCTATAACATGACAAATAACTACGATACACATATATAGAAACTTATATTTATTTACATGTAAAAGTATCTTATTATCATCCTCTTCATAAAATGATACACGAAAAGTAAGTGGAATTCGTGATAATAGGATTTAAATTACAATGTTTTATCAAATAAATAAAATTATTAAAAAGTATAAATAGACAATAAGAATATTAAACAATGTAAATAATAAATATGTTGGATGTTCAATTCAATAAGTATGCAGATGATTATATTTATTATTATTTTTAATTAGATGGTTATTTTTTTTTATTCGATTTACTTATACACAATTAATAATGGTTGAATTTTCAATTTACTAAGTGTGCAGATAGTTATTTTAATATTAAAGTTTACAAAAGTCATTATCTACTTAATAAAATTAAGTGTCTTTATTTATCGTTTTTATTAGAAAGGTGGATCTATGTGAATACTGAATACTAACAGAAAAATTTTAAAATTTTCTAAAAAAAATAACCAAAAAAAAAAAAGTAGTATAATATAATACAATATAATTTTAAAAGATACATACAATGAAAGAGAAGAGAGCATTAATACTGGTGAGGTGCAAAAAGAACAGGAATTAGAGAAGGGTTAGAGAAAAATGGATAATATATGATACAGTAAAAAAGTATAATAAAAATTAAAATTGAATATAGACTTGAGAAAAAAAAAATACTTTTGCAAAAGAGTGGATATTATTCTTTACTCATTAGCATTGTACACGGAGATGGCAGATGATCAACTGTGTTTTTTGAATAGAAATTTTTAATTAGATTTCAATTAACGTTGTGGGAAAAGAAATAAATTTCAACGACATTTGAAATAATTAATTTATAAATAGGATTTATAAATATGTTCATCTTAATTCTGTTATACATGATATTGTAATATTTTTTCTCAACTTATTTAATTCAAATTTATTTAGTCTATGCATTTTAAATATAAAGATCGATAACTTATGAAATATTGTTATACATTTTTCGAATCATCTATTATTTTTAATTAATTTTCAAATTATTGATCTCAAACTTATAATCATATGAATAAAAATATAAAAGATAATTCTTCTAAAAGACAATAAATAAGTAACTGAATAACCGTTTCGATTGAATTACTAGCATAAAATAACATTACTAACAATTAGGAGTTCGCGGTGAGGTTTGGATCCGTTTTAAGTCAAAAATTCATTCGATCCGAACACTAATTTTAATTTAGATTGGATGATTTTTTAAAAAAAATTCGATCTGATTTGATCCAATTTCAAGCGATTTGGATTGGATTGGATTTGCGGTTTTGTACATTAAAAAAATTAAATACATATAACAAGTCTCAACATCAAATTTTAAATAATCAACAATGACAAAAGAAGTCTCAACAATATTTTAAAAAATCAACGATAACATAACAATAGAAATAAAATTATAGGTCAGTTAAAATAAATAAATAAATAATATTCTGAACATAAAATATTTATTAAATAATAATAATATATAAATAATATAAAAAGTTAACAAATTGAACATGTTATAAGTATAATTGTAAATATAATAATAAAATAATAATATTATAGCATATTATGTGGTTTGGATTGGATTGGATCGGTTATGAAAAGTAGATCAAAAATCCGATCCGATCTAGCGGTTTACAAAAAATAGAATCAAATCAAATTCGAATTAGTACGATTTTAATCGATTTTTGATTTGAATTGGATTGGTTGAACAGTTTAATTTAGATCGATTTAAATTTGAACACCCTACTAACAAGTAACAACAGTCAATTTGATTTTGGAGTTTCTACCAATAACGAAATTGTTACTTGAATTTTAATCAAATTTTAGGGTGAGGGTGCACAAGAACAAGTACTTTTTGCATCAATGATGAAGAACATCATCTATAAAAAATATTTCAAATATCTTAAAAATACTAATATTCTAATTATTTTAGTTATTAATCTTAATTATAAAATATATACATAATTAAAATTAATAGCTAAAATAACTGAAATTCCAGTTGAAATATTTAAACATTTCGTATAATATATATAAGTTATAGGGAGCAATTTACCTAATTAAATAAATTTCATGAAACCTTTATCCATATACACAAAACACAAATTTGTTACGTGCATATGCAATTTATATTATTAGGTAAACCGTAGGAGCAAACCACGGTTTCTATTCTCTACATAAACTGTGGCTGGTAGGGACGGATTACTCATGAAAGAGAATCATCATAAACCGTGATAAGCTACCACGGTTTATTGAGGGACGAAAATGTACATAAAACCTTACTACTAGCAACGGTTTATGAAAGACTTAGAATGACCATGTTTAATTAAATTACTTTGGTGTGTTTGGAAAATACGTTGGAAGAGAAGAAGCAAAGTTTAGATTTCTTGAAAGCTTCAATCTTTGATTTGGCAATTTTTTTTTTCATAAACCCAGAAGTGATTTTTCCTTCAAAACCACGTTTATACAATTTTAAGTTTCTGCGTTTCACCAACGGATTTTTAGCCATCAACATTCAATCCTTATTTACATTTTATCAACTTTATCCTTTATGCATGTTATCATTGTATTATTTATGATATTCTTAGTATATCTGTTTATATGAATTCTATTTTTCTATTATTTATTATTTTTATTTTCTTGTTAATTATTTGTTTGACATTATACATTTTTATAATGGTGATTTTTTTGTATTATTTTTGTATTATTTTTTATAATATAATTTATTGATCCTATTAAATAAAGTAAATTAAATAAAAAATTAATTGTAAATAATAATAAAAAAATTATAACATACTAAAAAAGAGTACTAAGAATATTAAAAATATATTATATAAAAAATATCATAAAAATTTTTTAATTTATTTCAATCACTACCAAGATAAATATTTATTTTTTTATTATTCTTAGTACTATCTAAAATTTATAGTTTGTTAGTTTTAATTAAAAATATATTTTGTCAATTTTTATGTTATTTTTATTTTAGTATATAAATATTAATTTTATTATAAAATTAATTAATAAGATCTATTTAAATAGGTGAATTACAATGATAAGATAATATACAAAAATTATTTAAGTTGATGTCTATTTTAGTAATTTTTTATCTAAAAATGATTTTGAGTAATGTAATCCAAAAATTATGTATTTATACTACTAAAGACGTAAACCGCGGGAAGCAAGGGAGGTTACCTTTGAAAGCCTTCTCTTCATCAACTGTGGTAGGTAACCACGGTTTATGCCTACCATTTTTTCTTCAAAATTCATGGGACTCAGCCACGGTTTAGGGCCAACTTTTTTCACGAGTAATCCGTCCCCAGTTTATGTAGAGAGTAAAAATTGTAGTTGATTCCCACGGTTTACTTAATAATATAAATTGTACATACACGTAACAAGTTTGTGTTTTGTGTATATGGGTAAAGAATTTATGGGATTTATTTAATTAGGTAAATTGCCCAAGTTATAGCATTAACGATGTTCCAAATAGTTTCAACAAAACGCTGGAATAAAGAGTAACACATTACTGCATAAAGAGTTAGAAAGTCATCCGAATTTATTTTTGGCCATTAATTAGTTATTAATATTTTTATGTTAAAATATGTTGTTGAAATTACTAAATTAAAAGGAATTGAATTAATAACTAAAAGTGATGATAAAAAATAATAATTAATAACAAAAATAAACGATTTTGTTAAGTAGATAATAATTTTTGTAAACAATGTGAATGATAAATTTTAAAATTGACTAAATAAAATAAAAAAATACTTCACTCTTAAATTACTTCTTAAACCTTAATATTAAGATAATTATCTGCACACATAATGAATTGAACATCCAACCATTATTAATTGTGTATAAATAAATCAAATGAAAAAGGTAACCACATCCAATTAAAAATAATAATAAACATAATCATTTGCATACCTATTAAATTGAACATCTAACATATTCATTGTTTACATTATTTAGTATTTTCATTATTTACTTATACTTTTTCATACGCTAAACGTTTTCATAAAAAAAATTTAACCACAAAAAGTTGGTACAGATTAAGTGAAAATATTAATGAGTTAAATAATTGAGACGTAAATCTATTAAATTGTAAAAAATAATATATAAAATTATTAAATTACATGATATTTTTTATTTTCTTATATACATTTGTGTGTAGATATAATTTTTATTTTCTTAAATACATTTGTATATAGATATAGTTTTTTAAAATTTTGGGAGACTCGAGGCCACTATTCGTCTCTTTCTATATCTGTCCCGGTTAACAGAATAATTAAATCATTATAAAAGTATATTCTAAATAATTTAATTTAATAACATATAATTTTACAATTTTGTTAGGTAAATAACTGAACAATTTGAACAACAGGCTACACTTGCAGGTCTAATAATACCTTTACTTAGTTTTCATCTTTATCTATCCTAAACCCAGTTTCACTACAATAATTCTGCCGTTGCAACCCCTACAACGACGCCCATTGCTGCCTCCCTTATAACACCGTTCACTGTCACCGACACGAAGCTTTTCCGTGCAGCATTCGCCCGCTTGTCACTGCAACGAAACCACGGTCACACGTCTTCAACGGCAAAGTCCGACCCGATCCGTAACTGCGCCACCACCCTTTTGTTTTTATCGCGTTCATACTTGTTTCTTTTTTTTCAAACTATATATTGGAGGGAGAAGAAATTTTTGTTTTTTTGAATGGTGTTTAATAATGAACATCCACATATTAGTGAAAAGAACCATCCGCAAACGTAGTCAAATGAACATCCTGCCAAGTATGAGCACACAGAATCAAGCAAATCAAATAAAATACTAATAGTATATCTAAATAAACATCAATTTTAGAATGAAAAATAACCATATGTATACATAATAAAATGAACATCCGACTTAGTTAATAAGAAATAAGTAATGAACTAGCAAGGAACACCAAAATCGCAATACAGTAGTGGCGGTGGTGGCACAAGATTGCGAGAGAGCCGTTACGGCAAAAATAAAAAAATCAAAATTATAATTAAACCTAATTAATTTAAAATTTGATTTTTAAAATTAAAATGAACTTTCCTTTTATTATGATTAAACTTAATTAATTTAAAATTTAACTTTTGAAATTAAAATTAATTTTTTAACCTATTATTTAGATTGTTCAAAAAAAGCATTGTTCTCCTATCATAATTTTAATAGTTTAAATAATATTTAAATTTTTAATATAAACTTATTTAGGATTCTTTATAATTGTTATATATAAAAATTGAAAAAAGAAAATGGAAATATAATGATTGTGGTGCATTTGCGTCTCCTGTGTCTCAAATTCTCAATTCTCAAACCCACTGTCATTTGCATTCCCAACTGCCTCTTATCTCCCCTGTTTTCCTTATTCTTCAATTCCTAAGAGAATTCCAATCAAGAGGGATGACGCCACTTCAACTTGCATTGCCGCCTTCACAACTGCCCAGGCCTTACAGCTGTTCGCCGCTCCTCCGTCTCTCTTCTGTCACCTCCACTGGCCGCTGGTGGTCAGCTGTTGGCACTGCTCCACCTCCTTCGTTGTCCTTCTCCTCCATCCAGCCAAGTCTCCACCTTCACACTCATCTATCTGAGGTTAGTTTCTTTCTTTCTAGTTGATTAGGGTTGCACTTGGAAATCATTATTTTCTATGTTAATTATTAAAAGCCTTTCTAATCCAATTGCGATTCGTACCCTACTTCATCCTCTCATGAACTTGAAGCCTAAGATGAATTAAAGGTGATAGTAAATAATAAAATAATTGTAGATTGGATAATGGGTAAAGAAGAGACTAGTTGGGAGATGAGGTTTATAAGGAATAAAACACATGACAAGAAACATGCATTTCAAAAGACTTGCATTGAGTACAGGGGAGAAAATGAGTTCAAAGAGAGGAAGAAATGGATACAAGAAGCTAGTAATAATAACAATTGGGTGCTATAGCTAGACCGCAGACATGCATGTCAGAGGTAATGGTATGCTTAAAACTAATAAGCTCAAGGCAATATGGTGGAATGGGCACAAAGGAAACAACTCTTGGAAACTACCAAAAGACTTGAAGTGGCGTTAATTTTGATTGCTGTGGCAGAGCTCTATAATTTCATTAGTTCTCTTTAAAATAATTGTGTACAATGCTTTTCTGATGAGCTTATTCATGTGTTGCATGTTTGGTGTGGGTTGTTTTAGTGTGTTATGTTTGGAGTATTTTGACTTGTAACTGTTGTAACTTAAAACTCGTGGTTTTTGGTTCGTTCTTGATGGCAATGCCAAAGGAGATAGATCACAAATCTTCTGTTGTTTTCTCCCCGTTTAGGGTCGAGCTTGTACGAATGATCTAAAAACAATTGCAAAACAAGATATGTCCTGCCAACACTTTTTATCGACCTTAGTCAATACTTTGAGCCAACGTCTTATTTTTATACTGTTAAAATTTAGAATTTAGAGTTTATGGTTTAGAATGTAGGGTTTTTAGTGTTTAGAGTTGACCAAGTATTGGCTAAAAATCGATAAATTTTGTTAGTCATGTAGTATTATTCTCCCACTTTAGTTACTAACAATTTTCACGCTGCACAATTGTCCTAATCATGCAATTTGCTGGAAGAAATCCCTAGGAATATGAACATTACAAATTCACCTTTCATCATTGCCTTACCAAAAAACTTTCTCCCTTACCATTAAAAAAACTGGAAATATTAGTCTTCCTTTGTGTATTATGTACAACTTGCGTGACGATTTATATGCTTAGGAATTTCGAGTATAATAAAAAGATAGCGACTAGATTGTCTAAGATTGAAATTGTCAGGGACCAAATCAGGGTGTTAGTAATTTTAATTCTTCTCCTTCTCCATGCTCAATCTACTCTTTGTATCAACATCTGTGTTTTGTAGGGGTGCTCTTTCATTCGAGCTGCTTGGACCCGAAGATCTCGAAATGAAGCTGCAAAGAAACCTAACAGGAAATCATGGAAGCAGAGGACAGATATGTACATGAGACCGTTCTTACTAAATGTTTTCTTTTCAAAAAGATTTATTCATGCTAAGGTGATGCACCGAGGAACAAGCAAAGTGATCTCTGTCGCTACCACAAACGCTAAGGATCTTCGAAACTCTCTCCCCTCCTTGACAGATCACAATGCTTGTAGAGTGGTTGGAAGGCTTATTGCCGAGCGATCAAAGGAGGCTGATGTATACGCATTGGCTTATGAACCAAAAAACAATGAAAGAATTGAAGGTAAACTGGGTATTGTTATCGATACCATTAAAGAGAATGGAGTAATTTTTGTTTGAGTTCATTCCATATGAATATACATTTGTCAATAATATAGTTAAATAGATGTAGTGAAGTACCATTAGTTTGTTTTCATATTTGTTTTATCTTTTTCTCCCTCTAATTGCTCCCATTATTTTAATATGCATTTGTACAACCACCAATATAATGGTGAGAAATAGAGGAGATGAGAAAAAAGTTACAAATTTGATGTGTAATTTATGAAGAAAATTTTTCGATTTATCTGCTGTTCTGTCTATTTCTCTCCAATCAAATAAAGCCTAAGTGTCTAAGTCAATATTTTTTAGTTTTTGCAATATTTCTTATTATCTTTGTCCTTGTAAAAAAAAAGTATTTAAATACCCTAAAACTTCCACTTGGATCAAGGTAAGTTCTTGTCTCACAATGTCAGCAAGTTTACGAGGAGAAAATTTGACTATAAATCATGGATTTGTTGCCGAAAATTTTGATGTTTTAAATGTTCAAAAAGATTGTAATAGTAGCAATAACTCGTAATTTTTTGTGGCATGAATAGAATAAACATAGATAGAATTTACACTACTTTTCTTTTGTGTTTCATGAGTTACCAATTTGTCATGTTAAGATAAACAAACTTTTTACCATTCAACGTTGGTAAACATGATTTTGATAAAAGTTCATATTAATTCTCAAGTATGAATATACATCTTAGAAGGGTATTATTGAGTCACTTATATAATATAACATAGTGAAGTATGTATAATCTAAGTAGTTCTAAGTTCTAACCTGAGACAGAGTGGGGCACTAGCCAGCAAGCAGTAGGAGTGAAAGTGGCATCATCATATAGAAGATAAATAAAAAGCGTCCTACTAGATCTCACTATATGTATCATTATCACAAGGGACAAGACAAAAGCTAAGTTATTAGCCGTTGCATTGGAGCAAAGGTATCATAATTCATTGAAATTTTAAATTATTATTTTATCTGCAAGTGGTTTTAATTTACCATGAAACACTGCTCGAGGAAGTGTTATAAAAAATTATTAGAGATAATATCGAGTATGAACACAATTTTCTAAGAAATATATATTTTTTTTAAATAGATTCCTACATTACTTAATACTAATATTATATCTGTAACAGCTGGCTGCCATTCAACAAATAAAAAATTCCTTAATCTTCTTTTTATATTTTTAATTATTTTTTAATGCCTAGTGGAATTTGAGTTTAAAATCTAAGGGGGGCAAAAAAAGAACTACTTACTCTAACCAAGTGAATTAACGTACATTTTTAGTTTAGTTGGTAAATTCGTTGATTTTATTGCTTATAGTATAACAATTGTTGGGGTATGTACGAGTATGCTTATTATGTTATTAACTAATTATTATATGTTGTTTCAGCACTAGTATATAAAACTAAGCAAAGAACATTGTTAGTCCACTGCAAACCACAAACACTTGAGATTCCTTGTGCTTGAGAAAATCCAGAGATCTAAATACAATACATCGATCTACGTATAACAACTTCCCTCAACCCCTTTCATTGTTTTCTCATCATCTGGTACACTTGATTTTGAATCATGGCTGCAAAACTTGAAGGTGGGGCTTATCTTTCTTCTTTTGTTGATGCTGTTTTGGAGAAGCTGTCTGCAATACTTGAAGATGATGATTTTGTCCTCTAAGGAAATGACTCTGCCCTGGAGTTACTTCAAAAGTTAGAGAAAAGTCTATATGATGTTGGACCTGTGCTTGATGATGCTGAGCTGAAGCAGTTTAGTGACAAGAAAGTGAAGAAGTGGCTCGTTGATCTCCAAGATGCTTTGTATAAGGCTGATGACTTGCTGGATGAACTCTCCACTAAAGCCGCCACTGCCACTCAAAGAGATCCAGGTAACTCTTCTCCCTGGTCTCACTATGTTGATTCATGTATTGAAGATAGTGGCATCAATGTCATCGAAAAAACAGTTGCCACACTAGTCTGTTGTAAGACGAAAAGGTTATTTTTGTCTTTTTCCAAAGGAGAGTGCCAAGATGGACATCTCGTCATGGAGAATTCCATCCACATCTCTCGTTAAAAGTTTTGACATATTTGGTCGGGACCAAGACAAGGAGAGGATAATCAAATCGCTGTTAGATGGTACCTGCGATGCTGAATCACCTGTGATTGTGATCCCCATTGTGGGTATGGGTGTGATAGGAAAAACTACTTTGGCTCAACTGGTTTACAATGATGCCAAAGTTATGGAAAAATTTGGCACTAGAGCATGGGTGTGTGTTGCTGAAAATCCTGACCCTGTTAATGTTACAAGGACAATAATAGGGGCAATAGATTCTTTCTCTTGTAATGTGGATCATTTTGATTCACTTCAAACTGATTTGAAAGAAAAGCTGACAGGAAAGAGATTTTTAGTTGTTTTAGACGATGTCTGGCATGATCACCGAGAGGATTTTCTAAAACCTTTTCACTATGGGAATACTTGAAGTAAGATTCTCCTAACAATCCGTAGTGAAAAGGTTGCTTCTGTGTTTGCAGCTAACAATCTACATTATCGACTTGGTTTATTATTGGACGAAGATTGTTGGTCGGTGTTTTTGAAGCATTCATCTATTTCTACTAATTCTAATCAGTATGCAACTCTAGAACCAATTGGTAGAAAAATTGTTGAAAAGTGTAAGGGATTACCTTTGGCTATAAAGACTCTTGGAGGTTTATTGCGCAATAAGTATATTGAAGGGGATTGGAAGAATATATTTAAAAGTGAAATTTGGGAACTCTCAGAAGATGACAGTAAAATTGTTCCTGCATTAAGAGTTAGTTATCATTACCTTCCTTCACATTTAAAGCGGTGTTTTGTTTATTGCTCAATATTTCCCGAGTATTATGAATTTGACAAAGACGAATTAATTTTGTTCTGGATGGCTGAAGACCTTTTACAACCAAAGGAAAACAACACATTAGAAAATGTTGGTTGTGCATATTTTGATGAATTAGTTGCAAGGTCATTTTTTCAACCTTCCAATACTAATGAAAAGTTATTTGTAATGCATGATCTTATGCATGATCTAGCAACATTTTTTGCTGGAAAATTCTATTTCAAAGTCAAAGAATTCGGCAATCAACACATGATAGACAGCAAAACTCGTCATTTGTCATATGCTGCTACAGAAGATGAGGATAGCATCAAATTATTTCAAGAGGCCAATAATAGAGCAGTACACATGAGAACGTTTCTATATTTTTCTTTTGTTCACCTTCGTAAATCAATTGATATTGAAAGCGATCCTTGCCTGTTACGCCAACAATTGGGTTGTTTAAGAGTTTTATCATTTGAACAGCTTTTGCTAGCGTCATTGCTTGATTCAATAGGTGAATTAATCCATTTGCGTTATTTGAATCTGTCACACCTATTGTGACATTGTCCGAGTCAATATGTAAATTATACAATCTCCAAACTTTGAAGTTGAAGAATTGTGCTCAGTTAGAGATGCTTCCCAGCGGCATGCAAGGTCTTGTGAACCTGCGCCACCTTGACATTTGAGGTGCTCCTCATCTGAAAGCGATGCCGAAGGAAATAAGCAAGCTAAAGCATCTAAACTTCTTAAGTGATTATATCGTCGGCGAGCATGAAGAAAATGGGATAAGAGAACTGGGAACGTTGGACAATCTCCATGGCTCATTTTGCGTTTCCAAGATGGGTAACAAGAAGCACATCAACACTTTAGAATTGAATTGGCTTCCAGATGGTTACATTGATGATCTTCAAACTGAAAGAGATATACTTGACAAGTTACAACCTCATGAAAACTTGAAAGAGTTATCAATTGTGGGTTATCGGGGTGAAACATTCCCAGATTGGTTAGGCCTTTCTTGCTACTCCAATATGACCAAATTGAGTCTGGATCGTTGTATGAATTGTTGTAAGCTTCCTTCATTGGGACAGTTACCCTCTTTACAGCATCTGGAGTTTTCTGATCTTGATGGGTTGGAGAAAATTGATTTAGAGTTTTACAACAAAAACAATGCATCATTTCAGCAGGAGACGCCCTTCAAATGTCTTGAAACTATGAACATTGTAAATATGCCTGCTTGGCGGGAATGGCATTTTCCTCAAGAGTTTAATGGTTTTCCTAAGCTTAGAGTCCTTTCACTAAAAAGCTGTCCGGTGTTAAGCGGAGATCTTCCTGCTCACCTTCCGGCTCTGGAGGAACTTAACATTGATGAATGTGAAGAGCTTGCATGTCTGCTGCCAAGGGCTCCCAAGCTTCACCAATTACTTGTAGAGGGTTCTTCTATGTCTTTCGGGGGAGTGGAACCGCACAACATAGAAATTTCAGGAACCCAGCTGGCAAATTCCGTATTGTTGTGCCTGCCCCACATCCAACCGCCACGTGTCCGATGTCTGCGTATCAGTAACTGTGAGTCAGCGATATCAATTTCAGCAGATTATTTGCCCGCATCATTACTATGTCTGCAAATCTATCATTGTTCAAAATTAACATTCCCAGAGCAAGTGCAACACAAGTCGCTAATGGAGATAGAGGTAGGGGGGGTGTGGTTCACTGACGTTGTTTCCAATGGGGGGCTTTCCAAATCTCGAGAAGCTCAAATTCTATATCTGCGAAAGCATGGAATATGTTGTGGTGTCAGAGGCTATTCCAAGTCTCCGTTATTTTGAGCTCTCACATTGCCCCAGTTTAGTATCCTTGCCGACGCTAGGGATGGCTGCACCCCACCTAGAGGAGCTGCATCTATACGATTGCCCAGAAATCGATTGTTTTGCTGACGAGGGCCTCCCGCTGAGTTTGAAAAAACTTCAACTCACTGAGTGCCACAAACTCGCGAGTTGGATAGCATCAAATGGTTTGCAGAGTGAAGGCCTTACCCATCTTGAGCTTTGTCGATGCAGTGATGTAAAGTCGTTCCCAGGAGAGGGTTGCCTTCCTGCTTCTCTTGAGTATCTAGAATTGAGGAAATTACCAAATCTGGAGACGCTTGACTGCAAGGGGCTTCACCATCTTACCTCTCTCAAAAATTTAGGAATCAGATACTGTGACCACCTTAATAATATAAGAGAAGAACATTTGCTTGCATCCATAGAAAATATCTTCATTGGGAATGAATGTCCTTTGACGCGTAAGCTGAAAGAGATGGAAGATCTACGGATTGAATTCCGCAGTTACTACCTAGGTATGTGTTTTTGCTCTCATCTTTCCAAAACTCAGTGCTCTCCAATTACAATGCTAATTCTTTGCATCAAGCATTTTCATTCCCTTGTTAATACACCAATGCAATGTTTATTATCTTTTCATTCTTAGTATTTAAATAAAACCATCTTATGGGTGCCAAAATTTTCCAAAAAAGTAAACTTTTTCATGATTGCTTCTTTATTGCTTATAGTATTTGTAATTTTGTATGGTATATTGCAGACTCGGATTACTCTGATGATGATTACTGGTACGATTGATTCTGATTTTACACCATTTTATGTGAATGAGAGGGGTCAAAGGCATACGGGTACGCACATACTTCTTGAAATGCATTATTTTTCTTTATTCTTGAAAAGTTATTCCAATTAAGAAGGAAAAGGGTTATTTACTTCTTGAAATGCATTATTTTTCTTTATTATTGAAAAGTCAATCCAATTAGGAAGAAAAAGGGTTACTTTTCTTATGCCATTGAACTTTAATTTTTTTTTATAACTTCTGTCATCTTGAGCACTTAAGAGACAAGTGGTAGATTTTGAAAGTGGTCCAATCTATTTATCTAATTATGAAAGTATATTTTTAATTTATCTTAATTCTGCGTAAAAAGTTGGTCTAAACCTAGGTATTATTTAATGCCAAAGTTCTAGATGTTTTTCAGCATACTCTTGCATTAGTTCTTCCAGATTTGCGCTCATGGAATTCTAATATTCTCATATGTGTTGCTCATTTGACTTTATCTATAATCTCTAATATACTCATAGTCATAGGGTGTTATATAGTTTGTGAGTGCTAAATGAAACAAAATGTTGGTTTTTGTAAATAATAGGAAGATCGAAGGCTGAGGAAAGGTGAGAATTGGGGTGCACTGAAGTAAGTTTGCGTTGTCCATGTCTTGCAATCACTACTATCTCTTGTGCTGTTCCTGTATATTTTTATTGACTGTATAATCCTACCTGCTTTGTTCAGGTTTATAAATGGAGCAACTTGCTATACCAATGAATCTCTAGAACCACCGATTATGTCAACTAAATGTGCTTCTGCTGCAAAGAAAGCAAATAATCAAGGTTACATACCGTTTATAGCTTTTGGGCCCATGTTATGCATTATTTAAAATTTCTATCATTCCTCGTACTTGTTCCTCGTCTCTATCTAATTATAGTTAGCTCTGTTTTAAATGTAGAGTCTAAGATTCCAAGAACATGCAAGTCGTTTAGTAGATATGATAATGCAAGAATTCAATTGTGCTTACTGAAAGACATCAGATGATAGTAACTAATGTTGCAAAATTTAAATTCAATAGGTATTGGGCTTCTTATAGTAAACTTGACAATTAAAAACTTATCTTTCCTGTATAGGTATTGGGCTTGCCAGAGACCATGAAAGCAGTATGATTTCTTTCTTGAAACATTGAATCTATAATTGGGACTGCTAGCCTGTGTGACTTGAAAAACCGGTAGCAATTCAATGCTTGGTTGCACCCTAGGTAAAATGTATTAGACTAGAACATCGCCTACTTCTTTAATATGTGGCTTTTCATCAATAATAAATCCTCTGCCAAGATAACACAGACAATTGAAGGAAAACTTTTTGAATCCTCAAGAAGGAAGAGCTTTTCTTCTTTCACATCAATCTTGAAACCATTCAAGTGATTTTGGGATATGTAAAAGGTAAGGGGTCTGCATGAATAAAAGGCAAAGATGAGGAGGAAAGAATCTCTCTACCTGAAGGACCCACACCTTGGCAAAAAATTTCCCATGTATGGGGCATTGATGAGATATTGCACTAGCTGAGGCTGTACATGGTTCAGCACCTGATATTGCTGGAAAAGTAAGCTGCAAAGTTCTTTCTCAACCTTATATTATCTGTTATGGATCTTTTCCACCTTGTTATCAACTTATTACAGAATATGGGATTTATTTGAATGACTGTTTCATGAAAGTGCTCAATATCGGTTTGCCCTCTGCAATTTCATAAAACTAATTTGGTGTTCTTTTTCTTCTTTAAAAAGGATAAAATTGTGAATAGTAATTTTGTCAATTTACTTCTCCCATACTGGTCACAAACAAGCTCTAACCTTGGAAAATTACAACCTTTATTGAATTTAGGGTCATATTTCTGTTGCTTACCTGTATTTCCACTGGACTTTTGCTCGTGTAGAATTTTGGCAAATCCAACTGCTTTACTGCTGAGTGGTGTTTCAATGTTGCGCCATTTGAATCTCAACACAAATGCAGACGGGAAGTACGGAACTGCTGATCTTGGAAGCAAAGCAAAGACAACCGAGTTCACCAATGCAATCATTGATTCACTGATCAATGCAGTGTTATGGCCTTGAGAGGGTTGGAGTCTCTTACGCTTCTAAAATGCACTTTGAGTCTTTGATTGATAACCCTCTTTAGTCCATTTTGCTATTCTTTGTCAATAATATAGTTAAATAAATGAAGTACCATACACATGTTTCATTCATTCTTCTTTCATCACTCTGCCTGCTATTTGCTTAATTTTAAGTTCAATAACTTACTGGAAATCGCCACTCGTTTGTGTTCCTCAGGGTTTGTTTTGTTGGAGTAATTCACACCAATACAATCACGCCAATGTTGGGAATTATCCCAAAATAATGTATATTTTTCCTTTTAACTCCAAAACCATATGTTTGAGTATATACTTGATCCAAATCATGGTATACCAAAATGGGAAAACAAACGTTCAAGTTTCTAATGTTGTGAAGGAAAAACGGTGAGGAAAGAGGATTGTTTTTACGGCAACAATCAGACAAAAGCTGTTTCTTTTTTTTTAAACTAATGATACTATTTTGATAATTTTTTCAAAAAGTTTGTAACTGCGAAAATTTATTACCTTTAGCAAAACTTTGATAGGATTCTCTTTCTCTATCTCGATAGTGGAATTTGCCCTCTTTGTTAATCTGTTTTATATTAAAACTAATCTTGCGTATTAAAATGTTTCAGGAATTACGATAATATAATCTTTATATCAAGTATAACAACAATTGACTAATTGTATTAGTCTTTTTAACAAACTAAGAAAGAACTAAAAAAAGAGGAAAAGAAAAATCTTTGAACGGAAAAATTTCAAGATACAAATATGCATGACAACAATAATAAACTTAAGATCCAGCCATTTCTGTTTCAAACATCATTATGGGCTTTAATTATTACTGGTTTACCTGTGATTATCTCCTATAAAAATACTCCAAAACTATAAACATCACTTTTCTCTGTTAGCCTATTTGATACTTGGTACCTGCATGAAAGACCATATACTTGTTTTCGTTGGTTTCATCCTTTTTCTGTTGGTCACAAGAACCGGATTCACATAGATTTGGATTTTGTCCATACCTAGCATCATTAAGCTAGAGAATTATGTATATTAAAATCATCCATGATTCAAAAATCAATCAAGATAACCATTTATGTTTTTACACTTTTTTGTCTTTTTCTCCCTATAATTGCTCCCATTATATTTAATTTGTATTTGCACAACCACCGATATAATTGCGAGTCTGTTATCATTTCTTATTATCTTGTGTCCTTACAAAAAGAAATTTGAATACCCTAAGGCTTCCACTCAGAAGGGTCAAGGTAACTTCTGGTCTCACAAAAATTGCGAGTCTGTTATATTTGTCACAAAAATTTACTCTGGTTGGGGTAACATGTGTACAAAAAACAGCTCTATAAAATTTACAACCTTGGGGAATAAGCTGATAAAAACAAGTGTCAGACTAGCCCCTGGACATTTTTTGTATGAAAGACAGAGATGTAATCGAAAAGCTTACACTATCCACAGTTGAGCGCTCCAACTGCCGCAGTTACTTGAGAAAGTTGCAACTCAGCTTCAATCTTGCGTAGGGAAGACGGTGGAAAGACTTCTGACCAGGTGCCAAAGAGATGGTGCATAGCAGGGTGCAAATGAGGCTGAATCTGCCTGTATGCCTCACAGAAAACCTGGAGACAGAACAGAACGAGAAGTTAAGTGAACAGAACAAAATGATACAAAGTAAAACAATAATGTGAATCTAATTGACCTACTTCGGGCAGGCGTAATGCAAAGTATCCAACATATTCCTCTCCAAAGTTCTTCACTATACTGTCCAAGAGATAGAGTGAAGGAAGCTTTTGCTCTGCAGGCACCTGCACAAAGGAGATTCAACAAGTGGCATAACAAGGCGTATAATTCAACAGAGATTCTAAAAATGAACCCCAAACTAACTCTCTACCACTTAGTCACAAATTACATAGCTGTAGTCCATCATTAACAATATAGAATTTAGGTATGTCATTTCTTCTGATCTGTTGTATTTGTGAAAAGAAATCTGAGAAAGTGTTCCTAAGCCTATATATAATCAAATACCCGATAATGAACCTTTCTTTGGCAAGTTATAGCAAGACTTCAATTCAGCAAAAGTAAATTAACAACTTCCTTTAGATACGAAGCCAGATTCAATTTGCACGCCCCCTTAGAGTTTCCTGAAAGGAATTAAAGTACTCAAACGTGTTTGCATACTTTCACCTAATCTTCCCTTTTCTAATCAGTTAGATTGCACTAATTCCTGTTCTTTGAATGACCATTAGCAACTAATTGTTTTAGTTGAATGATGATAATACACATAATATAGTACAAGTTGAGGATAACCCATTTGTTCACTCTATGTCTGGGCGACATTGCTTTTCAGATAAGATTAGACCTAAAAGCAGAAATAGCAGAGTTACTGAAGTCCCCTCTCTCTCTCACACACACACCTTTCATTGTTAGAAACAAAAAGTCAAAAACAACAAAATAAAATAAAATCCGAAAGACTTTGAACCCAACTTCTGTCATTCAAGTTACGAAAACTGAAACTTTCACCCAAATATAACAGTGGCAGTATCTTCGATCCTAGCTCCAAAATGGGATTTTTACAAAATTCTGAGAACAAAAAGAAAAAGAGAGGAACTTTTCCGCGGAAACCGAGACAGACCTTGAGAATCCGAGCGCAGATAGCGTCAGCGATCCCCCTGGCATGCTCACTCTGGTGCACAGCGATGAAGGTGAGATCGTTGATAATGGGCTTCCGATTGCACGTGAGCTCCGACAGCAGCATCTCGTACAGCTGAACGATTTCTTCCGTAGACGGAGGCGGCACGTGACCGGCGGTGGCCCTGAGCTCGTCGTCGCGCTGCTTGAGTATAGCCTTGAACCTGTCAACGAGCATGAAAGGGGGAGGCTTCTGTGCGATCTCATTGCTCATGGGTTTCGCGTTGGCCGATAGGGTGTGTTTGGGAACAGTGGAAGAGAAGGAAGCACGTTTAGATTTTTGAAAACTTTAATTTTTTGTTTTTCACGGGTAAAGTATTAAATAGTCTTTTATGTTTGGACGAAATTCTGTTTTGGTTCTTAAGATTTAAAATGTTGGATAAAGTATTAAATTGGTCTTCTAGATTTAGGTGTAATTCTGTTTTGGTCTTTAAAGTTTAAAGTGTTTTATTTGAATACAAAAAAATTTTATTTAGCATCAATTTAGTTCCACAATGAGGTTAAAATTAAATAATTAACAAAATGTCCTATATAACAATAGTACAAGAACAAAATCGATAATCTGAAAAATAAGTACAAGCTCTAGAGGCATAAAATCAACCATTGATACATCAATACATTTATTTATTATTTTTTTATAATATAAATAAAATATTTTCTATAAAACTAAAGAAAATGATAAATAAATTTATTGATGCATCAATGGTTGATTTTGTGCCTCTGGAGCTTGTACTTGTTCTCCACATTATCGATTTTGTTCTTGAACTGTTGTTATGTAGGACATTTTGTTAATTATTTAATTTTGACCTCACTGTGGGACTAAATTGATGCTAAATGAAACTTTTTTTGATTCAAATAGAACACTTTAAACCTTAAGGACCAAAATAGAATTACGCCCAAACCTAGGGGACCAATTTAGTACTTTACCCTAAAATGTTTTATTTAAATTTAAAAAAATTTCATTTAACTTTAATTTAGTACCACCGTCAAGTTAAAGATAAATAATTAATGAAATGTCTTACATGGCAATAATATAAGAACAATGTCAATAATTTGGAGAATAAGTACAAGCTCCAAAGGCACAAAATCATCCGTGGATGCATCAATGTATGTATTTAACATTTTTTTAGTTTTATAAAAAAAATTATTTTAATTATAAAAAATGATAAATAAATATATTGATGTATCCACAGTTATTTTGTGACTCTGAAGCTTGTACTTATTCTCTAGATCATGTAGGACATTTTGTTAATTATTTATCTTTGAGTGGGACTAAATTAAAGCTAAATGAAACTTTTTTAGATTCAAATAAGACACTTTAAACCTTAAGGACCAAAACAGGATTACGCCTAAACGTATGAGACCAATTTAATACTTTATCCTTTTTTATATAAATGCAGAAGTGATTTTGCTACCAAAATCAAATTTACTGGTAGCAACTTAATGGACTTTTAGCCATAGATACTAACCATTTATTTATCTTTTTCAACTTTATCCTTTATGTATGTTATTATATTATCTTTAGAATTCTTGTTATTTCTATTTATATGAGTTCTATTTTTTTATTATTTATTGGTTTTTTTTCAACTGTTTGTTTGACATTATACATTTTTATAATTGAGATTTTTGTGTATTATGTTTGTTATTATCTTTTTATAATATAATTTATTGATTCTATTAGGTAAAATAAATTAAACAAAAAATTAACGATAAATAATAATAATAGTAAAAATTTATAGCATACAAAAAAAGAATACTAAAAATACTAAAAATATACCATATAAAAAGATCATCAAGAAGTAAATATTTAATTTTTTATTATTTTTAATACTCTCTTTTATAATTATAATTCTCATATACTATGTTTTAGTGTAATTTCTTATAATATAAATTATGATTTCATTAAAAAAGATAAATTAAATAAAAAATTAATCATAAATAATAATAAAATTATAAACGTTGAATTCCAAATTAATATTAAAAATAAGATTATTGAGAGTACTAAAATAAGAGTATGATGGTAAAAAAAATACTAAAGTAACATTCTTACGTTAATACTTAAAAAATGTAACATATTTGATTAAATATTTTTTTATATATGTATATCTAAAATTTATATTTTTTATTTTTATTTAAAAATATATTTTATCTATTTTTATATGTTATTTTTATTTTAGTAAGTAAATATTAATTTTATTATAAAATTAACTAATAAGATCTATTTAAATATCTAAATTAAAATGATAGGATAATATAAAAAAATCATTTAAGTTGATGTCCATTTTAATAATTTTTTATCCAAAATGATTTTGAATGGTATAAGCCAAGCAATATTTATTTTACTAAAATCAATTTTGATACAAAAATTACCAAACATAAATCACTTTAATACAAACTTACTTTTTATCAAAATTAAGTTTACAAAATCAATTCTATGCAAACTCTCGTTTGTAAACTGTAATCCAAACAGACACGTAGTAGTAGACGGAAAAAAAGATAGATGTTGCTGACACATGAAGGGCCTAGGGTTTTCAGCAGAGATTTTCAGAGTACATAAAAATATGCAGAAGAGATGAAGTGAACTCGGGTTAGGGCTTTTATGTTTATTTGGCCCATTTTTATTTTAGTAAATTTATGAATTAGAGTTTTAAACTTAAGAAGTATAAAAGTCTTCTAAAATTTAGTAGCTATTTTCTTTCCTTAATTTTTATGAATAATTTTTTTTTGAGTTTTTTACTTTTTTTGAGAAATTTAGATATAAAAAGGTGAAGTAGAGTGATTTCTTTAATTGTTGCATCAGGAAATTAAATTGAAATAGAAAAATCCTTTTCTTTAACGTATTATTTAGTATCAGATTTCAGGTATTAGATTAATCTTTATTAAATTATATTTGTGTTTCTTTGTCCTTATTTAAAAAAAAAGTTCCCCTAAGCGATCGCCGTCATTACTATTCACTGCGTCATTCATTATTTCTCGTTGCTGCCTTTTTCGTGCCATGTCTTTTGTCTTTTCTTATTGTTACTTTGCTATAATTAACAATAGAGGCAGCGACCCGCAAGGTTTCGTATCGGGACATGGTCGTTGATAATGGTTTTGACAACCTCAATCCGAAAGAAATTGCAGATATGGTCGCTGAGGAATACGTGCTGGAAAAGGAGTCCTTTGATGCTAGTCCAGAATCAGAAGCTCCCTTCAATCCTAAGCCGAGTATAGAAGTGTCGCTAGAAGAATATGAGGACTGGTGTCGTCCATGGAAGAGATCTTTGATCGTCAAACCCCTGGGAAAGAACCTTAATCTCCAGGCTATGGAGAGGTGGGTAAGCAAAAGATGGGCAAAGAAGGATGTGGTCAGAATTATGGATTTGGAAGAAAACTTCTTCCTTGTCAGATTCTCTAACCAAGAAGATTACTCCCATGCTTTGTTTGAAGGGCCATGGATGATTGCAGATCACTACCTCTTGATCCAGAGATGGAGACCACTATTTATACCACAAGAAGTTAATATCCAAAAGGTTGCTGTTTAAATTTGGATCCCTAATCTTCTGGCAGAACTCTACAACAAATTTTTTCTCTGGAAAGTTGGGAAAGCTCTGGGTACCATGCTCAAAGTTGATGAACTCACCTCTATCCATTCTAGAGGCAAGTTTGCACGGATATGTGTGGAAATTGATTTGAACAAAAAATTAATTCCATATATTTCAGCTCTTGGTAAAGACTTCAAGCTTGAATATGAAGGTCTCCACCAGATTTGTTTTAAGTGTGGACGATATGGCCATAAGGTAGAAGATTGTCATGAAATTCTCGGAGATCTAATCGGAAAAGTGGTAGCTGCTGCCATGGAGGTTGATCGGAGCAACCAGGAATGTGGTGGTGGTAACCCAAGCAGAAATGGAAAGGAGCCGTTGGAGCAAGAAGACAATCTCGGGGTAGAATCCTCAAAGGAGGGAAATCAGGAGATTGATGGGAGTAATCAAGATCCTAAAGACAAAAAAGGCAATAATCTGGTCCCTAAAGAGGAAAGTCCGTTTGGTCCTTGGATGTTAGTTAAAAGAAATCAGAGAAGATACAAGCCGAAGATGGAAGATTGTCATATGGAAAAAAAGAAAAGATTTTAGTCAAGCAGATTTCAAGCTTTAGAAGGGATTAATTCAGAAGATTACGTGGAGGAAAATCAGAGTAACTATTATGGTAAACAAGAATACTACGCCAATAGCATTAAAGAGACTAAAGAGGGAAAGGAAAAATCCAACTAGCACCCAGATTTGATACCCAAATATTTGGGCCACCAAAAAAATTAGCAAAAACCTAAGGCTCCCCCCTCACAAGTAAAAGGAAGGGCCATTGAAATCAGTAAGAAGAAACAGAGCATTCAAAGTCAGCCCAAGCAATCAAACAAAATAGACCCTGTGAATGCTAGCTCACAAGTCACAGATCCATCAACAAGCAATGCAAGGAGAGTTCAAAATGAGAAAAACAAAAATGACCACAGTGATTACTGGCGAAGCTTCAGCAGACTAAACAAAGAGATTACCAGAAAACATCAAGATGGAGAATACAGTAATGTAGGTTATATTAACGATAGCATCACTAACTCTCTTATTTCCTCTATCATGGGAGGGGGAGCTAAGGGTCCAGAGGAAGTTATGACAGCAACTAAACCCCCTGATCATGGAGAGGATGATCCTTTTACAGATACGGATGATATGGAGCCTTCTCCATCAAGTCCAAAGCCTATGGAGGCTTGAGTCTTCTTGTTATCAGGATGAGTTCTACCTCTTTTCTATTTAGTTTTTATGAATATCTTAATCTAGAATTGTAGAGGAGTCGCTGCCAAAGGGTTCCCTTCCATTATTAAAGATCTTGCTTTCAAATATAGAGCTAACTTGTGCATTCTTTTGGAAACTCATGTGTCAGGTCCAAAAGCAGAAAATATCATCAAGAAGTTAGGATTCGATTCGTGGTGCATAAGTGAAGCGAGTGGTTTTGCGGGAGGTATATGGTGCCTTTGGAGAAAGTCTTATTGGGAGATTGAACCTATGCATATTCACAATCAATTCATCCACATGAAGGTTTGCTACCAGCAAGTTAGCACCTGGTGGCTCACTGCTGTCTATGGCAGCCCACAGCCAACGAACAGAAGGACTTTATGGGAGTCCCTGGAAAGATTAGCTCCTAATATATCTGGACCATGGTGCTTAGGGGGGGACTTTAACTCCATATTATCGTTAAACGATACGGGAGGAAGTACAAATCTCTCTCAAGATAGCAACAGATTCTATTCTTGTATCCTTAATTGTGGTGTCAGCGATTTGGGTTTTACTGGGCCACCCTTTACTTGGCAGCGGGGTAACACTAAACGCAGACTTGATAGATTTATTTGCAATGTAGATTTTGTTAATGCTTTTTCTAATGCAGGTGTTAAACATCTTCCGAGACTCAAATCAGATCATCTTCCTCTTCTTTTGGACTTTAATCAGAACAACAATTATGGAGGAACGAAGCCTTTTAGGTTCTTAGCCCCTTGGATTCTCCATGACAATTACAAGGATCTAGTAGACAGTAGTTGGGATAAAAAAGGAGACCTTATCCTCAACATAGCTTCGTTTACGGAAAAAGCTAATATTTGGAATAAAGAAGTCTTTGGTCATATCATTCGAAAGAAGAACCGTATACTTCTCCGTATGGAGGTTATTAATAAGAAGTTATCTTTTGGTCACAACCCCTTCCTGGATAAACTTCAGAAAGATCTTTGGAAAGAATATGAAGTCATTTCCATCCAAGAAGAAAGCTATTGGCAACAAATGTCGAGGTGTAATACTATCCAATTTGGGGATAAAAACACTAGATATTTCCATCAAAAAGCTAATAGTCGCAGAAGAAGGAACCGAGTCACGTCCCTTATGGACAGTCATGGTTCTTGGATTGAGGATCCTGTTACGCTTAAAAATATGGGAGTTTGTTTTTTTAAAAATTTGTATTCTTCTGATCAGATCTGTGTTCCTTTTCCCTTGACAGGTTTCTTTCCTAGGATTGTGGATGAAGATATTAAGGAACTAGGGAAGGAGACCTCAGAGGAGGAAATCAAGAAGGTTGTGTTCAATATGGGAGGGTGGAAAGCTCCAGGGAAAGATGGAATTCTAGCTAAATTCTTCCAATTCTCTTAGGACACTATAAAAGATTCTTTGGTTACTTGGGTTCGGTCTATCTTTCAGGAACCTAAAAATATCATAAACGTTAACCAGACTCTCATCTCTATTATTCCTAAAGTTCCTGCCCCTGAGAATTTTACTCAATTTAGGCCTATTAGTCTCTGCAATGTTGTTTATAAGATTATTTCTAAGATTGTTGTAGAAACACTTAAACCCCATATGTCTTTTCTTATTGCAAATACTCAAGCTAGTTTTGTTCCAGGAAGGGTTAGTGCAGATAATATTTTAGTAGCTCAAGAAGTGATCTATTCAATGAGGACAAAGAATTGCGAAAAAGGCTTTATGGCGGTCAAAATTGACTTAGAGAAGGCATACGATAGGCTCAACTGGGATTTCATCTTACATACCCTCAAGGAGATCCATTTACCAGAGAACTTGATCAATGTCGTTGAGTATTGCATAACTACGCCAACTATGAACCTTATTTGGAATGGGTCTCCATCAGAAGAATTTCGTCCCTCCAGAGGCATTAGACAGGGAGATCCCCTCTCACCTTACCTTTTTGTTCTTTGCGTTGAGAGACTTTCCCACCTTATTAACTCTCGAGTTAATGATAGGAAGTGGAAACCTATTATGCTATCTAGGAATGGGCCTAAACTCTCTCATCTTTGCTTTGCAGATGATTTGGTCTTATTTGCACAAGCTAGTAAAGATCAAGTAAATGCCATAAGAGAAACACTTAAGGTTTTCTGTGATAGCTCTGACCAAAGGGTTAATTTTCAGAAATCTTGTGTTTTCTTTTCAAAGAACGTAAATCACACCATCAAGCAGGAACTCAGTCAACATTTGGGCATCAACCTAACGTGCAACTTAGGAAAGTAACTTGGTGTTCCCCTCATTCATGAGAAGTGCAACAAGCAACATTTTCAATTCATCATCGACAAAATGAAGGCTAAGCTCTCTAGCTGGAACATTAAGATGCTCTCTTTTGCAGGAAGGTGTACTCTCATCCAGTCAGTCTTATCATCTATCCCTAGCTACGTGATGCAAACCATGAAGATTCCGAAGGAAGTTTGCAATCAAATAGACAAGATTTGTAGAGATTTTCTTTGGGGTGAAACTGAAGCGAATAAAAAGATCTATTTAATAAGGTGGGATACTATTTGCAAGCCGAAGAGTATGGGAGGACTTGGTATTCGAAAGGCAGCAGATACAAATGCTTTATTCCTCATGAAATTAGCCTGGGGCCTTATTCAGGATAATCAATCCCTATAGGTCAGAGTTATGAAAGAAAAATATGGGTGTGGAACTCAGTCGATTCCTAAGGTGCTTTCTAAAGCCAGTAGTTCGAATGCTTGGAGAGGTATTACAAAGATTTGGAACAAATTCAGCACTAATGTCATTTGGAGAATTGGAAATGGTGAAAAGATATCATTCTGGAATGATCATTGGGTGCCAGGCATAGGCTCGCTAAAAAATTTTGCTATCAGTCCCATTGACGGGGATAGGAGTGATGAGAAGGTGGCCGCTTATGCGAGAGCAGAGGGAGATTGGGATTGGTTCAAACTAAATCAAATCCTTCCGGAGGAGATTTTAGAGCTAATCCATATTATAAAAGCCCCTCATTCTGATTTAGGAGAATACAGTATTAGCTGGCTACCAGAACCTAAGGGAGATTTCACTATTAAATCTGCCTATGAAGCCTATTTTACAAATAATGAGAACACAGACAAAAATTTTAGAGATGTTTGGAAGCTCAATATACCACAACGTCTTAAAGCTTTTTCATGGCTAGTAATGCATGAGGCTTTACTCACTAATTCCAGGAGGAAAAGGATAGGACTTACCAGCAATGAGTGCTGTCCCAGGTGCCCTGGCCAAGAAGAGACCCTGCTCCATGTTCTCCGGGATTGTCACTATATCCGTGAAACTTGGATGAGCAGCGTTGATAGTAGTCAACAAGGCAAGTTCTTCAACCAAAACTTCCAGGATTGGTTCAAGCACAATATTTGCAGGACTGCTCAAAAAAAGGATGGGAATGCTTGGCCCACCTATTTTGTTACTACCTGCAATGCAGCTTGGAGAAGCAGAAATGATTTAATTTTTAACAATTCGGGCATCCACAGCTCTGACCTTCCAAGAATAATTCAGAACTTAGCCAAACACTATTATGAGGTTCTTCAAAAAACTGACAAAAGCAGAAATGTCCTTACCTCAACCAAGATAATCGACATTAGTTGGTCTCCGCCAGAGGAGGGTTGGTATAAGATTAATACTGATGGCTCGATTCTCACTAATTCAGGAACCGGTGCTTGTGGAGGGCTTCTGAGGGATACAAATGGAAGACTCAAGGTAGGCTTCATGTTTAACATCGGCGCGGTAACCATTACCACACCTGAGCTCTGGGGAATCTATTTGGGATTAAAGCTTGCAATTGATCTGGGGCTAAGAAAGCTTGTTATAGAGACGGATTCCCTGTGTGCTTTCAACCTTATCCACAGCACTTCTGCCTCCCAACATTCGAGTACCTCTCTGGTGAGGGAAATCAAGCACCTTCTAGCGAAGCCTGGAATTTTTCAGGTGAACCACATATTTCGAGAAGCAAATTTTGCAGCTGATGTCCTTGCAAAACATGCACATCGCTTCCCCTATGGTTTGAGTTGCTTTGAAAAAGCCCCTCCTTTCCTATTTCTTTCGCTGGACGCTAATTGCAGAGGGATAAAGTTCCCAAGATATTTTAGTTAATTTGTTTGTTTCTTTGGGCTTTTGGCCCCGTGCTTTATCAAAAAAAAAATAATTACTATTCCTTTTTACGTTATTGGTTTCTATCTTTTTTTTTGTCCCTTGGTGTCTTTTATTTTTCTCTTTTTTTCCTTTTCTTCTTATTTCCGTACAGTTTAGATTTTTTATTTTTATAATAAAAAAAAACAAATTGCACATTAGCATTTACGTCAAAAAAAAAATACAAAACACCTACAAGAGAAAAGAGAGTTGTGTTACCAAAAAAAAACACACCAATCTCAAACAAACAAATTCTTGAAAGAAAAATTATTATTATTATTGTATTCTGTGTCTTTTGCCTTTTGTTTTGGTCATTTTTTTTTATCGTTGTGTTGGATTTTCTCTACTTTTTTTTATTTTATTTGATTTTTAAAGTGCAACAGGCAAAGAGATTAAACAGTGGTAAAAGATAAGAGTGGTAAGTTTAATAGAGGATAAAAGCCAATTTTGAGAATAAACACGAGTGCCCATCATTAAGTGAAACACGTGAGAGAGAGTGATTGTGAGGTCTTTTCTATAACATTTTTTTTACAGGTTCATTGTTATGGATGCTCATTCCGAAAATACTTTAGTTGACATGGAATTGATGCAAAGGGTCATTCAACACTTAACTAATCGCTTGACTGAATTGGAAGCTTGGAGGCAAGAGGTAACATAGACATTGTCCAGGAATACTAAATCAGGAACTTTTCGAAATCGGCGTCAGAATCATGTACCTTCTGATGATGACTTTGATGGGGTTATAACACCTCGACACAAAAGTCAAGATGTAAATACCACCATTCAAAGGGAGAAATGATCCTGAAGTTTATTTGGAATGGGAACGTAGGGTGAAAAGAATTTCTGCTTGTCATAATTACTCTGAGGTAAAGAAGGTTCGTTTGGCAGCAGTTGCATTCTCTGACTATATCTTAATTTGGTGGGATGAACTAGTGAAGACAAGACGGCGAAATGATGATCACCCTATAGAGACTTGGGATCTTATGAAGCGCCTCATGAAGAAGAGATTTGTGCCTTCGGACTACTACAGGAAAGTGCATTAGAAATTACATCGGCTGACTCAAGATTCTAAATCCGTTGAAGACTACCATAAGAAAATGGAGATGCTTATGATCACTGCCAACATAGACGAGGACACTGAGGTTACTATGGCACGATTTGTAGGTGGTTTGAATAGAGCGATTGTTGATGTGGTGGAGTTACATTATTATGTGGAGATGGAAGATTTAGTCAGTATGGCAATGAAGGTGGAGAGGCAATAACAAAGAAGAGCACCAAGGAGATTGTCTCATGCTAATCCAAAGTGGGAGTCTCATAGTGCTAACACAACAAAGCCTAAGGATGCTGAATCCAAAGAGTTGTTTGATGCTACAAAGAAGAAAGGTAATTCTAACTCTTCTTCTGCTACTTCTAGGCACCGAGATATTAAATGCTTCAAGTGTCATGGTATGGGTCATTATGCTAGTGATTGCCCAAACAGGAGATTGATGATTATTAGAGGGAATGATATTGTGTCTGATTCTGATCATGGTGACGATTCTGATCACAATAGTATGCCTCCTTTGGAGGATTGTTCTGATGGTGATGTTGAGTATGCAGTCCATGGTGAATCTCTTGTTGTTAGACGTGCTTTGAATTTGCAGATGAAAGAAGATAGCGTAACGCAACACCAAAATCTTTTTTCGCACTAAATGCTTGGTGGGTGAAAAGGTGTGTGGTCTAATTATTGATGGCGAAAGTTGGACTAATGTGGCTAGTACACTTATGGTGGAAAAATTGGGTTTGACATGTGTTTGACATCCTAAACCATATACGTTGCGGTTGACAGTGGTGAGATCAAGGTTGACAAGAAGGTGACAATTGCACTCTCTGTTGGAAAGTATGTTGATGAGGCTATGTGTGATGTGGTGCCAATGCAAGCTTGTTATTTATTATTGGGGAGATCTTGGCAGTTCGACCGTTGAGCATTTTATGATGGTCACACGAATCGGTTCTTCTTTGATTTTAATGGTCGTAAGACCACTCTTGCTCCTTTATCACCTAAGGAGGTTTAGCTTGACCAGTTGAAGTTTCAACAGGATACCAAAGGAAAAATGGGATGTGAGATCACAGAAAAATCTGAGAGAAAAGAGGCTATGAGAGAAAATAATATAGCAAAAGGCCCAAAGGTGAATGAAAAGAAAGAAAATAGTACTTGTCATGAGAATAGTGCGAAAATAGAGAAAAATGAGAGAGTTGAGAGCAAATTGTGTTTCTTTGCAAAAGAGAGAGATTTAAAGAGTGCTTTAATAGGCAAGAAAGCTTTGTTTATGGTTCGGTT
Organism: Arachis stenosperma; assembly: GCF_014773155.1. Lineage (NCBI taxonomy): Eukaryota > Viridiplantae > Streptophyta > Magnoliopsida > Fabales > Fabaceae > Arachis > Arachis stenosperma. The sequence continues at coordinate 4,701,340 of NC_080385.1, forward strand.
TAGGGATACTTTATTCTCTGACACTGAACTTAATCCAAATTTGTCAAATAGTTTTGCCTCTTTGTTGCAGAAATTTGCAAATATCTTTTCTACTGATGTGCCACGTGATTTGCCTCCATTACGAGAGATTGAGCACCAAATTGATTTTATTCCTGGTGCTAGCATTCCTAATAGACCAGCCTATAGGAGTAATCTTGAAGAGCCAAAAGAGCTTTAAAGGCAAGTGGATGAGTTATTAGCCAAAAGTCACATAAGGGAGAGTATGAGCCCATGTGTTGTACCAGTTTTGTTGGTTCCAAAGAAGGATGGTACTTGGCAGATGTGTGTGGATTGTCGTGCAGTTAATAAGATTACGGTAAAGTATCGTTATCATATTCCTAGGTTAGATGACATGCTTGATGAGTTATATGGTGCATGTATATTCACTAAAATTGATTTGAAAATTGGATATCATCAAATTAGAATGAAACTAGGGGATGAATGGAAGATTGTATTTAAAACAAAACATGGGTTATATGAGTGGTTAGTAATGCCTTTTAGGCTAACTAATGCACCTAGTACTTTTATGCGTCTAATGAACCATGTTTTGCGAGAATTTTTGGTTAAATTTGTTATTGTTTACTTTGATAATATTCTCATTTATAGCACTTGTTTGGATGACCACTTGTCACATGTTTTAACTGTTTTGGAAGTGCTCCGAAAAGAAAAATTATATGTCAATCTTAATAAGTGCACATTTTGTATTGATCGAGTTGTATTTTTTGGTTTTGTTGTGAGTGCAAGTGGAATTGAGGTTGATGAGGAAAAGGTGAAGGCTATTCGTGAATGGTCAACACCTAAGAATACTTATGAGGTAAGAAGTTTTCATGCATTAGTTGGATTTTACAGAAGATTTGTGAAAATAATTTTTACCATTACTGCGCTTCTCATAAAGGTTATAAAAAAAGATGTTGGATTTAAATGAGAAAAGGAAGAAGAAAATGCATTTCATATCCTAAAAGATTGTTTGTATTCTGCCCCTATTCTTGTTTTACCTAATTTTGATAAAATCTTTGAGATCGAATGTAATGCTTTTGGAATTGGTATAGGTGCTGTTTTGATGCAGGAAAAATGAGCCATTGCTTTCTTTAGTGAAAAGTTGAATTTAGCTTAGCGTAAATATTCAACTTATGATAAAGAATTATATGCTATGGTTCGGACTTTGGAGGTTTGGCAACACTACCTCTTACTTAAGGAGTCTGTGATTCACACGAATTATGAATATTTGAAGCACTTAAAGAGACAAGATAAGCTTGATAAAAGACATGCTAAATGGGTGGAATTCATTGAAACATTTCCATATGTGATTGCCTTTAAACAAGGTAAAGAGAATGTCGTTGCTGATGCTTTATCTCGGAAGTATGCTTTGATTACTACACTTACTTCTAAGTTATTAGGATTTGAGTTTTTAAATGAGTTGTATGCAACTGATTCTGACTTTTTTTCTATTTATGCCTCTTGTGAATATGGTGCATTTAACAAATTTTATAGACATGAAAGTTTTCTATTTCATGGTAATAGAATTTGTGTGTCTGCTTATTCTATGAGGGACTTACTTGTTCTGGAATCACATAATGGGAGTTTGATGGATCATTTTGGTGTGCATAAGACATTGGATGTGTTATCTGAACATTTTTACTAGCCACACATGTGTAGAGTTGTTGAAAAATTTTGTGCTAAGTGTATTACATGTAAACAGGCTAAATCTAAATCTTTACCACATGATTTGTATACCCTTTACCTGTTCCTACACATCTTTGGGTTGATATTTCTATGGATTTTGTTCTTGGTTTGCCTCGAACTAAAAAAGGTAGAGATAACATTTTTGTTGTGGTAGACATATTTAGTAAAATGATTCATTTCATTGCATGCCATAAAACTGATGATGCAACCAATATTGCTAATCTATTCTTTAGAGAGGTTGTGCGCTTGCATGGTGTTCCCCAAACTATTGTTTCTGATCGTGACGTAAAATTTTTGAGTCATTTTTGAAAAGTTTTATGGGGTAACTTAGGCACAAAATTATTATACTCTACTATTTGTCAACCTCAGACTGATAGTCAAACTAAAGTAGTAAATAGAACATTATGGACCTTATTACATGCTGTTACTGGTAAGAATTTAAAAACTTGGGAAGATTGTTTACCTTTTATTGAATTTGCTTATAATAGAACCATTCATTCTTCTACGGGTTTTTCTTCTTTTAAACTTGTGTATGGTTTTAATCCTTTAACTATTTTGGACTTATTGCCTTTGCCTTTGAGTGATTTTGTTAGTTTAGATGTAGAAGGTAAAGCTGAAAAGGTTAAAGCAATGCACTTGAAAGCACATGAGTTGCTTGAAAAGAAAAATAAGTTGACAGCTCAACGGGTGAATAAAGGTCGAAGACAACTTGTCTTTGAACCTTGTGATTGGGTATGAGTTCATTTGAGAAAGGAGAGGTTTCCTACTCAAAGAAAATCCAAGCTAGACCCTAAGGGTGATGGTCCATTTCAGGTGCTCGAAAGGATCAATAACAGTGCTTACAAGATTGACCTTCCAAGTGAGTATAAATGTGTCAGCTACTTTTAATGTCTCTGACCTATCTTCTTTTGATTTGAATGCAGATTCAATGATGAATCTTTTTCAGGAGGGAGGGAATGATACCGGCTCTGTGGGACAAACTAAAAAATGTCATATGCCAATTAGTCCAATTACAAGAGCAACAACTAAGAAAATAAAAAAGGTTTTGCAAACATGGCTAAATTATTTGTTCAGGAGATGCATCAACAATTGGATAAGACAATAATTAACGATTATGAAAAGTCAAACGTCTTACTGTTTACAAGATGCATTGAAGATTCTCGTTAGTCAAAATGAATTAAATAGGCATCGCGTCCTTAGTATTTATTTTATGTTTATATTTTAGTTTGTTTTTGTTTGTTTTAGGCCCAGTTATGATTTAGTCCATTTTTATTTTAGTGAACTTATGAGTTAGGGTTTTAAACTTAAGAGGTATAAAAATCCTCTAAAACTTGGTAGCCATTTTCTTTCCTTAATTTTTATGAATGAAAATTCTTTGAGTTTCTTTGAGAAACTTAGGTGTGAACATGTGAGGTAGAGTGATTCCCTTAACTGTTACATCAGGAAATCAAATTGAGGTAGAAGAGTCCCTTTCTTTGATTTTTCATCTTACTCTAAGCTACGTTCCGAATCATTTGAGGGTTTGGGAATTTGCAGCGAGAGATAGAGAGAGAACGGAGATGGATTTTGGTGCCAGTTGAGATAGAGAGACGGATGAAGGGATATTTGAATCGGACGGTGCAGAAGCGATGAGAGAGATCTATGCTTGTCCTAATATGGAACCACGCAATGATACAGTCTGCGTGATTTTTTAGTTCAGTTCAGACTTTAGCGTCGTGAGCATTCTAAAATTATTTTAAGCCCAACTCAATTATTTTAATCATTGTCTCAAAAGACAAGTTAGGTTTTAAATATATTGTCAAAAAAATAAAAGTTAAGTTTACAATGATCCCAAATCACCTCTGACTATGATCCCCATCGTGGGTATGGATGGAATAGGAAAAACTACTTTGGCTCAACTGGTTTACAATGATACCAAAGTCATGGCAAAATTTGAGACTAGAGCATGGGTGTGTGTTGCTAAAAATTCTGACCCTGTTAATGTTACAAGGACAATAACAAGGGTAATAGATTTTCCTCCCTGTAACATGGATAACTTTGATTCACTTCAGACTGATTTGAAAATGAAGTTGACAGGAAAGACATTTTTAGTTGACTTAGATGATGTCTGGCATGATCAACAAGAAACATGGGAGAATTTTTTAAAACCTTTTCGATATGAGAGTAATGGAAGTAAGATTCTCCTTACAACCCGTAGTGAAAAGGTTGCTTCTGTATTCGCAACTAACAATCTACATTATCAACTAAGTTTATTGTTGGAGGAAGATTGTTGGTCGGTGTTTTTGAAGCATTCATCTATTTCTACTAATTCTAAACAATATACAACTCTAGAACTAATTGGTAGAAAAATTATTGAAAAGTGTAAGGTTACCGTTGGCTGTGAAAACACTTGGAGGTTTATTGCGCAATAAGTATTATGAAGGGGACTGGAAAAATATACTTGAAAGTGAAATTTGGGAACTCTCGGAAGATGATAGTAAGATTGTTCCTGCATTAAGAGTTAGTTATCACTACCTCCCTTCACATTTAAAGAGGTGTTTTGTTTATTGCTCGTTATATCCTGAGGATTATGAATTTGACAAAGATGAATTAATTTTATTATGAATGACAGAAGATCTTTTACAAGCAAATAGAAACAACATATTAGAAAATATTGGTTGTGCATATTTTGATGAATTAGTTGCAAGGTCATTTTTTCAACCTTCTAGTACTAATAAAACGTTATTTGTAATGCATGATCTCATACATGATCTAGCAATATTCATTGCTGGGAAATTCTATTTCCACCTCAATGAATGGGAAAATCTACACATGATAGACAACAAAACTTGTCATCTGTTGGTTATTGAATATAAGGGTAGCTTCCACTTATTTCAAGAAGCCTATAATAGAGCAGTATACATGAGAACATTTTTAGATCCTTTTGTGTTTGTCTGTTTTCAATCAATTGATATTGAAAGCAATCCTTGGTTATTACGACAATGATCGAGAGTTTTGTCATTTTATTCATTTACTATAGAGTCATTGCCTGATTCAATAGGTGAATTGATTCATTTGCGTTATTTGAATCTCTCTCACACACCTATTTCTGAGTCAATATGTAAATTATACAATCTCCAAACCTTGAAGTTGAGGAATTGTACAAAACTAGAGATGCTTTCAAACTGCATGCATGATCTTGTGAACCTGCGCCACCTTGATATTCGAGGTGCTTCTTGTCTGAAAGAGATGCCGAAAAGAATGAGCAAGTTAAAGCATCTAAACTTCTTAAGTTACTATATCATCGGCGCGCAAGAAGAGAATGAGATAAGAGAACTAGGAATGCTGGACAATCTTCATGGCTCATTTTGCATTTCCAAGTTGGAGAACGGTCAAGAATAGTGGTGAAGCTTTGGAGGCAAAAATGGGTAACAAGAAGCACATCAACCCTTTAAAATTGGAATGGGTTCCAGATGGTGACATTGATGATGTTCAAACGGAGAGATATATACTTGACAAGTTACAACCTCATCAAAACTTGGAAAAGTTATCAATTAAGGGTTATCGGGGCGAAAGATTCCCAGATTGGTTAGGCCTTTCTCGCTACTCCAATACGACCAAATTGAATCTAAACCTTGATTTTATTTATTGAAAGGTTTTGTGTTTTTCAGCATCCTTTTGCATTGGTTGCGCTTAGGGAATTCTATTATCAATTGGGTGGGCGTGCAGTTATGCAAAAACTGAATGTTAGTATTCCAAATTCCCAATAGATTTATATATGTCAATAATAGGGAAGATTGAAATGAAACGTTATATAGTTTGTGAGTGCTAAATGGAATGAAATGTTGGTTTGTATTTTGTATAATAGGGAAGATTGAAGAGTCAACTTTAATACATGCTTGAGGCAAGGTGAGAAATTGGGTGCACTGAAGTAAGTTTGCTTTGTCCATATCTTGCAATGGCTGCAACCTGTTTGCACTATCTCTGCATATTTTTTATTGTCTGTATAATCCTACCTTGCTTTGTTCAGGTTTATGAATCCAGCAACTTGCTATACCAATGAATCTCTAGAACCACCCAGTATGTCAATTGAAGAATTTGCTTCTGCTCCAAAGAAAGCAAATAATCAAGGTTACATATGCTTTTTTTATCTTTTTGTTCCCATGTTATGCATAATTTTAAATATCTATCATTGTTCTTACTTGTTCTTTGTCTCTATCTAATTTCTAATTATATTTGTCTGTTATAAATGTAGGGTCCAAGATTGCAAGAAAATGCAAGTTGTTTCATAGATATGACCATGCAAACATTCAATGATAAACGAATGATTATTTGTAAAATGCTTCCTGAATGTACATTGACTTCAAGAAAGGCGCAATTTCAAGCATCTCGTTTGTGTGTTGGCCCTTATGTCTGGGTACCCTGAATTATGACGGGTCTATGTAATCATGTAACCAAGTTGGCCCAATCTCAAATAGAGTCACGCACATTAATGAGAGTGAAAACACGCGCCCGCTCATTTTAAAAAAATGTTATTTCTTCCTCAGTTCTTCTTCTTCTTATCTACTCACGTTATAGGCTTCACTATTCTCCTCTGCTCGCGTTTTGTTTCTTGTTCTTCTTCTTCTTCTCTACTCGCATTCTTCGTTATGGATCTAGATTGACTTCAACATAATTAGCTTTGTGGTTCTTCTTCTTCTTCTTCGTTTTCTTCTTTGATCTGGACTTTTGAATTGAAACAATGAATGAATCAACTTCAAAATCAGTTGAATGAGTGCAATTTGGATTATTCTTCCTAAGTGCATCACAATAATCTTAAACATTGAAAAAAGTAAAAGGAGGCCACCGAACCGAACAACATTCATTTGGTGAACCGAAATCACAAAGGCCACCGAACCAAACAATGTATATGTGATGAATAAATGGTGATCAACTTTCAATCAACAAGAATAATATTTCTCCATGCAAAAGAAGTACTGAACAAAGTAACAACCAATTTCAAAGCCCTAGTTACACTGAAGAAGAAGAACCTACGAGCGCAAATTTGAAAGAAGAAGGAGGAGGAGGAGGAAGAGGAGGAGAAATATTATTCTTGTTGATTGAAAGTTGATCACCATTTATTCACCACATGTACATTGTTCGGTTGGTGGCCTTTGTGATTTCGGTTCACCAAATGAATGTTGTTCGGTTCGGTGGACTCCTTTTACTTTGTTCAATGTTTAAGATTATTGTGATAGCATGCAGTAATCATTCCCTAGCTGTCTCAATGTAATAACATCATTCAACTAATTTGAAGTTGAATCATTCATTGTTTCTATTCAGAAGTGTAGATCGAAGAAGAAAACGAAGAAAAAGAAGAACGACAGAGCTTATTACATCGAATTCAATGCAGATCAATAATGAAGAATGCGAGCAGAGAAGAAAAATGCGAATAGAGGAAAATGACGAATTTTATTAGGTTGAAGAAGAAGAAGAAGAAGAAGAAGAAGAAGAAGAAGAAGAAGAAGAAGAATTTGAAAGAAGAAGGAAGAGGAGGAAAAATACTATTCTTGTTGATTGAAAGTTGATCACTATTTATTCACCACATGTACATTATTCGGTTCGGTGGCCTTTGTGATTTTGGTTCACCAAATGAATGTTGTTCGATTCGGTGGCCTCCTTTTACTTTGTTCAATGTTTAAGATTATTGTGATACCATGCAACAATCATTCCCTAGCTGTCTCAACGTAATAACTCATTCAACTGATTTGAAGTTGAATCATTCATTATTTCCATTCAGAAGTGTAGATCGAAGAAGAAAACAAAGAAGAAGAAGAATGACGGAGCTTATCACGTTGAATTCAATGCAGATCAATAATGAAGAATGCAAGCAGAGAAGAAAAACGCGAACAGAAGAGAACAAAGAATTTTATTAGGTTGAAGAAGAAGAAGAAAAAGAACGCGAACAAAGAAGAAGAAGAACGAAAATGCGATACGTTATATGAGGCGCGTGTATAACAAACGACTATGGGGTGGGAGAACATGTGTGTGGAGGAAGTTACTTGGATAACATCTATGTATTTTTTACATGGATGTAGAGCTTTTTTCTTCACATAAATAGTATAATTAATTTGATTTAATAAATTAAAAGAAATAAATTAGCAAATATTACCAAAATAAATTAATATTATTAATTAGTTATTATTGATTTGATTTGATTTAATGAATTAGAAGAAATAAATTAAAAAATACTCTTAGGAGCTTACTACGTCATCTCTATCATTAAGTACAAAAATTTTAATTTTTATATAATAGAATAGAGAAGAAGTGATGGATAAACTAAAAGAATAGTTAAACTAAATTTTACTATTAATAATTGAATATTAAATTTTACATGTAGACAGAAACCAAATTCTTTTAACAAAATAATACACGAATAAATATTAAAAAAGGAAACTTAAAAAATATATTATTGTTGTAAAATAAAAGATATATATAAAATAAAGATGTATAAATAGAAAACTCTAGTATTAAAATAATTAGCTCAATAATAATTTATATATATATAATAATATTATATGTTGTAATGTGTATATATATACAAAGATAGAAAGAAGTATTAAAAATAAAGAGAGAGAGAATCGCATATGTTTATTGTTACTATCTCAATATAATAAAGATGATTAATATTGCTATTAATATAATATGTAAAGAGTAATAGAAAAGAGAATTTAGAATACTAATAAAATAAAAGAAGAGAAAGAATTGTAGAAGAAATATAAAGAGAAGAGTATTTGATTGCAACATAAAGAGAGAGTATTTGTTTATTATTGTGTGTGTTAACAACGGAGGTTAACCTCCTATTTATAAGCATATGGGAGGAATGTTTTCAACCCATATTAATTTCATTCTCTATTGGTAACATAAAAACTGAGTCACTTGCATGGGCATCCATATCCTTTGTGTTTATCACAACACTCCCCTTTGGATGACCATTCAGGATTATTGCCTCGTTAAAACCTTACTAAAGAAAAACCCAATGGGAAAAAAACTTTAGTGAAGGAAAAAGAGTGCAATATCCTTTGTGACGGAGACCGCCTTATTAAAAACCTTGTCAAGAAAAACCCAATGGGAAAAAACCTGACCAAGGGAAAAAGAGTACAGTCTCCCTGTCATGCCGACATCATTTAATGTCTCGAAATCAACGCATCCCAATCTCATGTACCAATCTTTCAAAAGAGGATTTTGGGAGCGACTTTGTAAATAAATCTGCCAGATTATCACTTGAGCGGATCTGTTGGATATCAATTGTCCCTTGATTTTGAAGATCATGAGTGAAGAAGAATTTGGGAGAAATATGCTTTGTTCTATCACCTTTGATGTAGCCGCCTTTAAGTTGAGCAATGCATGCTGTATTATCTTCAAACAGGACAGTTGGAGCTATATTATGATCAATCAGTCCACATGATGACAGAATATATTGAATCAGACTCCTCAGCCAAAAACACTCGCGACTAGCTTCATGAATCGCCAGTATCTCAACATGATTAGAGGAGGTTGCTGCTATCGTCTGTTTCGTGGACCTCCATGATATAGCTGTACCACCATATGTGAACAGGTATCCTGTTTGAGATATCCCTTTATGTGGATCAGACAGGTATCCGGCATCTGCATAGCCAACTAGTTGTGACTTGGATCCATAGGGATAAAACAATCCCATATCAACCGTTCCATGAAGATATCGAAAAATTTGTTTGATTCCACTCCAATGTCTTCTGGTTGGAGAGGAACTATACCTTGCTAGTAAATTCACCGCGAATGATATGTCAGGTCGCGTATTATTAGCAAGATACATTAGCGCTCCAATGGCACTAAGATATGGTACTTCAGGACCAAGGATATCTTCATTTTCTTCTTTAGGACGGAATTGATCCTTTTTCACATCTAAAGATCTTACGATCATTGGTGTACTTAATGGATGTGACTTATCCATATAAAATCTTTTCAAGATCCTTTCTGTGTATGTTGTTTGATGAATAAAGATCCCACCTTTTATATGCTCGATCTGCAGGCCGAGACAAAACTTAGTCTTTACAAGATCTTTCATCTCAAACTCTTCTTTTAGAGTTTTTATAATTGTTGGAATCTCTTCAGGAGTCCCAATGATATTTAAATCATCAACGTACACAGCAATTATAATGAACCCAGATGTAATTTTCTTTATGAAAACACATGGGCAGATATCATCATTCTTGAATTTGTTTTTGGTCAGATACTCAGTAAGACGATTATACCACATTCGTCCAGATTGCTTTAGACCATATAAAGATCTTTGCAATTTGACTGAGTATAACCCTTGCGAATATTCATTGGATGGTTTAGATATTTTTAGTCCTTCAGGGACTTTCATATAGATATCACGATCTAATGAGCCGTATAAATAGGCTGTTACCACATCCATTAAATGCATATGCAGTTTATGATATGCAGATAAACTGACCAAATAACGCAATGTTATCGCATCCACTACAGGGGAATACGTTTCTTCATAATCTATACCGGGCCTTTGTGAAAAACCTTGTGCCACAAGTCGGGCTTTGTAGCGCACAACTTCATTTTTCTCATTTCGTTTTCTCACAAATACCCATTTGTATCCAACAGGTTTTACATCTTCAGGTGTACGGACTACAGGTCCAAAGACTTCACGTTTTGCAAGTGAGTCTAATTCAGCCTTCATGGCTTCTTTCCATTTTGGCCAATCATTCCTTTGTCGACATTCTTCGACTGATCTTGGCTCAAGATCCTTACTTTCATACATGATATCTAATGCCACATTATATGCAAATATTTCATTGACAATTGTCTTATTTCGGTCCCATTTCTCTCCTGTAAAGACATAATTTATTGAGATCTCATCATTTTCACAATTTTCAGGTACCTGAACGTCTTCTGGCGTTATATCAGAATTTTGGACAACTGCCGGTGTCTTTACTATGTCTTTTTCAACAGGAATCGTATTTACCTCTTTTCTCTTTCGAGGATTTTTATCTTTGGAACCGACAGGCCTGCCACGCTTCTGGCGTGTATTTGCTTCCGTGGCTATTTGTCCTACTGGGACATCAATTCGAATTGGGGCATTTTCCGCCCTGCCACGCTTCTGGCGTGAATTTGCTTCAGTGGCTACTTGTCCTACTGGGACGTCAATTCGAATTGAGGCATTTTCCGCTGGTATATAAGATTTGGTTATCCTCTTTGTATCGGAAAATGCATCAGGCAATTCATTTGCTATTCTTTGCAAATGTATAATCTTTTGAACTTCTAGTTCACATTGCCCTGATCGAGGATCTAAATGCATCAACGATGATGCATTCCAATTAAGTTCCTTTTCAGGAAGCTTATTCTCTCCCCCTAATATTGGAAATTTTGATTCATCAAAATGACAATCCGCAAACCTGGCTTTAAATACATCTCCAGTTTGTATCTCAAGATACCTCACTATAGAGGGAGAATCATATCCAACATATATTCCCAATTTTCTTTGGGGTCCCATTTTGGTGCGATTAGGTGGTGCAATGGGAACATATATTGCACACCCAAATATTCTTAAATGGGAAACATTTGGCTGCTGGCCAAAAGCTAATTGCATAGGAGAGAATTGATGATAACTCGTTGGCCTCAAACGAATAAGTGCTGTGGCATGTAAAATAGCATGCCCCCAAACCGAGGTTGGGAGATTTGTTCTCATAAGCAAAGGTCTAGCAATCAATTGGAGGCGTTTAATAAGTGATTCTGCTAACCCATTTTGTGTGTGAACATAAGCCATTGGATGTTCAACACTTATTCCATTAGCCATACAATAAGCATCAAAAGCTTGGGAAGTAAATTCACCAGCATTATCAAGACGAATTGCTTTGATTGGATTTTCTGGAAATTGTGCTTTTAATCGAATAATTTGAGCCAGTAATCTCGCAAACGCCAGGTTGCGAGAAGATAATAAGCACACATATGACCATCTCGAAGATGCGTCTATTAGGACCATAAAATATCTAAAAGATCCACATGGTGGATGAATATGTCCACATATATCACCTTGAATCCTCTCTAGGAATTCAGGGGACTCAAATCCAATCTTTACTGGTGATGGCCTTAAAATTAACTTCCCTTGAGAACATGCAGCACAACAAAATTCACTAGTTTTAAGAATCTTCTGGTCCTTTAGTGAATGTCCATGAGAGTTTTCAATAATTCTTCTCATCATGGTTGTTCTCGGATGACCCAATCGGTCGTGCCAAGTTATGAACTCATTTGAGTTAGTAAACTTTTGGTTTACAATGGCATGTGATTCAATTGCACTAATCTTGGTATAATACAACCCAGATGAAAGTGAGGGTAATTTTTCTAATATAACTTTCTTATTTGAATCATGAGTTGTGATACATAAATACTCATGATTTCCCTCATTCATAGTCTCAATATGATATCCATTTCGGCGAATATCTTTAAAACTCAACAAGTTTCTTCGAGACTTGGTAGATAACAGTGCATTATTTATTATAAATTTTGTTCCTCCAGGAAACAAAATTATAGCTCTTCTGGAGCCTTCTATCACATTGCCTGAGCCAATAATAGTGTTAACATATTCTTCTTTTGGCACAAGATGGGTAAAATATATATCACTTTTGAGAATAGTGTGCGAACTTGCACTATCCGCAAGGCATACATCTTCATTACATATCCTTGTCATTCTCTTCAAAAACAAATAATAATAAAATGAGTAGTATGCACAGTTAAATTGAATACTTGATCAAAATTATTTTCCTAAGAAACACTGTACATAAAATAATGTCATATACTGAAATTTTATTTTAAAATTTGACACATTTAATAATTTCAAAATTCATAAACATTAATATTTCATTATTTATGTACATCACATTTGAAACTTAAATACATAGAAAATAAAGCTTAACAATAAGTTCTTTACATTATTTATTTACATATATACATCACAATCCTACATATTAAACTATTCCATCATTGATCAAATGACCAATATTTCCTTCAGGATCCTCAAAGAAATCAGATACATCATAATGAATGGTGGAGTTCTCAGCATCATTTGAAACAAAATTTGTTTCCTTTCCTTTGTCGTTCTTTTTCAAAGATGCCTGGTAAAGATCAACTAGGTGCTTTGGGGTACGACAGGTACGTGACCAATGACCCTTTCCACCACAGCGGAAACACTTCTCCTCGGTTGATTTATTCTGTCCGATATTCCTTTCTTTATCCCACTTCTAGTGAGATCCTCTCTTTTGAACATAATTCTTTTTCCTTCCATAATTTTTCTTATTATTAAAACCTTGCCATTTACCTCTTCTGGGGTAATTTGCCACATTTACTTCAGGAAATGGGGCAGCGCCAGCTGGGCGCGCTTCATGATTTTTTAATAACAACTCATTGTTGCGTTCAGCAACAAGAAGACAAGAAATTAACTCAGAATATTTTTTAAACCCTTTCTCTCGATACTGCTGCTGCAGGAGCACATTCGAGGCATGGAAGGTTGAGAAAGTTTTCTCCAATGATCAGTTATTTTTTCCCCACACAATTTCATTCGTGAGGTGATTCGAAACATTGCAAAATTATATTCATTTATAGATTTAAAATTTTGTAAACGCAAATGCGTCCATTCATATCGGGCTTGAGGAAGTATCACCGTTTTCTGATGATTATACCTTTCTTCAAGGTCTTTCCAAAGATCTGCAGGATCTTTTAATGTAAGATATTCATTTTTCAATCCTTCGTCAAGATGACGACGAAGAAAAATCATGGCTTTAGCTTTATCCTTCTGGGATGCATTATTTTCAGCCTTAATGGTATCTCCAAGATCCATTGAATCAATATGGATTTCAGCATCTAGTATCCATGATAAATAATTATTTTCAGATATATCAAGAGCATTGAATTCAAGATGAGAGAGTTTCGACATAATGAAAAATTGTTACCTGAGTCTTTCTAGGAATTTGATCAGAGTCTCGTGCTGATAACGTGTTGTAAAATAAAAGATATATATAAAATAAAGATGTATAAATAGAAGACTCTAGTATTAAAATAATTAGCTCAATAATAATTTATATATATAATAATAATATTATATGTCGTAATGTGTATATATATACAAAGATAGAAAGAAGTATTAAAAATAAAGAGAGAGAGAATCGCATATGTTTATTGTTACTATCTCAATATAATAAAGATGATTAATATTGCTATTAATATAATATGTAAAGAGTAATAGAAAAGAGAATTTAGAATACTAATAAAATAAAAGAAGAGAAAGAATTGTAGAAGAAATATAAAGAGAAGAGTATTTGATTGCAACATAAAGAGAGAGTATTTGTTTATTATTGTGTGTGTTAACAACGGAGGTTAACCTCCTATTTATAAGCGTATGGGAGGAATGTTTTCAACCCATATTAATTTCATTCTCTATTGGTAACATAAAAACTGAGTCACTTGCATGGGCATTCATATCCTTTGTGTTTATCACAACAATTATTTGTTAATTAGTCGAAAGAATTTGGCTTACAATCATTTTCTTAATTAGTGGTTTTAGAAAATTTATTAGCAAAAAGTAATTTTCAAGCGGGCAAGTTAAACCGGGTACACCCGACCCGTAACAATATTCAGCTGGAAATGGGACTGAAACCAAACCGCCCTATGTTGCAACTCCAAAGCTGAAGCTAATTCAATTCTCACGCTGCTTTCTTATCATACAAAAATCGAAACTTCTCCCTATGATCCCGCCAAAAATATAAAGAAAAATCCAACTTACAAAGATCAGTGCATTGTGACAGAGAATATGGAACCCAAGCAAGAGACAGTGAAGAACAATGATGATGGGGTTTCGGAGGATATGACTTTGAATCAGGACGAAGACGAGTTCGATTCCAAGGAGAGGGTGCTCCACAAGTACTTCCTCCAAGAGTGGAAGCTCCTCAAGTCACTCCTTGACGCCACTGTTTCAAATGGCCGTGTCTCTGATCCTTCATCTGTTCACAAATTCAGATCCATTGTACTCTCCTCCAACCCAATTTATTTTTTTATCTATTGTTTATATTTTCTGCTCATTTTATTATTTGTGTATTTATCTTGCGTAAAGCTAGGATGGTGGTTTATGTTTTTGATAGAAATAAGAGTCACTTGGATACTAGCAGTTTTCTGTTGCATTCGTTTTGTACTGTTTGAATATGGATGCTGGGTTAAGTAGAATGTAAAATGATGTGTACAATATTTTACTTTTTTTTTCTTTTGCATAATGTGTGCTTTGCTTGGTGTGAAATTTGTGCATTGTTCCTTTATATGCAGATAGATAAGTATCAAGAGCAGGGCCAACTTATAGAACCTTACCTAGAAAGTATGATTTCTCCACTGATGAACATTATTCGTTCCAGAACAATTGAGCTCGGGGCAGCTTCCGATGAAATTCTTGAAATAATCAAGCCGATATGCATCATTATATATTCATTAGTCACGGTTTGCGGATACAAGGCTGTGATTAAGTTCTTTCCCCATCAGGTGTCGGATCTGGAACTTGCTGTATCTCTATTGGAGAAGTGTCATCTTATGAGTTCTGGAACGTCGCTGAGGCAGGAAAGCACGGGAGAGATGGAAGCTAAGTGTGTGATGCTACTATGGCTTTATATACTTGTACTGGTGCCTTTTGACATCTCCACTGTTGACACCAGCATTGCCAACAATGAAAATCTCAATGAATTTGAGCTTGCCCCTCTTGTGTTGAGAATAATAGGGTTTTGTAAGGATTACCTTGCAACTGCTGGTCCCATGCGTACTATGGCTGGACTAGTGCTCTCAAGGCTACTTACTCGGCCAGATATGCCGAAAGCCTTTACGAGGTTCACATGAATATTTTTATGGCTTACTCATTGTTAATTCAGCTTTTTCTCTTCATGCTTTGAATATTTGTCGCTTCCAATGATGTGGTATCATGCTGCATTAATTCTTTGTGGCTCATGTTTACATATGCTAGAAATAAGAAACTAGTGAGTAGCATGTTGAAAATTTAAACTATTTAAGCTGCTAACTTTTATTTTAAACTAGTACCTTTTAGGCTAGTTAGTGTGCGCCTAAAAGCACTCTATTTATCTATCATTGAGGGAAGAATGTCTCATAAGTGCAGTGAATATTACAGTTAAAATTCACTCTCTCAAGAAGGGCGCCAAATTTGTTACATAGTGGCAGATTCTTACTAAATATCATTAGATGTCGTTATCAATAATTTTCGGTATGCCCTGCTTTATGGAAAATGATTTGGTGGTGGTCATTATTGTTTATTTGTCCTGAGTAATTATGTATTAGGACTTCACACTTGTTTGGGTCTGCATTCATTCTTGCATTTGATGTATAGAACTAGTTGTTTCCAAACTATCATGCTAGAAAATCAATCCTGCTGCTATTTCTGCCAAAAACTGACTTTTGACTGTTTCAGCTTTGTTGAGTGGACCCATGAGGTCATGTCTTCCGAAACCGAAGATATACTCCATCATTTCCAATTACTTGGTGCTGTTGAAGCAATGGCTGCTATTTTCAAGGTTCTGCTTTTATTGCTTTTCTGCAAATACAGTCTGCTTCCTTTCAGAACCAAGAATGATGACACATGTCAATGTATATTGAATGAATGCACCATTTAGCTTCAGGAGATGATCTAGCGTCTCTATCTTTTTCTTTCTTTGGGCATCAAAGAATTCTAAATTAAGTCTTCATAATATTTGACGATTCTAACTGTTGTAGCATAAATTCTTTAAGCAGGCTGGCAGCCGGAATCTATTGCTTGGTGTAATCCCCATTGTTTGGAATGACACTTCAATATTGTATAAGTCCTCAACTGCAGCTCGAAGCCCTTTACTTCGCAAGTTTATAATGAAGTTAACCCAACGGATTGGGCTCACTGCCCTTCCTCATCGGTTGCCCTCATGGCGATATACGGTTAGCTTTTATGTTATCCATGTCTGATCCGATATCTTAAAAGTGCAAAGACACTGTTTTTTTGGGGTGTGTATGTACTTGCAAATGTTCTTGTCTATTTTTTGTTTATTTTTTTTCTTATGTTTTATATATAAAGCCATAAGAACTAATAGTGATACTTATATGCGCAATCTGGAAATGTGTGTTCTGCTGAGAAAACAGCAATCGCTCCTCATGCAAGTTAAGAGCTGTACGTAGAGTTTGTAACAGAACAGGAACAATGAGATTAGAGCCATTATTGGTGGTGAAAATATGAATAGCACTTAATAAACAATAGTTTAAATTTGTGAAAATTTTAATATTGACAGTGAGTTCATAGAAAAGATTTAATAATGAAACTTCACATTTTTGAAGATTTGTTTTACTAGTGAGCTAAATCATTATGGACTTTGCAGTGTGCTCAGTTGTTTAAATTACTACTAAAAGTTGAGAGTTATGACCATATCTTATGCCTGGCTACTTTCTGAATTATTATTTGTTCCGCCGCATCGATGACATCGATGGAAATTGTTTTAAATGTCGTTTGTTGTCTAAGCTTTTTCTCCTGAACTTGAAGGATGACTTGGAAAGTTCTTCTACCTCTTTCTTCACTACAATAGAATATAATAGGCAGCTTAGTACCCCATCTAGTGGAATGATGCTTTGTTGTTGTTGTTATTGTAGCAGGGTTTTTAGCAAACTAAAATGTTACTGACTTCTCATAGGTAACTGTAGAACCTTCATGTCTATCTATTTTCTTGCCCTGACGAATGTATGCTTGTCATGCAGGGAAGGACTACCAAACTAAATGTTTCTCTGAATACATCCATTTCAATTGACCAGTCCAATATGGCTGCGCATGGCAACTCCTCCAAATCAAATGAAGTTATAGATGGAGCAGAAGATGAAGATATGGAGGTTCCAGAAAATGTTGCCGAGATTATTCTGATGTTGCTATCTGTTTTGAGGGATATGGTATGTCTAAAAGGTTAGATTCTTATAGTGAATTTTGTGTTTCACCTCTGTGCTAAGTTGCTGACATTAGATGATATGAAGTATGATGTTATGTCTGGTTATATGTAAATGACGATACATTACAAAGCAAACTGATGTTTGTTGCTTGCTTTCTTTGTAAATGGTTTGTATAAATTAGTTATCTAAGCTATTGAAAGTTGTGATGACTTTGTTGACATTGTCCATTTGTTATAACTTCAATTACTGAAATATTGCTTTCGGTTATAGGATACAATTGTCCGCTGGTCTGCAGCTAAAGGCATTGGGCGTATAACTTCACGATTGACATCATCTCCTTCTAAGCGGGTTTTATCATATGTTTTGGATCTATTTTCACCTTGGGAGGTATGATACTTGACTATCATTTCATATGGGTTCTTGACCTAACAACTATATTTTACTAGCTAAAGTTACATTCGACTACCTAGGTTTTCATTTGCATTGCAGTATAGTTATAATATGCTTAACTATTTTCTGATCCTCTATTATAGCTTACACACATCACTTTTTTCAGGGTGATGGTTCCTGGCATGGAGGCTGTTTAGCTTTGGCTGAACTTGCTCGTCGAGGCCTTCTCTTGCCTACTAGTCTTCCGAAGTTGTTCCTGTTGTTGTGAAGGTGATGCTTAAATTTGACAGATATATCCATAGGTTTAGAGATACAAGATTGAGACTTAAAAAGTTATTATAGCAGCTTATAATTGTTTAGCTGGTCAAATTACTTTATTAATGCTGTATCATGACATTAGCCAACCTTATCTTGGGGGATAAGGCTTGGTTATCGTTGTTATGTTGCTCCAAGTAAGAATCTAAAAACAATTCTGACACCTTGCAGCAGCTTATTGCGACACAACATATATGATAGGAAAGAAATGGTAAAAGATAGAATATAAGAATGGAGTGAATCTTCGACTAATTTAAAGTTTTGTTTTCTTACTCTAGGGTACGTTGTCCCTATCTTATGATGCCTATGAAGCTCAAGACATCTTCCCTTTCCTTGACAGTATGGTTTACAGCTGGTGTTCTCAATCTTCTAGTTGGCCTGATAAATCATTCCAATCACAGTTTTGATTTAACTAGACTCTTTACTGCAATGTTAATGACGATAGTTTTCCCTTATTCATTGCTGTTGTTGCCAAAGATTTGTTTCGTTGTTGTTTTCTTCTAAATTTGAACTATGTTGAGCAGTTGTTTGGCATACAACAGCTATGTAATGGTTGAAATTTTAAACCATTTTTTTTAATCAGGCGCTGCACTATGATGTTCGGAGAGGTCCACACAGTGTTGGTTCTCATGTACGTGATGCAGCTGCTTATGTATGTTGGGCATTTGGGCGTGCATATTATCATGCAGATATGAGGAGCAACTTAGAACAGCTGGCCCCACACCTCCTTACAGTGGCATGCTATGACCGTGAGGTCCTTTTATCTTTCACGCCCTTCTTGTGACTTGATTTTGTTCTAAAATGGTTGATATTCATTCCACCATTCCATGTGAACAGAATGTCCTAATCAACCTGTGATCTTAGGTTAACTGCAGAAGAGCAGCAGCAGCTGCTTTTCAGGAGAATGTTGGACGGCAAGGGAATTATCCACATGGCATTGACATAGTGAATACTGCAGACTATTTCTCACTTTCTTCTCGAGTACACTCCTATCTTCACGTTGCTGTCTTCATTGCTCAGTATGAAGGATATATTCTTCTGTTCGTGGATGACCTGCTGGATAGAAAAATTTGCCACTGGGTATGCTTTACTTCTAGTTCAATTGCTCAAATGTTAACCCTAATCGGACTTGCATTCTAGTTTACCTTCTAAGTAAAATAAGTTGATCCTGGTTTCTGCACATTGAATAATAAAATTGTTATAGGGAAATCATATACAGCAAAGCAACATTGGAAATCTTCCTAGAATGTGTATGCTTTATGGTTACTAATATGAAGTTAGATTCGATTTTAAAGTAGGGAAAAGAATGAAAAGGGAGTTATTTCCAATGTAAAACTCTTCTATTCTATAGATGTGACTATAGAGGATAATAAAACCTTTTAATTTTGTCCATTATATTTTTCCTTCTAATTAGTATTATTCCTTGCATTATTGTCACACATGCACACAAATCCTTGCATTATGTCATATTTTGGGGATAAATTTGTTCATATTCTCAGTTATTAACAGTTTATGGTTATTCCTTTTATCGTGTTGTTTCAATTTTTCTTCAGGATAAAAGCTTGCGAGAACTTGCTGCAGAGGCTCTTTCTTTTCTTGTAAAATATGACCCTCGGTATTTTGCAAACACTGTCATGGAAAAGTTAATTCCTTGCACTCTTTCATCTGATTTATGCATGCGCCATGGGGCTACTCTAGCAACTGGGGAGCTGGTTCTGGCTTTACATCAATGCAGCTATGCTCTTCTTTCTGGTTGGTACTTTCTTCCTGTAACTTCTTATTATGCTGTTAGTAGCGGTACTGAAACAGACCTGTTCTATTAAAATAAAAGGGAAAAATAAGAGGAAACTGTATAGAACTCTTAGTACTGAAATATATACAGCTATTGTGATTACTCTAGTCTGCGTCTGTTCCTGGTTATTGTTAAACCTCTCTTTGTTTAAGGTAATTTGTTTCAAAATTTTATATAAGTTTTAGCAGAAATGTGACATTTTTACTGTCATTGACAGATAAGCAAAAAACTCTTGCTGACGTTGTTCCTGCGATTGAGAAAGCGCGACTTTATCGTGGAAAGGGAGGAGAGATTATGCGTTCAGCTGTTTCTAGATTTATTGAATGTATTTCCATATCTAAAGTGGCTTTATCGGAAAAGATAAAGAGAAGCTTGCTTGATACTCTTAATGAGAATATAAGACATCCTAATTCTCAGATACAGGTCCTGTCCCTTTGTTACAAGCAAATTGTATCATCGATTTTTTGGGTAATTCCAATATGCTCACTTTGTTGGATACATGAATAGAATAATCTTGTGATTTTCAGAATGCCGCTGTTAAAGCCCTTAAACATTTTATCCCGGCATACTTACTTGCTTCAGATAATAAAGGTACAAGTGATGTGACAGCAAAGTACCTCAATATGCTGACCGATCCAAACGTTGCTGTAAGGAGAGGATCTGCATTGGCAATTGGTGTTTTGCCATATGAGTTATTGGCTAGCCAGTGGAGAAATGTGATTTTGAAGCTTTGTAGCTCTTGTGCAATTGAGGTGCTTTACACAGTTGCAAATCCTGACTATTATTTCATTATACTATTTTGGCTTCTGGTGATTATGTTATAGAAATTTTTCCTATATGCAGAAAAACCCTGAAGAGAGAGATGCTGAAGCACGTGTAAATGCTGTCAGAGGGCTCACATCAGTATGTGAAACATTAATTAGTGAAAGAGAAGATGCTGCAACACCTCTTATTGAGAATGATATTTCTGTGTTTGTTCTAATAAGGAATGAGGTGATGATGAGTTTATTTAAAGCTCTTGATGACTATTCTGTTGATAACCGAGGTGATGTTGGTTCTTGGGTTCGTGAGGCTGCATTAGATGGCCTTGAAAAATGTACATATATGCTTTGTAAGATAGATAAGTCAGCCTCTTTGTCCGGAACATCAGATGGAAAGGAATTTGAATCTTTAGTGCAGCCTTTAAATGATAACTTGCCTAAGAACAACCAAGAGCTTTTATTATTTGATGAAAATCTTGCTACCAGTTTAATCAGAGGAATTTGTAAGCAAGCCGTAGAGAAGATGGATAAGTTGAGAGAAGCAGCTGCAAATGTTCTCCGCAGAATTTTGTATAACCAGATGATATATATTCCATTTATACCTTTTCGAGAAAAGTTAGAAGAAATCATTTCTAAGGAAGCAGAAGCAAAATGGGCAGTAAGTTTATGGATTTCTTTTATCAGTTCTTGATGTTGGTAACATTGATTATATTTTATTTTTTGGTGAACACACTGTTTTGATGCAGGTTCCTTCCTACTCTTATCCACGCTTTGTGCGGTTACTTCAATTTGGTTGTTATAGCAAAGATGTGCTATCTGGATTGGTTACCTCTATTGGAGGGTTGCAAGATTTTTTGAAGAAGGTATCACTCTCAGCAGTGTTGGAATATCTAGAAGAGGTTGAATCTGAAGAACATAGTACAAGAATGTCCAGAGAGTACATGCTATCTGTTGACATCCTGTGGGTTCTCCAACAATATGAGAAATGTGATAGAGTTATCATTCCCTCTTTAAAGGTATTAAGTTACCTTAGCAATGCTTAACTATTCTTTCTTCTTAAACTGAACTTTCTTGATGTTTCTATTTTATAGCTTCTTTTCTTTCTTGGGGGAAGGCTAAAATTCCTGATGTGAAAAACAGTTCTTGATTAAAAGTGTGTACAGTTGATACACCTTAGGATATGGCATAAAGATTACCCATTATATCCCAGTACTGAGCCATAGGTTGTAGCTGAAGGACCGTTATTTCAAGAATTCCTAGCCATTTATATGTTTCTTGTGTTGAGTACTTTTTGAGCACACTCCTATCATCAATACTTAAAAGTATTCCTTATTTTTAGCTTAAAATTTCCTTTGTATAATACTGATTCCTTCTCTATTATGAAATATGAATTTTTATGAATAAATTGATTTGCTCTAGTTACTGCTTAAATCTCATGTACTGATGAACTTAATCTGTATTTCAGACCATTGAGATTCTATTCAGCAAAAAGGTGTTCCTTAACATGGAGGTTAGTCTGTATTTTTCTCTTTATTTTCATTTTCCCTGTTAGCAGGTCATCTATATTTCCATACACATGCGGTCTATTTCTGCTATGGCATAATGGTTTAAGTATATGTTTGTAACTGTTTCTTGCCAATATATGTTTGGTCCCATACCACTCAAGTGGAAACAAATGTGAGAAGGAAGATTGCTGTATTGTCGTTGTACATCAAATATTTTTGTCATAAAGACATCTTGTACCCTATTAACATTGCAAACTTCCCTCTTATAAAATACTTTTAAGAGCAATAATTTGATTTATTTCTTGTTACATGCTTTTGCATTAATGTTGAAAAGTGAGAAAGCAGAGGTAAAAAGAAAATAGAGTCAACTAATATCCCAATGTCTTCTATAGCGCATAGCTGCTTATGAGCAATTTCTACTGTTTAAAATAACGGATCTATCTATTGTTTTTATACTCTATATGATGAGGTTTCATTTGATCTATAAAATTTATTTTTAGGCCAACACTCCAACTTTTTGTGCTGGAGTTCTGGATTCTCTTGCAATCGAATTGAAGGGATCCAAAGACTTCTCTAAATTGTATGCTGGTATTTCAATACTTGGTTATGTAGCTTCAGTTCCAGAATCAATCAATATGAGGGCCTTTTCACAACTTGTTTCTTTTCTTGTGCATCGGTACCCTAAGGTGATTTTTGCTTAGAAGCAAATCAGTTATAATCAATGTACAATCTTATTTTCTATTTTCTCATGCTTTCCTTCTCTCGTAAACCAGATTCGAAAAGTAGCAGCTGAACAGGCGTACCTTGTCCTGCTACAAAGTGGGAATCTTGTAGCTCAAGACAAGATTGAGAAAGCACTCGAAATCATTTGCGATAATTGCTGGGATGGCGACATGGATCTAGCAAAACAGCAAAGGGTAGCATTATGTGAGACCGTAGGTTTGGAGGTGGGGCCAATTGGTAAGAACACTGACGGAGCATCAAGAAAAACTAGTACTAAGAAGCCCATAGACTTGGATGAGAATGCATCATATTCTTCATTAGTTGAGGCATCTGGCTTCTGATTTACTTATTTATTTTTGGTCCCATCCCAGGTTTGCTTTTGTACAATGTAACTTGCAACTGTTGATATGAAATCTTCTTGTGAATTGGCAATTTTTCCTGTCATATTAAAATGTACTCCTCAGTGTGTTTTACATTATATGTTGTTGACTAGATCAAATTAAAATCAAATTCTTGATTCCTTTCATGAATCTTCTATGTAAATAGAATTAGTCATAAATCTTTTTCGTATTTGATTTAGTTTAATTTTAGGAATTTTATGATTAGAAATCTTTCCTTTATTTTAGGCTACTATTTTTCTCTTTTTTTTTTCATTTTCTAATTATTACTGCACCCCATTGGATACTTTCAAAAAGAATTTTTCAACATGTAGATTGCATTCTGATTTACCTTTAAAAGTATTTAGTTGTACTGTGTTTTTGCATGCACCTTTATATCAAAGTAAACTTGATCTAAGGACAGAAAAATACATTTTTATTGGCTATTTTCCAAGTCAAAAGGGTTATAAATATTTCAATACACACACTAAGAAATTTCATGTAAGCATAGATGTTACTTTTTGGAACATGAAACCTTTTTTTCAGAAAAATTCTTTTCATGGGAAGAGTCTAAGTGAAGAAAATTTTTTGCATAAACCTTTACCCACTCCTATCTTACATATTAAGGATACAACTTTCATTAATCAAGTAAATTCTGAAACAATTGCAAAACAAGATGTGAAAACCAATTCTAAAATTGTGCTAGAATTAGTTGAAATCCAAATAGAAAAAGAAATACCACAATCAGAAAAAGAACTACGATATTATGTTCGGGAATATTCCAAGAATAATATAGACTAGTCCATCATCTCTGTACCAACCTAATCTAAAAATCTGAAAGACGGCCCAATTGTAGTACTTCAGGAACTTTAAATCTGAAATTGTCACTTCTAATAATAATTTGCCAATAGTCCTTAGGAAAGAAACCAGAACCTGCACCAAAAAGGTACTAAAAATCAGCACCAACCATCCTATTTTCAATTATGTCTCTTACCAAAATCTCTCTCAAAAACATCAAGCTTTTACTTCTAAAATTTCAAATCTGTTTGAGCTAGGAACATAGAGGAAGCACTAGATGATCCCAACTGAAAATTAACAGTGATGAAAGAGTGGCATCTAGCATGCACTCAAGAAGAATGAAACTTGGGAGATTGTAGATTTACCACAGAATATAAAATTGGTAGGCTACAGGTGGATTTTTACCATCAAGTGCAATGCTGATGGAAGCATAGGGATGTATGAGGCTAGGTTAGTAGCTAAGGGATTTACACAAATCTATGGAGTGTACTATCGAAAAACTTTTGCTCCAGTTGCTAAACTAAGCTTTGTGAGGATTCTCTTATCTCTTGCTGTGAATTACAATTGGCCTTTATATCAATTGGATGTAAAAAATGCTTTCCTGAATGAGGAGCTAGAGAAAAAGGTGTTTATGAAATTTTCACTTGGATTTGAGGCTGAACTAGGGAGGAATAAAGTGTGCAAACTAAAGAAATCTCTTTATGGATTAAAACAATTCCCAAAAACTTGGTTTGAACGGCTTAGAATGGTGGTGAAGGGACTTGGTTATACTCAAAGCCAAACTGATCATACACTTTTCTATAAACATTTAGCAGCTAATAAAACTGCCATCTTAATTGTATATGTGGATGATATTATTCTGACAGGTAATGATTTTTTGGAGCTAAAAGACTTGAAAGAGAAGCTTACCGAAGCATTTGAAATCAAAGAACTTGGCTCATTAAAATATTTTTTTGGAATTGAATTTGCAAGGCTTAAGGAAGGCATTTTTATGAACCAACGAAAGTACATCCTAGATCTTTTAAAAGAGACGGGATTACTTGGTTGTAAAGCTGTTGAAACTCCTATAGAGCCTAACTTAAAATTGAAGCCAGCTGAACCAGAAAATGTAATGGATAAAAGGAGATATCAGCGGTTGGTAGGGAGGCTAATCTATTTATCCCATACACGCTCGGATATAGCCTTTGTTGTGAGCATGGTAAGGCAGTTTATGCATTCACCTGGTCGAGAACACATGGATGTTGTCTTTAGAATATTAAAGTAATTGAAGGGGTCACCTAAAAAAGGGTTACTCTACAAAAAGCATAGACATATTCAAGTAGAAGCCTATATAGATGTAGATTGGGTTGAAAATGTCATAGATAGAAGGTCAACATTTGGGTATTGTATTTTTGTTGGCAAAAACCTAGTTGGTTGGAGGAGTAAAAAACAGAGTGTTGTGACATGAAATAATGCAGAAGCTGAGTTTAGAGCAGTGGCTCATGAAATATGTGAAACACTATGGGTAGAAAAAATCTTACAAGAACTTAAAGTTCCCATTTCTCCACCAATGAGGTTTTATTGTGACAACAAATCTGCAATTTCTATTTCTCATAATCCAGTGTTGTATGATAGAACTAAACATGTTAAAGTTGACAACCATTTTATCAGGAAAAAGATTGAGAGAGGACATATTTGCATCTCATATGTTCCAACTACGGAACAATTAGTAGATGTTTTCACTAAAGGATTACCCAAAAAGACCTTTGATAGCATAATAAGCAAGCTGTCAATGAAGGATATCTTCAAACCAATTTAAGGGGGAGTGTTGACTAGATCAAATTAAAATCAGATTCCTGATTCCTTTCATGAATCTTCTATGTAAATAGAATTAGTTATAAATCTTTTTCTTATCTGGTTTAGCTTAATTTGAGGAATTTTATGATTAGAAATCTTTCTTTTATTTTAGACTAGTCTTTTTTCCTTCTTTTCCATTTTCTAATTATTTCTATCTACATTTGATTTGATAGAATATTATATTCAAACACTTCAACTTATGTCTTACTATAAAACATTTCATAGAAACTATGATTTTGTTTTGCTCATCTGAGATGTTACTATTCCAAAGCATTGATAAGCAGTTACCATGCCAAATTCTTATTAGTAGTCATGGGCTTCTAGTACTAGTATTAATAAGGAATGAACTATGAACCTACCTAGCTATGGGAGTGATATCGGCACTAATCAAGTTCAGACTAACCTGCCCAACTAAATCTTTATTTTGAAGGTCACAACTATTATGTTTTCGAGCTAACTCTGCAGCCAAACACTCCTTTAGCTCTTTCACTATATCACTCATGTATGGCCTTTCCATCGAAATGGTAGACACAGAGGCCATTGCTATTTCAACCGCTCTCCATGCAGAGTTACTGTCAAAATCTCCTTGTAACCTTGAGTCAACAACTTTTGTTATATCTCCTTCAACAACCATGGAATTAACCCGTTGACTTATATGATGAAACATGTCTTCTCTTACTATTATCACTGCTTGATCTGTGATTATCCTTAAAAGAACTACTCCAAAACTATACACATCACTTTTCTCTGTCAATATATTTGATATCGTATACCTAACACGGGAATCCAATAATAATTTGGTTAGTTAATTTTTCATTCTCTCATAAAAATTTCTTTCAATAACCAATGTGATGGATAATTAATTATATAACTAGAATGCGACCCGCGTGATACACAAGACGGTAAATTAATGATAGTATATAATAAATATTAAAAATTGTTATGTTTTGTAGAAATAAATTAAATATGTATAAATTAAAGTTAAATTTAAAAAGTGTTTTATTTTAAATAATTTATAGTACAAAAGATTTGGATGTTGGAGTTGTACAAAGTGACATTTTTATTTGGTGGTTTGATTTTTGCATTTGTTTTAGTTGATGGACTTAGTCATCTTATGTGGCACTCGTCCTCCTTTTTTATTGGCTATTAGGTTCTTGCTTCACATGTTCTTTATGAATTGTTGAGTTTGATGCACTTTCTATTGTATTATTTGGTTCCATCTTTGTATGTATGTTCTTCTTTCGAAGATGTGTCTTGGATTTGTATGGCATTCTTTCTCCTTAATCTCTTGATAAGGTGGTGCTTCAATGTCATTATTTTTCTGAAATGTCATTAGATTTGAAGCAGTTGTGCGCAATAAGTTTTTTGCGTCGCCATCAAATAGTACAAAAGTTGTTGTAACACTTTGATCTAAAACCTTTAATTGAATTCTGAACCTAAAATAAGTATTGGGCTAGCAACTAATAATTTGATAGATGAGATTATGAAAAGTATACAGAGTTACCTTATTGTTGGATATTGTGGTGTTTGATTACATGTGCCACAAATGTAGTTGTTTCTTTTTTTTATATGCTTTCTTCTGATACTTTTTACATTTAACATAGTTCCATCTTAATTTGTCATCAATTTCGTTTATAGTTGCTAAAATTGTGAAGATCTTTTCTTATTCCAATATTCAATTTATGTTATCATTAGGTATATGGTATTTGAGTAAGTATGAATGTATGATGCATGTTGTGATTTTTTTTTTGTCATACCTGATCATCAGATTCTCATTGCAGTTCGGAAATAAATTTTTTTGTGCTAAATTTGATGTTATGTGAAGGAATAGTGATAAGAGACTTGTATATGTAGTTTAAATGGTATGAAATTTAAATACTTATAACGTAAAATTTATTATGATTAATAATATTATTATGACATTTGTAATATGGATGTTAATTACTTTAGTGAGTTATTTATAAAAATTAATAAATTAATTGTTGCGGTTATAAATTTATTGTATTGTTTATAACGGTAAGATATAATAGATATATGATTATAAATTCAATGTATTTGGAGGTTACAAATTTATTGGATTCTATTTTTTAGTTTTTTATTTGTATCTAATATGAAAATGTATGTTTAATATCATATATTTTTTGGTTTCATTTTGATACTCTTTTAATAAATTTGTTTTTTTTTAGTTTTCAAATATTCTTTTCAAAATTTATATTGGTAAAATAAAATAGAATTTGTTTTTAATAATAAGTAAAAACTACAATAATAGTTCTTTGTACCTAGTGTTACTTCTAAAAAGTAAAATGATTATTTTTTTTTTACCAAAAATACAGAGACTCGAACTCGCGACCAATATAGGAGACTATGTCATTTGAGGTATAACTCATTGACAAAAATTAAAATGATTATAATAAACATAATTATAATAATAAAATATAATTTTCATTTTTTAAACTTTTAATTTATAAATTAATTGTTGCAGTTATAAATTTATTGTATTGTTTATAACGGTAAAATATAATAAATATAGGAATATGAATTCAATATATTTGGAGGTTACAAATTTATTGGATTCTATTTTTTAATTTTTATTTGTATATTTTAATTTTTTGTTGATTTGAAAATAATAGTTGATTTGGCAAGAATTGAGTAGTTGATTCTAAAATTGTGCCAAGTAAGCAATACATGACATTAGTAGGAGAAAAAAAATGTTTCAAAAATAATGTGGTACATGCGTATGTATCTACTTTTATATATTAAGAATAAATTGAAACTAAACACATACTCAGGATCTAGGTACCCTAGAGTTCCGGCTACAATTGTCGACACATGCGTATCGCCGTCAGCCGCAAAACATTTGGACAATCCAAAATCAGCAACTTTGGCATGGAAGTTTTCATTTAATAGAATATTTGTGCATTTTACATCTCTGTGAATTATAGGTGGCTTACAACCATTATGCAGATATATTCCAATCCTGGATAAGCTTCCACCATGTATAGATAATTAATAGTTAAGACTCTAGAAATAAAATGGCTTGAAAATTGTGGTGCATTTTAAGTTCAGTTTGTTGTAATAATGTAGTTTATCTTGTTAACAATTTTATCTTTTGTTGGTTTTGTATTTTAATTAAGTATAAGCGATGAAGTCCTTTGCAAATTTATTATCACAAGATCTGTTATATTCAGTTATTATCAAATAGGTCTTCTTATGTCTTATGTCTTTCAAAGTAGATTATTGTGACAATTTATATATCTAATAATCGAGTTGAAAGAAGAAAAATTACACCAGAAAACGTAGTTGCATAATAAAATATGATATTTTGTTCCCGCTCCCCCCTTCCCAAATTGTAAGGCAGGCATTGAAGGCTAATTTGAACAAAGATATCAAATTAGGCACTATTATAATTACTAGGCAAAAATAAAAAGAATGTACTAAAGCATCGGAATGTGCCATGATTTGGTATCTAATCAATTCTCCTACTAAATCTTCATGCTTCCTTGGGTTTGATAGTTTTTTATAAATCATTAATAAAGTTCATGATTTAGTATGTAGTGTATTTTCATGCAAATTTGTGTAAGTAAATTGTTGTATTTAAGTAAATTTTATGAACACACATAATGTCCAATCATGTTACAATTCACATATAAAAAGAGAACACAAATAAATATATAACAACCTTTAGTTTAAGAAAATTGGATAATTTTGTTTCTCATTTAATTTTGGACAATTGGATAAATTTAACTTAGTTTCCAAAGTTCTAAGTGTTCAGTTGAAGGAGACTGTGTTTGCAGTTGTCAAGGGATACAGGGTTTGGCAATTTTTATTACTGTTAAAGCAATGGTTAATTAATGTGAAATGAATATTTAAAATTGCTTAACATTTAGGTTGAGAAAGCACCATCTAAAAGCTATTCAAATATTGTTGTTCTATATAAAATAAAAAATTTTGTTTCCTATCTCCTTTTTCACGTTGTAGTTGTACTTTCATTCTTTCGACTTCTCTAAAAATCTTATTAGATTAATAATAAAAGAGTAAAAATAGATATCTTCAAAAAATTAATTTTAGATTTCACATAGAAAAAAAAAAAAAACAAACCCAACAAATTTCTTTTTTTTTTTGTTGATTAGGTGAAGGTTCTTGTCATCTTAATAATCAAATAACATATTTTAAACTTATTTACTGACAATACTTTTACCATCATATCAGCATTATTATCATGAGTGTAAATTTTTTCAAATTTTAATAATTTAAAATTTAACACATCTCGTATTTAGTGATATTTAACATCAATATGTTTAAATCTTAGAAAGATAGAATTCTTAGCAAGATAAATAGCACTTTTAACTATCACAAAATAACACATAATGATCTTATTTGAAACTAAGCTTTCCAAAAAAATTTTCATCCACAACAAATCTTTACATGCTTTAGTTGTAATAAACTCTGCAAACTTGACCAAATAATTTGGAGTAGACTTTTGAGAATCAACATCTCTTGCCAAATCTAGATTAGAGAGGAAACGACACCAACCGCATGAGCAATGTCTAGGGCATACATTAAGTTTCTAACAGTTGAGTCATAAGGAATTTCATCCATTGCTTGTTTCTCCTTATCAATGATTGGATATTACTTGGTACTCAACTTAAAATGAGGAGTAAAAGAACTAGCAACACATTTGGTATCATTTATGTCAAACCTTTGAACATCTTCTTTATGTACTTCTCTTGTAACAAATAAAATTTCTTAAAATTTCTATAAACAAATAATTGTCGTGCCCAAAATTTGTTTGTTGGCATGATCCAAATCTTTCATAATAAATAACTTGCTCAACTGTTTCTTGAACTTATTAATCCTTAAAACATTCCCACTCACAATCAAAATATCATCCAATAAAGTAAAACATTGATAAAATCACTATAAAAAAACTTTTGTGCAATGACATAAAATTGTCTTATTATAACCATCCCCTATAATAGATTCAAACTTCTTATATCATTGTCTTAAAGCTTGCTTCAATCCATAAATACTCTTCTTAAGCTTGCATATGAGTCTTCCTTTTCTTTAACAATAAAATCCTCTAGTTGTTCCATATAAATTTTTATGTTCAAATTACGATGAAGAAAAATTGTCTTTACATCTGTTTACTCAATCTTCAGATCAAGAGAAGCTGCTAATCCAAACACAACACAAATAGATAACATCCTCACAACAGGAGTAAAAATCTTTTGAAAATCAATACATTTTCTCTTGCTAAATCCTCTAGCAACCAATCTAACTTTATATCGAAGTTTAGAAGTGTGTTCTTCATTCTTGATTCTAAATAGGAGTGAAAACAGGTCAGGTCAGGTCAAGGCTTCACTCTTAACAGGCCTAGCCTATCATGTAATTAATTGGCCTGAACCTGTCTTGCAGCCTGCTATAGGCTTTTCTTCAAGTATTAAGCTTGGCCTGTTATTCAGTCAGGCCATTACTTGAAGCCTGTTAAAAGGTCTAATAAATTTTTTTTGCAAAAATAAAAATATTATTTAAAAAAACTTTTTTTAATAAAAATATTTATATGTAATATATCATATTTAATATTTATAAAAAAATTTAGACTTTTAAAGTATTTATAATTAAATATAATAAATTTAAAATATCTCATAATTTTATTAATAATAAAAAATTATTTATATATTTAACTATGTGTTCGCAGGCCCAAGCAGGCCTGACAGGCCAATAAGGCTAAATAGTGAGTTTGGACCTGGCCTATTAACAGATTAAGACTTTTATATGAGCTTGAGCATGTGCCTATTTTATAACAGATCAGGTTAGGATAGACTAAATACAAGCCAGACTGCAGGCTCTTGGTAAGCCGCCTGACCTTTTTCTACCCCTAATTCTAAATACCTATTTATTCTTCAAAATTCTCACATCTTTAGGTAGCTTCACTAACTCAGAGGTATCATTTTCAGGTAAGAATTTCATTTTTTTCTTGCATAGTTTCAAGTAATTGAACTTTGCTCTCATTTTTAATAGTCTTTCCATAGCATTCAGATTCTCCCCCATTAGTCAACAAGACAAATTCATGCGGAGAATATTTTGACAAAATTTTTCTTTCTCTTGTAGACCTTCCAAGTTCATTAGCATGCATTTTTAAAACAGGTTGTTCATCATGACTATCATCACCAACTTCATCATATGTCGGAATTTCATCTTCACCTGCACATGTATCATACTCATTCTTCTGAGTTTCAATATTATCATCTTTTACCATAGGCACAGAGAAAATAATATCCAAAGTAAAAAAATAATCACTTGGATAAATTATTGGTTTTTCTACATTATCAAAATTCTTTAATGTTTGGTTTTTAACAAAAACATCTCTATTTCGAATCACGTTCTTGTTAATAGGATCATAAAATCTATAACCAAATGCATCCATGCTATAGCCAATAAAAATATACTGCTTAGTCTTTACATCAAGTTTGGATCTTTCATCTTTGAAAATATAAATAAAGACTTTGCATTTAAAGCTTAAGTAATTATAAAGTATATCTTTGTCTTACCATACTTTCTCTATCACTTCAAATTGCAAAGGAACGCATGTTATCTGATTCAAGACATGAACAATAGTGCTCAAAGTTTTACACCAAAAAAACTTTACCAATCTAGACTGTGATAATAAACACTTAATTTTTTTGACCAATTTTTTATTCATCCTTTTAGCCAGCAAGTCATTCAACTGGGGAGTATTCGAAGGAGTCTTCTGATGTATTATACCATTCTCTTTACAATAAATATCAAATGGATCTCAGTACTCACCACTATGTCAGTATGAATGTATTTCAACTTCTCAATTTTTCTTTTAACAAAAGTGTTAGAGAATCATTAGAGAATCATTATAATCATTTTAGATCAGTTAGTATCGTTTATATTTATATGGCATATCTGTATATTAATTATAGGATTCTATACTTTTATTACTTTGATTCTTCTGGCACCTATATATATCCCTTGTACATTATATTTTTTATCAGACTGAATAATACACTTTTCAGATTACTCTCTCAATCTCTTGTTTCTAACAAAAAGCATAAAATTGCTTGAACATATCAAAAACTTATCTTTGGTCTTCAAATATTATTGTCTTCATTAGACCACATACATCAAAATGCACTAACTTAAGTATCTCTGACTTTTTTAAAGGTGGATGTCTCTTGAAAGAAACCCTATTTTATTTTCCAACAAAACATTATTAGTTTTATTTTTTCAAAGTAACCTTGCAACTAAATGGAAGATCCTTCTTGGATAGCATATTCATGTTTTTCTCACTTATATGACATAATCTATTTTGCTATAAATCAGTTGTTCAACAAATTCAACATCTTTTACAAGTTTTACTTGGATTAAATAAATAGAATATTGTGTACTTCTAGCAACAACTATGAAATTTTTGGTCCAACTATCACGAGAGAATGAATTATCTAAGTTTTCATCAGACAACTTATCAACAGAAAGTAAGTTTAACCAAATATCTGAAACATACTTTACTTGCTTCAAAATCAATTTGAAATCACTGGAGGTTTTTAGGAAAATTTGTCTAACACCGATACATTTTGCAATATCTAGATGAGCCATTTTTACATCATTAAAATCTCTAGAAAAATGTAAATAAATTTCTCCTAAATATAACATGAATAGAAGTACTATTGTCAATCACCCAACTAGTGATATTATTAACAAGGTTAAAAGATTCAAACTTCATAACTAAAAAAAATCATCATGAATTACATTGTCCTTATCTTCATTGTAAGATCCATAGATATTACACCATCAGAAGCAAGATTCGACAATAAAATTCTAAGAATTTTTTACGAATCTGATAAGGAGTTAAGAAGTAATAATCCTTTAACTTCATCAAAATTAATACCCATGAAAGATAATTTGATTCATAATTTTCTAGAAGTTATTCAAGTGACATGTCATTGATGTCCTATCTATATAATTCATTGCCAATAACTATTTAATAAAAAATATTTTGTTATTCCCAATTTTTTGAGCATACAATTGTTCAAGTTTAATCCAAAGGGTCCGAATATATGTCCCCAATAATATGGTTCAACATATTATCGTCAATTTCTTGTCTAATATATTCACAAACTTGTCTATGCAACAAAATCCGCTCATCCTAGGATTTATCATTAGGCTTCTTAATACCAAAAATTAGTTGATAAAACTTCTTGATATAAAACAAATCTTTTTTCTTTGACTTCTATAAATCATAATTAAAAATTTAGAATCATTAAGAGTGATTATCCTACTAATATTAATATTAGTTTCTATTAGTCACATAATCCTAATCACAAGTCTAGAAAAAATACCAACAAACTCTGATGTCAATATAATATAATTCAGCAGCAAAAATAATATAAATATCTAAGACAAAAATAATATGAAAGTACTCACAATACAATATAGTAGTAGCTATGAGCAAGTAAATATATTAAGTAAAGCAACACCAAAAACATACCAAGATTTTGATGTGAAAACTAAAAATTTCTTAATATGAGAGATAAAAATTATGAGTTATTTAAACCAATGAATTAACTCTATTATAATCAAATATGAGATATAAAAGAATTTTAAATAAAGTACAAATCGTACATCAAAGTACCAAAATTTACAAATAAAAAGTAAAATAATAAAAAAAATTACCCAAAATTAAAACTGTTGTGTGAAGCTAATTTTTCTCTCCACAGACATCAAATCAACATTTCTATAGTCTAAAATAACGAATAAGATGAGACAAAATTATAGTCTAAATTTTAGACTGATCCCATAATAAATGGATGAGGCACTGCTATTGAAAGATTATTGTTTTGTATAAAATAAAAAAATTTGTTTTCTATTTCTCTTATTTTATGGTTGCATTCTCATTCTCTCAATCTCTGCAAAATTCTATTAGATTAATGATAAAAGAATACAAGAAGAAATTCTAAAATATTGGACTTAGACTTCATGTAGAAAAAAAAAAAAAAAACCCAACAAAATTAAAAATTATCAAACAAGGAAATGCTAATAATTATTTTAACATTATTCTTCTCATCATAATTTAAGAATTTAAATGGGCGATACCAAATAAAAGTTAATTGTAGTCACCAAAAAAAAATAAAAGTTAATTGCGGCCGTATGATTTGAGGATTTTTTTTTTTTTGGCTAAGTTTATGGTGTAGAAAAAAATTTTTACATTTATAAATTTGTGTTGTCTCAATAAATAATTGATAAGTACAGTGTCTCTGAAAGAGAATAAAATCTATCGTTTCGTAGGTGAAATCCAATCTTATAGAATCTTGTGAGAATTTTAATAGTTAAGATGATTAATTATATTTAAGATAATTGATTATTTCAACATGATAGTAGACTTTGTGTATTAATTTTTTTTCGTATTTGAATTATTTTACAAGAAAGAATATAAAATGAAGATTTGAGTTTATAAACTTATAATATATTATGTATAATATTCACTCATTTAATACGTAATATTCATTATTATTGCAGTAAAAAATAAAAGTACATTTTTTTTCTATTGATATTGTTAATTGTTAAGTGTATTTTTTTATTAAATAATATATTCTTTTACATTTTTTCTATCTTATTTAAAAATGCATAATAAAAAATTACACTTAATCATATTTATTTAAAAAAATAAAAAAATTTATTCCCCAATTATAATTATTATTCTTACTAGTGATCTTTCTATGATAATTAACTCCCAGCCATATATTTTTAATTTTTATAAAAATTACTTAGGTTGGGTTGATTTTATTAATTATTCTCTTAAAAAAGAGTAATTTTTATTATCTTAAATTTTACAAATTTAAACAAAAAAAGCTGAAAACTAATTTTGATTAGCTATAATTTATTTAACTTTATTGTAAAATAAATTTAAAGAATTAATTTCCCTTTGAATCAAATTATAAAATAAATAAATAATTAAATTAGTCTTTAAAAGATTATTTATTCTTTAAATTGGTTTCCGAAAGATTCTTTAATCAAATTCGTGTTTTAAAGATTTTAAATTAGTCATATTAATCGTTTTGTCATTTTGTCTGTTAATAGTATCAAAATTTGTTAATATAGCACATTAAATGACACCCCAACATATATCTAGAGTGTTAATTGATTATTAACATGATTAGATTATGAAATAAGATCAAATCAAAATCTAATTGAGGAGAAAATTTGAGGCATTAGAATCCCTTAATTTAGAGTTGATTTGATCTAATTTCATAAATTAATCATGTTAATAGTCAATTAAGACTCATAGGTATATGTTGGAGTGTCACTTAACATGTTATGTTAGCAAATTTTAACATCATTAGCAAACAAATTAAAATGACAAAAGGAGTAACATGACTAATTTAAAAACTTTAAAAAAATGAATTTGATTAAAAAAAATTTCGGAGACTAATTTAAAAAACGAACAATCTTTTAGAGACTAATTTGACTATTTACTCAAAAAAATAATTGTATTACTATTATTATTCAAAAACATATAAAATTATTCTTTTATAAAATACTTGTATATATATAAAAATGAAAATGTTATACTAAAATTTAACTGATAAATAAAAAATTGGACAAAAAACAGAAATAAGCCAAGGGAGCAAAAAAATTACCTGAATCAGCCAAACTGAAAATTACTTCACGAATCAGCCAAAGCACATTACTATGTAATTCGAACTAGCTTGGTTCGAACTCCATAAACATATAATTCGAACCTACTTGGTTCGAACTACATAGAGTATAATTCGAACTTGGTTGGTTCGAATTACACTTGTGTTCCACTCCCCTAGTAATTCGAACCGAGTTGGTTCGAATTACTCTCAAATTGCATCAAATAGTAATTCGAACCAGGATGGTTCGAATTACTAAGCATGGGATCCTAAGTAATGAAACTGTTTTGTTACCAGATTTTTAAACGAAATGTGTGTTGAATGCACACGACAATAAATAAATCTACAATTTAAATTAATACGTGATGCGGAAATTAAATAATATCAAAACGCAAAGTACAGATGTTTTCATAGTAAATGATAGACGATAAAGCAATAAGTAACACAGACATACATCAACTGATAAATATATAGACGAAGATAACATACAACATGGCACACAAATCATCTAAATAGGTGCGACCCCGTGAAGCAACGACGTGGTACTCGTGTCCTCTGACCTCTCCGGATAAGGGGATCCTCATTCTCGATCTCATCCTCCTCGTCCTGCGGGGCTGCCTGTGTAGGCGTCCTAGGCTGGACATGTAACGGTCGGGATGAAGACGGCCCAGCAACTGAATGTGACCCAGCAGTATGTGCCGAAGCTGGGGTACCACCCAAAGCCAAATAGTCAGGAGGATGCACGGAGGGAGGCTCATTAAGATCGACATCTAACGGTCCCTGTGTCCCCGTCGTCTGACTCTGGCCACGGGCAGCCTCATCCTCCTGCATGATGGCACTGATCTCATCGAAGAACTGTCCACCAAAATCTGCATCAAGACCAACACCGGCAAGGAAGTCTGAGCCCGGACTCACCCATGGCGTACTCTCCTGAAGTGTCTGGTCGTCACCAGGAACACCAACGAAGTAATCTTGGAGCAGCTCCTCCCCAAGTTCAGCCTCATCATGGACAGAAAAATCTCCGATAGCGTACCCCTCTCCACCCTGCCTGCCATGATGGGGACTAACAATCCCGACTGCAGCCCCTCCCCCGCTGGCCACGTCACCAAGATCACCATCGTCGTGCCCCGCAACAGGCGCCCTCCGTCTGCCTCCACGCCCTCGTCCTCGACCACGACCCCAACCTGCCTCATCTGCCTCCTGCATAGCCTGGTCTAGCCACTTCCACTCACGCTGGCTCCGTCGTGTCCCGACTCGACTCTCTATCGTTTAGCCTCGCTAGATGGTATAACCCCGCCATCTGCAAGTACGGCACATACCGCTCATCGAGTCGCATGCACTGTTGCCGCCGCATGCTTTTGATGCATCTCTGTGGCTGGGCATTACATGGACCGCATTAGTAGATCGACATAGAAAACCAATAACAAAAATAAGTAATAACAGAAACCACTTATCGAAACCAATAACACAATATACATATGAAACCAATATAACAAACCGCTTACAAAGGCACATAGTAAACCACTAAAAAAAATTACTAAACTGAACCGTCAACAAAACCACATGCTTAAACCGCTAACATAAACTGGAAGCTATTCCACTTACGAAAATCACATGCAAATCCACTATCATAAATCGCACATAAAACCACATGATAAACATCTTCCAATACCACCTAAAGTAATCCGCCAACATAAACCATCAACAAAACAACTATAAAAAAGTTACTAATATAAACCGCTAACTAAAACCACATACAAAACCTCTAAAAGAAACCACTTGCAATACCACTACGATAAACCACTAACATAAACCGCCACTAAAACCACATGCAAAACCACTAACTCAGATAAACTGATCGCAAAGAAGTGTTCTATCCACTAACATCATCGTTGATCACCCCGGCTATATGAGCGACTCCGTCCAACCGATATAGCCTTGCCGGATCGTCTCCCATCGGCAGAGTTTTCTGTTCGAGTCTTTGTCGGATGGAATCTGGGTCATTTTCTCTGGGATTTGGGTGGGGTATGGGAATGGAGAAGTTGTTCGAATGAGGGTGATTCGAACTCCTTATATAGCCGAAAACTTAGTAATTCGAACCAGCCTGATTCGAATTACTATTTGATGCAATTTGAGAGTAATTCGAACCAACTCGGTTCGAATTACTAAGGGAGTGGAACACAAGTGTAATTCGAACCAACCAAGTTCGAATTATACTCCATGTAGTTCGAACCAAGTAGGTTCGAATTATATGTTTATGGAGTTCGAACCAAGCTAATTCGAATTACATAGTAATGTGCTTTGGTTGATTCGTGAAGCAATTTTCAGTTTGATTGATTCAGGTAATTTTTTTGTTTCATTAGCTTATTTCTGTTTTTTGCTCTAAAAAATTAGTTTTTAAATTTTAAGATATTATTTTATTATTATAATTAATCATGATAAATATAATTATTTAAGCTAAACATTAAAACTCTCACATAAAAGAGAAAAAGTATTTATACTCTACTTTTAAAATTGTAGACTTTATTTTTTTTAAAGACACTTGTCAATTATTTGTTGGGACAGTACAAATTTATATGTATAAAAAATGGACTTGATCTTTTTTTTATTAATTTTACAAGAGGACTATGGTGTATTTTTTAATATTTAAAATATTTTATTTATCAAAGTATTTATTTAACAAAAAAAAATTGTTTAAATAGATTACGAATACGAGGCCAGTGTTTTAAATGAGTAAAACTTTTTTTTAATTAATGCTTTCGGGTGTAAAAGATCTTTCAATAATTAACTTTTAAAATTTTAAAACATACATTGATACAGTAATTTTCTACAGACGAAAATTTTTTTGTTTTCAAAGAAGGGGAAAAATATTTAAAATCATTTATATAAAGATCAATATACCTCTTTATGATTAAGGGTATTTAATAAGTATTAGAAATAACATTGCTCAAGTTTTATTTCGAAAACACACATTTCATGTACTCTTGATAAATTTTAGGTACGCAAAAGTCAAACAGCAGATTTTTTATTGTTTTTCTAATTGTGTTATAGATTGTGAGTATCTGTCTATTTATTAGGCCTGACCCATTTATTTATTGTAATTATCTACCCTTTTAACTTATCCAATAAGTAGTTCTGCACCACGTGAACAACTGCATAAGTTGTCCCCTAATTTTGGACACTTGAAAGCTGGGATAAGTACACACATCAAATTTGAAGGAAAACGACAGAAGCTGACTTAGACTTTTCTTTTTTACCCTTCTTGGTCAACACTGTAAGAGTATCTCATCATAATTTGGGAAAGTTTTCAAGTGTATCGTCGTATCGGTATTTCAGTAATTTTTAATCGTTAATCTTAATTATATATATTATATATATTTTTTATAATTAAGATCAACGATTAAAAATTATTAAAATACCAGTATGATGGTACACTTAAAAATTTTTTCATAATTTGTATATTATAGTAGAGTAAATAGCTAGTACCAATAATAACACCAGTATAATAAACAAATTAATAAAATGGTTAAATAAATTGCTACTTACAAAAATGTAACTTGGGCAATATAACTATATAAGGCTATTAAGTAGCGGCTCTCAGCCACTCGTAATAATCCTTGTCACCCCAAACAAATTACTAAACGGCAATGATGATAACAAATTCTCTGCATTATCTTTTTGTACTGCTTGGAGCTCTTTCTTTCCTAGCACCGGTCCTAGGCCAGGATCCATCATCAGGTTCGGTAATTTATTACAGGGTAAAATATATGATGAGTTTTATCGTACTTTTTATTATAGTGTCTGAATTGCTTAATTTATTTTTAAAGGTAAAAAATAAAATATTTAAAATAAAAAAAAATATTTAAAATTTATATTTATTTATCTTTTTTAGTAAATTAGACACAATTTCAAAGACATCATAGCATTCACCAATATATATATATATATATATATATATATATATATATATATATATATATATATATATATATATAAAGTTTGACACAAATTTTAAAACCATTTTAAATTTTATTTTATTTTAATTTTATTTTAAAATTTATTTATTTGTACTAAATATATTTTTAATGATTAATTTTTAAAAAAAAATTAGAACCAATTCAATAATTACTACATAAAAATCATTTTTAATACAAATAAATTAAATATAATTATCATGTGTTATTATTAGATTGGTCTTAAATTTTTTTAAAATTTAACTGTTAAGGATATAATTAATGTAAATAAAAAATTTTTAAAAACAAAATTAAAATAGAATAAAATTTAGAGATGTTTTAAAAAAATTTTATCAAATTTTTTTAAAAAATATGCTTTAATTTTTATTAAATTTTGAAGGATTTATTTACCTTGTGCATTTAGAGCACATATTATTACAACTGTTTTGCTATGGTGTCTCGTAAGGACATAAATTAAGCATTTTATAAAAGGAAATATTTTAATGCTATTTATTGCTTTTATGCATTATGCATTGAAAATGTAAAAAAAATATTTTGTAATAGATAGCATTAAAACATTTTTTGTGGTATGTTTAATCTATATCCTTTGGTACGATAGCAAAATCTAAATTATAAAATTAAAAAAATTTATTGAAAATATAAAAAATTAAAATTTTAATATATTTATTTTATATTTATTAAATGAAAATATTTAAAAGTTTTTATTAACAATAAATTTATAATGTATCCTTAAAATACATGTTAGCTAAATTCAATTTTAAATAATCATTTTAAGTTTTGTAATTTTTTAATCTAATAAAGTCTCATTAATGGTTTTTATCAGGATTTATTAGTATAGATTGTGGACTGCTTGAAAATATCAGCTACATCGACAAAAATACAGGAATCAATTACATTTCAGATGTTAAGTTTATTGATTCCGGTGTGAGTAAAAGCGTATCGCTTCAAGATAAAAATACTCATCAACCACAATTTAATTATCTAAGGAGCTTCCCTAATGGTGTCAGAAACTGTTACAAAATAAATGTAACAAGTGGTGCTGATTATTTAATTAGAGCTAGTTTCTTGTATGGAAACTATGATGGTCTTAATAAGTTCCCACAATTTGAACTTCATCTTGGACCAAATGTGTGGAAAACAGTAAAATTCACAAATTCATCAATCAGCATAAACTATGAGATAATCCACTCTCCACCGCAGAACCATATACATCTCTGTCTCGCTAACACGGACAATGGAACACCGTTTATTTCGGTAATAGAATTGAGGCCTTTGCCGAATGATACTTATAGCATTAGCATAAAGTCAGTTGGATCATTGGCACGTTTGGTGAGACTAGATCTCGGCTCCATCACCAACCTTTGTATCAGGTTAGTCCATTCAATCAAATCATTATCTACTGTTTTAATTTTTATTTGAGTGACACGCTGTTGTTCTCCAATTGCGAGAAAAAAGAAAGAAATTAAAAAGTTTAAGGGAAAGAGAAAGAAGGGAGGTTTAAAATTTTAACAGGTCACCGAAATTTTAACTTTTTAAGTCAATTTTTTTTCAAACACCAAAGATTGACTTAAAATAGGTAGAAATTTAAGTACAACCAATTTATAAAATTGATGGTTAAAAATAATTAAATAATTTAATTAATTTAATTAAATTTTTATTTAACATTCTTAGTTTTCAATTTTACGTGAAATTGATTACACGAGTTTCCACCTTAAAACATTCTATCATTTTTCAATTATATTTGAACTTTTATTAATTTAAGAAGATGATTTTGCGAAACAAATTAGTTATGACTTTCAATTTACGTGTGGCAAATGGGCATGAATACCTTGTGTCGCCCAAGCTCGGTACCAAATGAAGTGGGCAGGCCAACGTCATCTAAATAAATAGGTTAGAAAATGCAAAAAATTATATATATATATATTTTTTTTTTGGTGTAACTGGCTAATTTGTCAAAACACTATTTTTTAAATTTAATTAAGATATTAAAATCTTAATGACTCATTATCTAGTTTTTAATTTTAAATAAATAAAAGTAAAATATTTCAATAAGAGAACAATAATTAAAATAAAATAAATTTGTAAATTTATCAAAACCATTGGAAAAAAAATCACAAAGACTTGGGTCCAGAGAAAATATGGGGAATAGCATGTGAGTAGATCCTTTTAATTTTTTCTTTTTTAATTGTTTGATAAGGTGTGATATCTTATTATCTAATATTTCTTTACATATTTTTCTATTTCACTTAAAAAATATAAAATAAGAGATAATATTTACCAAATAATTAAAAAAGGTTTGAGAAGATTAATGTGGAATCAACGAGCGAGCCGAGGGTTGAAATTTTAATTTTTATATTTAAAAAAGTAATACTAGGAAGATAATTTAAGAATTTTGTATAATTTATTAATATTTAGATAACTTTATTTATCAGAATTCATTTTATGAATACAATTTTAATTTTATTTTTTTATAAATAAATTTATTGGTATTCTGAATGTTAATGTTTATGGATAAAAATGATATTTTTTTTTTAAAAAAAAATATTACTCAAAACTCATTGTGTTAAAAAATATCAAAGGAGATAATAAATTAGTTTATGTAAAATAAAAAATCATTCCTTTTTAAAAATATATATATTTCAAATATAAATATATTATTTTTTATATCTAATTAATTACGATTAAATTTTTAAACTCCTAATTTTGTTGATTGGATTTTTAAATCATGATGATAATAAACAGGTACAAAGATGATTTATACGACCGCTTATGGGAGCCTTATTCGGACAGCGAGTGGACACAATTAAGCACTTCATTGAACACTGATGAACTAAATAATTCAGTGGCATCAACGCCACCGGTAATTGTCATGAGCACTGCTGCTACACCAATAAATTCTAATGCCTCTTTGGATTTCACGTGGGATGCAGATACTGTAACCGACAGTTTTCATATTTGCATGCATTTTAATGAGATACAAAAACTGAAAGCAAATGAAGCTAGATTATTCAATATCACCTTGAATGGCAAGCTCTTTTATGGTCCTTTTGCTCCTATATACCGTAAAACAGATACTCTATGCACTACTTCACCTTTTGATGGATTCACGACATATCAGTTATCAATTTTGAGGACAGAGTTCTCTACACTTCCACCCATCATCAATGGTATTGAGA
Organism: Arachis stenosperma; assembly: GCF_014773155.1. Taxonomy (NCBI): domain Eukaryota; kingdom Viridiplantae; phylum Streptophyta; class Magnoliopsida; order Fabales; family Fabaceae; genus Arachis; species Arachis stenosperma. Next base: position 4,745,321 of record NC_080385.1, read on the forward strand.
TTTATTCAGTTAGAAATTTGTCACACTTAGAAACTGAAAAAGATGATGGTATGTATGCAATTAATAATACTTATCTCATTATATATGTACAAATTAATGCAAGGCTTGGAAGTCTATAATTAACTATAAAGTAATATCTAAATGCATGGCATGGCAGCTGATGCTATCACAAACATCAAGGTAGCCTATAGGGTGACTAGAAATTGGCTTGGAGATCCATGTGGCCCCGAAGCATTCAAGTGGGATGGCCTAGATTGTAATTCAATTGATGGTGATGGCACCCCAAGAATAACATCCTTGTAAGTAGTCCTATAAAATTAATTAACCATACTCCTAAAGAATGGCTAATAATGAAGTCCGATTATTAATTAATTAACTGTCAATTCATGACATGTATGTCTAAATGCAGGAACTTGTCTACAAGTGGATTGACAGGGCACATAATTCCTGATATCTTAAAGCTTACTATGCTGAAGACATTGTGAGTATCTAACTTATATTCAGAAAAAAATAGTTGTATTCCAAAAATTTGAATTTAAGACATTTTTACTTAAAAGATAAAGTATTTAATTATCATCTCTATTACACGTATTTAATTAATAAAAAGTTGGATTAGTGCCTTTATTCCACTAGTAAATATTTAATGCGAACAAATCAGTTCAATTATTTGTTATTTTTCTAACTTTGGATTGTGATCATGCAACTGGATTATTTGAATGAATTGCGCTTTCTCTCTCTCAGGGATTTATCAAACAATAACTTAACTGGAGGTGTTCCTTATTTTCTGGCACAACTGCAATCACTACAAAAATTGTAAGTCGATCCCGTTGTGGTTGGTTAATTAATACTAAATAATAATAGACAAGGGCATCTTATCCGTCTTTGTTTTGGCAGAAACCTGGAGAACAACAACTTGTCAGGTTCAATTCCAAATGAACTCCTTCAAAAACAAAGAGATGGTATATTATCATTAAGGTATGCTTGATATATATACTTAAATCCATGAATTAATAACAGGCAATTATTATGATATTTTTTATATATTATTACATAATAAGTTTAAGTATGTATATGTATTTAACAACTAAATTTTTACATAGTCCCTCATTTTAGATTTATACTAATTTGACCTAGCAATTCGCCTGCTGACTCATACCAAAAATAAATTAAAAGACTTATTTGCAGTCTGAAATTCAATCAAAGGTCAAATTAGTAAAATTAAAAATACATACAATACATACCTAGATTTATTATGTAATAGTCTAATTTAAAAGACCATTTTAAAAATGTAGTCTATTTAACACATAAAATAACAATGTATATTATTTTATTTGAATATAAAATATAATTGAATTAAATTCTAGATAATTAATATATATCACATTGTTTTCATTTTTGTACAACTATAAAACTTAAGAAATATTTGCATAATCCTAAAATATATTTGATTATTATTTCAAAAATTTATTTTTTGTCTAAACTTTTATTATGTGTTAATAGATTGCTTAAATATATTATTATTTCTTGTATTAAAAGTGTAAAACAAATTTATTACGCAATAATACGTAAAAGAAAGTAATTTATGCTCTAATTTTAGATACGAAAATGTTGGATAAATAAATTATTTTGTAAACAAGTCAAACCAACTACTTCAAAATGTATATTTTATTATTTGTCTTACTCACACATATATTTTGAAAGATTAGTATGTGTTCATAATGCGTAAAGGAAAAAAAATAATTCTAAAAATATATTTTGTACTTAAATTTTATTCTAAAAACAATATATATATCGGATCTAAATATTTGGACACGTTAGTAAAAATCACTTTCTCTTTCGATGCTACGAAAGCGCTATGCATATCCACACTAAGATCAACCATTATTGTCAACTCCTTGATCAATGGACATCTGATCTAAATTGAGAAACTTTTTGTAACTCTTTGCACACCATAAAATTCTTTTCCAATAATTAGGCTTACATACGTTTATGTGTATAGAGGTAAAGAAATAAAATACTTGTATGTTATTCATGTGTTTCTTCTACTCTTAGCATACATATATATAGATTTATAATTATTTATTTGAATTAATATATTATTTATTTGATCGAATCCAAATAATAATTAAATAATTTTACAGCAAAAGTTAGAACATCCGTTAATGTATGTGTGACCTCATAGGTTTAATACTAAGCGGGTAGTAAATTAGTCATACTCAATTTACTAATTAAGGTTAGCATCTAGCAACACTCCTCAACGATTCGAAACTATGAAATAATATATTTTTACTAAGAACCCACAAAGAATAAAGTATAATTCCTTTCATCTTTCCAACTCTTGGTTAACCTTTAGAATAATTTGGTTTAATTGTCAAACTCTAACTTGTTACCATTATTATAATAAACTGTGAATGATATAAGAAACTCATTTCTTTATTCATTTAATCTCTTTGGCCAAGATTTTATTCATCTGAGTCATTATAATTATAGAGCTCAAACTCTTTACCGAGAGTTGACAAATTTCTTATTAATTAATCATTAATTTTACAAGTATTTAAATGATACTCAATATCTATTCAACTAGCACCCAAGGGTATTAAGTGTTCGAAATTAAAGTATAATAAATACATTATTAATTACTATGAGTCTATGATAGTCGCAGGTAAAAAAAAACTCTATTACTATGCTCATCTTGAGAATATTCTATTAACAAATATACAGTAATTATAACTATTAAAATTTTTTAAAGTGAGTCAGTTTAATAGTTATATCTCTATATATATACTATATATATAATTTAATAAATAAGATCTATTAATCTTCGTCTAATAAAAACTATTATATATATATATATATAATAAATCTCTGAATTTAATGACAGATAGACTTTTTTATAATAATCTTTTAATATAATAATAATAAATTATTTAATACATAATTGATTAAATTATAGTCATATTATTAAATTTATTCCCAACACAATCAACTTTTAGCCTCTTTTCCTCTTTCCACCTTTTTTTTATATCTTTTTTTTTTTCTATCTTCTTCTACTTCTCATATTTCTTTTATGTTTTATCCTTCTCTATTTATTTGTTTGTTTTATCTTTTGGTGAATTAAAAAAATTACGAAGAGGAAGAAGAAATAGAAATGCATGAAAAAAAAACACAAAAATTCTTTATACAAAAATTTTATGATGATAAATACAATAATTTTTTAGAGATAAATACAATTTTTTGAAGACAAAATTACGAAGAAAAAATAAAAATTTATTGGAAATTTTTTTTTTACCACAATAAATATGTAAAATTTTAAGGTAAATACAACTCTTTGAATAGAAATAAATTAAAGGATAACGGTAAACGACAAAATTTTACGATAATAAATATAAATTTTTTTTAATGTAAACACAGAACTTTTTGAAGAGAAACAATGAAAAATATAAAAATTTATTGACGAAAAAATATAAAAGCTTTTAAGAACATATAGGAATAAAAAAGAATTGTTAGGAAAAACACAGAAAAATTTACAATGATAAAACACCAAAAATTTTTTAGGGTAAAACATAATTTTTTAAAGAGAAATAAAAGAAAAAGCAAATACGATTTTGCATTATGTAACTAATATTGATGTGTTATATAATTAAAATTTTCATATTTTTCTTCTTTGTTATTTAGTTAAGAAATCTGTAGAATTCAAAATAATTTATATTTTTTAACAAAAATTTCTGTATTTTTAATTTCTTAAATTCATTTTCTTCCTCCTCTTTTTCTTGTATCATTCTCTTAAAAAAAAAATAAGTAGAGAAAGAAAAAAGATACAAACAAAGAAGAAAAAATAGTAGGTAATTCACGTATATTATGTTAGTGATTTTCTGTGAATTTGATAAAAAAATTTGGTTAAAAAATAAGAGTAACCAACCAATTCCTTTAATTGTATGTACTTAACATTCAACCGTAATTTCTTAAAGATTTCACTAACTTTACTTTGTTGTCTTCTGCATGCTTATTCTAGTGTGGGACAAAATCCAAATCTATGCGCATCAACTTCATGCAACCCGCAAACAAATGATAAGAGAAAGAAAAAGAGTAATGCAGTTATTATAGTGGTAGCATTAATGGCAGGGATGTTGCTGCTTCTAGTGATTGCAGCAGTTATAATCTTTCGCCAAAGAAAGCCGAATGGTAATCTTTCGCCTCAAAGAGCAATACGGTTACTGTTGCTAACTGTCATTTACGATCTTTTTTATAGAAACTTACGTGAGACAATTTCTGACTTCGCTAACTCCACATAATATGTGATTGTGAATAACTGAAAATTATCATAAAAACCAGATGCTGCTAAGAACATTATTCTTGGGAAGCCCGGTAACTCAATTAATGGTTCTCAACTGGGATCAAAGCAACGTCAATATTCATTTAACGAAGTTGTTAAGATGACCAGCAGCTTTGATAGGGTTCTTGGTAGAGGTGGATTCGGAACAGTTTACTATGGCTCTATTGAGGATACTCAAGTGGCTGTCAAAATGCTTTCCCTATCATCTGTGCAAGGATATCAACAATTTGTTGCAGAGGCAAGTGTTTAAAATATGAATTAAAAAATAAAAACAAAAATGTTATATGTACACTAAAATTAATTATTAATATATTTATATATAAATATATATATAGTTTAATTTATTTTTAATATGTATTTTATACTTAAAGTAGTTAATTTTGATAACTAATTTTAGTATAATGATTTAACATAATTGTAAAAAAAATATAATAAGTGAAAGAAATTTCTATTATTGCTATGTTTGACAAAAATAGAAAGTGATTTTTGAATGGCAGGTTAATCTCCTAATGAGAGTACATCACCGAAATCTGACCTCTCTTATTGGTTATTGCAATGAAGAAACTAATATAGGACTCATCTATGAATACATGAAAAATGGAAACTTGGATGAACATCTTTCAGGTGTGATCACAATTATTTCTATTTTATTTGTATTATTATTATAAAAGTCTCTATAATTTTATTAAAATTAAAAATAAATTTTTATATTTTAAAATTTATAATTAATTTTATATTTTTAAAAGTTTTAATTAGGTTTTTTACCATAGTATATAGGATAAAGTATTTTTGTCATTATTTTATTTTTGACATTTGAAATGTCCTATTTTTGTTTTAAACTTTTTTATTTCGTCTTATATTAATTCTCTAGTCAAAATTAATTTTTTTTAAGAAAATATTCTTTTTTTCGTTATGATTTTTCTTTATGTAGTGACAAAAATTGCAATTATAGTAATTATAGTAGTAGTTCTGGTGATTTGAAAGTAAAAATAGCAGAAAAATAAGAAAAATAAAAGAATAATAATAAAAAATATATTTGTTTTAAAAAAATTAATTTTAACTTAAAAATAAAATTAAAATAAAACGAAATAAAATATTTATAATAAAAATAATACGTTTTAAAAACGAAATTAAAATTTAAATAAAATATTATGAATTAAAATAATATCTTTTTATAGAATATAACTAAGAATATTATTTTTTTTTATTCATATTATTCAACAAATACATGTCACAAACTTTTAACATGTGAAATCTGTTACTCTCTTTTTTTTATTATTATTTTACAGGAGAAAACAATAGGAAAAAGTCCTTGAATTGGAAAGATAGACTTCAAATAGCATTGGATGCAGCCCAAGGTCAGTAAGAAACATAATTAATGAATATGCAAATTTCGTCCCTATATATTTGTTCTTAACTTAGCTATCTATGCATGATTGAAAATTAAATTCAGGATTGGAATATTTGCATAATGGCTGTAAGCCACCTATAATCCACAGAGATATAAAATGCACAAATATTCTATTAGATGAAAACTTCCATGCCAAACTTGCTGATTTTGGATTATCCAAATGCTTTGCGGCTGATGGCGACACACATGTGTGGACAATTGCGGCCGGAACTCCAGGCTATTTAGATCCTGAGTATGTATTAATTTCAATGATATCATTAATTATCGATCACTTTGATTATTGAAAGAAATTTTGATGAGAGAATGAAAAATTAACTAACCAAATTATTATTCGATTCGCCGTGCTAGGTATACGATATCAAATATATTGACAGAGAAAAGTGATGTGTATAGTTTTGGAGTAGTTCTTTTAAGGATAATCACAGGTCAACCGGTGATAATAAGAATGGAAGACACGACTCATCATATAAGCCAGCGAGTTAACTCTATGGTTGCTGAAGGGGATATAACAAAAATTGTTGACTCAAGGTTACAAGGAGATTTTGACAATAACTCTGCATGGAGAGCAGTTGAAATAGCAATGGCCTCTGTGTCTTCTATTTCGGTAGAAAGGCCATACATGAGTGATATAGTGAAAGAACTAAAGGAGTGTTTGGCTGTAGAGTTAACTCAAAAACATAATAGTTGTGACTTTCAAAATGAAGATTTAATTGGGCAGGTTAGTTTGAACTTGATTAGTACTGATATCAACCCCATAGTTAGGTAGGTTCATAATTCATTCCCAATTAATAGAAATAAAATAGCTTGGGAATTTATGTTGCATTTTAAGTTCAGTTTGTTGTAATAACGTGTTTTATATATATTCAAGCTAGCTAGCTAGCAAGTTAGCTATTTTGTCTTTTAATTTGTTGTTTTGTATTTTCTTATATATAACAGATCTGTTATATCCAGTTATCATCAAATAATTAAGTTTTATGTCTTGTATCTTTTAGCGAGATTATCATAATCATTTATCTAATAATTGTACTGAAAGAAGAAAAATTATATAGGATTATGCTAAGTGTACACTAAAATCAGTCACCAAAGTCAGCTACCAATATAAAATATATGCTAGAATACAACTACACATTGAAAATAAATTAAACTATACATGTATTTATACACAAATACATTAGTGACTGATTTTAATAGCTGATTTTAGTGTACAAATAACATTTCCCAATTATATATACTAGCTAGTACTTCTAGTATGTAGCATGACTAAATTAAATATTAGTGTTCATTGTTGGCATCGCTGCAGCCAAGAATTGGCATGTATAGCAGTTTGATATATCAACACAGCTTTTTCTCTTGATGGAGATTTAGAAGAGAAGGTATATACCATAATGCTTTCTTGAGGTTTCTAAACCTGGTTTAGTGTGTAAATTGAAAAAATCCTATGATCGTTTTGTACAGCGAACATTAGCCCCGCCCCCTCCACATTTTTTTTCCCAAATTTTTATTTTTTTTAAACCTTCATATAACAATCTTATGTAAAATGTTAAGCCTCTCTCCTAATTGTAGTCTTAAGAAGTGTGTGCTTTTCTTTTAACTAAAAACGTTAGATAATCAATACTTTTTATCTTGTATTTATTTTATTTTTGAACTAATATTATTAGTCAATTTTGTTATTTTTTATTAAAAATATTAACATTCACTCTTTTTTTTTTTTACATTCTCCCAACGATATTGGAGTGATGCCACTTTACTTTGCATTTATTTTTTATTTCATTTCTGTTTTCATTTTTTAGAGTGTCTGATTCAATAATTAAATGATTCCACTGAAGTCGAATCATGATTGAATCGATTCAATTAAATATAACATAAATTTATTAAAAATTTAAAATGGCATATGTTGTGAGATAAGGTGCAGAGCAATTAAAATATTGTATGAATTAAAATTGATCCAAGCTTGATTTTTTCATTTAAGTTTTTCAATCTTTATGTATATATCACACATTAGCAATAGAACTTCTAAGTCTGGTCAAACAATATCAATTTCAGATATAATATCAGAAGATAATTATCCATGATAGACAATCGAAGTTTGAGGCCACAAATTTTAGTACGGTGGAAGGAAGAAAAAAATCAGTATAGTCTCTAATTTGAATTAAAAAAAAAAAGCTTTTTCGACCCGTGAAAAAAAGGTAAGTTAAAATGTTATATTACTAGAGAAAATACAAAATATACAATTTATCTTTTCAATAGAAACCTCTAAAAAAAGTAAAGTCATATATAATACGATTTCAAAAAAAAAAGAGGGAGAGAATTCTAGTGTCAAAAATAAAATCTCAAAAACAATCCTCTTCGCTTCGTCACTTAAAAATCCCACACTTTCACTGAGGTGCATTGTGTCTGGTATCCGAAAAAATAGATAACAACAACGGATGAGAACCCGAAGATTTTTAGTAGGGTAAGAATTTCAAATAATGACTACATAAGAAAACATGAACCCTCTAAGTAATATATATTGATCTTCACATCAATCGGAATTCAAGTCTAGAGTCTTCACTAATCCATACAGAATAAATTTTACTAAGGTAAGAGTACTTCAAACTACCACTAGTCTATCCATTCTCAACGGTCATCAACATTATTTTCAGGCTCAAGTCTTTTAATGGGATCAAACACAAACAACAATTAATACAAAACAATCACAAATAAAGAACAATTATGTCAAATAGTACAATTAACAGTTAAAATGTTAAATAGATTATTAGATAGGCAAACTAAGTAATTACGCACATCCATACAATTACAAACAAATGCATATGATGCATCCCTATTCTACTGGCTGTAAACTCACGTGTCGGTCACGTTGCTAGACCCCACACATTCGGTAACTAACCCGTATATCGTCTTTTTGTCATGCATCATCCCCAAGAAAAAAATATCTCATGCATATATAAACTGATCTCGTAGGGAGTGTCATGTCACCTTCTTTTGGAGGCTAGCTAATCTGAAAATTGCGTGTCCGACTACCCTTACAAACAAAAAGAATGTGGGCAGAACAAAATCACCTTCCCTACATCTATCTACATCGCAACACTGTGCAATCGAGCTAAAACTACCATCATGTATCTCATATCACAGTTATATTTAAAATCAACCACAGTCACAGTTGTAGCAGGGGCGTTGCTAGCCCAACGTGTAGGCCACACGTTGGATCTGTTATACCGTACGGGCACACTAGAGGAAAGGGCGACCCTTAGAGGTGGAGCCGCCCTAGGTGTGTAATATTTGATTTGATTTGACTTCTGGAATGAGAACTCCCATTTCAGTTCATCCGCTTAACTACTTATCTTTTTGTTTGCATAATTAATTAATATAAATTTCTCATCTCTGAAAGAAAATATAATTTTCAAGGTAAACTCTGTATTGTCTCGTGTGGGTTATAGATGTAATGTTTGCTCACTGAGTTGTAAAACTCACCCTATTATATTCCCATGTTTTTCAGATACAGGAGTCATTCTCGGTTCCATTCCACCTGCCCCTCAGTAGATCTTAGTCATTTTGGTGAGCCCTTCTTCTTTCCAAGGGCTAAGTAATTATGTAATGGAACCTTTGCTCAAAATTTAGATTATGTCAATGCTCCATATGTCACAGGCAGGATCCTCGTGTGGGTTATGTTATTTTGAATCTTGAACTGTTTACGTAGTAATTATGATTTGGTTATGTAAGACTTATAGATTTAACTATATACTCTAGGTATCAACTTGATATACATATATATGATGCGTATTTTGGATATGATTGGAATATGTTGTTGTTGTTGTCTTTGGAAATGGATATTTATTACTGATACAGGGAGTTAATATTTATGTTGGTAAGGTCCTAAAAACAGAGGAGATTCTGTCCTTTTTTCTGAAAATTTGGTCGTTTGGCTTGCTGAGGGACTTGTCCCTTGAGCGCCAGTCATGGCTTGGTTCGCGCCATGACAAAGTGGTATCAGAGCCTTAGGTTTTCCTGTGTAATATGGAGCAAGTGTTCTTTAGTAAGATCACAATTGTGTAAATGGAAGCCGGCCCATTTTCACAAAGTGTGATGTTACTAGAGGCCTATAGGAAGTTGTCATCAATCCTTTGTTCTCATGATTCTTTCTGTCTGTCCTATTCTCTTTGAACTCCATATACATATGCCGTTGGTGATTCAATCGCTTTACTTACTCAATAGGTGGAAGATGCCACTTAAGAAAAGACGTGGTGGAGCTGTTGGTGCTCCTGATACTGCTGAATCCAATAGGGTAGTTTCTCCGCCACTTGGAGCGCTTCGACAAAGGCCAAGGAGCCAAAGGATAGCTGATAGGCGCGAAGGAGAGAACCTCGCAGTAAGGGAGGCTCAACCGGACTTAGCGGCTGAATTAAGGGGAATGAATCAAACCCTTAATGCGGTATTACAGGCCCTAACAAATCAAAATAGGGGCGGAGCAGGCATTCCTAGTATGCCAAATCCTCAGCTTCATAGAGTTCATCAATTGTTTAGGGATCAAGAGCCGCCAATTGAAAAGTATTTGAAGTTAAATTCGTCCACTTTCAATGGAGATTCATTGGATGAAGATCCACAACAATATCTAGAGGATGCAAAGAAAGCTATTCGAGCTCTCAAGTGCACCAAGGAATGGGCTGTTGAGTTAGTTTCCTACAACTTGCGTGGTTCAGCAAGATATTGGTATGAGTCTCTTCTTGAGAGCAAAGAAGCAGCTGAACTTCCTCCTCTTTCTTGGGAAGAGTTCACTGAAGAGTTTCTCGCTCGATTCTATCCAGCTAACAAGCAAGCAGAAGATGCAATTGCCTTTGAAAGATTAAGGCAAGAGAATATGACAGTGACTGAGTATGCTAAGGAGTTTACTAGACTTTCTAAGAGTGCTCCGTACTTGGTGAATTCAGAAGAGATGAAAGTTCATCGTTTCGTTCGTGGATTGGCAGAACCTATGTTCACTACTCTTATGCCTGAAATCGGACGCATGTCTTTTAAGGATGTCCTAAACTCTGCTTATGGAATTGAAGCTGGGATAGCGGAGAGAAATGCTTTTAAGGATGTTGGTAAGAAGCCCAAGATGAAGGGACAATTTTCTGGTGGATCTAGTTCAGGAAGATTTCAGTCTCATCATGGTCAGACTAATCAGCAAGGTTATTCGGGTTATCAAGCTCGTCCTCAAACATCTTTCGGTGGGGTTGCTTCTTCTGGATCTGTTCCTATGAGTGTTTCAAGTCCAAGACCTTTTGTTGGGGGCACCCCTCAATCTAGCGGACATGGTTCTAATCAGACAAGACCAACTAAATCTTACTGCCAGCAGTGTGGGATCTACCATTCCGGTATATGTTTCAAGGCTACTGGTGCATGTTTTAGTTGTGGTCAATCTGGTCATCTTAGGAGGGATTGTCCAAATCCTAGAGGAGGCTTTGCTCCAGGTATTGCCCGTCCTACAACACCAATGCCATCATCTTCAGCTATGTTTATTGAAAATTCTTTTGGTCCTAGTGGCAGAGGAGCTGGTAGCAGGGGTCAGACTTATAACAGAGGAGGGAGCCAAAAAGGAAGAGGTCAGATACGTGTGTATGCTTTAACACGTCAAGATGCTCAAGCTTCTAATGTTGTGGTGGCAGGTACTTTACAAGTTTGTTCTTTAGATGCTCGAGTGTTATTTGATACGGGTTCTCATTATTCATATGTATGTCCACATCTTGTATCTCGTTTCGATAAACAACCTGAACTGTTATCCCACCCATTTCATGTTGGCACTCCACTTGGAGTCTCCACGGTGGTTCGAGTCGTGTTTCGGTCTTGTGTTGTTAGAATTAATACGGTTGAAACCTTAGCTGATTTGATCCTTTTAGAACTAATGGAAGATATTGACGTCATCCTAGGCATGGATTGGTTATCAGCTTGTCATGCTGATGTGGGCTGTTACTCTAAAACTGTGAAGTTTGACATACCGGGTATCTCACCTTTTGGTTTTAAGGGTGATGACTGTCCCACTTTAGCTAGCATCATCTCATTTATGAGTGCTATGCAATTGATGGATAAGGGAAACCAAGGATTTCTAGCAGTTGTTAGAGATGTTGATGCCGAAGTGCCCAGTCTTGATCAGGTTCCTATTGTTAGAGAATTCCCTGACGTGTTCCCTGATGAGCTACCGGGGATGCCGCCTGACCGTGAAGTTGAGTTTTCCATAGAATTGGCTCCGGGAGTCCAACCTGTGTCCATTCCTCCCTATCATATGGCTCCAACTGAGTTACGAGAATTAAAAGTTCAATTGGAAGATATGCTAGAGAAAGGATTCATTCGTCCTAGCACTTCTCCGTGGGGAGCTCCTGTTCTATTCGTAAAGAAGAAGGATGGAACGATGCGACTATGTGTGGATTATCGTTAGCTCAATAAGATAACTATTCGCAACAAGTATCCATTGCCAAGGATTGATGATTTGTTTGATCAACTTCAAGGAGCTACCTGTTTCTCAAAAATTGACTTGCGCTCAGGGTACCATCAATTGAAGATAAAAGAGGAAGACATTCCGAAAACTGCTTTTCGTACTCGCTATGGGCACTATGAGTTCTTAGTAATGTCCTTTGGTCTGACGAATGCGCCTGCAGCTTTCATGGACTTAATGAATCGAGTCTTTAAACCTTTCTTAGATCGCTTTGTCATCATCTTCATCGATGATATCTTGGTGTATTTGAAAAGTGCTACGGAGCATGAGTATCAATTGAGGATTGTGTTACAAACCTTAAAGGATCACAAGCTTTATGCTAAGTTTTCTAAATGTAAGTTTTGGCTTAATCAAGTGATATTTTTGGGGCATGTGGTATCAAAAGATGGAATCATGGTGGATCCAAAGAAGGTTGAAGCCGTTTAGAAGTGGCCAAGGCCTACTACAGTGACAGACATTCGTAACTTTCTAGGGTTGGCCGGCTACTATCGGCGATTCATCAAGGACTTCTCGAGAATTTTGGCACCATTAACCAAGTTAACTCAGAAGAATGTAAATTTCCAATGGTCAGAAGCTTGTGAAGAAAGTTTTCAGACACTTAAGGCTTGTTTAACCTCAGCACCAGTTCTTGTTTTACCTTCTGGGTCTGGGAAATTCTCAGTCTTTTGCGATGCATCTCGGATAGGACTTGGTTGTGTATTAATGCAGCATGGCCGCATTATTGCCTATACCTCGCGACAACTCAAGAAGCATGAGCAGAATTATCCAACTCATGACCTGGAAATGGCAGTGGTCGTCTTTGCTTTAAAGATTTGGAGACACTACCTTTATGGTGAGACCTGTGAGATCTATACAGATCACAAGAGTTTGAAGTATATATTCCAACAAAAGGATTTAAATTTAAGGCAACGGAGATGGATGGAGTTGCTGAAAGATTATGATTGTACCATTTTGTATCATCCTGGAAAAGCAAATGTTGTAGCAGATGCCCTCAGTAGAAAATCTATGGGTAGCTTGGCCTATATCACTCTTGGAAGGAGACCAATTGTTGAAGAAGTCCATCAATTGGAGGCCAGTGGAATTCAACTTGATCTTGGAGAATCAGGAGTTTTCTTAGCACATGTTCGAGCCCAATCTTCCCTGATAGAACAGATCAAGGTTGCACAAAGTGATGATCCGAAACTAAGAAAGCTTATGGAAGATGTTCGCAATGGGAGGAACTCAGACTTTTCTCTTGATCAAGATGTATTGCGTTGCGGTCAACGCTTATGTGTGCCAGATAACCCCGACTTGAAGAAATCTATTTTGGAGGAGGCTCACAGTTCATCCGGGCTCCAATAAGATGTATCAAGATTTGAAACAATTGTTTTGGTGGGAAGGCATGAAAAAAGATATTGGAGTTTTTGTTTCTCATTGCTTAACTTGCCAACAGGTTAAAGCTGAACATCAAAGACCTGCTGGGTTATTGCAACAAATTGAGATACATGAATGGAAGTGGGAAAGGATTACGATGGATTTTGTAACAGGTTTACCTCGTAGCTTTAAAGGTTTTGATTCAATTTGGGTAATTGTGGATAGAATGACAAAGTCAGCTCACTTTCTTCCGGTGAAAACAAATTTTAGTGCAGCTCGATATGCTCAACTTTATGTTGATGAGATAGTTAAGCTACATGGAATTCCAGTGTCCATTATTTCAGATTGCAGGCCCCAGTTTACCTCTCATTTTTGAAAATCTTTTCAAAAAGCGTTAGGAACTCGTCTGGATCTTAGCACAGCTTTTCACCCTCAAACCGATGGACAATCAGAGAGGACGATCCAGATATTGGAAGACATGTTAAGGTGTTGTGTTCTAGATTTTGGTGAAAATTGGGACAGCTATCTACCTTTGATCGAGTTCTCTTATAATAATAGTTATCAAGCCAGCATTCAAATGGCACCTTTTGAGGCTCTTTATGGGAGAAGATGCAGGTCACCTGTTGGGTGGTTTGAGGTTGGTGAGGTTAAGCTTTTGGGGCCAAATTTGGTACAAGATGCAGTTGAGAAGGTTCGCATAATAAGAGAACGTTTATTAGCAGCTCAGAGTAGGCAGAAGGCTTATGTTGATAACAGAAGGCGTAACTTAGAGTTTTCAGTGGGTGATCGGGTATTTCTTAGAGTGTCGCCTATGAAGGGAGTGATGAGGTTTGGAAAAAGAGGCAAGCTTAGTCCTCGATACATTGGTCCATTTGAGATACTGGACAGAATAGGTGCAGTTCCTTACCGCTTGGCATTGCCGCCTGAGTTGTCTATGATTCATCCAGTCTTTCACGTATCAATATTGTGCAAATACCTTCCTGACCCATCTCATGTGCTTGCACCACAAGCCATAGAGCTGAAAGAAGATTTATCATTTGAAGAGGAACCAGTGGCTATAGTTGATCGCTAAGTAAAGAAACTACGTTCTAAAGAGATAGCGTCTGTGAAGGTTGTTTGGAAGAATCATTCGGTAGAAGAAGCAACTTGGGAAGTAGAGGACGCTATGCGCGACAAATATCCGTATTTGTTTGAGTCTGAAGGTAACTATCACACTTATCACCGTATATGAATTTGAAATTCGGTTCCCGAATTTCTTAAGGGGGAGAGAATGTAATGACCAAAAAAAAAAAGGAAAAGAAAGCACGTGGGGGGCACATGCCCCCACTTAAATTTTCTTTTCCTGTTTCCCCTCCCCTCCTTCGAAGACCCCGTCCCCCGTCCCCCTTTCCTTATTTCACTTTCTTTTATTTCCTTCCAACAAAACCTAAAACCTTCTCTTCTTCTTCCCTTCCTTCTTATTCATCTCTTTCATCTTCTCATCTCTTCTTTTTGCAATCACACACTATCATTAAATCCACTTCTTTCATTTTACTTTCTTCTCCTTCTCTACTTTATTTTATTAATTCAAATTTCACTTTTGACAACCCTACATCATGGAGTTCAACTTAATGAGTGAAGAAAGTGTTCAACTTTTGAGTTCTGGTTATTATTGATGCTTCAAGGTAACTCTTTGACTCAATAATTAGCTATGACTCAAATTTTTATCATTCCTATACTTGTGAGTATAACAAAATCCGAAATTAGGGTTATTAGGTTAGAAAATTTGGGGCTTTTGTCAAAGTGAGTAAGATTATGTTAATTGACAATATTAGTAGCTCACAAATATTATTATTGTCATATTTCTGGAGTTGTAGAATTATTGGACATCATTTGGTAGCTCGTTGACGCGCTCAGAGTTGCTTCCGGTTCCTTGGAATCAAGTTGTGAGTGGAAATTATATCTATAATTGTTTTTAAATATATTATTATTAATATTTTTGTTGAATCATTAATTTTGGAGTTTGAAAATATTTTACTATTGTGATTTTTGAATTTTTGAAATAAATAATGATTTGTGGAACTTACAATTTTATAAAAATACACACGAGACGATATTTATATATTTTGTAAAGCATACATGTTTTCTTATTTGACTTTATTAAACTTTAATTAAATTTTAGTATGAATTCTTATATATATTTGAGTTAAAATGAAAATTTAGTAATATGTTATAATTATTAGAGATTTGTTATAAATGATTTGGTTTGGATTGGTTTGGGAGACTCTGACTAGAAAACCGTAGTTAACGACGATTATGACGTTAACTTAGATGCATCTAACTCAGACCTCAGCTAGTAGGGGCGTTGCTAGCCCAACGTGTAGGCCACACGTTGGATCTGTTATACCGTACGGGCACACTAGAGGAAAGGGCTACCCTTAGAGGTGGAGCCACCCTATGTGTGTAATATTTGATTTGATTTGACTTCTGGATTGAGAACTCCCATTTCAGTTCATCCGCTTAACTACTTATCTTTTTGTTTGCATAGTTAATTAATATAAATTTCTCATCTTTGAAAGAAAATATAATTTTCAAGGTAAACTCTGTATTGTCTCGTGTGGGTTATAGATGTAATGTTTGCTCACTGAGTTGCAAAACTCACCCCATTATATTCCCATGTTTTTCAGATACAGGAGTCATTCCCGGTTCCATTCCACCTGCCCCTCAGTAGATCTTAGTCATTTTGGTGAGCCCTTCTTCTTTCCAAGGGCTAAGTAATTATGTAATGGAACCTTTGCTCAAAATTTAGATTATGTCAATGCTCCATATGTCACAGGCAGGATCCTCGTGTGGGTTATGTTATTTTGAATCTTGAACTGTTTACGTAGTAATTATGATTTGGTTATGTAAGACTTATAGATTTAACTATATACTCTAGGTATCAACTTGATATACATATATATGATGCGTATTTTGGATATGATTGGAATATGTTGTTGTTGTTGTCTTTGGAAATGGATGTTTATTTACAGGGAGTTAATATTTATGTTGGTAAGGTCTTAAAAACAGAGGAGATTCTGTCCGTTTTTCTGAAAATTTGGTCGTTTGGCTTGTTGAGGGACTTGTCCCTTAAGCGCCAATCATGGCTTGGTTCGGGCCATGACAGAAGTTGTCTTCAATACTTGAAGATGATGACTTTGTCCTCCAAGGAAACCACTCTGCTCGGAAGTTGCTTGAAAAGTTGGATGATTATCTGTGTGATGTTGAACCTGTGCTTGATGATGCTGAGCTGAAGCAGTTCGGTAACGATAGAGTGAAGAAGTGGCTTGTTGATCTCCAAGATGCTCTCTATATGGCTGATGACTTTCTCGATGAACTCTCCACTAAAGCTGCCACGGCCACTCCAAGGGATCCAGGTAACTCTTCTCCCTGGTCTCACTCTGTTGATTCAACTATTGAAGATAATGGTGTCAATGTCATCGAAAAAATAGTTGGCACACTAGAGTTTCTTGTAGGGCGAAAAGATAAACTTGGTCTGATAAACAGTGCCAAGTTGGACACATCATGGAGAATCCCATCCACATCTCTTGTTGTGAGTTCTGACATATTTGGTCGCGACGAAGACAAGGAGAACATAATCAAATTGCTGTTAGATGATACCTATGATGCCGAATCACCTGTGACTGTGATCCCCATCGTGGGTATGGGTGGAATAGGAAAAACTACTTTGGCTCAACTGGTTTACAATGATACCAAAGTCGTGGCAAAATTTGAGACTAGAGCATGGGTGTATGTTGCTGAAAATTCTGACCCTGATAATGTTACAAGGACAATAGCAGGGGAAATAGATTTTCCTCCCTGTAACATGGATAACTTTGATTCACTTCAGACTGATTTGAAAATGAAGTTGACAGGAAAGACATTTTTAGTTGTTTTGGATGATGTCTGGCATGATCAACGAGAAACATGGGAGGATTTTCTGAAACCTTTTCGATACGGGAGTAATGGAAGTAAGATTCTCCTTACAACTCGTAGTGAAAAGGTTGCTTCTGTGTTCGCAACTAACAATCTACATTATCGACTAAGTTTATTGTTGGAGGAAGATTGTTGGTCGGTATTTTTGAAGCATTCATCTATTTCTACTAATTCTAAACAATATACAACTCTAGAACCAATTGGTAGAAAAATTATTGAAAAGTGTAAGGGGTTACCTTTAGCTGTGAAAACACTTGGAGGTTTATTGCTCAATAAGTATTATGAAGGGGACTGGGAAAATATATTTGAAAGTGAAATTTGGGAACTCTCGGAAAATGATAGTAAGATTGTTCCTGCGTTAAGAGTTAGTTATCACTACCTCCCTTCACATTTAAAGAGGTGTTTTGTTTATTGCTCGTTATATCCTGAGGATTATGAATTTGACAAAGATGAATTAATTCTATTATGGATGACAGAAGATCTTTTACAAGCAAAGGGAAACAACAGATTAGAAAATATTGGTTGTGCATATTTTGATGAATTGGTTGCAAGGTCTTTTTTTCAACCTTCTAGTACCAATAAAAAGTTATTTGTAATGCATGATCTCATACATGATCTAGCAATATTTATTGCTGGGAAATTCCATTTCCACCTCAATGAATGGGAAAATCTACACATGATAGACAGCAAAACTCGTCATCTGTTGGTTACTGAATATAAGGGTAGCTTCCACTTATTTCAAGAAGCCTATAATAGAGCAGTACACATGAGAACATTTTTAGATCTGTCTGTGTTTGACAGTTTTCAATCAATTGATATTGAAAGCAATCCTTGGTTATTACAACAACGATTGAGAGTTTTGTCATTTTATTCATTTACTATAGAGTCATTGCCCGATTCAATAGGTGAATTGATTCATTTGCGTTATTTGAATCTCTCTCACACACCTATTGTGGCATTGTCTGAGTCAATATGTAAATTATACAATCTCCAAACCTTGAAGTTGAGGAATTGTACAAAACTAGAGATGCTTCCGAGCTGCATGCACGATCTTGTGAACCTGCGCCACCTTGATACTCGAGGTGCTTCTTGTCTGAAAGAGATGCCGAAAAAAATGAGCAAGTTAAAGCATCTAAACTTCTTAAGCTACTATATAGTCGGCGCGCAAGAAGAGAATGGGATAAGAGAACTGGGTACGCTGGACAATCTTGATGGCTCATTTTGCATTTCCAAGTTGGAGAACGTCAAGAATAGTGGTGAAGCTTTGGAGGCAAAAATGGGTAACAAGAAGCACATCACACTTTAAAATTGAAATGGGTTCAAGATGGTGACATTGATGATGTTGAAACTGAGAGATATATACTTGACATGTTACAACCTCATCAAAACTTGGAAAAGTTATCAATTGAGGGTTATCGGGGTGAAAGATTCCCAGATTGGTTGGGCCTTTCTGGCTACTCCAATATGACCAAATTGAATCTGAATGGTTGTATGAATTGTTGTGAGCTTCCTTCACTAGGACAGTTACCCTCTTTACAGCATCTGGAGTTTTATAGACTTGATGGGTTGGAGAAAATTGGTTTAGAGTTTTACAACAAAAACAATGCATCATTTCAGCAGGAGACGCCCTTCAAATGTCTTGAAACTCTGAAAATTGTAAATATGTCTAGTTGGCGGGAATGGCATTTTCCTGATGAGTTTGATGGTTTTCCGAAGCTTAGAATCCTTTCAATAAAAAGCTGTCGGGTGTTAAGAGGAGATCTGCCTGCTCACCTTCCGGCTCTGGAGGAACTTACCATTGTTGAATGCGAAGAGCTTGCATGTTCGCTGCCGAGGGCTCCCATCCTTCACCAAATACATGTAAAGGGTACTAGGTCTTCTACAAATGCGACACGAGGGCACAAGGTAGTAATTGAAGAAACCCAGCTGGCGAAATCCGTTATGGAGTGTCTACCCCACATCCAACCGCCACTTATCCAACGTCTGGAAATCAGTAACGGTTGGTCAGCGATATCAATTTCAGAAGATTATTTGCCCGCTTCGTTACAGTCTCTGGAAATCTTTTATTGTTCAAAATTAACATTTTCAGAGCAACTGCAACACAAGTCGCTAACGAAGATATCTGTAGTGGGGTGTCATTCACTCAAGTTGCTTCCGTTATGGGACTTTCCAAATCTCAAGAATCTCAAAGTCAGTGTATGCCAAAGCGTGGAATATGTTGAGGTGCCACACGCTCTTCCAAGTCTCCGTGATTTGTGCATCTCCGGCTGCCCCAGTTTAGTATCCTTGCCGGCGCTTGGGTTGGCTGCGCCGCACCTAGAGGAGCTGGATATACGCAGTTGCCCAAAAATCGATTGTTTTGTTGAAGAGTGCCTCCCGTCGAGTTTGGAAAAAGTTGTAGTCATTGGGTGCGAGAAACTAGCGAGGTGGATAACATCAAAGGGTTTGCAGAGTGAAGGCCTTACCCATCTTTAGCGTTTTATGTTTTTCAGCATCCTTTTGCATTGGTTGCGCTCATGGAATTCTATTATCAATCGGGTGGGGCGTGCGGTTATGCAAAAACCGAATGTTAGTATCCCAAATTCCCAATAGACTTGTATATGTCAATAATAGGGAAGATTGAAATGAAATGTTATATAATTTGTGAGTGCTAAATGGAATGAAATGTTGGTTTTTATTTATATAATAGGGAAGATTGAAGAGTCAACATTAATACATGGTTGAGGCAAGGTGAGAAATTGGGTGCACCGAAGTAAGTTTGCTTTGTCCATATCTTGCAATTGCTGCAACCTCTTTGCACTATCTCTGTATATTTTTATTGACTGTATAATCCTACCTTGCTTTGTTCAGGTTTATGAATCCAGCAACTTGCTATACCAATGAATCTCTAGAACCGCCCAGTATCTCAAATTTTTAGTTTTTTATTTAATTTTAAATTTTTACCGCTTATCTTTCTATTCTATATTTTCATTTCACTTTTTTCAAATCTTTATTACATATAATTTGAAAAGAATACTAGTGTTATAATTAAAAGTTAGAATCAATATTCAATTGTTTAAAAAAAATTAATTTGGAGTAAATTTTATAACTATAAATATAATTTTTTTATGCTAATATCTAATTATATTTTTATATACATAGAGAGAAAACATATTATTTTTAAATAGCAAGTATAAAAATTAATTATTTATATTTGTACAACAAACTTAATACCTAATTAAACGTAAAAGTATACACATTAAATTGTTTCAAATTTTAGATAACGAATGTTAAAATTAATTACTAATAAAAAATTAAACTTTTACATATAAAAATAATAACTAAAAAAAATCTTATTATTTGATTTTTTATCTACATAGACTTTAGTCTTCTTAGTTGAAAACTTTTGTAAATCTATAATTTTTTGTAAAAATAGTTTGATTTTATAAATTTTTGTGCCATGTATAATCTATATTATCAAGATAAAATGGATTATAATTTTAAAAAATTTATATTCCTATAATATTATTACAAATAAAAATACTAATTTGAGTCTAAAATCTAAGAAAAAGCAAACAAAATTACTTACTCTAACCAAGTGAATCAACCTCAGTTAGTATTTTAGTTAGTTTATAAAATTTGAGAGTCAAATCTAAGAAAAAAAGACAAAAGTTACTTCCTCTCTAACCAAGCGAATTAACCTCGGCTAGCACATATTAGTTTATAAATTCAGCTCAAGTATTTTATCTATACTAAACTATTTCAATATTTTATTATTCTTTTTCCAGACCGATAAAATGATAAATTTTTAAAAGGAAAATTCCATATTATTATGTATGAGAATTACGATTGATAATATGAAAGTGAAACCTTATGAAATGACGCATAAAAAATTAAAATGGATTTTTAATTGGATTTGATTTGTTCACATATAATTTTTGTTATGTGGGGTCGAATCTTTTTTTTTTTAACCAAAGATAAGGAAATTTGAATTCGCGATCTCTAGATAAATATGGAGAGATTATGTCATTTGAGTTATAATTGTTGGTTTTATTGCTTATACATTAACAAATTTATTCTTAATATATAAAAGTAGATGGATGAGTTTACCCTAATTACTTTTAATCTAAGACATTTTTCTCCTTCTACTAATGACATGTCGGCAACATTGTTTACTTGATAAAATTTTAGAATCAACCACTCAATTTTTGCCAAATCATCTATTATTTCCAAATAAGCAAAAATAATAAAATATATTAAAATTTGTAACCAAATTTATAACCTACAGAAACATTAAATTCATATTCCTATAATTATTATATCTCACCGTTATAAATAATACAATAAATTTATAACTCTAATAATTAATTTATTAATTTATATAAATAACTCATTAAATATAATAAACATCTATATTACAAATGTCATAATAATATTATTAATCATAATAAATTTTACATTACAAATATTCAAATTTCATTCTATTTGAATTATTTATATAAGTCTCTTATCACTATTCCTTCAAATAACATCAAATTTAGCACAAAAAATTTATTTTCAAACTACACAACATCTCAAACTTACTCAACGGAACATCATTTTTTGGACAATATCACCAAACAAACATACAATTAGTTTATGAAAGTTCGCTATGGTTTGTCTATAAAAAATATTAACACCCACAAATGAAGAGAGCCTTTTTACTTAAAAATGATTATATTAGATAAAAAGGTACAAAATAAACATATTTATTGTATTTTTAAATTGATTTACAAAAAATACTTTAATTATTTTTGCTTTTTATACTTTTTATATTATTTTATAATACTTTATATATAATTGTATTTTAATATCGTTAAACTTATACTTCTTTCAATATGTTATTCATGGTTCCTTTTCTAATAAATTAAAAAAAAACAAATGTAATCAATTTTTTTAATTAATTATTAACTATAATTTACTAACACTACAAAAAACACCTCTTCGTGTAATTATAAAGAAAAATATGATGAACAAATTCAAACATTTATTACAAGAAAGAAAAGTCTATACTATAAAAAATTTGAAAATAGAAAATGCAAAGATTTTTATAGACCAATTAAAGGTACAATGAAAAAGTAAATTTTTTACTCATAACTGTTGTGAAAGAAATTAAAAATTCAGTTTTGAACATTCTCCAACACTATTTTAAATTTGCATCATTAGAGACATTGTCTTATAGAAAAAGAAAAACATTAACAGGTAATTTTACTTTATACTATTTCAATTATTCTTATTAAAAATAACTTATTCAAAAAAAATATACACATTTTTATTCTTTTTATTGTAGATGTCATTGAAAAAATGCATGCATTACGAAAAGAAGAACAAGTAAATGTTTAAGAAAACCCACAAAAATACGAAAAATGGAATTGATACTTAAAGAATTAAAAAATATACAAGCAATTCATTTTTCATTTACATATATAGTTATTAACAAAATACTAATAATTTTAGAAACATCATGTTGAAAGTCACGTTGTGGAGAAATCTCTCAAGTTAAATAAACAAAGAAATTACAACACAAATAAAAGGTCCAAAAATTATTGCACTCACATCATTAGATAGTGAATACAAAGGTATGATCTTTTTAAAAAAAATTTAAATTTATTGTTTTTCTTAGTTTAAAGAATTATATTTTATATAATACATTAAATGAGATAAATACAACACAACTTTATTTTATATAACCTATTAAATGAGACAAAAATCTACATCAATCCACAAATTGAAAAATTCGCACAGCTAACTTATGGGTATTTCATAACTAATAAGTCTCTTAAAAATTAATTTATTTATTTAATTATTCAATTTAATAAATATAAAAAATTCTAAACAGGACTGATCAACATAAAAAAATAATGGAAATATCAAATCAAGACAATGCCAACACAAATTTTCAGAGCAAAATAATTAGAAATCGAATAACTATCCAAGATCTAATGGCCATATAATGAGAATTTGATGATCAAGTATGGAAAAAAAAACCTCACAACATGCATCATACATTTATACTTACTCAAATATCATATACCTAACGATAACATAAATTGAATATTAGAATAGAAAAAGATTTTCACAATTTTAGCAACTATAAACGAAATTGATGACAAATTTAAATGAAACTATGTTGAATGTGGAAAGTGTCAGAAGAAAACATATAAAAGAAGACAATTATATCTGTGGCACATGTAATCAAATACCACAATATCCAATAATAAGGTGACTCTATATACTTTTCATAATCCCATCTATCAAACTATTAGTTACTAATCCAATACTTATTTTAGGTTCAGAATTCAATTAAAGATTTTAGATCAAAGTGCTACAATAAATTTTGTATTATTTGATGGCAAAGCAAAAAAATTGTTAGGCACAACTGTTTTAAATGTAATGACACTCCAAAAAAGTAATGACATTGAAGTACTACCCCAATTAAAAAATTTGTGCAATCTTACACTTATATTTGAAGTTAAAGTAAATTATTTTAATATCAAAAAGGTTCTCAACAATACACTGTTACCAAAACATTTGTTCTAACAAAAAATACTGAACCTCAACACCCATTATAACAAATAAAATGGGTAATATTCCAAAAAAAATCACTTATTTATTAAGACATCATTTTTATTTCTAATTTAAATTATTCATTGATTATAGGAACCAATTTCGCCAATACTAATATCATCAGACGAATATCACATATCCATTAAGAGATTAAGGAAAAAAAACCATACAAATTCAAAACACATTTTCGGAAGAATAACATACATACAAAAATGGAATAAACAACACAATAGAAAGCATATATAACTCAACAATTTATAAAGAACATGCCTTCACAAGAACCTATGAAAGAAGAAAACAACAACTCTAACAACAACTAATAAAAAAAAAAGAGGATGAATGCCACATAAGAAGACTAAGTTCATTAATTAAAATAAATGTAAAAATTAAACCATCAAATAAAAATATCATTTTATATAACTCTAACATCCAAATCTTTTATATTACATCCAAATCTTTTATATTACAAAATATTTTAAATTTAACTTTAGCTAATACATATTTAATTTAATTTTACAAAATATAACAATTTTTAATATTTATTATATATTATCGTTAATTTATCGCTCCGTGCATGGCGGGTCTCATTCTAGTAACAATTATTTAGGTATATACGAATATGCTTATCATGTTATAAATTAATTAATTAATTATTGCACATGTTTCAGCACAATACAAGTATATAATACTAAGCAAACAACATTGATAGTTCACTGCAAAACGCATATACTTGAGATCCTTTGACCCAGAGATCTGAATACATTATATCGATCTAGCTACAACAACTTCCCTCAACCCCTTTCATTCTTTTCTCATCATCTGCTGCATCCGATTTTGCATCATGGCTTCAAAACTTGAAGGTGGAGCATATCTCTCTTCTTTTGTTGATGCTATTTCAAAGAAGCTGTCTTCAATACTTGAAGATGACTCTATCCTCGAAGGTGACTACTCTACTCGGAAGTCGCTTCAAAAGTTGGATGATTGTCTGTGTGATGTTGAACCTGTGCTTGATGATGCTGAGCTGAAGCAGTTCGGCAACAATAGAGTGAAGAAGTGGCTTGTTGATCTCCAAGATGCTCTCTACTTGGCTGATGACTTTCTCAATGAACTCTCCACTAAAGCTGCCACTGCTACTCCGAGGGATCCAGGTAATTCTTATGACTGGTCTCGCCCTGTTGATTCAATTATTGAAGATAGTGGTGTCAATGTCATTGAAAATATAGTTGGCACACTAGAGTCTCTTGTTGAACGAAAAGATAAACTTGGTCTGGACAAGAGTGTCAAGTTGGATACATCATGGAGACTTCCATCCACATCTCTCGTTGTTAGCTCTGACGTATTTGGTCGGGACAAAGACAAGGAGAACATAATCGAATTGCTGTTAGATGATACCTGCGATGCTGAATCACTTGTGACTGTGATTCCCATTGTGGGTATGGGCGGGATAGGAAAAACTACTTTGGCTCAATTGGTTTACAATGATGCCAAAGTCATGGGAAAATTTGACACTAGAGCATGGGTGTGTGTTCCTGAAAATCCTGACCTTGTTCATCTTACAAGGACTATAATAGGGGCAATAGATTCTTCTCCCCGTGACCAGGATAATTTTGATTTACTTCAGACTAATTTGAAGGAAAAATTGACAGGAAAGACCTTTTTGATTGTTTTAGATGATGTCTGGCATGATCAACGAGATATGTGGGAGGATTTCCTAAAACCTTTTCGGTATGGGAATAATGGGAGTAAGATTCTCCTAACAACCCGTAACGAAAATGTTGCTTCTGTGTTTGCACCAAACAATCTACATTATCGACTAAATTTATTGTCGAAGGAAGATTGTTGGTTGTTGTTTTTGAAGCATTCATCTGTTTCTACTAATTCTAAACAATATACAACTCTAGAAATAATTGGTAGAAAAATTGTTGAAAAGTGTAAAGGATTACCTTTGGCAGTGAAGACACTTGGAGGTTTATTGCGCAACAAGCATAATGAAGGGGATTGGGAGAATGTACTTAAAAGTGAAATTTGGGAACTCTCCAACAGTAAAATTGTTCCTGCATTAAGAGTTAGTTATCACTATCTCCCTTCACATTTGAAGCGGTGTTTTGTTTATTGCTCATTATATCCTCAAGATTATGAATTTGACAAAGACAATTTAATTTTGTTATGGATGGCAGAAGATCTTTTACAATTAAAGAAAAACAACACATTAAAAAATATTGGTTGTGCATATTTTGATGAATTAGTTGCAAGGTCATTTTTTCAACCTTCTAATGCTGAGAGAGGGTTATTTGTAATGCATGATCTCATGCATGATCTAGCAACGTTCTTTGCTGGAAAATTCTATTTCAAACTCGAGCGATCTGAGAATCTACACAGGGTAGATAGCAAAATTTGTCATTTGTCATTTTCTTCAAGATCTAGGGATATCATCACGTCATTTGGAGAGGCCTGTAAGAGAGCAGTACACTTGAGAACAGCTTTAGATTTTTCTTCGCATCGTCAATCAATTGATGTTGTAAGCAAACCTTGGCTCTTACAACAACAATTGAGAGTTTTGTCATTTCGTATAAAGTCATTGCCTGAATCAATAGGTGAATTGATTTATTTGCGGTATTTAAATTTGTCTGGAGCACGTATTGTGACATTGCCAAAGTCAATATGTAAATTATACAATCTTCAAATATTGAAGTTGCGGGATTGTTATAAGCTAAAGATGCTTCCCAGCCGCATGCAAGATCTTGAGAATCTACACCACCTTGATATTCGAGGTGTTTCTCTTCTGAAAGAAATGCCGAAGAAAATGAGCAAGCTAAAGCATCTAAACTTCTTAAGTAATTATATCATCGGCGAGCATGAAGAGAATGGAATAAGAGAATTGGGAACACTGGACAATCTTCACGGCTCATTTCACATTCGCAACTTGGAGAAGATCAAGAATAGTGATGAAGCTTTGGAGGCAAAGATGGGTAACAAGAAGCACATCAACACTTTGAAATTGGAATGGCTTCCAGGAGGTTACACGGATAATGTCAAAACTGAAAGGCATATACTTGACGAGTTACAACCCCATGAAAACTTGAATAAGTTATCAATAAAGGGTTATCCGGGTAAAACATTCCCAGATTGGTTAGGCCTTTCTCGCTACTCCAGTATGACCGAATTGAGTCTGAATTCTGTGAGTTGTTGTAAGCTTCCTTCACTGGGACAGTTACCCTCTTTACAGCATCTGGAGTTATCTAATTTTAATTGGTTGGTGGAAATTGGTTTAGAGTTTTACAACAAAAACGATGGATCATTTCAGCAGGAAACACCCTTCAAATCTCTTGAAACTCTGGTATTTAACAATATGTCTTGTTGGAAGGAGTGGCATTTTCCGGATGAGTTTGATGGTTTTCCAAAACTTAGAAGCCTTTCAATGAGATGCTGTCCGAAGTTAAGAGGAAGTCTGCCAGCTCACCTTCCGGCTCTGGAGGAACTTACGATTGCTAAATGTTCAAAGCTTGTATGTTCGCTGCCGAGGGCTCCCAAGATTCATCAATTACATTTTGGCAATTATAAGGCACAACCGCACAATTTAGACATTTCAGAAACCCATCTGGCCCAACCCGTGTTGGAGTGGGTCCCCCACCTGCAATCGCTACATGTTGAATGTCTGGAAATCTTGAAATGTTGGTCGCTGATATCAATTTCAGCAGATTATTTGCCGGCTTCACTAACGAAGATACATGTACAGGGGTGTGATTCACTGTCGTCGTTTCAATTGGGGCTCCTTCCAAATCTCAAGAAATTGACAATTATGGAATGCCGAAGCATGAAATGTGTTGTGGTGCCACAGGCTCTTCCAGGTCTCCGTTATTTAAGCATCTCACACTGCCGCAGTTTAGTATCCTTGCCGGCACTAGGGTTGGCTGCGCCTCACCTGGAGGAGCTGCATCTATGGAATTGCCCAGAAATCGATTGTTTTGCTGACGAGTGCCTCCCGGCGAGTTTGAAAACTCTTAAAGTCAAGCAATGCGAGAAACTAGCGAGCTGGATAACATCAAAGGGTTTGCAGAGTCAATTTACTTCACCCATACTGGTCACAAACAAGTTCTAACCTTGGAAAATTGCAACCTTTATTGAATTTAGGGTCATATTTCTGCTGATCTTGGAGGCAAAGCAAAGACAACCGAGTTCACCAATGCAATTATTGATTCACTGCTCAATGCAGTGTTATGGCCTTGAGAGGCTTGGAGTCTCTTACACTTCTAAAATGCACTTTGATTGATAGCCCTCTTTAGTCCATTTTGCTATCTTTGTCAATAATATAGTTAAATAAATGAAGTACCATACACATGTTTCATTCATTCTTCTTTCATCACTCTGCCTGCCATTTGCTTAATTTAAGTTCAATAACTTACTGGAAATCACCACTCAGTTTGTGTTCCTCAGGGTTTGTTTTGTTGGAGTAATCCACACCAATACAATCACGCCAATGTTGGGAGTTACCCCAAAATAATGTTAATTTTTCCTTTTGACTCCAAAACCATATGTTTGAGTATATACTTGATCCAAATCATGGTATACCAAAATGGGGAAACAAACTTTCAAGTTTCTGATGTTATGAAGGAAAAAAAGGTGAGGAAAGAGGATTGTTTTTGCTGCAACAATCAGACAAAAGCTGTTTTTTTTTTAATTAATAATACTAGTTTGATAATTTTTTCAACTAAATCTAATTGGGAAAATTTTGATTACCTTAGCAAAACTTTGATAGGATTATCTTTCTCTATCTCGATAGTGGAATTTATCCTCTTTGTTAATCTGTTTTATATTAAAAATAATCTTGCGTATTAAAATGTTTCAACAATTACGATAATATAATCTTTATATCAAGTATAACAACAACAATTTACTAATTGTATTAGTCTTTTTAATAAACTAAGAACGAACTAAAAAAGAGGAAAAGAAAAATCTTTGAACGGAAAAATTTCAAGATACAAATATGCATATGACAACAATAATAAACTTAAGATCCAGCCATTTCTGTTTTAAACATCATTATGGAACTAGCCAAGGAGCTGCTTTCTGACTCTGTAGCCAAACTCATAGTCATGGTTTCGCAACTGTTATGTTTTCGAGCCAACTCCATAGCCAAACATTCCTTTAGCTCGGTCACAATATCAGTCATGTATGGTCTTTTGGAGGACTTATTGGACACAGAAGCCATTGCTATTTCAACAGCTCTCCAAACAGAACTACTCTCAAAATCTCCTTGTAATCTTGTATCAACAATACATTTTACATCACCTTTTGCAAGCATAGATTTAACCCACTCACTTATGTGAATTTTCCCCTCAACCGCTTTAAGTATTGCTGGTTTACCTGTGATTATCTCCAATAAAACTACCCCAAAACTATAAACATCACTTTTCTCTGTTAGCCTATTTGATACTTGGTACCTGCAAAAAAGATCATATAGTTTGATTCAGTTCATTCTCACTCTCTCAATACAACTTCTCCAAGAGATGTGCACTCATACTATTTTTGAGATAGAAATATAAAATTTGTTTCTAAGACAAAAAATCCTATATTTTCAGTAATGCTTGAAACTCCTTGTCTTGGTATTTCTTCTAAGAAATAGAATTTAAAAGTAGTGCCAAGTACTTACTCTGGATCCAAGTAACCAGGAGTCCCTGCAATGACAGTTGTTACATGTGTGCCGCCGTCAACCGGAAAGCTTCTGGACAAACCTAAGTCAGACATTTTCGCTTGGAAAATTTCATTTAGTAAAATGTTTGTACATTTCACATCTCTGTGGATTATAGGTGGCTTACAACCGTTATGTAGATATTCAAGTCCTGGATTAAAACATTTTGGCATATATAAATGAAACAGATAAAATGATTTAAGGAAAATTCAGTTAGTTTTGAATTTTGATTCTAACCTTGGGCTGCATCCATAGCTATAGTGAGCCTTTCTTCCCAATTGAACAACCTTGTCCTGCTATTTTTCTCTACAGAATCATAATTACGTGCTTTCTAAATCCTTTATCATTTAATTTAGTTAATCCTGGAAGAAAATAATTAATAGGTTGTTAACATACCCAAAAGATGTTCTTCTAAGTTGCCATTTTCCATATATTCATAGATGAGTGCTATGTTGGTTTCTTCGTTGCAATATCCAATGAGGGAAGTTAGATTCCTATGATGAACCCTCATCAAAATGTTAACCTATAATTCAGTGTCACTTTTCATTACAACAAGCTAAAAATATTGAGATTAGAAGCTACTAAGCAAAGAATAGTTATCACTTGCCTCTGCTAGAAATTGCTGATATCCTTGTACTGATGATTGCGAAAGCATCTTGACAGCTACTTGAATGTCATCAATAATGCCATAGTAAACTGTTCCAAATCCACCTCTACCGAGGACTCTTTCGAAATTATTGGTCATGTTAGATACTTCATTGAATGAATACCGTCTTCTCTTAGATTCCAACTGTGATCCAGTTTGATCACTAAACTCCTTATGAACTTTGAAATAATCTGTTATTGTATCCAAAAAGAAAAACATGTGTTACAACAAGATCAGAATGTGTTTCATTAATTAAACTTTAAATATTGTAAATGGTAGTTTTAAGTATTGTTTATTTTACCTTTTGGCTTTCTCTTTTTGATGTAAATGATGTTAACCGTTGCAAGAACTAACAGCAAAAGCACCAAAATTGCAGAAATAGATGCTAGTACATAAATAACTGTGTTATTTTTCTTGCTTTTATCCTTTGTCTGTTGGTCACAAAGAGCAGATTCACATAGCAGATTTGGATTTTGCCCCAACCTAGCATCACACCATTCAGTAATGAGAATTAAGTCAGAACGAAAAACTACAGTTGCATTCTTCTGTTGGAGATTCTTACTTTCAAGTTTCTGTGACATGATTTAAAGTTTTTTGGGTATAATATAAAAGAGAAAAAGACAACAAATAATTAAATCAAGATATTATTGCTGATTCATGGCATCAAATTGAATAAGAATAAGATGCACACCTTAGTGATAGTACTCCTTCACTTGATCTTTGGATAAGTGCATTCGGAACTTGACCTGTGAGGTTGTTGTTATGCAAGTTTCTACAAATGAAAACTCATCAGCTTCTTATATATTGCCTTATAGCAAGTTTAATTATATACGTATTTAACATATAAGATAAATTCTCCTATTTATATTTTATTGAATATAGAGTGTCATGCTTGAATTAAATTTTAAATAATTAACTTATTATATGATTTTCATTCTCACAGAGCTATAAAACTTTAAAACTATATACAAATGCATGGAGAAATATGGGATAAACTTACAGGACTTTAAGTGATGGCAGGTCTGCCAGAAAATCAGGTATCTCCCCGTTTAAGCTATTATTTGATAAATCCCTAACACCACAAACACAAATCAGTACAAAACTTGGTTGAATCGTTGAGTATATTAACTAAATGAGCTGAGTTAGTTACTCACAAGGACTCTAAGTCAGTAAGCTTGGAGATATAAGATACAATTTGTCCCGTTAGTCCACTAGAAGACAAATTCCTGCATGCATTTCCAAAGTTACTCTCAACTTAAGAATTTATACATCATTTTTGTGAGGATGAATTTAATTGTTGTACAAAAAATTGGTAGTTAATAAATAAACTTACAAGGCTGTGATTTTTAAAGTACCAACGGAACTACAATTTAGACCGTCCCACTTGTATGCTACAGGGGCACATGGATCTCCTTGCCAATTTTTTGACACCTTATAAGCAATCTTGATATTTCTCATAGCATCAACTGCCATTTTATTTTGATAAACACCAGTTCAAAAGAATTTTAACTTATAAGCCATTCTATACATATATAGATTTAAATCGACAAGTTACAAATAATGAGAATGGAAATTAAGGAGTATGCTTAGAAAAATAGAATCAGGCAACCACTGTTAATGGTATTTTTTTAAAATTAGAGGATAAATTATTTTTTGTCGTATATTACTGTGTAATAAATCGGATTATGCACTCATTTAATGTATGCAATAAATTTCTTTACATAATTTTTGTTGAATGTAAAGTATTGTGTTTGAATTGGATTCTAAATAATTAACTTGTTGCATTATTTCTACTTTTAGAGAAATATAGAAGTTTATAAATACTTCTGTAATTCTAAAGTATATTTAATGCATACTTTAAAATTTGTTTTTGGTCAAACTTTAATTTAGTTTACAGGTTAAATTGATTGAAAATGTGATAATTTTATACATTATAAGAGTGTAATAATGTTTGGAAATAATAAAAAATTAGCTAAAATAATTCAAAATTACTTTATTTAACATTCATTAAATTATCGCTAGGATAATTATATAATTTTTGATGTAACAAACATATAGTTACAAATGTTATATGTATATAAAATAACTTTAGATATTGTCTCTGTAGCATTACCAATAAAAAAGTATGTATGATAAATCTATCATACAATTATGCATACCAGAAAATAATTTACCTTTAGCTTTAATTTCAAAAGATACCAAAACAATTGCCATAGAATTATAGTTATATTATACATACCTTGATCATTTTGAGTTTGTGGCTGTGAGAAATCCTTAATAAGAAAAATCTCAATAGCGTTGGTGATAGGAGGAAGGGTAGAGAACTCTGTAGGAAGAAGTGAGAATCGATATTCACTAACTCTTTCAAAATATGTACTCTGAAAATCGTAGAAAACTGTTTTGTATGTGGGTACAATGGGTCCTTCCCAATAATTGCCATTGACACTGATGTTGAATGATCTAATTTCATTTGCTGACAGCTTTTGTACCTCAGCAAAATAGAATCTGACAACATATATGTGTGCAACATAATCAAACTGAAAGTAGAAATCCAAAGAATCTCTTGCATTTCTTGGTGTAGCGGCTGTTCTCATCACACTTGCTGGTGGAACATAATTTTTATCAAAATATGCCTTTTCCTGACTTGGATTAGGATCAATATTTGTGCTGATTAACTGTCTCCACCCATTCACGGAATAAGGCTCCCATAAGCAATCATATATGTCATCTCTGTACCTGCATGTACACCCCCAATTTTCTTTCTTTTAAATATTTATTCTTTTAATCATTTCTAAAAGAAAAATGATATATGTATTACTTTTTGTGTATATCTGTTTTATCTTCTTTTTTCTTATCAGTTACTTTTAGAAGGCACAGAATGAACTTTGCATTTAGAATGGTGGAATTCACACAATATCAGATTGATGAATTGGTTTATATAAAGTTTGGATTATACTCTAACCATTGTGGTTAGCTAAACTATTGAGACTAAGTTACTGTAGCTTTATACACTAACCATAAATAGTAAAAGTAGAGGGTGTATAATCCTTTAAGGTTTATATCTAATCAAATTCATGCGTCTTGAGCACCCCTAGTAACAAGTGAAGTTGGCATGCAGAAACTGCAACCATATTTTAGAAATCACTCACCTGCATGTTGAATTGTTCTTGCTGCCCAAGTCTAATCCTTTGAGACGTGCAAGTGAGTAAGAGCTGGGACCATTATTCTTCTTAATAATCCTCAATTCTATAGCCGAAATGAATGGTGTGCCAGTGCTTATGGTAACCAGACAGATATCTACATAATCCCTTGTTGCAGAGTAAACGAGCTCTCTGTATATGCTCACTGATGCATCCGAGAATTTCAATGTGTCCCACAAATTAGTTCCAAAATGAACTTCAAACTGTGGGAGCTTATTTAGACCGTCATAGTTTCCATACAAAAAACTAGTTCTGATTAAATATACAGTGTTGATGGTTACATTATTTATTCTGTAACAGTTTCTTGTTCCATAAGGAAAGCTTCGAAGGTAAGTAAAATATTGTTGATGAGTAGCCTTATCTCGAGGCGACACAATCTTACTCACACCAGAATCAATGAAATTAGCATCTGAAATGTAACTGATTCCTGTATTCTTTTCAACGTAGCTGTAATTTTCAGGTAGTCCACAATCTATGCTAATAAATCCTGATAGAAATCATTATTATTTAGACTTGTTAAAATTAAGAAATGATGAAACATAAAATGACTCTTAAGTAACCGAACCTGATTGATCCTGGCCTTGGATCATTGCTATGAAAGAAAGAGCTCCAAGCAGTAGAAAAAGAGAAGTTGCAATCATATTTGCCATTGCACAAGCATATCAAAGATTACGAGTGGTTCAGTTCAATGCTGCTATGTAAATATAGCTCAAGATTTTTTTGTACCTAGCAATTTATTTGCCACTTGCATTTTATTTTTTGATAGGTAAAAACTCAGATGTAGTTAAAGTTAACTGCACATAAATTTTTATTTTTTGATAAACATTTTATTATAGTTGTATTTCTTTTTTGTACTAGGCTACTAGCTTCCTTTGATATATGATTTTTAATATACACATTATCTGATATTGTAAAGTTGACCCGGGCCGTAAGGGGAAAAAATCCTGAGTCGGCTTCTATTGTTCATTCATATATATGATTTTTTTTTATTTTTATATTGTTTGTGGTAATAATTGTTTATTGTTTCTTCAGAGTTCAGATATTCGTCCTATTTCACACCAAGACTATTCAAAGTACTAGTTTATAATATATATACGAGGAGTACCAACAAATTTTATAATTTGTAGTAATTAATTAGTTATCAATAATATTTTTAATATTATAAGATTATATCTAATAAAATAAAATTATTTATTTTTTTTATTAAATATTAATAAAATTTTAATAAAAATGTAGATTTTTAAAATTTTTAGACAAACCTTGGATGCTTCATTTTATTTATTGGACCAATCAAGCCAACCATAAATAATTCAAAATTGAGAATACTAATTTGGATACTCCCTAAAACACTAAAAGATCGATCTAATTGAACTTCATTACACTTCACGCTCCAGATTTATAACGATTTAATCAATATTTTTCAGGGTGAAAGAGAGGATACCTCAATCGGTGGAGAAAACGGAGAAATCCCATATAACCCATATATATCTGACAAGTCGCACTATATGTCAACCCAAGATGCATCTTCCTCTCCAGGACTTCGAAAGGGAACTTTTGGAACACCAAAAGTTGCAGGAAAATATCCAAATACATGTCTTATTTTTTTTAATAATCCATATTTGTAGCAATGAAATACTTTTGTTCCTCCCAAAATAAAAAATGATTGATTAGAAATATTTAGGATTCATATTCTCTATAAAAGACCGGAGATGCCTTACTTACGTATCATTGGAAAGTGCATTAACATAAATACAGCAATAAGAAGAGGTAATACAAAAGTATGTAAACTATAAAAACGAGTCAAGGTAGATTGTCCTACACTAGCACTTCCCCTTAATAATTCCACGACAGACGATCCTATTCCGGGAATAGCTTCGGGTACTCCTGTTACAATTTTGACTGTCCAATAACCAATTTGCTCTGACGGAAGGATTCGAACCTCCAAATGGCGGGACCAAAACCCGATGCCTTACCGCTTGGCGACGTCCCATTTTTTTTATTTGACATTCATAAACACTATTAATGGTATTAGTTGTTCGTCAATTCCATCTCAAAAAAGTAATTGTTGCTGGGAGTTTAATATTCATATAGATATAGAATAGAATAAAACTGAAATTATTGATCATTACATAGAATTCAATTAAGATATTGTATAAAAGTCTCATTTTCTCTTTTTTTTTTTTCAGACTGAAAGGATTTTGAACTAGATAAATTCAAATAAAATAACATCTGTGGTGAAATAGGAAATGGTGACTAAGGATGTATAGAAATTGATTAACCAATACCTGTTGAACACTTGGCATTTGGCAAGAGAATTAGAAAGGAAGGATAGTTTAATCAGCACAAAAATCGAGTAAGTTACAGAAATTTACTAGAGTGTTATTATTATTATTTTTTTTTTCGGTTTACTACTAAAGTTTTATTGTGAGGGTATAAATAGGATTTGGACACCAAAAAGTTAGGCCTGTGTTATGGGACTTAGGTAAAAATTGGGATAAAACAACATCAATAGGCCCAAAAAAATTGTAGAGTCTATAAATTTTGATGGTGGTTTAATATTTTGTTACCCCAATACTAAATAAGTAATATCAATAAAAAAGGTAACAAGATTATAATTGAATAAATTACCTTATATATCCATGATGGTAGCAGTGATGGAAAAATGGTAATTTAAGATTTTTGAATAAATTTTTAGGGTTTAAACATTTCTGTCACACAAAATTTTTTTTATGGATATAATAGTTATTTTTTTATTTGTTAGCGTTTATATCTTTTATGGATATATATGATAATTTATTCTTTATAATTCTTGAGCGAAAAGGGAAAAGAAAACTAGAAGAACAAATTTATTAGAATAAATAGTAAAGATTAAAAAAATTGTTAAATAGATATTTGAGATAATTTTTTTAAATGAAATGGATGATATTGAGACACAAATTTT
Source organism: Arachis stenosperma (assembly GCF_014773155.1). Classification (NCBI taxonomy): domain Eukaryota; kingdom Viridiplantae; phylum Streptophyta; class Magnoliopsida; order Fabales; family Fabaceae; genus Arachis; species Arachis stenosperma. The sequence goes on from NC_080385.1 coordinate 4,781,902, forward strand.
GAATAATTTTTTATCAATTATATATCAATATTGAGGTTTAAATTTTAGATTTTACTTGTATATTTTTTTATTGACGTATAAGAATTTAGGATTTAGAATTTTAGTTTTTTTTTCTCTTTTTATAGAATTTATGGAAGAGATTTTCTTTGAAAAAGATTTACATACAACGTATATTTGCATAAAAAAGTTACACAAATGTTCCAAAAAAAAGTTCACTACATACAAAATTCTACGTTATATGTTTTTAAATTGTGTAAATAATTGGTTTAGGAAAAAACTGTGTGATATGAGCAAACTTAACCAAAGTGATAAAAAATTAAGTAGAATTTGATTAATTTAAGATGATTTGTAAAATTTAAATATTGTATGAGTCAGAAAGCAAACTCAGCTCGATGAGATATTTTTTTGTTACGATTGATAGATTTGTCCTTGATATAGCATATCCCAAATATTTGGGTTTATTTCTGACTTTGATTAAAATTATTCTTTTGGTAGTATCAATTGAAAAGTTTTTCTAATGTATTAAAATTGAGTTGTTAAAAATAAATAATATAACATGAATTGACAATAAAAGTTATCTTAGATTTATTTATTTAAAACAACTTTTTTTAAAAAAAATATTTTTTTTGTCTAAAATTTTTTATTATCAAATAATTTAAATAATTCGCATTAGTTTATAGCCCCCTGATAAGTTGGAGAAATAAAATTATTCAAACAGTAGGTAATTAGAATGATATCCGAAATTTTTAATGCAAGAATTAAAATTGTAAAGTATAACGATTTATTGTCTTATTTTTTGTTTATTTTAAAATAAAAAAACAAAAATAGGATAATAAATAAATTTGTTTAATCTAATAATTGTAAAGTATAATTTTGTTTGTTCTTTTTGTTTTTTCAATTTTTAGAATAAATAAAAAAAATTATACAAGTAAAACCTAAAATCTAAACTCCAATATTAATATATAATTGATAAAAATTTATTCAAAGTTTGTATCTCAATATAAAGTACTTCATTTTAAAAAAATTTCATAGCAAACATCTATTTAACATTTTTTTTACTGTTTACTCGAATAAATTTATTCTTCAGTTTTCTTTTCTTTTTTCTACTCATAAATTGTAAAGTTGTTTTCTTTTTTCTACTAACTAATATTACTTATTTAATTATTTGGAGTAACAACAAATAATTCATCATCAAAATTTTTGGATTCTATGAATTTTTTCTGCCTATTGATGTTGTCTTATTAAATCTTTTTTGTCTAAGTCCAGGGCCTATAACTCAAACCTAATTTTTTGGTATCCAAATCTCATTTATACTCTTATACGTAACACTCTAATGAATTACCATATCTTTTTTTCATAATCCTTTTGTCAAATATCAAGTATCTAACAAATATTAATCAATCAACATATGTCCATCCTTAACCATCCTTCTTTATGCCACCACAGATGTCACCATCTGATCTCGTGGCATTGAATTTGAGGCACAATAAAACAATCAATCATAATATATACCAATTTGGTACGAAGAAAATGAAAGAAAGAAAAAGCCAAGACTTAGCGACTTAAGTCTTCAGCTACAATATAAAACATATCTTTCAAAGTTGCCTGGCTTTCATTTGTGCTTATTTATTTATTTATTTATTTATTTTGTGATGAGAGTGGAATGATACTTAATTTTATACTGATAATAATTTGTCCTGGGACCATCAGCTTCGACACTTATCTTGCATGCAGCGGAAAAATGATAACAACTTTTTGAAAATATTTATTTCCATCCAAATTATTGGTCTATTCTTAACATTCATATTTTTTCATTAATAAATTTATTAAATGAATAAATATAGGATTTTTCAAAAAAAAAATAAATATATACAGGAATAAAATAATTAATAAGTATAATTTTATATTCTCTTGAATGTATCTAGAATCAAATATTTTGAATACATTTTTAATCTTTATAAGTAAATATAACAGGTTCTTTTGATAGAAAAATATATCATACGTATTAGCATTTTTTATTTTCTCCCTTTAATTTTTCTTTTGCTTTTTTGCATCAGTTTGATAAACTAAAGACTAATTTATTACGAACTAAACTCTATTAAAAATATGTTATTAGTCAATAAAATGTTGTATACACAAAGTAAAACTTAAATTCTCTTTAATTAAACAATAGAGGTTGCAAAGTTTTTCTGATTGTTGTACAAAATAATTTGCCACAAATGATCGACATAAAAAATAATTCAATAGTTAAAGTCGAAAATCATATATGACTATAGTTAAAGAAAATAAAAATGAGTTAAATTTGGTGGTTAAGTTAACTTACGTTTTATACACAAATTTACTTAAAATACAAAATTATTTGGAATTTAAATTTGCTTGAGGTCTAAGACTACTTGAAATCCAAAGTTATACCAATTACTTTAGGATTTTTTCTCTATAAATAAAATTAGTTTAAATAAGCTAGAGAGGGCTTTGATTTATTCACACGCTTACTCACTCTATATTAGAAGACTTCATTTTTCTTTTCGTCATTTCAATTTTTTTTATTATTTAAATTTTATTATTGCACATTTTAATACAAGCTAAGTTTTGCAATTTTTTATTTTTTATTTTTTGTATTTATTTTTTTTACTTCTTACTTTTCATAATTTTTTTTTACACGTTTATTAGACATGATTTCTAAATCCTAAGAATAACCCATAAAAAGAGTCATACCACTGGAATTAAAGTAAAGAAACAAGGAAACAAAAGAAAATGAAACACAATACAACTTAGAGTATTTCATTTTAAGCACTAGGATTAGGAAGGAATTATTTATTAACTATCTAGCTATGGGACTAATTTCAGTAACTGGATTCATGGTAACCAACTCATTTGAATCTTTGGCGCCAACATTTTTCCGAGCTGATTCCACCGCCAAACACTCCTTCAGCTCAACTAAAACATCTCTCATGTACGGCCTTTCTTTAGAACTAATAGAGACACATGCCATTGCTACTTCAACTGCTTTCCATGCAGAATAAATGTCGAAATCTCCTTCTAAGCTTGGGTCTACAATACGTTCTATGTCCCCTCTAGCAACCACAGAACCCACCCACTGACTTATGTGAGCATTGTTATGTGCTTTTGATGCTGGTGCTGCTTGACCTGTGATTATCTTCAAAAGAACTACTCCAAAACTATACACATCACTTTTTTCTGTTAATTTATTTGATGTTTGGTACCTGCATGACCAATAATATAGTTTCGTTAATTTATAAAGGTCTTATAGTAGTTTCTTCAAACTCATGAAAATAACATAATTACAGAATAAAAAATAGTATAGAGACCTAATTGAAAAGAAAAAAAATATAGAAATCTAATTATAAATTTGATGAAACTATAGAGACCAACAGAGTAATTAAAATTAAAATTAAATAATTCAAACTAAACTTTAAAAATAAAATTTAAACCAAAAGTAATTACAACACTTACTCTGGATCAAGGTAGCCAGGAGTTCCAGCAACCATAGTGGACACATGTGTGTCTCCACTGAAAATGAAGCTTTTGGAGAGGCCTAAATCCGCCAATTTCGCTTGAAAATTTTCATTTAACAAAATGTTTGTACATTTTATATCTCTGTGGATTATAGGTGGCTTGCAACCACTATGCAGGTATTCCAATCCTGACACAAGATTTTAGTACAAATTAAAGAAAATAGGATGAGATTGAAGAAAATGGTTTGTTAGCTTTCTAGTTAACCTTGGGCTACATCCACTGCTATTTGGAGTCTGTCCTCCCAAGTTAAGAATTTTTTCCGGGTAGTTTTTCCTGCACAATTATGATTAAGTACTTTTAAAAGCCTGTATTTGTAGCATAATTAAGTTAATTAAATCTAAATTAAACAAAAAATAAGTAATTCAGATATACACCTGAAAGATGTTCATTGAGGTTCCCATTTGCCATATATTCATAGATGAGCCCTATGTTGTCGCCTTCATTGCAGTATCCAATCAGAGAAGTCAGGTTTCTGTGGTGAACCCTCATAAAAAATTTAACCTGTAATTTATCTCATTTTAGTGTGTAAAAGAATTTGATAATTTGGTTATAACATGTTTAATTAGCAAGTTTTGTGATTTATAATCATCAATTAGTCATCATTAATATTTTTAATGGTGTGACATTACATCTAATAGTATGGAATTACTCACTTTTTTTTACTGGTTAAGTGCTGGCCAGATTTTAATAAAAGTGCTGACCTCCTACACTTTCTCAATAAGTAATTATGTGGCGGTTGATTTAGCGGCGGATTTGTTTTTATACTTATTGAATATTTTGTACTGAGATTCAAGAAATATTAGATAACCAATATTTTTAGGAAAAGTATAGGTGAACAATGAAAATATTAAACAATGTAAACAATAGATATATTGGATGTTCATTTTACTAGTGTACGGATGGTTATTTTAATATTAAAATTTAGAGGGTTAATTTAAAAGTATAGTGTGTTTTTATTTGATTGGTGGTTGTTCATATTGTTCACCAAACTCATTGTCCCCCTAGCATTCCCCATATTTTTATTATCAAATTTACCTCTGCAAGAAATTCCTGATATCCCTGTACTGATGATTGCAAAAGCATCTTGACAGCTACTGGAATATCATCAATAACGCCATAGTAAACTGTTCCAAATCCACCTCTACCGAGGACTCTCTCGAAGTTATTGGTCATGTTAACAACTTCATCGAATGAATATTGTCGGCGCTTGGATTCCAAAGGATCACCAGATTCCATATGAATGTAGACATCATCTAATTTTAAGGTCAAAATGTGTGTCATGGTTAATTGTACTTAGAGGACTGTAAATTGTAGTTTGCAGTATTGTTTCTTTTACCTTTTAGCTTTCTCTTTTTAATGTAAATGATGTTAACTGCTGCAAGAACTACCAGTAGGAGCATCAAAAATGCAGAAACAGATGCTAGTATATAAATAACTGGATTGTTTTCCTTGCTTTTATCTTTTGTCTGTTGGTCACAAGGACCAGATTCACATAGATTTGGATTTTGCCCCAACCTAGCATCATTCAGTAACAAGAATCAAGTTAAAGTGAAAAACTACATTTAATTTGCAATCTCTATGGAGGTTCTTACTTTTATTTGTATGTACGTGTCATCAAGAAAATAATAGTTACATGGAAGGTAATACATTTTAGTACATTCGCTACATGTAAAATATTTTATGGGAAAAGTATACCCGTGACGTTCTAGTATGCTGAAAAAATAAATTGTGAATTAGTACGTACAAATAACAAATTGATATGTGATACTACATAACTTGTAGAAATTCATGTAACTATGTAAATAACAGGTATTGCTGATTCAGGGTATCAAATTAAATTAGAGTAAGATACATACCTAAGTGATAGTACCCCTTCACTTGACATTTGGAGAAGTGCATTTGGAATTAGACCTGTGAGGTTGTTATTCTGCAAGTTTCTACAAAAGAAAATGCTTCTTTATTTTTTTGTGACAACGAAATCAATAATTTCTAGAAAAGTTTTTAAGTATACCGTACACCGGTATTTCAGTCATTTTTAACCGTTGATCTTAATTATATATACTATATATATTTTTTATAATTAAAATCAACGATTAAAAATCACTGAAATACCAGTATACCAGTACACTTGAAAGTTTTCCTAATTTATATTAATGCTGAGAGTATGAAATAAACTTACAGGACTCTAAGCAATGGCAGATTTTCTACCAGAAAAACAGGTATCTCCCCAATTAAGCTATTATTTGATAAATCCCTGACACAACAAACTCAAATCACTACAATCCAAGAGGAGGATAGGAAAAGACATACAAAAATTCAACGAATTTGCATTGGAGTCACTCACAAGGACTCTAACTCAGTAAGCTTGGAGATATAAACTGCTATGTGTCCAGTGAGTCCTCTTGAAGATAAATTCCTGCATGAATTTCCAAATACATTATAAACGGTTCATTATACTTAACAAATCAAATCTATATATGCATACTTACAAGGATGTGATTCTTGGGGTGCCATTAAAATTACAATTTAGACCCTCCCACATGTATGCTACAGGAGCGCATGGATCACCTTGCCAATTTTGGGTCACCCTGTAAACTTTCTTGATATTTGTGATAGCATCAACTACCACAGATATTAGAGAGTTAACAATGAGGCCCATATATACAGAACTATAACTATAAGATTACTGATGACAATGAAAAGAATAATATTTTAGAACATACCATCATCTTGTTGAGTTTCTAATTGTGAGAAATCCTTAACTTGATAAATCTCAAGAGCATTGATGATGGGTGGAAGGGTAGAAGCTTCTGTCTTAACAAGAGAAATATTATTCTTCTTATAGAATACATTTTCTGGAGATGAATAAGATATGGTATGTACAGAGTGATCGGTTAGAAGTAGATTATAAAAGTACTCTCCATTAATGGTGATGTTGAATTCTCTAGTTTCATTTGGTGCCAGCTTTTGAACCTCAGCAAAGTGCAGATAGAAATAGCACTGTTGCTGTGTAGTTTCATTAAGTGCATCAAAGTAGAAATCTAAGGAGACACCATTAGCATTTCTTGGTGTAGCAGCAGTCCAGATTACTGAAATTGGCAGTTCATAATGGTTGGAAAGTATATCATTGCTAATAGGGTTGTGTAGTTGTGTCCACTGGTCGTTGGAATAAGGCTCCCATAAACGATCATGAAAATCATCCATGTACCTGGATACCACAATTTAGTGTTAATTAACATACTTTTTCAATTAAATTATCAACAACTATAATAATCAAATTTGTAGTAGAGGAATAATCAAATATCGATCCAAACAATACTAGCAAAATCTGACCTGTATGTTAGGTTGGTGAATGAACCAAAATCTAGACCAGCCAAACGAGCCAATGTTGTAGCTCCGGAAGTTTTATAAATATTGTTAAAGTCCATATTCCTGAACTCTATGGCAGAAATAAAAGGAATCCCGTTGCCTGTGTTAACTAGACAGATGTGTACATAATTCAGTGTGGGAGTGTGCATCAGTTCTCTGTAACTGCTCTGTGATGCATTGGTTAGTTTCACTGTGTCCCACAAATTAGACCCGAGATGAATATCAAATTGTGGAAGCTCATTTAGACCATCATAGTTTCCATACAGAAAACTTGCTCTGATTAAATATTTAGTGCCACTTGTCACACTAATTTTGTAACAGTTTCTCATACCGTTGGGAAAGCTCCTCAGGTAACTAAACTGTTGTTGGTGAGTAATCTTATCTTCATTGGATACCATTTTGCTCACACCTGAATCAATGAAATTAGTATCTGAAATGTAATTAATTCCTGTGCTCTTCTCAGTATAGTCCTTTCCTTCGGGTAGCCCACAATCTATGCTAATGAATCCTGTGGCATACAAATATTGGTTTCATCAAATTGAATTGTTTCAATTGACTGTTCAAATAATTAAATATTGGTAAGCATATACCTGATTGTAACTGGGTTTGAACCAGAAGCCCACTAGTTACAACCCCAAGCATCACAAAAAGCAAGTGCATTAACATTCTCATTATTTTTCTTCGTATTCTATTCTGCACCTTATAATGAGCGGGAGAGTAAAAAGAGTTCCATATATAATATGGTTGATAATGTTGAAGTATGATTTCGAGGTAATTTAAGGGGCAACGTAGTTAATTATGGTGTAGGATGTAGTTTAACTGTTTATGGCAAATTTAGAGCAAGGATATTTGTATATATCATTTTTTAAATATGTAATAAAAATAAGCACACTGCATATATATTTCGGCGGATATGTTTAATTATGAAAGATTGTCATGCAGATCGATAATAATATTTAGAGTAAAACTTTATCTATTTTGATAGAATTCATGATAAATAGTGAGCAGTTGATAAATATTATATGGATACTCAAAAGATAATAAATGCTTTACGATCTAAAACTATATCGTTTCAGTGCTCATGTGGCAACAACAGAACATACACCACTGTAGATAATAAAATATATAGACAATTCCGTTCGTTTTATAGTTTTGCACTATCCATTAATGGAAGGAGATACATGTATCATATCCACCATTTGTTATCATAGAAAATCTAATTGATAATTTTTTTTTCTTCAAAAATTAATTAGTCTGAAGTTAAAATTTTCAAAAATCTAATTATCACTTTACTCATAAATATATTTTTAAAAAATTTTGCCAAACTAAGTTTAAATTTTAAATGGTTGAGTCTTGGCTTTTCCTTTCTTTCATTTTCTTCTTTGCAACAAAAAGATCAAACTTGTATATGTTGTGACTTGTGACTGATTGTTTGTATTTGAAGAGAATATAAAGTTCTCATTAATATTATTCTATTCCTATATTTATTCATTTAATAAATTTATTAATGAAAATATATTGATTAATATTCTAAACTGAATTGAATTTTAAGAATAGACCCTTTTTGTTTTTTCAATATTCCTTAATTTGATTGGTTAAAACTTAATTGGTCATGGATTGAAATTTTTGTTAAAAGTTTATTATTGGCCAATATCTAATAAATTATTGCATATACAAATTAAAATTTAAATTCTAACACTTATTTAAACAGATAAGTAAGTTAATCACTGAATCAACCCGATTAAATAGACCATTGTTAACCAAGTTGGGTTGGTCTAGTGGTTAGCTCACTAGTCCGCTTAAGCAAGTGTCGGGGGTTCGAATCCCGCCTTGTGCATGCAACAATCCATTGGCCAGCGGCAAACCCTTAAATGGAGCTCAGTACCGCGACGGATTAGTCCTTGACCTGTCGGGTTGAGGGATACCGTGGGAAACCAAAAAAAAAATAGACCATTGTTTTGGACCAAAAGAAATATTTCCAAAAAGTTGTCATTTTTTCCAGCATGTAAGACAAGTATCGAAGCCCATGGTCCTATGTAGTCTAATTCATTGCATCTAGAGAATCAATCCTGCACCTCATGACGATCACAGCTACCAATTCAACTGTTTTGGTAGTTATTGATACCAATTGGTTGATGAGGTAGACGAAGACGTAGCTTGGATAGTGATCATGGAGGATAGGTGCCAAGGTAGACGAAGACTTAACTGTAATAGTTATCGAGGACATTAACTTCGTGGCCTGGCTCTTTCATGTTGTTATTGCATGTCTCAGATTGGATTGTCCAACCCAAAACCTTGACCACAAAAAAAAAAAAAGAAAATCAAGTATTATTCCAGTCTCATCACATAATAATAATAAAGTAAAAATAAGCACATCGGATATATATTCCACGTTAGAGACAAAATAGAGCTAGATACTTAGATAGTTTGAAAGGTATGTATTATACTGTAGCTGAAGACCTAGACTTTGCTCTAGACTTTGTAACAAAAAGACCAAATTGTTATATATTGTCATTGATTATTGTTTTTTTTTTGTGCTTCAATGGTTTATGGCATGATGGGACTATCAATTACAATATATATCAAAGCAATAAATTATTACCACAAATAAATAATAAATAAATAATCCTACAAATGAATAGTATAGAAACGGACGTAGGATTTTTTTTTTCTCCTATTCCGGGTCAACTTTAAAAATCGCAAAGTAGTTGTAAAACATAGCTGTAATTTGTAATTTAATGTCTGAGCATGTGACTAAATTGTGATGTTTCTCGAGTTTGTTGATAAATGAGGTGTTATTTGTTGATGTTACAATACTCTTGGATCTCATCAAGCTAAGCTTATATTCAACCAGAGTAACTTGTATTTCCTGGTTCAACCATGGGCTTGATTTATGGCTGAACTCACAAATGGAACATCAAAGTGAATTTATGCATATACACATGCTATGCCTTCTCATTCTTCTGATCTGTTTTAATTGAAGCCGAAGAGAGACACACTTTTGCTTCATGCAAGTATGTATAAGTCATTGAAATGCTCATTGTGTAGCCTCTTTGGTGAAGAGGGTCAGTGAATAGAATTATTTTCTATGGTATCTTTTTTAATTTCCACCTTGAATTTGATATCTAATTGAAATTCAATCCAAAATTTACATTATATTATTCTTACTAGAATGTTAACTGTTTTTAGACCCTTTTTTCTTATGTTTTTACACTTTTTCGTATTTTTCTCCCTATAATTGTTCCATTTTTTTTTTAACAAAGAAAAGATCAACACACTAAAGTGAAGACACAAAGAACCAAGTTATAAGAAAAAGGTAAAAACAAAAGATAACTCACAGCGACTAATTCATTGTCATCTCTGACATTGTCATCAACAATCTCATGGATCAGCACCAAATCACTCTTTGAAGCTTACCACCAACCTGAATTTGATATCCTCAATGCTACTTTCTTCATTCTTAAATATTCTCGCATTTCGTTCCATCCAAATATTTTAAATTATTACACAGAAACCAACCAACCGCTTATTCTGCTCAACTTTTCTATCAGGCTCTCCTGTCCAACTCTCAAATAAGTCCTTGATCGAGCTTGGAACAACCCAAACCGTGTCAAAGTATGTCAACCAAGCACACCACACCTGCCAAGTAAACTTACAGCAGAGAAATAAATGATGAACAAATTCTACATCTTTTTTACACAAAACACAAGTATTATCACTTAGATGATTGACACCTAGTCTACCCAGTCTCTCTTTGGTATTTACTCTTCCCACTAAGACAAACCATGCGAAGAGCTCAATTTTTGGCGAAACCAAGCCTCTCCAAATTGAGCTAGTAAAGCTATAGCTTGTGACTTCCTCCGATACAGTTTATGTCTGCAACACCTGCACAAAAGAGTTAGTAGAAAAAATATATTTTTTTTTATCAAACCACACCACACTGTCCTCTCTACCAGGTAATAATTTAACTGGTCTTAGCCTTTCATGGAGTTGGTTGACGAGTGCCAACTCCCATTGAAACAATTCTCTCCTCCAAAGAAAATTTCATATCCACTCTAATCCATCCCAAAACCCACAATCCTCTATAACAGATCCTTACTGGTTTAAAACAGAGAAAAGTCTCGAAAAGCTCTCTTTCAAGGGTCCACCTTGTAACCAATTATCCTCCCAAAAACGAGTTCTCCTCTCGTCCCCTATTTCCATAGATAGCCCACTAAGAATTTTGTCTTTCACATGTTGCCCATTTATCTTCAATTGACAGATATCTTTTCACGGACCTCCTCTTGTGGGTAGTATCTGATTTGCTAGTATTATATTTGGATTTAAGCCATTACACGAACATACAATTTTCTTCCACAATGGACAATCCTCCTTTGAAAACCGTACCACCACTTAAACAGAAGTGTTGTATTCCTAATTACAGCATCCCCCACTCCCAAGCCTCCTAGCTTTTTCGGAGTCTGCACCAATTCCCATTTTACCAGAGGCATACCATTATTACCATCCTCTCTTCTCCATAAAAAATTCCTTTGCAACGCAATCAACTTCTCTGCCACCCCTTTTGGCATCTTATATAAACTAAGATAGTAGACTTGCAAGCTATTAAGCACAGAATTGATAAGAACTAACTTTCTAGCTTTGTTAGGTACCTTTGCTTTCCACAGACCGAGCTTCTCTTCTACCTTGTCTATAATCGGTTTCCATGTCTTCACTAGTCGAGGATTTGCTCCTAAGGGTATTCCCAAGTATCTTACAGGTAGGACCGCTTCAGTACATCCTAGTAGCCCACACATATTTGTCACCCACTCTGATTCACAATTAACGAAAATCAAATTCGATTTGTCAAAGTTGATACTTAGTCCAGACATGAGTTCAAAGCATCGCAGGAGCCTCTTAGAATTCAAGATTGTCTCAGTCTCTGGTGGGCAGAACAAAATAGTGTCATCTGCAAACTGTAAGTGTGACAGTTCTATTTTATCCCTCCCAACCAACAGAGGAGATATACGTCCATTCATGACAGCTTCTCCCACTATACTATGTAATACGTCAACCACAAGAACAAACAGGAACGAAGATAGAGGATCCCCTTGTCTTAGGCCTCTCTCCATCTTGAACGGCTTGGACGGTGCTCCATTAATCAGAACCGACATAGAGGCTGTACTTACACATTCCTTTACCCATGCTCTCAATCTATGTCCGAAACCCATCTTTTTTAACACAATATCAACAAAGCTCCACCTGACCCTGTCATATGCCTTTTGAAAATCTAGCTTTATAATTGCCGCCTTCTTTTTACTCGTCCTAAGCCACTGAACTGTTTCACATGCAATGAGAGCACCATCATGTATTTTCCGGCCCTTGACGAAAGCACTCTGTGTCTCTCCCACTAGTCTTGGCATCATTGAACTCATCCTTTCTACCAAAACCTTCGATATCACTTTGTACACACACCCAACCATGCTAATAGGCCTGAGGTCCTTGATCTCCTTGACACCCACAAACTTTGGAGCTAGCGCCACCAAAGTTACTTTCGCGTCCGTCGGTAATTTGGCGCTATGGAAGAAAGCTAATACAGCTGCAGTGAATTCATGACCAATCTCATCCCAACACTTCTTAATGAAGTTCATGTTATACCCGTCATTACTTGGGGCTTTCGTTGACTCACAATCCCAAACAGCCTCTCTAATTTACTGAGCACAAGGCATTACTTCTAATGCTTTAGCCTTTCATCAAATTTTTCTATTCTCCTTCATTTGTTCCTCCCACTCCAACCTTTCATCAAACACCACGTTCTTCTGATTCCCTTGGTTTGTTCCAGAGCCACCTTCCTCATGGTTACATTCTTTACCATTTGCACAATGTTCCTTGCAAGCTGTCAGTCTCTGGAATAATCTCACCTTCTCCACCTTCTTCCTCTGCTGGATCGCAGTTCCTGTTGTTGCTCCGATTACCTTGCTCATTGGTTTCGCCATGGTACTCTTCATCCCTTAGCATTTCTACCGCACTGCCTCCCCCCACGTCAATCAGACCCGCTCCTTGTTTCCCGTCGCCGCCGCTGTCCTGCATCCCGCATGCAGGCGCTACTCGTGGAGCCACCATCTTCGGCCGGGCATGTTTCACCACACTTGTCACCATCACCGTCTGACCCGCGTTCCCTTTCCCCTGCGCGATGCTGTTCTGACGCGTCTCTTCACTCGTCACCGCCCGTGTGTGTTTCAACGTCGACTGCACCGGTTCTAGCGACGCACAGGAGTTGCTCCTCGAAGAGAGCCTGTCGCCGCTCCTTCCTATATCAGCAACGTGCACTTTTTTTTTTTTTTTTGGTCAAGAGCAACGTGCATTTCAACCCATGGAGAATATTCCTGAACCGCTTCATCATGAGCCCACCCACAAGGACTCATTTCGCCTTCAACAATTCTATATTGGGTATTATCATTCGGCAGCCCAGTTCCATGACGGCCCAACTTGCCTATGCCACTCCTTTCTCTTTTGTTTTCACGTTCCTTGTGAAAGTAATGGCCCACCATATTCCTCATTTCAGCCCTTATAAGATTTGCATGTAACCCTGCACTTGAAATAAAATTTCCTTGTGACACAGTCCTTTCGGAGTCCCCTTCTATATTAAATTCAAGATCTCCATGATTTTTGCCTCTATTAATTCCTTTTAATACATTTAAGTCCGTTTCCCTTTTTTCCTTGTACGATAGTAAATGCTCCTGATTCCAGTCATTCAAAAATAAGTTATGAATTACTGTTCTACCAGTGATTTCTTAGCCCTGCCTCCACCAATTCAGCCGCGGGATCATACATTGGTGCCGACGCCTTTCTTTCTCTATCACTTACATCATAGTTGGCCTTCACCATTCGCTGATTTTCATCTGCGGTCATGCTCTCTGCTCCATATATCTCACGTCCTACCTCCTTCACAAAGTACATCAAATCCACTAATACCAACCATTATGTGGATCCATTCACTAATAACATCAAACATACAAGTATCTATTAGGACTTTTCCAGAGCTGAATGATAATTTTGATTTCGTTACTTCATCACACTGTACTACTTCTTCCATTGTCCACCTATTCTTTTGAATGTTTCTGCAGACCACGCATGTAATGGTACCCCTAAAATATTCTAGCCATACTCTTCTAGTCTCACTTCGTTCTAATTCTTCCCATCTCCAAACACTATGAAAAAATTACAGGAGACTATTCATTTTAAATGTGTAAGATTCCTCCGCGTGATTCATGCACAGTGTTGAAAGTTAAAAGTGCCTTATAAGCTCCTAATTCATGAACTTGAATAATTTGAGGCAGATTCTTGCTAATTGCATTCTTCAAAGCATTGAAATCTATAGCCTTGGTCATCCCCCGACTAAACTCCTTGCTAGCCAACCCATATTCTCTTCTACAACTATTACTTCAACCTTCTTCGTCCATTCATTGCTGTTTGGATCCTTCTCCGATGTAGTCATCATCGTCCCTCCCTCACCTATAAGCATATTCAGCTTTTCACCACGTTGAGTCCGCCTATTCCCATCAGCAGTACGTTCTCTACCCTCGACATGCATTCTTCTTACTTTCTCCTTCACATGCCTTCTATACTTAGCTTCTTTTACTGAGATTGTTTTTCCACGTAGCCTCATTCGGTCCATGTCCGTTATTGCCTTCAGTGCTCCCCCTTTTTTCGTGTATCGTATAAATGCAAAAAGATATAACAAACCTTTTTTCTGCTTGCGAGACAAATATATGTCAATGATTCTTTCTGTCTAAGTAAAAAGGTGGAATAATTCCCTCTTCGAGATATCTTCCGATAAACTGTCAACAAAGATGGAGAAAAACTCATTTTTCAGACGATAGTATTCTTTTCTATTCCAAACCCTAGGATCTTTCGAATGTTGATGTGGTTCCCAAACCCTACCCCGCTTTATGTTTCCCCCTCTCCCTCTCTCGCTCGTCATATCTGCAAAAGATGGCAAAAATAGTCGAAATATTTGTTTAGTTAATTTTATAGAAAGATGAAACTACAGAAAAGTGAAAACTCTCGATTGGACATTGATGATCGGATAATTTATACGCTTTTTGGCATTGTTTTTAGGTAGTTTTTAGTAAGTTCAAGCTACTTTTAGGGATGTTTTCATTAGTTTTTATGTTAAATTCACATTTTTGGACTTTACTATGAGTTTGTGTGTTTTTCTGTGATTTCAGGTAAATTCTGGCTGAAATTGAGGGACTTGAGCAAAACTCTGATAGGAGGCTGACAAAGGACTGCTGATGTTGTTGGAATCTGACCTCCCTGCACTCGAAATGGATTTTTTGGAGCTACAGAACTCTAAATGGTGCGCTCTCAACGGCGTTGGAAAGTAGACATCCAGATCTTTCCAGCAATATGTAATAGTTCATACTTTATTTGGGAATTGACGACGTAAACTGGCGCTCAACGCCAGTTTCATGTTGCTGTCTGGAGTAAAACGCCAGAAACACGTCACGACCCGGAGTTGAACGCCTAAAACACGTTACAACTTGGCGTTCAACTCCAAAAGAAGCCTCAGCTCGTGGATAGATCAAGCTCAGCCCAAACATACACCAAGTGGGCCCCGGAAGTGGATTTATGCATCAATTACTTACTCATGTAAACCCTAGTAGCTAGTTTAGTATAAATAGAACATTTTACTATTGTATTCAGTGTCTTTTGACCACGTTATATCTTTGGTCTCAGTTTTGTTTTATTCTTCATCTTAGGAGGTCATTGATCACGTTTTGGGGGGCTGGCCATTCGGCCATGCCTGAACCTTTCACTTATGTATTTTTAACGGTGGAGTTTCTACACACCATAGATTAAGGGTGTGGGGCTCTGCTGTACCTCAAGCTTTAATGCAATTACTATTATTTTCTATCCAATTCTCTTTATTCATATTCTAAGATATTCGTTGCATTTCAACTTGATGAATGTGATGATTCGTGACACTCATCATCATTCTCACCTATGAACGTGCGTGACTGACAACCACTTCCGTTCTACCTTAGACCGGGCGCATATCTATTGGATTCCTTAATCAGAATCTTCGTGGTATAAGCTAGAATTGATGGCGGCATTCATGAAAATCCGAAAAGTCTAACCTTGTCTGTGGTATTCCGAGTAGGATTTCGGGATTGAATGACTGTGACGAGCTTCAAACTCCTGAAGGCTGGACGTTAGTGACAGACGCAAAAGAATCAAGGAATTCTATTCCAATCTGATTGAGAACCGACAGATGATTAGCCGTGCTGTGACAGAGCATTTGGACCTTTTTCACTGAGAGGATGGGATGTAGTCATTGACAACGGTGATGCCCTACATACAGCTTGCCATGGAAAGGAGTAAGAAGGATTGAAGGAAGAAGTAGGAAAGTAGAAAAAGAAAGGGCATAATATCTCCATACGATTATCTGAAATTCCCACTATTAATTTACATAAGTATCTCTATCCCTTATTTTATTTATCTTTTAAATATCTAATCCAATTACATTTGACTTTACCTGACTGGGATTTACAAGATGACTATAGCTTGCTTCATACCAACAATCTCTGTGGGATCGACCCTTACTCACGTAAGGTATTACTTGGATGACCCAGTACACTTGCTGGTTAGTTGAATGGAGTTGTGGAAAGAAAGTGCTGAGTTAATAAATGCACATACCAAAGAGCTAATATTGTTGATCACAATTTCGTCCACCAGACATGCATGCTTTTTTAATAATATAACAAAAAATGAAATTATGCACATTGTAACGTGCATAAGAATTTGTATTTGCACAACCACCATTATAATTGTGAGTCTGTTATCATTTCTTATTATCTTGTGTCCTTACAAAAAGAAAATCGAATACCCTAAGGCTTCCACTCGGAGGAATCAAGGTAAGTTCTGGCCTCACTCTCACTATATCAGATTTGACGTTATAGTGACGGATTTTTTATTTTAATAAATAAAATAAATGTATTAATTATTGAATTAAATAATTTCAAAAGTTATTATCGAAATCCATCATCTTGTCATATCTCGTTTATATTGTGAATGGGATGAATTTACACGTATCTCGTTTACAGTGTAAACGAGATAAAACACGTAAATGTCACATGTATATATCTCATTCACATTGTAAATGAGATACATGTAAATTCATCTCGTTCACAGTATAAACGAGATATGAGCAATCTCATCTCGTGTACAGTGTAAACGAGATATGTGTAAACAATTTTTCAGCAATTATAAAAGGATGTCTAACTCTTGGGATTCTCCACATTCATTTCATATCTTCTTCTATTCCGTTTTTCTCACAAAAAGAAGGCAACAATGGCCAGTAATAGCTTATACATAGTTATGTGTGTTTACCCCAATTGTCGTATGAGAAATGGCGACAATGGGGTGATATTTGAGTGTGAGAATCCAATTCAGTTGCGGACTCAGCATGTGAGTTCGTTGTCCGAGTTAAAGAGTTTGATATTAAGAAATCTTGGGGGCACCGAAACGAAAAAGGTCGAAAGGGTGGGCTATAGGTTGTTGGCACCGTTGGGTAATGGAGTGTTCCGGTTTTGACTATTTCGACTTATAGGGGACGAGCATGTGCGACTGATCTTCGATATCCATAGGAAAATCATGGTGAAGCAAGTGATGGAGCTTTCTGTCGAGGTTGGAGACGTTGGTGGCGGTAGTTCTGTACACTCGACCTACGTATAGGATGACCGACCTCTCGCACCACCACCCATTCATGTCTTCATTCCAGTAAAGGACATGGAGGTGGGTGAGGAAGACTCTGATGAGGAGTACGTTGCCGATAATGGCGACAGTGATTCTTCCAAGGAGGTGACGACGAGGAGTTTGTATTGGAGACGCCCGCTCAGGCAGTTATGCACTATGTTTTGCCTCCCCCACCCAATTTCGGCGCTATTCGATGTACCAAGTCACTATCATACGTTGGATCTGGATGCCATGCACGAGAGAACTCTATTTTTCAGTATAGAGGAGGAGGATTACAACCTAGACGGTAGGGTAGAGTTTTGGGTTTGCCACAGATTCAAATGCCAAGATGCAGTGATGCAGGGTGTGAAGAACTACAATATCCGCCGGAGTGCAGATTATTGGGTGATCGAATCCGACAGACTGAAGTACCATGTGCAATGCCGTCAAGCTGCAAATGGCTGTCCATGGAGTCTCTGTGTTGCCGTTCAATAGAACTTCAGATACTGATGAGTTCAAGATTCATTGAGGCGTACTTAGTAGTTCATGGTTTCCATAGATTACATATTTTCGATGCATGCCACCTAAACATCGCTATTTTATTTCGTCAGGGTGGTCCGGAGGATTGGAGGAGTTTACATTTGTTTAGCACCCACCATGTTCTAGGACCACCGACAGTTGGATAGCAGTCTTATCTGCAAGGTCATCTTGTCGTTGATACAATCAAACCCCTCCGTCAGCATCCCTATCCTGCAAGGTTCGGTTCAACAAAGCTATCACTTCAAATCTTCCTACAGAAAGGTGTGGATGTCGAAACAGAAGACAATTGCTCAAATCTATAAGGACTGGGAGGAGTCATACAACAAAGTGCCAAAACTACTTTAGGCGCTGCAGAATAGCTTCCCTGGGACTATTTGTGAGCTATGGGTTGTACCGTACTACGATGGGCACCGACTAGTACGCGATTGTAGCATGTTCGATAAAGTATTTTGGGCTTTTCCATCCTGGGTCGAGGCTTTCAAGCATTGCAAGTCGTTTGTTTCCATTGACGGCACGCATCTGTATGGCAGATACGGTGGGTGTTGCTTATAGCGGTGGCACAAGATGGCAACAACAATATCCTACCTATTGCTTTTGTCATTGTTGAGTCTGAGAGTACCGAGTGGTGATCCTTTTTCCTAACTAATCTGAGACGCCATGTCACCCCACAGGAAGTTCTGCTGGTTATCTCTGACAGATCGCAGGCTATCAAGGCTGCACTCAGTGCTAATGATAGTGGTTGGCATCCTTCGAGGGCGTTTCATGCTTACTATATCAGACACATGACCGATAACTTCATGACTCGTTTTAAATCGACCAAGGGTAAGAGATATCTTATAAACGCCGCTTACAGTCAAAGCAAAGCTGGGTATGAGTGGTATATTGATGTCTTGAGAGGAGTTTCTCCAGCGATGACGGACTGGTCTGGTCATTTCAACAAAGAGATATGGCTCAAACACTGCGACAGTGGCAGGCAGTTTGGTCACATGATTACCAAGCTGTCCGAATGCATCAATGACGTCCTGAAGGGTACACGATACTTGCCGATATTTGCCATCGTGCGCATAACGTACTAACGATTGCAGAAGTTTTTCGTTATGAAGGGCAGAGAGGCACAGTCACAGCTGGCTGCTGGAAACCGCTTCTCCTAGAAGCTGCTGGCAGCCATTGAGAAGAATAGAGAAGGCATCCCGAAGATGCGTGTTACTCTTTGCGATAGGCGGGCTACTGTTTTTGTCGTGGAGGAGTTGGAGTCGTTCAAGGGTTGGTCGCAAGATTCATTCCGTGTCCGTCTTTCAGCTGGTACGTGTGACTGCAGTCTCTTTCAGTCTCTCTACTACCCATGCCGCCATGCCCTTGCCGAATGTGCCACTGCTAGCATTGAGTGGCCCTCTTATGTTCATTCAATTTACAGATAGGAGGCAGTTTTCAAGGTGTAAGAGATAGAGTTCTCAACGATCCCGGATGAGTCCCTGTGGCCGGAGTGGTATGGGAGGTTGCTGCCTCCTAACCCACTCATGCGGCGAAAGGCGACTGGGAGACCCGTGTCGACTAGATTCCGAGGTGACACGGATGAGGTGGAGCAACAGGAGAAGTGATGTGACCTCTGCAGACAAGTCGGTCACACCAGACGAGGTTGTCCTAATCAACCCATGGAGGATCCTTAGTGTAGATTGTACTTTTAGGATTTGTCCATCCATCTCATTGTAGTAGTTTGTTCATCTTGTTATTTCTTTTTGTTGTACTTGTTATGTTATGGTATGTCATCTTTTTATTTCCATTGTAGTACTTGTTATATTATGTTAGGTTGTTGTTAACGTACAATCTAGTTTATTTAAGTACCCGCTTATAGTTGTGCACTCTTATGAAATAAACAAGTAAATATAATTCGCAACGTAGGAGATATAATGCAAAAGGAATATAATAGCGCTAAGTCTATAAACAAAGCACATATATGTAACAAACAACAATAAAGTAACAAATAGGAGCGGTTCACATTACAACTACCACCGAGGGCCTTTTTCTTTAAATTACAAAATCACAACATATAAAGACATGCAACATGACTACAAAACAGATTCTAAACCCTCAACATATAATAAAACATCAGCGGTAGTGTGATTCCTGATAGTGGCACCTATGCCCGGTACCACACAATGGAGGCTGCGTCTGATGCTGAAGTTGGGTAGATCGAGGATCTCCCGTAGGCATGTGCTGAATAGCACCTGAATACGGAACTGTGGTGTACTGATAGTGAGACAATGGATCTGATGGAGGGGTAACTAGAGGCCATAAGGAAGTTAGCAACATACTATAGTCGTATGACAGCGGAATGGTATACTGTGCATATAACAACCCCAGTTTTTTTTAAAATAAATAATGAGTTCAATTTATTTATGATAATTGTTGATAAAAAAATACAGATTATCGACTTTGTACTTGTACTGCTTTTATGTAGGACATTCCGTTAATTATTTTGTACTTTTAAAGTTTGTATTTGTTTTTCAGATTATTGACCTTATTCTTGTACTGGTGTTAT
This sequence comes from Arachis stenosperma, assembly GCF_014773155.1. Lineage (NCBI taxonomy): Eukaryota > Viridiplantae > Streptophyta > Magnoliopsida > Fabales > Fabaceae > Arachis > Arachis stenosperma. The sequence continues at coordinate 4,802,603 of NC_080385.1, forward strand.
GTAGGATATTTCGTTAATTATTTAACTTTGACCTCACGGTAGAACTATATTGAAATTAAATAAAATATTTTTGAATTCAAATAGGATACTTTAAACTTAATAACCAAAATAGAATTATATTCAAACGTAGAAGATCAATTTAATATTTTATTCCATATTAATTATCATTATCAAAAAGAGATGAATCTTCTCAATCTTTTTTAACAATTGAGGGAATAAAATATAATATTTTATTATTAATTTTATAAATAGAACAAAAAATAAATATAAAAAAATAATTAAAAATTATATTTTATATTCTTAATGTTTTTTAACAATGAGAGAGGATCCGTTCCTTATCAAAAGGGATACACTATTGCATGTAGACCCACGGTGTCACAAATCATTGAAATTTTAATTATTGCTACAAAGAAGTGTTAAAAAGGTACAGAGTACAGACTACAGATGTGTAAACGAAATTACCCAAAATTAAAAGTAAAATTCATATTCCTACATTAATTAATATTCTATCCCTTTGAGATGGTTGCTCTACAGCCAATGAAAATTTTCTTAGGCATTTTTGCTTTATCTTTTAATACATAATAGAATTTGAGTCGAAAATCTAAAAAAAAAATAAAAGACAAAACTAATTATTCTAATCAAGTGAATTAACCCTAGTTAATTCATTTTTTAATTTAGTTTATAAATTTACCATAAGTATTTTATCTACACTTAACTATTCTAATATATCATTATTATTCTTTTCAGACCGATAAAATGATAAATCTTTGAAAGAACAATTCCTTATTATTATGTTGAGAATTAAGATTAGTAATGAAATCTTATAAAATGTGCGCAAGAAATAAATAAACGATTTTATAACAATTGTTATGAATATTATTAATTAATTATTATCCATGTTTCAGCACTATACAAATATTAAACTAAAGCAAAGAACATTGTTACTTTATTATTTGTGCTCTGCAAACGGAAAACACGAGATTCCTTTTGCTTGAGAAAACCCAGAGAACTGAATACTTTATATCGATCTAGCTACAACAACTTCTCTCAACCCCTTTCATTCTTTTCTCATCATCTGCTGCGCTTGATTTTGAATCATGGCTTCAAAACTTGAAGGTGGAGCTTATCTCTCTTCTTTTGTTGATGCTATTTCAAAGAAGCTATCTTCAATACTTGAAGATGACTTTGTCCTCGAAGGAAATGACTCTGCCCTGGAGTTGCTTGAAAGGTTGGATGAAATTCTGTGTGATGTTGAACCTGTGCTTGATGATGCTGAGCTGAAGCAGTTCGGTAACGATAGAGTGAAGAAGTGGCTTGTAGATCTCCAAGATGCTCTCTATGTGGCTGATGACTTTCTGGATGAACTCTCCACTAAAGCTGCCACTGCTACTCCAAGGGATCCAGGTAACTCTTATTACTGGTCTCGCTCTGTTGATTCAATTATTGAAGATAGTGGTGTCAATGTCATTGAAAAAATAGTTGGCAAACTGGAGTCTGTTGTACAACGAAAAGGTAAACTTGGACTGGAAAGGGGTGCCAAGTTGGACACATCATGGAGAATTCCATCCACATCTCTTGTTGTAAGTTCTGACATATTTGGTCGGGACGAAGACAAGGAGAACATAATCAAATTGCTATTAGATGATACCTGCAATGCTGAATCACTTGTGACTGTGATCCCCATTGTGGGTATGGGCGGAATAGGAAAAACTACTTTGGCTCAACTGGTTTACAATGATCCCAAAGTTGTGGAAAAATTTGGCACTAGAGCATGGGTGTGTGTTGCTGAAAATCCTGACCCTGTCAATGTTACAAGGACAATAATAGGGGCAATAGATTCATCTCCTTGTAACATGGATAATTTTGATTTGCTTCAGACTAATTTGAAGGAAAAGTTAACAGGAAGGACTTTTTTACTTGTTTTAGATGATGTTTGGGACGATCGACGAGACATGTGGGAGGATTTTCTAAAACCTTTTCATTATGCGAATAATGGGAGTAAGATTCTCCTAACAACCCGTAACGAAAATGTTGCTTCTGTGTTCGCACCTATCAATCTACATTATGGACTAAGTTTACTGTCAAATGAAGATTGTTGGTCGGTGTTTTTGAAGCATTCAACTATTTCTACTAATTCTAAACACTATGCAACTGTTGAACCCATTGGTAGAAAAATTGTTGAAAAGTGCAAGGGGTTACCTTTGGCTGTGAAAACACTTGGAGGCTTATTGCGCAACAAGGATAACAAAGAAGATTGGGAGAATATACTTGAATGTAAAATCTGGGAACTCTCTGAGGATGGTTGTAAGATTATTCCTGCGTTAAGAGTCAGTTATCATTACCTCCCTTCGTCTTTAAAGCGATGTTTTGTTTATTGCTCTTTATATCCCGAGGATTATGAATTTGACAAAGACGAATTAGTCTTATTGTGGATGGCTGAAGATCTTTTACAACCAAAGGAAAACAACACATCAAAAAAGATTGGTTGTGCATATTTTGATGAATTAGTTGCAAGGTCATTTTTTCAACCTTCTAGTACTAAGAGAGGGTTATTTGTAATGCATGATCTCATGCATGAACTAGCAACTTTTTTTGCTAGAAAGTTCTATTTCAAACTCGAGGTATCTGAGAATCTACACATGGTAGATAGCAAAATTCGACATTTGTCCCTTTTTTCAAATTATCGGGATACCATCACACTATTTGGAGAGGCCTGCGAGAGAGCAGTACACTTGAGAACAGCTTTAGATTTTTCTTCATATCGTCCATCAATTGATGTTGAAAGCAATCCTTTGCTCTTACAACAATTTAGAGTTTTCTCATTTCGTGTAAAGTCAGTACCTGATTCAATTGGCGAATTGATTCATTTAAGTTATTTAAATCTCTCTGGCACATGTATTGTTACGTTGCCAGAGTCAATATGTAAATTATACAATCTCCAAACTTTGAAGTTGCGGGGTTGTGTTGAGTTAGAGATGCTTCCCAGCCGCATGCAAGATCTAGTGAACCTTTGCCACCTTGATATTCGAGGTGCTTCTCGTCTGAAAGAGATACCCAAGGGAATGAACAAGTTAAAGCATCTACACTTCTTAAGTGATTATATCGTCGGCGAGCAAGAGAATGGGATGCGAGAATTGGGAACATTGGACAATCTCCATGGCTCATTTTGCATTTCCAAATTGGAGAACGTCAAGAATAGTGGTGAAGCTTTGGAGGCAAAGATGGGTAACAAGAAGCACATCAACACTCTAGAATTGAATTGGCTTCCAGATGGTGACATTGATGATGTTCAAACTGAAAGAGATATACTTGACAAGTTACAACCTCATCAAAACTTGAAAGAGTTATCAATTCATGGTTATCGGGGTGAAAGATTCCCAGATTGGTTAGGCCTTTCTTGCTACTCCAATATGACCAAATTGAGTCTGGATAGTTGTATAAATTGTTGTGAGCTTCCTTCACTGGGACAGTTACCCTCTTTACAGCATCTGGAGATTTCTAAACTTGATGGGTTGGAGAAAATTGATTTAGAGTTTTACAACAAAAACAATGCATCATTTCAGCAGGAGACACCCTTCAAATGTCTCGAAACTCTGGAAATTGAGTATATGTATAGTTGGCGGGAGTGGCATTTTCCTGATGAGTTTGATGGTTTTCCTGAGCTTAGAATCCTTGAAATAAGAAACTGTCCTGTGTTAAGTGGAGATCTGCCTTCTCACCTTCCGGCTCTGGAGGAACTTACCATTGATGGATGTAAAGAGCTTGCATGTTCGCTGCCTAGGGCTCCCAAGCTTCACAAATTACATGTAAAGTGCGACATGTTTTATGGGAATTTGGAACTGCACAAAGTAACAATTTCAGTAAGCCAGCTGGCGAAATTTGTATGGGAATGGCTGCTGCACATCCAACCACCATATGTCCAATGTCTGTACATCGATGATTGTCAGTCAGCGATATCAATTTCAGCAAATCATTTGCCAGCTTCATTACAACGTCTGGAAATCATTGATTGTTCAAAATTAACATTCTCAGAGCAACTGCAACACAAGTCGCTGACGAAGATACTTGTAGTGGACTGTGATTCACTGACGTTGTTTCCATTGGGGGACCTTCCAAATCTCAAGAAACTCACAATCACTGAATGCAAAAACATGGAAAATGTTGAGGTGGCACATGCTCTTCCAACTCTACGTTGTTTAAACATCTCAGACTGCCCCAGTTTAGTATCCTTGCCGCCGCTAGGGTCGGCTGCGCCCCGCCTACAGGAGCTGGATATACGCAATTGCCCGGAAATCGATTGTTTTGCAGGGGAGTGCCTCCCGCTGAGTTTGAAAAAACTTGTAATCGTCGAGTGCCAGAAACTAGCGAGTTGGATATCATCAAATGTTTTGCATAGTGAAGGCCTTACCCATCTTTGGCTTGGTTCATATTTTGATGTAAAGTCGTTCCCGAGAGAGGGTTGTCTTCCTGCTTCTCTTGAGTCTTTAAGATTGTGGGACTTTCCAAATCTGGAGACGCTTGACTGCAAGGGGCTTCACCATCTTACCTCCCTCACATATATAGCAATTAGATACTGTGAAAAGCTTGAGAATATCACAGAAGAACATTTGCTTGCCTCCATAAAAAAAATCTACATAGGGGAAGAATGTCCTTTGAGGAGCAAGCTGGAAGAGATGGAACACCTACGGATTCAATTGGGTTGTGACGAATCAGGTATGTGGTTTTGCTTTGATCTTTCCTAAACTCAGTGCTCTCCAATTACAATGCTAATTCTTTTCATCAAACATTTTCGTTCCCTTGTTAATACACCAACGCAATGTTTATTATCTTTTCATTCTTACCCATTTCTCTGTACTCTAGCTACCCGTTTCACTCACAAGTTTTACTTTTTAAATAAAAACTTGTTATGGGTGCCAATTTTTGCAATTTTTTAAAGGATAACAAATTACATGCTTAGAAAAAACAAAAAAAGTAAACTTTTTCATGATCGCTTCTTTGTTGCTTACAATATTTGTATGGTTTATTGCAGAATTATGTGATGAGTATGCTTCGAATGATGAGGATGCTACTTCTGATTCTGATTGATTAATGATTACAAATCTTAATTTATCTTTCTAATTATTTTTCTGATATTTAAAGTTAGAAAGATAATTAAGAAAGTGAATTAGAATTCTAATCATTTATAAATCATTTAATGTGCAATGGGAGCAGTCACGGCATACAGGTAAGCACATACTTCATGAAGTAGATTATTTTTCTTTATTTGTGAAAAGCTATTCCAATTAGAAAGAAAAAGGCTTACTTTTCTTATGCCATGAATTTTAATTTTTAAACCCGTTTTTCTTTATTTCTGTTATCTTGAACACTTAGACGAGTAACTAATTTTGAAAGTGCTCCAATCTATTTATCGATTTGTAATATTTATAAAAGTTTTTTTTTTTATTTATCTTAATCCCGCCTAAAGCATTGGTCTAAACCCAGATTTTATTTATTAAGGTTCTATATTTTTCAGCATACTGTTGGATCAGGTCTTCCAGATTTGCACTCATGGAATTCTCTGTGTTACTCATCTGACTTTTATCATTGGGTGAGGTGTGTGGTTATGCAAAAACTGAATGTTAGTGTCCCAATATACTTCTCTATGTTAATATTTAGTTATTTACAATCTCTAATATACTCATAGGGTGTTATAGAGTTTGTGAGTGACAAATGAAATGAAATGTTGGCTTTTATTAATAATAGGGAGGATTGAAGAGTCAACATTAATACAAGGCTGAGGCAAGGTGAGAATGGGGTTGCAATGAAGTAAGTTTGCATTGTCCATGTCTTGCAATTGCTACTACCTCTTGCACTTGTTATTTTGTCTAAACTTAACGATTTATAATATCCGTTATGGATCTTTTCACCTTATTATGAACTCATTACAGAATATGGGATTTGAATGCTTGTTTCATGAAAGTGCTCAATATCAGTTTGCCCTCTGTGATTTCATAAAACTAATTTGGTCTTCTCTTTCTTAAAAGAACAAATTGTGAATAGTAATTGTTGCAATGTATTTATCCGGTAGTGGTCACAAACATGTTCTAACCTTGGAAACTTTGTGCTTGTGTAGAATTTGGCAAATCCAACTGCTTTACTGCTGAGTGGTGTTCAAAGTTGCGCCATTTGAATCTCCATGACAAAGCTGACCTAATTCAAAATGCCATCCTCAACACAATTGCAGAAGGGAAGTACCAAACTGCTGATCTTGGAGGCAAAGCAAAGACAACCGAGTTCATCAATGCAATCATTGACCATCTCTAAATTCTGCTCAGAGTAGGCAAGGAATTGCTGCTCAGAGTAGGAATACCTCAGCATAATGGAAAAACTCATCTAAGGTTGTGACCTTATAACCACCAGGCATGAGCAAGCCTTAAAATATTCACTGCGCATGCAGTGTTATGGCCTTGTAAAATGCACTTTGTCTGATAACCCTCCTTAGTCCATTTTGGTATTCCTTGTCAATAATATAGTTAAATAAATGAAGTACCATTAGTTTGTTTTTATATTTGTTTTCTTTTTCTCCCTCTCATTGCTCCCTTTATTTTAATCTGTATTTGCACAACCACCAATATATTGGTGACTAAGACTTTGTTCATTTGGAGTGAAGTAGAAGGGAAATAGAGGAGAGGGGAAAGAAGTTGCAAATTTTGTAAAGAAAATTTTCCAATTTATCTTCCTCCTCTCTATTTCTCTTCAATCAAACAAAACCTAAGTGTATATGTCAATATCTTTTAGTTTTTTGAAATATTTCTTATTATATTTGTCCTTGTGAAAAAAAAAAAGGATCTAAATACCCTAAAACTTCCACTTGGATCAAGGTAAGTTCTGGTTTCACAATGTCAGCTAGTTCACGAGGAGGAAATTTGACTAGAAATCATGGATTTGTGTTGCTGTAAATTTCGAGGTTTTGCTCTGCTATGCTTTTGATCTTTTTGATGTTACTGCTCTGTTCTGTTCAATTTCTGCCATGTTTTGTTTGGTATTGAGCTGGATTTTAGTTGCTGTCTGTGTACCATCCCTCAGTTAATATGTTAAATTGTTTGAAAATCTTGAGGATTGCTTCATCCATGGAAAACATATAGTATGTAGTATATTATTGTGTTCTCTATGAGAATATGTAAACAGGAAAGAAGAAAAGAGAACAAATTCACGGGGAGCAACTCTTGGAAAGAAAAGGGGGGAGTAAATTCAAAAGCAAGTAACATCACTAAAAAGGAAGTACCTTAACTTTATTAAAATTCAACTCCTATGATCAACGTCATAATTATGTTTGTCATCAAGGAGGAGATTGTTGAGTTATATATAACTAATTTAATTTGATGATGACAAACATTATTTTATTGAATTAAACACCCAATTAGTTTTGATTGTGTTTGGTTAAGTAATGCAGGCCAAAAATCAAAGAAGCAGCAACCCATTTGGAAGAAAAAAAAACGAGATTATAGGTGAAGCTCTAGCCAACAAAGCCCAAAGTAATTGAACAAAGAAATCAAACGGGCTGAAAGGTAAGGAAAGCGAATCCAAGCCCAAGTTGATTCCACCAAGCTGATACACTCCAAAGCCAACGTTCACTTGTTGCTTCGGTCAGACTCAGAAAAAAAGAAAGAGAAAGCTTCGTTCTTCTTCTTGCTCATTTCACCAGAGAAGAAAGAGAAAGCAAAATAAAAAAGGACAAAGGTCTAATCACTAGGGGTGTTCGCGGTGCAGTTTGGTTCGGTTTTTGAAGGAAAAGTCATCTGATCCGATCGTTTAATTATGCTGCGGTTCGGTTTGGTTCGGTTTTTTTTTCAAGGTCATCCGAACCAAACCAAACCAATTAAAATCGGTTTGGTTTGGTTCGGTTTGTTCGGTTTTTTCAATCAAATAAAAAAAATTCTACCGTACTATTATGCAAAGTCATAACACTGAAATCAACAAACCAAAATACACAATAGCTAACAAAGTATTGATCTAATGAAATATAACAACAACAAAATTCAAATACGACAATTAAAGAAGTTTAATAGTTCAACAGCCAACACAACTGAAAATAAAAATAAATTGTCATTAACAAAGTTATGGTATCTTCTCCAACAAAATAGCTAACTTCATAATGCAAACCAACCTGAAATTAAAAAAAAAAGTTACATAATAAGAACAACAACAACAATAATAATTATAATAATAATAATAGTATAAGGAAAACAATTCCTACCATAACAACTTAACAAGATGTACTTTAATCAGACTCAACACCAGAATCTTCTTCATTGGGATCACGAGTGGGTGCAACTTCTACAAAATATATAAAACAAGAAACAATCATAACAATTAATATATATTAATAAAAACTAGATTAAAATAAAGAAAATTATAAGTAAAAACTTAACCATACCTAATTCCAACTTCTCCAATTCCTCGATGAGTTCCTCAAGGACAAGTTTTGGAGAGTTTCGGAGCCAATTTTGGGTACAAATTAACGCTTCAGCTGTCATCGGTGTTAGAGAACTCCTATAATTATTTAACACCCTTCCTCCAGTACTAAATGCCGATTCTGAAGCAACTGTGGAAACTGGCATGGCTAAGACGTCTCTTGCAATCAGCCCAAGGATTGGAAATTTAGTGGAATTCACTTTCCACCAATTTAGAATGTCGAATTGCACGCCACTCTTCTCTAATGCCTCCATAAGATATAACTCCACCTCATTCTTGTTAGCACTCTCATTGAATTGCATTTCCTTCTCAAATTCCATAGCCAAAGAAGTTTCATGTGCCTCAAGCTCTTGTGTGCTAATTTCACGAGGATCTTGCCGACTAGACCTTTGATAGTTATCACCAAATAGCCTGTAGCTATCAAACACCCTAAAAAGCGTCTCCTTCACCTTTGAAGTTAAGAATTCAGCATCTTCAAAAAAATAAGCACTTTTACCACCATTAAACAAGCACAAAACCAGCATTTCCAATAAGCACAGAACCAGCAAAATATAGCCACTTTTACCAGCATTAAACAAGCACAAAACCAGCAAAAAAAAGCACTTTTACCAACATTAAACAAGCACAAGATCAGCAATAAACAAGCACTTTTACCAGCATTAAACAAGAACAAGACCAGCAAAAAAATAAGCACTTTTACCACCATTAAACAAGCACAAAACCAGCATTTCCAATAAGCACAGAACCAGCAAAATATAGCCACTTTTACCAGCATTAAACAAGCACAAAACCAGCAAAAAAAAGCACTTTTACCAACATTAAACAAGCACAAGATCAGCAATAAACAAGCACTTTTACCAGCATTAAACAAGAACAAAACCAGCAAAAAAATAAGCACTTTTACCACCATTAAACAAGCACAAAACCAGCATTTCCAATAAGCACAGAACCAGCAAAATATAGCCACTTTTACCAGCATTAAACAAGCACAAAACCAGCAAAAAAAAGCACTTTTACCAGCATTAAACAAGCACAAGATCAGTAATAAACAAGCACTTTTACCAGCATTAAACAAGAACAAAACCAGCAAAAAAATAAGCACTTTTACCACCATTAAACAAGCACAAAACCAGCATTTCCAATAAGCACAGAACCAGCAAAAAATAGCCACTTTTACCAGCATTAAACAAGCACAAAACCAGCAAAAAACAAGCACTTTTACCAGCATTAAACAAGCACAAAACCCAGCAATAAACAAGCCCTTTTACCAGCAATAAATCAAGCACAGAACCAGCAATAAACAAGCACAGAACCAGCAATAAACAAGCAGCTGAAGTTTAAATCATTAAGCACAGAACCAGCACTGAATAACTGATAAACTGATAAACTGATAAATCAATAGACTGCTAAACTGATAAATCAATAGACTGATAAACTGAACAATAAACAATAATTAAGCAATAAACAATGAATCAGCAATAAACAATAAATCAATAAACTGATAAGTTATAACCCTAGGTCTAAATTGAACAACAAATCAAGCAAAGTTTACCTGAATAGATGGCTCGGGCTCCATATGAACTTGAATCGGACAATCGGTGGCTGGGTGGCTGGGCTCCAGAAACGCTGCTGGGTGGACTTGAGGCGGCGAGGTCGGACGTGTCGAGGTCGTGGGTGGGCTCCAGAAACGCTGATGGGTGGACTGCAGGCGGTGAGGTCGGACGTGGCGAGGTTGGGGGTGGCTCCAGAAATGCTGCTGGGTGGACTAGAGGCGGCGAGGTCGCAGGTAGCGTGGTCAGAGGTGGCTCCAGAAACGCTGCTGGGTGGAGGGCTGGAGGCTGGGTCGTGCACCTGCGGTAGGGGTTCTCCTCTGTTCGGCGGTGGGATTTGGAGAGGGAAGCTGTCGGCCTGTCGCAGTGTCGCGCATGTGGGGAAGGAGAAGGGGACAGGGGGAGTGGGGGTGTGGCCGTCTCACACTCTCATCTCACAAGTCACGTATGGGTGGGTGGGGGATTGGGGGTAGGTTTAATTTTTTAGGGTTTTGGGATGAACCGGTTCGGTTCGGTTCGGTTAGGATTTTGGTAGTGAGAACCGAAAACCGAATCGAACCGCAAAAAAACAGCAACACATCATTTTTTCGGTTTTCGGTTTTTCGGTTCGGTTCTTCGGTTTAGTTCGGTCCGGATCGGTTTTGAACACCCCTACTAATCACCCAAATCAAACCATTTTAAGTTAAGTCAGAAGTTAAAGGTGATTTATTTCCATTTGCATGCAAGTTACTTTCTTCACTCCTTCTCCAAATTTTTGCTAATCTAATTTGGGATAAATGGAAAAGTGTTCTCTGATAATCACTACTGTGAATCAAAGGCTAAAACTGTTTCTTGGGGACAAAGCTCTTGTTCAAGGGTTCAGATTCAAGTTTACCTATGAAACTTTTTCTTTGCTGATCTAAGGCATTCGGTCAAGCAAAAAGGATCTGTTCCAAAATTCCTAATTTGGGGGTTAATGGAAGAAAGTGAAATGACAAGTTTGGGAAGCACACAGCTCAAGGAGTTGACTCAGAAGCAACCAAGACAACAATTTTGAAAGAGGTACAAATAAGAAAATTTTCATTTTTTTGAGGGAAGGAGAGAGAACCAAATTTTGAGATTGTTCTGAAGGGTTCTCTGTGAAGAGTTCATTAACCTTGGACAGTGTTTTCTAGTAAAAGAGCATTCCGCCAAAATGAAGAACTTAATCAGAGTCAACTGAATCCGGTTCAACATATAGCAACAGAGGCTATTAATGCATCAATCTCCTTCATGTTCTACAATTTGTATTTTATTTTTAATGTATATCTTTCTGTAATTTCTTGAGTGGTAAAAGGCAAAAAGAGAGGAATCAAGAAAAAGCCTATGAGTGATAAAAAGACTGAGTGAAACACTTGAGAGAAAAGTCTAGAGTAATTTTAGATTTCTTTAGGTTGTTTTCTATGTCTTGTGTCTTGTACTTGTGAGGGGCCCTTTTCTTAGTTAGGTTAGCACTAAGGGTGAAGAGTTAGGTATTAGCATAACCAAGTCAAGTTAGTTCAGAACTTGAGAGAAAAGGATTGTGTGAATCCTATATAATTGGTGTTTGTAATATTTTAACTATAGTAGAAATTCTACCACAGTTGTGGTGGAGACTGAATGTAGGTTGCATTGCACAAGACAACTGAACCAGAATACATGCATACGTTATTTCTCTTCTCTGTCTCTGAATTCTATTTTCTGATATTTATGAAACAAAACGGAATTGTCTCATAAAGTTTTTGCTGCACAGTTCAAACAGATTCTAAATTAAAGTTTGTAAGTGTAACACCCTACCACACAGAACTTTACACCTAGGATGTAAAATAGAGGTGGCGAGGCGCTACGACTTCTAAAAGTAAAAATTATATACATAATATAGTGAAAAAGATTTATAACTAGGGGCCTTTGAAGAAAGGTTAAAATCAAAAATGGTAAAATGAAAAGCGCAACACCTACGCTACGTAAATGAAAAACGGAAAGATAAGAGAAGCTAATATAGATATAACCGAAAGAGAGCTCCAAGGTACAAATATCAAAACTCAAGACTCGGCTTGCAAAGACAAACCGGCTTGAGCACATAAGTATATAACATATATATAAGAGAACCCAAAATAAGCCCAAGATACAGAGTTACAGAACCTATTTCTCCAAAATAACCTCTAAGAGGAAGTTAATACACCAGTACATAAGTAGTGGAGATAAAAGTATCTACATATATACATATATTTAAAATAAAGTCCCAAAAACAAGGATCTCCGCTATCAGAAGCTTTCAGTATGCCTCAGCGAGGTGCTTCACGTCCTTCATCTGAAAACCACAAAATATGTATGTAATGAGAACCGAAGGTTCTCAGCATGGTAACGGTGCCCACATAACTAACATATAAGGTACCGGGAAAGGCGAAGGCAATCCTAGAACTTCCGACAATAGATTCAAACTTAAAACTAACATTTTAAACAATAAACAGAGTGATGTATCTAAGGATTCCTGGTTCTATCTAACTTCCTAACTTAACCCCTAAGCTCTTCACCTATTTCTCCAATCCTCCAAAATACCGATGCATAGACAGACAAAGCAGATAAGGAAAACACAAGTAGATATTCAAATATAGCAAATATAGCAAATAAGCACATATATTCAAGTAAGCAAACTCAAGTAGTGCAAACCAAACAAGTTACATAAATGTATATGATGAATTCCTTTCGTATTAGTCGTGAGTTCACGTGTCGGTTACTTTGCCAGAGCCCGACACATCTAGTAGTTAATTCGGATATCGTCCTCTTGAAAACCAGTGGGCGGTACACCACCACGAACCCCACCATTGCGAGCGGTAACACCAGCACGAACCTCGCAAGATCTTCAATTGGAAAAACAACACACACATGTGGGCGGTAAACCATCACGAACCTCACAACATTCTCTTTTAAAAACATGTGGGCGGTACACCACCACGAACCCCATATACATTCTCTTTCTTTTAAAAACATGTGGGCGATACACCACCACGAACCCCACATACATCTCGACAATGGGCAAGTGGTAAACCACCACGAATCTTGCCAGGTCAAGCTCAAAACAATTTTATTTTCAAATTAATTATAAATCATTCATTCATATCCATTCATAATCATTTAAAATCCTTCATTAAGGCCAGATTCATCATATATATATCACATTCTGCTCATTTCATTTTTATTTAAAACCAATACCACTCCTTATAACCTTTTCCGAAACCTCCAAAACCAATTTACTTAAAACAAGTTCTCTTTTCACACAAAACCCAGTTCTTACTTAGCTAAGATTTTCCTCTAATACAACTTCAAAATCATTTCATATTTAAACCTCTTTCAAAGCACTAAGCGAATCATTTATTAACTAAACCGCATGGCAGTGTCTCAAGACTTTATGGAGGACAACAACCAATCTCTTTCTTTAAAATTATTAAATTTCTTGAATCATAATTCCTTAAAATGTAGTTCTGTAAACAAACTCAAAACATAAAGTTTTTCTTAATAAATCAAAACTCAAAACATAATTCGTTATTTTCTTAATAAATCATCATTTACCAATATACATTTTAACTAAATCTCAATCACCAACCACACCAACAATTCAACTCTGATCTTATGGTCAACTAACCTACGTTTTTACGACACATTATATTTTAATTACAAAAAACTAAAACCATACTTTGGCCGATTCCCCGATAAACCCGGAACACCTCTCTTATGTACCACACCCCAAGCTTTGAAATTCTAGCTTCTTTCCAAGCAAGACCCAGCCTCCAAGGCTTGATCACAAGCTTCCCAAATTCTCAAATCGACTCTAGTCAACAACTAATTTTAATCTAACAACACATTTATCATCACAATCAATGTAAAGCTCACTAACTCAACATTTCAAAAGGGTTTGTGGGTGCTTACCTGACCTATAGCTCTAATGAGCTAAACTCGACAATACCCACAAGTTAATTCGAACCTAAATACCAAAATTAAACAAAATTCAATATAGATTCTCATTGAATTTTAAAATTTGGGAAGGAGAGCTCTGAAATTGAGAAGTGGGTTCCATACCTAATAAAGGACTGGACTTTGTAGAGCTCGACGTTGTGGTCGCGTGGTCGCAAATGACACATCAATTGGAGTTCTGGATCAAAAGTTATGGAGGATTGAATTTATGAGTGAGGGTTTGGTGTTTCTCCCCCATTCCTTAGCTGCCCCAGCGTGTTTCATAATGAGAGGGGAGAAAGAGAGAGCTGAAGCTCTTTTGTTCATTAAGTTGGGTTGAGCCCAATATAGGTCCGGTTCATTCGGTTCGGCCTGTTCGGTTCAATCTTAGATTAAATTCTTTAAAATTAGTGTCAAAATTCTTATTTTAATTAGCTCTACCTCATTAAATTATAAAATTCTATTTTCTAATTTTTTATTAATAATTAATTTATTAACTAATTATTTACTAATTTTGTGTATTTTAAAGTAAGCAAAGACATATTTCATTAAAATAAAAGAAGGTCATAGATTCAACCCCTTCTCTAAGTCTTCTACAACTTTCACTATTACCACAAAATAAATAATAAATAAATAAATCCTACGAAGGAATAGTATAGAAGCGGACGAAGGTTTTTTTTTTTTTTTCTCCTATTCCGGGTCAACTTTAAAATTCGCATAGTAGTTGTAAAACATAGCTGTAATTTGTAATTTAATGTCTGAGCATGTGACTAAATTGTGATGTTTAATTCAGACACACTCGAGTTTGTTGATAAAAGAGGTGTTAGTTGTTCATGTTACAGTACTCTTGGATCTCATCAAGCTAACCTTATATTCAACCAGAGTAACTTGTATTTCCTGGTTCAATTAATTATTGCACATGTTTCAGCACTATTCAAATATATAATACTAAGCAAAGAACATTCATAGTTCACTGCAAAACGCATATACTTGAGATCCTTTGACCCAGAGATCTGAATACATTATATCGATCTAGCTACAACAACTTCCCTCAACCCCTTTCATTCTTTTCTCATCATCTGCTGCATCTGATTTTGCATCATGGCTTCAAAACTTGAAGGTGGAGCTTATCTCTCTTCTTTTGTTGATGCTATTTCAAACAAGCTGTCTTCAATACTTGAAGATGACTCTGCCCCGGAGTTGCTTGAAAGGTTGGATGAAATTCTGTGTGATGTTGAACCTGTGCTTGATGATGCTGAGCTGAAGCAGTTGAGTGACAAGAGAGTGAAGAAGTGGCTTGTTGATCTCCAAGATGCTCTCTATAGGGCTGATGACTTTCTGGATGAACTCTCCACTAAAGCTGCCACTGCTACTCCGAGGGATTCAGGTAACTTTTATGACTGGTCTCGCGCCGTTGATTCAATTATTGAAGATAGTGGTGTCAATGTCATTGAAAAAATAGTTGGCACACTAGAGTCTCTTGTTAAACGAAAAGATAAACTTGGTCTGGAAAAGAGTGCCAAGTTGGAGACATCATGGAGACTTCCATCCACATCTCTCGTTAGTTCTGATGTATTTGGTCGGGACGAGGACAAGGAGAACATAATCAAATTACTGTTAGATGATACCTGCGATGCTGAATCACTTGTGACTGTGATTCCCATTGTGGGCATGGGCGGGATAGGAAAAACTACTTTGGCTCAATTGGTTTACAATGATGCCAAAGTCATGGGAAAATTTGACACTAGAGCATGGGTGTGTGTTGCTGAAAATCCTGACCCTGTTCATGTTACAAGGACAATAATAGGGGCAATAGATTCTTCTCCCTGTATCCTGGAAAATTTTGATTTACTTCAGACTAATCTGAAGGTAAAATTGATAGGAAAGACCTTCTTGGTTGTTTTAGATGATGTCTGGCATGATCAACAAGACATGTGGGAGGATTTCCTAAAACCTTTTCATCATGGGAATAATGGGAGTAAGATTCTCCTAACAACCCGTAACGAAAATGTTGCTTCTGTGTTTGCACCAAACAATCTACATTATCGACTAAATTTATTGTCGAAGGAAGATTGTTGGTTGTTGTTTTTGAAGCATACATCTGTTTCTACTAATTCTAAACAATATACAACTCTAGAAATAATTGGTAGAAAAATTGTTAAAAAGTGTAAAGGATTACCTTTGGCCGTGAAGACACTTGGAGGTTTATTGCGCAACAAGCATAATGAAGGGGATTGGGAGAATGTACTTAAAAGTGAAATTTGGGAACTCTCCAACAGTAAAATTGCTCCTGCATTAAGAGTTAGTTATCACTATCTCCCTTCCCATTTGAAGCGGTGCTTTGTTTATTGCTCATTATATCCTCAAGATTATGCATTTGACAAAGACAATTTAATTTTGTTATGGATGGCAGAAGATCTCTTACAACCAAAGAAAAACAACACATTAAAAAATATTGGTTGTGCATATTTTGATGAATTAGTTGCAAGGTCATTTTTTCAACCTTCTAGTACTGAGAGAGGGTTATTTGTAATGCATGATCTCATGCATGATCTAGCAACGTTCTTTGCTGGAAAATTCTATTTCAAACTCGAGGAATCTGAGAATCTACACGGGGTAGATAGCAAAATTCGTCATTTGTCCTTTTCTTCAATATCTTGGGGTATTATCACATCATTTGGAGAGGCCTGTAAGAGAGCAGTACACTTGAGAACAGCTTTAGATTTTTCTTGGTATCGTCAATCAATTGATGTTGAAAGCAAACCCTGGCTCTTACAACAGCAATTGAGAGTTTTGTCATTTCCTATCAAGTCATTGCCTGAATCAATAGGTGAATTGATATATTTACGTTATTTAAATCTGTCTGGAGCATGGATTGTGACATTGCCAGAGTCAATATGTAAATTATACAATCTCCAAACTTTGATATTGGGGACTTGTTATGAGTTAGAGATGCTTCCCAGCCGCATGCAAGATCTTGTGAACCTACAACACCTTGATATTCGAGGTGTTTCTCGTCTGAAAGAGATGCCGAAGAAAATGAGCAAGCTAAAGCATCTAAACTTCTTAAGTTATTATATCATAGGCAAGCATGAAGAGAACGGAATAAGAGAATTGGGAACAC
Source organism: Arachis stenosperma (assembly GCF_014773155.1). Taxonomy (NCBI): domain Eukaryota; kingdom Viridiplantae; phylum Streptophyta; class Magnoliopsida; order Fabales; family Fabaceae; genus Arachis; species Arachis stenosperma. Next base: position 4,819,678 of record NC_080385.1, read on the forward strand.
TGGACAATCTTCATGGTTCATTTCACATTCTCAACTTGGAGAACGTCAAGAATAGTGATGAAGCTTTGGAGGCAAAGATGGGTAACAAGAAGCACCTCAACACTTTGAAATTGCAATGGCTTCCATTAGGTTACATTTACACCGATCATGTCAAAATACTTGAGGAGTTACAACCTCATGAAAACTTGAAAGAGTTATCAATTGAGGGTTATGGGGGTGAAACATTTCCAGATTGGTTAAGCCTTTCTCGCTACTCCAATATGACCAAATTAAGTCTGAATGATTGTGAGAATTGTTGTGAGCTTCCTTCGCTGGGACAGTTACCCTCTTTACAGCATCTAAAGTTATCTAATTTTTATTCGTTGGTGGAAATTGGTTTAGAGTTTTACAACAAAAACGATGGATCATTTCGGCAGGAAACACCCTTCAAATCTCTTGAAACTCTGAAATTTCACAAAATGTATAGTTGGGAGGAGTGGCATTTTCCTGATGGGTTTGATGGTTTTCCTAAACTTAGAAGCCTTTCAATGAGATACTGTCTCAAGTTAAGAGGAAGTCTGCCAGCTCACCTTCCGGCTCTGGAGGAACTTGCCATTGTTGAATGTTCAAAGCTTGTATGTTCGCTGCCGAGGGCTCCCAAGCTTATATGGCACCACACACGTTAGACATTTCAGACACCCAGCTGGCGCAACCCGTGTTGGAGTGGGTCCCCCACCTGCTTTGGTAGATTCAACTTCAAAAAGGCCGCCTTACCCGTCTTTATCTTTGTGAGTTTGATGTAAAGTCGTTCCCAAGAGGGGGTTGCCTCCCTGCTTCTCTTGAGTCTTTAAGATTGTGGGACTTTCCAAATCTGGAGACGCTTGACTGCAAGGGGCTTCACTATCTTTCCTCCCTCAAATATTTAGCAATTACATACTCTGAAAAGCTTCAGAATATCACAGAAGAACATTTGCTTGTCTCCATAAAAGAAATCTACATAGGGGAAGAATGTCCTTTGAAGAGCAAGCTGGAAGAGATGGAAGACCCACGGATTCAATTGGGTTGTTACGAATTAGGTAAGTGCTTTTTGCTTTCATCTTTCCTAAACTCAGTGCTCTCCAATTACAATATTTGTTTGGTTTATTGCAGACTCAAGCGATGGGTAGGCTTCGAATGATTCTGATTGATTAATGATTACAAATCTTAATTTATCTTTCTAATTATTTTTCTGATATTTAAAGTTAGAAAGATAATTAAGAAAGTGAATTAGAATTCTAATCATTTATACATCATTTAATGTGCAATTAGAGCAGTCAACGGCATGATAAAGTATGAGGAAGTTGTCATTGACAATTGCTGCATGATGGTATATTTGTGAACTTGGATTTAGGGTGCAACTGTATTTGGAAATTCATTGAGTTTGAAAATGGAATTACTCATTCATTTTTATAATTTACAGCTTGTGAAGAATCCGGCTCTTTTTTATGTACTAGTGATGCCAAACCTTTATGGTGACAATATTAGTGACCTTTGTGCTGGCTTGGTTGGGGGTTCCGGCTTCACACCAAGGTAATTTTTGCAGGTCGATCAACAAAAGCTAGAAGTTACAGTCTTATCATCTCACACCATTCCGTCATTCTGATTCATACATGTTTCAGCTGCAACATTGGTGAGAGAGGTATTGCACTAGCTGAGGCTGTATATGGTTCAGCACCTGATATTGCTGGAAAGGTAAGCTGCAAAGTTCTTTCTCAACCTTATATTATCCGTTATGGATCTTTTCACCTTATTATGAACTCATTACAGAATATGGGATTTGAATGCTTGTTTCATGAAAGTGCTCAATATCAGTTTGCCCTCTGTGATTTCATAAAACTAATTTGGTCTTCTCTTTCTTAAAAGAACAAATTGTGAATAGTAATTGTTGCAATGTATTTATCCGGTAGTGGTCACAAACATGTTCTAACCTTGGAAACTTTGTGCTTGTGTAGAATTTGGCAAATCCAACTGCTTTACTGCTGAGTGGTGTTCAAAGTTGCGCCATTTGAATCTCCATGACAAAGCTGACCTAATTCAAAATGCCATCCTCAACACAATTGCAGAAGGGAAGTACCAAACTGCTGATCTTGGAGGCAAAGCAAAGACAACCGAGTTCATCAATGCAATCATTGACCATCTCTAAATTCTGCTCAGAGTAGGCAAGGAATTGCTGCTCAGAGTAGGAATACCTCAGCATAATGGAAAAACTCATCTAAGGTTGTGACCTTATAACCACCAGGCATGAGCAAGCCTTAAAATATTCACTGCGCATGCAGTGTTATGGCCTTGTAAAATGCACTTTGTCTGATAACCCTCCTTAGTCCATTTTGGTATTCCTTGTCAATAATATAGTTAAATAAATGAAGTACCATTAGTTTGTTTTTATATTTGTTTTGTCTTTTTCTCCCTCTAATTGCTCCCTTTATTTTAATCTGTATTTGCACAACCACCAATATATTGGTGACTAAGACTTTGTTTATTTGGAGTGAAGTAGAAGGGAAACAGAGGAGGGGAAAGAAGTTGCAAATTTTGTAAAGAAAATTTTCCAATTTATCTTCCTCCTCTCTATTTCTCTTCAATCAAACACAGCCTAAGTGTATATGTCAATATTTTTTAGTTTTTTGAAATATTTCTTATGATATTTTTCCTTGTGAAAAAAAAAAAGGATCTAAATACCCTAAAACTTCCACTTGGATCAAGGTAAGTTCTGGTTTCACAATGCCAGCTAGTTCACGAGGAGGAAATTTGACTAGAAATCATGGATTTGTGTTGCTGTAAATTTCGAGGTTTTTAATGTTAAAAAAGATTGTGATAGTAATAATAACTTGTAATTTTTGTGACATGAATAAGGTAAACAAAGATTCAATTTACACTACTTTTCTTTTGTGTTTCATGGATTTCCAATTTGCCATGGAAAGATAAACAAACTTTCCGGGTCTGTCGAGGATTCTTTTGAAATTGTTGATCACATGTCGGATACTTCATAGAATTAATACCATCTTTGCTTAGAATCCAACTGTGATCCCATTTGATTACTATGATCCCGTCAGAGCGAAAAACTCTTCTCTGTCAATCAGTTAGTTCCCTCACATATATATAAGATTGTGCTTTTGTATCTTGTGCATAATCAATGAATGAATCTATTCAGTTTCATATCATCTGTCTCACGAAGTCTTTAAGCTCTTTTTTCCGACACATTCTAGTTCACATTTTTATTTTGCAGCTCCTTCAATAATGCCTAGTGTCAATAGGGGCCTTGAGATTTCCATGTGGGAAATAAGATAATTTGTGTTCGCTTAACTAGTTTGGTTATACAATTTTTCATTTGTAAGGTGAGCCTATATGAACAATCAGTTATTATGATATATTTCTATCAAATGTGGGGACTGAAATTTTATGTTAACAGTTACATTGCAAGACATGATTTTGATAAAAGTTCATATTTAATACTCAAGTATGAATATCCATGTTAGAAGGGTATTATTGAGTCATTTAAATAATATAATATAATCAAGTATGTATAATGTAAATAGTTTTAGCTTTTGAGAGATGCAAAGAGGTACCAGTTAAAGCGGCATCATCATGTAGAAGAAAAATAAATTAGAGGGCAAGTTACTTAAATAAAATAAATGGCAATCAAAATTACCCATATACAATTTTTATATAAGGGTTACTTATATACACTTTTTTCATTATTTTATGTAAATCACTACGGAGTGTAGCGGTTTATAAAAATAACAGAAACCACTATAGGTTAACGTGATTTTCATGCAGCACGTGAATTATCAAAAACCGTTACAGAGTGTAATGATTTCTGAAGGAGGCAGGTGAAGCAAGCATAATCCGCTGCTATAAACCTGTAACGTCCTGAAGGCCAGAGGAATTACTGCCACCACCGTCACCATGCTTGAAAGGAGCCAGAGGAGTGGGAGAGAGAGGACGTTAAGGCCAGAGAGAGAGAGAGAGAGAGAGAGTAGTGTCGCTGCCGTCACTGTTGGTGTTGTCGCGGTGGTTGCCGTCATCACTGAAGGAGCTCGTCGCTGAGTTGCTGTGTCGCCGCCGAAGGAGAGCTCGTTAGAAAGCTGCTGTCCTGTCCGGCCGTGCTCTATCCTCCATTCTTCCTCACTGGAGCCTTCCGCCACTACCCTTGCTCTTTGAAAATGTTGTAGGAATCGTTTCGCACCTCTGTCAGTTCTATTTCACCACCGTTTTAACCTGGTTAGTAGTTGCTTATTCTGTTTTATTTTTGCTACTGTTTTACCATAGTTGATGATGTTGTCGTCGGTCCTCTGCTTTTAGCCGTTGTCGTTTCTGTTCTGTTGTGCCCCTGTTCGTTGTTCTACTTGCCTATTGGAGCTGCCGCTGCTCCGGTCCAAATTTTGCGCTCTTTCATACCCTTTAGTTTGGTGCTCCGGGTTTGGTCTCTTCAATCCCTTAGGACCAAGTTGTGAGTAGGCCTTATATTTATAACCGATAACTTTTTTATTTATGTAATTCTGAGTTTTTAATTATATTTATAAAACTATTGTTGAAGAACTTTGATTTGATCAAAATAATTAATTTATTATAGTTGAATAATTAATTTTATGAAGTTCATACCTTATAAATTTTACATGAGACTATATATATGTTTGGTAAGGTTTTATATTATTTTAGAATATTTGATTTTACTCGAATATATACCTTTGAAGCATTGAAGTATTTGTTGGCACTCAATTACTTTGAAACGGTAAAATATGTTCTTATGATTGAAAAGTATGATTGAAAAAGATTTCTAATGAAAAAGTATTATCTTGATTCGATTTGATTCAATACCTTATATTTGAAAGATAAGAGATTTATTGTATTTGAAACAATATGTTTTGAATTAGTTTGGGAGGCTCGTATTAGAAAACCGTACTTAACGGCGGTTATGACGTTAACCTAGATACTTCTGGCTCAGACCTCGGCTAGCAGGGGCGTTGCTAGCCTAACGTGTAGGCCACACGTTGAATCTATTGTTCCGTATGGACACACGAGAGGAAAGGGCTACCCATAGAGGTGGAGACGCCCAAGTATGAACTTTTGATTTGATTTCTAGATGAGAACTCCCTTATTGATACTTATTATTATCAACTACTATTTTCTAATTAAAATTACTTTGATAATAATGTTTATATGGTCTCATGTCGATTATAGATGTATTGTCTAGTCATTGAGTTACAAAACTCACCCCGTTCTTTTATAAAATATTTTTCAAGAACAAATACTTGACTATGTGAGACTTTCTATTCAAGAGTAACGATCTGCAATGAGTACTTATTCTTTGTCGAGTTCCTAGATGTATATGCTCCATATGTCACAGGCAGGATCTATGCATATTTATTTATTTTACCTTTTGTTAAAATATATAATTATTCATTTTAGAAACTATAAATTTATTTAAAATATTTGTAACTTTTTTATTCAGCTTATATTTGAGTCGGTTAGGCTTGCTAGGGAATTATCTTCCCGAGTGCCGGTCATGACTCATTTTGGGCCGTGAAAAAGTGGTATCAGAGCTTAGGTTAACCTATGCAATATGGAGTAAGTGTCCTATGGTAGGATCACAATGGTATAAATAGAAGTGCGCCTATTTGTACAAATTGTGGCACTATTAAAGGTCTATAGGAATGTCATCCTTGTCTTTTTGTCATTCTTGTCTTCTGGTTCTTGTCATCATGAGTCATCTGTCGATTCTTGCCACCTCTTTCCTCTTCTTTATACCCAACCTTGAGTTAATATTCGGTAGCTTTTCTTGAACTTATTTAATTTTTGCAATGACTTCAGTTTCGGTTTTGGTTTGCAATTCCTGCTTTGTAGCTAGTTCTAATCTTCCTCGTTTTTGTGAATGTATGCTTTAATTTTCTTCATCTTTGTGTTGTTATCTATGATTTTTTATGTCAATATCTCATTAATTACTTAGAAGATTCAATCGGTGGTTACCGTGAATCTATTCTTAATATATAAAAGTAGATACATAAGGTTATCTACATTACTTTTTAAACATTTCTTTCTTCCTACTAATGCCATGTCAGCAATATTGCTTACTTGACAAAATTTTAGAATCAACCACTCAATTCTTGCCAAATCAATTATTATTTCTAAATCAGCAAAAAAATAAAATATACAAATAAAAAACTAAAAAATACAACACAATAAATTTATAACCTACAAATACATTGAATTTATATTCTTATATTTATTATATCTTACCGTTATAAACAATACAATAAATTTATAACCTACAAATATATTGAATTTATATTCCTATATTTATTATATATTACCGTTATAAACAATACAATAAATTTATAACCCCAACAATTAATTTATTAATTTTTATAAATATCTCACTAAAATTAATAAACATCCATATTACAAATGTCATAATAATATTATAATCATAATAAATTTTACGTTATAAGTATTTAAATTTCATACTATTTAAACTACTTATATAAGTCTCTTATCACTATTCCTTCAAATAACATCAAATTTAGCACAAGAAATTTATTTTCGAACTACACATCTCAAACTTACTCAATAGAGTATCATTCTTTCAGAGCAGAATGATTAGAAATCGAATAACTATCAAAGATCTAATGGCCATGCAATGAGAATTTGATGATCAGGTTTGACAAAAAAAAACTCACAACATGCATTATACATTCATACTTACTCAAATACCATATACCTAATGATAACATAAATTGAATATTGGAATAGGAAAAGATCTTCATAATTTTAGCAACTATAAACGAAATTGATGACAAATTTGGATGGAACTATGTTTGGATGGAACTATGTTGAATGTAAAAAGTGTTAGAAAAAAGTATATAAAAAAGGAAACAACTACATTTGTGGCACATGTAATCAAACACCACAATATCCAACAATAAAGTAACTCTATATACTTTTCATAATCTCATCTATCAAATTATTAGTTACTAACCCAATACTTATTTTAGGTTCAGAATTCAATTAAGGGTTTTAGATCAAAGTGTTACAACAACTTTTGTACTATTTGATGGCGAAGCAAAAAACTTATTGGGCACAACTGCTTCAAATCTAATAACATTTCAGAAAAATAATGACATTGAAGCACCACTACATCAAGAGATTAAGGAGAAAGAAAACCATACAAATTCAAGACACATCTTCGGAAGAAGAACATATATACAAAGATGGAACAAACAACACAATAAAAAGTGCATCAAACTCAACAATTCATAAAGAACATGCCTTCACAAGAACCTACGACAGAAAGAAAAAAAGCAACAACTCTAACAACAACCAATAAAAAAAAGGAAGACGAGCGCCACATAAAAAGACTAAAGTCCATCAACTAAAACAAATGTAAAAATCAAACCACCAAATAAAAATGTCACTTTGTACAACTCCAACATCCAAATCTTTTGTACTACAAATTATTTTAAATAAAACACATTTTAAATTTAACTTTAATTTACACGTATTTAATTTATTTCTACAAAACATAACAATTTTTAATATTTATTATATAATATCATTAATTTACCAATCGCGCAGGTCTTATTCTAGTTATTATCTAATTCCCTTATAGAATTATATTTAGATTTGTGGATTACATGGATTTGCTAAGTTTCTGATCAAAATATTTTGTTCTGGATTTGTTAAGCGATATTGGAATTTTTCTTCTTATGTTGATAATCTTTGAAGTTATAACATAATTTTGATTTGTTGTTGATTCTTTCTTTCAAATCAATAATTTTAAAAACTGTTATTTAGTTGCTCAAGAAGAAGGACTAAGTGATGAAACATATGAATAGAGTGTTATTGTTGTTTGTTCGATTGGTGATTTTTTTTTTTTTTTGCTTAAGTGGAGTGAATTATCTGGGTGATCAGTCAGCTGGATTGAAAGTCTTTTCTGATCTAGAAGTTTGGTTGTGCTTTTCTAATTGGATGATCTGGTTCTGTTATGGTTCTTTGTTGCTGAACATGGCTTTTCTATCACGGAACTATTTTTCTGCTTGATAAGTTGAGATAAAGATTATGAACGCTTGCTTTTGGTTAGTGATTAAAAGATTAATTTTGTTTTTGGCTAAAATATGAAAGTGTATTATTGATAATGTCTGAGTAGTTATTTATGTTGGAGCATTATGGAAAAGATGTATTAAATAAATACTACATGGCATGTGAAGGAATTTCTTCATCTTGGTATAGAACAAATAATAACAAAAGTATTCTAAATCAAGTCATGTGAAATCATCTAATTGAACTTGTGAAGTCAATTTTCTTTAGCTAGAAAATTCTTATTTGTGCGGGATGATTCTGGAATAAGAAGATAATTGGAATTGACATCTTAAAACTTCTTATACTAGTACGAAGTTAAGGAAAATATAACGCTGATGACAACTAGAAGTAGAAATGTGTTTTGTGATGCAAATTATTTCATCTGATGAACCATGTTATTTGTTTCGTAAAGATTGTTTGTTTGTATTTTAAAAGCAAGTAATTTATTTTGCCAAAAGTATAGAGAACCCAACTATAAAAAAATTTGCAGTGTTAATTCATGTTGCTCTATAGTAATAACATTGGTTTTTGGCACTAGAATTTTTCTTCCTTTGTCATATAAAATCATCTTTAGTATATTATAATTACTGACTCGCACACACACAAAAAAAAATTTACAGTAGCCATTGTCTTTTCTATTCTCAACACGGTTTTTAAAAAGTTCATATCTCCTATGGTGTTCCCTTTTTTTTTATCTGACGTTTGCGAAATTTTTTTCTTGTTTAATATAATAAAAAGAATAGTCAAATGTACTATTACTTCTCATGTTTATAGATTTATAGTTAAAATAATTATCTTATTAGTCAACATATTGTGACAATCATAAGATGATACATATTTCATTCTTGCAAATGATTCTATTCTCCTTTTAATTAACTATCTCACACATATCATTAGTTACTATTGTAACTTAATTATTGCTAATAAATTTGCTATACCTTTTAATACATTGAAATGGCATCTTTTCCAGTTTGTCTTGCCAGATCTTGTATCTTGATTTTGATAATTTAACTAATATTTTATCTCAACTTTTATTATAGTATTTTTAATGTTAAGTTTGAAATTTTGACTGATTTTTCTTACATTTCGATAATAAGATGATAAAATCCAGCATGAGCTAAGTGTCACGATAAATTTTAGAAGGTTAGATTTAATGGGGTGTGTGTGTGTGTGTATAGTTTTTTAGAGTGTTTGAGAATGCTCTAGATAGTTTCAAAACATTCTAGAATGTCCTAGAAGGTCCTGAAATACCCTAGAAGGTTCTAGAAGACTCTGAAGGGTCATAGAGTAATTTAGAAGAGTGTGGATGTATATAGAAGTATGTGTAGTATGGAATAATCTAAAAATATTTAGAGGAATGTGGTAGGATAAATATTTGTAGTGAGGGTTCTAGATGATCAACCTGGACCGTTGATTAGATTTAATCATAACCATCTATTAAAGAGGTGGATGGCTATAAATAGGGGTGAGAGTTAGAGTTTGGGTGTGTGAGTCATTTGTAATAAGCACTTGAGTAAAAAGTGTTCTTTCCACCAAAACTTCCTTTCTCTTATGTTCTTAGCTTTCTTGCTAAGTATTGAGGGTTAGACTGACTTGGTCTTAACTCAAGAGATTGAGCAAGTCCGAGTGCCAGCATGGTAGCATTGGAGTGTGTACAAGGCCGTGACAATTTGGCATCAGAGCAAGGTTCGAGAGGGAGCACAAGTAGTTTGTGGATATGGTTTCTAGTGTAACCATGGAGCATGTTGAATCTCAAAGGGGAAGGGACGCTATTCCTTCTCAACGGGAGGCGAAAAGGCCTGTTCTTCAAGTGAGCCTAGAGGTAAGGACTCTAACTTCTTAGAAGAGAGTTTATATGTTGGAGAATGTTCTATCCTCTATGGATGAATGCTTCCAAAGGATAGAACGTGACAAGGAGACCCTCGAAACTCATGTGTGGGAGAACTAGATGCTTTCAAAGAAAGCATGCTCCAAATCAAAGAGAAGCTTGAGAATCCCTTGAAGCTATTTGAGGAAGTTCGAGTTTGGTTCGAGGAGGCAAAATCTCGACCAACCATTATAAGGGAGATGACAAAAATTGATCTTCCAAAGCCAAATGAGTTCGAGGGCGTGAGGGACGCTCGAGAGGTGGATAACTTCCTATGGCAAATAAAGAGGTACTTTGAAGACCAAGGGGAAGTGATGAGCGGATAATTTATACACTTTTTGGCATTGTTTTTAGTATGTTTTTAGTAGTTTTAGTTGAGTTCTTAGTATATTTTTATTAGTTTTTAGTTAAAATTCACTTTTCTGGACTTTACTATGAGTTTGTGTGTTTTTCTGTGATTTCAGGTATTTTCTGGCTGAAATTGAGGGACCTAAGCAAAAATCTGATCCAGAGACTGAAAAGGACTGCAGATGCTGTTGGATTCTGACCTCCCTGCACTCGAAGTGGATTTTCTGGAGCTACAGAAGCCCAATTGGCGCGCTCTCAACGGCGTTGGAAAGTAGACATCCTGGGCTTTCCAGCAATATATGATAGTCCATACTTTGCCCAAGATTTGATGGCTCAAACCGGCGTTCAAAGTCACCTACAGAAATTCCAGCGTTAAACGCCGGAACTGGCACCTAATTGGGAGTTAAACGCCCAAACTGGCATAAGAGCTGGCGTTTAACTCCAAGACAAGTCTCTACACGAAAATGCTTCATTGCTCAGCCCAAGCACACACCAAGTGGGCCCGGAAGTGGATTTTTATGTCATTTACTCATCCTTGTACACCTTAGGCTACTAGTTTTTCTATAAGTAGGACCTTTTGCTATTGTATTTGATGTCTAGAAATCTTGGTAGCTATCTTCTAATTTTATGCTATCTTAGAGGCTGGCCTCACGGCCATGCCTAGACCTTGTTCTTATGTATTTTCAACGGTGGAGTTTCTACACACCATAGATTAAGGTGTGGAGCTCTGCTGTACCTCGAGTATTAATGCAATTACTATTGTTCTTCTATTCAATTCCGCTTGTTCTTTGTCCAAGATATCACTTGTTCTTCAACTTGATGAATGTGATGATCCGTGACACTCATCATCATTCTCACCTATGAACAAGGTGACTGACAACCATTCTTGTTCTACAAGCATATGAGGCTTAGTGAATATCTCTTGGATTTCTGATTGCATGATGCATGGTTGATCGCCTGACAACCGAGTGCTCGCCTGACAAACGAGCCAGCCATTCCGTGAGATCAGAGTCTTCGTGGTATAGGCAAGAACTGATGGCGGCATTCAAGAGAATCCGGAAGGTCTAACCTTGTCTGTGGTATTCTGAGTAGGATTCAATGATTGAATGACTGTGACGTGCTTCAAACTCCTGAGGGCGGGGCGTTAGTGACAGACGCCAAAAGAATCACTGGATTCTATTCCGGTCTGATTGAGAACCGACAGATGATTAGCCTATGCTGTGACAGAGCATCAGGGACGTATTTTCACTGAGAGGATGGGAGGTAGCCACTGACAACGGTGAAACCCTACACGAGCTTGCCATGGAAAGGAGTAAGAAGGATTGGATGAAGACAGTAGGAAAGCAGAGAGACGAAAGGGAAGGCATCTTCATACGCTTGTCTGAAGCTCTTACACCAATGATATACATAAGTATCTCTATCTTTATCTTTTATGCTTTATTCGTTCAGCACCATATCCATTTGAGTCTGCCTGACTGAGATTTACAAGGTGACCATAGCTTGCTTCATACCACCAATCTCCGTGGGATCGACCCTTACTCGCGTAAGGTTTATTACTTGGACGACCCAGTGCACTTGCTGGTTAGTTGTGCGAAGTTGTGTTTATGCCATGGTATTGAGCACCAAGTCTTTGGAGCCATTACTAGGGATTGTTTATGTTTTGAAAAGTATTGATCACAATTTCGTGCACCAGGAAGCAATAAAGGTACACACTGCAACTCTCTACCTTTCTGATAATGCTACTTTGTGGTGGAGGAGAAAGTGCGCAAATATCGAAAAGAGTACTTGCAACATAGCCACAATGGAAGATTTCAAAGAGAGTTGAAAAGACAATTCTTCCCTGAGAATGTGGTCTATGAAGCAAGAAAAAAGTTGAGGGAGTTGAAGCATAAGAATACGATTAGCGACTACGTAAGGGAGTTCACTACTCTTACGCTTCAAATCCTCAACTTAGCATCAGAAGATGCATTGTTCTTCTTCATTGATGGACTCCAACCTTGGGCAAAGCAAGAACTACAAAGAAGGAATATTAAGGATGTCGATGAGGCCATTGTGGTGGCCGAATCACTCACTGAGTATCATTGGGAAGACTCTAAACCCAAGTCTTCTTCCAAGCCTAGTTCTACTAAATGTGGGGAAGACAAGGGGAAGAGTTTCTCAACCAAGAAGGAAGGAAAGTACTCTTCAAAGAAAGAGTACGAGGAAAAGAAGAAAGATTTCGTACCCAAAGGAGGATGCTTCATGTGCAAGGGACCATACCAAATAAAGGATTGTCCCAAGTTGGGAACTCTGGCATCTATCGCCGAGGAACGAGAGGCTCAATCTCAAATAACTGAGTGTGTTGGATCTATCCAACTCATGAATGTTGTGAAGGGCAAAGTGGCAAGCACTGTAGAAAAGAAATGCTTGATGTATGTCAAAGCCTTTATCAATAAAAAACCCGTCATGGCTATGATTGACACTGGTGCTACACACAACTTCATCACACTCGATGAAGCAAAGAGGCTTGGGTTAAAGATCATCGAAAAGAATGGCAGGTTCAAACCCGTGAATACCAAAGTTGAACCCCTTAAGGGAGTACCAAAAGGGGTTGAGATGACTCTTGGTTCTTGGAAGGGCTTTGTGGATTTCTCAGTAGCACACATGGATGATTTTAAAATACTCATCGAGCTCGATTTAAAAAGGAAGGAAAATATAATGCCTATGCCATACTACGACATAGTATGTGTCACGGAGAAATGGTCTGCATGCATGGTCCCTACAATCTCTAAAGCTGGAAGACTACCAATGCTTTCTGTTATGCAACTCAAGAAAGGGTTCAAGAAGGGAGAGATTACATATTTGACTATATTACAAGAGGAGTCAACATCTGAAAGAGAAGAAATTCCTCCTGAAATCAAGGAAGTCCTTGAAGAAAATAAGGATGTGGTGCCTCTCGAGTTGCCAAAACAACTACCACCTAGGAGGAAGGTGGACCACAAGATTGAATTAGAGTCAAGAATAAAGCCGCCTGCCTCAGCACCTTATAGGATGGCACCGCCAGAACTTGAGGAGTTGAAGAAGCAACTCAAGGATTTGCTCGGTGCTGGATTCATCCATCCGTCGAAGGCACCTTATGGGGAACCAGTATTATTCCAAAAGAAGCATGATGGTTCGTTGAAGCTATACATCGACTATCAAGCATTTAACAAGGTAACCATCAAGAACAAATATCATGTTCCTTTGATTGCCGATTTGTTTGATTAACTTGGTAGATCTAAGTGGTTTTCAAAACTAGATTTGAGGTCAGGATATCACCAAGTGAGGATTGATGATGGTGATGAACCTAAGACCACGTGTGTCACGAGGTATGGATCGTATGAGTGGTTGGTGATGCCTTTTGGCTTGACCAATGCTCCTGCAACCTTCTGTACCTTGATGAATGAGATCTTTCGACCTTACCTTGATCGATTTGTAGTGGTCTACCTGGATTACATTGTTGTCTATAGCAATACCTTGGAAGAACATGTAGAACACTTACAAACTGTGTTCAAGATCTTGCAAGAGAATAAGCTATATATGAAGAAGGAAAAATGTTCTTTTGCATCGGACGAAGTTCACTTCTTGGGACATATCATTAAAGATGGAACTCTCTGCATGGATGAAGAATAGGTAAAGGCTATCAAAGAATGGGAGCTGCCAAACAAGGTATCTGAATTGAGGTCATTCCTTAGGTTGGCTAATTACTATCGGAGGTTTATCAAGGGATACTCTGCCAAGGCTGCATCATTAACTGATCTTCTCAAGAAGAATCACTCTTGAAAATGGTCAAAGTAGTGTCAAAAGGCCTTTGATAAGTTGAAGGTTGCTATCACAAAAGGACCAGTACTAGCACTGTTTGACTATTCAAAGGTGTTTAAAGTCCACACTGATGCTTTTGACTACACTATTGGAGGGGTTGTGATGCAAGAAGGCATCCTATTGCCTTTGAGAGTCGCAAGTTGAATGTTACAGATAGATGATATACTATCCAAGAGACGGAGATGACCGCGGTGGTGCATTATTTGAGAATTTGGCTCCACTACTTGCTTGGTTCACACTTCATCATCAAGACAGACAATGTGGCTACAAGTTATTTCCAAACTCAGAAGAAATTAAGCCCTAAATAAGATGTCACTCGTTCTTACCTCGACAAAGCTATAAAGAGAATGAAGAAATTGACAAATAAGAAGGGGAGGTCTGCAAGCTATCAAGTGGGAGATAAGGTAATGACTAAACTTGTTTCACAATAATTCAAAGCCTTTCGCAAGGTTTATAAGGGCTTAATCCACAAATATGAAGGGCCATCTGAGATCTTGGACGTGTTGGGGAGGTTGCTTACAAAGTACAACTCCCTCCCTTTATGAAGATTCATCTCGTCTTCCATGTGAGCATGCTTAAATCATATCATGAAGACCAAGATAAACTGAGTAGAGGTGACTCGAGTCATGCTCCACCTGTGGTGATTAGATCCATTGATAAAGAAATCGAAGAGATCTTAGCTAATCGCGTCGTGCGACGAAGAGGAGTACCACCAAGTATCTAATATTTGATCAAGTGGAAAGGACTCCCGATAACCAAAGCTAGCTGGGAAGCTCGTGAAGGCCTATGGCAATTCTAAGAACACCTAGAGCGCTATCGTGAACAGAACGGACGAGGACGTCTACGCATTAGGTGGGAGAGAATGTCACGGTAAATTTTAGAAGGTTAGATTTAACGGTGTGTGTGTGTGTATAGTTTTTTAGAGTGTTTGAGAACGCTTTAGATAGTTTTGAAACATTCTAGAATGTCCTAGAAAGTTCTGGAATATCCTAGAAGGTTCTAGAAGACTCTGGAAGGTCATAGATAATTTAGAAGAGTATGCATGTATATAAAAGTATGAATAGTAATATGGAATAATCTAGAAATATTTAGAGGAATGTGGTAGGATAGATATGTGTAGTGAAGGTTCTAGATGATCAATCTGGACTGTTAATTAGATTTAATCATAACCATCCATTAAGGAGGTGGATGGTTATAAATAGGGGTGAGAGTTAGAGTTTGGGTGTGTGAGTCATTTGTAATAAGCACTTGAGTAATAAAGTGTTCTTTCCACCAAAACTTTCTTTCTCTTGTGTTCTTAGCTTTCTTGCTAAGTATTAAGGGTTAGGCTGACTTGGCCTTAGCTCAAAAGGTTGAGTAAGTCTGAGTGCTGATACGGTAGCGTTAGAGTGTGTCCATGGCCGTGACATAAGTGTTCCCTAGAAAGCTACAAGCCTACAATTCGTATATATGAAAACTCAGAACAATGCATATGAAGAAAAGAGTGATAAGTGGATTCTTAGTATGTTTGAACCCAAAATGTGGTTATATGACATATTAATAGAGATCATTGAGATTTTTTAAGTAACAAGCAAGTCAATTTCTTTTGTGATTGGACTTTTGGGTTTCTTGATTTGTATTTAGTTGTTATTTTGTGTTTCCTAACCTCACTTCCGAGTTGAAAATTTGTGAAAGACTTTGTGTATTAAAAAAAAAGTTTTTTATTCTTATGATATTATAAAAGTTTTTTATTCTTATGATATATATATGAGTTTGTCCTTAGTTCACGAGCTTTAAGTTCAATTAACTATTTATAAAGGTGAATTTTCTTTTTAGTATTTTATCTTTACAAGAAATATGATCCCATACCATTTTTCTAAAATTCTTTTGCTATGTGCTTGGATTATGTTAAAATAAAAATAAAAATAAAAATAAAAAAGTTGTTATTATAATTGATCTTAGTGTGTTAATTACCAGTACTTCAAGTTTTAGTTCTATTATTATTATTTTATATGCGAATTTAATTTGTAACTTCATACTAAGTCTTGTATGATTGTAGGAAATCATTTAACTTTATTTTACAACGATGACAAGAATGAGTTAAATGTATATGTAAATTTTGGCATAAAGGACGACAAGGAGATCAATTATAATTCTTGTCATGCTTTACATAACTTATCTACTATTTAAAGTCATGAGATATTAAATTTTATAATGACATAGTTACTTAATATCCAAAGTCGTGATGATAATCTAAAAGGCACTTAGTTGAATGTTTCTATAGAATAGGAAAGGAAGCATATTGATTTTTGTGACAGTTGCTGTTTTTAATTTTTATGACTGTCAAGTTGGCTATTCTAAATTGTGTTGTCGTATTTTTAATTTATGTTGTTTTACTTTGCTTTCTTTGTTACTCCTTGCTTGATTGTGCATCTAGGTATCCTCTAAGGTTCTTGAGGAAATAAAAAAAAACTTTGCCCTTAACCCTTATTAATATTCAATTCATAAACTCTGCACCTTTTATTTCAACTTGAATTTGTTTGACGTGATAGCATTTATACTTTTATTATTTCTTTTGAAATGTTCGTCTTATATCTTTTCCTTTGAGATTGGAAATGATTCTCTCTTAGTTGTATCCATTGTTGATGGATATCCTACTTGATTGTGTTCCTAATCATTCTCTTAAACCTTCGTGAACGTTGACATCGACTTTAGTGGTTATCTCTTGTGAGCTATGTACTCTTTTTATTTCGCTTGAACTTGTTCCGATATAATACTCCATCCTTCTTTTATTGCTTCTATCAAAGTTCCTTGATTCAGGTTTTCTTATTAGGATGCGATTGACACTCTTTCTGGCACACTTCATTGTTTTTGTACAGCTTAATTGTGATCTTATACATCCTTCCAAGATCTTGCGAACACCATCTATGATGTTTGCTTTTCTCTTCATAAGTTTTGTATCCTTTTGAGTAAACTTGAGCTTGTTTCAGTGTCACGTGCGATTTCTAGATATAGCAAGCGATACGTTAGTTTCTAGGACACAGCTCATGGACTCAGAAGGTAAAACTTGTAGGGGTGCGATGTCATAAGAAGATTATGAAGTAGGAGTGTTATGAGGAGGAAATTAAGGAGATTTTAGTACAAGTTGAAAGGTTAGTCCTGATGTTTAAAATTCGGATGTACTTTGGGAATGATGAAAAAAGTAAAAAGTGCTATGTATATCTGAGTCGTCAAGGGAACGAGAGTAGATAAATGTCAACCGCATCGTTTTAACACAAACCTATTTGTAACGTTTTCATTCCATTATACTTCTTTCTCATGTTTGGTAAAGTGTTAAAACCACATAACATTTTGCATACTATATCAATTTTTGAGGGCGAAAATTTTTATAAGAGGGTAGAATGTAACGTCCTGAATTTTTTTTAAAACATTTTACATTAGATTTCTTTTATTACTATCTAACCCTCCAATTTTATTAAAATTTCTATACTACCCTTATATCTTTTACCAAAACCTAACTCTAATTTCCAAATTAAACCCACTAGCACTCACTCTATCATATACACCCCCATCCCACGGACAGAAGACAAAACAAAAAGAGAGAAAGAGAAAGGAGAGGGGTAGTGATGGAGGAATGAAGAAGAGAAGAGGGGAAAAGAAAGGCAGCGCCTATGGGAGTCACTGCCACCACCCTCACCATGCTTGAGAGGGGCCAGAGTAGTGGTAGAGAGAGAGAGAGAGAGAGAGAGAGAGAGAGAGAGAGAGAGAGAGAGAGAGAGAGCAGTGCTGCTGTCGTCGCTGTTGGGGCTGTCACGGTGGTTGTCGTCGCTGTTGGGGCTGTCACGGTGGTTGTCGTCGTCACTGAAGGAGCTCATCGCTGAGCTGCTGTGTTGCCTCCGGCTGTGCTCTATCCTCCATTCTTCTTCCACTGGAGCCTTTTGCCACTACCCTTGCCCTTTGAAAATGTTGTAGGAAGCATTTCGCACATCTGTCAATTCTATTTCACCACCATTTTAACCTAGTTAGTGGTTGCTTGTTCAGTTTTGTTTCTGCTACTGTTTTACCACAGTTGCTGATGTTGTCGTCGTTGCTCTGCTTTTAGCCATCGTCGCTTCTGTTTTGTTGTGCCCCTGTTCACTGTTCTACTTGCCTATTGGAGCTGCAGCTGCTCTAGTCCAAATTTTGTGCTCTTTCGTACCCTTTAGTTTGGTGTTCTGAGTTTGGTCTCTTGGGACCAAGTTGTGAATAGGCTTTATATTTCTAACCGATAACCTTTTGGTATATGTTATTCTGAGTTTTTAATTATATTTATAAAACTGTTATTGAAGAAGTTTGATTTGATTACAATAATTAATTTATTATAGTTGAATAATTATTTTTATGAACTTCATATATACCTTATAAATTTTACATGAGACTATATATATGTTTGGTAAGCTTTATATTATTTTAGAATATTTGATTTTACTCGAATATATACCTTTCAAGCATTGAAGTATTTGTTGGCACTCAATTACTTTGAAACGGTAAAATATGTTCTTATGATTGAAAAATATGATTTGAAACATTTCTAATGAAAAATTATTATCTGATTCGATTTGATTTGATACCTTATATTTGAAATATCAGAGATTTATTGTATTTGAAACTATATGTTTTGAATTGGTTTAGGAAGCTCGTTTTAGAAAATCGTAGTTAACGATGGTTATGACGTTAACCTAGATGCATCTGGCTCAGACCTCAGCTAGCAGGGGCATTGCTAGCCTAACGTGTAGGTCACACGTTGGATCTGTTATTCCGTATGGACACACGAGAGGAAAGGGCTACCCGTAGAGGTGGAGATGCCCAAGTGTGGACTTTTGATTTGATTTCTATATGAGAACTCCCTTATTGATTCACTTATTATTATCAATTACTATTTTCTAATTAAAATTACTTTGATAATAATGTTTATATGGTCTCATGTTGATTATAGATGTATTGTCTAGTCACTGAGTTACAAAATTCGCCCCTTTTTTTTAAAATATTTTTCAGGAAGAAATACTTGACTATGTGAGACTTTCTATTCAAGAGTAACGATCTGCCATGAGTACTTATTCTTTGTCGAGTTCCTAGATGTATATGCTCTACATGTCACAGGCAGAATCCATCCATATTTATTTATTTTACCTTTTGTTAAAATATGTAAATATTTATTTTAGAAACTATAAATTTATTTAAAATATTTGTAACTTTCTTATTCAACTTATATTTGAGTCGGTTAGACTTGTTAGGGTTTATCTTCCTGAGCGCCGGTCATGGCTCATTTTGGGTCGTAACAAAACCGCTAGAAGCAGCAGTAGTTTATGTTAATATGTTATCCAGGGTAATCTGCTGCACTTATACACATGTTTATAAAAGGTATATGGGCATCAAGTGTCTTCTCTTTTCTGTTGTTTTGGTTATATAGAATTTGTTTTGGTTTTTTACCCGTATCTTTCATTCGGGTAGGCCAAGAACTAATTTATCGCTATGACTAATCTATCGCCATGCACAAGACGAAGTTTAAATTCTTTTATGTTGCAAGGTGTCATAAATCATTGAAATTTTAAGTTGCTATTTTATCTGCAAGTGGTTTTTTACTTTATTTTTTTTGGGTGACTACCTGTGGTCTTAATTTTCTTAAGCTTTTTACATTTCTAGTTTGGTCTTTTAACACAATGAAATTTGAGTTTAAAATCTGAGAAAAAGCACACAAAATTACTTACTCTAACCAAGTGAATTAACCTCGGTATTTTAGTTAAGTTTATAAAATTTGAGTGTCAAATCTAAAAAAAAAAAGACAAAAGTTACTTACTCTCTAAACAAGTGAATTAACCTCGGTTAGCCCATTTTAATTTTTAAATTCAGCTTAAGTATATTATCTATACCAAACTATTTCAATATATCATTGTTCATTTTCCAGACCGATAAAATGATAAATCTTTAGAAGAAACAATTTCATATTATTATGTATGAGAATTAAGATTGATAATATGAAAGTGAAACCTTATGAAATGACGCATAAAAAATTAAAATGGATTTTTAATTGGATTTGATTTGTTCACATATAAATTTTTTTTATGCGGGGTTGAATTGTTGGTTTTGTTGCTTATACATTAACAAATAACAATTATTTAGGTATATACGAATATGAATATGCTTATCCCTTATCATGTTATAAATTAATTATTGCACATGTTTCGCTTGGAGTCATATCTTTCCAATCAAACTCCTCCTAAATTTTCATAGTGTTCTTTCAGATTTGACTCGTGCACCAATTTAGCCTCTTATATTCTAATTGCACTATTCATATCCTCGAGATTGCGCTCCGGGCTATATAATAGTTCTTCACTGGAATTCCGGTGTGACTCAGTGACGGACTTGCTTATGTGGCACAGCCACTGCCACCTAGGACCTACGAAACGATGTCGTTTCATGGGTGAAACGTTTTAAAGCCTAAACGTCACCGCTTTGATCCCAGGGAATGTAATGATTGCTTGGGTAAAGAGTTTGTCATTCGTTACGTCTTTTTCATACTTTCTCATCTCACTCAACGCTTGTTTTCCTCCTCCATAACTAGAGACAGTGGCGATAGCCTAGGGCACTGCTGCTTGCTCGCTGCTTTCTTACTGTTGTTGCACTAAACTTGGTAGAAGGTCCGTGCGAAGCCATTGAAGCAAAGAGTGAGAAACCGTTTAATCTAGCTTCAAGGTCAGTTAATTTTTTAAAAAAAATTTTGGATCATTTTTCATTCTTCGGACGGGCAATTGTTTAAGTTACTCTTATATGATGCATTCAAATTTTGTTGGAATCCATATGGTGTTAGGGTTTTTCTTGTTGATATGTTCGCTGCTGGATGCTCTGTTTCTTTTCAATAGAACAGGGGCAATCTCTAATGGTGCATAATTTGGTTGTTATTTATTGTTTTTGTGTTGCATGTGTGTTAAATTTATTTTTTCTTCTGTTATGTTGCAGATGGACGCCGAAGTGTTAGATATAATGTTTCATCATGGAAAAAATTTTGAGAAGGATAAGGATGGGAGATGGACATATTATCCTCACAATAAGCACTGTTTGGGTGAGCTTGATGTAGACATGTTGGATACATTCTACCTAATAAATTACTTCAAAGAGTTAGGCTATGAGAAAATGAAGGAAGTTTGGTGGTAGGTGCTAGGAATGAGCCTGGAAGTGGGTTTGAGACATTTAAACTCTGATAACGAGTTGAGGGAGATGTGTTCTCAGAGTAGAAAGAACAATGGTGTAGTTGATGTCTACATTAAACATAGTATTTCAGAACCCTAGATACTACAAGGGCAGGATGTTATTGTGCACATTGATGACCAGGTGAGGGATCTTGGAGAGCAAGCAAAGTCGAATGCTAGGAATGTGATAAACCCCCTTCCGAAAACTACTACCGAGAGGAACCTCCAATGAGTTTGAGCATAGTAACATATAAGCCCCAAGATAAAGATGTAGTACCAAAGAAGATCAATATGAATTCGAAAATGGAGTCCAAGCCTAAGCCTAAGTCTAAGCCTAAGCCCAAGACAGTTCCCAAACCCAAACCCATACTCACACAAAACAAAGTCTCCAGTTCTAGGAGATATTGTCAGAGGTCTTCCACCCCCAAGGCTACAAGGAAAGGTTTTTCCAAAGCAAAGGGAGATGGAGGTGACCATGTTATTCTATCCTCTGACTCAGATTCTCATGACAGCTATGAGAGTGCTGAGGACAAGGCATATAATCCACAAGATCCGGAAGATAGTTCAGGTAAATCGGGCATTGAAGACAACATTCCTTTGTCCGAGAAGAAAGTTAGAAAACCCAGTGCAAGAAAGAAGGTCTAGCCAGAGAGTAGAAAGGAAAAAGGGAAGGCCAAGGTTTGCGTTGATGATGATGCATTTGTGCAGGACGTTTCTGATAAAGATGTGGACATAGGATTTGTTGGGGGGGCAGGCTGATAATTATGACGCTTTTAATCCGGGTTCAGAATTGGATGGTGCCCATTCATGGCACTCTTTGGAGATGAAAACCCCACCAAATTCAAAGGATGAGCTGGGTGGAAAAGAAAGTTCGGATGATGTATTTCCGATGTTTAGGCACGGTGCTAGGTTTGGGGAATTGCATTTGGAAGTAGGCATGAAATTCAACACTAAGTGGGAGTTCAAATAGGCAGTGGGGGAGTTTACTATAAAAGAAGGGAGATGGATGAAGTTCAGGAAGAAGGACAGCAAAAGGGTAAGGGCAGTATGTAAGGTGAAGGATTGCAAATGGTTCGTATACGCCTCGAGGGACCACGGAGACAGTTGCTGACAAGTGAAGACATTCTTGAATGATCACACCTGTCCAATAGAGGATAGGAACAGGGCAGCAAATAGAAACTGGGTAGTAGGTAAGTTGGTGAAAAAGCTAAGGAAATATCCCGATTTCAGGAACTGTGAGGCTACAACTTTTTTCAAGACGAAATACGATTTGTCGCTCAATAGGAATTCAATATCACAGGCATTGTGTGATGCTAGGAATGTAGTTTATGGGGATACAAAGGAGCAATATGCCATGTTGAAGGACTATGGTGAAACTCTGTTGAAGACCAACCTGGGATCGACAGTTCAGATTTACACAAAACCACAACCTAGTGATGACGTCATCTTTGAGAGGATGTACATTTGTTTGAGTGGATGCAAATCTGGTTTCAGGGCTGGTTTTTGTCCATTAATTGGACTTAATGGGGCCTTTTTGAAAACTGTATTCGGGGGAAAAATCCTATCTGCTGTTGGACAAGATGCTAATCACCATATATATGTTATTGCGTGGACAATTGTAGAAGTGGAGAACTTTGAGAATTGGAAGTGGTTTCTAGAGTTGCTACATGAAGACCATGGAGACTATAAGACTCATAGGTGGAACTTCATCTCTGATATGTAAAAGGTACTCATCTAGCATCACCTTTATGATCTCATATTAAACTGAATGGAGTAAACTGTGTTCAATTGGTTTACACCTTAGTAGTACATAAAGTGTAGACAAATTCTGTGATTGATGATTGTAAACTGTGTTCTTGTTTGTTTAATTACTATATTTGTTATACTTGCTTACTTGTTTAACTTAGATAGAGTCTGAATGGTTCAATTTAGGGACTGTTATGGTGAACGAGAACGGTAGTTAAGGACTATATTATGGTGAACGACTGAACAAGTTAGGGATTATTTTGGTGAATGATGATTAAAGTTAGGGGCTATTATGGTGAACGAGTGATAGAGTAAGGATTTACCATGAAAAGTTGTTATTGCTGTTGTATGTGTTTCTGTAACATGATATTTGCTGCCTTTAGGGATTACTGTCTGCCATGACAGCGGTGATACCTGATGTGGGTCAATGTTTCTGTGTGTGGCATTTGTGGCAAAATTTTAACAAGCAGTAGAAGGACTTGGAGCTAAGGGGACTATTATGGGAGTGCGCACGAGAAACTACCTTTAAAGAGTTTAAGGTATGTAAGGACAGTGGTCTCTTTTTACTTTAAGTTAGTCAATATTTGTTGTATGCACAATGTTCATCTCTCTCAATTCTTGTGATTCAGGAATACATGGATAGGATCAAGAGGATGAACGAGGATGCATGGGCGTATCTTGACAAGTGGTCTAGAGAGGCATGGACAAGGTCACAGTTCAGACACAACCCCAAACTAGACTCAATTTGCAACAACGCTTGTGAGGTATTCAATTCAAAAATCAAGGAAGTAAGGGGAAAGCTAATAGTTACCCTTCTAGAAGAGGTGAGGATGTTCGTCATGAGGACTATGGCTAAGAACAAGGTCAAGTTGGACAGTCACTTGGGGTTGTTACCACCGGTAATCAAAAGTATGCTAGAAAAGGTTAGGAAGGAGTCCAGGAATTGGCATGCTATATGGGCTGGAGATACTGGCTGCGAGAAGTTTGAGGTTCATGGGCGTCCTACCAACCATGCGGTTGACTTGGAAAAAGATTATGTACCTGCCAGTTTTGGATGTTGACAGGTTCTATTTCCCAACCAATTTTTTTTTCTTCAACAATTAATGTTGTCTTATAAATGATTGTTTGTAATTTGAGCTGCCTATAAATGATTATTTGTAGGGATTCCATGCATTCATGCTTGTGTTGCACTGGCTCGAGTAAACAAGCACCCTAAAGACTTCTGCCACAAATTGATAACCATGGAGTCTTATAAAGAAACATACAAGTATCACATTAATCCTCTACCTGGCCAAGCCTTCTGGGAACAAAGTCAGTATAACAGGCCAATGGCACCACCAATCAAGAGGAAGTCAGGCAACCTTCAAACAAAGAGGAGGAAGGACTCTGACGAAGGCACAAGTTTTAGCAAGAAAGCTAAGCCAGGTGCAACCATGAAAAAACAAGTTCGACAATTCACCTGCATGTATTGTTTGCAAAAGGGTCATACCAAGAGAGGGTGTGAAAAGAAGAAGGCATTTGATGTTGCTGCTGCTGCAAAGGCTGTGGAGGCTGCTAAAGATCCTAAGAATGCTACTCCCCATGCCACTGCAACTGCTACTTCATCCACACCTACTGCCAATGCTACTGCCCAGGCCACTGCAACTGCAATTACTACAGGTACAGCTACTGCTACTGCTATAAACAATATTCCGATTGCAGCAAATGATGCTCCAATTGGTCAAGTTTCAGAGATTGAACTATCACAGCCAAGTTGTTCTAAACCAGAAGATTCTTAAAAGGTTTAACATTAATTCTTTAATATACTTTTTTATTAATTCTTCACTATTAACTCTGAAAAAGGTTTAGTGGCTAATGAGTTTGGGTTTTCATTTGTTGTTCGTGTATTGTGTAGTTCACTAAACTAAATGCTGAACTAGCCACAAGACCTACAAAATTACCTACTAGAAGATCTCCATCGCCAACCCCCACTACAGCACTGGATCCAATGAAGGATGCAAGTTCAACCACAATCTCACGATTCACAAATTTTCTAAAGTTTGTATCGACTCCTGGATTTAAGCACCCACGAAAGAAGTGAAACTTAATACCAGGACATTACTTATGCGAATTGTTCATCTTTTGTAAAAAAAAATTGTGACTGTGCTCAGTCTAAAGTATAGTTCATTTTGTTAATTTTAGTCAAGTATGCCATATTACTTGCTATGGCCAAATACTTATGGCTTCAATGTGTAAAAACTATTAATGCTTTGTCATATTTTGATTTAGATTAAGTAATACTATGGATGGTTTGAATCAGCCTTTCTATTAATTATTAACATGTGCTGTTTGTTCATCTAACAGGATATTATATTATAGAAAACTAACATCAATAACAGAACCTTGTGATGTTACCCCAAAAAACTTTCATTCATTAAATTAGGTACTCTCTTACATTGCCATGTTCTCAACGCTTTAAGAGCACCATTCCTACAAAAACTACAACTACCAACAACCCAAACCCAAGAACTTGAGTCATGAATTTCAGATTTCTAATGTCTGCTTCCATCTTGTCCACCCGCCATGCAAAGTTCATTTTCCTTTCACCATCATCATCTCCTGGAACAGCTTTTTCAAGCAGCTCCTCTTGCACACAATCATCCCCGACGAATAAGCCACACCATTTTTTCCCACTTGTCTGCAAACAACCCTCCTCAAATTAATATCACAACAAAAAAAAGCATTAGATTACAAATCAGTTACCTTCGCTCACATTATAGTTGGGGCAACTAAAGAAGGGCTTGTTAGGATGTGTCTCAGTCGCTAACCACCTAAGCACAGGGCGACAACTACAGCCACACCAGTCCGGAACCCGCCCATGTGTGTGTGTGTGTGTGTGTGTGTGTGTGTGTGTGTGTGTGTGAGAGAGAGAGAGAGAGAGAGAGAGAGAGAGAGAGAGAGAGAGGAGAGGAGAGGAGAACGGGTAGAGAAAGATCCTAACATCTGAGATGAAACAAGATATTTGTCACAAAAATTTACTCTGGTTGGGGTAACGTGTGTACAAAAAACAGCTCTATAAAAATTACAACCTTGGGGAATAAGCTGATAAAAACAAGTGTCAGACTAGCCCCTGGACATTTTTTGTATGAAAGACAGAGATGCCAATGAAGAGCTTACACTATCCACAGTTGAGCGCTCCAACTGCTGCAGGTACTTTGGATTTACATGTATGCCATGACTTGGACTAGGAGATTCAGATGCTCTGAGGGGATTCATGTTGGACGATTGACTATTATTAACTACTTGAGAAAGTTGCAACTCAGCTTCAATCTTGCGTAAGGCAGACGGTGGAAAGACTTCTGACCAGGTGCCAAAGAGATGGCGCATAGCAGGGTGCAAATAAGGCTGAACCTGCCTGTATGCCTCACAGAAAACCTGGAGACAGAACAGAACGAGAAGTTTCAGTGAACAGAACAAAATGATACAAAGTAAAACAATAATGTGAATCTAATTGACCTACTTCGGGCAGGCGTAATGCAAAGTATCCAACATATTCCTCTCCAAAGTTCTTCACTATACTGTCCAAGAGATAGAGTGAAGGAAGCTTTTGCTCTGCAGGCACCTGCACAAAGGAGATTCAACAAGTGGCATAATAAGGCGTATAATTCAACAGAGGTTCTAAAAATCAACCCCAAACTAACTCTCTACCACTTAGTCACAAATTACATAGCTGTAGTCCATCATTAACAATATAGAATTTAGGTATATCATTTCTTCTGATCTGTTGTATTTGTGAAAAGGAATCTGAGAAAGTGTTCCTAAGCCTATATATAATCAAATACCCGATAATGGACCTTTCTTTGGCAAGTTATAGCAAGACTTCAATTCAGTAAAAGTAAAGTAACAACTTCCTTTAGATACGAAGCCAGATTCAATTTGCACGCCCCCTTAGAGTTTCCTGAAAGGAATTAAAGTACTCAAACGTGTTTGCATACTTTCACCTAATCTTCCCTTTTCTAATCAGTTAGATTGCACTAATTCCTGTTCTTTGAATGACCATTAGCAACTAATTGTTTTAGTTGAATGATGATAATACACATAATATAGTACAAGTTGAGGATAACCCATTTGTTCACTCTATGTCTGGGCGACATTGCTTTTCAGATAAGATTAGACCTAAAAGCAGAAATAGCAGAGTTTGAACCCAAGTTGAAGTCCGCTCTCTCACACACACACACCCCTTTCATTGTTAGAAACAAAAAGTCAAAAACAACAAAATAAAATAAAATCCGAAAGACTTTGAACCCAACTTCTGTCATTCAAGTTACGAAAACTGAAACTTTCACCCAAATATAACAGTGGCAGTATCTTCGATCCTAGCTCCAAAATGGGATTTTTACGAAATTCCGAGAACAAAAAGAAAAAGAGAGGAACTTTTCCGCGGAAACCGAGACAGACCTTGAGAATCCGAGCGCAGATAGCGTCGGCGATGCCCCTGGCATGCTCCCTCTGGTGCACAGCGATGAAGGTGAGATCGTTGATAATGAGCTTCTGATTGGACGTGAGCTCTGACAGCAGCATCTCGTACAGCTGAACGATTTCTTCCGTAGACGGAGGGGGCACGTGAGCGGCGGTGGCCCTGAGCTCGTCGTCGCGCAGCTTGAGCATAGCATTGAACCTGCAACCGAGAGTGGAAGGGGGAGGCATCTGTGCGATCTCATTGCTCATGGGTTTCGCGTTGGCCGAAGTAGTAGTAGACGAAGAAGAAGACAGATGTTGCTGAAACGCGAAGGGTCTAGGGTTGTCAGCGGACACTATCAGATTTTCAGAGTACATAAGAATATGCAGAAGAGATGAAGTGAACTAGGGTTAAGGTTAGGGTTTTTGATCAGTGGGTGGAACTGAAGTGCGTCACCGTTATTTATCAGCCGCAAAGTGGCCTTGTCCCAACTCGCTCCGTTCTGTCTAGGCCCTTTCTGCCAATTAAGATGGGTTAAAATGTTAGTTGGTTCCGCTTTAATATGTGGAATTGACGGATTGACGGACTAGTTTGTTTGACTTTTTTTTTATTTGAAAAATAAAATTTATTAAAATTAATCAAAAAATAATAATTAAAAAATAAAATATAAATAAAAAATAGTTAAATTATAATATAATTTTTTTATTATTTTTTTTTAATATTTAACTTCAATAAAATTGATCAAAATAATATTTGTCAATAGAACCATCTTTATTTTAAAAAATAAGTCACATAATTTGAGTAAATATATAAAATTGTGAAATAAAATAAATAAAATTAATAACTAAAAGAAGAATAAAAAAAAAGTGTTTAAAAATTCTATAATTATTAATTTTATAATAATAATTACTCTTTTATTTAATAAAAAAATAATAATATAAAAATCTTTGGCCCGACGGACTGGCCCGCCTTGTCCCACCAAAATCCGCCAATTTGGCGGTGCGGGTTTGGCGAATTTTTTTTAATTTAGCGGGCTCCAAATCCTAGTTCGACCCGCCTTTTTTAGCGGATCGACCTGACGGGTTCAACCCGTTTTGCCACCCCACCGTTATTGGCTTCCACCAGTTTTTTAAGTTGCAATATAATAGTAAATATATAAATTATTTATATTATAGTGAGATAATTATATTAGTCTTTTATTTATATTTATTATATTTTTATTTATTTATTTCACAACACATTATCAGCACGAGACTCTCATCAAATTTTAGGAAGATTCAAATAATAAATTTTTATTATGTCAAAATTCTCTCATCTTGAATTTAATACTCTTGATATATCTGGAAATAACTATTTATCATGGATACTAGATGCTGAAATCCATCTTGATTCAATGGATCTTGGAGATACCATTAAGGATAAAAATAATGCATCACAGAAGGATAAAACCAAAGGCATGATCTTCCTTCGTCGTCATCTTGATGAAGGATTGGAAAATGAATATCTCACATTAAAAGATCTTGCAGTTTATTGAAAAGACCTTGAAGAAAGGTATAATCATCAAAAGATAGTGATACTTTCTTAAGCTCGATATGAATGGATGCACTTGCGTCTACAGGATTTTAAATCCATAAATGAATATAATTCAGCAATGTTTCGAATCATCTTACGAATGAAATTATGTGGGAAAAAGATAACTGATAATGATATGTTAAAGAAAACTTTCTCAACCTCCTGCAGCAGCAGTATCGAGAAAAATGATTTAAAAAATATTCTGAGTTAATTTCTTCTCTTCTTGTTGTTGAATGCAACAATGAGTTGCTTTTAAAAAATCATGAAGTGCGTCTAGCCGCCGCTCCATTTTCCGAAGCAAATACGGCAAATCATAACCCCAAAAGAGGTAAATGGCAAGGTTTTGGCAACCAAAAAAATTATAGAAAAAAAAATTATGTTCACAAGAAAGAATCTCACCAGAGTGGGATAAAGAAAGAAACAATGGGCAAAATAAATTAATAGAGGATAAATATTTCCGTTGTGGTGAAAAGGGCCATTGGTCGCATAACTGTTGTACCCCACGGCACCTAGTCGATCTTTATCAAGCATCTTTGAAAAATGACGACAAAAGAAAGGAGACGAATTTTGTTTCAAACGATGCTGAAAATTACACTACTCATTATGAAGTATTTGATTTCTTTGAGGATGCTGAAGGAAATATTGGTCATTTGATTAATGATGGAATAGTTTTATATATGGGTTTGTTAAGTACTCATGTAAATAAATAATATAAAAAACTTCTTGTTAAAGTTTTATTTTCTATGCATCTGAATTTCAAGTACGATGTATATAAATAATGTTTAATAAAATATTTATGAATTTCAAAATTATTGAATGTGCCAAGATAATAATAATAAAATTTTTAGTATATACTATACTTCTTAGAAAAATATTTTCAATCAAGAAAATAATTTTACCGTGTAAATATTTCTACTCATTTTATTATTATTTGTCATTGAAGAAAATGGCAAGGACATATAGTGAAGATGTTTGCCTTACAGATAGTGCAAGTTCACACACCATTCTCAAAAGTAATATATTTTACTCATCTTGCGCCAAAAGAAGAATATGTTAATACTATTATTGGCTCAGGCAATGTGATAGAAGACTCTGGAAGAGCTAGAATTTTGTTTCTTGGAGAAACAAAATTCATAATAAATAATGCACTATTGTCTACTAAGTCTCTAAGGAACTTATTGAGTTTTAAAGATATTCGACGAAATGGATATTATATTGAAACAATGAATGAGGAAAATCATGAATACTTATATATCACAACTCATGATTCAAATAAAAAGGTTATATTAGAAAAGTTACCCTCACTTTCATCTGGGTTATATTATACTAAAATTAGTGCAATTAAATCACATGTCATTGTAAATCTGAAGTTTACCAGCCCAAATGAATTCATAACTTGGTATGATCGATTGGGTCATCCGAGAACAACCATGACGAGGAGAATTATTGAAAAGAATAAATTACCATTTGTACCCATAAAAGATACAGACGCTGACAAATGTATCAATATAAGAATAAAACGACAATTGTAACCACGGAAGATAGCCTCCGTGTGCCAAGAGTACCCAGACATTGGTTACGTAATTGGTCCGTTAGGGTACTCTTGGCACACAGAAATGATCTTCTGTGGTTACAATTGTCATTTTATTCTTATATAGGTACATTTGTCAGCGTCTGTATCTTTCATGGTACAAATGGTAATTTATTCTTATTGAAAACTCCCATCGACATTCACTAAAGAATCAGAAGATTCTTAAATCTAGTTAATTTTGTTGTGTTGCATGTTTTCAAGGAAAGCTAATTTTAAGGCCATCACTAGTAAAGATTGGATTTGAGTCCCCAGAATTCCTAGAAAGGATTCAAGACGATATATGTGGATCTATTCATCCATCATGTGGATCTTTTAGATATTTTATAGTTCTAATAAACGCATCTTCGAGATGGTCACATGTGTGCTTATTGTCTTCTCGCAACCTGGTATTTGCGAGATTATTTGCTCAAATTATTCGATTAAAAGTACAGTTTTCAGAAAATCTAGTAAAAGCAATTTGTCTTGATCACGCTGGTGAATTTACTTTTCAAGCCTTTGATGCTTATTGTATGGCTAACAGAATAACCATTGAACATCAAGTAGCTCATGTTCACACACAAAATGGGTTAGCAGAATCACTTATTAAGCGCCTCCAATTAATTGCTAGACCGTTACTTATGAGAACAAATCTCCCAACCTCAGTTTGGGGGCATGCTATTTTACATGCCACAGCACTTATTCATTTGAAACCAACAAGTTACCATAAGTTCTCTCTTATGCAATTAGCTTTTGACCAGACGCCAAATATTTCTCATTTAAGAATATTCGGGTGTGCGATATATGTTCCCATTGTACTACCTTCTCGCACAAAAATGGGACTCCATAGAAAATTAGGAATATATGTTGGATATGATTCTCCCTTTATAGTGAGGTGTTTTTAAAGCCCGATTTGCGGACTGTCATTTTGATGAATCAAAATTTTTGACATTAGAGGGAGAGAATAAGCTTTCTGAAAAGGGACTTAATTGGAATGCATCATCGTTAGTGCATTTAGATCCTCTATCAGAACAATGTGAACTAGAAGTTCAAAAGATTATACATTTGCAAAGAATAACAAATGAATTGCTTGATGCATTTTCTAATACGAAAAGGATAACTAAATCTTATATACCAACCGAAAATGCTCCAATTCGAATTGATGTCTCAGTCGAATAAATAGCCACTGAAACAAATTCACGCCAAAAGTGTGGTAGGCCTGTTGGTTCCAAAGACAAAAATCTCGAAAAAGAAGAGGTAGATACTATTCCTGTTGAAAAAGATAAAGACATATTAAAGATACCTGCAGTTGTCCAAAATTCTAATATAGTTTTAACGCCAGAAGACGTTCAAGTACCTGAAAATTGTGAAAATAATGAGATCTCGATAAATTATGTCTTTACAAGAGAGAAATGGGACCAAAATAAAATAATTGTTAATGAAATATTTGCATATAATGTGGCATTAAATATCATGTATGAAAGTAAGGATCTTGAGCCAAGAACAGTCGAAGAATGTTGACAAAGAAATGATTGGCCAAAATGGGAAGAAGCTATGAAGGCTGAGTTAGACTCACTTGTAAAATGTGAAGTCTTTGGACCTGTAGTCCATACACCGGAAGATGTAAAATCTGTTAGATATAGATGGGTATTTGTGAGAAAACGAAATGAGAAAAATGAAGTTGTACGCTACAAAGCTCAACTTGTGGTACAAGGTTTTTCACAAATACTCGATATAGATTATAAAGAAACATGTTCCCATGTAGTGGATGCAATAACATTGCATTATTTGGTTAGTTTATCCGCATACCACAAACTACATATGCATTTAATGGATGTGGTAACAGCCTACTTATACGGCTCATTAGATTGTGATATCTATATGAAAGTCCCAGAAGGATTAAAGATATCTAAATTGTCCAATGAATATTCACATGGATTATACTCAGTCAAATTGCAAAGATCTTTATATGGTCTAAAGCAATCTGGACGAATGTAGTATAATCGTCTTACTGAGTATCTGACCAAAAACGGAATTAAGAATGATGATATCTGCCCATGAGTTTTTATAAAGAAATATGCATCTGGATTCATTATAATTGCTGTGTACATTGATGATTTAAATATCATTGGAACCCCTGATGAAGAGATTCCAACAATTATAAAAGTTCTAAAAGAAGAGTTTGAGATAAAAGATCTTGAAAAGACTAAATTTTGTCTCGACTTGCAAATCGAGCATACAAAAAATAGGATCTTTGTTCATCAAACAACACACACAGAAAAGATCTTGAAAAGATTTTATATGGATAAGTCACATCCAATAAGTATCTCAATGATCATAAGGTCTTTGGATGTGAAAAATGATCAATTCCCCTAAAGAAGAAAATGAAGATATCCTTGGTCCTGAAGTACCATATCTTAGTACCATTGGAGCGCTAATGTATCTTGCTAATAATATACGACCTGACATATCATTTGCGATGAATTTCTAGCAAGGTATAGTTCCTCTCCAACCAGAAGACATTGGAATGGAATCAAACAAATCTTTCGATATCTTCATGGAACGGTTGATATGGGATTGTTTTATCCATATGGATCCAAGTCACAAATAGTTGGCTATGCAGATGCAAGATACTTGAATGATCCATAAAAAGGGAGATCTCAAACAGGATACATGTTCATATATGGTGGTACAGCTATATCATGGAGGTCCACAAAATAGACGATTGCTGCAACTAGGGCTGGAAGTGAGCCGAGATGAGTTGAGCTAGACCAAGCTTAAGCTCGGCTCATGAAAATTAAGCTTGGCTCATGAAAATTAAGCTTGGCTCATGACTCGACTCATTAACAATCAAGCCTATTTCGTAAGCTCAAACTCGGCTCAACGAAAGTCATGAGCTGTCTCAAATAATAGGAACATAATCTATAATTCTATATCAATAAATTATAACTTATATATATTAAAAAATATTAAAAAATAAATTTTATATATTGTTTATCTATCAATTATAAATTTTTTATGTATGTCCTACATCAAAATTATATATAAAAAATGACTATAAAATTTTAAATAATTAAGAACATTAATATATATATATATATATATATGTGTGTGTGTGTGTGTGTGTAAAATTATATATATATGTGTGTGTGTAAAAATATATATTAAATTATTAATACGCATATCCTATATGTATTTAATCTATATTTTTAATATTATATATATAATCGAGCTAACTCACGAGCTAATGAGCTAAACTTATCCAAACTCAAACTCGGCTCATTTAATTTATGAGCTCAATTCCAAGCTCAAGCTCGGCTCACCAGCTCACGAGTTCAGCTTATCGAGCTATTAATGAGTTAAACTCGAGCTGGCTCGTGAGTTGGCTTGACTCACTTCCAGCCCTAGCTGCAACATCCTCTAATTATGCCGAAATACTAGCGATACATGAAGCAAGCCGCGAGTGTTTTTGGCTCAAGAGTTTGATCCAATATATTCTATCATCTTGTGGACTGATTGATCATAAGATAGTTCCAACTGTTCTATTTGAAAATAATACAGCATGCATTGCTCAACTTAAGGGTGGATGCATCAAATGTGATAGAACAAAGTATATTTCTTCCAAATTCTTCTTCACTCATGACCTCCAAAATCAAGGAACAATTGATGTACAACAGATTCGCTGAAGCAATAATCTGGAAGATTTGTTCACAAAGTCACTCCCAAAATCCTCCTTTGAAAGATTGGTACATCAGATTGGGATGGGCCAATTTCGAGATATTAAATAATGTTGATAAGAGGGGGAGATTGTACTCTTTTTCCCTTGATCAGGTTTTTTTTCCATTGGGTTTTTCTTGAGAAGGTTTTTAATGAGGCAGTCCCCATCACAAAGGATTTTGTACTCTTTTTCCTTCACTAAATTTTTTTTCCACTAAATTTTTCTTTAGTAACGTTTTAATGAGGTATAATCCTAAATGGACATCCATGGGGGAGTATTGTGATGCGATGGATGCCCATTTAATAGCCTGAGACTTTTTCAAGGAATGGGCGGTTCAATCTTTCCAAAAGTGGAAGGCTCAGGTTTTCAAGAGAAATTATATTTAATGAAGTTTGAAAGTAATGACCCTGTACGTGTATAAATAGAGAACTTAATTCTGATACAAGAACACACAACAATATATAAAACAAAACATTTCTCTATCTCTTTCTCTCGTACACTGTAATAATATATAAAATTCTCTTTCTTACTATTTTTCAGTGAGTTTTTTTAAGTTGCAATATAATAGTAAATATATAAATTACTTATATTATAGTGAGATAATTATATTAGTAAATATCAACTCTCCAGTCTTCTATTTATACTTATTATATTCGTTATATCTCCTTTATTTATTTATTTATTTCACAACACAACTCAATTATTTTAATCATTGTCTCAAAAGACAAGTTAGGTTTTAAATATACTGTCAAAAAAAAGTTAGGTTTTAAATAAAAAACAAAGGATAGAATGTTTTTTTCTAAATATTTGAGATAAATATAAATATTAATATTAATATTATTTTTATAATTTTTTGTTTTCGTGTATTCTGTACCAGAAGTCTCTGGTACGAATTGTGAGATGGATCGGGGACTTGCGAGTTGAGGCGGTTGCCAGATTATCTAACTGGAGCAATGGGGTGAGTACCTACAAAGACACTCCGACACTCAAGTCATAATAGATCTAAGAGGTGTGAGGAATGAGTGAGTACCTGAGGGGGCCTCTGGCACCCTTTTATATAACTGGTGGTAGTTATCTCATCTTTTCTAATCTGACTATTAACTAAGATAAGAGAGGTATTTGAATTCGAATGTTGGTTAGAGATTGTAGGACCGGTTTGGGCCGTTAAAAGGAGACAAACCCCTGATAACCGGGTCAGAGGCCGTTCCGGTGTGGGACCCAAGAATCGGGTCCGTAATAGTTTCCCCCAGAGTGAGAGAGTGAGCGTGCTCGGTCTCATCGCTGGAGGAACCTTTTCCTCGCCGTTGTGACTTGGCAAGGAGCTTGTTTTTTGGTTTTCTATTATGGGGATGCCGTGAGGTACTTGGAAAGGGCGTGATGTCATTCTGCGCCGAATGGCAGGATGTTAGTGAGTTTGGCTTTCCGTGAGTTGGAAGACCGTCAGTTTATGCTTGTTTTGTCTGGCCTTTTTGGGCCGTTATTGTGAACTTATTTTAATACTTTGCTTATTTAGCATATTTGGATATCTGTTTTGTTGGCCTCGGAGGTGATCAGTTTCTGGGGGTAGCCATTTACTTATTTGGATATCTGTTTTGTTGGTTTCGCAAGTGATCGATTCTCAAGTCACCGTTTTTCGTTTTGTTACTTGGATATCCGTTTTGTTGGCCTCGCAGTGATCGATCCTCGACTCGCTGTTTACTTATTTGGATATCCTTTTTGTTGTTCTCGGGGTGATTGATCTCCGGGCCACCATTTACTTATTTGGATATCAGTTTTATTATTTGGATATCTGTTTTGTTGGCCTCGGGGTGATTGATCCCTGAGCCGCCATTTTTGTTATGTGGATATCTGTTTTGTTATTTGGATATCCGTTCTGTTGGTCTCGGGGTGATCGATCCCCGAGCCGCCATTTTTTGTTATTTGGATATCCATTTTGTTATTTGGAAATTCGTTTTGTTTGCCTCGAAGTGATCGATTTCAGAGAAACCATTTTTTATTATTTGGATATCCGTTTTGTTGGCCTCGGGGTGATCGATCCCTGGGTAGCCGTTTACTTATTTGGATATCCGTTGAGTTATTTGAATTTCCGTTTTGTTGGTCTCGAGGTGATCGATTCCCGAGTAGCCATTTACTTAGTTGGATATCCATTTTGTTATTTGGATATCTGTTGTGCTTGAGAAAACCCAGAGATCTGAATACATTATATCGATCTAGCTACAACAACTTCTCTCAACCCCTTTCATTCTTTTCTCATCATCTGCTGCACCTAATTTTGCATCATGGCTTCAAAACTTGAAGGTGGAGCTTATCTCTCTTCTTTTGTTGATGCTATTTGAAAGAAGATGTCTTTAATACTTGAAGATGACTCTATCCTCGAAGGTGACTACTCTGCTCGGATGTTGCTTGAAAAATTGGATGATTATCTGTGTGATGTTGAACATGTGCTTGATGATGCT
Organism: Arachis stenosperma; assembly: GCF_014773155.1. Taxonomy (NCBI): domain Eukaryota; kingdom Viridiplantae; phylum Streptophyta; class Magnoliopsida; order Fabales; family Fabaceae; genus Arachis; species Arachis stenosperma. The sequence continues at coordinate 4,856,526 of NC_080385.1, forward strand.
GAGCTGAAGCAGTTCGGTAACAATAGAGTGAAGAAGTGGTTTGTTGATCTCCATGATGCGCTCTATATGGCTGACGACTTGCTCGATGAACTCGCGACTAAAGCTGCCACTGCCACTCCAAGGGATCTAGGTAACTCTTCTCCCTGGTCTCACTATATTGATTCATGTATTGAAGATAGTGGTGTCAATGTCATGAAAAAATAGTTGGCACACTAGAGTCCGTTGTAGGACAAAAAGGTAAACTTGGTCTGAAAGAGAGTGCCAAGTTGGACACATCATGGAAAATCCCGTCAACATCTCTTGTTGTAAGTTCTGACGTATTTGGTCGGGACCAAGACAAGGAGAACATAATCAATTCGCTGTTAGATGATACATGCGATGCTGAATCACTTGTGACTGTGATTCATATTGTGGGTATGGGCAGGATAGAAAAAACTACTTTGGCTCAATTGGTTTACAATGATGTCAATTGGTTTACAATGATACAATGATGTCAAAGCATGGGTGTATGTTGCTGAAAATCCAGACCCTCTTCATATTACAAGGACAATAATAGGGGGAATAGATTCTTCTCCCTGTATCCTGGATAATTTTGATTTACTTCAAACTAACTGAAGAAAAATTGACAGAAAAGACCTTCTTAGTTGTTTTAGATGATGTCTGGCATGATCAACGAGACATGTGGGAGAAATTTCTAGAACCTTTTCGGTTTGAGAATAATAGAGGTAAGATTGTCCTAACAACCCGTAGTGAAAATGTGGTTTCTGTATTTGCTGCTAATAATCTACATTATCGACTAAGTTTGTTGTTGGAAGATTGTTGGTTAGTGTTTTTGAAGCATTCATCTATTTCTATGGATTCTAAACAATATACAACTTTAGAACCAGTTGATAGAAAATTTGTTAAAAAGTGTAAGAGATTACCTTTGGCTGTGAAGACACTTGGAGGCTTATTGCACAATAAGTATAATGAAGGGGATTGGGAACTTGAATGTAAAATTTGGAAATTTTCTTACGATGATTGTAAGATTGTTTCTAGATTAAAAGTCAGTTATCACTATCTCCCTTCATATTTAAAGCGATGTTTTGTTTATTGTTCTTTATACCCTGAAAATTATGAATTTGACAAAGACGAATTAATCTTATTATGAATTGCTGGAGATCTTTTATGACCAAAAGAAAACAACACATTAAAAAATATTGATCGTCCATATTTTGATGAATTAGTTTCAAGGTCATTTTTTCAACCTTCTACTACTGAAAGAGGGTTATTTGTAAGCATGATCTCATGCATGATCTAACAATGTTCTTTGTTGGGAAATTTTGAGAATCTACACGGGGTAAATAGCAAAATTCGTCATTTGTCCTTTTCTTCAGAATCTAGGGATATCATCACGTCATTTGGAGAGGCTCGTAAGAGAGCAGCACACTTGAGAACAGCTTTAGATAATTAGATTTTTCTTCGTATGGATATCATCAATCAATTAATGTTAAAAGCATTCCTTGGCTCTTACAACAACAATTGAGAGTTTTATCATTTCCTATAAAATCATTGCCTGAAATAGCAGCACTGAACCACTCGTCATCTTTATCACCTCAAACAAATAGGATATATAACACTTTCTGTTAAAGGGAACTTTCTGTGATTTTTGTTTTCTGGTGTAACAAACTCTTAGCTATAGTATTACGTGCTCTGCTATATATATACACATAGCTGTACTTGTAAAACAATTACAATAAGTAATCCCAGTTCATTTTCATTACTTTGTTACGGTAGAACACATAGCTATAATTTGTAATTTAATGTTTGAGCATGTGACTAAATTGTGATGTTTCATTCAGACACCCTCGAATTTGTTGATAAATAAGGTGTTATTTGTTGATGTTACATTTGTCCCGAACAAATTTCCACCTTGAATTTTTTTTTTGGTGACTAATTTCCACCTTGAATTTGATATCTAATTAAAAAATTCAATCCAAAATTTACATTATATTATTCTTGTTGGAATGTTAACTATATTTAGACCCTTTTTTCTTATGTTCAGATATTAACCATTTATGTTTTTACACCTTTTTGTCTTTTTCTCTCTATAATTGCTCCCATGATTTTAATTTGTATTTGCACAACAACCAATATAATTCCGCGTCTCTTATTTATTTTTTATTATCTTGTGTCCTTACAAAAAGAAAATTGAATACCCTAAGGTAGCGTTTGGTGGAGAGATAGAGACAGAAAGACTAAGACGGAGAGACAGAGACTAGGAGACAGGGATTGAAACAAATTTCAGTATTCTGTTTGGTGCAAAATGGGAGACAGGAATTAAAACAAGAATTAAACTCTAATTTAATTTGCACAAAAGGTAAAATTAGAATTAATTAATTGAAATGAAAGTATTTTAGGTATAAAATGCTATTAAAGTTTCAGTTTCCATCTCTAAAAATTTCAGTCCCCTGTGTCCCTACTTTTTGGAGGTACTGAAATATTGAAATTTTGGAGACAGAGACAGAAATTTTAGTACCAGTCTCTGAACTAACAAACACGATACTGAATCTCAGTCTCTCAGTTCCTGTCTCAGTACCTGAAAACAAACACTACCTAAAGGCTTCCACTCAGAAGGATCAAGGTAAGCTCTGGTTGTTAAGAAATTATTTTAATTTTTTAATTTATTTGTGAGTAATATATATATTAATTATAATTATAAATTATATTATTTTAAATTAAATGATATATATAATAGTAATCTCATTTATTATTATAAATATTAAATTGAATAGGTCATAATTATTTTTTATTTGAAATTAAATGAGAATAAAATCTGATATTATTTTTTGTTCCTTAGATAATTATCTTTTGGATTTTAGATATATTATCTTTTGGACTTTAAATACTATTTTATTTGGGTTTTAGGGTTTAATAGTACCATGTTCAAATATAAATAGTGTCATTTAGAGTTTCAATTCCCAAGATACCAAAATCATCTCAGCAACTCCTTTTCCATCAGAGAAGTTGTAATTCAACCGCCTAGAATATAGAAAGCTTTGATTGAGAAAGATCAAAAGAACCACAAGATCCAAACTCTTCCGATCATGATTCATGTTTATGAATTTAGCTACGCTTTCGCATTCAAGTATTTTATTTGTTAATCATTTAACATGGATAATCTTTGGGTTAAGAAATTCTGAGGAAATTCCAACAAGTAGTATCCGAGTCGTCTATGATTAAATCATTAATAAATTGTAAATTTATTTTATTTTGATTTGAATCTTAATTTGAGTATGTGAAATCAGATTCAAATATGTGTTGCTTTTGAATTGTGTAGCACATGTTAATAAGATTAAAAGAATTTAATTAATTTTTTTATCATAGACACTGCACATCCATAGATTTAACATATTTATCATAAAATTTTTTTTGTATGCACTATGGTTTAATATGTAAATATAAATTTAGTTTTTTTTTTAAAGAAAAAAAAGTTCTTCGTTTGTTTATCATTTTTTTATACCATTCTATATGGATTCATTCTTTTGACAAATTCATTATTTTTTTATTTTGTGTGGATGGAATAATAATGATTGATTCTAATTTTAATGAATCAAAAAACTTTTTGACATATGAATTTGTTGAACAATTATAATCATGTCTTTTTTAAAGTCTGAAAAGATACCATTAAGATTTAATTCTTTTTGTGATTTAAATATTTTTTTTAATTGTTACATAAGGAAAGTAGTAACAATTTGGATTATTATACCACCTATTTTATAAAGATTTAGTTTTGGAATAAATTGATTGAACATTATGCTGTCAAAGTAGCTTCTTTTGTGAAAATTGATTTATTTAAAACATTAGGAATATGGTAATATATAATTTATGTAAATATTGGACAGCCCAAAGGAATGTCTATATTTGTCCGAATTACATACACATATTGATGGTAAATACATGTTTGGATAGCTAATTAAGAATAAAGTAATACTTATTATTTATGCGGACAATAATCGGTCCAAAGGAAGTTTATTGTTTGGCCAAATAAAAAGCCGTGCACACTTTTGTTTATTTTTTATTAATTATACGATCAATAATCGGCCCAAAGGAAGGTTATTGTTTGACCAATTAATAGAAAATATATGCGGTACTAAATAAGTTGCAGAGTTTAAGTCTCAATGTGTGCATTCAGTCGATCCAAAGAAAGGCTTAACATGTGACAGAAATTTTGCCTTATATTTTATTATTGCAATGAGAGTATCACTTACAGTTAATTTTTCTATCCAAATATTAAAAATTAATGTTGTTCTAGATATCTCAATATAGATTTTTTTTCCATTATTTAACTAATATTTACGGTATGTTCCTTTTTGTTCTAATAAAGAAACTATAGCTTCAGCTACCGATATTTCTTTACAAATTAGCAGTATTCCTATGCTTAATGAATCAAACTTTAAGGTTTGGAAGGTTACTTTTGAAATTGTTTCAGTTGTATAGATCTAGATATAGCTCTTCGAGAGAAGAAACCCACTTTCACTCTAGAAAATCTCAATGAGGTTAAAATATAGAAGTGGGAGAGATCCAATCGAATGAGCATTATAATCATGAAACACTCAATTTCTGAGGCGTTTCGAGGCCCAATTACTGAGGATAAAGATGTTAAACAGTTCCTGAAAAATATTGAAAAATTCTTTGCTAAGAATGAAGGCGGAGGCAAATAGCCTTTTGAGCAAACTTGTCTCCATGAGGTATAAAGGCGAAGGGAACATAAGGAAGTACATTATGGAAATGTCTCATCTTGTTTCAAAATTAAAAACATTAAAGTTAGATTTGTCTGAAGACTTACTCGTGCATTTCATTTTGATATCCCTTTCTGCACACTTTGGGCAATTCAAAGTGCGTTATAACACTCTGAAGGACACTTGGTCCTTAAATGAGCTTATATCTCACTGTGTGTAAGAAGAAGAGAGGCTATATCAAGATAAGACTGAAAGTGCTCATACGGTTTCATCTTCTCAGTATAAAAGAAAGCGTGATACTATTGCGAATGTGCCTTCTTAGCAGAAAAAAGCTAAGAAACAGGATCAAGTTTCAACTTATTTTTTCTGTAAGAAGGTGGGACACATGAAGAAGGATTGTACCAAATATGCCACTTGGCGTGTAAAGAAGGATATAATTCTTACTTTCTTTTTTTCTGAGGCTAGTTTAAGCTATGCACCTGTTGATACTTAGTGGGTAGATTCTGCTGCTACTACTCATGTAAGTGTTACTATGCAGGATTGCCTGTGGAGCCGAACGCCAAGTGATGCTGAAAGATACATCTATGTGGCAGATGACAATATAGTTACAGTCGAAGCTATAGGAACCTTTAGATTATGTTCCACGAGTGGATTTTATTTGGATTTATTAGAGACATTTTATGTACTGTCATTTAGACAAAATTTAGTTCCTGTTTCTCGTTTGGACAAATCAGGTTATTTTTGTTTGTTCGGAAGCAATAAATTCAGTCTCTTTTATAATTCGAATAATATTTGCTCTGGTCGTTTGGTGGATAATCTATATATGCTTGATTTAAATTCCTATAATAATGAAATACTGTAAACAGGTACAAAATGAAAACTAAATGAGAATTCGGCATCAATATAGTACAAACGCCTAGGCTACATCTCTAAACAAAGAATTCAGAGGCTCGTGTCAGATGAAATTCTTGGATCCATAAATTTGGTGGACTTTAAAGTCTGCATTGAGTGCATAAAGGGGAAAAGGACAAACGAAAGAAAATTAGGTGCTAAGAGAGTTAAAGATATCTTAGAACTAATACATACCGATATATGTGGCTCATTCCCTACTGTCTCTTGGAAAGGACAACAGTATTTTATTACATTCATAGATGATTACTCTCATTACGAGTACCTATATTCAATTCATGAAAATTCCTAAGTCTTAGATGTTTTCAAGTCTTTCAAAGTTGAAGTTGAACTTCAACTTGGAAAAAAAATAAAGCTGTCAAATCTGATTGTGGTGGTGAATACTACAGAAAATATGACGGTTCAGATGAGCAACGTCCCGGGCCTTTTGCTCTTTTTCTAGAGGAGTGTGGTATTGTTCTGCAATAGACTATGCCAAGCAAACCTAGCTTGAATGGTGTTGCAGAGCGAAGGAACCGAACTCTTAAGAATACGGTAAGAAGTATGATTAGTCATTCTTCCTTACTTGAATCACTATAGGGAGAAGTCTTAAAGACCGCAGTGTACATCCTTAATAGGGTGTGAAGCAAAGCAGTTAACAAAACCCCTTATAAAATTTGGACTGGAAAAAGATCTAGTATAAAGTATTTGCATATTTGGGGATATCCAGCTGAGGTGCAACCTTATAGGCCACTTGAAAGAAAATTGGACTTAAGGATAATTAGTTACTACTTTGTTGGTTACGCTGAGCTTTCACGGGGGTACAAGTTTTACAATCTTGCATCAAGGTCTATTTTTTGAAATGGAAAATGCGAGATTTCTTGAGGATGTTAAGTTTGGGGGGAAGAAAATGTTAGGAATGTTGCTTTTGATGAGGATTCTCTAACTGACAATGATCAGGTCCTTGTACCTATTATTGTTCAAGATACAATTATAGTACAAGAGCATAATGAGAATCCTACTGTAGATTCAATTACAGTATAGGAGAACAATGAGAATATTGTTGTTGCTTAAGATGCTGCTACAGTATAGAAAAATAATGAGAATTCTCCTCAATTCCAACCCATACAGCAAGCTCAACAACTTTAAGAAGTGTCGTTAACAAGATCCAACAGAAAAAGGAGAAAATCCATCTGTGGTCTCAAACAAGTTTTCTGTTAATGGTATCACAAGTTTCATCAAGTCATTACCTCATATGATTTTGAGGTAAATATCATAGATGAGAGTGCATACTACAAGTTCAGTGGGAGTAAATACATCTTTTTGGTCTTATATGTTGATGACATTCTACTTGCCAGTAACGATATAGGCTTGTTGTATGAAACTAAGAAATTTCTATCGAACAAATTCAAAATGAAAAATCTTGGTGATGCCTCTTTTTTATTAGGAATTGAGATACTAAGAGATCACTTTCAAGGTGTTCTTGGATTATCACAAAAGAACTATATCGAAAAGGTTTTAAGTAGAGATGTCATGGAAAGTTATAGACCAATGGACACACCCGTAGCTAAAGGGGACAAGTTCAGTCTCAAGTAATGCTCTAAAAATGATCTTGAGAGCACAATAATACATGATAAACCTTATGTATCAACACTAAGGAGCTTAATGTATGCTCAAGTCTGCACACGTCCCGATATATCATTTATAGTGGAAGTGTTAGGTAGATACTTGAGCAATTTGGGCATGAATCATTAGATAGCTATTAAACGCGTAATGCATTATCTGAAGAGAATAAAGGATTACATGCTTACTTACCGGAGATTAGAAAATTTGGAGATCATTGGGTATTCTGATTCCAATTTCATGGCATATGGTTGCGAAACCTTGTCATTGAGCTTCGTATAGTAGATAACATTGAAAGACCATTAAAAATATTTGTGACAATAAGTCAGCAATACTATACTCCAACAACAATAAGAGCTTGACAAAATAAAAAAAAATATAGACATTAAGTTCTTAGCTGTCAAGGAAAAAGTTTAAGAAAAACATATTTTTATAGAACATATAGGAACAGAGTATATGCTAACAGATCCATTAACCAAAGGATTGATCCCTAAAGTCTTTCATGAGCACACTGCTAGGATGGGTGTCAATATTTGTGATGCCTTGGTTTAGTGGGAGTTTATTTTATGCTATATGTTCTATGACAGATATTGAATTATTTTTCTGAAAAATTAAGTTGATGGTTTATTTCATGTTATGTGAAATGTTCATTTTACAATATTTGTTTTGTGTTTGATCTCAATAAAGTTTTAAAGTTGGACCCGTTGAAAATAGCATGCATGAGATCACTTGGCATGTAATTTCCATATTACTCATCCAAATTTGATCTATGTCGTTAAGTATATTAGGATGGTGATTGTCGTGGTTCAGTCACGACATTAATGTGATAAAAGTTGCGGTGATATCATATCTAATATGTGAGATAGACCAGATTGTTAAGGTAATAAGGGAAATAGCATTCAGATGCGCGCATAAAGATGTGATTATGTCAAGGGAGAATATATATATATATAGTCCAAGTAGGAGATTGTTAGGAAAGTATTTTAATTTCCTAATTTTGTTTGTGGGCAATACATATATTAATTATAATCACAAATTTATGCTATTTCAAATTAAATGACTTATATAATGGTGATTTCATTTATTGTTATAAATGCTAAATTGAATAAGTCATAATTATTTTTGATTTGGAATTAAATGAGAATAAAATCAGATATTATCTTTTGTTCCTTAGATAATTATCTTTTAGATTTTAGATATATTATCTTTTGGACTTTAAATACTATTTTATTTGGACTTTAGGGTTTAATGGGTGTCATACTCAAATATAATAGTGCTTTCAAGGTTTCGGTCTTCAAGATACCAAAGTTGCCTCAGCAACTCCTTCCCCATAAGAGAAGTTGCAATTCAGCCGCTTAAGAATACAGAAGGTTTTGGTTGAGCAAAATCAAAAGAACTATAAGATTCAAAATTTTCCAATCATGATTTATGTTTACAAATTCAGATATACTTTCGCATTTAAGTATTTTATTTCTTAATAATTTAACATTGATAATTTTTAAGTTAAAAAATTCTGAGAAAATTCTAACACCAGTCTCACTCTCACTATATCAGATTTGACGTTACAGTGACAATATTAACACAGAAATCTGAATATATATGTTAGAATGAAGGATATTATTGAAATATTAGTCATTTATATAATATAGTCAAGTATATACGTAATGTAAGTAGTTTTAGTGGTTGATTATTATTTTATCCCTTTTTTGGTGCGTTTATTATTCAAATTAAAAATACAAAGAGGTATCGACTAGCCAGCTAAAACTAAAAGTAGTAGCGGGTGTGAAAGTGGAATCATGTATGTAGAAGAAAAATCAAAAGCGTCCTACTAGATTCTCAATTTCTCACCATATATGTATCATCATTATCACAAGGGACAAAACAAGAGCAAGTTATTAGTCGATGCTTGATTATTATAACCAAATTCTTGAAATTTTAAGTTGCTATTTTATCTGCAAGTGGTTTTTTATTTTATTTTTTTGAGAGACTATCTGTAAAGTGGTCTTATTACGCTTGATTATTATAACCAAATTCTTGAAATTTTAAGTTGCTACTTTATCTGCAAGTGGTTTTTTTACTTTATTTTCTTTAGGTGACTATCTGTAAAGTGATCTTATTTTATCATGAAGCACCTTTCAAAGAAATGTTAAAAAAATAAATAGGTGTGAACATAACAATTGTCGAAGAAACGAAAGTAAACACTTTCTAATAGCTGGTTGCCGTTGATCAACAAATAAAAATTTTCTTAAGCTTTTTACATTTCTAGTTTGGTCTTTTAACACAATGGAATTCGAGTCTAAAATCTTAGAAAAAAGCAGATAAAATTACTTACTCTAACCAAGTGAATTAACCTCAGGTAGTATTTAGTTTAGTTTATAAAATTTGAATATCAAAGCTAAGAAAAAAAAGACAAAAATTACTTACTCTCTAACCAAGCGAATTAACCTCGGTTACCACATTTAATTTATAAATTCAGCTTAAGTATTTTATCTATACTAAACTATTTCAATATATCATTATTCTTTTTCCAGACCGATAAAATGATAAATCTTTAAAGGAAACAATTCCATATTATTACATGTTTTTGTCGATTTTTAGCAAAAAACGATGGTAGTTCGATATCTAATGGTATGGGAATGAAACTTACTCCTCTATGTGAGTACCAATTTTTTTAAGTGCATCAAAGACCTTTCGATCAAACAGAAATTTAAGAAAATTTGAAAACATAAATAAAAGACTTTGACAATAAATTAACTTAATTTGAAATGAATTGCATTAAATCTTAAATGAAACAGTAAAAATGCCTTCGATTAGATCAAATAACTTTTGACATGGAAATTAAAATACTGGAAGGTAAAGTCGAACAGAGAAAATAAATGTTGCTTGAAAGATAAATTTGCAAGAAAAGTAAAGTTTGCAGAAAACGTAAATGAAAAAGTAAAACCAGTGGAAGGAACCCTATAGAAAAGTAACTCGATTGCAAACTCAGTAAGTTTTTGGGATATGAGTGTGTTTGAGTATTTTCTGAAGCAAAGTTTCAACCCCGATTTCTTCGAGTCTTCTTCTATTTATAAGAATCTTCAACCAATCAAATTAAAATGTAACCTCCACGTACATTAATCTATGAGTAACCGTTCCCGCTCGTTAAGTGCTGTCTGTAACTGCAACCAACTATCTTCACTTATTAACTTTCTTCAATTGCTTCACTCTTTTTCGATGAGTCCTAGTAGATCAGAATCATCTCCTTCATCGATTGACATTCCTCGATGAATCAATATAGTTATTCTCTATCTTAAAGTTCAAAACTTGTTATTTTTTCCGACTAACAAATTACACTGCTAACTTCTTCTTCGACATAGCTGACCTCCGTCGAATTTGCTGGCCTCTGTCTCGATGCAGCCTTTTTCTTTAGACACGCGCTTAAATCTCGAATCTAACCTTCCTTCAAAATTAATTATGTTTTACTAACAAATTGTCCCCGAAAATTAATGTGTTTCTCGATATCATTCCAAAATAAAAGCACTTAATCCTAATTGCTTGATCTTTACCATTATTTTTTCAATATCATTACCTTTCATTTATTCGCGCCTATTCCGACACATTTCCCACTACTCTCAATTTCTCTTTCCACCCCTTCACCTTCTTCAAGAAGTTACCCAATTTCAAAGTATAAGCTTCAACATATAAAATGGCAAAACACCTTTTTTATTTTACTGAATTGAATTTCCATCATCATTCACCATTAACTTTCTATCTTTCAATATCCTTCCTTTCAAAAACTATCATTCTTTAAAACTATCATCTCTGAACTCTCCCACACGATTTCACCTTCTGCAACCAACTCAAACACCAATATACCTTACTCACATCCATCAATGGCTTCTTCTTCTTTCCAACAAACCCCCACTGACCAAGATAAAGACAAAGAACTTGCAACCCAAACCTTTGAACAACCAAATCTGCAAGTATCGAACTAGTTTAATGACGAAATTATGAAGATCCTCAACTTTTGCCTGCTAACAAGAGGATTCTTATCCCTTTCATTGTCGACGATGAAACGTGCTGCTTCGTTGGCCCTATTCAGACTTTGGAGCGTGCCAACAAGAAATTCGATTTCTTTCCTAATAGGGGGGAAGATTTACTCATCAAACAAGATCTTTTCATTGCCCCTTTTATCGACCCCAAAAAACCTTCAGAAATAATCCTAAAGTCACCCCTCAAGGAGTTGATTTTCGAGCTTAGTATCGACGTCTAGAAACCATAAAGAGTGATGCCTGGAAGGTACTAGGCATTCATGATCTTCTCCGTCTTTTTATTTCTCACCTACCACACACTACTGGATGGTTGGAGTAGCTGCATGTTTTTGGAACAAAACAACTAATAACTTTCACCTTTCCTGGAAGGTACTAGGCATTCATGATCTTCTTCGTATTTTTCATTTCTCACCTACCACACACTACTAGATGATTGGAGTAGCTGCATGTTTTTGGAACAAAACAACTAATAACTTTCACCTTTCCTGTGGAATGATAGGGCCCACACTACTCGACGTGGTTGCCATTATTGGCCTCCCAACAAACTTCCTCAAAGTAACATGTGATATGCAGCTAGATCGAACCTATAAGATAGCCCAAAAGAACTCTTATAGCGATTTCATCAGTCACCATATGGGACATAGAGAATTAGAGATGATCCTGTGACTGATGAAGAGAGTGTGGCATTCCTGTATTATTGGCTGAATGCCATCATTTTCTGTTCAAAAAGTGTTCAAATGCAAAAGTTATTTCTCCCTTTAGTTGCCCTATTGCATGAAGGCTACAAATTCAACTTAGCCAAATTGATTTTGGGGAATTTGTACGATAAATTGGGACATTTAGTTGATTGTCTTCGAAATAATTCATCAATCAGTGTAGGTGGTTCTCTCTGGCTTTTACAACTCTAGTTGAATGCTATTTTCGAAAAATACATTAAGCAAGACGGGGTAATGCTTCAAAAAACAACATATTGAAAGGTTTCGATTGGTCCCTTTTCAACCAAATTTCGAAAATACCAATTCCATTTGGGACTGTCTTCTCTCTCCTTCACTCCTGCAAGAACTTCAACAACAATGATTTGACGTTCACTCTATTTCTGCATCGAAATTGTGGACCAGCATGGTTCGAACATCTTCTCTTTCCATCTGATGATGAAGAAAATGAAATGGCCAACACAACTTGGGCAAATTTCTTTGCTGTTCAAATATTTCCGATTGAATTACCTCAATATAAGAAAGAACAGTTCAAGGTAACCCTTTATGCCCCCCCACTATATTGCTAGACAGATGAGCTTCTCTCGAGCCATCCCTTCACCTATTCCTCGAAATGACAAAGCTCTTTGTCATATCAAATTCAAATCGAAGAAAAACATCGAGAACTACCTCGCCATCAATCATCAACACCGAAATAACTACTCTCGTCTTCTCTACGTGCGTAGTTTATTTGTTACTAAATATTTTGTCGAATGGTAGACTAAGTATTATTTTCAATACAGTGGCACCTGAGATGAGATTAAAAATTCTTCAATAAAAATTCTCCAAACTGCTGAAGACTCACCAAAAAAGGCCCCAAAAAGAAAAATTGAAACCACAGTACAGTACAAACAACCACAAAAAAATATTCGAAAGGTTTCAACCAAAGCTTCTAAAAAGATAAGCCTCTCATCGAATTTTTTTTCTAAACTTTCATTATCACATTTATTTGAATCATAACTTGTATTAACCTCTTTGACTTACATTCAAATACAATCATGGAGTGAAAGTTCCTCCCGATAAAATTTCCTAACAAAAAAGGTAAATTTTTTTAATAGATTCGTATATTAAGTAATATTAATATTCTATTTCCAACAACTAGTTGCCCTTCAGCAAAGGAAAATTTTTCCTAGGCTAATCCCTGACGCAACAAACTCAAATCACTAGAGCATACCATTAGCATTAAATTAGAAATCTAAGGAGACACCATTAGCATTTCTTTGTCTTGGAAGGATTTTAAATTCTTTTATGTTGAGCCAAGGTATTTTAAGTTGCTATTTTATTTGCAAGTAGTTTTTTACTTTATTTTTTTTGGGTGACTATCTGTAAGGTGGTCTTAATTTATGATGAAGCACCTTTCAAAGAAATGTTAAAAAAATAAATAGGTGTGAACACAACTATTGTCGAAGAAACGAAAGTAAAAACTTTCTAGTAGCTTGTTGCCGTTGATCAGCAAATAAAATTTTTTTGGTCTTTTAACACAATGGAATTTGAGTCTAAAATATGAGAAAAAGCAAACAAAATTACTTACTCTAACCAAGTGAATTAACGTCAGTTAGTATTTTAGTTTAGTTTATAAAATTTGAGTGTCAAAGCTAAGAAAAAAACGACAAAAGTTACTTATTCTCTAACCAAGCGAATTAACTTCGGTTAGCACATTTAATTTATAAATTCAGCTCAAGTATTTTATCTATATTAAACTATTTCAATATATCAATATTCTTTTTCCAGACTGTTAAAATGATAAATCTTTAAAAGAAACAATTCCATATTATTATGTATGAGAATTAAGATTGATAATATGAAGGTAAAACTTTATAAAATGACGCATAAAAAATTAAAATGGATTTTTAATTGGATTTGATTTGTTCACATGTAATTTTTTTAATGCGGGGTTGAGTCGTTGGTTTTGTTGCTTATACATAAACAAATAACATGTTTATCATGTTATAAATTAATTAATTAATTATTGCACATGTTTCAGCACTATACAAGTATATAATGCTAAGCAAAGAACATTGATAGTTCACTGCAAAACGCATATACTTGAGATCCTTTGTGCTTGAGAAAACCCAGAGACCTGAATACATTATATCGATCTAGCTACAACAACTTCCCTCAACCCCTTTCATTCTTTTCTCATCATCTGCTGCACCTGATTTTAAATCATGGCTGCAAAACTTGAAGGTGGAGCTTATCTCTCTTCTTTTGTTTATGCTATTTCAAAGAAGCTGTCTTCAATACTTGAAGATGACTCTATCCTCGAAGATGACTACTCTACTCAGAAGTTGCTTGAAAAGTTGGATGATTATCTGTATGATGTTGAACCTGTGCTTGATGATGCTGAGCTGAAGCAGTTCGGTAACGATAGAGTGAAGAAGTGGCTTGTTGATCTCCAAGATGCTCTCTATATGGCTGATGACTTCCTCGATGAACTCTCCACTAAAGCTGCCACTGCCACTCCAGGTAACTCTTCTTCCTGGTCTCGCGCTGTTAATTCAAGTATTGAAGAGAGTGGTGTCGATGTCATTGAAAGCACACTAGGGTCTCTTGTTGAACGAAAAGATAAACTTGGCCTGGAAAAGAGTGCCAAGTTGGACACATCATGGAGACTTCCATCCACGTCTCTCTCGTTGTTAGTTCTGACATATTTGGTCGGGACGAAGACACGAAGAACATAATCAAATTGCTGTTAGATGATACCTGTGATGCTGAATCACTTGTGACTGTGATTCCCATTGTAGGTATGGGTGGGATAGGAAAAACTACTTTGGCTCAATTGGTTTACAATGATGCCAAAGTCATGGGAAAATTTGACACTAGAGCATGGGTGTGTGTTGCTGAAAATCCTGACCCTCTCCATGTTACAAGGACAATAATAGGGGCAATAGATTCTTCTCCCCGTGACCAGGATAATTTTAATTTACTTCAGACTAATCTGAAGGAAAAATTGACAGGAAAGACCTTCTTGGTTGTTTTAGATGATGTCTGGCATGATCAACGAGACATGTGGGAAGATTTCCTAAAACCTTTTCGCTATGGGAATAATGGGAGTAAGATTCTCCTAACAACCCGTAACAAAAACGTTGCTTCTGTGTTCGCACCTATCAATCTACATTATGGACTAAGTTTACTGTCAAATGAAGATTGTTGGTCGGTGTTTTTGAAGCATTCAACTATTTCTACTAATTCTAAACAATATACAACTCTAGAAATAATTGGTAGAAAAATTGTTGAAAAGTGTAAAGGATTACCTTTGGCAGTGAAGACACTTGGAGGTTTATTGCGCAACAAGCATAATGAAGGGGATTGGGAGAATGTACTTAAAAGTAAAATTTGGGAACTCTCCAACAGTAAAATTGTTCCTGCATTAAGAGTCAGTTATCATTACCTCCCTTCATATTTAAAGCGATGTTTCGTTTATTGCTCTTTATATCCCGAGGATTATGAATTTGACAAAGACGAATTAATCCTGTTATGGATGGCTGAAAATCTTTTACAACCAAACGAAAACAACACATTAAAAAATACTGGTTGTGCATATTTTGATGAATTAGTTGCAAGGTCATTTTTTCAACCATCTAATAGTGAGAGAGGGTTATATGTAATGCATGATCTCATGCATGATCTAGCAACGTTCTTTGCTGGGAAATTCTATTTCAAACTCGAGGGATCTGAGAATCTACACGGGGTAGATAGCAAAATTCGTCATTTGTCCTTTTCTTCAAGATCTTGGGGTATTATCACGTCATTTGGAGAGGCCTGTAAGAGAGCAGTACACTTGAGAACAGCTTTAGATTTTTCTTCGTATCGATCAATTGATGTTGAAGGCAAACCCTGGCTGTTACAACAACAATTGAGAGTTTTGTCATTTCCTATAAATTCATTGCCTGAATCAATAGGTGAAATGATTTATTTGCGTTATTTAAATCTGTCTAAAGTATGGATTGTGACATTGCCAGAGTCAATATGTAAATTATACAATCTCCAAACTTTGATATTGAGGAAATGTGATGGCTTAAAGATGCTTCCCAGCCGCTTGCAAGATCTTGTGAACCTACAACACCTTGATATTCGAGGTGTTTCTTGTCTGAAAGAGATGCCGAAGAAAATGAGCAAGCTAAAGCATCTAAACTTCTTAAGTTATTATATCATCAGCGAGCATGAAGAGAATGGAATAAGAGAATTGGGAACACTGGACAATCTTCACGGCTCATTTCACATTCGCAACTTGGAGAAGATCAAGAATAGTGATGAAGCTTTGGAGGCAAAGATGGGTAACAAGAAGTACATCAATACTTTGAAACTGGAATGGCTTCCAGGAACTTACACGGATGATGTCAAAACTGAAAGGCATATACTTGAGGGGTTACAACCTCATGAAAACTTGAAAGAAATATCAATTAAGGGTTATCGGGGTGAAACATTCCCAGATTGGTTAAGCCTTTCTCCTACTCCAATATGACCAAATTGAGTCTGAATGATTGTGAGAATTGTTGTGAGCTTCCTTCGCTGGGACAGTTACCCTCTTTACAGCATCTGAAGTTTTCTCAACTTCATGGGGTGGAGAAAATTGATTTGGCGTTTTACAACAATAGTGGATCGTTTGAGCAGGAGACACCTTTCAAATCTCTTAAAACTCTAGAAATTTGGCACATGAAGCATTGGCGGGAGTGGAATTTTCCTGATGAGTTTGATGGTTTTCCAAAACTTAGAAAGCTTTCAGTGAGAGACTGTTGGAAGTTAAGAGGAAGTCTGCCTGCTCACCTTCCGGCTCTGGAGGAACTTTGCATTTTTAATTGTTCAGGGCTTGTATGTTCGCTGCCGAGGGCTCCCAAGATTCAACAATTACACGTTTACAGTAATCCGGTACTATCACAATCGCGCACGTTAGAAATTTCAGAAACCCAGCTGGCGCAACCCCTGTTGGAGTGGGTCCCCCACCTGCAATCGCTACGTGCGGAATGTCTGGAAATCTTTAGATGTCAGTCGCTGAAATCAATTTCAGCAGATTATTTGCCGGCTTAACTAACGGAGATACGTGTACGGGAGTGTGATTCACTGTCGTCGGTTCAATTGGGGCCCCTTCCAAATATCAAGAAATTGACAATTGCTCACTGCCCAAGCATGGAATGTGTTGACTTGCCACAGGCTCTTCCAGGTCTCCGTTATCTACTGATCACAGGGTGCCCCAGTCTAGTATCCTTGCCGGCACTAGGGTTGGCTGCGCCCCACCTGGAGGAGCTGCATCTATGGGATTGCCCAGAAATCGATTGTTTTGCTGACCAGTGCCTCCCGGCGAGTTTGAAAACTCTTAAAGTCGTGCAATGCGAGAAACTAGCGAGGTGGATGACATCAAAGGGTTTGCAGAGTCAAGGCCTTACCCGTCTTTATATTTGTGAATGGTTTCATGTAAAGTCGTTCCCAAGTGAGGGTTGGCTCCCTGCTTCTCTTGAGTATTTAGAATTGTGGGAATTTCCAGATCTGGAGACGCTTGATTGCAAGGGGCTTCACCATCTTGTCCGCCTCAAACATTTACAAATTGGTGACTGTGAAAAGCTTGCCAATATCACCCAAGAATGTTTACTTCCCTCCATAGCAAATATCCGCATGGGGACAAAATGTCCTTTGAGTCGTAAGCTGAAAGAGATGGAAGACCTACGGAATCGTTTTGATACTTTCCACGACTGTAAGTGTTTTTGCTCTGATCTTCCCTAAACTCAGTGCTCTCCAATTACAATGCTAACTGTTTGCATCACCCATTTTCGTTCCGTTGTTAATTAATAAACCAACACAATTTTATTATCTTTTCATTCTTAGCCATTTCTCTGTAGGTACCCGTTTCACTACAAGTTTAGTTTTTAAATAAATTCTTCTTATGTGGGTGCCAATTTTTCCAATTTTTTAAGGATAACAAATTAGATGCTTAGTAAAGAACAAAGAGTACACTTTTTTCATGATGGCTTCTTTATTGCTTACAGTATTTGTATGGTTTATTTCAGACGCAGGCCATGAACATGATTCCAATCTCGAGTGATTCTGATTTTACACCAATGAATGTGCAATGAGAGCGGTCACAGGCTACAGTTGGGTACGTACTTCATGAAATATATCTTATTTTGCTTCATTTGTGAAAAGTCATTCCAATTTCCAATTAGCAAGAAAAAGGCTTACCTTTTTTATGCAAAAACCAAATGTTAGTATCCCAATATACTTCTGTATGTCATTATCAACAATCTCTGATATACTCATAGTCATAGGGTGTCATATAGTTTGTGAGTTTTAAATGAAATGAAATGTTGGTTTTCAATAAATAGGGAAGATTGAAGAGTCAACATTAACACATGGCTGAGGCAACGTGAGAATTTGGGTGCACTGAGGTAAGTTTGCATTGTCCATGTCTTGCGATGCTACTACCTCTTGTGCTGTCTGTACACTTTTATTGACCTTATAATCCTACCTTACTTTGTTCAGGTTTATGAATGGAGCAACTTAAAGAATTTGCTTCTGCTGCAAAGAAAGCAAATAATCAAGGTTACGTACAGTCTATAGCTTTTTGTGTCCGTGTTATGCATTATTTATAATTTCCATCATTCCTCTTACTTGTACCTTGATGTATTTTGACTTTTGAGAAAGGTGCAGTTTCAAACATCTTGTTTGTGTGTTGGCCATTATATCTTGGTTGTGCTTACTGAAAGACCTCAGATGCTACTAACTGATTTGACAAAAATTAAATTCATCAAATATATGTACATAATCACAGTGCTAGCTCCCTAGACTGATGCTTTCATTTTTCGTAGAACATTGTTTTCTATAGTAAACTTGACAATTAGAAACTAAGGTTTCCTATACAGGTATTGCGCTTCCTTGAGACCCTGAAAGCAGTATGATTTCTTCCCTGAAACTGTTGAATCTATGATGGGCACTGCTAGCATGTGTAACACATAAAAGCTGGTAGCATATTCTGTGGCTTTTCATCAATAAAAATCCTCTGCCAGTGAACACCAACAAATGAAGGAAAACTTCTTGAATCCTCAAGGAGGAAGAGCTTTTTTTCCATGTAAATCTTGAACCATTCAAGTGATTCTGGGATAGGTAAAAAGTAATGCGGTCTGCACGAATAAAAGGCAAAGGTGATATCTGGGGGCATAAATTTCTTTCTGATAGGAGATGGAATTGATGTTCCAACATCTTCAAGAGGTATTTTGTTTCATTCTCTCCAAAAGTTATTATATGTTTTCCAAATGTATATATATTCAGGTGTCTTTCAAGTCTATAATTTGTAATTTTTAATGGCCAAGCATGATGTTTAATTCAGACACTCAGACTTTGTGGATAAGTGATGTGTTATTTGTTAACTAAATCGAAAGTGACATTATACTTATTGTATGAATTATTTGTTGATGTTACAGTACTCTTGGATTTCATCAAGCTAACCTTATATTCAACCAGAGTAACTTTAATTGATCTATGGCTGAACTCACAAATGGAACATCAAAGTGGATCATCCATATATACGTGCTATGTCTCTTCTCATTCTGCTGTTTCAATGGAAGCCGAAAAACAAACTTCTGTGTCTGAGGTTTCGCTTTTGCTTCGTGTAAGTAAAAGTCATTGAAATGCTCATTGTGTAGCTGATTTGGTGGAGAGGGTCAGTGAATAGAGGTCATTTTTATTATATCTTTTTCAAATTTGTCCCGCTATCAATGTCTGCCTTGAATTTGATAACTAATTGAAATCCAGTCCAAATTTTACATTGTATTATCCTTTTTATAATGTTACCTGTTTTTAGACCGTTTTTTATGTTTAGATGAGAAGATGATTGTATCTACCATGAGACAGTTAACCTTTGAAGGCTGAGGTTTCTTGTAGCAGAGTACTTTGGATAGGTCTCTGAGTGTTTGGATTTTTTTTTCTCTCCTCACTTTTTATTTATGGTGTAAATTTGTTTGCTTTATATATACCTATTATATCCATAGGAACTATATTATCAACATGAATAAACACTTGTTATTTTGTCTAAACTTTAGCTTGCTCTTTCCATTAAAACAGAATCAAAGAACAATATAATAAAAATACAAAACTTACAAATACATGCACTAGTACAATACACCAAGTGCCTTTTTACAAAGTTTAGATACACCCGATAATAAAACGTTACTCCAAGAATGTCTTGATGATGATCAACTAGCCAAAATTTCCTTCAACAATGTATTTCCTGTAAGCTTTGGTCACCCTATATATCTTTTAGATACCAAATCCAATCACAATTATAATTATATTAGCTTAATTCTCATCATCTGATAATTGTAGTAATAAACACCCAAATTTCATATACTGTACCGATACTATTCCTTGGACATGGTCATAAAGATAATTATCGATCTAAAATACTATTAAAATTTCAGACAGTTAATACTTATAATTTAATTTATGAATCAAAAAGAGACTGATTAAGATAGACAATAGATTAAAAATAACGAAATTAATATTGTAGAGAATCATCACTATAGACATTACACCATCAATCAATTAAATAGAGTACCTATTCTCTTGTTTGTGTGATTGTTGTCGTTGTTTTACCATTAATATTTTTCTAATTTCTATAATTCTACATTATCCAAATTATCATAAAGAAATGGATTAATACATCATTAAACTTTGTAAAAATAAAAAAAATAGATAACCAAATCAAACCAAATTAATGAAATATGCATGTATAATTAGTCTTTTCTTAGTTTATAAATCACAAGGTCCAGATAAAGCTTTTACCTATAGCTTTTATCTGTGAGAGAGAGAGAGAGAGAGAGAGAGATATATATATATATATAAAAAAATAAACACAAAAAAATGAATGAGTCAACAATCAAACAAAGAGGAGAGTGAGATGTTTGGAGAGGTTATGGACCTCTAGTCTTGAAGTAAGGATGCTTTATCATTTGTGTTGAATATTCAAAGAGAGGTTATCGTTTCTTAATTAATTATCATTTCAGTAGTAATTCCTTACGTAATAAATAATTATGTTATCTTTAATTGTATTTAAAAATCAATATCACAGTTAATAAATAATGAAAATATTAACGAATTTTTTTATGATATACATCAAACACATAAAAAATAGAAGTAAAAGAATTAAAAAGCAATTCAATTAGAAGTAAAATAATTAAAAAATAATTTAACTAGACAAATAATGAATAAATAGTATTAATTAGCCACTTAAACTGATGTGACATAATATAGTAAAGAGTTAGAAGACTAAGAATAGTAACATATAAAAATAATTGTAACATTTGATTACCTTTATTACATAATAAATGAATAGTAACGAATTTTTAATTATATTTAAAAATCAATATTAAATTTGATAAATAATGAAAATACATTAAAAGGATTGAGAAGTATTTTAATTAGAAATAAAAAATTAAAAAATAATTTAATTAGATAAATTATATTTAAATTGTGTAAATTAAGCATTTATTATACGCTGACAATATATCTAGAGGCTACTTTAAACTTTGGTTTAATATATTATTAATAGAATTCATGCATAAATTCATGATTGAAATAATAAGCGATTAATATGGTCATAAATCACTCAATTAAATTGCTTTATTCTTTTTCTTCCAATTTACATTGTATGCGCTATGCAGCCAATATTTAAAGGTATAGTTGTCTTAAAAATTTAAACATAAATACTGCAATATAACTAGTACAAAATAATAATAAAAGAAAAGCCACCTTAACATGGGGGATAAAATATCATATAACAACAAACAGAAGCATGAAAGGAATATATATTAAATGGTTTCAGATTAACTAAATAAGAAATTTATTTGAACCAAAAAATGTACCGTAAATACCAATATAAAAAATTATTGAAAAGCTTTCTTGTCACAACTCATAACTTCATAAGAGATGAACCAGCAAAACATTTTATGCAGCAAAACCAAGGAATAATATCAAAATAAGAAACAAATTTATAAGTAAATCATATTTGTCATAGCATCAACTACCATTTTATTTTGGTAAACACCAGTTCTGAATAATTTTAAGTCATTCTCTACACACATAGATTTAAATCGAAAAGTTATAAATAATGAGAATGGAAATTAAGGACTATGCTTAATTAGATAAATAGCATTATAGGGTTATCATACCACATGATCCTTTTTAGTTTGTGGCTTTTAGAAATTTTTAACAAGATAAATCTCGAGAACGTTGGTGATAGGTGGAAGGGTAGAGAATTCTATCCCAAAAAGTGAAAATCGATATTCACTAATTGATCCCATGGTAAACTGGTAAAATATCATTTTAGCCTATTTATTTTTTATAAAATGATTACCAAAAAAAAAAAATCATATATTAGCCTCCAAGTATTGTCCTGAAGATATACTAATCTCATTACCATAGTCTTTCCCTGGGAAATTAAGATAACAAACTTCCTCCTTTTTTTTTCTCTTTAAAAACTAAAAAAGTGCTTAGCAGTCAACTCAATAATCAGTGATATGGTTTCTGTCTTTTCACTGTGGATATAAAATCGAAAGACTTGATGCCCACGACTTTGTCGCCGGCCACATGTTATTGTAGATTTTATCAACAAGTATGTTCCTAGAAACGCTTTATTAAAAAATGAATTATTGGGTGTTAGGTACCTGAAATTGCAAGCTGTATGTATGTGTTGGCAATATGCATGCCTATCTTTTTGACTCAAGTCCAAACTAAATTTATGCCTGCTTTCCTTAGGTACATGCTAAGCATCATTCTTTGACTTGAATTTTTTACTACAAATTGCAACTTGGCATAGAGTACCAAAATTCATTTTGTAATCTCACATTGGGTGTATGCTTTAGTTCAGTATTTCTTTTATTGGTATGGATATATACACTATTTCATTGATCGTGTAAGCTTCTTCTTACCATTTACATTCTGTTTAAGCGATCTGAGTTCTTACATATTTGAATTTTGGATATTCTAATGTGCTACATATCTGACAGTAAAATAGCGAGTGATGACGAAGTTCATGTCTCAGAATCCATCTATGATTCAACTTGTATAATGTGTTTTTTCCTAGCTATATCATAACACCACCTAAGTTTTTACAATTTTTTTCTCTTTTATTTTTTCCCTTATAATTGTTTCCACTATTTTAATTTGTACTTGCACAACCATCAATATAATTGTGAGAAAGACTAAAGTGAATATCCTTTAATTTGTAGCAATCTGTTACTAATTCTTATCGTGTTTGTGTTTGTAAAAGAAAAATAAAAGAAGAATATAATTACCCTGAAACTTTCACTCAGAAAGGTCAAGGTAAGTTCAGGAAGGAGAAATTTGACTATAAGTATGTGTTGCTGGAAATTCTGATGTTCCTAATATTAAAAAAAGATTGTAATAGTGGCAATAATTTGTAGTTCTTGTGCATGAATACGACGAATAAAGAAGCAATTTACACTACTTTTCATAAGAAAAATCAAAAGGGTCCTACAAAATTCCACTATATGTATTATCATTATCAAAAAGGGATAAATTATTGCATGTAGACCCACGTTGTCACAAATCATTGAAATTTTAAATTGCTGCATGTGGACCCAAGGTGCCACAAATCATTGAAATTTTAAATTATTGCAGCTGCCACAATGAAATGAAGTGTTAAAAAGGCAGAGAGGTGTATCCGAAATTACCCAAAATTAAAAGTAAAACTCATATTCGTAAATTAATTAATATTAATATTACAAAAATACTACGTATACAAGTGTTTTCATTAGCCAAATTAACTAAGTTATTAAAATTTAAACTTCAGTCACGCTCTTTTTCTTTTTTTTCTTTTTTTTTTCTTAAATATCGTCATTGTCGCTATCGCTACTACCACCATCATGTCATCTGCTCGTCGCTGCTGCCACTGCCACCATCTTCTTATTCTTCTTTTTTTCTGTGTTCAACGTTTTGTTGTTGTTGTTCTTCTTTTTCTTCTTACGTTTCTTCTTTTTTCTTTTTTTAAGTTCTTCTTACTGTTATTGTTGGTTCATTTCTTCTTCTTTGTAAATTAGATGTATCTTTTTTTATTGAGTGAAATTAAAAAGGTACGAATGTCTTTTATATTGTTTTTTTATGCGCAATATTTATACATTATATGTGAGAATTTGTACGTTATGTTGAACAAAAATGTGTGTTATGCTTAAATATTTGTGTGCTGTAATAAACCAGAATTTGTTTAATGATTTCGGACAAATTTATGAGTTACCAGGCTATTAACTTCGATTACTTGCGTTGTTTTTCTATACTCGATATTTATGTTTTTTTCTTGATTATGATTATTTATGATGATCTTAGTTTTCTTTAATTGAGTTGTTCGAAAAATTAGTGTTATTTTATGATTCTGATTTTTGTGCTATATACGTGAATTTGTGTGTTATAATGAACAAAAATATGTGCTACGCTTAAATATTTGTGTGTTATGATAAACTAAAATATGTTTAATGATATCTGTCAAATTAGTGTGAATTACCAAACTATTAGTTTCGATTATTTGTGTGCTGTGAAAATGAAGGAATGTGTATGTTGTTTCACTTTGTTTGATTTACACATATGATGTAGTATGGTATATCAAAACTCAATAAAAGAATGTACACATAAATTTTGGTATAGCAAAAATTTGTGTTATGGTTCAAAAATTTGTGTACTATGTACAAAACTTTGTGCTATATCGATAATTTTGTATTATTTTCTAATTTTTGTGTGTTATATTTCGAATTTGTGTGTTTTCTAACAAAAATTTATGTTCCAAAGTGTAAAAAAGTTTATACATATACTGCAAATTCTTTAAATTATGCACTAGTAGAGCACCATTTTATTTTAAAAGTGATTTTTATTGTAGTCGAACCAATTTATTTAAGTTAGTTGCCAAAAAAATTTTGTACATGTAGCATTTCTTATTTCCTTTGTCATGGTTGCTCTACAGCAAATGAAAATTTTCTTAGGTATTTTTGTTTATTTTTTAATACATGATAGAATTTAAGTCAAACATCTATAAAAAAAAATTACTTAGGTTGAATTTTAGTAAACAACTTAATTAAAATTTATTTGAAAAAAGAATTTAAATAATAAATATTTATATTAAAATTAGTTTATAAATAAATTATTTTGTATTTAATTTTTTAATTTTAAAAACATTTATTTAAAAAAATGATAAAAAAGTTTTTTATTATAAAAAAATAATTTTTTTAATTTCTTCATAAACATTTAAATAATTTTTTAAAAAATTATAATTTAATTTTAAAAATTATACTAAATATTAATCCTATAACTTGTCATAAATTAAAAATAAAAAAATACTTATAAACCTATTTAAATTAGTGCTTATTCTAATCAAGTAAATTAACCTTACTTAATAAATTTTCAATTTAGTTTATAAATTCACCATAAGTATTTTATCTACGCTAAACTGTTCTAGACTTCTAGCATTATTATTTTTCTCAGACCGATAAATAAATGATAAATTTTTTAAAGAAACAACTCCTTATTATTATGTTGAGAATTAAGAATGGTAATGAAATCTAATAAAATGACGCACGAAATAAATAAAAGATTTTATAACAATTGTTATGAATATTTATTAATTATTTATTATCCATGTTTTAACATTATATAAATATCTATCTATCTATTTATAATATATTAAAAGAGAACCTAAGATAATTCCATAATTACCCTTAGATATTTAATTTTGCTCTATATTGTCACATAAAAAAAAATTAGGTGGTATAATTTTCTATTTTTATAGTATACCATAAAATTTTTATTATTTTATCTCTTGGTAATAACCTATTTTTGTATAATATCATAATATAATATACTAAAAAATACAAAATAGTTCAACAATCATCATTAGACATTTTATTTTTTTTCTATGTTGCCACAGATATAAAAATTTTTTAGGTAGCATAATTTTCTATTTTTGTAATATGCCATAAATTTCTATTATTTGATTTATTTCATCTCCTCATAATAACCAATTTTTGTACAGTGTCATAAGATTTTTTTTAAAATATTATTTTTTTAATAGCTATAATTGAATTATAAAATTTGTTTTATTATCTTATATCAAGTCTATTGCTTCTTATTTTTCATTATAAAATTAGTGTTTAACCTTAACTTTATATTAAAAAATAATACAAAATAATTCTACAATCATTATTCGATATTTAATTTCACTCTATATTATTAAATAATTTTTTTTAGATAACATAATTTTCTATCTTTATAATACGTCATAAAATTCTTATTCCTTCATCCCCTTATAATAACATATATATCTTTGTATAATATTATAATATTTTTTAATATTATTTCTCTTTAATAACTATAATTGAATTATAAAATTTATTTTATTATTTCATATCAAATCTATATTGCTTCTCATTTTTCATTATTCTTCATTACAAAATTGATGGTTAATATTAATTTTTCATATTTTTTACTTTTTATTTTATGTAGTTTAAACGGTTACTTTTAATATTAATATTAATTCTTTTTAATAAATAAAAATTTAATTAAAATCTAATTTCTTCTCTTCTTTTATATTACTATTTCTTATATTTACTATATAAATTAATATTTATTTCATACATTTTTTTATTCCCTTTTATATAATTTCATTCGATCATACCTTTTTTTCGTTTTTTCTTTCTATTCTTGCTAATTATTTTGCACAACTAAAATTTGATTTATGACCATAAGTGTTTTTATTTTTAAAATTTTCTAAAGGTATATACTAGGTAATTATGTGATTGTATAGTTTTTTTTTTTGGTGTGTAATTGTATTCATAAGACACATGAGGTCTTTGTGGCTTATATATCATCACTTCTTTTTCCTTTTAACAATTTACATTCTTTTAATATTTTTTTAGTGGTAATAATAGTGTTAAAAATAATATTGTTACCATTAATGAAATTTTAATAGATATAAATTTAATTAAAATTTAATTCTTTTTCTTTTTTTATATTCATTATTTTTTTCTATATTTACTATATAAATTAACATTCATTTTGTATATATTCTATATCTCTTGACACATAGTTTCATATCTCTTTTTCTTTCTCTCTTTTTACTTTTATTAATTTTTTGCACAACTAAAATTTAATTTGGTTAATAACCATAATTTTTTTTAAGTTGCTAAAAACGTATGTACTAAATGTTGTATGATTGTATTTATTATTTTTTCTATTTTTTATCTCATTATATTCTTAGTTATATAATATTTTTATCGCTTATATATCACTTTTTTTTTTCTTTTAACTATTTATATTTTTTAATATTATTTAATTCAAATAATATTATTAAAAATACATGTTGTCATTATTCATAAGAAATAAAATAAAATAAAAAAATTGAATGTCATTTTTAATTATCAAAATATTAATAATATTCATATTTATATTTCATCTAACATCTTTATCATTGTACTATAATATTTAAATATAACCTAAAAAAATAAAATAAAAGACAAAAGTAAAAATTTAAAAAACAAAAATAAAAAATAATTATATAAATTTTGGTGAATAAAATTTAATTAAATTTTTTATTACTTATAATTCAATTTATCTATAATTTTATTAATTTTATAATTATTAAATTTTTAATTAATTTTTATTATCTTAATTATCATTTATCAACCGTTACAAAATTTAAATTAATTTTGATAGGCTAATATAAAATTTTAATTTTTTAATCAATTAAATTAAATACATATAATTAATTATTTAATTAAATTACAAAGTATCTGTTAAATATAATTATTCTCTATATTAAAATTATATTTTTTTGTATTTTTCTATTAAATAATAATATTAAATTATATATAAATTGTCAAATAAATATATTGTATAATATTTTTTATAAATTAACTTCTAAATTTAACATTAACTTACATATTATCTAATAGTATTTTAAATATATTATATATTATATAATCAATTTAACTCTCAGACCTTAATCTAGTTACTAAAGCAAAGAACATTTTTACTTCATTTTTTGTGCTCGGATTTTTTCAGAAATAAAAAAAAATTTATATTTCTCCCAAAACCATCTTTAAACATTAATTTTTTAAATACGATTTTTTTTGTTTAGAATAAGTTTGCCGCACCCACCAGCGAACTCTATAAAAATTATAGAGTTCGTCTAACCCTGCGAATTTCTTTTAATTTTTTTAATTCTACGTTTTTAATCCATTATTATCATCCCTAAATAGTATATAGATCTACAAACAATATATAGAAGTACACAAAAATACACAAACAACAAACATAGCTTTTTTAAGGATTTTTTTAATTATAAATTAAAAAAATAAGCCATGTTTTTTTTTGGTGACTTAAAAGAAAATAAACAAAAACTAAGAACGAGAAAAAAAACAAGAAACTGCTTAAGAAAGGCAGTCCCGCTGAATACTACTCTCAAATTCTTTCCAAGGCAACGGAAGCTCCACTTGGGGAGAAAGGGTCCTCATTGCGGTCTTTGCCATGATGTCTGCTACTGTATTTGCATCTCTCAAGATCAACCGAAGATCAGCACGCCATTTCCAAGACATGATATCTCGAATTTTTAACACCAAAGGATCAATAAACCCAGAGCAATCTTGTAAATTATTGACAATAGTAAAAGCATCCACACAATCTGTCGCACATATAATGTCTCTTTGTCCCGAGTCCCATGCTAAAAGAAAGCCTCTCTAAATAGCAAACAACTCTCCTTGCAAAATGCTACGACTCTCAATTGTTCCCAGACAGCCTCGTTGCCACCTTCCCTTCAAATCTCTGCTAACACAAGCAAAACCAACTCGAGCACCACTGTCAGGATAGCTAGCATCACAATTAATCTTAAAGGTACCCACTGAGGGGGGAATCCAAGAGCCACTAATGGTTGAGGGGATAGACAGTCGTTGCAACTCAAAAATATTTCGGAGCTCCTTTTCCAAGGACAAAGCCATACCAATCACCTTGTCTGTGGTCCAATGGTCGTGAGGATGAAAGATCTCGTTATTCCTCGAACGCCAAATCCACCAAAGACCAGAAAAGAATCTAAAGGGGCACTGTTTGCTATTATGTAAGAACCAACTCATCAAATCCACTGGTTGATCGGAGATCCCTAAAACTTGCCAAATAAGTTGGGCTTTTGGACAATCCCGAATACAATGTAATACCGATTCCTGACCTGAGAAACATCGTGGACAGCTATCCGTGTGCGAAATGCCCCTCCTAAAACGAAATGCAGCAGTAGGAAGAGCCTCCCGAAGACATAGCCAGGCCAAAAATTTGTGCTTTTCTGGAACATATTGACGCCAAAGCCAAAGCCAATTACCCCTATCCTCCCAACTAAACATCTTCTTACTGAGCCATAAATAACCACTATGAGCATCATAAACCTTTGAAACCGCACCAGTCCAACACCAACCGACATCTGAACCAGCTTGAACATCTGGGTTATAAGAGTTAATGTTGCTCTGCAGAGACTGATTCAGAGGAGAATAGATATTCTCAAGGTTCCACTGTCCAGATGACCAAAGGTCCAAGATCCTGAGATCCGAATCAGAAATGTGAACATAATCCATCTCCTGACACAGTCGCCCCTCTCTTCTCCATTTAGAAAACCAAAAGTTCTGTTCCAAATCCCCAATGCACCAAATAAAACCTTCCTTCAAGATATCCCAAGCTCGACATATACTCTTCCAAACATAAGATCCCCTTTCTCGAGACCGACTAAGACAATCATCCTTAGAAGAATGGTATTTCTCTGTCAACAGTTGAACCCATAGCTTATCGGGATGGTGAAAAAGTTGCCAAACTAGTTTTTCAAGAAGAGCAATATTGGCACAAAAAGGATCTCTAATTCCCAGACCTCCAAACTTCTTAGGGGTGACCAACACTTTCCAGTTAACTAGATTCAAGCCTCTACCATAAGCTTGACCCTTCCATAGAAAGTTTCGCATCATGGATTCTATCTTATTAGTTACCCCTTTAGGGAAGAGAGATACTTGCATACGATAAGTAGGAATCGCAGTCACTACCGAGTTGAGCAAACAGAGTCTACCTGCCTTATTAAGCAATCTCCCTTTCCAGCTGGCTAGCCTTCCCCAAATCTTGTCCAGAACATCATTGAAAGTAGCGGGTGTCACCCGAGAGTGATTAAGGTTCACCCCTAAATACTTGCCCAAGTTTTGGACAAATCTGATGGAGGAGACTCCAGTGAAAATCTCTTTTCTTGTTGCTGAAACATTCCTAGAGCATAGAGCTTTAGATTTCTCCACATTAACCTTCATCCCAAAGGCTTTGCAGAAATTTTCCAAAGCTACCATTACAGTTTGAACTTGCTATTTTTCAGCTTTACAGAAAAGAAGCAAATCATCGGCAAACATCAAATGAGAAATTCTTGGACCCCCTCTAGAAATCGCAACCGGCGTCCACAAGCCCTTATCAACTTGCTGATTAATAGAACAAGACAATCTCTCCATACACAACACAAACAGATACGGTGATATAGGATCTCCTTGCCTAAGACCCCTGCTCGGAATGAAGCTATTTAATCTATCCCCATTCCAGAGGATAGACAGTGAGGAAGCAGTGACACAACGCATAATCAGATTGACTGTCGGAGGAGGAAAGCCAAAACTCACTAGGGTTTGTTTCAGGAATCCCCAATCCACTCTATCGTACGCTTTCTCTAGATCAATCTTAAAGGCCAAGGTGCCTTTCTTTGACTTTGTCTTTTTCATGAAATGGAGAACCTCTTGTGCTACAATGATGTTGTCTGGGGTTCCTCTCCCCGGGATAAACCCTCCTTGAAGGGGCCCAATAATCTCTTTGAGATGGGGACAAAGTCTATTGACCAGGACCTTCGTTATAACTTTGTAAACCACATTACAGAGACTAATTGGCCGGAAATCCTTCATGGAAATCGGGTTTTCTACCTTCGGAATAAGAACCACAAGAGTTTCCATCATCCTTGGATCCATATCCAAACCAGAGAACGCATGACGAACCATAGTCCAAACATCAAAACCAACAATCTCCCAGTATTCTTTAAAGAATAAAGCTTGAAACCCATCAGGGCCCGGCGCCTTAAAAGAATGCATACTGAAAATGGCCGACTTAACTTCTTCCAGAGTAACTGGCGCTGTGAGGCTACAACAGGCTTCATCATTCAGGGAAGGTAGCGACACATCACCAAGACAACCTAAGTCTACATCCTCCAACTGGCAGAAAAGGTGTTTATAAAAGGATTCAGCTTCCCTTCTAAGGACATCCGGGTCCGTTTCCCATACCCCATCTTGAAGAAAGAGACCATGAATCTTATTATGTTTTCTCCGCACAAGAGTCTGGACATGAAAGAATTTGGTATTTCTATCCCCAAATTTTACCCACTGCTCTCTAGATTTTTGAAACCATAGAAGTTCCTCCTGCACAAGCGTGTTATTAAATTCCTCAATCAGTTGTTTTTCTTTTTGCCGCATAGACAAATCCTCCATTACTTCAAGTCGCTTCTGAAGAAAATTAATCTGTCTCTCCAATTTGCATTTCCTAACGAAAATGTTGCCGAACACTTTAGAATTAA
This sequence comes from Arachis stenosperma, assembly GCF_014773155.1. Classification (NCBI taxonomy): domain Eukaryota; kingdom Viridiplantae; phylum Streptophyta; class Magnoliopsida; order Fabales; family Fabaceae; genus Arachis; species Arachis stenosperma. The sequence goes on from NC_080385.1 coordinate 4,888,147, forward strand.
ACTCTAATAAATAGTTCTTCTGCACTTCTGAAAGCTTGCCATGCATCTCTCTGTAGCCAGCCTGCCATGACTGGTTCACAATATTTCTATACTCCAGATGAGTTGCCCAAGCCGCAATGAACCGAAAAGGTCTATTCTTTTTCGGTTGGGGACGACCTGCACAGCGCACTAGGATAGGACAATGATCAGACTGAAGCCTATTTAAAATTTCTGCATAAGCCTCTGGAAAGAGAGATAGCCAACCACTATTGATACAGACCCGGTCAAGTTTTTTTGCCACCTCAACACCATTTTTAACCCTTCTGTACCAAGAAAACCGTCTTCCAATAGTCTTCAAGTCAAACAGATTACTATCCCCTAGAGATGTAGCAAACCGATCTGCATGACAACTCGAGAAGAGGCAACCCTTAGATTCATGAGAGAATAGTACTTCATTAAAATCACCAAGAACAATCCATGGCCCGCAGAAAGACGAAGACTGAGTAACAAGATAATCCCATAGCAGAACTCTGGTATTAAATTGAGGACTACCATAGATACCACTGCACCTCCAAATCACATTATTTACCTGAACCTCAACTGTAACACACTGATCGAAAGCATCAACTCATTTGCAGTGAACACCCTGCATTGCAGAAAGGAACCAGATACCCCCTTATGTCCTGACGCCTCCACTATACCAATAGGGTGATAACCAAGTCTTTCCCAGAACAGTTTCAAGTGTTGAAAAGGACAATGAGTTTCAACCACAATAAAAATTACAGGTTTAAATTTCCTAACCAGCTCTTTACAATTCACCCGGGCTAACTTATTAGAAGCACCCCTAATATTCCAAACTATTATATTTAAGCTATCCATAATATAAAATATAAAATTATAAAACAAGGAAATCAAAGTGCTTCACCAACCTCAAACCGAGGCTTGCCCAGCAGAAGTGACTCCCGTGACCTTCAGGTTTTCCGGATCTCCATGGAATGTCTCCTTATTCTCGCATACCGACGCAATAACAGCCGGCAATGCGCCTTCCTTCACTAATGGAACCGCCACGGTAACATCCTCCTTCACGGTTGTAGGAAGACATGACGATGCTTCCACCACCGTGCCTCCATTCTTCTCAACTGGCGAGCTTTGTAGGGACCCCGGCCTTGGTCGTTTCCGGAGAGAGGACCCGCAAGGCACTGGGGTGTGTCGGGTTGAGGAGATCGACGTCTCACCAACACGGAAAGCGCTGTGTCCGACCTTGACTCGTGACCCGACCCTGGCGCGATAAAAGCTGGATCCACTCGTGTGAGAGAAGTGGATGGTGGGCCTGATTACTCTATCCGAATCGGTTCTGGATTTAGTGCCTCTTTGGACCTTGTTAGATTGCTTCTGGCCCAACTTGGTTTTACCTTTCCTCACAACTTGCTCCCAGCCTGGTTCATCATGCATGCAAGCCTCCTCAACATTATTTCCTTCCAAATTATTAGCCTCTAAATCCTTTTGTAAACTCGGTGCAGGATTCTCGCCAGTAACGCCACTTACCACATCAGGTTCTACTTCATTTGAATTGTGAATTTTGGTCTCAGGATGTGGCACTGCCTTTGTACTGTCTCGTGGCTTGGTGGCATCGGAATCAGCACTCTTTCCTTCCCTAGAGTCTCTACCCAAGCACTGTGCCATATCGTGACCATAACGTGCACAAGAGTTACAAATTAAATTTAAACTTTCATACTCCACTACATGAGTTACGCCTTCCACAATGATATGCTTGATCACTGGCAGTCCTAAATTTATTTGAACACATACTCGGGCATATCGTCCTCTCTCAGCCAACTTAGTGGCTAAGTCCACTTTGATGGGAACTCCTATTGCAGAAGCAATACGCATCATGGCTTGTTCCTGATAGCACCAGAATGGGAGCCCCGAAATCCGAACCCATACAAGTTTAGACCCGAAGGATTCCTCACATGGCCGAAAATCTATATCCCACAGTTTTACAGCAACATAGTGTCCCTCAATCAACCACGGGCCACCAAGCATGACCTTCTCACGATCTTCACCTGCATCGAATTTTACCATGAAGTACCCAAACCCCACATCAAGCAGATCAAAGCCACATTTGATGCGCCAAACCATCCGAAGCTTGTGTGAAAAAGCTGTGTAACTATAATTTTTATCAAGAACCTTTATTACCAAAGCTTCTCGATAACGCTCTGCCAAACAAAGCTTGGCTTCTTCAGTGAAGTTTACACATGGAGAGTTGGGGATCGCCCTGCTTGCCCACCACTGTCGCTATACTATCCCCAGATAGAGATCCTGCAAGTGCAAAGGCTTTCGATTTCTCTGGACCAATGACTTTATCTCTAAAGGAGATCTTTGTAGACTTTGAAAAACCCTCCCGTGAAAAACCCTCCTTGGCACCGGATGCACCCCACCCACACTCTCCCCCTTATCTCTTCCGACAGCATGGCCGCTATTCTCACTCTGTTCCACCCTCAAACACTCGTTCTCGCTCTCTCCTTCTCTCATTCTCTCTGAGTACGGAGTACAAAAAAAAATAAGCCATGTTTAACAATAACAATTATTATCATTCTCTCTAGAAATACACCGTGTACACTGGAATAAGCCATATCTAATAAAAAAAATTTAAAATATAAGTCGTATTTTATTTTAAAAAAAAATTATTTATATTTAAAGTTTAAAAATGGTTTTAGGAGAAATATGAATTTTTTTTTAATTTCTGAAAAAAACCCTATTTGTGCTCTGCAAACGGAAAACACTTGAGATTCCTTTTGCTTGAGAAAACCCAGAGAACTGAATACTTTACATAGATCTAGCTACAACAACTTCTCTCAACCCTTTTCATTCTTTTCTCATCATCTGCTGCACTTGATTTAGAATCATGGCTTCAAAACTTGAAGGTGGAGCTTACCTCTCTTCTTTTGTTGATGCTATTTCAAAGAAGCTATCTTCAATACTTGAAGATGACTCTCTTCTGGAAGGAAATGACTCTGTCCTGGAGTTGCTTGAAAGGTTGGATGAAATTCTGTGTGATGTTGAACATGTGCTTGATGATGCTGAGCTGAAGCAGTTCCGTAACGATAGAGTGAAGAAGTGGCTTGTTGATCTCCAAGATGCTCTCTACATGGCTGATGACTTTCTCGATGAACTCTCCACTAAAGCTGCCACTGCCACTCCAGGTAACTCTTCTTCCTGGTCTCGCCCTGTTGATTCAATTATTGAAGATAGGGATGTCAATGTCATTGAAAAAATAGTTGGCAAACTAGAATCTCTTGTACGACGAAAAGGTAAACTTGGACTGGAAAAGAGTGCCAAGTTGGACACATCTTGGAGAATTCCATCCACATCTCTCGTTATTAGTTCTGACGTAGTTGGTCGGGACGAAGACAAGGAGAACATAATCAAATTGCTGTTAGATGATACCTGCGATGCTGAATCACATGTAACTGTGATTCCCATTGTGGGTATGGGCGGGATAGGAAAAACTACTTTGGCTCAATTGGTTTACAATGATGCCAAAGTCATGGGAAAATTTGACACCAGAGCATGGGTGTGTGTTGCTGAAAATCCTGACCCAGTTCATGTTACAAGGACAATAATAGGGGCAATAGATTCTTCTCCCTATAACACAGATAACTTTGATTCACTTCAGACTGATTTGAAGAAGAAGTTGACAGGCAAGACCTTTATTGTTGTTTTAGATGATGTCTGGGATGAGCAACCAGACATGTGGGAGAATTTTCTAAAACCTTTTCACTATGGGAATAACGGGAGTAAGATTCTCCTAACAACCCGTAGCGGAAATGTTGCTTCTGTGTTCGCACCTAACAGTCTACATTACCCACTAAGTTTATTGTCGGAGGAAGATTGTTGGAAAGTGTTTTTGAAGCATTCATCCATTTCTTCTGGTTCTAAACAATATGCAATTTTAGAGCCAATTGGTAGAAAAATTGTTCAAAAGTGTAAGGGGGTACCTTTGGCTGTGAAGACACTTGGGGGTTTGTTGCGCAATAAGTATAATGAAGGAGATTGGGAGAATGTACTTGATAGTAAAATTTGGGAACTCTCGGAAGATGTCAGTCCTGCATTAAGAGTTAGTTATCACTACCTTCCTTCACATTTAAAGCGATGTTTTGTTTATTGTTCACTATATCCAGAGGATTATCAATTTGACAAAGACAAATTAATTTTGTTATGGATGGCTGAAGATCTTTTACAACCAAAGGAAAACAACACCTTAGAAAATATTGGTTGTGCATATTTTGATGAATTAGTTGCAAGGTCGTTTTTTCAACCTGTTGGTACTAACAGAAAGTTATTTATAATGCATGATCTTATGCGCGATCTAGCAACATTTTTTGCTGGGAAATTCTATTTCAAACTTAAAGACTTTGGCAATCGATGCATGATAGATAACAAAACTCGTCATTTGTCATATGTTACAAAATTTGAGGATAGCATCAAATTATTTCGAGAGGCCTATAATGGAGCAGTACACCTGAGAACATTTTTAGATTTTACTTTGCTTCGCCGTCGTCAATCAATTGATATTGAAAGCGATTCTTGGCTCTTACAACAACAATTAGGGTGTTTAAGAGTTTTGTCATTTAAACGCTCTTCTATAGAGTCATTGCCTGATTCAATAGGTGAATTGATTCTTTTGCGTTACTTGAATCTCTCTTATGCACCTATTGTGACATTGCCCGAGTCAATATGTAAATTATACAATCTCCAAACTTTGAAGTTAAAGAATTGTGCTCGATTAGAGATGCTTCCCAGCTGCATGGAAGATCTTGTGAACCTGCGTCACCTTGATATTCGAGGAGCTTCTCGTCTGAAAGAGATGCCGAAGGGAATGAGCAAGTTAAAGCATCTAAACTTCTTAAGTGATTATATCGTCGGCGAGCATGAAGAAAATGGGATAAGAGAACTGGGAACGCTGGACAATCTCCATGGCTCATTTTGCATTTCCAAGTTAGAGAAAGTCAAGAATAGTGGTGAAGTTTTGGAGGCAAAGATGGGTAACAAGAAGCACATCAACACTTTAGAATTGAATTGGCTTCGAGATGGTGACATTGATGATGTTCAAACTGAAAGAGATATACTTGACAAGTTACAACCTCATCAAAACTTGAAAGAGTTATCAATTGGGGGTTATCGGGGTGAAACATTCCCAGATTGGTTAGGCCTTTCTTGCTACTCCAATATGACCAAATTGAGTCTGGATTGTTGTATGAATTGTTGTGAGCTTCCTTCATTGGGACAGTTACCCTCTTTACAGCATCTGGAGTTTTCTAATCTTGATGGGTTGGAGAGAATCGATTTTGAGATTTACAACAAAAAAAATGGATCATTTCAGCAGAGGACACCCTTCGAGTCTCTTGAAACTCTGAAAATTAAGAGCATGTGTGGTTGGCGAGAGTGGCATATTCCTGATGAGTTTGATGGTTTTCCTGAGCTTAGATTCCTTGAGATAAGAAGTTGTCCGGTGTTGAGGGGAGGTCTGCCTGCTCACCTTCCGTCTCTGGAGAAACTTGAGATTGTTGAATGTGAAGAGCTTGCATGTCCGCTGCCGAGGGCTCCCAAGCTTCACCGATTACTTGTAGAGGGTCCTTCTGCGTCTTACAGGGAAGGGTTCCCGCCCAATATATTAATTTCAGGAACCCAGCTGGCGAATTCCGTATTGGAGTGGCTACTACTGCACATCCAACTGCCACGTGTCCATCGTCTGCGTATAATTAACTGTGAGTCAGCGATATCAATTTCAGGAGATTATTTGCCGGCTTCATTACAATATCTGGAAATCTCTGATTGTTCAAAATTAACATTCTCCGAGCACGTGCAACACAAGTCGCTAACGGAGATAGAGGTAAAGGGGTGTGGTTCACTGACGTTGTTTCCAATGGCGGGCTTTCCAAATCTCACGGAACTCGTAATCAGTGAATGCCAAAGCATGGAAAAACTTCATGTTGAGGTACCACAGGCTCTTCCGAATCTCCTTTTTTTAAGGATCTCAAAGTGCCCCAGTCTAGTATCCTTGCCGTCGCTAGGGTTGGCTGCGCCCAACCTACAGTGGCTGCGTATAGAAGATTGCCGAAAAATCGATTGTTTTGCTGAGGAGTGCCTCCCTCCGAGTTTGAACATTCTTGAGGTCATTGAGTGCGAGAAACTAGCGAGTTGGATTACATCAAATGTTTTGCAGTGTGAAGGCCTTATCAATCTTAAGCTTGCTTCATGCTTTGATATAAAGTCGTTCCCAGGAGAGGGTTGCCTTCCTGCTTCTCTTGATTGTCTTATATTGCGCGAGTTTCCAAATCTGGAGACGCTTGACTGCAAGGGGCTTCACCATCTTACCTCTCTCAAAACCTTAGCAATTGGTGACTGTCAAAAGCTTGAGAATATCACAGAAAAACATTGGCTTGCCTCCATAGAAAATATCTACATGGGGGAAGAATGTCCTTTGAGGCGTAAGCTGGAAGAGATGGAACACCCACGGATTCAATTCATTCCAAGTAAGTCTTTTTGTTCTGTTCTTCCCTAAACTCACTGCTCTCCTATTATAATCGTTTGCATCAACCATTTTCATTCTCTTGTTAATACACCACGTCAATATTTATTATCTTTTCATTTCTTATGGGTGCCATTTTTTCCAATTTTTTAAGGATAACAAATTAGATGCTTAGAAAATAACAAAACGGTAAACTTTTTCATGATCGCTTCTATATTGCTTACATTATTTGTCTGGTTTATTGCAGATCCGCCTTTTCTTTATGATCCTAATCCATGCTCCACCATGTAGTGTGCAATGAAAGCGAGTCAGTGGCATTCGGGTAGGCAATACTTCATGAAATGGATTATCTTGCTTTTTTGGTAACAACTGAAAAGTCATACCATTTAGGAAAAAATAGCTTACTTTTCTTATGCCATCTTATTTTAATTTTAATTTTGTTTTTATTTCTGTCACCTTGATAAAAGTGCTTCAGTCTATTTTTCTATATATAATATTTATGAAAGTATATTTTAAATTTATCTTAATTCTGTGTGTAAAAGGCTGGTCTAAACCTAGATTTTATTTGTTGACAGGTTCTATGTTTTTCAGCATACTCTTGCATTGGGTCTTCCAGATTTGCGCTCATGGAATTCGATATGTATTGCTCATCTGACTCTTTTCATTTGCCAAAATTGAATGTTAGTATCCCAATATACTTCTGTATGTCAATATCTACGATCTCTAATATACTCATAGTCATAAGGTGTTATATAGTTTGTGAGTGCAAAAAGAAATGAAATGTTGGTTTTTATTATTATAGGAAAGATTGAAGAGTCAACATTAATACATGGCTGAGGCAAGGTGAGAATTGAGGTGCACTAAGTTTGCATTGTCCATGTCTTGCAAAGCCACCTCTTGCACTGTCTCTCTACATTTTTATTGACTGAATAATCCTACCTTGCTTTGTTCAGGTTTATTTATGAATGGAGCAACTTGCTATACCAATGAATCTCTTGAACCACCCACTATGTCAATTAAAGAATTTGCTTCTGCTGCAAAGAAAGCAAATAATCAAGGTTACATACTGTTTATAGCTTTTTGTGCTGATGTTATGCTTTATTTAAAATTTCCATCATTGCTCGTACTTTTTCCTTGTTCCTTGTCCCTGTCTAATTATAGTTATCTCTGTTTTAAAATGTAGAGTCTAAGATTGCAAGAAGATGCATGTCGTTTCGTGGATATGATAATGCAAGCATCCGATGATAAACTAATGAATGGTTCTTGTAAAAGGCTTCCTTCCTTGATGTATATTGAGTTATTGACTCTGAGAAAGGCGCAGTTTCAAGCATCTTGTTTTGTGTGTTGGCCATCATATCTTGGTTGCGCTTACTGAAAGACATCAGATGTGGGTAATCTTGGCAAAAAAAAATTAAATTCATCAAATATATGTATATAAACACAGCGCTAGCTCCATAGGTTGATGCTTTCATTTTTCGTAAAGCAGATGTTCTATTTCCTATATTTTGCCAGAATTATGGTACTATGTCATTATGTTTCTTATGGTAAATTTGACAATCAAAAACTTTGGTTTCCTGTACAGGTATTGGGCTTCCAAAAGACCCTGAAAGCAGTACAATTTCTTGCCTGAAACTATTGAAACTGCTAGCCTATGTGGTGCGGAAAAAACTGGTAGCAATTCAATGCTTGGTTGCACCTAGCTAAAATGTCTCAAACTAGAAAATCACCTGCGTCTTTAGTGTGTGGCTTCTTGAATCCTCAAGAAGGAAGAGCTTTTCTTCTTCCACGTGAATCTTGAACCATTCAACTGATTTTGGGATATGTAAAGAGTAATGAGGTCTGCATGAATAAAAGGCAAAGATGAGGAGGAAAGAGTCTGTCCACATGAAGGATCCAAAAATTTGGTACAAAATAGAAAATTTCCCTTGTATGGGTCATTGATGAGGTTGATAGCAGATGGAATTGATGTTCCAACATCTTGTATTTTGTTTTCATTCTCTCCGGAAGTTATTGCATGTTCTCCAAATGTATATTTTCTGCATCAAGTTTTTCTTTTTCACATAAGAAATTTCATGCAGATATATATATTTTTTTCAAGTGTCCGTCAGTGAAGGAGTGTATAGAATATAGATTAATAGCTTAGAGTATGAGGTAGATGTAGTTTTTAACAGAATTCAGGTACTTTCTGTTAAAGGAAACTTTCCGATATTTCTGTTTTCCGGTGTAACAAACTCTTGGCTATAGTAGTGCGTACTCTGCTATATATACACATAGCTGTTCTTGTAAATATAATTGCAATCATTAATATAAGTTCATTTTCATCACTTTGTTACACTAGAACACTGCATCACCTTCATCTAGTTTCTCTTCGATTCAGTTTTACTTTTACCTTAAACTCCTCGAGTCAAGTCTATAATTTGTAATTTAATGCCTGAGCATGTGACTAAATTGTGATCTTTAATTCAGACACTCAGACTTTGTTGATAAATGAAGTTTTAATTTTAACTTATTAAAAGTGACATTATATTCTATATATGAGTTATTTATTATTTGTTGATGTTACGGTACTCTTGGATTTCATCAACCTAACCTTATATATTCAAGCTGAATTTGATATCTAATTGAAATTTAAGTCCAAATTTACATTATATTATTCTTATTAGAATGTTACCTAATTTTAATTTTTATACCCATTTTTCTTATGTTCAGATGATAAGATGATTATATCTACCATAATTATATCTACCGATTTTTCTTTTACTCACTGTAAATTTTTCTTTTATTTATATATATACATATAAATAAACATATTATTTAAAATTTCTGTGAAGCTGACTATGACTTGGACTACTAGGAATCTAAGGTTATTAAACCCATAATATGGTTTATAAATGCAAAAGTAGGATTTAAAAGAAATTTGAGGGGTAACGTAGTCAACTTCCGTTGAATGTAGTATATGGCATATTTAGAGTGAGCATATATATTTGTACCATTCTTTAATAATTTTAATAAGATAAATTTACTTCTTTATCGCTTTTTTTAACAATTTAATTTTAATGCAAAAAAAATACATATAATGTTCTTTCAAAAGAGTAAATAACTAAAAATATTTTCATTGTCTAATTTCTTACAAAAATGTCTTATAACTTTATTAACGATAAAAATATTTTTAAAATATTAAAAAAAAATCACAGAGAAAAAGTAATTTTCATTAATGAAAACGACTAATGTGATAAATGAAAATGACTTTTATTAATCTTTCATGACACTCTTAAAATATTTGGAATACAAATAAAACAAAAATAATAGAAACACATTAATGTTTTTTTTCAAATATTTGAGATAAAAAAAAATATTTTACTTCCTTTTTGTTATTTTATTGGCTCAAGAGCTGTAAATGTAATATATATGATTTTTTTTTTTTTTTATCAAAAGTACCAGTTATACTTACGTAAAAAGATTAAAAAATATTAAAAAAACATCTTGAATTTAGATATATTTAATTAATCACAGCTACGAATCCACATGTAGTGTTATTGAGCAGGTAAACGAAGACTTGGACTTAGCTGTGTACTTTGTAACAAAAAGACCAAAATGGTATACCTTGTCATTGATTGTTTTTATTGTGCTTCAATGGTTTAAGGAATGATGGGACGGAGACCATCAATAAACCATTACCTCACAATAAATAAATAATAGGGAATGTTAAGTAAACAATGAATATTTTGAACAACATAAATAATTATTAATTAAATAAAAATATATTACACTCTAATTTAATGCTACTAATTAAATTTAAAATTAATTTACTCTTTTAATTTTATTAATTCACATTATTTAAAAAAGTTATTAGTTACCTATATTTTTTTATAAATAAAAAATCCTAGGACGGAACATCAGAAGCTGACTTACCGGTCAACTTTAAAAATCACATCATTTGTATATTAAAAATCTTGAGCTTTAGTTAAAGTAGTGTTAAACTAGTGTAAGACCGGTTCCTATCAAATATTGATCCATTATAAAAATTTGTTAATATTTATTTATTAATATTAATAGTTGTTATTTTTAATTTAATTTTTTTATATAATAAATTTATTGTACAATATATAAAATTATTGTATTATCTATTTTTTTAAAAACCGAATAATTTTATAATTTTTTTAGTCTATATTAACGAATTTTACTTCAATGTGAAGATTATTATATTTATGTATTTAAATAAATGTTGTTACATTTTGTTACTGATATAAATACCAAAAATTAAAACTTTAATAAAAATAATTTATATTGTAATTACACAAAGAATATAACAAATACTAATAACTATAAGTGATATTTAATTATATTAATTATTAGATCTCTAATGTATGATCTGTGTTACGCACAAATCATGTACATAATTTACTCTATTGTATTTTTGTACAATTTATTTAAAAAAAATTAATATATATTTATTGGAAGTATTGATTTATATAGCAGCACAGAACCACTATCGTAATCTTTGTCACCCCAAACAAAATATAGGATATGTATGCAATGACAAAGATATTTCTGTTTATTTTTCAATACATAACAGAATTTGAGTCGAGAATCTAAAAAAAAAAAAATCGACAAAACTGCTTATTCTGAATAAGTGAATTAACCTCACTTAATACATTTTTAGTTTAGTTTATAGGTTCATCATAAGTATTTTATCTACAGTTCTACACTAAATTATTCTAATATATAAATTCATCATAAGTATGTTGAGAATTAAAATTGATAAAATCAAAGTGAAATCTTATAAAATGACACAAGAAATAAACAAAATGGAATTTAATTGTATTTGATTTGTTCACACATATATTTTCCTTTATGCGGGGTTGAATAATCGTTGATTTTATTGCTTATCTTATATATAACAATTATTGAGGTATCTACGAATATGCTTATAAAGTATAGGAGCCAATGGCCTAAGCGTACAATGTGCACAATGGAGGTTTAAGAAGTATTAGAGATATGATCATTAGTGTTACATTGTCCTGTTAGGTTACACTTTTGGGATGAGTGGTTTCAGATATGGTATTAGAGTTCTAGATTCGAAAGGTCAAAAGTTCGATCCTTGGTGAACCCCAAAATTAGTTTAATTTTTTATTGAGATGTTTATTATCCTTGGTATCCGGATGGTTATCCTTGGTATCGGATGGTTATTCTAGATAGTATGGTGATGTTCATTTTATTCATGGACCAAAGATTTAGTCCATTGTACACATTGTACATTTAAGCCATTGGCTCCCTAGCACTACCCTTTTGATTAATTATTACTAGTGTTCATGTCCAGGCAATGCACAGGGCATCACACGCGAACTAAAAACATAGAATTATTATGATATTATATTATTAATTATATTTACATGAAAGAAAGAAAGAAAGATAATAATATTTATAAAGAATAGTTTAATGGCTTTTTATGAGAAGTAGTGGTTTTTAAAACGTTATAAATATTTCAAATTAAATATTTTTTTTTAATATGTATCACATGTCAAAAGTAATAAATTTACTTGATTAATTTAATTCGATCACTTTGTTTCTTATAAAAGTAATGACAAACAAATATAATTAAATCAAGAATTTATTGAGCCAATTTAGTTTTTAACTACCATTCCCAATTTATTCTAAACAAAACACAGAAAAATGCCAGATATTATATAATATTAAATAAGTGACGAAAAATATTTTTTTCACCTATTAGAATTATATTTACTTTAAACAGTCAAATTCTTGTCAAGCAATGTATTGAAGCATTCTTTCTAGAAAAGAAATTATATGATGCAAATGTTGACTATCAGATATTAGTTCCTTTACCATTAAAAGAGACAATGCAAGAAGGGATTCAAACATAGTTTTCAATTTTTAATAGATACCTAATCTGTGTCTTAAAAATAAATTAATTTAAGTTTTTTTTTTAAAGTTAACTAACATTAACTTTAATCTATTTTAAGTTTTTTTTGTGTTAACTAACATTAACTTTATCTATTTTTTAAGAAAAAATAAATTAATTTTTACAAAAATACTCTTTAACAAAAATTTTATTTTTTTTAATTAAATTTTGTTTACCAAAATATATTTTAATAAATTATTTTTTTATTGATTAAATTAAATTTTCTTTAAATATTTTTTTAAATTTTTTAATGATTAAATTATTTTTTCTTAGGATATCTTTTAATAATATTTTAATTATTAAGAAATTTGTTTTGTAACGATGTGAAGGAATGAGATGTTAATTTTTTAAATTTGGAATTTATCCATCTCGACTTATTTTTAAGTTTTAATAAAGTTAATCATTTTTAATAGTTATATGAAACAAATTATTTATTAATATTAATTATTATACATATTAACAGTAATAAGATTTTTTTAATTTAATGTTAAAATAATATACATTAATATCAAAAAGTCAATAATAAAGTACAAAAATAATTGTTAAAATTTTTTTTGATAAAATTATAATTTAATAATTAAAAATTATTGAAGAATGTCTTAAAAAATAATTTAATCAGTAGATAAATAATTTGTTAAAAGATATTTTAATAAACAAATTTAATCACAAAAAAATAAAATTTTTGTTAAAGAGTATTTTTGTAAAAATTAATTTTTTTTAAAAAAATAGATAAAATTAATGTTGTTAATACAAAAAATTTAAAATGCATTAAAAATAAAATTTTTTAAAAATTATAAGAGATAAAAATATATATTTTATAAATATAAAAAAATATTATTTTAACTCCTTTTAAGACAAGAGAGTAACATTTTAATTTCTTAATAATAAAAGCTGACTGAGGACTTTTTAATTGTCACTGTCCTTACGGGTCAACTTTATAATAGTACATAATTTGTATATTAAAAATCGCGAGTTTTATTTAGTTAAATAGAAGCACTGAACCCTCGCAATTTGTCACCCCAAACAAAATAGGATATGCATGCAATGGAAAAGATGTTCGCAAATTCTGTTTTTCTATTGCTTGGAGCTATTTCTTTCATAGCAACGGTCCAAGGCCAGGATCAATCAGGTTCGATTACTTACTAAAATTTGAAGAAGTCATTTTCACTTTTAAGTTTCACAATTTCTTTAATTTAATATATAATTTGATTAATAATTAATTTCTATTATCAGGATTTATTAGCATAGATTGTGGGCTACCTGAAAATTCCAATTACACTGAAAAGAACACAGGAATCAATTACATTTCAGATGCTAATTTCATTGATTCTGGTGTGAGTAAAACTGTGTCACCCCAAGATAAGACTACTCATCCACAATATTTTAATTACCTTCGGAGTTTTCCTAATGGAATAAGAAATTGTTACAGAATAAATGTAACAAGTGTTACTAGATATTTAATCAGAGCTAGTTTTTTGTATGGAAACTATGATGGTCTTAATACGCTTCCAGAGTTTGATCTTTATCTTGGAGTTCATTTTTGGGACACGGTAAAATTCACAAATTCTTCAGTCAGCATAAACTATGAGATCATTCACACTCTATCGCTGGATTATATCCATATCTGCTTGGTTAACAAAGGCACAGGGACACCATTCATTTCAGCTATAGAAATGAGGGTTTTGGGCAATGTCGACTCTACTTATAGCACTATAGACTCATCTACACGATTGGCACGATTCCGAAGGTTGTATTTTAGTTCTATCACCAACTTAATATACAGGTGAGTCCTTTTTTTTTTTTTTTTTTTTAAATATAACTGATCGATTCATATTTCAACACTTAATGGTAATAGAGACTTATTAATTAGTTGTTAGATCGGTTGGAAAATTCATCCTGTGTTCACAAAATAAAACACACTAAAATAAAAAGAAAACAGATGACTCTTTTGTATATATATACATGTTTCAATCTCATGTATCAATATATGAATAATAAATTATGAGGAATGTCAGGGGCCAGCAATTTTTGTGATTTGTAGCCATCAAATAGCCATTAAAATGGTTTTAATGGTGTGAGATTGGTGTGAAATTTCATCTAAATAGCTCACTTTTTTTGTTGGTTATATGCTGGCCAGAATTTAACAAAGTTGCTGGTCCTCTAGACTTTCCCATAAATTATATATGCATTTTGTCCTTAATATATGTAAAAAGTTGTAATATTATTTAAAAATTTAGTCTGATTCAATTTTATTTTTATTATTTAAATTAAATTTTAATTCTTTCTTTCTATTTATAATTTTTTAAGAGGAATGTTAGGGGCTAGCAACTTTTGGGATTTATAGCCATCAAATAGCCATCAATGAGGCTTTTAATAGTGTGAGATTAGTGTGAGATTTCATCCAATGGTTCACTCTTCTTTGCTGGTTACATGCTGACCAGAATTTGATAAAGTTGCTGGACCCCTAGACTTTTCCATTTTTTAATAGTGGAAACTCAGTTGCAGTCAATTTCACTTGAAATTAATAACGAACCGTTCTTAAGTATCAATTTTATGTAAAGTTAACAATGAATTTCATCTCTTTTAATAAATTTGAATCCTCTAAATTTTGAATTTTACTTTAGAGAATAAAGTGTGATCTCTCACTATTTATTTCATAGACAGGACGAAGAAAAAATATAAGAAAAAAATCATTTAAGAATGAAAAATCACACTTTAGAAAGTAAAAATTCAAAATTTGGACTATCCAAATTCTTTTTTAATAATCACCTTTTACTCAAATATTTTTTCAGTTTTTCTCTTAATTATATCTTCCTTATCATTACCTCCGCAGCCACCACCACGTACAATTTTTATGGCCGTATCAATATTCATCCCCCGCAGCACACAGCTCATTCACTTTTCTGCCTCTTGCACCATTATTTGCCACTGCCATCGTCATTATGATTTGCGATCTGGTGCAAGGAACTAGATTTGGTCTGAGCAGGGCATGACTGTCGGGGTTAGTGGTGCTGTGGTGGTAAATTGTTGTACATTGTACCAATATTCCATTTCTCTATATTAAATTGTTGTTATTATTATATAAGTGATGGGAACAAATGTTATGTTGGTATACAGGTATCAAGATGATCCTTATGACCGGATATGGGAGCCTTATTGGGACGACAAGTGGAGACTAATAAGCAGCAACCATAGCAATCATGCCCTTGATCAGGATGCCTTTAATCCACCAGCAGTTGTGTTAGAGACTGCAGCCACATCAATAACTGCTACTGCCTCATTAGATTTCCATTGGGACAATGATGACAATGAAACTCAGCACCAATACTATTTCTACCTACACTTCACGGAGCTTCAGCAGTTGGGTGCAGATCATACAAGATCATTCAATATCAACATGGATGGTGAGACTTGGAATACAGCTGAATCACTCAAATACGGAAAAGTATACACCAAACATGTTAGAGGACTTTCCTCTGGATGCAGAAAGTGTAACATTTCACTTATTCGGACAGAATCTTCCACCCTTCCACCCATTATCAGTGCTCTTGAGATTTATTTAGCGAAAAATTTCTCATCACAGTCAGAAACCGACAAAGACGACGGTATACTATTGCTGCTATTTAATTTTGTCTAAACTTAATTAGCTTGCTTCTTGCATGTGTACTCTAGAATATGATGAATATATATATACATATATACACCACCAGCGGATGCAGTCACAAACATTAAGAAGGCTTATAGGGTGAACAGTAGAAACTGGCAAGGAGATCCATGTCTTCCCAATGCATACAAATGGCAAGGTGTAGACTGTAGCACTATTGATGGCTTTCTAAGAATCACATCCTTGTAAGCTTATCATTCATTAAATAACACCTAAATTAGAAAACTATTATCCGTTTAATTGCATAATTTCATTATTGAAATAATTATATTTTTTGGAAATGGAATAATATATAAAGGAATTTGTCTTCAAGTGGACTCACCGGACATATACTGACTGATATCTCCAAGCTTACTATGTTAAAGTCCTTGTGAGTATCTATCTTATCTCATTTGATCACGTCTAAATGATGGACTTATGGACCCAATGATTTGATTATCTTTCAATTTTCTCCTTTTGGATTGTAATTGTGCATTTGAAATCCCCTCTCAGAGATTTATCAGACAATGGTTTAAGTGGGAATATACCTAATTTTTTGGCGCAACTGCAATCACTAGAATACTTGTAAGTCCACGTGATTTTTTATCGGTTATAAAATTTGATTAGGATCTATGTCATATTTGTCTTGTGCTTTTGCAGAAACTTGGCAAACAACAACCTAACAGGGTCAGTTTCAAATGAACTCCTTCAAAAACAAAGTGATGGTCGATTAACCTTGAGGTATATATTATCCTTGATACATACTTAAAACCAAGAATCAATAGTATATTATCTTGGTTCTGTACTTCTGTATCATAGTACTACTTAATATTAGAAAGAGGAATGTTAGGGGGCCAGCAACTTTTGTGATTTGTAGCCATCAAATAGCCATCAATGATGGTTTTAATGGTGTGAGATTGGTGTTAGATTTCATCCAATGGCTTACTTTTCTTTGCTAGTTATATGCTGACCAGAATTTAACAAAGTTGCTGCCCCCTAGACTTTTCCTATTAGAAAATGATGTCTTGAACTAGCTTTTTTCTTTTATTTGAGTCTTCTAATAATAATTAGTTAATTACTCTCACAATTTAGAGATTACAAGTTGTAACCGAATACATAACTAACCTTGCATTAACTTTGTTGTCCTCTTAATGCTTATTCTAGTGTGGGGAAAAATCCAAATCTTCTATGTGTAACAACTTCATGCACCCTGCAAACAAATGCTACAAGAAAGAAAAAGAATAATGCAGTTATTACAGTGGTAGCATCAATTGCAGGGATATTGCTGCTTCTAGGGATTGCAGCAGTTATAATCGTTCGCCGAAGAAAGACCTATGGTAACTGCTGCTAACTGTCTTATACAGTCTTATGAATATAAAGAATATTATTATGAAACAGATTAAATAAGTTTGGTTGATTGCACGGGTTTTGATTCTGCGAATAACTTCAATTTTTCGTGAAAATCAGATGCTGCTAAGAACGTTGTGCTTGGGAGGCGTCATAATCCAATTAAGGAGTCAGAAATGGAAACTAAGCAACGAGAGTATTCATTTAATGAGGTGGTTAAGATGACCAACAATTTTGATAGAATTCTTGGCAGAGGTGGATTCGGAACAGTTTACCATGGCTTTATTGAGGACATTGAAGTGGCTGTCAAGATGCTTTCGTTATCATCAGTGCAAGGATATCAACAATTTATTGCAGAGGCAAGTGCCCAAAATATTGAGATATAGAATAAAACAAGTGAAAGAAATCTCAATCAAAATTTGTTGCTATGTTTGACCAAAACAAAAAAATGGTTTTGGAATGACAGGTTAAGCTTAGAGTACATCATCAAAATCTGACTTCTCTTATTGGTTATTGCAATGAAGAAACTAATATAGGACTCATCTATGAATACATGAAAAATGGAGATTTAGATAAAAATCTTTCAGGTACAATCATAATTATTTTTATTTTAATTGAATTATCTTCTCGAAGTCCCTGTAATTTTACTAAACCTATAATCTAAAATTATAATTGATCTTATATTTTTAAAAAGTTTTTAATTAAAAATATTCTATTACTTTAAAATACAATATAACTAAGTCAAAGAATATTATATTTCTTTCTATTCATGTTATTCAATAGGGGAATATTGTGAAATCTCTTACTTTTTTTTCTTTCCTTCTTTTAACAGGAAAAAACAATAGGGGAAGGTCTTTGAACTGGGAAGATAGACTTCGAATAGCAGTAGATGCAGCCCAAGGTAATCAAGAGAAAAAAGAAACAAACACATGCAAAATTCTTTATCAAATTTTAGTTCTTAACTATTCATGCATGATTGAAATTTAAATTCAGGATTGGAATATCTGCATAATGGTTGTAAGCCACCAATAATTCACAGAGATGTGAAATGTCCAAATATTCTATTAAATGAAAACTTCCATGCCAAACTGGCTGATTTTGGATTATCCAAATGTTTTGCGGCTGAGAGCGACACACATGTGTCAACCAATGTGGCGGGAACTCCAGGCTACCTAGATCCTGAGTATGTGTTTAATTTCAATGATATGATTAATTATCCATCAAAGACATTTTGATAAGAGATAACGAAAAATTAACTAACGAAATTATTATTTGATTCGCTGTGTTAGGTACACAACATCAAATAGATTGACAGAAAAAAGTGATGTGTATAGTTTTGGAGTAGTTCTTTTAAGGATAATTACAGGTCAACCAGTGATAATAATAAAGGAAGACACAACTCATCATATAATTCAACGGGTTAATTCAATGATTGCTGAAGGGGATATAACAAAAGTTGTTGACTCAAGGTTACAAGGAGATTTTGACAATAATTCTGCATGGAAAGCGGTTGAAATAGCAATGGCCTCTGTATCTGCCACTTCAGTGCAAAGGCCATACATGAGAGATATAGTGACACAGTTGAAGGACTGTTTGGCCGCAGAGTTAGCCCGAAAACATAATATTTGTGACCTTCAAAATGAAGATTTAGTTGAACAGTTCAGTGTGAATTTAATTAGTACTGATATGACTCCATCAGCTAGATAGGGTCTAATAATTAATACTAGAACTAGAAATAAAATAGCTTGAAAATTGTGGTGCATTTTAAGTTTATTTTGTTGTAATAATGTATTTTAATTTTTAGCTTCTTAGTTATTTTGTCTTTTGTTGTATCTGCATTTTAATTAAGTATATGTGATGGAGTCCCTAGAAATTTTATTATAACAAGAACTGTTATATTCAGTTATTATCTCATAAGCAGGGACGGTTCCAACTGTAGAGGTGTGGAGGCTACAATTTGGAATTTTTTTGAGTAGTATATGATAATAATATTTATTTGTCCTCATTAAATTATTAAATTTGACCCCACAATAATTTTTTATTCAACTTTTGGTACTTAATCGTCAACTTAAAAATTTTATATTAGATATTCATTAGAATGATCAATTCTCAGGTTTAAACGAAATTAGTGTTCTTTTTTAAAAATCAACTAAAAAGAATATTATTTATCTTCTTTTCAAATTAGCTTTAATTTTTGCATAGCAACTATATTAGTTGAAAGAACTTTTTTAACTATGAATATCAATACGAGTCGGCTTCTAATTGTGTTGGAAAGTGATTTTTTAAATAATTGTTTAGTAATATATATGGAAAGAGAGAAATTTTGATGGTAGTGTTAATAGAAAAAGGAAAAGTATATGGAACCAAGAGATTACCAGCAAAAAACTAAACAAAACTACATTAATTTATATTAATAATTAATTTTAAATTTTTTAAATTCAAAATTTAAAAAATTTAAAATTAATCAAGTAAACCTAATTAAAACCTATAAAAACCTTCCTCTTCTCTCTCACATTAACCTACCTACCTCCAACAATCACACACACAAACCTCTCTCTCTCACCAATGCTGCTGAAAGCGTCGGCGACTTCCATGCACTTCGCGACGCCCTCAATTGTAGGGACCGCTTTCGAGGGAGCGGTCAAAGTGGCTATGGAACTTGTGCTTGCCGTTGCCGCTCTGGTCGAGGAGGGTGAGCTCAAAGAGTGCCTTAACGTCGGTACCGTCGTTGGCGAGGGCAATGAAGACGGAGACATAGGCGGAGTTGTCCTCAGAGTTTTTGCCGTCAGGGTAGAAGTATATGGCCCATTGGTACCTTCCAACGCTGAAGGTCTTGCTTGCTATGTGCTTCCCAACTCCGATCCCCTTCGCCAGAGAGTAACCTTTGATTACAAACTTGTGAGAGCCATTAACAGTTTCCGTCACCAACCGCGAGCTCATCCAATTGGCTGGACGGTGTTAACTATTTGGGTCAGGAGACGGTTGATAATTTTGTTTGTAATGTTTGGGAGAAAGTTGATTCCATTGTTTATATGAGGATGTTGCTCTCTGCGTTTTGGATATTACGTGCCGTTTTGATGATTAAAAAGACTGCAAACTATACAATTATAAAAAAAACATTCATTTAATATGAAAAAAAACATCCTAATACTAAACAAAAGAAACATCTAATTATATTTTAGCAAAAATAATTAAATATTTATAAAATTTAAAAAAAAAATATGAAATTCTTAAATAAATAGAGACATTCACATTTGCAATACAAAAAAATTCGAAAAATATATAAAAGAACATCCATTTAGTATGAAAAAGAAACATTCTGATACTTAACAGAAGAAACATCCATATATATTAACTTGTAGAGATTTTGAATTCACCCAAAGGTATTTGGCTGGTTTTTGGCTAATACCCTTTTGGTTCCCAAGCATTGCTCAAAAAAAAAATTTACTTAACTTTTTAAAAATATAAAACCTAAAAAAATAGAATTTTAAATTATATATTATTATTTAAATTATTATTTTAGTATTTTAATTTGTATATTAGATATTTTGAAGGTTAATCATATTTTACAATAATAATAAAATATAATTATAACAATAATCATGTTATATGTACATAAAAAATAATTATATGTATAAAATATATGTTAAAATATAAAATACACATTAAAAATAAGTTAAACAATACATATATTTATACACAAATATATAGTGGTTAATAGATAATTTAATATTTAATTTTTTATATATACATATTATTTTTATTATAAAAATTATTATCATGTTATATAAATTTTGCATTCACTATCAAAATTTTCTGAATTCGTCACTGCTCATAAATTTTGTATCTTATATCTCTCAAGGTAGATTATTGTAACAATTATCTAATAATTGAGTTGAAAGAAGAAAAATTATACCCGAACCTAGTACTGCATGACTAATTGTTATATTTTTTCCATTTTTTCCCCGATGCAGCAGGCATGAACATATATTATATTCTCTAACTATTTTCTATAACCACTTTCTATAGAAGTTTGTTCAACCCGGAACTCAATGTAGCTCAAATTTTTATATCTTTTACGTTATGTTTTATCCCTCAAGGCTAAAACCAAAACATAATTTGTAGTCTGTGAAAGTGTAATAAATTTATTTTTTCAAAGATGTGAAAAAAAACTATAACTAACTCCATCACATGTCAACCTCACTTCATGTTGCTTTATTTTGTTGTTTTTCCATATGTAATGCAAATTTCTATTTTTTGTTTTCCCATCCTTCCATTTTATGCATTTGTATTGAGATGATAATAAAAAAATGATGAATAAATGAGAAGGATGTGAATGCTTGAAGTCACTACAAGAAAAACACCCATTTAGGTATATTTGAAAAGTGTAGCCAAAAGTGAAAAAAAATGATGCCTTAGGCTACAGCTACGCTTTTTGGGCTACGGCTACGCTTTTTGAGGTGATTCCTATTCAGCCGTTGCCTATTCTCAAAGGCTACGCTTTTCTGCACCAAGGGCTACGCTTTTAGTGTTTGGGAATAGGCTACGCTTTTCAAGTGATGCTGTCTAGGACCAAAGGCTACGCTTTTCAGCTTTCATTTTTTTAGAATAGGCTACGCTTTTCAACACTACTGCATCACTTGTAAAGCGTAGCCACATTGTATACCATAGCTACTTTTTATAAGCGTAGCCTTAGATCCCTCTTTTTTTTTTGTATACTATAGCTACTGTATATAAGTATAGCCTTAGGTCCCTCATTGTTTTTTTTTTATTTTCTATATATATATATATATTATATATATATATATATATATATATATATATATATATATATATATATATATCTAATAATTTTTTTTTCTAAAACCTAATATTTAGTAATATGATTATGTATATAATCCTATTTTTTTAATTAAATAGTTAAAATTATAAAATAAAAATAAATACATAAAATACCATACAATATTCTTTAAATAATAAAAATTATCCTTTAACAAAATATATTTATAATGAACTAAAAATATTAGGATGATCATAAATGAGTATTCATACATCTCACACTAAATTAAACATACCCATATCAAAATATACATTAGACCACTTAGGATTTACTACTAATAAACTATAAAAAACCAAAATATTGTATCCTACATAAGTATCTTCTAACAAAAGTTATTAACCTTCTGATAGAAGAGAAAAAATCTTGTTCTTTAAATATCTTGTTCGACGGAAGATCGTATTTGGGAGATTTCTGGTTCTTCATCTGCCTCAAATCTTGTTCTGTAGGTTCTGGCAACTACAAAAGAAAAAAATCAAAATTATATAACACTTACCAAACCCCTTAAGGCTTAAATTTGAAAGCATACATAGCACAAAAATGGAAAAAAATGAAATTCATAAACAAAATCAGAAACAAGGTAAAGAAGTGTATATCATACCAATTCAATGTGACCCTGAGGGAAATAGAAAACTCTGTCTTGAACACGAGGGGCATCCATTAATGGCCCTACACAGCCTCCATAGCTCTTTAAACAAATCATCACCAGCCCCATCCGCCACAAAACAAAACACAAACATGTTGAAAACTTTGCATGGTTTTTTTCAGACCAAAAGTTGGAAACTTTTTTCTCTCATTTTTGCATTAAGCTCTTCCTTAGTAACCTCCATGTTCACAAGGCAAAAAGGGTCATTCACTTCATATTGAAAAATTAAAGAAAAACATTAAAAATGAAGGTTCCCAACAACATTAGTCAATTGCTGAAAGAACACAGACATTACTCTTTTGCAGCTCAACACTCACATTAACCAAACATGGTAACAACAAAACCACATGAAAATAAATAAACAAGTGGGAGATATTGAGCAGAGGAAGAGATATTATTAGATCCATTAAGACTTAAAAGAGTCAACTATCTAAGGTAAAGAGTCAACCATAGTCTCTTGAAACTCAGCTCCAAGATAGCCACTAGAAACATGGAACCAGTTATCCAATAACAAGTAGTTTGCCACAGTACCAGAAATATATAGATAATAATAAGAGACAATCAAGAAGACATGAAAGGAGAGAATGAAGGGCACAGACCTCATTTTGGATCCTGTTGCATAAAGATTCAACCAATTGATTTCTGTCAAATCCCATATTAACCACTTCCTGAAGAAGCTTTTCGTCAATCTGCAAAACCATGATATTGGTGGATTTTGTAAGTGAATAAGTGTGAGTATCAAAATTGTTTAAGGTGGAGTTAATGTCAAAAATAAAAACCAGGCAAATTGATAAACATAAGGACACTATTCTATTCTTTATCAGAAGGTAAGATAAAGAACAAATATGTTCCTTTTGCTTCACTCAAATTTTAACTCCAGTTGGCACAGTCTCAGAGAAAGAACAAACTTTGAAATGCTTAATTCAATGATAGGAATATTTAGGAACATGAAGCTCAATAGTTGACAATAGTTGATAAATTGCCATGAGCCACGAAAATACTTAGGGGACGTGGTTTGTGGTTAGTGCAGTTATTATAAAAGGAGAGAAGGTCCGGAGAATGAATAAAAAAATAAACCAGTCTCGTAGGTGAGGGGGTGAGAAAGAGATAAGAAGAATAAAGTACTAATTTGGTCTCTGTCCATTTATCTGAATGATAATGCGATCCTTAACAAAAAAAAACTATTCATTTTGGTTTTTGACCCTGTACTCCATCTACCAACGCGATTCTTCTGTCAGTTTTACAGCAAAAATTTGACGGAAATTGATGACGTGTATAGACAAGTGGATGAGGTGGATGGCTGAGGTGGTTACGTGGAAGATAGAAGCCAACGTGGCTTGATGGAAAGACAGGAACTTATCTGTCCTCGTCAACTACACATGAGCGGCGTTGTTTTGAGGTCTTTAGGCGTCTTTATGGCTGCGTTTGTTTACAGAGACAGGACACTAAGACAGTGACAGAGACACAAAATCGTATTTGGCAGAGGAGATATGGACAGAGACAATGTGTCCAGAGACACTAAATTAGTGTATTTTGTGTCCATCCTGACAGGAAAGACACAGAGACACTAACAAGGGACACAACTTATTTTTTATTTTTTCTTTCATTATTCTTGTTAGTTTTTCATAATTATATTTTTTATTATTATATTTTTCATCTCAAATTTTTTGAATGAAAAAAATGAGAATAAATTGGATTTTCATAATTTGTTCTAGTTTATCGCCAAATAGAATACAAGAACACAAAATTTTGTGTCTCTGTCCATCAGTGTCTTGTCATGTCCTGTTCTCAGTGTCTTGTCTTGTCCTGTTCTCGAAAATAAACGCACCCTATTAGACGACTCTGGTCGTCTCTCTCCCTTGTTTCATGTTTGGAATCCAAACCACCATGAGCAATAGTAGAGAGTATGAGAGTGGAAGAGATGCGTTGAACGATGAGGATAAGAGTATTTCTGTGAGCTCTATCGGCAGTGCTGGAGTGAGGAAGAAGAAAAGATTCGTTATCCCAAAATGCAATTGTGGGATTCATGCAAAGAGATTCATGTCATCAACACAGTCGAACCCTAATAAGCTATTCTTTGGATGTCCATACTTTAAAGTATGAAATAATTAGTTATATTCTCGTCCTGTTAAGATCTGTAGCAAGCATCTCCTCATTGTAATTCTATTTTTTGCACTATTTATTGTGCACACTGCTAAATCTCATTGCAAATATTTTATATAGTTGGATGAATATGTTGCATTGTTTGAAGAGGAGCAAATAAATTATCACAGTCTTCATAGTCGGAATCCAAAGCAAAATCACTTGTTGGATCCAGCTGTTTCGACGGAGAAACAAGTGAGTAAGCTAGAGGATAGAGTTTCTAGCTTAGAGTTGCAAATAAAAAATTCTAAACATGTTAACTGTATTAGGGGTTTTAGTTATCCATTGATAGTTGTTGTGTTTATCTTTGGAGTTGTATTTGCAAATTATCTCCAATAAATCGGGTAGGTGATAGTAATTCTATGATTCTATTTTTTTTTTGAAAATGGCTGTTGCTGAAATAGTTGTATCACCTGACAATGTAAATTTGATTTTACTAAATAGAATAATTTTGTTGATTGTTTGAAAAAAGATTGACTGTGTTAGAAAACTATAATGTGTTATCATTCAATTCTTGCAATTCATGAAAAGCAATCTAGTTATAGCTAACAATAATATGTAACATTAACGACATCATAAAGTTATCAAATGTCTTCATGTCCTTCTTAAAATTTTTCTCTAGTAAAATACAGGGATAATCAGACATTTAACCATCTGAAAAAATAAAAAAACCTTTATTAAATCCTAATTAAAAAATCTAAACATGTAACACAGTTTTTTTAATCTCTATCAATATAAACACCCAATCTTAATAACCTGTTCCAACTTTCTTTAATTTTTTAACACATCTCTACACTTTTATATTATTTAAATACATAAAACTCTTAAAATATGGCAACAGAAACAATATTTTGACTTTTCTAAATCCCACCATGACTGAATACAAACAACAATGGTTACATGAGGACCACACACAAAAATAGAGAAAGGGACAGTAGCAACACGAACCTCAGTAATCTGTGTTGTCTATAGAATCGTCTAAGTTCCGTCAATAACGTCGTCCAACCATCGTCAACTTCACTGTCAGAGGCTTCGTCAGCAATCTTGTCAGCAAGCTGTCACCACTGCCTTAATTAATGGAGAAGAAGGTTCTCTGCTAGGATTTAGAAGGTAATTGTAATAGAGGGTTAAGGGGTCTTTACTCTTTGTGGGAGAACATATAAATCGCGAAACTGAAAGACGCCTGGAGACCTCAAAACAACGCAGTTCATGTGTAGTTGACGAGGACAGATAAGTCCTTGTCTTTTCCATCAAGCCACGTGAGTTTTTTTATTCCACGTAACCATCTCAGTCATCTACCTCATCCACTTGTCTATACACGTCAGTAATTTCCGTCAAGTTTTCGTCGTGAAATTGACAGAAAAATCACGTTTACAGGCAAAATACAAGATCAGGAACCAAAATAAATCGCTTTTTTTTTTGTCAAAGATTGCGTTGTCATCCGGGTAAATAGATAGGGCCTAAATTGATACTTTACTCGAGATAAGAAATTTAAATTGATTTTTTAATTAGGTCCAAAAAAATAAATTGACTTTCTAATTCTATAATAAAATGAGTAAATATATAAGAATAAAATGGTCAACAAAATAACAGTTAACTAGGGAATTCTTCTCGTTAAAAATTAGTATATTAAATTATTAATAGGTACTAATGTATCTATTAATCTAATTTTTTATATATAAATATGTTAATAATAATAAAATTAAAATCAGTCAAAATACTAAATAACAAAATATTTTATTCTACAAATTATAAATAATAAAAAATATTTTAAATAAAATAATTTGGACACAAAATTATTCTTGGTCCCTTTATATAATAGATAAATAACAAAATCCTAGAGTCATATTAGTATAAGTTGACGATTTAATCGAGATTATTTATACAACAAATTAAATTAAATTTAAAAATAAAAAATAAAAAATAAAAAACGAAAATATGTGAGTAATTTTAATATTCTGAAGCTAGACATAATCCAAATTAAAATTACAAGCAAGACGATATATATATATAAGGCATGCTTCGTTGTGGGCTTTACAATCCACCCCCTAAGAGAGCCTAGCATTCTCGATGGTATATCGATTCGAGTTCTGGCTCTGATACCATCTGTAACAGCCCAAACCACTCGCTAGCACGATATTGTCCGCCTTGGCACACAAGGCCTCACGGTTTTGCCTTTGACAATAGAAATGCTAGCCAAAAGCCCCCCACACTCACTCGTCAAAACGCGTCTTGCTAGGGAGAAGTATCCATACCCTTATAAGGCATGCTTCGTTCCCCTCTCCAACCGATGTGGGCCTTACAATCCATTATATATATATTTTGTTAACTTACTATTAGAATTTTTGGATACGAATCTTCTTATCAAATTACAAACAAATATAATAAAAATAAAAGTAATGTAATCTATTATATTTAATGCATCAAAAACCCTCCACCACCACCTGTATTGAAAAGTGTTCTATTTTTAGGATTGTCATCTTATTCTATTCTATTAGGATTAAGAGAAATCTTAATTATGAGATTTTTTTTGAGTAACTTTGGTTCAATAATGGCAACATCTGCTGCCTCTTTAGAGGCATGCCACACATGCAATTATTGAAAAAGGAGATAATGAGATATTGAGATTTGAGGATAAAGATGTTAAGGAGAGTGTTAGAACATTGTGATTGAGAGGTTGTTGGTGGATTAAAAATTGTGTTAGAACATTGGAAGCACCGAAGCAGGTCTCTATGCAATAAGGAGGCAATCAGAAGGCTTTTGAGTGATGACCATGAAAGAAACTTATTCTAATTCTTTTTCAACAGCGAAATGGATATGCTTAGGATAGAAAAAGAAAGATCATGGTTGTTTAAGAATTATATTATGCATCTCAAACGTTGGAGAAAGGAAAGTTCGATGATAGATAAAAAGAATTCTCTTGCATTTTGATATGAATCCAGCTGTGGGGTTTATCAAAAAAATATAAAAGTAAAGGACACGGTAGAATGATAGGAGGATCGTTAGGGCAAGTTCCGAATACCGACTTATTTGTGATGAGGGGAAAGGAAGATTGTATTATTAAGGTACTGGTAACCTTTGCATAGAATTATGAAAATTTCAGGCAATAATAACCTGATTTTGGAGGTGCAATTCAAATATGAGAAAATTGGCAATTTTTGCCACTATTGTAGAGGAATTGGACATGAAATTAGTACTTGCAATGGTTATTTGGAAGATTCGATGGCAAAAAAAAAAATAGAAGAGGAAGCATGGGGACATGGCTTAAAGCGGATCAATTTGGTCGAAGAGTTGAAGAAGACAAGGAGAATAACAAACCAAATCATACTTCTAGCAACGACACACGAGATCTTAGATACAAAAAACCAATTTTGATATGCCTCATACGAGATTTTGCCAATCTCTTAGTCAATGATAGGAGCTCACAAGCTAGGGCAAAAGAAAAGGAAGTCCAAAGTGTGAATAAGATGCTGCTACTAAGCAATTCGGGTAAAGTAAAATCTGAAGCTAGAGGAGTTCTGAAGGAAATAAGGATAGGAAAAGGAAAAGGAACAGATCAGCCTTATCATAATAAATCATTTGGTGCTTTTTCAATTAGGGTGTGTGAGGGGACAAAGGAAGTTTTAGAGAAGAAGAAAAAACTGAATTTAAAGAAATTAGCTAGAAGAGTAGAATCACAAACCTGCGACGAGTGCTAAAAGAATTACTATAGAGGTGGAAGAAAATTCAGCAACCAATAAGTAATGTTTCGAGGACGTGAGACAGCTACAATAGAAGAGGGTGCCACCCAAAATTGGGCACCCAAAGAGGTATGAAGATGCTGTCGTGGAACTGTCCAGATTTGGAAAAACCTCTAACAGTTCACAATATACAAGAGATTAATAAATCTCATTCTCCCGAAGTGTTGTTCTTGTGCAAAAGTAAAAACAATACATTGAATATAGAGAGAGTTCTAATGAGAGTAGGATTTAAATCAGTCTATTACGGTGGATCCTATTAGTTAATCTGGAGGTTTAGTATTGGCATGGAAGGATGGAGTAAGTATTCAGATTTTAAATCGAGAGAAATTTTCGATTCACCTTGAACTAGAGATTAAGCAAAGTAACTTGAAGTGGGAGGTTTTAGCGGTCTATTTGCATACAGATGAAACTATTAGGGAGGAACAATACTCAAAGTTACTACAATTGATTGAGAACGGTGGAGACCAGATTATAGTTATGAGAGATTTTAACGCTATTAAAGCTCATCATGAAAAAGAAGGGGACATACCTAATATAAATCAGCATTATCTATAAGAAGTATTAATGACTTTATTAATACATGAGGACTGGTGGCTAAGATGTTCATATTTAGAAAGTGTAAGATATGGCTGCAGGTTGGTTGATATAAACCAATATGAGGATGAGTTCAACGAAATGAGTTTCAAATGAGCTAAGGGTTATGAAAGTGATAAATTTACATGGTCAAATAGGCAATTTAGTGGTAATTTTATGAAAGAACGATTGGATAGAGTGCTGGTGTCAATGCAATGGAGGGCAAAATTTTCAAATGGCTATGTTATGCACTTAGATGAAATAGGTTCGGATCACAAACCACTCTTATTGATTCGGATAAGGAGGTGAGCAGAACGAAGAGGAGATTTCGATTTCAAGAGAAATTATGTGAAAATGAAGAGGTGGTGGAATTAATTAAGCATACTTGGGTGCTAGGCATTAAGGATTTCACTTATGTTTAGACTGGCAGGGAAGCTCAAGGCAACTAGACATAGCATAGTGGAGTGGCAGCAGAATTCTTCTAATTCCAAAAAGAAAATTCAGAAAATTAGAGAAATAATAGTAGGGGAGACATTTAAGGGCAATCAAGCAAATGGAGCAACTATCAGGGTATGGGAGGTTGAATTAGAAGATGCACTTGAACTAGAAGAAACATATTGGAAGGAAAAATCTCAAGTCCAATGGCTAAAATGGGGAGATCGCAATACAAAATTTTTTCACTCCAAATTTTAAACTAGAAGTAGAAGAAATAAGTTGCAAGAGTTAGAAGATGTAGAAGGGAATGTAGCCACCAGCGCTGAAGACATTGCATCAACAACCCAACGGTACTTTAAAGAGTTCTTTACATCTAGTAAACCAAGAGATTCGGCAATGAAAACTGAGGGTATTCCAACAAAAATCAATGCTACCACCAACAGTACATTAACCAGACCAATCACATAAAAAGAAGTGAAAAAGCTGGTGTTTTTTCTATCAATACCTTTTCGGTTTTGGCTCCGGGAGAAGATGAATTTACTGCTAAATTCTTTCAATTTTTCTGAGAAACGATTAAAAAAGATGTTCTTCAGGTGGCTAGAAGCTTTTTCTCGGAAGATAAAATTCTGAAATTATTTAATCACACTCATATTTGCCTTATTCTGAAGGTTCCGAATGCAAAATTCATGAAACAGATTCAACCTATAAGCTTGAGTAGTGTTTTTTATAAAGTCTTATCAAAGATTATGATGCATAGGCTTCAATTTGTGATGAATAGACTCATAAGTGACACACATAGTGCTTTTATTAAAGAGCGGTTGATTTGTGATAATGTTTTAATTGCTCGTAAATTTATGCATTTTTTGAAGAATAAGAGATACGATGATTATGAATTAGCTCTGAAACTAGACATGAGTAAGGTGTATGACAGGGTGAAATGGAGTTTCATTTGGGAGGTTATGAAGAGGTTGGATTTTTGTAGAAGATGGATGGAATTGATTCAGGAACGGGTGAAAATGGTTTCATACTCTATTACCGTGGATAGTTAGCCTCATGATTTCTTTAAACTATGTAGAGGGTTGCATCAAGGTGACCCTCTTTTTCCTATCTATTTTTATTTTGCGCAAAGGGATTGTCCCATTTGCTCCACAGAGGACAACAAAAATTGGAGATTACAGGCTTGAGACTTATCCCAAGGTGTATGTCCTAAAGTCAACTATCTATTTTTCACAGATGACTCAATTCTATTCATCAAAGCTACAGAAGAAGGGTGTCAAAATCTGCTTCGAATCCTATAGGCTTATGAAATATTAGCGGACAAGCAGTAAATTTGGATAAATTCTCAGTATTTTTCAGCAAAAATACCCCTATGAACATTCGTGATCATATATCTCACATCTTACATGTTCCTCACATTGGCAATCAGAATAAGTATCTTGGGCTACCAGCGATTATTCAGAGATCTAAGAGAGCTACATTTTTGTATATCAAGAATAAAGTGACACAAAAATTACACAGCACTAGAAGAGGGCTTTGCTATTCTCAAGCGGCTGAGAAGTACTAATAAAAGCGATTGCAACGGCATTTTCAATTTATACTCTGAGTTGTTTTAAACTACCAGAAACGCTGGTTGATGAAATTCAAAAGCTCATGCTTCAATTTTGATGGGGATAACGAGACTCAGAGAGAATGATGCAATGGATAGGATGGAGAATTTCTTGTAGACCTAAATCTCAAAGGGATCTTAATTTTAAAGATCTTAAAGTCTTTAGCCTTGCAATGCTAGCAAATCAAGGGTGGAGACTAATAACTAAGCCATATATGGTGTACACGAGTAAATATTTCAAGTTCTCAAATTTTTTAAAGGCGGAGGCCGAAAACAACCCATCTTGAAGCTGGCAAAGTGTTTTGGAAGGTTGAAAAGTCTTGGAAAAAAGAATCCTATGGTAAATAGGCAGCAACAGTACAATTAGGATTTGGAAAGACCTATGGTTAAGAGACTTTTAAGCAATTACTCGTAATCCTAATACCACAAAGGGTCGAAGACTAGAATGGATCTCATATTTAATGCTACTGGACAGCACATAAAACCAGTCACTAATTCGAGAAGTATTCAATCCAACAATTGCAAATGCTATTCTAAATACAATAATTTCACTAGGAGGAGGATATAATTACCTGGATGAAGGAAAATTTTGGGACATATTGATGCACGAAATTCTAATCTCAATATCAAAATCAAGATTTCTTATGATCTCGTACCACTAACCAGCAAGTGCACTGGGTCGTCCAAGTAATACCTTACGTGAGTAAGGGTCGATCCCACAGAGATTATTGGTTTGAAGCAAGCTATGTTTATTTTATTAATCTTAGTCAGGATGCCAATAAGGTTATTTGGATTTAATTGTAAGAAGTAAAAGTGTTTGGAATAAGTAATTGTTACTTTATTAATGAAGAATATGTTGGGGTTTTGGAGATGCTTTGTCCTCTGAACTTCAACTCTTCCTTGAAATCCTTTTCCACACGCAAGGCTCCTTCCATGGCAAGCTGTATGTAGGGTGTCACTATTGTCAGTGGCTACCTCCTATCCTCTCAGTGAAAATGGTCCAGATGCTCTGTCACAGCACGGCTAATCAGCTGTTGGTTCTCGATCATGTTGGAATAGGATCCATTGATCCTTTTGCGTTTGTCATCACGCCCAGCAATCGCGAGTTTGAAGCTCGTCACAGCCATTCAATCCTTGAATCCTACTCGGAATACCACAGACAAGGTTTATACTTTCCGGATCCTCAAGAGTGGCCGCCATCAATTCTAGCTTATACCACGAAGATTCTGATTAAGGAATCTAAGAGAAGCTCATTCAATCTGATGTAGAACGGAGGTGGTTGTCAGGCACACGTTCATGGATCTGAGGAAGGTGATGAGTGTCACGGATCATCACCTTCTTCATGTTTAAGCGCGAATGAACATCTTAGATAGGAACAAGCGTGTTTAAATGGAAAACAAAAGTAATTGCATTAATTCATCGAGACGCTGCAGAGCTCCTCACCCCCAACAATGGAGTTTAGAGACTCATGCCGTCAAAAAGTATGTAATTCAGATATGAAAATGTCATGAGATACAAAGTAATCCTCTAAAAGCTGTTTAAATAGTAAACTAGTAGCCTAGGTTTACAGAAAATAATTAAACTAAAATAATTGGTGCAGAAATCCACTTCTGAGACCCACTTGGTGTGTACTGGGGCTGAGACTAAAGCTTCTCACGTGCTTGGGCTGTTTCTGGAGTTGAACGCCAGGTTGTAACGTGTTTTGGGCGCTGAACTCCAACTTGTAACCTGTTTCTGGCGCTGGACGCCAGACAGCAGCATGAAACTGGCGTTGAACGCCAGTTTACGTCGTCTATCTTCGCGCAAAGTATGGACTATTATATATTGCTGGAAATCCCTGGATGTCTACTTTCCAGCCCAATTGAGAGCGCGCCAATTGGACTTCTGTAGCTCCAGAAAATCCATTCCGAGTGCAGGGAGGTCAGGATCCAACAGCATCAGCAGTCCTTTTTCAGCCTAAGTCAGATTTTTGCTCAGCTCCCTCAATTTCAGTCAGAAAATACCTGAAATCACAGAAAAATACACAAACTCATAGTAAAATCCAGAAATATGATTTTTGCTTAAAAACTAATAAAATTCTATTAAAAACTAATTAAAACATGCTAAAATCTACATGAAAATACCCCCAAAAAGCGTATAAAATATTCGCTCATCACAACACCAAACTTAAACTGTTGCTTGTCCTCAAGTAACTAGATAAATAAAAGAGGATAAAAAGAAATCAAGAAGCAATAATATCTCAGAGTTTTAAGTGAAGCTCAGATTCTAATTAGATGAGCGGGGCTAGTAGCTTTTTGCTTCCAAACAGTTTTGGCATCTCACTTTATCCTTTGAAATTCAGAATGATTGGCATCCATAGGAACTCAGAATTCAGATAGTATTATTAATTCTTGAACACAGCTACTTTATGAGTCTTGGTCGTGGCCCTAAGCACTTTGTTTTCCAGTATTACCACCGGATACATAAATGCCACAGACACATAACTGAGTGAACCTTTTCAGATTGTGACTTAGCTTTGCTCAAGTCCCCAATTAGAGGTGTCCAGAGTTCTTAAGCACACTCTTTTGCTTTGGATCACGACTTTAACCACTCAGTCTCAAGCTTTTCACTTGGACCTGCATGCCACAAGCACATGGTTAGGGACAGCCTGATTTAGCCGCTTAGGCCTGGATTTATTTCCTTGGGCCCTCCTATCCATTGATGCTCAAAGCCTTGGATCCTTTTCACCCTTGCCTTTTGGTTTAAAGGGCTATTGGCTTTTTCTACCTCTTTTGCTTTTTTTTTTTTGCAAGCTTGTTTTTCACTGCTTTTTCTTGCTTCAAGAATCAATTTTGTGATTTTTCAGATCATCAATAACATTTCTCTTGTTCATCATTCTTTCAGGAGCCAATAATTTTTAACATTCATAAAATTCAATATAAAAAATATGCACTGTTCAGGCATTCATTCAGAAGACAAAAAGTATTGCCATCACATATAAATAATTAGAATTTTCCTTATTAAGAACTCGAAAAAAAAATATTGCCTCTTTATTCTAAAAATCTACTGTTTTATTCATGTTTGATGATGATGAGAAAAATAAATTATAGCTTAATTGGAAATAAAATCAAAATAGAGATACTAATTATTACTACTAATATATAACTTCTAAGGTAAATTCATAATAAGAACAGTTATCACAGAGTTAAGGCAAAGATTAGGACTCAACAACCTTTATTTTGGGAAGTGGGTGTTCCTCTAGTCTGTGGGATGCTTGATCCTTTAAGAGATAATTTCTGACGCTTCAGTTCCTTCAAGTTACATCCTTGCTCTTCCTGTTCCCTTAGGTGCCATGATCTTGATGAGTTTTAGCTCAATGATCATGGCAAATCACACCAAACTTAGAGGTTTGCTTGTCCTCAAGCAAAAGAAAGGATAGGAGAGGAATAGAGGGAGAGGCAATTTCGAAATTCAATAAATATGATGAGTTGAAAAAGATTTGAAAAAAAAGAGTTGGATTGGAAAAAGATTTGTGTTTATGGATTAAGATACATGTGATATTTTTGTAAAAGGGATTTTAGAAATTAGGGCTTTTAGAAATTAGGATTAAAATTTTTGGAATTGAAGGATGATATTTTGAAACATGTTTATGCAAGAAATCATGAATTGAAATATAAAAATTAGAAAATTTGTGAAGAAAAACGAATTTTACCTCCTCCCCACCATTCTGGCGTTAAACGCCCAAACGCTGCATGTTTTGGGCGTTTAACGCCCAATTGTTGCTTCTCCTGGGCGTTCAACACCCAGCTGTTGCTTCTTTCTGGCGTTGAATGCCAGGAAGTCCTTTGTCACTGGGCATTTTTCTGAACGCCCAAGACGCTGTCAATCTGGCGTTAAACGCCTAGAAGGTGCTTCTTTCTGGCGTTCAACGCCCAGAAGGTGCTCCTTTCTGGCGTTTAACGCCCAGATGGCTGCCCTTACTGGCGTTGAACGCCCAGTGGGTGCTTCTTTTGGGCGTTTAACGCCCAAAACGTTTTTTACTGTCTTTTTTACGCCAGTGAGCTTCCAAATTCCCCTGTAACTCTGTGAATTCAAGCAATTGCTATTTTACCTTTTGAAGATACTTTGACATATACCTGTAAAAATCAATTAATTAACAAAAACAAATAAAATTAAATTTTGTAAATGACTGGGTTGCCTCCCAGCAAGCGCTTCTTTATTGTCATTAGCTGGACTATTACTGAGCTTTAATCAAGCCTCAGTTTTGAACATTCTTGCTCAAAATTGCCTTCAAGATAATGTTTGACTCTCTGTCTATTAACAATGAACTTTTTATTAGAATCATTATCCTGAAGCTCTACGTATCCATATGGTGACACGCTTGTGATCGCATATGGACCTCTCCACCGGGACTTCAATTTCCTGGGGAATAATTTGAGCCTAGAATTAAATAGCAGAACTTTCTGCCCTGGCTCAAAGACTCTGGATGACAATTTCTTATCATGCCATCTTTTTGCTTTCTCTTTGTATATTTTTGCATTCTCGAAAGCATTGAGTCTAAATTCCTCTAGCTCATTTAACTGGAGCAATCTTTTTTCTCCGGCTAACTTGGCATCAAGGTTCAGGAATCTGGTTGCCCAGTAGGCTTTATGTTCTAGTTCCACTGGCAAGTGACATGCCTTTCCATACACAAGCTGGTATGGGGAGGTCCCTATAGGGGTCTTGAATGCTGTTCTGTATGCCCACAGAGCATCATCCAAGCTTCTTGCCCAATCCTTTCTACGGTTAATTACAGTCCGTTCCAGGATTCTCTTAAGTTCTCTGTTAGAGACTTCAGCTTGCCCATTTGTCTGTGGATGATATGGAGTGGCTACCCTGTGGCTAACTCCATAACGAACCAGAGCAGAGTAAAGCTGTTTATTGCAGAAATGAGTGCCCCCATCACTGATTAATACTCTAGGGGGTACCAAATCTGCTGAAGATATGTGTCTGGAGGAATTTTAACACTGTTTTAGTGTCATTAGTAGGTGTTGCAATAGCTTCCACCCATTTGGATACATAATCCACTGCCACCAGAATATAAGTGTTTGAGTATGATGGTGGGAAAGGTCCCATGAAGTCAATACCCCATACATCAAACAACTCAATCTCCAAGATCACTTGTTGAGGCATGGCATAACTGTGAGGCAGATTGCCAGATCTTTGGCAACTGTCACAATTAAGTACAAACACTCGGGAATCTTTATAGAGAGTAGGCCAGTAGAAGCCACATTGGAGGACTCTTGTGGCTGTTCGCTCACTTCCAAAATGTCCTCCATACTGTGATCCATGGCAGTGCCATAGGATCTTCTGCGCTTCTTCTTTAGGCACACATCTACGGATTACTCCGTCTGCACATCTCTTGAAGAGATATGGTTCATCCCAAAGATAGTACTTTGCATCTGTGATTAATTTCTTTGATTGCTGCCTACTGTACTCTTTGGGTATGAACCTCACTGCCTTGTAGTTTGCAATATCTGCAAACCATGGCACTTCCTGGATGGCAAAGAGTTGCTCATCCGAAAAGGTTTCAGAGATCTCAGTAAGAGGGAGGGACGCCCCTTCTACTGGTTCTATTCGGGACAGGTGATCTGCTACTTGGTTTTCTGTCCCTTTTCTTTCTCTTATTTCTATATCAAACTCTTGCAGAAGCAACACCCATCTGATAAGTCTGGGTTTTGAATCCTGCTTTGTCAGTAGATATTTAAGAGCAGCATGATCAGTGTACACAATCACTTTTGATCCTACCAAATAGGATCTAAACTTGTCAATGGCGTAAACCACTTCAAGCAGCTCTTTTTCTGTGGTTGTGTAGTTTTTCTATGCGTCATTTAAAACACGACTGGCATAGTAAATGACGTGCAGAAGCTTGTCATGTCTCTGTCCCAACACTGCACCGATGGCATGGTCACTGGCATCACACATTAATTCAAATGGTAATGTCCAGTCTGGTGCAAAGATAACTGGTGCTGTGACCAGCTTAGCTTTCAGAGTCTCAAACGCCCGCAGACACTCCTTATCAAAGATAAATGGCGTGTCAGCAGCTAGCAGATTACTTAGAGGTTTGGCGATTTTTGAAAAATCCTTTATAAACCTCCTATAGAATCCTGCATGCCCCAGAAAGCTTCTGATTGCCTTAACATTGGCTGGTGGTGGTAATTTTTCAATTACCTCTACCTTAGCTTGATCCACCTCTATTCCCTTGTTCGAGATTTTATGCCCAAGGACAATTCCTTCAGTCACCATAATGTGACATTTCTCCCAGTTTAAAACCAGGTTAGTCTCTTGGCATCTCTTTAGAACAAGTGCTAGATGGTTAAGACAGGAGCTGAATGAGTCTCCAAATACTGAAAAGTCATCCATGAAGACTTCCAAAAATTTTTCCACCATATCAGAGAAAATTGAGAGCATGCACCTCTGAAAGGTTGTAGGTGCATTGCACAGGCCAAATGGCATCCTTCTGTATGCAAATACTCCAGATGGACATGTGAATGCCGTTTTCTCTTGATCCTGGGGATCTACTGCAATTTGATTATATCCTGAATATCCATCCAAGAAGCAGTAGTATTCATGACCTGCTAGTCTTTCTAGCATCTGGTCTATGAATGGTAAAGGAAAATGATCCTTTCTGGTGGCTGTATTGAGCCTTCTATAATCAATACACATACGCCACCCTGTAACTGTTCTTGTAGGAACCAGTTCCTTTTTTTCATTATGAACCACTGTCATGCCTCCCTTCTTAGGGACGACTTGAACAGGGCTTACCCAGGGGCTGTCAGAAATAGGATAAATAATCCCAGCCTCTAGTAATTTAGTGACCTCCTTCTGCACCACTTCCTTCATGGCTGGATTCAGCCGCCTTTGTGGTTGGACCACTGGCTTGGCGTCACCTTCCAATAGGATCTTGTGCATGCATCTGGCTGGGCTAATACCCTTAAGATCACTGATGGACCACCCAAGAGCTGTCTTGTGTGTTCTTAGTACTTGAATTAGTGCTTCATCTTCCTGTGGCTCTAAGGTAGAGCTTATGATTACAGGAAAGGTATCACCTTCTCCTAGAAATGCATATTTCAGGGATGGTGGTAATGGTTTGAGCTCGGGTTTGGGAGGTTTCTCCTCTTCCTGAGGGATTTTTAGAGGTTCTATTATTCTCTCTGATTCCTCCAAATCAGGCTGAACATCTTTAAAGATGTTCTCTAGCTCTGATTCGAGACTCTCAGCCATATTGACCTCTCTTACCAGAGAGTCAATGATATCAACACTCATGCAGTCATTTGGGGTGTCTGGATGTTGCATAGCTTTGACAACATTCAACTTGAACTCCTCCTCATTGACTCTCAGGGTTACTTCCCCTTTTTGGACGTCAATGAGGGTTCGGC
Organism: Arachis stenosperma; assembly: GCF_014773155.1. Classification (NCBI taxonomy): domain Eukaryota; kingdom Viridiplantae; phylum Streptophyta; class Magnoliopsida; order Fabales; family Fabaceae; genus Arachis; species Arachis stenosperma. The sequence goes on from NC_080385.1 coordinate 4,926,944, forward strand.
CAGTTGCTAGGAAAGGTCTTCCTAGAATGAGAGTTGCACTCTTATGCTCCTCCATTTCCAGCACCACAAAGTCAGTAGGAAAGGCAAATGGCCCAACCTTGACAATCATATCTTCAATCACGCCTGATGGGTATTTAATGGAGCCATCAGCAAGTTGAAGACATATCCGGGTTGGTTTGACTTCTTCAGTCAAACCAAGCTTTGTGATAATAGATGCAGGTATTAGGTTAATACTTGCCCTAAGATCACATAGAGCTTGCTTGGTACAATTACCCTCTAATGTGCATGGTATCATAAAGCTTCCGGGATCCTTAAGCTTCTCAGGTAATGGTGCACGAAATTGCAATAACACTTTTGCAATCCCGCACAACTAACCAGCAAGTGCACTGGGTCGTCCAAGTAATACCTTGCGTGAGCAAGGGTCGATCCCACGGAGATTGTCGGCTTGAAGCAAGCTATGGTTATCTTGTAAATCTTAGTCAGGATATCAGAAATTATCAGGATTGATTGTAAGAAGCAAAAGAACATGTAATGGTTACTTGTACTGCAGTGATGGAGAATGGGTTGAGGTTTGGAGATGCTCCATCTTCCGAATCTCTGATTTCCTACTGTCTTCTTCATCAAACACGCATGTCTTCTTCCATGGCAAGCTCGTGTAGGGTCTCACTGTTGTCAGCAGCTACCTCCCATCCGCGCAGTGAAAGCTAATGCACATACTCTGTCACAGTGCTGCCAATCACCGGTTTGGTTCCCTCCCCTACCGGAATAGAATCACTCTTTTGCGTCTGTCACCAACGCCCAGTAGGTTACAGGTTTGAAGCACGTCACAGTCATTCAATCATTGAATCCTACTCAGAATACCACAGACAAGGTTTAGACCTTCCGGATTCTCTTGAATGCTGCCATCAGGTCCTGCCTATACCACGAAGATTCCGATGAAAGAACCCAAGAGATAACTACTCAATCTAAGATAGAACAGAGGTGGTTGTCAGGCACGTGTTCATAGTTGAGAATGATGATGATTGTCACGGATCATCACATTCATCCGGATTAAGAACAAGTGTTATCTTAGAATCGAAGCAAGCATGATTGAATAAGAAACAGTAGTAATTGCATTAATCCATCAAGACACAGCAGAGCTCCTCACCCCCAACCATGGGGTTTAGAGGCTCATACTGTGGAAAGAACGTGTACAAAATGTTATGAGGTCATAAGGTACTGATTACAATGAAAAAGGGTCCTATAAGTAGTAAACTAGTATCCTAAGGTTTACAGAAATGAGTAAATGACAGAAAAATCCACTTCCTGGCCCACTTGGTGTGTGCTTGGGCTGAGCAATGAAGGAAATTCGTGTAGAGACCTTTTCTGGAGTTAAACGCCAGTTCTCATGCCAGTTTGGGCGTTTAACTCCAACTTTTATTCCAGTTCCGGCGTTTAACGCTGGAATTTCTGAGGCCGGATTGCTACGCGGGTTTGGGCCATCAAATCTTGGACAAAGTATGGACTATTATATATTGCTGGAAAGCCCAGGATGTCTACTTTCCAATGCCGTTGAGAGCGCGCCAATTGGGCTTCTGTAGCTCCAGAAAATCCACTTCGAGTGCAGGGAGGTCAGAATCCAACAGCATCTGCAGTCCTTTTCAGTCTCTGGATCAGATTTTTGCTCAGGACCCTCAATTTCAGTCAGAAATACCTGAAATCACAGAAAAACACACAAACTCATAGTAAAGTCCAGAAAAGTGAATTTTAATTAAAAACTAATAGAAATATACTAAAAACTAACTAAAAGATACTAAAAACATACTAAAAACAATGCCAAAAAGCATACAAATTATCCGCTCATCACAACACCAAACTTAAATTGTTGCTTGTCCCCAAGCAACTGAAAATCAAAATAGGATAAAAGAAGAGAATATACTATAGACTCCAAAATATCAAAGAAACATAGTTCCAATTAGATGAGCGGGACTAGTAGCTTTTTGCCTCCGAATAGTTTTGGCATCTCACTCTATCCTTTGAAGTTCAGAGTGATTGGCATCTATAAGAACTCAGAACTCAGATAGTGTTATTGATTCTCCTAGTTAAGTATATTGATTCTTGAACATAGCTAGTGTATGAGTCTTGGCTGTGGCCCAAAGCACTCTGTCTTCCAGTATTACCACCGGATACATACATGCCACAGACACATAATTGGGTGAACCCTTTTTTCGATTGTGACTCAGCTTTGCTAAAGTCCCCAATTAGAGGTGTCCAGGGTTCTTAAGCACACTCTTGTTGCCTTGGATCACAACTTTATTTCCTTCTCTCTTTTTTTTTTCTTTTTTTTTTCTATTCTTTTTTTTCGAAATTTTTTTTTTTCACTGCTTTTCTTGCTTCAAGAATCAACTTGATGATTTTTCAGATCCTCAATAACAGTTCTCTTTCTCCTCATTCTTTCAAGAGCCAACAATTTTAACATTCTTAAAACAACAAATTCAAAAGACATATGCACTGTTCAAGCATTCATTCAGAAAACAAAAAGTATTGCCACCACATCAAGCTAATTCAACTAGTTTCAGAGATAAATTTCGAAACCCTGTACTTCTTGTTCTTTTGTGATTAAAACATTTTTTCTTTTGAGAGAGGTGATGGATTCATAGGACATTCATAGCTTTAAGGCATAAACTTTATTAATTTTATTAATTAAGAACAAGACTCAAATATAGATATAAGATGAGACTAAAAATAGAAAAATAAGAACAAAAACGAAAAAAAATAGGCTCCTAATGATAGAGGTGTTCACAGAGTTAGGACTCAACAACCTTGATTTTGAGAAGTGGATGCTCCCTCAGCTTGAGAGGAGAGCTTTTGGCGTTTCTTCTCTTGAATTTCACGCCCCTGCTTCTCTTGCTCCTTCCATTGTCTTCTTGGTGATTGGATGTTCAATGGGTATGAGTTCATCTTCTTCTATCTTCACCCCAGCCTCTTTACAGAGCAAGGAGATCAAGCTTGGGTAAGCCAATTTGGTTACAGTGGAATTCCTATTTGCAATTGTGTAGATCTCACAAGCAATCACATGATGCACCTCCACTTCTTTTCCAAGCATAATGCAATGAATCATCACTGCTCTCTTGATGGTGACCTCAGAACGGTTGCTAGTGGGCAGTATGGAACGCCCAATAAAGTCTAGCCAACCTCTTGCAATTGGTTTGAGGTCTCCCCTCTTGAGTTGGTTTGGGACACCCTTAGAATTGGTTATCCACTTAGTTCCAGGGAGACATATGTCCTCTAGAACTTGATCCAACCCCTTATCTACTCTCACCATCCTCCTATTAAAGGAATCAGGATCATCTTGCAGTTGAGGTAACTTGAAGATTTCTCTTATTTTGTCCAGATGGAAGTATATAACTTTCCCTCTGACCATGGTTCTGTGGGTATGGTAAGCGGTTCCAGTCATTCTTTGCTTATCTGTTAGCCACAGATTTGAATAGAATTCGTGAACCATGTTCCTTCCAACCTTTGTCTCAGGATTGGTCAGAACTTCCCAACCTCTGTTTCGAATTTGCTCTTGGATCTCCGGATATTCATTTTCTTTCAGATCAAATTTAACTTCCGGGATCACTGACCTCAGACCCATTATTTTGTGATAATGGTCTTCATGTTCTTTGGTTAAGAACTTCTCTTCATTCCAAAGATTCTTTGGATTAGTCTCTTTCTTTCCTCTTGAGTTGGTTTGTTTTCCCTTGGGAGCCATGATATTGATGAATCTTGGCTTAGTGATCACGAAAAAGCACACCAAACTTAGAGGTTTTGCTTGTCCTCAAGCAAAAAGAAAAGAAAGAAGATAAGAGAGAGAGAGAGAGGGGGAGAAAATTCGAATGGTGTGAGGAAGGAGGGGTGAGGAACGTTCATTTATAGAGTGGGGGGAGGAGAATTTCGAAAACAAAAGAGAGATTTGAAAGGAAATTTGAAAAGATATGAAAAATATTTGAGAAAAGGGTGAGTTTTTGAAGAAGATTTGAGATTATTTTGAAATAGATTTGAAGAATGGTTTTTGATTTTTGAAGATTTGAAAGTGAATGATGAATGATTGAAGTGTGATTTTGTAGAAAAGTATGGGTGAGAAAAGGAAAGTTTGAAAAAATCTGATTTGAAAACAAAATTGTGGTCCCCCCACCAAGCTGGCGTTAAACGCCCAGAATGGCACTCATTCTGGCGTTTAACGCCCATTTGTTGCTCCTTTTGGGCGTTTAACACCCAGCCAGGTACCCTGGCTGGCGTTAAACACCAGAAATCCTTCCTCACTGGGCGTTTTTCCAAAACGCCCAGGATGCTGCACACCTGGCGTTAAACGCCCAGAATGGTGCCCATTCTGGCGTTTAACGCCCAAAATGGCACCATTCCTGGCGTTAAACGCCCAGAATGGTACCCATTCTGGCGTTTAACGCCCAAAATGCCCCTTACTGGCGTTTTTTCGCCAGTAAGCTCATTTTCTCTGCTTTTTGAGCTGAATCCTTCTGTAACTCTGTGAATTCCTTCATTTTTGATACTTGCCTCTGTAAGAACTAATCATACACCTTCCTAATGACTGGGTTGCCTCCCAGTAAGCGCTTCTTTACTGTCTTTAGCTGGACTTCTGCTGAGAATCACTCAAGCCTCAGTTTTGAGCATTCCTGCTCAAAATTTCCTTCAAGATAATGCTTGATTCTCTGTCCATTAACAATGAACTTCCTGTCAGACTCAATATCCTGAAGCTCAACATATCCATATGGTGACACTCCTGTAATCACATATGGACCCCTCCAACGGGATTTGAGTTTTCCTGGAAACAGTCTGAGCCTAGAGTTGAAGAGCAGAACTTTTTGTCCTGGCTCAAAGACTCTGGTTGACAATCTCTTGTCATGCCACTTCTTTGCCTTTTCCTTATAGATCTTAGCATTTTCAAAGGCATTGAGTCTGAACTCCTCTAGCTCATTTAGCTGGAGCAATCTTTTTTCACCAGCTAACTGTGCATCCATGTTTAGGAATCTGGTTGCCCAGTAGGCTTTATGTTCCAGTTCCACAGGCAAATGACAGGCCTTCCCATACACCAATTGGTATGGAGAGGTTCCTATAGGAGTCTTGAATGCTGTTCTGTATGCCCACAGAGCATCATCCAAGCTCTTTGCCCAATCCTTTCTTCGGGCCATCACAGTCCGTTCCAGGATTCTTTTTAGCTCTCTGTTAGAGACTTCAGCTTGCCCATTTGTCTGTGGATGATACGGAGTTGCCACTTTATGGCTGATTCCATATCTAACCATAGCAGAGTATAGCTGTTTATTGCAGAAATGAGTGCCCCCATCACTGATTAGCACTCTGGGGACGCCAAACCTGCTGAAAATGTTCTTCTGGAGGAATTTCAGTACGGTCTTGGTATCGTTAGTGGGTGTAGCAATTGCTTCTACCCACTTAGATACATAGTCCACTGCCACCAGAATGTAGGTGTTTGAGTATGATGGTGGGAATGGCCCCATGAAGTCAATTCCCCATACATCAAACAATTCTATCTCTAATATTCCTTGTTGAGGCATGGCATATCCGTGAGGCAGGTTACCAGCTCTTTGGCAACTGTCACAGTTACGCACAAACTCTCGGGAATCTTTATAGAGAGTAGGCCAGTAGAAGCCGCACTGGAGAACTTTAGTGGCTGTTCGCTCACTTCCAAAATGTCCTCCATACTGTGATCCATGGCAGTGCCATAGGATCCTTCGTGCTTCTTCTCTGGGTACACACCTGCGGATCACTCCGTCAGCACATCTCTTAAAGAGATATGGTTCATCCCAAAGGTAGTACTTGGCATCTGAAATTAGTTTCTTTCTCTGCACATAACTGTACTCTTTGGGTATGAACCTCACAGCTTTATAGTTTGCAATATCTGCAAACCATGGAGCTTCCTGAATGGCAAAGAGTTGCTCATCTGGGAAAGTCTCAGAGATCTCAGTAGAAGGGAGGGACGCCCCAGCTACTGGTTCTATTCTGGACAGATGATCAGCTACTTGGTTCTCTGTCCCTTTTCTGTCTCTTATTTCTATATCAAACTCTTGCAGAAGCAACACCCATCTTATAAGCCTGGGTTTTGAATCCTGCTTTGTGAGTAAGTATTTAAGAGCAGCATGGTCAGTGTACACAATCACCTTTGATCCCACTAGGTAGGATCTAAACTTGTCAATGGCATAGACCACTGCAAGTAATTCTTTTTCTGTGGTTGTGTAATTCTTCTGTGTATCATTTAGAACACGGCTAGCATAATAAATGACATGCAGAAGTTTGTTATGCCTCTGTCCCAACACTGCACCAATGGCATGATCACTAGTATCACACATTAATTCAAATGGTAGTGCCCAATCTGGTGCAGAGATGACTGGTGCTATGACCAATTTAGCTTTCAGGGTCTCAAATGCCTGCAAACACTGTGTGTCAAACACAAATGGTGTGTCAGCAGCTAACAGGTTACTCAGAGGTTTAGCAATTTTCGAAAAGTCCTTAATAAACCTTCTGTAGAATCCTGCATGCCCCAGAAAGCTTCTGATTGCCTTAACATTGGCAGGTGGTGGTAATTTTTCAATTACTTCCACCTTTGCCTTATCCACCTCTATTCCCCTGCTTGAAATTTTGTGCCCAAGGACAATTCCTTCAGTCACCATAAAGTGACATTTCTCCCAATTTAAAACCAGGTTAGTCTCTTGGCATCTTTTCAGGACAAGTGATAGGTGGTTAAGACAGGAGCTGAATGAGTCTCCATACACTGAGAAGTCATCCATGAAGACTTCCAGAAATTTCTCTACCATATCTGAGAAGATAGAGAGCATGCACCTCTGAAAGGTTGCAGGTGCATTGCACAGGCCAAAAGGCATTCTCCTATAGGCAAACACGCCAGAAGGGCATGTGAATGCTGTTTTCTCTTGGTCTTGAGGATCTACTGCAATTTGGTTGTAGCCTGAATAGCCATCCAAAAAGCAGTAGTAATCATGGCCAGCTAGTCTTTCTAGCATTTGGTCTATGAATGGTAAAGGAAAATGATCCTTTCTGGTGGCTGTATTGAGTCTTCTGTAGTCAATACACATGCGCCACCCTGTGACTGTTCTTGTAGGAACCAGTTCATTTTTTTCATTATGAACCACTGTCATGCCTCCCTTTTTGGGAACAACTTGGACAGGGCTCACCCAGGGGCTATCAGAAATAGGATAAATAATCCCAGCCTCCAGTAATTTAGTGACCTCTTTCTGCACCACCTCCTTCATGGCAGGATTTAGCCTCCTCTGTGGTTGGACCACTGGTTTGGCATTATCCTCCAACAGGATCTTGTGCATGCATCTAGCTGGGCTAATACCCTTGAGATCACTTATGGACCACCCAAGAGCTGTCTTGTGTGTCCTTAGCACTTTAATCAGTGCTTCCTCTTCCTGTGAATTTAAGGCAGAGCTTATAATTACTGGAAAAGTTTCACCCTCTCCCAGAAATGCATATTTCAGGGATGGTGGTAATGGTTTGAGTTCAGGCTTAGGAGGCTTATCCTCCTTCTGAGGAATTTTCGAAAATTCCTTTGCCTCCTCTGGCTCTTCCTGATCAGTTTGAGCATCTCTGAAGATGTCCTCAAGCTTTGATTCTAGGCTTTCAGCCATATTGATCTCTTCTACCAGAGAGTCAATAATGTCAGCGTCCATGCAGTCCTCTGGTGTGTCTGGATGCTGCATAGCTTTTACAGCATTCAACTTGAACTCATCCTCATTGACTCTCAAGGTTACTTCCCCCTTTTGTACATCAATGAGAGTTCGTCCAGTTGCTAGGAAAGGTCTTCCTAGAATGAGAGTTGCATTTTTATGCTCCTCCATTTCCAGCACCACAAAGTCAGTTGGAAAGGCAAATGGCCCAACCTTGACAATCATGTCCTCTATTATGCCTGATGGGTGTTTAATGGAGCCATCAGCAAGTTGGAGGCATATCCTGGTTGGTTTGACTTCTCCAATCAACCCAAGCTTTCTGATAGTGGATGCAGGTATTAAATTAATACTTGCTCCAAGATCACATAAGGCTACCTTGGTGTAAGTGCCTTCCAATGTGCATGGTATCAGAAAGCTTCCAGGATCTTGAAGCTTTTCTGGTAAGCTTTTTAGAATGACTGCACTGCATTCTTCAGTTAGAAACACTTTTTCAGTTTCTCTCCAATCCTTCTTATGACTTAAGATCTCTTTCATGAACTTAGCATAAGAAGGTATTTGCTCAAGTGCCTCTGCAAAAGGAATCTTTATTTCAAGAGTCCTTAAATAGTCTGCAAAGCGGGCAAATTGTTTATCCTGTTCCGCTTTGCGGAGTTTCTGAGGATAAGGCATCTTGGCTTGATATTCTTCAACCTTAGATGCTGCAGGTTTATTCCTTACAGAAGTGGTTGAAGAAGCCTTGTTAGAGGGATTACTGTCAGCACTCTCAGGTGTCTCATCCTCCCTTGGCGTTTGAACGCCAGGAATGGGTGAAGTTTGGGCGTTAAACGCCAACTTCCCTTCCTTTTCTGGCGTTTGAACGCCAGAACTGGGCAAGGAATGGGCGTTTAACGCCAGCTTTCCTTCCCTTTCTGGCGTTTGAACGCCAGAACTGGGCAAGGAATGGGCGTTTAACGCCAACTTTCCTTCCCTTTCTGGCGTTTGAACGCCAATATTCCTCTCTGGGCTCTTACTGTCCTCAGAGGGATTTTGAACAGTGGTTTGGTTGTCCTCTGTCATTTGTTCCTTATTTGGCTTTTTGCTCTTTTGAACAGTGTTATTCAAGGTCTTTCCACTCCTCAATTGAACTGCTTGACACTCTTCTGTTATCTGTTTAAATATTTGCTGTTTTGCTTGATTCAACTGTAGTTCTATGCTTTTATTAGCAACTTTAGTTTCATTGAGCATCTCTTTAAATTCTGCTAACTGTTCTGTCATCAGGAGTAGTTGTTGATTAAGCTCTATTACCTGTTCTTGAGGATTAGAGTCAGTGACTACTGTCATGACTTCCTCTTCTGGAGAGAACTCATTGCTAGAGTACAGATATTGGTTTCTAGCAAAAGTGTCTATAAGCTCTTGAGCTTCTTCAATTGTCTTCCTCATGTGTATAGATCCACCAGCTGAGTGGTCTAAAGACATCTGAGCTTTTTCTGTAAGCCCATAGTAGAAAATGTCTAACTGTACCCACTCTGAAAACATTTCAGAGGGACATTTTCTTAGCATACCTCTATACCTCTCCCAGGCATTATAAAGGGATTCATGATCCTCTTGTTTAAAGCCTTGGATGTCCAGCCTTAGCTGTGTCATCCTCTTTGGAGGGTAAAAATGATTCAGGAATTTGTCTGATAACTGTTTCCATGTCTTTATGCTTGCTGTAGGTTGGTTATTTAACCACCTTTTAGCTTGATCTTTTACAGCAAATGGAAACAGTAATAGTCTGTAGACATCCTGATCTACCTCTTTATCATGTACTGTGTCAGCAATTTGTAAGAACTGTGCCAGAAACTCAGTAGGTTCTTCCTGTGGAAGACCGGAATACTGGCAATTTTGCTGCACTATGATAATGAGTTGAGGATTTAGCTCAAAGCTGCTTGCTTTGATGGGAGGTATACAGATGCTACTCCCATATGCAGCTGTAATGGGGTTAGCATAAGACCCCAGAGTCCTTTTGGACTGATTAATTCCACTTAAGTCCATAATGGACAAAAGGGAAATGAGAATGATTGCAAAGAGATAAATTTTGTTTATTTTTATTTATTTTTTTTTTTGAAATAACCGAAAAAAATAAAATTCAATAAAATAAAATAAAAGGAAAATAAAAGAAAATTCGAAAATTAAAAATAAAATAAGATCAAAGCAAATTGAGAACTGAATCAATTAGTGAAGAAAAAGATTTTGAAGACAGCAATTAAGAAGATATGATTGAAAAATTTTTATGAAAAAGATTTGATTTTTAAAAAGAGGAAAGAGAAAAACAGCAAAAAGACACCAAACTTAAAATTTTTAGAAATCAAACACTAATTTTTTTCGAAAATTTTAAGAGAAAAACACAAAGAGGACACCAAACTTAGAACTTTTATGAATCAAAAAGGGACTAAGACTACGCAAAAACGAAAATTTTAAAAGAAAAATAAAAGCATGCAATTGACACCAAACTTAGAATATGAAACTAGACTCAACTAAAAGACTCTAAACCAACAAAAATAAAACAGTCCTAATCTAAGCAACAAGATAAGCCGTCAGTTGTCCAAACTCGAACAATCCCCGGCAACGGCGCCAAAAACTTGGTGCACGAAATTGCAATAACACTTTTGCAATCCCGCACAACTAACCAGCAAGTGCACTGGGTCGTCCAAGTAATACCTTGCGTGAGCAAGGGTCGATCCCACGGAGATTGTCGGCTTGAAGCAAGCTATGGTTATCTTGTAAATCTTAGTCAGGATATCAGAAATTATCAGGATTGATTGTAAGAAGCAAAAGAACATGTAATGGTTACTTGTACTGCAGTGATGGAGAATGGGTTGAGGTTTGGAGATGCTCCATCTTCCGAATCTCTGCTTTCCTACTGTCTTCTTCATCAAACACGCATGTCTCCTTCCATGGCAAGCTCGTGTAGGGTCTCACTGTTGTCAGCAGCTACCTCCCATCCGCGCAGTGAAAGCTAATGCACACACTCTGTCACAGTGCTGCCAATCACCGGTTTGGTTCCCTCCCCTACCGGAATAGAATCACTCTTTTGCGTCTGTCACCAACGCCCAGTAGGTTACAGGTTTGAAGCACGTCACAGTCATTCAATCATTGAATCCTACTCAGAATACCACAGACAAGGTTTAGACCTTCCGGATTCTCTTGAATGCTGCCATCAGGTCCTGCCTATACCACGAAGATTCCGATGAAAGAACCCAAGAGATAACTACTCAATCTAAGATAGAACAGAGGTGGTTGTCAGGCACGTGTTCATAGTTGAGAATGATGATGATTGTCACGGATCATCACATTCATCCGGATTAAGAACAAGTGTTATCTTAGAATCGAAGCAAGCATGATTGAATAAGAAACAGTAGTAATTGCATTAATCCATCAAGACACAGCAGAGCTCCTCACCCCCAACCATGGGGTTTAGAGGCTCATACTGTGGAAAGAACGTGTACAAAATGTTATGAGGTCATAAGGTACTGATTACAATGAAAAAGGGTCCTATAAGTAGTAAACTAGTATCCTAAGGTTTACAGAAATGAGTAAATGACAGAAAAATCCACTTCCTGGCCCACTTGGTGTGTGCTTGGGCTGAGCAATGAAGGAAATTCGTGTAGAGACCTTTTCTGGAGTTAAACGCCAGTTCTCATGCCAGTTTGGGCGTTTAACTCCAACTTTTATTCCAGTTCCGGCGTTTAACGCTGGAATTTCTGAGGCCGGATTGCTATGCGGGTTTGGGCCATCAAATCTTGGACAAAGTATGGACTATTATATATTGCTGGAAAGCCCAGGATGTCTACTTTCCAATGCCGTTGAGAGCGCGCCAATTGGGCTTCTGTAGCTCCAGAAAATCCACTTCGAGTGCAGGGAGGTCAGAATCCAACAGCATCTGCAGTCCTTTTCAGTCTCTGGATCAGATTTTTGCTCAGGACCCTCAATTTCAGTCAGAAAATACCTGAAATCACAGAAAAACACACAAACTCATAGTAAAGTCCAGAAAAGTGAATTTTAATTAAAAACTAATAGAAATATACTAAAAACTAACTAAAAGATACTAAAAACATACTAAAAACAATGCCAAAAAGCATACAAATTATCCGCTCATCAGGTAAGCTTTTCAGGATGACTGCACTGCATTCTTCAGTGAGGTAAACTTTTTCAGTTTCCCTCCAATCCTTCTTATGACTTAAGATCTCTTTCATGAACTTAGCATAAGATGGTATTTGCTCAAGTGTCTCTGCAAACGGAATCTTTATTTCAAGAGTCCTGAGATAGTCTGCAAAGCGGACAAATTGCTTATCCTGTTTTGCTTGGCGGAGTTTTTGAGGATAAGGCATTTTGGCTTTGTATTCCTCAACCTTAGTTGCTGTAGGTTTATTACCTGCAGAAGTGAGTTGGGAAGCCTTTTTAGAAGGGTTGTTATCAGCACTTGTATGTGTCTGATCCCCCACTGGCAATTGAATACCAGGGGTGGAAGCTGGAGTGGCGTTAGATGCCAGCTCCTTATCTGTTTCTAGCGTCTGAACGCCAGAACTGTGCTCCCTTTGGGCGTTCAACGCCAAATCCTTGCTTGTTTCTGGCGTTGAACGCCAGGAATGAGCATGGTTTGGGCGTTCAGCGCCAGCATTATTCCTCTCTGGGCTCTGATTGTCCTCAGAGGGATTTTGAGTAGTCATTTGTTCATTTCTTTGCTTCCTGCTGCTTTGAAGTGAGGTATTTAATGTTTTTCCACTTCTTAATTGAACTGCTTGGCATTCTTCTGTTATTTGTTTTGACAGTTGCTTTTCTGTTTGCTTTAACTGTACTTCCATGTTCCTGTTAGCCATTCTTGTTTCTTGTAGTATTTCCTTGAATTCGGCTAGCTGCTGAGTTAGAAAATTCAGCTGCTGATTGAATTCATTAGCCTGATCTACAGGACTGAGTTCAGCAGTTACTGTTTTAGCTTCTTCTTTCATGGAAGATTCACTGCTTAGGTACAGATGCTGATTTCTGGCAACTGTATCAATAAGCTCTTGAGCTTCTTCAATTGTTTTTCTCATATGTATAGATCCACCAGCCGAGTGATCTAGAGAAATCTGAGCTTTTTCTGTAAGCCCATAGTAGAAGATGTCTAATTGCACCCACTCTGAAAACATTTCAGAGGGGCATTTTCTCAGCATCTCTCTGTATCTCTCCCAAGAATCATAAAGAGATTCATTGTCTCCTTGTTTGAAGCCTTGGATGCTCAGCTTAGCTGTGTCATCCGTTTTGGAGGAAAATAGTGATTCAGGAATTTTTCTGACAGCTGTTTCCATGTCTTTATGATGTTCTTAGGTTGGTTATTTAACCACCTCTTAGCTTGATCTTTTACAGCAAATGGAAACAGTAATAATCTGTAGACATCCTGATCTACTTCTTTATCATGTACTGTGTCAGCAATTTGTAAAAATTGTGCCAGAAACTCTGTAGGTTCTTCCTGTGGAAGACCGGAATACTGGCAACTTTGCTGCACCATGATAATGAGTTGAGGATTCAACTCAAAGCTACTAACTCCAATGGAGGGTATACAGATACTACTCCCATATGAAGCAGTAGTGGGGTTAGCATATGACCCCAGAGTCCTCCTGGACCGTTCCTTTCCACTTAATTCCATGATGGAACAAGGGAGATGATATGTATGTTGATATTATTTATTTTATAAAAATTTATTTTATAAAATAAAATAAAAAAGAAATAAATAAAAATGAAATAATTAAAATAAAAAAATTGAAAATGTTTTGTGAAGATTTTCGAAAAGTTTGAGGAAAAAGAGAAAGTGGTTAGGATATATTTGAAAAAGATAATAATATATATATATATATATATTAAAAAATAAATTTTTTTTTTAAAACTTAAAAAGATAATAATTGAAAAATTTTGAAATTGAAATCTGAATTTTTATATAAAAATTTCGAAAATATAGTTTAAAATTAGTTAGAAAAGATATTTTTTTTGAATTTTGAATTTTATGATGAAAGAGAAAAACACACAAAAGACACAAGACTTAAAATTTTTAGATCTAATACTCCTTATTTTCGAAAATTTTGGAGGAAAAACACCAAGGAACACCAAACTTAAAAATTTTAAGATCAAAACACAAGAAAGACTTAAGAACACCTTGAAGATTCACAAGAACACCAAGAACAAAAGAAAGAACACCAAACTTAAAATTTTTAGAAAACCAAGATAAATTTTCGAAAATTAAAGAAAGATCAACAAGAAAACACCAAACTTAAAGTTTGGCACAAGATTAAATCAAGAAAAATTATTTTTGAAAAAAGATTTTAAAAAAAAGATGCCCAATTGCCAAGAACATAGACCAACGCTCTAGCCAACTGAGCTATAAAATTAATGTGTTTTTAAAGATGTATTATATTTATGGATAAAATAAAATTTTTTTGAAGATTAATATTTTGAAAAAGCACAAGAAAAATACGAAAAATACACAAAACAAAACAAACCAAAGATCAAACAAGAAAAATTGACAAGAACAATTTGAAGATCAAGGAAGAACAAGAACATGCAATTCGAAAAATTAAGAGACAAAGAAAAGCATGCAATTGACACCAAACTTAGAACAAGACTCTAAACTCACGAAAAAAAATTAGAAATTGATAAAGAAAAATAATATTTTTGAAAAATTTTTGAAAAGGGAATAAAGAACTCAGAATTTAATGACTCTATAACAACAAAAATAAATTATTCCTAATCTAAGCAACAAAATAAACCTTTAGTTGTTCAAACTCGAATAATCCCCGGCAACGGCGCCAAAAACTTGATGCACGAAATTCTAATCTCAATATCAAAATCAAGATTTCTTATGATCTCGTACCACTAACCAGCAAGTGCACTGGGTCGTCCAAGTAATACCTTACGTGAGTAAGGGTCGATCCCACAGAGATTATTGGTTTGAAGCAAGCTATGTTTATTTTATTAATCTTAGTCAGGATGCCAATAAGGTTATTTGGATTTAATTGTAAGAAGTAAAAGTGTTTGGAATAAGTAATTGTTACTTTATTAATGAAGAATATGTTGGGGTTTTGGAGATGCTTTGTCCTCTGAACTTCAACTCTTCCTTGAAATCCTTTTCCACACGCAAGGCTCCTTCCATGGCAAGCTGTATGTAGGGTGTCACTATTGTCAGTGGCTACCTCCTATCCTCTCAGTGAAAATGGTCCAGATGCTCTGTCACAGCACGGCTAATCAGCTGTTGGTTCTCGATCATGTTGGAATAGGATCCATTGATCCTTTTGCGTTTGTCATCACGCCCAGCAATCGCGAGTTTGAAGCTCGTCACAGCCATTCAATCCTTGAATCCTACTTGGAATACCACAGACAAGGTTTAGACTTTCCGGATCCTCAAGAGTGGCCGCCATCAATTCTAGCTTATACCACGAAGATTCTGATTAAGGAATCTAAGAGAAGCTCATTCAATCTGATGTAGAACGGAGGTGGTTGTCAGGCACACGTTCATGGATCTGAGGAAGGTGATGAGTGTCACGGATCATCACCTTCTTCATGTTTAAGCGCGAATGAACATCTTAGATAGGAACAAGCGTGTTTAAATGGAAAACAAAAGTAATTGCATTAATTCATCGAGACGCTGCAGAGCTCCTCACCCCCAACAATGGAGTTTAGAGACTCATGCCGTCAAAAAGTATGTAATTCAGATATGAAAATGTCATGAGATACAAAGTAATCCTCTAAAAGCTGTTTAAATAGTAAACTAGTAGCCTATGTTTACAGAAAATAATTAAACTAAGATAATTGGTGCAGAAATCCACTTCTGGGACCCACTTGGTGTGTACTGGGGCTGAGACTAAAGCTTCTCACGTGCTTGGGCTGTTTCTGGAGTTGAACGCCAGGTTCTAACGTGTTTTGGGCGCTGAACTCCAACTTGTAACCTATTTCTGGCGCTGGACGCCAGACAGCAGCATGAAACTGGCGTTGAACGCCAGTTTACGTCGTCTATCTTCGCGCAAAGTATGGACTATTATATATTGCTGGAAAGCCCTGGATGTCTACTTTCCAGCCCAATTAAGAGCGCGCCAATTGGACTTCTGTAGCTCCAGAAAATCCATTCCAAGTACAGGGAGGTCAGGATCTAACAGCATCAGCAGTCCTTTTTCAGCCTAAGTCAGATTTTTGCTCAGCTCCCTCAATTTCAGCTAGAAAATACCTGAAATCATAGAAAAATACACAAACTCGTAGTAAAGTTCAGAAATATTATTTTTGCTTAAAAACTAATAAAATTCTATTAAAAACTAATTAAAACATGCTAAAATCTACATGAAAATACCTCTAAGAAGCGTATAAAATATTCGCTCATCACATATACAGTAGCTTCTAGCTATGGTGTGGCTTTTCAATTTTTTCACATTCTAACAGATTTTCTTCTAGAATACTACAGAAAGAAATAATATGGACAACCATTTGAAATCTCAAATATCAACCTAAAATTAAAAATTTTATATGAAAATTTAAGTAATGAATGAGGGTTTACCTATGAACTAGAAATTGGGACTAAAAATGCAAACAGTGGTATCGATTTGTCCAAGATGTTACAATAAAAAAGAATCGATCTTTCGTTATCTCTGGACGTGCCCTGATACAGTTGAAATTTGGCATGCAAGCGGCTTCCCTGTTCCGTTTCTTACGGAGCTCCCATGGCAGTGGTAGTTGAATTTGCTTGAACAGTTCAATAACGATAACAGAAAGAGGAAGAAAAAATTGATAGCTATTACAACTTGATTGAATTGAAAAGCTAAAAATATATTAATTTTTTAAGGAAAACAGAAGTCTCCCTCCTAATTGCGAAAGAAGTTCATTGGGTCTTCAACGAACTCTCTATTTTTGCGAATATTTCCAATATTATCCTTTGTTTGTTGTCCAAATATGGACGGTAAACTTCATTTCTAATGCAATGAAATCACTTTATCTTTGAACCAAAAAAAAAAAAAAAACCTCTACCACCTCATGTTAGAAATTAAAATGGCTTTCGTTGGTCGTTAATATACTTCATAGCCATATGTGAAGCACGATTAAACGTAAAGCAATTGCATAAAATTAGCAAAATTGAAACTCAAACAGCGCAGCTAGACCAATATATTTATCTATTTTATTTAATTTGGTGACATTGAATCTGTATTTAACAAAGTATGGTAGTGTATTAATCGTCCAATATCTATAATCTTCCTTTAATATCAAGAGACGTTTAGTTTATTCAAATTTATTTTCAAAATTTTCGATAAATTTTAATTTTATTTTTAATTTCAATTTGTTCAAATCTATTTAAAAATTAGACCAATGATTTTTTTTTTCAATTTATCCATGTTATTCGCCTTTCTCTCCTCTCAAATACCACCACCACCAACATCCCATTGTCCTCAATATACAATTAAGCACAGCCAAAAAATATAGCCTTCATCTAAAAATCCTCTGAATATTTAAATAAACATCTCTTTTAACTTACTAATTAATATTACAATGTCGCTAACTTATTAGCTATAAGCAAAACTATATATTTAATTAATATATAATCAATCCTGCACCTCATGATGACGATCACAGCTACCAATTCAACTGTTTTGGTAGTTATTGATACCAATTGGTTGATGAGGTAGACGACGACTTAGCTTAGATAGTGATCATGGAGGACAGGTGCCGAGGTAGACGAAGACTTAATTAGAAATTTAGAATAGTTATCGAGGGCAGTAACTTCGTGGCATGGTTCTTTCATGTTGTTATTTTCTTGGATTGGGTTGTCCAACCCAAAACTTTGACTATAACATTTAAGAAAAAAAATCAAGTATTATTCCAGTCTCGTCACATCGGATATATATTCCAGGTTAGAGACAAATTAGAGCTAGATTACTTAGTTTGAAAGGTATGTATTATACTGTAGCTGTAAGACCTAGACTTCGCTGTAGACTTTGTAACAAAGACCAAATTGGTATTTATTGCTTCAATGATTTATGGCATGACCGCATGATGGGACTTTCAATTACAATATATGTTAAAGAAATAAATTATTACCACAAAATAAATAATAAATTAAAAATCCTACGAAAGAATATATAGAAGCTGACGTAGTTACCAAAAAAAAATATAGAAACTGACGTAGGATTTTTTTTTTCCTCCTTCCGGTCAACTTTAAAAATCGCACAATTTGATATTAAAAATTGAAAAAATATAAAAAAAATAAGAATACTAAATAATGTAAATAATAAATATATTAAATATTCAGTAAGTGATTATGTTGATTCTTATTTAGATGGTAGTTATTCTTTTATTTTGATTCACTTTACTCAGCTCAGTTAATAATAATTGGATATTCAATTCACGTATGCAAATGATAGGTGATGATTTAGATAAAGATGCCTATTTCATCTTTTATTAAAGATATTTTTATGTTGTGTTTTAATTAGTTTCTGTATAATTTATTCGATGTTCCTCATCACATATTATTAAATTTCTCAAAAGATTTTCTTTCCAAAAATAATAAAAAACATTTAATTTGGACTAAAACAAAAAAATAATAGATTAACTATTAGATTTTTTTAAATTATTTATATAAAAAAATATATCACATTTATCAATATATATATATATATATATATATATATATATATATATATATATATATAAAACAAGATCAAACCTCTTAAAATTTTTATAAATAAAAAAATAATTAATTTATATTCGTACAATATATAAAACAATTACTATATTATTATTATATTATAGATTAAGATTCACTAATTTAATTTTTTTATTTTTAATATAAACATTAGAAATAAATAAAATTTTTATAACTAAATCTAGTATAATAAAATATATATAATATTAATTAGTTCTTAAAAAATTCTAAAAAAATAGTTTTTTTCATTTTAGTAAAATAACAATTTATTAAAGTAGACAAATTAATTATTTTTTTCTCATATACAGTTTTTTTAAGACATAAAAGTAATTAATTAGGACATTGGTCAAGATAATTAAAGTCACTATTTCATTAAATTTTTAATTTAAAGAAAAATCTTAGTTAATTTTGGTATAGAAATTTCAAATTTGAAAATATTGATAAAAATTATGTTGAATTTTGATTTATTTAATTCT
The DNA here is from genome assembly GCF_014773155.1 of Arachis stenosperma. Classification (NCBI taxonomy): domain Eukaryota; kingdom Viridiplantae; phylum Streptophyta; class Magnoliopsida; order Fabales; family Fabaceae; genus Arachis; species Arachis stenosperma. The sequence continues at coordinate 4,945,768 of NC_080385.1, forward strand.
CATTTAAATTAATCACTACATAAGTTAAAGTTCTGTTTTGAAGTTATATTCAAGCTTTAATCTGATTTTTAAAGTTTTAATTTACTTAGTTTGATTTTTTTTAACTTAGGTATCCATGACTCATATTAGGGTTTTAAGTATTTAGTTGAAAAAAAAATTAAGGTAAAAAAATTTTTAATTGTCACATCAAATAGTCGCTAGAATGTATAATGTAGCAGTCGTTAGTCATATCAGCATGTCGTTAACGATTTTGTGAGGCAATGACAAAAATAAGATCAGGAACCAATGTGAGTCATAACTATTAAGTTGGGAGACTAAATTGAGTAAATCGAAATTTTTGAAATTAGATCGAAATATAGTTGTCAGAATCGAACCAATGATCGAACCGGTCAAGCTACTGGTTAATTGGTTTATTGGTTCAACTGATAAATCACTGGTTGAACCGATAAAACCGATCTCACATAAATATAAAATATAAAATAGTTAAAAACTTAAAATTAAAATTTGAAATACATATCTTCACTAACATTTTATGAAAAATCAAGTCTCAACTTATAAAAATAACTAATATAAAAAAATCATAAAATTTTAATACGACAATAGTATCTTAATTTGACACAATAAAAAAAATTAATTCACAAATCCTATCATCTAACTATAATATCAGTAGATTTTAACACTAATATCAAAACAAATAACCTTAATCAGTAGATCAAAACACTAAAATAGATCAAGTAAATTAATAAATTTTTAGTGAAATTTATATTTATATTAATAATGGTATATAATTAAAATATAATTAATTTTAAAAATAGAAAAAATAAAATAAAATTAAATTAGATATTTATGCATACTATATAATTAGTATTTGTCAAAAATAGTACTCAAAAGCACATTGGCTAAGTAGCATGTGGAAGTTGTTTTTGCTCCAAGGTTCTTGGTTTGAGACTTGGTGGAGACATTTGATATCTGATGCAAACATAAAAAGTGCCAAAAATTATAATGATTATATTTTTAACTAAGAGGAAGTGCCAAAAAAAAGTACTAAATATAAGAACATTGAAGTGCCAAAAAAAAGTATTAAATATAAGAACATTTAATCAAATATTAAAAGAAAATTTTATTTTAAAACAGTTGGACTTTTTTTGCTCTTATATAATAATAATAATAATAATAATAATAATAATAATAATAATAATAATAATAATAATATAATTGTTTTATATATCACACAAATATAAACACTTTTTCTGTGATCTTATGAAAGGTTTTGTAAGTCCCTAACTTTACTATCGATTTTTGTAGTGTTAGCCCTCATATTACCAATTTGATTCATATATAATTCGGATGATAAATTATTTGGTGACGTGTTTCCTTTTTTACTGTGACATACTTGTTTATTATTATTATTATTATTATTATTATTATTATTATTATTATTATTATTTTGTACTTAAAAAATAACACGCCAAATTATTACTATAACATAATAGAAGTATGGAAGTTTATCATTCTTTTCTAATAGAGGAAACAAAATTCTTTTCAATAGTTTATTTAACGTTTAGTAGAATAAAAATAAATTTTATTAGAATAAATTTTAGTACGAGTTTAATATTTTTATTCATCATAAAATATTTATAGAATTACTCGTAGATAAATTTTAGAAAAAAGAAAAAAACATGATTTTTAATTTTATTTTTAAATAAACTTTATTTTTAATTTTAAAATAAATTTTATTTTTATTTTTTAATAATATTAAATTTTTACTGTATATAATTATTTAATTATTTTTTAATTATATATAAATAAATTACTCTTAATAAGATTTTTTTGTGTTATTCAATTATCTTTTTTAAAAAATAATTAATTATTAAAATAATTAAACTTTTTCCAACAAAAATAATAAAAAAATTATGAACGAAAAAAATTAACCATCATGATAATTTTTTGTATTTTTATTCATATTTTAATTATAAACATAAATATATAATTTGATTATATTTTTTATGAAATGTGACTATAGATGTAGATAAAATTTAGTTATATTACTTATATAGTTTCATTGTATTGTATTGCTTATAAAGTTAGATTATAATTATGACAATAGAATTATTCTTGTATTTTTATATGTGTGACTAACTGGTGGTGTTAAAACATTACTCTTAATTATAAATAAGGTTTATAATTTAAAAAATCAAAAACTCAATTAAAAAGATACGAAAAAATGATGTTAAAATATTCTAACTCTTTAAAATAAAAATATTCGAAATTCAATTAAAAATTATTTAAAATTTAAACTCAATAAAAATTTATATTCAATGTGTTTTGTATTAAATATATTTAATAACCTATTATATCATATTAGTTGAAATTAACTTTTATAATGTTAATTTTCTAACAACATTTTATTAGAAAAAACGGTTTTTTTAGAAATTTTTAAAAATTAATTAATATTATATATTTTGTTACACTACATCTTGTTATAAAAAAATTATTTATTTTTAATACTTATATTAAAAATAAAAACAAAATTTAAATTAGTAAATTTTAATCTATAATATAATAATAATATAGTAATTATTTTATATATTGTACGAATATAAATTAATTATTTTTTATTTATAAAAATTTTAAGAGCTTGTTTTATATATATATATATATATATATATATATATTTTGATGAATGTAATATATTTTTTTATATAAATAATTTTAAAAAAATCTAATAGTTAATTTATTATTTTTTTGTTTTAGTCCAAATTAAATGTTTTTTATTATTTTTGGAAAGAAAATATTTTAAAGAATTTAATAATATGTGATGAAAAATACCGAATAAATTATACAAAAATCAATTAAAGCACAACATAAAAACATATTTAGCAAAAGATGAAATAGGTCTCTTTATCTAAATAGTCACCTTATTCTAATATTAGAATTTAAAAAGTAAGTTGAGATAGAATATTTTTTTATTTTATTAGATCAATTCTAAAATTTATTATTCACATTATTTACAAAACTCATTATCTAAAAACGTAAAAAATTGAGCTTTAGCTAAAGAGAAAGTACAGGAGAGTTAGTTAAATAGCAACACTGAACCACTCGTCATCGTTGTCACCCCAAACAAAATAGGATATGCATGCAATGGCAAAGAAGATCGCAAACTCTCTTTTTCTACTGCTTGGTGCTCTTTCTTTCGTAGCCACGGTCCAAGGCCAGGATCAATCAGGTTTGATTACTTATTAAAATTTGAACAGTCATCTTAAATTTTGCAATTTCTTTAACATAATAAAGTTTCGTGATTTCTAGCAGGATTCATTAGTATAGATTGTGGACTACCTGAAAATTCCAACTATACTGAGAAGAGCACCGGAATCAATTACATTTCAGATGCTAATTTTATTGATTCTGGTGTGAGTAAGACTGTGTCGCCCCAAGATAAGACTACTCATCCACAATATTTTACTTATCTTCGAAGTTTCCCTAATGGAATAAGAAACTGTTACAGAATAAATGTAACAAGTGTTACTAGATATTTAATCAGGGCTAGTTTCCTGTACGGAAACTATGATGGTCTTAATAAGCTCCCAGAATTTGATCTTTATCTTGGAGTTCATTTTTGGGACACGGTGAAATTCACGAATTCATCAGTCAGCATAAACTATGAAATTATAAACACTCTATCTACGGATTATATCCATATCTGTATGGTTAACAAAGGCACAGGGACACCATTCATTTCAGTCATAGAAATGAGGATTTTGGACAATGTTAACATTACTTATACCACTCGAGATCCAACGGCGTCATTGGCACGATTTCGAAGGTTGGCTTTTGGTATCACCAACTTAACATATAGGCGAGTCCCTTTTTTTCAAATATATATAATTGATTCATATTTGCAACTTAATAGTAATAGAAACTTATTACTTGTTACATTGGTTGAATTCATCGTATCTTCACAAAGTGAAAAACTATAAAATACAAAAGAAAAAACTATACATACAGATGAGTATTTAGTTTATAATATATATGTACGAATTTCATTATGAGAACAAAGATAATTGTTATATGACTAACATTTTTTTATATTTAAACTAATACTAACCAACTCTCTATTTTAATTTTTTATATTAAAAACGTTGGTTCCTGATATATATATTTTTTTAAAATAAATTATATATGCAATTTGTTTTTAATATTTATCAAAAAATTTTAAATTTTTAAATATTTAATTTGATTCAATTTAATTCTCAATATTTTAAATAAATTTTATTTTTTTATTTTTAATAGTTTTATGTTTTAAGCTTTTTTATTTGTACATTTTTACTTATTTAACCCAATATACATGAAACCCAAATTTATTGTGCTGTATGAGTGTGTTTGTGTGTGTCACTCTGTGACTGTATATCAGTGTGTCTGTGCGTCTTGGATTATGTCAGGAAGTGGTTGAGTGTTGATCAAACTCCTAACAATGATTTTGATATTCACACTTAAATTCAAAGGAAGTGAAGCTTTTCCGCTCTATTTGAAGAGCGTGGTGATAATGTTCTTAATATCCTACTATTACATTATTAGGGTATGCTTTTAGTATTGAAGCTCATATTTTAAATAAATAAGTACTTATTTATAAGAATGTCGATGCTCTCATTTGAGAATGTGTTGGATTTGTGCCTTTGGTGAAGATGGTAATATTTCATCAGTTATTTTTAATTTGAGCTAAAATCTATCATTCATTTATTTTATTTTAATTATGTCATAATATCACTCATTTTAAAAATTTAAACTGACAATAATATTTCATCAATTAGTTATATTTTTAATATTTTTTCCTCAAATAAAAATAATTTTTGGACATATATATAATTTTAAAATTATGTCATAATATTCCTTATCTTAAAAATTTAAACTGAAAAAAAGAGACAACATAAATAATTATATCTTTAAGATCCTAATAGATTGTTTATATAATTGATTATTGATTATAATTAATAACCATTGACTATTGATCATAACTAATAAGTTATAAAGAGGAAGCAGAATCAGAGGAGATTTTGAATGAGAAAATAAAACATTATTTAAGTGACACTTGAACTTGATAGTGGTATGTAAATATTTTGTAATTTTTTTCTCTTTCGTATGTGTTTATCATTTAGGTTTCTTCTCATTTAAATAAAATAAATTATTTATTTATTCAAATACTACACAATTCTACCGTTTTAAATATTTAGTTGTGTTTTTTTCTGGTAAAACAAGTGGAAACAAAAATGAAAATATTTAGATTGGTGTTAGCAACGAAAATGGTCAATGGATTGGAGCAATTTTTTCTCCCTATTTTCTCAATCAAGGCCGACAATAATAAATTTGGATCTTTTAAATTTTAATCTCTCATCTTTAAATAATTTTTTTCATATTTTTTTTGTCTCATTTATAAAATAAATGATGAGACTTGAGAGATCACATTTTATCTTCTAAAATAAAATTCAAAATTTCACAATAATAAACCAAAAAAAAGATGAGAGAAAATCATTATCAATTGATTTACGATAAAGAGTGGGAGATGATCATAATTTTCTCTCTCATCTCTTTTTTGTTTATTTTCGCTGGCAGTGAAAATAAAAAATATATTTTTTTTAACTTCAAATACTAACATAAATATTATAATTTTTGTTTTTGTTTTTTTTTAACTAATGAAAACACAATTAAATACACAAATTGATAAATTTCTATATCCTAATTCAAACGGATAAATAAAGAATTTATTTTATTTAAATGAAAGAAAGCCTTTATCATTTATTTATGTGTTTGTCATATACTTATGTGAACCCACAGCCTCTCTTTTTTTATAATTTCAACATGATAATTATTATGTTTTTGTTATTTTTAATTTTAATATAGATTTAATTTTATATTTTATATTTTATTAGTATGTTTATGCAATATAAAATAATTAAATATTATGTTTGATTGAAAAATTTTGATTTATTTCGAGTAAAGTTGGATAAGATGGAGTTTAAAATTTTAGAGTGTTGATAAGATTAAAATTAAGATATTCTCAACGTGTAGATAAAGTAAGATTGAGTTTAGTCATCAAAAAAAGTAAGATTGAGTTTTGAAGAGAATTTAAATTCAAGGATAGAATTATAGTATAGTTTAAACCCTAACTTTACGCTATCTATTACCAATTCTAAACTAGATAATAAAATAGAATGGAAAGAATGGTGGTGATAAAAGTGACGATGATGATTTAATAGAAAAGATAAAATTATTATTATTATTATTATTATTATTAGGGTTAAGTACTTTTTTGTCTTTAAGATCTGATGTCAAAATAAAAATCGTCCTTAACCTTTTTTTCATATTAAAATTATTTTTAACGTTACAAAATATTATAAAATCATTCTTTTATCGTTATAAACGATATTTTTCGAATAATTTTGTCCTTAAACAAAAATAAAAAATCCTCCTTATCCTTACCACTAACTTCTGTATCATCATTATCATCGCTACATATCTCTCTCCCTCTCTCTTTTCTCAACGCCATCACCACGGCCACTATAACCATCACCACTGCCACCATAACCATCACACATTCTCTCTCTATTACCTGTTCATCATCCTAAATCACTATCACCTACTCACAAACTAAATTCAACAACAACAATAATCAGATTCAGCAACAACAAATTCAGCAATTTCAATAAATTCAGCAACAACAAATTCAGCAACAACAACAACCACAAAATAAATCAACAGCAACAGTAACATCTACAAAATAAATCAACAAAAATTTTAGATTTAACAACACTTCAACAATCATCAATTACAACTTCAGATCTAAAATCAACAACAACAGAAATTTAAAAAAATGATGTTTACGTTTTTCAAAAATAAAAAAATTAAAAAATGAAGAAAGAAAAGAGGAAGAAGGAAGTGATGGTGCAGAAACTTACTGCTGCCGGTGCTGTCGCAGCTGTGGGTGATAGAGCTCGACGCGGACAGAGCGGCTCCCACCTCAGTCACGACATGATGGTGGCGGCCGCACTAGAGTAGGAGACCCAAATCAACAGCCTGAGCTGAAACAACGCCGTTGAGGTCAATGCCGACATGGTTGTCGTTGAGGGCTAAGGAGGGGCCAGAATCGCTGAGGGAGTGGTCGTAGTAAGAGATGAGGAAAGCAAGGCCGACGCCAATGGAAGAAGGGTTAAGATTGGTGATGATAGAGAGGGAGAAGAAGGTGGACAAGGAGGCGGGGCGGAGATGATAGGCTAGTAGAAAAGGAGAGAAGAAGAATTGGAGTTTTTTTTTGGGGTGGAAGGGGGTGTTCGAAGAGAGTATGAGGAAGGGGATGGAGAGGGAAGAGATATTGGGGGTGACCAGGTGTTTGGCGGGTTTGTTTTTGTTTTTTAATATTATTTTTATTATTTTTATTAATTATTAAGGGTAATTTGATTAAAAATTTAAAATTGAGGTAGAAAATGACGATTTTATAACGTTGAGGATGATTTTAATAAGAATAAAAGGTCGGAGACGATTTTGATTTTGACATTAGATTTTAGGGATGAAAAAAGTATTTAACCCTTATTAATATTAGAGTTTACTTAAGTTGTACTCTAAAGACACGTGTTAAGATACCAAAGAAACTAGGAGGGTTAGGTGTGGGAGATGCGATGGTTCGTAACACCGCTTTATTATTTAAGTGGTGGCGGAGATTTTCTAAGAAAATTGTCCATTATGAAAGAAGGTTGTGTGCTTGTGCAATAATTTAAACCTTAACCAATTATTGTCTACTCAAGTTTTGCTAACAAAGGGGGCTTGTGGAGATATATATGTCACCTGCGAATAGAAGGGTAAAATGTCAGACAAAAGATGATTGATGGACTTGCTATTGAAGTAGGAGATGGTAGATCAACCAGAATTTGAAATGATACATGGTTATAGTTGGGAAAGCTGAAAGAATCATTTTCGAAGCTCTTCTTGATTTCAAATAACAAAGAATCCGTAATTGGGGACTGTGGATTTTGAGATGGGATAGAGTGGGTGGGGAACTTCCAATGGAGGAGGGAACTCCGCCAATGGAAGACTGACAGTTTGAATCAACTGCTTGATATCTTGCATGCTGTGACATTGATAGCAGGTGTACAAGATAGAATAGTGTGAAAATTTGACAAGGAAGGCGTTTATACTACTAACTCATTTGTGCAGGTTTTGCAGGAACAGACTTTGACGGGTGATATCATTAGCTACAAGTTTACAAATGGAATCTGGAAAAGACTAGTACCCCCTCGAGTTGAGTTGTTTATTTGGTTTGTGCTAGTAGGTCGAGTTAATACAAAGGATTGTTTGAGTAGATTTGGCATCATTGATTAGAATGATAATGTTTGTGTTATGTGTAACAAGGAAGTTAAATCTGTACAACATTTGTTTGTTACGTGTGAGTATACTTGACAAGTATGGTGTGCATGGATTACTCACGTAGGTCGTATTTGGAGCATCGCAAGGTCCATAAAAGAACACTTTGAGAGTTGAAAGACGATATCTATGGGAAAAGAGACGAACCTAAAACATAGTTAGGGGATTCTTTTCAGTTATATGGAATATTTGATTGTGTAAAAATAAATTCATTTTTCAAACCAAGGCAATAGTTATAGTGGATTGCGTTGCTAGATCGTTTTGTTACTCCAAGAAATAGTGTAAAAACTAACTTATATTATTGATGGCTAGACCAAAGATGACGTAGGAGTTGTTTCGTGTTTATTTTCTATCTTGTATGCTCCACCAAGTATGTTGAGCTTGTTTCTTCTTTAAAAAGAAAAAATTATAAATTAAAAAATTATTAAAAATATAAAAAATTAATTTTTTAGTGTATTTATTAAAAAATATTTTAAAAAAATTATTAATAGTAATTTATTATCTGTTTTAAGGATATATGTTAGTTAAATTATTATTACTATTATTATGTGTTAGGAGCCGATATATTTTATAATTTATAATTATCAATAGCTATTATTAATATTTTTAATGGTGTAAAATTATATTTAATAATGTAAAATTATACATTTTTTATAATTAAATACTAATTAAATTTGAATGAAAGTGGTGTCTTGTACAGGTATAAAGATGATCCATATGACCGGATATGGGAGCCTTATTGGGACCAAAAGTGGACACAATTAAGCAGTAGACTTAGCAACGATGAGTTGGGTCAGAATGCCTTTAAAGTACCAGATGTTGTATTGGAGACTGCAGCTACACCAAAAAATGCTACTGCCTCATTAGACTTCTACTGGGAGGATGATTATCATAACAATGAAACTCAGCACCAATACTATTTCTACTTACACTTCGCTGACCTTCGGAAGGTGGCTCCAAATCAAACAAGTTCAATCAATATCACCATAAATGGCGCGCTTTGGGCAACAGAGGAACTCCCATACGCTAATGCGGATTCCATTTATTCTGAAGTCCCTTGGTATGGAAGCAAAAAGTATCACATTTCCCTCTTTCGGACAGAATCTTCCTCCCTTCCACCCATCATCAATGCTCTTGAGATTTATTCAGTGAAAGATTTTTTATTACAGTTAGAAACCCAAAAAGATGACGGTATTCTGCTGCTGTTTAATTTTGTCTAAACTTAATCAGCTTCTTCTTTTCATTCTTCTATGCATATTTAGCTTGCTTTTTGTGTACTCTTGATTACGATGAATATATATATATATATACACCAGTGGATGCAGTCACAAACATCAAGAGGGCTTATAGGATGGACAGTAGAAACTGGGAAGGAGATCCATGTGCACCCATTGCATACAAGTGGCAAGGTGTAGAGTGTACCTCTTTTGATGGCTTTCTAAGAATCACATCCTTGTAAGTTTACAATTCATTAAATAATAATACATAAATTAGAAACCATTTAACCGTTTAATTACAAAAACCAACCATAAATTCATTATTGAAATAATAATTAACATTTTTGGAAATGGAATATTAAAAGGAATTTGTCTTCAAGTGGACTGACGGGAGATATACCTGCTGATATTTCCAAGCTTACCATGTTAAAATCCCTGTGAGTACCTATCTCAGCTCATCTCATTTGGTTTTTATATATATATACTATGATAGTTATGGTGACCATGTTAGTGTTATTAAAATTAAGGTCACATTTTTTAATATTTTAATAAAATTAAGTAACATTTTTTAAAAAAATGTTGTTTAACAATAAAAAAGTGATATTTTAATTCTAGTCATAATTTTTAAAATATTATAGTTATAGTAGTCACCATAATATAGTCATACTAGAATAATCCATATATATAAGGGGAATTTTCTAGTGACCAAGGTAGGTAGTAGTGGCTAAAGGTGGCCAAATATTGACCTACAATTAAAAGATTGACATGTAAAATAGTTGATTATAATGAGAATTATTTTAAAAATATGCTTTGTGAATTACATTAAAGCAAGCGAGTCATAATTTTTACAAATTTCCAAAAAAAAGTTTTGTAGACCTTCGACCATGTAGACAAAAAATGAGAAAAACTAAATTATAAGAAAAATATAAATACACAAAAAAAGAGATAAACAAAAAAGTTGTGCAGTTAATAAAAATGAGAAACTAAGTAAAAAATAAAAAATAAAAAACTACGACATTAATTTAAAATTTATAAAAATTTTTTATTATTTTTTGTTATTTTTAAATTTTCGTAATTGAATTCCAAATCAACAAATTGAGTAAGACCTTATTTAATTGCATTATATTTTGATTTTTTTTAATTTTTTTATTATATATCTATTAATAATTATTGATTCTTTCTTTAAATGGATAATATAAGAAGGAACTAAGTTGAAAACTTAATTTGTCGTATTATGAAATTTTAAGTTTATTTTTTTTCTATTCAAATATTTATATTGATAATTTTGCTTCTATTATATATTAGTTATCTCTTTTAATTAATTTTTTATAATTAAAATTTGTAATTGAGTATATTTTATTTTTTTAATTTAATTTTTTGATTGATTATTTTTTAAATAGAAGTATACTATAAAAATAATCCAAATACTTGCACAAAAATGTGGTCATTATCATTTTTTTCGCTCATCATTTTTACATAAGTTTAATTATTCTATTGGCCCTATAATTTTACCAAACTTATAATTAAATCTTTATATTTTTTTTTCAATTAGGTTTTTACATTGCTTTTAGTTTTGTAATTAGGTCACTGTCAATGTAAAAAATATTAGAATTAACAGAATATTTTCTTGCAAACTAAGACACCTATAGTATATCTTTGACCACATTTTTTCCGAAAAAATATTTCATTGATTTTAATATTTTAACGCGAAAATGACCTAATTACAAAATTAAGAATAGTATAAGAATTCAACTAAAAAAATAATATAAAAATTTAATTATAAATTTAATAAAACTAAAAAAATTCAACAGACTATGTAATTAAATATTTTATATATTTAAATTTTTATATTCATAATTAAATAATTAATTAACTTTTACTATATTTAGATTATATTGATCGATTTTTTTTTATAAATAAAATATATAATTTATTAAGAATTTCAATATTATTGACCATATTAACTATTCTGGTCTTTTCTTTCCAAATCTGTCACGTATAACCTTTCAATTGGATATTCATCCTTGGCCACCTTAGTCACTGTTTCATTATGGTCACCATAGACGTCCCCTATATATAATGCACTTCAATAATTTGATTACATTCGTATTTTTTTTTCTCTTTCTGGATTGTAATTGTGCATTTGAATTGCCATCTCAGAGATTTATCAAACAATAACTTAAGTGGGACTATTCCGTCTTTTCTGGCACAACTGCAATCGCTGGAATACTTGTAAGTCCACATGATTTTATTGGTTATAAAATTTGATAAAGGATGTCATGTTTGTCTTCTGCCTTTGCAGAAACTTGGCTAACAACACCCTAACAGGTTCAGTTTCAAATGAACTCCTTCAAAAACAAAGTGATGGTCTATTATCCTTGAGGTATATTATCCTTGATATAAATACTTAAAACCAAGAATCAATAATATATATTTGACATTGAAGATGCTTTGCTTATATATATCATACTACTACTAATTATTAAATTAAATAATGATGCCTTGAACTAGCTTTCTCTTTTATTTGATTCTTCTAATAATAAATGCTCGCACAATTTCTTAAGCAGTTATGAGTAACCAAACATAACCTTTCTCTGACTTTGTGTTGTCCTATCAATGCTTATTCTAGTGTGGGGCAAAATCCAAATTTATGTGCATCAACTTCATGCAACCCGCAAACAAACGATACAAGAAAGAAAGAGAATAATGCAGTTATTGCAGTGGTAGCATCAATTGCAGGGATATTAATGCTTCTAGTGATTATAGCAGCAGTTATAATCTTTTACCAGAGAAAGCGATATGGTAACTGCTCCTAAGTCCTAAATATCATATATATGTAATCTTTTATGAAACAGACGAATGAATTTGATTTCCATCACTCGAAATAATCTGTGAATAACAGAAAATTTTCATGAAAATCAGCTGCTGCTACGAGCATTATTCTTGGGAAGCGTCGTAGTTCAATTAAGGGGTCAGAATTGGAATCGAAGCAACGACAATATTCATTTAATGAGGTTGTTAAGATGACCAACAACTTTGATAGGATTCTTGGCAGAGGTGGATTCGGAACAGTTTACTATGGCTTTATTGAGGACATTCAAGTGGCTGTCAAGATGCTTTCCCTATCTTCAGTGCATGGATATCAACAATTTGTTGCAGAGGCAAGTACTCAAAATATCCATAAGCGAAAGAAATTTCAATCTAAATTATATTGTTGCTATATTTGACAAAAACAAAAAATGGCTTTTGAATGGCAGGTTAAGCTTCTAATGAGAGTACATCACCGAAATCTGACTTCTCTTATTGGTTATTGCAATGAAGAAACTAATATAGGACTCATCTATGAATATATGGCAAATGGAAACTTAGATGAACATCTTTCAGGTGTGATCACATACAATTATTTCTATTTAGTATAGTTGAATTAATTAGAGAGTCTATATAACTTTATTAAATTTAAAAATAAATCTTTATATTTTAAAATTTATAATTGATCTTATATTTTTTAACTAAAAAATTCTTTTATTTTATATAGAGTATATAACAAAGAATATTACTTTTTTTTTTAACACTATGAAATCTCTTGCTTTTTTATAAAGGAAAAAACAACAGCGGAAGGTCCTTGAATTGGGAAGATAGACTTGGAATAGCATTAGATGCCGCCCAAGGTTAGCGCAAGAAAAATAATTTATATGTAAATTTAATTTTTTCATCAAATCTAAGTTCTTAACTAATAACTATCTATACATGGTGGAAACTTAAATCCAGGATTGGAATATCTGCATAATGGTTGTAAGCCACCTATAATCCACAGAGATGTAAAATGCACAAATATTCTATTAAATGAAAACTTTCATGGCAAATTGGCTGATTTTGGATTGTCCAAATGTTTTGCGACTGACGGGGATACACATGTATCGACAATTGTAGCCGGAACTCCAGGCTACCTAGATCCTGAGTATGTGTTTAGTTTCAATTATATAACTAATTATCCATCACATTGATTATTGAAAGAAATTTTATTAGACATAACCAAAAATTAACTAATCAAATTATTATTCGATTCGTTGTGTACTTGTGTTAGGTACACGACATCAAACAGATTGACAGAGAAAAGTGATGTGTATAGTTTTGGAGTAGTTCTTTTAAGGATAATCACAGGTCAAGCGGTGATAATGGTAAGGGAAGACATGATTCATCATATAAGTCAGCGGGTTAACTCCATGGTTGCTGAAGGGGATATAACAAAAATTGTTGATTCAAGGTTACAAGGAGATTTTGACAGTAACTCTGCATGGAGAGTAGTTGAAATAGCAATGGCTTCTGTGTCTGCCATTTCGGTGGAAAGACCATACATGAGTGATATAGTGAAAGAACTAAAGGAGTGCTTGGCTGCAGAGTTAGCCCGAAAACATAATAGCTGTGAACTTCAAAATGAAGATTTAGGTTGGCAGGGCAGTCTCAACTTAATTAGTAGTGATATGACTCCCATAGCTAGGTAGAGTCATAGTTCATTCCTAATTAATATTAGTATGATAAATAAAATGGCTTGGAAATTGTGGTGCATTTTAAGTTCAGTTTTATTGTAATAATGTATTTTAGCTTGTTAGCAATTTTGTCTTTTGTTGTTGCTGTATATTAATTAAGTATAAGCGATGAGTCCTTTGCAAATTTATTATTACAAGATCTGTTATATTCAGTTATTATCAAATAGGTCATCTGTATGTCTTATATGTCATTCAAGGTAGATTATTGTGACAATTTATATATCTAACAATTGAGTTGAAAGAAGAAAAATTATACCAGAACTTATTTGCATGACTAAATCTGATATTTTCTTCCCCCTTCCCCTTCTCAAATTGTAAGGCAGCCACTGAAGGCTAATTTGAACAAAGATATCAAATTAGGCGCTATATTCTATTTACTAAGCAAAATATAAAAAGAATGTACTAAATAATCGGAATGTGCCATGATTTAGTATATGATCAATTCTCCTACTAAATCTTTGTACTTCCTTGGGTTTGATAGTGTTTTATTCATTAACAAAGCTCATGATTTAGTAGTGCATTTTCATGCAAACTCGTATTAGTAAATTGTTGTATTTGAATGGATTTTACGAGCAAACATAATGTCCAATCATATACCACGACTTAAATATAAAAACTAAAAAGAGAAGACAAATATATAATAACATTTAGTTTAGGACAATCGGATAGGAGATGAAATTAATGTTCCAATATCTTCAACGTGTATTTTGTTTTTATTCTCTCCGGAAGTTATCGCATGTTCTCCAAATGTATATTTTCTGCACCAAGATTTTAATTTTTGCATCAGAAATTTCATGCAGATTTTTTTTTTTTCCAAGTGTCTGTCAGTGAAGGAATGTATAGATAACTAGCTTAGAGTATGAGGTAGATGTAGTCTTAACAGAATTCAGGTAATTTCTGTTAAAGGGAACTTTCTGTTATTTTTGTTTTCTGGTGTAACAAACTCTTAGCTATAGTAGTACGTGCTATGCTATATATACACATAGTTGTACTTGTAAATACAATTACAATCAATAATCTCAGTTCATTTTCATTACTTTGTTACACTGCATCACCTTCATCTAGTTTCTCTTCTATTCAGTTTTACCCTAAACTCTGACTGTGTTGATAAAATAAGGTGTTATTTTTTAACTTATTGAAAGTGGCATTATACTTATTGTATGAATTTTTGTTGTGTTACAATCTTGGATTTCATCAAGATAACCTTATTCAACCAGAGTAACTTGTATTTCCTGGTTCAATAACCATGGGCTTGATTTATGGCTGGAACTCACAAATGGAACATCAAAGTGAATTTATCCATATACATATGCTATGCCTGTTTTAATGGAAGCCGAAGAGAGATCTCTTTTGGTTCATGCAAGTATGTATAAGTCATTGAAATACTCAGTGTGTAGCCTCTTTAGTGAAGAGGGTCAATGAATAGAGTTATTTTCTATGTATCTTTCTTAAATTTGTCCCGCTATAAATTTCCACCTCGAATTTGATGTCTAATTTAAATTCAGTCCAAATTTTACATTATATTATTCTTATTAGTTATTAGATTGCTACCTTTTTCTAGACCCATTTTTCTTATGTTCAGATGATAACATGATTATATCTACCAATTTTTCTTTTACTCGGTGTAAATTTGTATTCTTTGCTTAAAGACTTGTTATTGTTTAAAATTTCTGTGAAGATGACTGTACTCTTATGACTTGGACTTCTCGGATAGAAGGTTGCTAAACCCATAATATGGTTTATGAATACAAAAGTAGGATTTCGACGTAATTTAAGGGGTAACGTAGTCAACTTCGGTTGGATGTAGTTTATGGCATAGTTAGAGTAAGGATATTTGTAACATTTCTTAAATATACACCTAATTTTTTTGTACAATATTAAAAGATAAATTTACTTCATTATTTCTTCTTTTACAATTTAATTTTAATGCAAAAAGAATACATAATTACATATTGTTCACATTGTTCACTAAATTTATTGTTTCCTTATACTTTTTTAATTAATTATCATTTTATTTTATTTTATTTTTAGTCTATTATTTACATTGGTCACTGAACTCGTTGTTTCCTTATAATTTTTCAATTACATATAACTTCTTTAATTTCAGAATAAACAACTAAAAATTCACATCACGAAAAGTCGAAAACATGCAGTCTTAAAGGCGGAGAAGCATGTGGAATGGTTTCAGACTTGAAGTCTTGAACCCAGTCAACTGATTTCGCTTTGTTTTTTTACCTTTTTTTGTCTACTCGTCTTCTTTCTATTATTTTCTTTTTCTTTTTACTTTATAGTTTATAGTCACAAAAATAAAAGCTCACGAAAGTATATTTTAATTTTATTAACAATAAAAATATTTTTAAAATAATTTAAAATGTAAAAAAAATACTAAATCATGAAGAAAAAGTCATTTTGTAAGAAAAACAATTGATTTGATAATGAAAATGTTTAGGTGACTTCTGTTAAGTAGATACGACACTTCTAAAACATTTAAAATACAAATAGCACAAAAATGTAGAAATAACATTAATATTTTTCAAATATTTAAGACAAAAACAATATTTTAATTTTTCTTTTTATTTTATTGGCTCAAAAGAGAGAGGGGGATGCTAATATATATATATATGATATTTTTTTAATCATAAGTACCAAATATACTTACAATAAAGATTAAAAAATATCCAAAAATATCTTATTTTAGATATATTTAAGAGAATATAAAGTTATACTCATTAATCATTCTACATTTCTACTCCTATATTTATCCATTTAACAAATTTATTAATGAAAAATATATTAATTTATATTGTAGAGTAAATTGAATTTTAAGAATGGACAAATTATTTTGGACCAAAAGAAATATTTCTAAAAAGTTATGATTTTCGCCCTACGTGCAATACAAGCATCGAAGCCTATGGTTCCATGGACTAAGTCTAATTCAATGCATCAAGAGAATCAAATCAATCCTGCACCGCATGACAATCACAGCTACCAATTCACATGTAGTGTTATTGAGCAAGTAGACGAAGACTTAGCTAGAATAGTTATATATTGAGGGCATTAACTTTGTAGCTGATGAAGAACTTAGACTTAGCTGTGTACTTTGTAACAAAAAGACCAAATTGGTATATATTGTCATTGATTGTTTTTATTGTGCTTCAATGATTTATGGCATGATGGGACTATCAATTACAATATATATTAAAGCAATAATAAACTATTCCCACAAAATAAATAAATAAATCCTAGGAAGGAATAATAGAAGTTGACTTAGGTCAACAAAAAAAATGTATAAGGTCAACAAAGTAGAAGCTGACTTAGGAAGTTTCTTTTTTTTCCTTACAGTTCAACTTTATAATATCACATAATTTGTATATTAAAAATCTTGAACTTTAGTTAATTAAATAGCAGCCATAAACCACTTGTAATCTTTATCACCCCAAACAAATCAGATATGCAATGGCGAAGATTATCACAAATTCCCTTCTTCTACTGCTTGGAGCTCTTTCTTTCGTAGCAACGATCCATGGCCAGGATCAATCAGGTTTGGTTACTTATTAAAATTTCAAGAGTCATTATTTTAAGCTTCATAATTTCTTTAATGTAATAAGTTCAATTAATGGTTTCTATCACCAGGATTTATTAGCATAGACTGTGGATTGCCTGAAAATTCTAACTACACTGAGAAGAATACAGGAATGAATTACATTTCAGATGCTAATTTCATTGATTCTGGTGTAAGTAAAACTGTGTCGCCCCAAGATAAGACTACTCATCCACAATACTTTACTTATCTTCGGAGCTTTTCTTATGGAACAAGAAACTGTTACAGAATAAATGTAACAAGTGTTACTAGATATTTAATCAGGGCTAGTTTCCTGTACGGAAACTATGATGGTCTTAATAAGCTTCCAGAATTTGATCTTTATCTTGGAGTTCATTTTTGGGACACGGTGAAATTCACGAATTCATCAGTCAGCATAAACTATGAAATTATAAACACTCTATCTACGGATTATATCCATATCTGTATGGTTAACAAAGGCACAGGAACACCATTCATTTCAGTCATAGAAACGAGGATTTTGGACAATGTCAACATTACTTATACCACTGAAGATCCAACTACGTCATTGGCACGTTTTCGAAGGTTGGATTTTGGTATCAGCAACTTAACATACAGGCGAGTCCCTTTTTTGTTTAAAAAAATATAATTGATTCATATTTCGACACTTTATATATAGTAATAGAAACTTATTATTGTTACATTGGTTGAATTCATCGTATCTTCACAAAGTTAAAAACTATAAAATACAAAACAAATATACGGAAGTTGAGTCTTTAGTGTATAATATATGTACCCATCTCATTATTATTTGAATAAGACCAAAACAATTACAGGGAGTTAATTTTTAGTTAATCAATTTTAGGATTTAGTTTATAATTTAGTGTATAGATTTAAGATAAATAAAATATATTTAAAAAGTAAAAATATTATTTGTATACTAAAATTAATTATTATATATTTGTGTATAAATATATATGTTGTTTAATTTATATTTAATACATATTTTATATTCTAATATATATTTTACACTAATGATTTATTTTAGTGTGTATCTAATACAATTGTTAAAGAATTAGTTGAAAATAATTAGTTACTTAGCATTACTTTTATTTTTGTTATATAAAACTTAATACAAACTTATTGTCTAAAACATTAAGAATATAATAATAACAATTTTTAATTATAAATATTTAGAATTCTCCCTTATTACTATTTTTTTATTTTGTAATCTTTTTAAATAAATTGTCTAAAACATCTCCAACAACATTCAACTTTGATATAATAATATCTGCTTATTAGATATATATTTTTCAATATATCATAATTAATGAAGTTTTTTATAATTTTATATTATATTTTTTAAATTTTCATTTTCAATTATTTTTTTCATATTTTTTAAAAATTATCTTCTTAAATCTAATTATATTATATGTTAAAATATATAAAAAAAAATTTATTCATATAGAGATACTAGAAAATACATAAATCAATATTTAAGAAAGATGCCAGTTAAGACTTTGTTCTTGTTGCGGAAAGAATGGTGGTGATGAAAGTGACGATGGTTTAATAGAAAAAATAAATTAAAAATTATTATTATTACTATTATTATTGTTATTATTATTAAGTTTAATTATTTTGTTGTATAATTTTAATAAATTTTTAATTAAGTTTATAATTAGATTTTACATTGTTTTTAATTTTATAGTTAGGTTATTTTTAATATAAAAAATGTTAAAATTAATTGAATATTTTTTTATAAATTGAATGTATTTATATTTAAAAATTTAATTAAATTTTTGACGACATATATTTTGAGAATATTATTCTATTAATTTTAACGTTTTTAACATAAAAAGAATCTAATTACAAAATTAAAAGTAACCTAAGAATTCATTCAATTAAAAAAATTATTAAACTATAAGAGAGAACAAAATAATTAAACTATTATTATTTTGAAGTTATGGGAAGAGATGTTATGTGGGTATACAGGTATAAAGATGATCCATATGACCGGATATGGGAGCCTTATTGGGACGACAAGTGGACACAATTAAGCAGTGGATTTAGCAATGATGACTTTATTCAGAATGACTTTAAACCACCAGCAGTTGTGATGGAGACTGCAGCTACACCAAAAAATGCTACTGCCTCATTAGACTTCCAGTGGGAAGATGATTATGCAGATAACAATGAAACTCAGCATCAATACTATTTCTACTTACACTTCGCTGAACTTCAGAAGCTGGGTGCAAATCAAACTAGATCATTCAATATCACCTTAAATGACGTGCCTTGGGCAACTGTGGAACCTGTATACGCTAGTTTATACACCAAATATACTTCAGGCCCTTGGTTTGGACACAAAAACTATCACATTTCACTTTTTCGGACAGAATCTTCCTCTCTTCCGCCCATCATCAATGCTCTTGAGATTTATTTAGTGAAAGATTTCTCATCACAGTTAGAAACCCAAAAAGATGACGGTATTCTGCTTGTGTTTAATTTTTTCTGAACTTAATTATCTTCTTCTTTTCATTATTCTTGTATGCATATTTAACTTGCTTCTTGTGTACTCTTGATTATGATGGATACACCAGTGGATGCAATCACAAACATCAAGAGGACTTATAGAGTGGACAGTAGAAACTGGGAAGGAGATCCATGTGCACCCATTGCATACAAGTGGCAAGGTGTAGACTGTACCTCTTTTGATGACTTTCTAAGAATCACATCCTTGTAAGCTTATCATTCCTTAAATAATAATGCATAAATTAGAAAGCTATTAACCTTTTAATTATAAAAACCATGCATAAATTCATGATCCAAATAATAATTAATATGTTTGATAAAGGAATTTGTCTTCAAGTGGACTGACCGGACATATAGCAGCTGATATATCCAAGCTTACCATGTTAAAGTCCCTGTGAGTACTTATCTCATCTCATTTGATTAATATATAAATAATGCACCTCCATAATTTGATTACATTTGTACTTTTTTTTTTGGCTCTCTTTTTGGATTGTAATTGTGCATGAACTGCCATCTCAGAGATTTATCAGACAATGAGTTAAGTGGGGCGGTTCCTTCTTTTCTAGCACAACTGCAATCACTGGAATACTTGTAAGTCCACATGATTTTATTGGTTATAACATTTGATAAGGATGTCATATTTGCCTTCTGCTTTTGCAGGAATTTGGCAAACAACAACCTAACAGGTTCAGTTTCAAACGAACTCCTTCAAAAACAAAGTGATGGTCTATTATCCTTGAGGTATGTGACTATATGTTATCCTTGATATAAATCTTGACATTGAAGAAGCTTTGCTTATTACATATTACTGTTAAATAATGGTGTGTTGAACTAGCTTTTTTAAGAGTAACTATTCAAATATGAGATTTTTAAAATTGAAATTTTAGTCCCTCCTATCACATAAAATAATCTTTAATATTTATTTTTTTAGACAATACAATTCTCTTTTATTAGTTGTTAATTTACTGTAACGTAATGTAACATTGATGGTTAAGTACTTTTATTGTTCTTAAAGTCTTTGGTCAAAATCAAAATGACAAAATCGTCCCCGACCTTTTTTTGTATTATAAAATCGTCCTTTTGTCCATAAAAAAAATCTTCCTTACTCTCACCACTAACTTCTGCATCATCTTCACCATCCCTAAGCATCTCTCTCTCTCCCTCTTCCTTTTTTCATGGCCATCACCACTGCCACCATAACCATCACACCTTCTTTCTCTCTAGATAACTATCACAGTGTCACCCACTCACAAACTAAATTCAGTAACAGTAACAACAAATTTAGCAATAAATTCAGAAAATTCAGCAACATTATTAACACACTTTCAGCAACAGCAACAACATCCACAAAATAAATCAACAAAAATTTTTAAATTCAACAACAATTCAGCAATTATTAACTGCAACTTCAACTTCAAATCCAAAATCAGCAGTAATAGAAATTTAAAAAATTTAAAAAGAAAGAAATGATATTTATCAGTTTATGTATGTTCTTCAAAAATAAAAAAATAAAAAATAAAAAAAGAAGAACAAAAAGAAGAGGGATTCAAAGTTGAAGACGACAAACTCAAAGACGTTTCTATCGATCCCACCACCCTCTGCTCTCCACCTTCCCAACCTCTCACAACTGACCTCACTCCTAATAGATCTGGATCTGGAAGAAGGCACGATACGGCAAGGAGGCAAAACGAAAGCGCAACACTGCAGGAGGCAGAATGGAGGCGTGGCATTGCAAGAGGAAGAACACATGCCGGCGCTGCGAGAGAAAGAGCGGGGCGGAGAAGGAGTCGGCGCCAAAGGAGAGTCAGAATGGGATTGAGTCGGCATCGAAGGAGAACATCAGCAACAGCGCCCTTTCTCGCCGGCGACGCCTTCTTCTTCCTCTTCTTCTCTTCTTTTCCCCCTTCGTTCTCCACCCCTCCCTGTGTTCTTTTCTTCGTTTTTTGCTCTCCCTCCTCTCTGTTTGTATTGTTGAAAGAAAAAGAAGAAATGAGGGTAAATGATGGAATTAAGATGAAGGATATTTTTGTCCAAAAATTAAGCAAATGACGATTTTATAATGTTTTGTAACGTTGAAGATGATATTAATAACGAAAAAAGGTCGGAGACGATTTTGATTTCGACCCCAAAACCTTAGGAACGAAAAATGTACTTTTTTTTTGTGACTGAAATAAATTAAACAAAGAAAAACAAAACAAACAAAACAAGGAACTGCTTAAATAGAGGGGCAGTCCCGTTTAAGACTACTCTTAAACTCTTCCCAAGGTGAAAGAAGCTCCACATGCGAAAGTTGTAACTTCATCGCCATCTTTGCCATAGTATCTGCCACCGCGTTTGCATCTCTCATAATCAAACGAAAGTCAACACGCCAATTCCAATGCATGATATCTCTTATTTTGAGCACCAATGGATCAATAAACCCAAAACCATCTTGAGTAACAAGATTAAATGCTTCCACACAATCCGTCTCACAAATAACATCTCGTTGACCCACATCCCAAGCTAAGAAATATCCTCTCCAAATAGCAAACAATTCTCCTTGAAGAATACTATTACTCTCAATCATTCCCAAACACCCCCTTTGCCAACTCCCATTACAATCTCTAATAACACAAGCAAAACCAACACTATCACCCGAACCAAAATAACTAGCATCACAATTAATCTTAAAAGTACCAATGGATGGGGATTCCAAAAACCATTTAAAGTAGAGGGAAGGGACATACGTTGTAATTCAAAAATATTCCTAAGCTCCTTTTCTGAAGTTAATACCAGACAAATCACTTTTTCCGGAGGCCAAGTTTCATGGGGATTAAATATGTCATTATTCCTTGCTCGCCATATCCACCAAAGTCCCGAAAGGAACTTGAACGGATGCTCTCTGCTATGATACAAGAACTAGTTCTTCAAATCCAAAGGATGACAAGAAATATCCAACCTATGCCAAACAAGCTGAGCTTTTGGACAATCCCGAATACAATGTAAAACGATTCCTGGCTAGAAAGACATCTTGGACACCTATCCGATGACGACATTCCTCTTCTAAAGCGATAACTTGCAGTAGGAAGAGCCTCCTTAAGACACAACCAAGCCAAAAACTTATGCTTTTCCGGAACAAACTGACGCCAAAGCCAAAGCTAATTCTCCTGCTCCTCCCAACCAAACAGTTGCTTACACAACCACAAGTAACCATTGCGTGAGTTATAGACTTTGGCAGCAGACCCACTCCAATACCAACCCACTTCCGGACCTACTTGTTCATCTGAATTGTAAGAGAGAATATTACCTTTCAGATTTTGAGATAAAGGGGAATAAAGAGTATCCAAATGCCACCTACCAACCGACCAAATATCTTGTATCCGGAGATTCGAATCATTTAACCTTAGAATGTTAAATTGCGCACATTCTCATGTTTTAAAATACATAAAAAGTTCCAACGTCCGTTAGACAATATAGTTTTTCTTTGTTAAAGGCTAACAATGACGGCAGATGTGAAATATTATTTCGCACATGTGACCGTTAAACGTTCATGTGTAAACGTTCATGTGTATGAGTTAGACAAATTAGTTCTAAAGTGAAATACAAAATCGTCTTTGAAAATTTAAAAAATCTTAAAATTGTTCTTAAAAATCCTTTGAATTTTTTTATTTTTTTCAAAAGTCAACGTCTTATAATATTTTTATTAAATGAGAATATTTTAGAATTTCTAAAAATTTTCAGGTACTGTTTTGAGACTTTTTAAATTTTTTCGAGATTATTTTGTACTTCACCCTAGAAACTGTGTGAGTTAATATTACTGTTTTGTCTTCACCCTAGTAGATGTTGGGTACAGTTTATTGTATTTTGAAATTTGAGAGACTAAAGTGTCCAATTTTAAAAATTTAACATAGTGATATGGGTAATTATTCTTTTTTTTATTATGTCTTCTATGAAGTACAGACACTTCGTTGAATTGCATGTCCATTTGTGAGACACATTTTTAGACACGCGTGTCTTCTGGTCTAATCGTGTCTTAATAAAAAATAAAATATTTTTTTCCAGACACGCTTAGACACAACTAAATATTATTAGTTATTAGTGTGTCCAGCCTTATTCTTAACATATATTTTTAAAAGGGTAAAGTATACTTTTTGTCCTTAAAGTTTGACAAAAGTTTTAAAAATACCCTTAAATTTTATTTTGTTTCTATTTTGTTTCAAAAATTTTCGATTTGCATCAAATATACCCTTAACGGCTAAATTTTCAAAAAATTTAAGACCAATCGAACAATACTGCATGAAAATTATGCTTGATTTGCTTGTGTTGATGGTTGTTCTTATGAAATTGTTGTTGAATCGGTCTTACATTTTTTGAAAAATTAGTCGTCAGGGATATATTTGATGTAAATCGAAAACTTTTAGAACAAAATTGAAACAAAATAAAATTTAGGGTTATTTTTAAAACTTTTGTCAAACTTCAGATACAAAAAATATAGTTTACCTTTGTTAAAATTAGTTTAAAAATAATATATAGTATTATTTATTAAAATAAAAATTATTTGAAATACTTTATAATTAAAAAAATATTAAAAATTTAATTTATATTTTAATATTAATAAAATATTTAAATATTATTTTAATTTAACTAAAAACTACTTTATATTTGATATGTACTATATTCCGTACATCACAAGGTATTCTAATAATAATTACTTTCACAATTTCTAGGTTGTCATGGGTAACCAAACATAACTAACCTTACTTTAATTTTGTTGTCCTTTCAATGCGTATTGTAGTGTGGGGCAAAATCCAAATCTATGTGCATCAACTTCATGCGTCTCGCAATCAAATGATACAAGAAAGAAAGACAATAATGCAGTTATTGCAGTGGTAGCATCAATTGCAGGGATATTACTGCTTCTAGTGATTATGGCGGCAGTTATAATCTTCCGCCAGAGAAAGCAATATGGTAACTACTCCTAACTATCATATATATGCAATCTTTTATGAATAACTGAACAAGTTTGGTTGATTGCACAAGTTTTGATTTCCATAACTTCAAATAATCTGTGAATAACTGAACATTTTCATGAAAATCAGCTGCTGCTATGAACATTATTCTTAGGAAGCGTCGTAGTTCAATTAAAGGGTCAGAATTGGAATCGAAGCAACGACAATATTCATTTAATGAGGTTGTTAAGATGACCAACAACTTTGATAGGATTCTTGGCAGAGGTGGATTCGGAACAGTTTACCACGGTTTTATCGAGGACATTCAAGTGGCTGTCAAGATGCTTTCCCTATCTTCAGTGCATGGATATCAACAATTTGTTGCAGAGGCAAGTGCTCAAAATATCCATAGGCGAAAGAAATCTCAATCTAAATTATATTGTTGCTATATTTGACAAAAACAAAAAAATGGTTTTTGAATGGCAGGTTAAGCTTCTAATGAAAGTACATCATCGAAATCTGACTTCTCTTGTTGGCTATTGCAATGAAGAAACTAATATAGGGCTCATCTATGAATACATGGCAAATGGAAACTTAGATGAACATCTTTCAGGTGTGATCACATACAATTATTTCTATTTTAGTATAGTTGAATGAGAAAGTGTATATAATTTTATCAAATTTAAAAATAATCTTTATATTTTAAAATTTATAATTGATCTTATATTTTTTAACTAAAAATTTCTTTTATTTTATAATAGAGTATAACAAAGAATATTACTGTTTTTAACACTATGAAATCTCTTGCTTTTTTTTAAAGGAAAAAACAACAGGGGAGAGTCCTTGAATTGGGAAGATAGACTTCGAATAGCATTAGATGCGGCTCAAGGTTAGCGCAAGAAAAATAATTTATATGTAAATTTAATGTTCTCGTCAAATTTTAGCTCTTAATTAATAACTATCTATGCATAATTGAAATTTGAATTCAGGATTGGAATATCTGCATAATGGTTGTAAGCCACCCATAATCCACAGAGATGTAAAATGCACAAATATTCTATTAAATGAAAACTTCCATGCCAAACTCGCTGATTTTGGATTGTCCAAATGTTTTGCGACTGACGGGGATACACATGTATCGACAATTGTAGCCGGAACTCCAGGCTACCTAGATCCTGAGTATGTGTTTAGTTTCAATTATATAATTAATTATCCATCACATTGATTATTGAAAGAAATTATATTAGAGATAACAAAAAATTAACTAATCAACTTATTATTCGATTCACCGTGTTAGGTACACGACATCAAACAGATTGACAGAAAAAAGTGATGTGTATAGTTTTGGAGTAGTTCTTTTAAGGATAATCACAGGTCAAGCAGTGATAATAGTAAGAGAAGACATAATTCACCATATAAGTCAACGGGTTAATTCCATGATTGCTGAAGGGGATATAACAAAAGTTGTTGACTCAAGGTTACAAGGAGATTTTGACAGTAATTCTGCATGGAGAGCGGTTGAAATAGCAATGACCTCTGTGTCTACCATTTCGATGGAAAGGCCATACATGAGTGATATAGTGAAAGAGCTAAGGCTTCGTTTGGTTACTGTCTTCAAAATATATAGACACAGACACAATTATACCAAAAGACACAGACACAGATAGACATAAATTTTTTAACGTGTTTGGCAACAGTGTACAAGACACAACAATTTAATTCAAATGTCCATTTTATCCTTATTAGTTCTCTACCATCATCTTCCACCATCATTAAAGTTGCTGCCACCATAGCTTTCTACCACCACCACTGCCACCTGCAATTTTTTAACTTCACTGCAAAATACTATCTTCAATTTTCATTTATTCATCAGTAATTTAATTTTCTCATTTAAAAAAAATGAAACAGGTTGAAATAAATAAATAAAAAACAAAAATGAGAAGACAGATCTCAAGAATGATGGACAACTATTTTGGGTGTTTTTAGTTTTTTTTGCCTTTCTT
The DNA here is from genome assembly GCF_014773155.1 of Arachis stenosperma. Classification (NCBI taxonomy): domain Eukaryota; kingdom Viridiplantae; phylum Streptophyta; class Magnoliopsida; order Fabales; family Fabaceae; genus Arachis; species Arachis stenosperma. Next base: position 4,972,966 of record NC_080385.1, read on the forward strand.
AATAAAATTGATTCAAGTAATAGTGGAGACGAATAGATTTGAGCAACACCTGATGAATGTAGAGAAATAAATCTGACCGAAAATGATGACTCATGGTAGTGATAGGCGCGACTGTGTGAAGAGAGAAAGAGAGAAGAGGAGGAAGAAGAAAGAAGGGGTGTCAATGGTGGCGGTCCGTGACAGCGGCATGGAGGGGCACAACAATGGAAGGAGAAGCAGAGTGATGGGTGTGATGATGCGAAGAGAGAAAGAGAGAAGGAGATGAGAAAGAGAGGAGAGGCAATGGCTATGGCGGTGGTGTAGAAGAGGGACACAGCCATGGAAGAGGGAGGATGGACTAATTTGAACAAAGATATCAAATTAGGCACTATATTTAATTTACTAAACAAAATATAAAAAGAATGTACTAAATAATCGGAATGTGCCATGATTTAGTATATGATCAGTTCTCCTACTAAATCTTTGTACTTCCTTGGGTTTGATAGTATTTTATTCATTAACAAAGCTCATGATTTAGTAGTGCATTTTCATGCAAATTCGTATTAGTAAATTGTTGTATTTGAATGGATTTTACGGGCAAACATAATGTCCAATCATATACCACGACTTACATATAAAAACTAAAAAGAGAAGAATAATAACATCTAGTTTAGGACAATCGGATAGGAGATGGAATTAATGTTCCAATATCTTCAACGTGTATTTTGTTTTCATTCTCTCCGGAAGTTATCGCATGTTCTCCAAATGTATATTTTCTACACCAAGATTTTAATTTTTGCATAAGAAATTTCATGCAGATATTTTTTTTCCAAGTGTCCGTCAGTGATGGAATGTATAGATAAATAGCTTAGAGTATGAGGTAGATGTAGTCTTAACAGAATTCAGGTACTTTCTGTTAAAGGAAACTTTCTGTTATTTTTATTTTCTGGTGTAACAAACTCTTATCTATAGTAATACGTGCTCTGCTATATATATATATATACACATAGCTGTACTTGTAAATACAATTACAATCAATAATCTCAGTTCATTTTCATCACTTTGTTACAGTAGAACACATGGCTATAATTTGTAATTTAATGTATGAGCATGTGACTAAATTGTGATGTTTCTCGAGTTTGTTGATAAATGAGGTGTTATTTGTTCATGTTACAGTACTCTTGGATCTCATCAAGCTAACCTTGTATTCAACCAGAGTAACTTGAATTTCCTAGTTCAACAATGGGCATGATATCCATATAATATATACATGCTATGCTTTCTCATTCTGCTTTTAATGGAAGCCAAAGAGAGAGTTCACTTTTGCTTCCTGCGAGTATGTAAAACAGTAAAAGTCATTGAAATGCTCCTCTTTAGTGAAGAGGGTCACTGAATAGCCAATAGAGTTATTTTTTATGGTATCTTTTTTAAATTTGTCCCATTATAAATTTTCACCTTGACTTTGATTTCTAATTGAAATTCAGTCCAAATTTTACATTCTAGGTATCATTTAAATTTATCCTTTAAACAACTTTTTATTACATTAATTTAAAAAAAAATAAAACAAATACATCCAAATAAATTTTATGTCTTTTAATTTAAAATATAAATTCAAAAACTGTTTCAAAATAACTAAAATCCAACCATTCAATTTAATTGAATATGCTAATCCCTAATACATCCCAACATAAACTCCATGGTAAAAACAACAGATTTCATTCCATTAAACAATTGTAACACAGACTTAGAGCCAGTGCCTCAAACTCTTCCTCCATTGCCGGTCTCTGCCAGCACTCTCCTCCTCCCGCGTCGGTCTCCTCCCCCTACGCAGCTTTATTACGCCACGCTACTCCCCCTGCGCAGCTCTGTCACATCGCCTTCCTCCTCCACGCCGCTTCTCCGTCGGGCCGCCTTTCTCCTCCACGCCGCTCCCTCCGTGCCAAAAGCACCCATCGGATATTTGAGTGTGGCTGTGTTGATAATTTTTATTCACTGTTCCGCATGATTTGTAATTCTTTGTCTCCCCTATCTTATTCTTTTTTTTTTCTGATTAATAAACGTGTTTATGTTACTCTTGCTTTTTTTTTATTAATGAAAGGCATCATAATTTTAGATGTATTTATGCTGTTCTTATTTTTTTTTTTAATTAATTAAAGCATAATTTTAAATGTGTTTATGTTGTTATTTTTTTTATCCTGGTTAAATAAAAGGTTGCATAATTTTGAATGTGATTGTGTTTAAAATTTTGGATGTGTAAATAATTTTTATTTACTGTTTTGCATGATTTAGGCTGCGTTTGTTTATAAAGATAGGACACTTAAATTGAAACAGGAATATAGAGACACAAAATTGTATTTGATTGATGAGATATAGACAAAGACAATGTGTTCAAAGACACTAAATTAGTATATTTTGTGTCCATCCTGACAAAAAGAACACAGAAACATTAACAATTGACACAACTTATTTTTTATTTTTTCTTCTATTATTCTTGTTAATTTTTTATAATTATATTTTTTTATTATTATATTTTTCGTCTCAAATTTTTTGAATAAAAAAATGAGAGTAAATTAAATTTTCATAATTTGTTCTAGTTTCTTACCAAATAGAATACAAGAATACAAAATTTTGTGTCTCTATCCTTTATGTCTTGTTCTCAATATCTTGTCATGTCATGTTCTCAGAAACAAACACAGTCTTATAGTGCTTTGTCTCCTTTTTCTTATTTTTTAATTTTTTGGATTAATAAAAGGCAACATAATTTTAGGAATTTTTTATTTTAATAAATTAAATCATGTAATAATTACTGAAATAAATAAATTAAAAATTTATTGCCGAAATCTATCATTCTTTTTTTATCTCATTTACACTGTAAATGAGATAAGACACGCGGACGTGTGGTGCATTATTTCTAACCACAGATTAACCGGCAAGTGCACCGAGTCATACCAAGTAATACCTCAGGTGAGTGAAGGTCGATCCCACGAGGATTGATATATTAAGCAACAATGGTTAAGTGATTGGCTTAGTTAGGCAAACAGAAAAATAATGTTTGGAAGTTCAAAGAGCATCAAACAATTGTACAGAAACTAAAATATTAAAGTAAATGGCTTGGGAATAAAATATGGAGAAAACAGTTAAGGTTTCAGAGTTATCTGATTTTTCCGGATTAACTTTTTTTACTAACTATTTTAATTATGCAGGATTTAATTTATGGCAAACTATGTATGACTAGACCCTAATTCCTTAAACATTTCTAGTCTCCTCTAAAATTCAGTAACAGCCAATTATTTGGTCAATTAATTATAATTAGAGGGTGATAATCAAATTACAGTTTATATGCCACAAAAACTCTAATTACCCAAAGAATAAAAGGATTATATGTCACGTATCCCGTTAAATCCAGATAATTAGAATTTAGGAGAATATGTTTTCAAGCTGTTGTTCAAGTATAGAACTTTTCCAAGTTATACAAGAACTCAAATAGAAAGAGGGTCATACTTCCGTTCCACCCAAATTCATAAGATAAAGAGCGAAAACAATTCTTAAATTATAAATCCATACATAAATTAAAATATAAAAAGCAATAAAATCAATCCATTCAATTAGACAGAGCTCCTAACCTTAACAGTGGAGGTTTAATTGCTCATGATTCAGAGAAAAAATAGGATTCTGATAAAATGTATTTTGGTAGTCTGGAATGGAATCCCCAAAAGAGAAGTTTCTTTTTCCTTTTATATCAAATCCTAATTAATTTAAAATCTATTATCTAAAACTAAAAATAATATCTTTTCCTAAAAATAATATTTGAATTTAAATCAGAATAATCAGCAAGTCTTAAGTTGATGGGTGGGGACCACTTGTTTCGTCCATTCTGCAGCTTATAATCTGTGTCTTCTGAGCTGGAAACTGGGTCAAAACAGCCCAGAAATCGCCCCCAGCGTTTTCTGCGTTTTCTGCACGTAGCTTATTTTTCTGGTTTCTGCATAACTCGCGTACGCGAGACACCACACGCGACGCGACCAATCCCTACGGGTTGGGCATCTTGCATACGCGAGGTGGTACTTGTGTACGCGAGCAAAGGACTTTAGAGTGTTTCGTATACAACCACTTGCACGCGACGAGACCAATCCCTACGGGTTGCGCATCTCGCGTACACGGGCAAGTGGGATGCATACGCGAGCAAGGAGAAATCATCCCTTGCGTACGCGAACAAGGTGCTCGCGTACGCAAACCTTCTATTTTTAGCAATTAAGTTTTGTGATTTAAAGCTACATCTCGAACCTCTAAACTTCTATTTTTATCCTTTTAGCCCTAGAACATAATGATAGGCCTAGTAATAAGTTAGAATTAGGAAATAGAGGTAATTTGGGGATGAAGTAAAGGTTAAAAGTGATGAGTCATATGAGAAGAATGTGTATGTTTGGAGAATATATGATACTACGGCTATGACGAACGATTATGTAATGAATATGAATGATTATAAATACTTATGTGGCTTATACACTCAATTGATCTGAGATACGAGTTTCTCTGGGTAAAGTACCGTGGCTTGCCACCACATATACCAGGTTGAGACTCGATACTCTATTGACCCTACGACGTAAGTGTGACCGAGTACTTATAAATTTCCCGGGATGTTGACCCCTATTGAGAAATGTTATATATTTGAGAAAAAGCTATGCATAGACTCTTGGGGATGCGTGTCGAGAAATAGTCCATGGTTTAGCGAACCGAACTTGTCGGGTTGGCTTGATAACCGACAGATGAGTCTCATCAGTCATAGGACAGGCATACATCATGTGTATATTGTCTGCTTTGTTTGCTATGCATTATTTGGGATTGCCTAGGTGAATATATTATGTTAACTGTTATAATTGCTACTTGCACTACTTGTTTCCTACCTGTGCGTACACTTGTATGTTTGTCTGTCTTTGTAAACTCACCGGAGATGGAGGAACGGAGGAAAGTTGGAAAGCTTAGGGTTGAGATTAAGTTAAGCTAGGCATAGAATTTTCTAGATTAGATGACCACCCTCTTTATGATTTTTGTTTAGTACTTTAAACTTTATAATCTGAGTGTCGGCGTTCTAGGATTGCCTCTGGCATTCCCAGGACCTTATATCTTATATGCGTGACACCTTTACCATGCTGAAAACCTCCGATTCTCACCCCATACTATGTTGTTGTTTTTCAGATGCAGATCGAGAGGTACCTCGCTAGGCGTCTGGACTTCTGAAGCAGAGTGGTTTCTAGGTTTCATTTTGATGTATAGTTATGTGTATATATACTTAACTGTCTCTCTGACCAACTTGTTTATTTTGCTCCTCTTAGAGGTTTATGGAGAACTAGGATTTTTGGTTATGTATTTTGGGTTTTGGGATATATATATATATATGGAGAACTAGGATTTTTGGTTATGTATTTTGGGTTTTGGGATATATATATATATATATATATATATATATATATATATATATTATCCGACTAACCTTAGCTTCGCAAGCTGAGTTAGGAGTTTGTTATTTGTACTTTTGGTCTTCTTTTTCCACTTTCTGTTTATTTATACCTATGATCTTTAGTTCTTTTCGCACACAAATAATCTCGTTTCCTGAGCGTTGCGCTTTTATTTTCGCGACTTTAGTTTTCACATGTTTTTCAAATCTCCTAGTTTATTATATCATTTCTACTATTATATGTATATATTTTATTTAAGAGGTCGTAATATCACACCATCTCAATTTTACGGGTTAAGTGTAAAGCTCTATATGGTAGGATGTTACAGCTTTCCTAATTAGAAGTAAGCGTGTGTGAATATATTTAATTGTTAATTGTTAATTTTTTAAAATTATAAAATTTAAAATTAAATAATTTATTAAAAATTTGATTTTTAATTTTTAATTTATCTTTTTTTTATTTATTATTTACATTGTTTACAATTATTATTTTTTTCTATTTTTTTATCTATTTTATTTAGTCACATTGAACCTGTGTTTAACAAGAAAAAATATAAGAAACAATGATGATTATAAACGACGTGAACAATTTATAATGCACGGATATTAACATATAGACAAAATACGACACGATATGAGATACACGAACACACTAATTTTAGAATTTTATACGACACAAATACATAGTATATATATAAAATATAAAATAATTTTTTAACGGCCTTTAATGTATTTTTTTAATTATATAAAATATTTAAAATATTTTTTATTTTAATAAATAATAATATATATTATTTCTAAACTCATTTCAAGAATACATGTTAAGAATAAGATTAAATATTTTGACACGTAATGATATTTAAGTGTGTCCAAATCTAAAAAAAATTATTTTTTATTAAAATACGATACATATCAAATAAGTAACTCAACAAAATATCAAGTGATTTTGGGATGTGTAAAAAGTGACGGGGTCATGCATTAATAAAAGGCAAAGATGAGGAGAGGAAAGAATCTCTCTACACGAAGGACCCAAAACTTTGGTACAAAATTTCCCATCTTCAATAAGTGTTTCTTTCATTCTCTCCGAAGGTTATTGCATGTTCTTCAAATGCATATTTTCTGTACCAAGATTTTCTTTTGCAAAAAGAATTTCATGCCGATATATATGTATTACTAATTTTATAATTAAAATGTGTCATATGTCATTTTTTTATTGTAATTGAAATCAAATATTTTTTTCCAAAATTGAGAGCTCTCCCTTTTTCTCCCTTCCTTTTTCTATTTTTCTTGTTCATTCACTTACTCTATCTCTCTTATATATCATTATCAATGACTAATTATAAATTTGACAATCAAAATATAATGACATTCTCTAATTACATTCAAATTAAATTAAAATTAATATATTAAAATTAAAATATAACTATATTATATAATATATTTATATATTACTAATTAATTTAATAACTAAAATACGTCACGTAACATTCTCTTATTAAAATTTAAAAAAATATTTTCTTTAAAAATAAATAAATATCTTTTTTTTATTTCTCTCTCCTTCTTGTTCTGTATATATAATTTGAGAAAGTATGAGGAGTCAATGGAATATTTGTACAATGTGTACAATGGAAGTTTAAGGAGTATTAGAGATATAACCATTAGTGTTATATTTTCCTATCAACTGAAGCAGATGAGTACACTACAAGAAAAACACTCATTCAAGTACACTTGAAAAGTGTAGCCAAAAGTAAAAAAAATGATGCCTTAGACTACGGCTACGCTTTTTGGGCTACGGCTACGTTTTTTGGAGTAATTCCTATTCGGCCGTTGCCTATTATCACAGGCTACGCTTTTTTGCACCAAGGGCTACGCTTTTGGCTTTTAAGAATAGGCTATGCTTTTCAAGTGATGCTGTCCAAGACCAAAGGCTACGCTTTTCAACTTTCATTTTTCTAGAATAGGCTACGCTTTTTAACACTACTGCATCACTTGTAAAGCGTAGCCATATTGTATACCATAGCTACTTTTTATAAGCGTAGCCTTAGGTCTTTCTTTTTTTTATACTATAGCTACTCTATATAAGTGTAGCCTTAGGTCCCTCATTGTTTTTTTTATTTTATATATATATATATATATATATATATATATATATATATATATATATATATATATATATATATATATTTCTAATAATTTTTTGTACAACATAATATTTAATAATATAATTATATATATAATTATGTATTTTTAATTAAATAAATTAAATATTATAAAATAAAAATAAATACACAATTATATTAAACTAAAAAATATTCTAGCAAATTAAAAGACAGCAAATACATTCTAAAGATTCACAAGCACTGTAATGTTACAATATATTAGTACATAAAACAATGGATCCAATTATCAATTGAACAATCATTCAACAATAGAGTAAAAAAAATGAAACATGTCTAAACTACTACTTTCCATGTATCAATGAATATGAAGAGGATTACAAATTATTGTTGTAGTTTGATATACTGGATTTGCACAATGCTTGCTCTTCTATTTTAGGATATCTCGAATCTTTTTTGGCGGTACTTTTATTTGATGCTGCTGCAGCCATCTGTCACAATCCTCCTCTGATTTCGATCTGAACGTGAAATCTTGTTGATCCTACCATTCAATATTCAATATCAGGGCAATCACTTGATAAACTTTGACTTCACTAGTTCACTAGTTCACCATCTACACCCACATTTAGATCCTTCTGCAACTCACCTGATTAGTACGACCATTGCTATACTTATGAACAATACTTATCTTCAAGAAATGGAAAAGAGCTGCAATAGGAAATTGAACCGACCACTTAGAATTTAGAAACATGCAAGATTACAACTCTTGAATTAAATTCCTTCCTATCAAGTTCTACAATGATCAGAATTTGAAACTAATCGACACTAACTTCTGAAACTAAAATAACTATTATAACATATGCTAGTCTAATAGATATAGTGCAGCAAATTATCAAAATCTGAAATAAACTAACTTCTGATTTCTAACTAACTTGACAGTTACAACAAATTAACCAACTCACAAATTATCCAACCCAAAGCAAACTGAAAGTACTTTTTCATTGTCACCCTCAAGATCTAAATGTGGCTTTGTAACACTACAAGCAATTCCTCTCTTTCCTCTTTATTCCCTCTATGAGTGACTTGTTGAGTCCCTAATAAACAAGAAGACAATCAGAAACTATACATGAATGCGAGCTTTATGAAAGAGTGTGATTAGAATATTTGAGCTGAGACTTTAATGCCAAGTTATAGGAATCTATTCCAAAACAAAAAGCTGGAGCAATAATGATTTCTTCAAAGATATCCAAAGCCTAATGTCTAACAAGAGTGCCATTCAACTCTTGGTCAGTTTAGATAACTGCAAGAGTGTGATTAGAACATTAACATACCTTAACTGCAAGTTCTCCAATAACCCAGCATGCATTATTTACTATTGAAATAGCCTCTAACAAAGGAAGAAAGAATCAATATTATTTAGATTTAACATAAAATTTTTAGTACATGTCCTCTAATTATTGCTTTTCTCTTAAACAATACTATTCAGATTTAGAATAAATATGTCATCACTCTCTGTTATTCATATTCACATCATCAACAGGAGCAATTATAAGTTACACATCAACAACACCAATAATTAAATCACAACAACACAATAAAAATAAGAAAAAAAAATAAAAACAGACAAAATTCAAACTCAGATGAGGGCCAGAACTCAAACCGAGTTGAGGGAGAGGGAGCAGTGGAGCACAGGCGATGGAATTAGAACAGACAACGGCCGTGGAACAGAAGCAACGTAATGCGACGATAAAAATGAGCTGCGACGGCGGCTGGACCAGATTTGACGGCAGCGACACAGCTTGAAGAAGAGAACAGTGGCTAGGGTTTTTCTTTGAGAGAGAAGAGCTTCAATGTCTCGGTGTGAGTAGTGAGCAAAGGTGAGAAGACGAAGGAGAAGGGCGACGGTGAGTGGGGTGAGCAAAGGTGAAGACGAAGGAGAAGGGCGACGGTGAGTGGTGATTAGCGAAGGTGAGTAATACGTAGTATCATGACATGGTATTAGAGCGCTAGATTCAAAAAGGTGATATAATTTATAGAGTTCCGTTGGATGTACCGATGGAGTAAGTGTCGAAGTCCATGGTCCCATCACTAAATAATAATAAATAAAAATAGTAAAATAAGCACACGGCATATATATTCCACGTTAGAGACAAATTAAAGCCAGGCTAGTTTGAAAGGTGTATATTATATCGTAGCTGAAGACTTATACTTACCTGTAGACTGAGTTGCTAAGTCTTGGCTTTTTCTTTCTCTCGTTTTCCTCTTTTCATCAAAAAGGCCAAATTGGCATGATGGCACTATCTATTACGATATATGTTAAACCAATAAACTATAACTAACCACAAAAGAAAAAGAAAAATCCTAGGAAAGAACAATAGAAGCTCCCTTAGGAAAATTTTTCCCTCCTTAATACGGGTCAACTTTATTAAAAATCACAAAATAATATTATTCTACTCTCATCAAATAATAATAATAATAATAATAATAATAATAATAATAATATCGCATATATATTCGACGTTAGACAAAATCAAAGCTAGGTAGTTTGAAAGGTATGTATTATATTGTAGCTGAAGACCTATACTTTGCTGTAGACTTTGTAACAAAAAGACCAAATTGGTATATATTGTCATTCATCGTTTTTATTGTAATTCAATGGTTGGTTTATGGCCTGATGGGACTATCAATTATTCAATTACAATATATATTAAAGCAATAAATTATAAAAAATACTCACATAATGACATCTTTATATGAAAATAACATTGTGGACCCTTAAATAGTTAATTAAACATATTTAGTCAATTATATCAACTTATCTAATAGTCTGCAATACTATCTTCGTGTGAAAATGTCATCATGAAAGTATTCACCATAAATTATTACCACAAAATAAATAATAAATAAAAAATCCTAAGAAGGAATAATATAGAAGCTGACGTAGGAATTTTTTTCCTTCTCCTTCCGGATGAATTTTTAAAATCGCATAATTTGTATATTAAAAATCTTGAGCTTTAGTTAAATAGCAGCACTGAACCACTCATCTTTGTCACCCCAAACAAAATAGGATATGCATGCAATGGCAAAGAAGATCGCGAATTTTCTTTTTCTACTACTTGCAGCTCTTTCTTTCGTAGCCACGGTCCAAGGCCAGGATCAATCAGCAGGTTTGATTACTTATTAAAATAAAAAATAGTAGAGTGTCATTGTAATTTATTATTTTTAATTATTATTTAACTGTTAATTAATTTTTTTAGTCTAATTTTTTTAATTTACCAGTTCAATAACATATTTCATCTCATATGATAATAAAAAACAAGAAATTTTGATAGCCTTCTAGCATTTTTTTATTAAAATTTGAACAGTCATTTTAAATTTTGCAATTTCTTTAACATAATAAAGTTTCGTGATTTCTAGCAGGATTCATTAGTATAGATTGTGGACTACCTGAAAATTCCAACTATACTGAGAAGAGCACCGGAATCAATTACATTTCAGATGCTAATTTTATTGATTCTGGTGTGAGTAAGACTGTGTCGCCCCAAGATAAGACTACTCATCCACAATACTTTACTTATCTTCGAAGTTTTCCTAATGGAACAAGAAACTGTTACAGAATAAATGTAATTAGTGCTACTAGATATTTAATCAGAGCTAGTTTCCTGTACGGAAACTATGATGGTCTTAATAAGTTCCCAGAATTTGATCTTTATTTTGGAGTTCATTTTTGGGACACGGTGAAATTTACAGATTCATCAGTCAGCATAAATTATGAAATTATACACACTCTATCGACGGATTATATCCATATCTGTATGGTTAACAAAGGCACAGGGATCCCATTCATTTCAGTTATAGAAATGAGGATTTTGGACAATGCCAACTCTACTTATGTCACTGAAGACCGATCTACATCATTGGCACGATTCCGAAGGTTGGCTTTTGGTATCACCAACTTAACATACAGGCGAGTCCCTTTTTTTCAAATATATATAATTGATTCATATTTGCAACTTAATAGTAATAGAAACTTATTACTTGTTACATTGGTTGAATTCATCGTATCTTCACAAAGTGAAAAACTATAAAATACAAAAGAAAAAACTATACAGATGAGTATTTAGTTTATAATATATATGTACGAATTTCATTATGAGAACAAAGATAATTGTTATATGACTAACATTTTTTTATATTTAAACTAATACTAACCAACTCTCTATTTTAATTTTTTATATTAAAAACGTTGGTTCCTGATATATATATTTTTTTAAAATAAATTATATATGCAATTTGTTTTTAATATTTATCAAAAATTTTAAAATATTTAATTTGATTCAATTTAATTCTCAATATTTTAAATAAATTTTATTTTTTCATTTTTAATAGTTTTATGTTTTAAGCTTTTTTATTTGTACATTTTTACTTATTTAACCCACTATACATGAAACCCAAATTTATTGTGCTGTATGAGTGTGTTTGTGTGTGTCACTCTGTGACTGTATATCAGTGTGTCTGTGCGTCTTGGATCATGTCAGGAAGTGGTTGTGTTGATCAAGCTCCTAACAATGATTTTGATATTCACACTTAAATTCAAAGGAAGTGAAGCTTTTCCGCTCTATTTGAAGAGCGTGGTGATAATATTCTTAATATCCTACTATTACATTATTAGGGTATTTTTTAGAATTTATTTGGGTGAATTTTTAAAAAAAGATTTTTTTTTAGTTATTTTTTTTAGAAAATTTTATAAAAAAAATAAAAATAATTTTATGTTTGGATATCTCATGTAAAAAGATTTTTTTATCTATTAATTATGTTTGGGTATAACAATATAAAAATACTTTTTTATTTATTTATTACATAAAAAATATCTTTTTTTAAAGAGAAAAAGATCTTTTAAAAAAAGATGTAAATTACAATTTCTCAAAAAAGATATATATTTTTTTATTTTTCTAATGCTTTTACTTTTATTATTAGAAATTTGTCAAACACACTAAAAAATAAAAAAAATCTTTTTTTTCATTAAAAAAATCTTTTTTTATTAAAATAATGACGCTCAAACAAGCACTTAGTATTAAAGTTCATCATTTAAATAAATAAGTACTTATTCATAAGAATGTCGATGCTCTCATTTGGGCATGTGTTGGATTTGTGCCTTTGGTGAAGATGGTAATATTTCATCAATTATTTTTAATTTGAGCTAAAATCTATCATTCATTTATTTTATTTTGATTATGTGATAATATCACTCATTTTAAAATTTTAAACTGACAATAATATTTCATCAATTAGTTATATTTTTAATATTTTTTCTCAAATAAAAATTATTTTTTGGACATATATATAATTTTAAAACTATGTCATAATACCATTTATTTTAAAAATTTAAAATTAATGATAATCAGTGGCTAAGAGAAAGGGGTTGAATCTTAGTCCCCTTTTTTTTAATACTAATTTCTGATTTTTTAAAGAACTTTAAGAGATATTTCTGCTTTTTGTCTCGTGTTGAGTTGAGAAACATTTTTGTTTGCCTCGTACCGAATTGAGAAATAGTTTTGTTTTTGTCTCCTGATAAACAGAAACAGAGAAAGGAGTAAGAAAAAAGAATTAACACCAGATATATCATGGTTCAGCCACTAGGTGTAATGTGGTCTACATCCAGTCTTCATCACAATAATGATGTAATTTCACTATGTTTTCACAATATTACAAACACCAATTTCTCCCTAGAAACTACCCATTTCTATCTGGGACAAATCACCACAGGATCATGAAACACAGCAGAAAGATGTACAAAAAAACTCTGAGACATCTTTGGCTTTTTCTCTAATTTTGATCACTACCTTTTTCCTCTCACTGGCTTTTTCTTACAAACTTTACCATATTTGCCTTTTTCACTATGAGACACAGACAGACAAAACTAAGAAAAAGAAAACAAAATGAATACCATTGAAAGAGAAGAACTTAGGAAGCTCGGATAGCTAGCTATGAGAACTCTGTGCTTTCACTTTCTCTCCTTGATCTCAACCCTTGGCCGTTCACCCTTAATATAGAAGGGGAAGCTTCCAAGGTTGAAAACGGTTCAACCAAACAACTTCTTCTCCAACCAAGAGCAGCAGTGGTTCGGACAAAGAGAAAAGAGAGAGAGAGAAAATCAAAAACCAACATGCATGTCCCTTTCTCAACCCTTTTTATCAAACTCCTTCAATCTGAACCCTTGATCTTGTCTTTGGCTCCAAGAAAAGATTCGGACCTTTGATGAGCTCCTGACCCAAGACAGTTGCTTGCCTTTCATTTTTGCTTTTTCCTACGTGTAGCACAGCGTGCTATCTTTCTTCTTTGATGAACAAAATGTAACTAAACTTTTTCAACTTAGATTTGCTTCTTCACCGAGGCAAATTGTTTCTTTTCTTGGCATCAAAATCTTAAAGCCATCTTCTAAAATCTTTCCTTCTGAAGTAAAGATCTTTAATAATCTTTCTACTTTATAGCCTTTTTTCTTCTATAGCTTCTTCTATCTTCTTTTCTAATGGATTGACATGAGCAAAAACAAGAGAGAGGAGAGAGGAGAGAGAAGAGAGAAGCTTTCAATGCACAATAAACTCAATTTAATTTTGAGTTTCGATTACCAAGGAGTACATTTAACCAAATTGAATTTTGAATTCCAATCATAAGAAAAGTAGGTAATCGAACCAAGTCTTGATCCATTTCTTCTTCTAGTTCGGATCAATGATGATGTTGGACCAAGAGAATGTTAACTTGGGCTTTGTATTAGCTTCTTAATCTAATTGTTTTATTATTCTTTTAAAAATTCAGCCACTTAGAATGAAATAATTTTGCTTAAAAGCTGAACAAACTTTAAATCACAGTGGGCTTGATTCAATTTGGCCTAATCATAAATTGTTTGCACATTAACAAAAATATTAAACAATATATTGAAAGTAAATAATAATTTAATAATTTTTTAAACAATATTTTAATAATGTTTGATCATTATTTTAATTAAATTCAAGTTTTTTAAATTCAACAAAATAAATAAAAAAATAACATAAATAATTATATTTTTAATATCCTAACAGATTGTTTATATAATTGACTATTGATTATAATTAATAACCATTGACTATTGATTATAAGTAATAAGTTATAAAGAGGAAGCAGAATCAGAGGAGATTTTGAATGAGAAAATTGAACATCATTTAAGGGACACTTGAATTCGATAGTGGTACGTGAATATTTTGTAATTTTTTTTCTCTTTCGTATGTGTTTATCATTTAGGTTTTTTTTCATTTAAATAAAATAAATTATTTATTTATTCAAATACTACACAATTCTGCCGTTTTAAATATTTAGTTGTGTTTTTTCTGGTAAAAAAAGGTGGAAACAAAATTGATAATATTTAGATTGGTGTTAGCAACAAGGAAAATGGTCAATGGATTGGAGCAATTTTTTTCTCCCTATTTTTTCGATCAAGGCCGGCAAATAAATTTAGATTTTTTAAATTTTAAATTTTTATTTTAAAAGATAAAGCATAATTTTTTACTTTTAAATTATTTTTTTTATTTTTTTTGTTCCATCTATAAAATAAATTATAAAAAATTATATTTTATCTTTTAAAATAAAATTCAAAATTTAAAGAATTTAAATCTGACAATAATAAACTCAAAAAAAGATGAGAAAAAATCATTATCAATTAATTTACGACGAAGAGTGGGAGATGATCATAATTTTCTCTCTCAGATGATCATAAAAATATATATATGTATTTTTTTCACTTCAAACACTAGCATAAACATTGTAATTTTTGTTTTCGCTTTTTTTACTAATAAAAATACAATTAAATACACAAATTGGTAAATTTCTGTATCCTAATTTAAACGAATAAATAAAGAATTTATTTTATTTAAATTAAAAAAACCTTTATCATTTAGTTATGTGTTTGTCATATATTTATGTGAACCCACACCCTCTCTTTTTTTTTTATAATTTCAACATGATCATTATTATGTTTTTGTTATTTTTAATTTTCATATAAATTTAATTTTATATTTTATTAGTATGTTTATGCAATATGAAATGATTAAATGTTATGTTTGATTGAAAAATTTTGATTTGTTTCGAGTAAAGTTGGGTAAGATGGAGTTTGAAATTTTAGGATTCAAATAAGATTAAGATTAAGATATTTTCAACGTGCGGATAAAATAAGATTGAGTTTTAAAGAGAATTTAAATTCACGGATAGAATTATAGTATAGTTTAAACCCTAACTTATGCTATCTATATTGCCAATCCTAAACTAGATAACGGAATAGAATGAAAAGAACGGTAGTGATAAAAGTGACGTTGATGATTTAATAGAAAAGATAAAATTATTATTATTATGGTTAAATATTTTTTTTGTCCCTAAGGTTTGAGATCAAAATTAAAATCGTTTTCGACCTTTTTTTTATATTAAAATCATCTTCAACGTTACAAAATGTTATAAAATCGTCCTTTTATCTATAAACGATATTTTTTGAATAATTTTGTCCTTAAATAAAAATAAAAAAATTCTCTTTACCCTCACCACTAACTCTTGTATCATCATCATCATCGCTACGCATTTCTCTTCCTCTCCCTTTCCTCAATGTCGTTACCATGGCCACCATAACCATTACCACTGTCCACTGTCACCATAACCATCACACCTTTTTTCTCTCTATTACCTGTTCATCATCATAAATTACTATCACCTGTCCACAAACTAAATTCAGCAATAACAACAATTAAATCAAGCAATTTCAGTAAATTCAACAATAGCAAATTCAGCAACAACAACAAGCACAAAATAAATCAACAGCAACAACAACATCCACAAAATAAATCAACAAAAATTGTAGACTTAACAACAATATAACAATTATCAACCGCAACTTCAGATTCAAAATCAGCAACAACAGAACTTAAAAAAATAAAAAAAGAAATGATGTTTACGTTCTTCAAAAATAAAAAAAATAAAAAAATGAAGAAGGAAGTGACGTGCGAAAACCTATTGCTGCTGACACTGTCGTAGCTGTGGGTGATAGAGCTCGACGTTGACAAAGCAGCTCCCACCTCAGTCACAACGTGATGGTGGCGGCCGCACTGGAGTAGGAGACCCAAATCGACAGCCTGAGCTGAAACGACACCATTGAGGTCAATGCTGACATAGTTGTCGTTGAGGGTTAAGGAGGGGTCGGGATTGCCGAGGGAGTGGTCATAGTAAGAGATGAAGAAGGCGAGGCCAACGCCAATAGAAGAAGGGTTGAGATTGGTGATGATGGAGAGGGAGAAGAAGGTGGACAAGGAGGCGGGGCGGAGATGATAAGGTAGCAGAAAGGAAGAGAAGAAGAATTAAGGTTTTTTTTAGGGTGAAAGGAGGTGTTCGAAGAGAGTAGGAGGAAGGGGATAGGGAGGAAGAGATATCGGGGGTGACCAGGTGTTTGGCGGGTTTGTTTTTGTTTTTTTAATATTATTTTTATTAATTGTTAAGGGTAATTTGGTCAAAAAAATTAAAATTGAGGTAGAAAATGATGATTTTATAACGTTTTGTAATGTTGAGGATGATTTTAATAAAAAAAAAGGTCGGGGACGATTTTGATTTTGACATCAAATCTTAGGGACAAAAAAAGTACTTAACCCTTATTATTATTAGAGTTTAATTAAGTTGTACTCTAAAGACACATGTTAAGATACTAAAGAAATTAGGAGGGTTAGGTGTGAGAGATGCGATGGTTCGTAACACCGCCTTATTATTTAAGTGGTGGTAGAGATTTTCTAAGAAAGATTGTCCATTATGAAAGAAAATTGTGTGCTTCTACAATAATTTGAACCCTAGCCAGTTATTGTTTACTCAAGCTTTACTAGCAAAGGGGGCCTATGGAGAGATATATATTACCTGCAAATAGAAGGATAAAATGTCAGACAAAAGATAATTGATAGACTTGTTATGGAAGTAAGAGATGGTAGATCAACCAAAATTTGAGATGATACATGGTTACAGTCAGGAAAGTTAAAAAAAAAAAAAATCATTTTTGAAGCTCTTCTTGATTTCAAATAACAAAGAATTTGTAATTGGGAACTGTGGATTTTGAGATGGGATAGAGTAGGTGTGAAACTTCCAATGGAGGGAACTCCGCCAATAGAAGACTGACAGTTTGAATCAATTACTTGATATCTTGCATGCTATGAGATTGATAGCAGGTATACAAGATAGAGTGGTATGAAAATTTAACAAGGAAGGCATTTATACTACTAACTCATTTGTGCAAGTTTTGCAAGAACAAACTTTGACGGATGATATCCTTAGCTACAAGTTCACAAATAGAATTTGGAAAAGACTCTGCCCCCTCGAGTTGAGTTGTTTATTTGGTTTGTGCTAGTAGGTCGAGTTAATACAAAGGACCTCTTGAGCAGATTTGGCATCATTGATTAGAATGATAATGTTTGTGTTATGTGTAACAAGGAAGTTGAATTTGTACAACATTTGTTTGTTACGTGTGAGTATGCTTGGCAAGTATGGTGTGCATGAATTACTCATGTGGGTCGTATTTGGAGCATCCCAGGGTCCATAAAAGAACACTTTGAGAGTTGGAGGACGATATGTAGAAATGAATTCATTTTTCAAAACAAAGCAATAGTTGTAGTGAATTGCGTTGCTAGATCGTTTTGTTGCTCTAAGAAATAGTGTGAAACTAACTCCTTTTGCTGATGGCTATACCAGAAATGACATAAGAGTTACTTCGTATTTATTTTCTATCTCGTACGTTCTACCGAATGTATTGAGCTTGTTTCTTCTTTCAAAAAAAATTATAAATTAAAAAAATTATTAAAAATATAAAAAATTAAATTTTTAATGTATTTATTTTATATTTATTAAAAAAATATTTAAAAAAATTTATTAACAATAATCTTATTATCTGTTTCAAAGACATATGTTAGTTAAATTATTATTATTATTATTAGTGTTAAAAAATCAATATATTTTGTGATTTATAGTAATTATTAGTTATTATTAATATTTTTTATTAGTATAAAATTATATTTAATAATGTAAAATTACATATTTTTTAATTAAATATTAATTAAATTTTAATGAAAGTGGTATCCAGGTATAAAGATGATCCATATGACCGGATATGGGAGCCTTATTGGGACCAAAAGTGGACACAATTAAGCAGTAGACTTAGCAACGATGACTTGGGTCAGAATGACTTTAAAGTACCAGTTGTTGTATTGGAGACTTCAGCTACACCAAAAAATGCTACTGCCTCATTAGACTTCTACTGGGAGGAAGATTATCATAACAATGAAACTCAGCACCAATACTATTTCTACTTACACTTCGCTGACCTTCGGAAGGTGGCTCCAAATCAAACAAGTTCATTCACTATCACCATAAATGGCGTGCTTTGGGCAACAGTGGAACTCTTATACGCTAATGCGTATTCCACTTATTCTAAAGTCCCTTGGTATGGAAGCAAAAAGTATCACATTTCCCTTTTTCGGACAGAATCTTCCTCCCTTCCACCCATCATCAATGCTCTTGAGATTTATTCAGTGAAAGATTTCTCATCACAGTTAGAAACCCAAAAAGATGATGGTATATTCTGCTGCTGTTTAATTTTGTCTAAACTTAATTAGCTTCTTCTTTTCATTCTTGTATGCATATTATTATTTAGCTTGCTTCTCGTGTACTCTTGAATCTTGATTATGATGAATATATATACACACCAGTGGATGCAGTCACAAACATCAAGAGGACTTATAGGGTGAACAGTAGAAACTGGGAAGGAGATCCATGTGCCCCCTTTGCATACAAGTGGCAAGGTGTAGACTGTAGCTCTTTTGATGGCTTTCTGAGAATCACATCCTTGTAAGTTTATAATTCATTAAATAATAATACATAAATTAGAAACCATTTAACCGTTTAATTACAAAAACCAACCATAAATTCATTATTGAAATAATAATTAATATTTTTGGAAATGGAATATTAAAAGGAATTTGTCTTCAAGTGGACTGACCGGAGATATACCTCCTGATATTTCCAAGCTTACCATGTTAAAATCCTTGTGAGTACCTATCTCGTCTATCTCATTTGGTTAATATATATATATATATTCTATGGTGATTATATTAATTAGTGTTATTAAAATTAAAATCACATTTTTTAATAAATTAAATAACGTTTTTAAAAAAATGTTGTTTAACAATAAAAAAATGACATTTTAATTCTAGTCATAATTTTTAAAATACTATAATCATAGTAATCACCATAATATAATCATACTACAATGACCCATATATATGTATAATGCACTTCAATAATTTGATTACATTTGTATTTTTTTTCTCTTTCTGGATTGTAATTGTGCATTTGAATTGCCATCTCAGAGATTTATCAAACAATAACTTAAGTGGGACTATTCCGTCTTTTCTGGCACAACTGCAATCGCTGGAATACTTGTAAGTCCACATGATTTTATTGGTTATAAAATTTGATAAAGGATGTCATGTTTGTCTTCTGCCTTTGCAGAAACTTGGCTAACAACACCCTAACAGGTTCAGTTTCAAATGAACTCCTTCAAAAACAAAGTGATGGTCTATTATCCTTGAGGTATATTATCCTTGATATAAATACTTAAAACCAAGAATCAATAATATATATTTGACATTGAAGATGCTTTGCTTATATATATCATACTACTACTAATTAACTAAATGAGAAATGCTAGGGGCTAGCAGAATTTATCTTGTATAGCCATCAATTAGCCATCATCAATATTTTTAACGGTGTGAGATGACATCTAATAGTGTAGGATTACTCATTTTCCTTTTGATGGTTAAGTGCTGGCCAGATTTCAATAAAAGTGCTAGCCCCCTAGACTTTCTCATAAATGCTCGCACAATTTCTTAAGTAGTTATGAGTAACCAAACATAACCTTTCTCTGACTTTTTGTTGTCCTATCAATGCTTATTCTAGTGTGGGGCAAAATCCAAATTTATGTGCATCAACTTCATGCAACCCGCAAACAAATGATACAAGAAAGAAAGAGAATAATGCAGTTATTGCAGTGGTAGCATCAATTGCAGGGATATTACTGCTTCTAGTGATTATAGCAGCAGTTATAATCTTTCACCAGAGAAAGCGATATGGTAACTGCTCCTAAGTCCTAAATATCATATATATGCAATCTTTTATGAAACAGACGAATGAATTTGATTTCCATAACTCGAAATAATCTGTGAATACTGAAAATTTTCATGAAAATCAGCTGCTGCTACGAACATTATTCTTGGGAAGCGTCGTAGTTCAATGAAGGGGACAGAATTGGAATCGAAGCAACGACAATATTCATTTAATGAGGTTGTTAAGATGACCAACAACTTTGATAGGATTCTTGGCAGAGGTGGATTCGGAACAGTTTACCATGGCTTTATTGAGGACATTCAAGTGGCTGTCAAGATGCTTTCCCTATCTTCAGTGCATGGATATCAGCAATTTGTTGCAGAGGCAAGTGCTCAAAATATCCACAAGTGAAAGAATTCTCAATCTAAATTATATTGTTGCTGTATTTGACAAAAACAAAAAATGGCTTTTGAATGACAGGTTAAGCTTCTAATGAGAGTACATCACCGAAATCTGACTTCTCTTATTGGCTACTGCAATGAAGAAACTAATATAGGGCTCATCTATGAATACATGGCAAATGGAAACTTAGATGAACATCTTTCAGGTGTGATCACGTACACCTATTTCTATTTTAGTATAGTTGAATAAATGAGAAAGTCTATATAATTTTTATCAAATTTAAAAATAAATCTTTATATTTTAAAATTTATAATTGATCTTATATTTTTTAACTAAAAAATTCTTTTATTTTATATAGAGTATATAACAAAGAATATTACTTTTTTTTTAACACTATGAAATCTCTTGCTTTTTTATAAAGGAAAAAACAACAGCGGAAGGTCCTTGAATTGGGAAGATAGACTTCAAATAGCATTAGATGCCGCCCAAGGTTAGCGCAAGAAAAATAATTTATATGTAAATTTAATGTTTTCGTCAAATTTTAGCTCTTAACTAATAACTATCTATACATGGTGGAAACTTAAATCCAGGATTGGAATATCTGCATAATGGTTGTAAACCACCTATAATCCACAGAGATGTAAAATGCACAAATATTCTATTAAATGAAAACTTCCATGCCAGACTCGCTGATTTTGGATTGTCCAAATGTTTTGCTACTGATGGAGATACGCATGTATCGACAATTGTAGCCGGAACTCCAGGCTACCTAGATCCTGAGTATGTGCTTAATTTCAATGATATATTTAATTATCCATCACATTGATTATTGAAAGAAATTTTATAAGAGATAACCAAAAATTAACTAATCAAATTATTATTCGATTCGTTGTGTTAGGTACACGACATCAAACAGATTGACAGAAAAAAGTGATGTGTATGGTTTTGGAGTAGTTCTGTTAAGGATAATCACAGGTCAGCCAGTGATAACAGTAAGAGAAGAGATGATTCATCATATAAGTCAGCGGGTTAACTCCATGGCTGCTGAAGGGGATATAACAAAAGTTGTTGACTCAAGGTTAGAAGGAGATTTTGACAGTAACTCTGCATGGAGAGCGGTTGAAATAGCAATGGCCTCTGTGTCTACCATTTCGATGGAAAGGCCATACATGAGTGATATAGTGAAAGAGCTAAAGGAGTGTTTGGCTGCAGAATTAGGTCGAAAACATAATAGTTGTGACCTTCAAAATAAAGATTTAGTTGAGCAGGTTAGTCTGAACTTGATTAGTACTGATATCACTCCCATAGCTAGGTAGGTTCATAGTTCATTCCTAATTAATACTAGTACTACTGTACCAGAAATAAAATAAAACAGCTTGGGAATTATGTTGCATTATAAGTTCAGTTTGTTGTAATAAGGTTTTCTATATTCAAGCTATTCAAGCTAGCTAGCAAGTTAGCTATTTTGTCTTTTGATTTGTCGTTTTGTATTTTATTATATATAACAAGATCTGTTATATTCAGTTATCATCAAACAAATTAAGTTTTGTGTCTTGTATTTTTTAGTGAGATTATCATAATCATTTATCTAATAATTGTACTGAAAGAAGAAAATTTATATATACTAGTACTTGTATATAGCATGACTAAATTAAATGAGTGTTCATTGTTGGCATCGATGCAGCCAAGAATTGGCATGTATAGCAGTTCGTTTGATATCTACACAGCTTTTTCTTGATAAAGATTTAGGGGAGTTGGTATATACTACAATGCTTTTTTGAGGTTTCTAAACCTGGTTTAGTGTGTAAATTGAGAAAAAAAAAAAATCCTATAGTTTTGCACAGCAAACATTATCCCCACCCCCCTCCACATTTTCTTTTCAAATTCTTATCTTTTTTAGACCTTCATACAACAATCTTATATTAAGCCTCTCTCCTAATATAGTAGTCTTCTTAAGAAGTGTGTGCTCTCTCTTAACTAAAAATGTTAGATAACTAATACTTTTAATCTTGTATTTATTTTATCTTTGAATTAATATTAATAAACTTTTTTTATTAAAATGTTAACATTCTCTTTTTTTTCTCTTTATTTTTTACGTTCCCCCAACGATCTTGGAGTGATGCCACTTTACATTCTTTTTTTTTTTTTTTTCATTTCTGTTTTCATTTTTAACATTAACTTTGGTTTTTTTATTGGAGTTGCCAAATGTTTAAGTATATAGGTTGTATTAGGAGGATATGGAAGCTAAGTGAGTATAAAAGATGAAATAGGAAGAATACAAAAAGCAAGGCAAAAACACTAAAGAAATTAAACTTCTTACTTGATTTATGAATTCTCAAATACAATGGAGTGCAGCTCTCTGATCTCTAATTTTTCTCTAATTAGTCATTACCAACTCGGGCAAGGAATATTTACATTCATGCACAACCACTTGCTGAGTCAGCATGACAACCAAAACAAAAAACTACCAACTAAAAGCTTACTAACTAGATTACTTTCTAAATATGGCTAACTAACTATCTGCACTAAATAAATATCTGTCAAACTAGACTATTAGTTAATTACCCCCTCAATTTTCAGATACTTCTAGAGGAATAAAATCATATTTGAAATTTGTTGAGTCCTAATTTGAACAATTTTTTTAGGTTTAATAATTCTATCTGTGGGTCCCTATAATTTTACTAAATTTTCAATTAGATTTCTTTTTTTTTTAGTTAGACTCTATATTATATCAAATTTTGTAATTAAATCTCTACCGTTAAAAAAATTAAAATTAACAAAATATTTCATTAAATAAAACGAACATCACACATAAAATAAAAACTTAAAAAATAATACATTTTATTTATTAAATTACAAAAATACCCTCAATATTTATTCACACTTACATACGAGATAAGAAGAGAAGGAAAAAGACACCAACAGAGGACATGAGAAGAGAAAGAAAAAAAGAAGAAGAATGTAACACCCTACCACCCAAAGCTTTACGCTTAAGTCGTAAAGTAGAGGTGGTGTGGTATTACGACCTCTAAAATAAAATGTAAATATATAATAGCAGAAGAATTATAATATGCTAGGAGCCTTGAAAAATAGAGGAAACAAAAATCGCGAAAATAAAAGCGCATGGCTCGAGAAATGAGTTAACTTGCGTGCTAAGAAAGTTACAGCTGTCAAGTGTAAAATAACCAAAAACAGGAACAGAGAGTCAAAGATACAAAATAACGAGCTCCTGACTCAGCCAGCGAAGTCAAGATTGGCTAGAGAATATATACACATATATACATACATATACATATCCAAAACCCAAATGTACATATACACAATCCTGCCTCTCCATAAACCTCTAAGAGGATAAAAAAGAACAAGTTATGTGAAGAGAAAACTAAGTACACATATATACATCACTGTATAGCAAAACTACCCAGCAACCACTCCGCTTCAAGAGTCCAGACGCCTAACGAGATGCCTCTCGACCTGCATCTGAAAAATAACAACATAGTATGGAATGAGAACATGAGGTTCTCAGTATGGTAAAGGTGCCACACACATAATATATAAGGTCCTGGGAATGCCAGAGGCAATCCTAGAACGCCGACTCTTAGATTATAGAGCTTAAAGTATTAAACAAAAGCCATAAAAGGTGGTTTTCTAAAAATATTTAAACCTAACTTAACTTAACCTTAAATCTAAGTCCCATACTGCCATTCCTCCATACCTCCACTTCCTTCAGTATTTCACAGACAATTAAACAGATATAAGCAAGCACAAGAAGGTTACAAATACAGCAGGTAACAATTACACATTTAACATGACAAATACAGTTAGGCACACCCAACTAATGCACAAGCAAGTAATTCAAGTAATATGCATATGATGCATGCCTATCCTATGGCTGATGAGGCTCATCTGTCGGTTATCCAGCCAACCTGACAAGTCTGAATTGTCCTTAGACTGTCCCCCGACGTGCATCCCCAAGAGTCTATGCATAGCTTTATCTCAAATAATCAATATTACTCAATGGGGGTAACATT
Organism: Arachis stenosperma; assembly: GCF_014773155.1. Lineage (NCBI taxonomy): Eukaryota > Viridiplantae > Streptophyta > Magnoliopsida > Fabales > Fabaceae > Arachis > Arachis stenosperma. The sequence continues at coordinate 4,998,099 of NC_080385.1, forward strand.
CCCGAGAATTTATATAGTGCCCAGTCACACTTACGTCGTAGGGTCAACAGAGTATCGAGTTTTCAACCTGGTACACGTGGTGGCAAGCCACGGCACTTAATCCAGGGAACCTCGTATCTCATATCATTAAATTATTCAATCCATATAAATAATTCAATTATAATTCATCAACATCCACATCATTCTCAATCGCATCTCATTCATCATCATACATCAATCATATTCAATCCTTATCTTTCATTATCACACCTCCCATTCCGTCCATCAATAGTTCCAATTCAAAACATAATTCATTCTTTTCTAAATGAGTCAAACTTAAAACATGCTCATTTTCTTAATAACTCAAAATCAAACCATATAACCTTTGAATATAAATCTTTTTAAATAATCATATAAACAAAATCTCTTATTTTTATAAAATTTCGACAGCATCTCCTCTAAAACTCGGACTTTGCCACCCTTTTCGAGTCCAAACCTGCATTCTTTTCAATTCAATATACCCTTCCTCATCATCATAACAATCACCACAATAAATCTACCTCAAATCAACAATTATACTCATACAATATTCAAATCTATCAACCAAAATTCAACTAAGAATCATAGTTCACAAATCCTAGGCTTTTAACACAAAATACCCATTATCACAACAACCTCCAGAATAGTTATACCTCAAATCGATAATTCACCAAATCACCAGTTAACCAACAAGCACCAAACCAACCATGTTCATCAACAGGATACTAAGCATTAAATATACACATGCAATCCAACCTATCCTATGGTCATCTAGCCTAAGTTTTCACAGAACATTATATATTAATTACAAGAAACCTAAACCATACCTTAGCCGATTCCAAAGTATTATTCCAAGATAATTTTTATAAAAGAACTCGGCCCTCAAAACCTCAACTAATCCGCTTCCTCCAAGTTCTAGTATTCACAAATTCAAGCTCCAATTATTTATTCACAACCTAATACACATTCATAACACATATATATATATATATCCAATTTAGTACTCAAAGCTCAAATTCAATGAAATTAAAATAAAATTATTGTATCATCACCTTACCCAAGCTTCACATAAGCAAGAGTAAACGTTTTTCTCAAGCTAATTGGATCATAAAACATCAGAAATTAAAGAAATTCAACCTTCCCATTAAAAATTCGAAAATTGGGAGAAAAGAGGGCTGGAAGTGATTAAACAAGTTACTAGTAAAATTGTTCTGAGAGAAACGTAGAGCTCGACGTGGTGAACGCGTGGCCTCAAACAGTGTGGCGATTGGAGCTCAGACGGAGAAGTTTCGGCGTGTTGAAGGTTGCCGTTAGGTTTGGCGTTCTCTTCCTCCTTGGGAGCGTTGCTGCTTCTGTTACGTTAATGAAGGGAAATGAGCTTTTAGGCTCATTTAAATGCTGGCCGGTTGGGCCCACGGGCCCGGTTTGGGTCCGGTTCGGTCCAATTTTTTGCCGATTTTTTTGAAATTGGTGTTAAAATTATCGTTTCGACGAGCTCTATCCAAATTTAATATAATATTCACATTTCTAATCCTCCTTATTAAAAACTAATTTTATTGAATAATTATTTACTAATTTAATCGGAGTTTACAAAGAAGAAAGAAAAGGAAGACACCCACACACGGGACTAAACCCGCCAAGTCGACTCACATAACCAGCCAAAAAAGATGAATTGGGCTGGAAAAATTGAAACCGCCACACATCAAAAGTCTATCTAACCCGCACCGCTTAAACTGTGGACTTTGGCGGGGCGGGACGGGACTGGATTCCTCACTGGACTTAGAGTTTTTTTTTAAGAAGTCGAAAATCATCCAATACAAGTCAGGTATATTAGCAAAACCAAAAAGAAAGCTACTCTTTTCAAAAATTCTCCTACAACGCAATCAAATGGTGCCTCTCTTATACAACGTCGTCATCAAAACAGCACCATTAGGGGCAATACAGTACACAAAAGAATAATAGCCACAACAATAAAGAGAAGCCTTTCAAGGTCTTCCATTAGTAAATGTTCTTAAACGTTCCAAACCTCAAACTCACAAAAAAATCAAAAGCAAGTCTTTTTCAACCAAACGTAAAAAAGGCGATGATAGTAGTAGATAAAAAACTCAACAAAAACAACCAACAGTCCCAAACAGACAGAAATGAGAATCAAGAAAAAGAGAAAGCAAAAACCAATCTCGATGAAGATAGTAGAAAAAGGGAGGGCACGTCTAAACAAGCAAACACACAGACGATCCTCTTCACGACGACGAAAGCAAAAATTCTTCAAAGACCAAGATAAAGAAATCTTGGAAGAAAAAGAAGTGATTGAAATGGCACAAAGAAGTTCTTTGTGAGAAGGAAAAACAACACAGTTTTTCAGAAACAAAAAAAAGGGGGGGAAGAAGAGTTGAAAGGTCTTTTATAAGAGATATAAAAAACGGAACCTTTATTTCTCTGCGAACGTGTGCGAATTTCAAGAAAAAATTGCCGCGCAATGTTTGCCCACCATTAAAAGCACCATCAACATTCAAAATTTCAAACACGTCGGGTAAACCGAAGTGCCAGTACCCGACGTCCACAACAGAAGCCGTGAAATATTTGACCCTGACCCGTAAAGGATTCAGGCTCAAATAGGGACATTATTCATACCCTGCTCCAATAAATAAAAGCCAGGCCCAACAAGACAAAAGGCCCACTAATAACGTGGCCCTTTACGATAAAGTCCGACCTCTTAAAGAGGTCGGACATCAACAAGGAGGACCAACTCTACTTGATCTAACGAGTAACTGACTCTAGATATTTTTTGCTACGTCCAGAAGGGATATCTTAACAGATTCTTGAGATAAAAAGAATAATTATCTATCAGAAAATATAGAACTACTCCAACAAAGGTGGTTAGCAGCTCTATTATAAATACACTGGAACCCCAGGTATAACTTACGTTCTACTCTACTAAAAACCTGTCGAAAACCCTTGCTAACTTAAGTATCAGAATCTTTTGTAGGTATTATCCCCCACCTCCTCACGAAGAACTCGGATAGGTAGCACCTTGGCACTAAACAAGTTGGACGCTGCTGATGCGTGAGCATCTTTTATATCTTTTCCTGGTGAATTTGCATCTAATTTGTTGAGTTTAATTAAGAATTAATTATGTTTTAGCTACTATGGATGCTATTTTGAGTTTTGTGCAAAATTGTTTATTTTAGGTAGCATTCGACTGGATTTGATGGAGTTTCTGCAGCTCAAGATTTAAAGGAGATAGCAGCGAGGAGCGACGCGTACGCGTGACTGACGCGTATGCGTGATTTGGAGCTTTTCATAGCGACGCGTGTGCGTGACTGATGCGTACGCGTGAATTGAAGAATTACACAGCGACGCGTCCGCGTGACTCACAGAAAAGATCATCGACGCGTATGCGTGACTGACGCGTACGCGTGACATGCGCCACGTGCAAAAAATGCAGAAACTGCTGGGGATGATTTCTGGGCCCCATTTTAGCACCCAAGTTAGGTGCGGATCCAGTGAAGCCAAGTGGTCCCCACGTTACAAGACGCGGAGTAGTTAATTAATTCTAATTTAAATTCAAATTTGAATTTGAAAAATAGGAAAAGATATTATCTTAATTTTAGATATTAGATTTTAAATTAATGAGGATGAGTTCTAGAAAGGGAAGACTTCTCTTCTATTAGGTACATTCCATTAGGGGGATTCCATTAGGGAATTCTATACAAATTTACATCTAACACTCCATGAGCAACTAATCTTCCATTGTTAAGGTTAGGAGCTCTGTCTATTTGTATGGATTTATTCGTTTGATCTTTCTAATTTAATCCATGTTTTGATTTATATTTCAATAATTATTTTTACTCTTTATTTTATGAATATTGGGTGGAACGGAAGTATGACCCATGTTCTAATTGAGTTCTTGTAAAATTTGGAAAAGCTCTTTACTTGAACAACAGCTTGAAAACATATTATACTGAATTTTTAATTGTTTGTATTTAACGGGATACGTGACATATAATCCCTTTATCTGTGGATAATTAGGATTCTTTTGGCATGCAAACTGGAATTTGATCATGTAGCTTCTAATTGGAATTAATTGACCAAGGAATTGGTAGTTAATAAAATTTAGAGGAGACTAAGAAGGTCTAAGGAATTAGGGTCTAGTCACATATAGTTTGCCATGAAATTAAATCTTACATGATTAAATTAGTTAGTAATAAAAAGTAAATCCGGAAAAATAGATAACTCTGAAACCTTAACTATCTTCTCATTATATTATTCCCAACTTATTTATTTGTCTGTGTTTAATGCTCTTTGAATATCAAAACACTCATTTCTGCTTGCCTAACTAAGCCTATCAAATACTATTGTTGCTTAATCCATCAATCTTCGTGGGATCGACCCTTACTCACGTAAGGTATTACTTGGTACGACCCGGTGCACTTGCCGGTTAGTAAGTGTGGTTAATAAAAACCGCACCATGTTTTTGGCGCCGTTGCCGGGGATTGACAGTGATTAACAACTATTAGTTGTGTGATTGCTTAGATTAGGCGTTTTACTTTTAATTTTATTAAAATCTATTTTTATAAAAAAATTTCTTATTTTATGTGAACCCCCTCCCCCTGTTTCGTTTTAAAAAAAAAATTCTTCTTTTATTACTTGATTTTCGAAAAAAAAATTAATTAAATTTTAAATTTTCAAAAAAAAAATTTTTTTAATAGCACCAATATTTTTCTTAATTTCTGAAATTAAGTTTGGTGTTTCCTAGTTAGTTTTATTTTAATTCTTAGAATTCTGTTCTTTCTTCTTTACTTTCCTGTTTACCACATGGTACGTTTAATCCTTTTTAGTGTTTTGTGCTAAAGAAAAATAATGGAGAGATATCACATGGGTTACTACTCACACCCGAGTAGTGATTCATATTATGGTGGATGGATGAACTATCCAAATTTTGGTTGGCAAAGTCAAAACCAAAGAAACTTCAATGCTCCATGTTCCAACTATCAAGAGCCACCACCTCCATATTCATATCAAGAGCCACCACCTTCATATTCATATCAAGAACCACCATCTCTCTTTCCATACCAAGAACCACCATGTCCCTTTTCATATCAAGAACTATCATCTCCTTCTTATTCATATCAAGAGCCACAATCTCCTTATTCATCTCAAATACCATCAAATCTTGAGCTCCTCATGAAAGAATTCCTACATGATATAAAGACGAGTGTCAAAAATATAGAGAATTATGTGCAGACGATGATCAAGAATCAGGAAGGAGAACAAGCAAATTTCTTCCCAAGAGATACAATGCAAGATCCTATGGAAGAAAGTGAGGAAACCAATCAAAGGAGTTTATACTCTCTAGTGAATTAGAGAACTTTCCACCCTCACATATGGAAGAAGACGAAGATGCACAACCTCTCATGCCCTTGGTAAGCAATGAAGAAGAGATTGAATTAGAAGACAGCTACCAAGAGGAAGACGTTGAAATTGAGGAAGCTTGCAAAGAAGTGGAAGAATTCACAAAAGAACACAAGGGAGTGGAGCTTGCAAGACCTCTCCCAAAGCCATCACCATCCAATACAACATTCAAGTGGGTAAAATTCCTACCCTTAATCCTTACTTTCCCACTTGAATATGGGCTACTAGAGACGGATGGTCAACTTAGAGCTCTTTGTGGCACTAAGCATAAAAGGAAGATGGTTAGTGGCAAGAGATGTCAAGCAAGGTTCAAAATGGTTGCATGCTCCAAATTGAAGTGCAAGGATTGGTGTAGAGCTCAATTGAATGGATCTAGAAGGTTGTTTGGATGTCTCTGTGAGAATTCAGATTGCTTGCCACCCGGTGGGAACAATGGTGATACACAAGAAGACGGGTGTAAAAGCAAGGTCTGGGACCCTGGAATTCATTCCCACAATCAACACTCTTGGGACTTTGTCACTTGCTTCAGCTTGTTCAAAGGCGTTATGCGCCTGGTTTGGGATCCCGGTAGCTATTGGAATTACACACATTGGTGGAGATTTCTGGATCAGTACAAGCACAAGCCACCATGACAAGGAGCTCACCACATGTCCAACTTAAGGACTTTAACTAAAACTGCTTGGTGGGAGACAACCTACTGTGGTATAATCGTTTCTTTTCCGTCTTAGTTGTTCTTCGTAGTAGTTTTCTTATTTGATTTTTATTAAGTTTTTACTAATTTTCTGATCATGCAGCTATTTTAGAACAGGAACCGGATAATTTAAAAAAAAAAAGAGAAAAAGCACACGACGTGCAAGCGTCACTGACGCGAACGCGTCGATCATGTGTAAGTGAAAAATAAAAATTGACAGAGAGTTGCGCAGGAGTGGCGCCAGAATGAAGCCTTTAGCACAAACAACCCACGCGTCCGCGTACCTCACGCGTGCGCGTTGTTTGTGATTTTTGCCATTCACGCGGGCGCGTCCCTAACGCGAACGCGTGACCTGCAAATTCGACGTAAAAAAGTGTTTGGGCAGAGAGTTGTGCTGGCTTGGGACAGGAAGTGTCCTAAAAGCACAAGTTATAGCACGCGGACGCGTGACTGACGCGTTCGCGTCAGTTGCACATATGACCATCCACGCGAGCGCGTGCATGACGCGAACGCGTCGTATGAAAAATTGGCTCCCAAGCCATGTGAACAGAGAGTCGTGCGGGCGCGCGGCTGGCTTCGCGCGAATCGCACAAAATCCAGGGCAGGCGGACGCGTGCCTGACGCTAACGCATCATGATGAAGAATGCGAGACCCACGCGTACGCGTGACGTAAGCGTACGCGCCGCTTGCGCTGCCCAGTTTTCTTTCTCTCTCTCCCAATCCTAATTCTCTCTTATTCTTTTATTCTTTTATTTTTCTCTCCTCATAATATTCGTCTCTTCTATTTTCAGTTCTTCTTTGCTTGAGAACAAGCAAACCTTTAAGTTTGGTGTTTTTGGACGCTGCGCTTATTGGTTTTCTGGTACAAAAGGGAGGCGAATCATCTTCACTAAGGAACACAACCTGAAGAATAAAGCGACCGCTAGGATAACTAAGGTGGTTGAGTTCCTTTCATCTTTATTCCTCCCCTCTTTTTCTATGTTATGTTCTGATTTTTCTGCTATTTTGCATTGTTTGTTGCATGATCCTTTATTAGTGAGAATCCTAGGTATAGTTTAGTTTTCCCTTAAGTGCTTTAATTCTGAAAGATGTCTCATGTATTGCCCACTGAGCTTGAAAAAAAATTTAAAAGTGATATATTGCATGAGAAATTGAGTTAATTCTAAGAATACTCTTATTTACTTAAATGTGGTGGTATTTTCTGTAATTCTGAATGCATGACATGAACAGTGCATAATTTTTATAGTGAAGTTTATGAATGTTAAAATTGTTGGCTCTTGAAAGAATGATGAAAGAAGAGAAATGTTATTGATAATCTGAAAAATTATAAAATTGATTCTTGAAGCAAGAAAGAGTAGTGAAAAATACAAAGCTTGCGAAAAAAAATTAAATAAAAAAAAGAAGAAAAAAGCAAGCAAAAAAAGCCAATAACCCTTTAAACTAAAAGACAAAGGGTAAAAAGGATCCAAGACTTTGAGCATTAATGGATAGGAGGGCCCAAAGGAATAAAATCCTGGCCTAAGCGGCTAAATCAAGCTGCCCCTAACCATGTGCTTGTGGCGTGAAGGTGTCAAGTGAAAAGCTTGAGACTGAGCGGTTAAAGTCATGATCCAAAGCAAAAAGAATGTGCTTAAGAACTCTGGGCACCTCTAACTGGGGATTCTAGCAAAGCTGAGTCACAATTTGAAAAGGTTCACCCAATTATGTGTCTGTGGCATTTATGTATCCGGTGGTAATACTGGAAAACAAAATGCTTAGGGTCACGGCCAAGACTCATAAAGTAGCTGTGTTCAAGAATCAACATACTGAACTAGGAGAATCAATAACACTATCTAAATTCTGAGTTCTTATAGATGCCAATCATTCTGAACTTCAAAGAAGAGTGAGATGCCAAACCTATCCAGGATTACAGTTATAAACCCCACTATAAAAAGAGACATGAGCTTAATCGAACTCTCATTCTCATGCAAATTCACATCCTAAGCTTATATTATTTTTGGTTGCTTGAGGACAAGCAACAGTTTAAGTTTAGTGTTGTGATGCGTGAGCATCTTTTCTATCTTTTTCTCGTGAATTTACATCTAATTTGTTGAGTTTAATTAAGAATTAATTATGTTTTAGCCACTATGGATGCTATTTTGAGTTTTGTGCAATATTGTTTATTTTAGGTAGCATTCGACTGTATTTGATGGAGTTTCTGCAGCTCACGATTTAAAGGAGATAGCAGCGAGGAGCGACGCGTACGCGTGACTGACGCGTACGCGTGATTTGAAGCTTTCCATGGCGACGCGTGTGCGTGACTGACGCATACGCGTGAATTGAAGAATTGCACAGCGACGCGTACGCCTGACCGACGCGTCCGCGTGACTCACAGAAAATACCATCGACACGTACGCGTGACATGCGCCACGTGCAGAAAACGTAGAAACTGCTGGGGGTAATTTCTGGGCCCCATTTTAGCACCCAAGTTAGGTGCGGATCCAGTGAAGCCAAGTGGTCCCCACGTTACAAGACGCGGAGTAGTTAATTAATTCTGATTTAAATTCAAATTTGAATTTGAAAAATAGAAAAATATATTATCTTAATTTTAGATATTAGATTTTAAATTAATGAGGATGAGTTATAAAAAGGAGAGACTTCTCTTCTATTAGGTACATTCCATTAGGGGGATTCCATTAGGAAATTCTATACAAATTTACATCTAACATTCCATGAGCAACTAATCCTCCATTGTTAAGGTTAGGAGCTCTGTCTATTTGTATGGATTTATTCGTTTGATCTTTCTAATTTAATCTATGTTTTGATTTATATTTCAATAATTGTTTTCGCTCTTTATTTTATGAATATTGGGTGGAACGGAAGTATGACCCATGTTCTAATTGAGTTCTTGTAAAACTTGAAAAAGCTCTTTACTTGAACAACAGCTTGAAAACATATTATATTGAATTTTTAATTGTTTGTATTTAACGAGATACGTGACATATAATCCCTTTATCTGTGGATAATTAGGATTCTTTTGGCATGCAAACTGGAATTTGATCATGTAGCTTCTAATTGGAATTAATTGACCAAGAAATTGGCAGTTAATAAATTTTAGAGGAGACTAGGAAGGTCTAAGGAATTAGGGTCTAGTCACATATAGTTTGCCATGAAATTAAATCTTACATGATTAAATTAGTTAGTAATAAAAAGTAAATCCGAAAAAATAGATAACTCTAAAACCTTAACTATCTTCTCATTATATTATTCCCAACTTATTTATTTGTCTGTGTTTAATGCTCTTTGAATACCAAAATACTCTTTTTTGCTTGTCTAACTAAGCCTATCAAATACTATTGTTACTTAATCCATCAATTCTCGTGGGATCGACCCTTACTCACGTAAGATATTACTTGGTACGACCCGTTGCACTTGCCGGTTAGTATGTGTGGTTAATAAAAACCGCACCAGCTGAGTATTTTTCGAAAATATTCATTTTTTGCAGGTTTATTTTTGTCATCTCTAGGGATAATAAACATCTTCCCAAAAAATTAAATTGATTTTGGGGTTCACCAAGAATTGAACTCTTGACCTTTTAGATCTAGCACTCTAATACCATGTCATGATACCACTCATTCCAAAAACTTCAGCGGATGAGAAAAGGTAACACTAATATTTATATCTCTAATACTCCATAAATCTCCATTACAAGTTGTTCATATCCTGGCCCAATTATAAAGGCCCAAGGTCCAAATAAAAGGCCTAGTCCAGAGGATTGAGCCTTACTAAGCACCAACCTTCACACTAAGTCGGTGTTAAACCCGACTTACTCCCAAGAAGTCGGGACGGAGAATAGTTGGCAGATAAGCACTCATTCAAATGAGTAACTGCCCCTAAAATCTCTCTAACTACTTTATCGAGCCATATCTTAACCTCCCTAAGATAAAGGAACGGTTAACACCCTAAAAATATGGCAATACTTCAACGGTGGTTATTGGCTCACCACTATAAATACACTGACACCCCTCAGGTATCCCTAAGTCCAATACTCTCTAGACCTGCTCACACCCTTGCTAACTTAGGCATCGGAGTGTCTTTGCAGGTACCACCCCCCATTCATTCGCGAATACAAGTCGGAAGGAGGCTCCAACGTGCAAACTAGCTCGGAAGCCACCATCTGCAGACGATTGGGTGGTGCACGAAATTGCAATCACACTTTTGCAACTCCGCACAACTAACCAGCAAGTGCACTGGGTCGTCCAAGTAATACCTTGCGTGAGCAAGGGTCGATCCCACGGAGATTGTCGGCTTGAAGCAAGCTATGGTTATCTTGTAAATCTTAGTCAGGATATCAGAAATTATCAGGATTGATTGTGAAAAGCAACAGAACATGAAATGGTTACTTGTTTTGCAGTAATGGAGAATAGGTTGAGGTTTTGGAGATGCTCCATCTTCTGAATCTCTGCTTTCCTACTGTCTTCTTCATCAAACACGCAAGACTCCTTCCATGGCAAGCTGTATGTAGGGTTTCACCGTTGTCAGTGGCTACCTCCCATCCTCTCAGTGAAAACGATTGCATATGCTCTGTCACAGCATAGCGGAATTCATCTGTCGGTTCTCGTTCAGGCCGGAATAGAATCCAGTGATTCTTTTGCGTCTGTCACTAACGCCCCGCCTTCAGGAGTTTGAAGCACGTCACAGTCATTCAATCATTGAATCCTACTCAGAATACCACAGACAAGGTTTAGACCTTCCGGATTCTCTTGAATGCCGCCATCAGTTCTAGCTTATACCACGAAGATTCCGATTAAAGAACCCAAGAGATATCTACTTAATCTAAAATAGAACGGAGGTGGTTGTCAAGCACACGTTCATGGTTGAGAACATGATGAGTGTCACGGATCATCACATTCATCCGGGTTAAGAACAAGTGATATCTTAGAATGGAAGCAAGCATGATTGAATAAGAAACAGTAGTAATTGCATTAATTCATCAAGACACAGCAGAGCTCCTCACCCCCAACCATGGGGTTTAGAGACTCATGCTGTGGAAAGTACACACAGAAACGTGTAAAAATGTCATGAGGTCATAAGGTACTGATACAATGTCCAAAGATCCTATTAATAGTAAACTAGTATCCTAAGGTTTTACAGAAATGAGTAAATGACAGAAAAATCCACTTCCGGGCCCACTTGGTGTGTGCTTGGGCTGAGCAATGAAGCATTTTCGTGTAGAGACCTTTTCTGGAGTTAAACACCAGCTTTCATGCCAGTTTGGGCGTTTAACTCCAAGTTTTATGCCAGTTCCGGCGTTTAACGCTGGAATTTCTGAGGCCGAATTGCTACGCCGGTTTGGGCCATCAAATCTTGGGCAAAGTATGGACTATCATATATTGCTGGAAAGCCCAGGATGTCTACTTTCCAACGCCGTTGAGAGAGCGCCAATTAAGCTTCTGTAGCTCCAGAAAATCCACTTCGAGCGCAGGTAGGTCAGAATCCAACAGCATCTGCAGTCCTTTTCAGTCTCTGAATCAGATTTTTGCTCAGAACCTTCAATTTCAGTCAGAAAATACCTGAAATCACAGAAAAACACACAAACTCATAGTAAAGTCCAGAAAAGTGAATTTTAACTAAAAACTAATAAAAATATACTAATAACTCAACTAAAACTACCAAAAACATACTAAAAACAATGCCAAAAAGCGTATAAATTATCCGCTCATCATTGGGCCAACCAACACCATCCATCTTATTAATCTCCGGTTACCCACTGTAACATTGGCGCCGTTGCCGGGGACCCGAGAGATCATCCATCGATGGCGGATAGATCCCACGAAGAAGGCCATGTGGAGACAAATTCTGAACAAGAGAATCTGGACACAGGCAACAACGATGTGGACCTCACCCTCCACCAGGAAATCGATAATCAACACAGGGAAGGCACCTCCGGGGTAAAGAACCCGAAGATAAACTCCTCAGAAGGGCACGAGTCAGAAAAAGAAGGACCACCCCATGTAAATGAACTCATGGGATTAGTCCACAGCCGCCTAGAGCAGTTAGAGCAGGAACGAGAGCGGCAAAAGGAAACTGAAAAGAGCTTAAAAGAGGAGATGGAACGACGAAAAGAGTTAGAAAGAAAACTCTTAAAGTTGGAATCCTCCCTCAAAAGTCGCAACTCCCGCGACGAACAAGAAGAACCACCCTTAGGTGGGGAGGATCCCTTCAGTGAGGACATAATGAGGGCTAAAGTCCCGAGAAACTTCAAAAGCCCTGATATGGACCTCTATGACGGAACCACGGATCCTAAGCATTATCTAAGCAACTTCAAAAGTCGGATGTATCTAGCTGATGCTTCCGACGCTACGCGATGCAAAGCCTTTCCGACCACTTTATCGAAAGCAGCAATGAAGTGGTTCGATAGCCTCCCTCCGAGGTCAGTTACTAGCTTTGAAGACCTCTCAAGAAAGTTTTTGATGAGGTTCTCGATCCAGAAGGACAAAGTGAAACATGCACCGAGCCTCCTGGGAATAAAACAGGAGGTCGGAGAATCTTTACGAGCCTATATGGAAAGGTTCAACAAAGCATGTTTGGAGATTCAAGACCTACCTACCGAAGCAGTAATAATGGGGTTAGTCAATGGGCTTAGAGAAGGTCCCTTCTCGCAGTCCATATCCAAAAGACACCCCACCTCTTTGAGTGATGTACAGGAAAGAGCTGAAAAGTACATCAACATGGAGGAAAACGCCAAATTAAGAGATCTGAGTTGGCGACCTGGGCCCCCTCCCTCAACAAAAGAGAGGGAAAGGGAAGCCAAGAAAAAGGAAGAACTCGGTCTCGAAAGGCCAAGAAAATATCACTCTTATACTCCGCTGAAAGTTTCTATAGTGGACGTATACAGAGAGATTTGTAACACTGAGAGACTGCCACCCCCTAGACCCATTAAAAATAAAAAAGGGGGGAGCCGCAACGACTACTGCGAGTACCATAAAATATATGGTCACTCCACAAACGACTGTTACGACCTTAAAAATGTGATAGAAAAGCTGGCTAGAGAAGGTCGGCTTGATAGATATCTCATAGAGAGGTCGGACGGTCATGGAAAGAGAAAGCGAGATGACATGGATAGAAGAGACCCACCACCGCAAACTCCAGAAAGACATATCCATATGATCTCAGGAGGGTTCGCAGGAGGGGGACTTACCAAATCCTCTCGCAAAAGACATCTCAAAAGAGTTTATCAGGTCGGAGAAGAGTCATCCGACCTCCCTACCATTTCATTCACAAAAGAAGATGGGCAAGGAATAATCCCTGGACATGATGATCCAGTAGTGATAACCATGATCCTAGCAAATGCCCATCTCCACAGAACCCTAGTAGACCAAGGAAGCTCGGCGGACATCCTTTTTAAGCCCGCTTTCGACAAGCTAGGGTTAGATGAGAAAGAATTAAGAGCCTACCCCGACACCCTATACGGATTAGGGGACACGCCAATAAAACCACTAGGATTTTTGCCCCTTCACACTACTTTTGGAAAAGGGGAAAAATCAAAGACTCTGAGTATAGACTTCATAGTCATTGATGTGGGGTTAGCATATAATGCTTTAATCGGCAGAGCTACCCTCAATCGACTCGGAGCAGTGGTATCTACCCCTCACCTCTACATGAAATTCCCGACCTCAGCGGGAATAGCAACGGTAAGGGGAGATCAAAAGTTGGCAAGAAAGTGCTACAATGAAAGCCTAAATCTGAGAGGAAAAAGCAGAGAAGTTCACACGATAGAACTCGGGGGCGCAAGGGCCAAAGAAGAGCTGCGACCACAACCGGGAGGAAAAACCGAGGAGATACAGGTCGGTAAGGAGGAAGGGAAAAATACTCATATAGGAGCCAATCTAGGGGAAACCCTAAAACAAGGATTGGCTAAGCTCCTAAGAGATAACTCCGACCTCTTTGCCTGGAAAGCCTCGGACATGCCTGGGATAGATCCCGAGCTCATGTCCCACAAACTCTCAGTTTATCCAGGATCCCGACCTGTACAGCAAAGAAGACGGAAGCTCGGCCCAGAACGAACCCTAATAGTAGAAGAACAAGTACAGGCACTCCTGGAAGCTGGCTTCATCAGAGAAGTCAAGTACCCAACATGGCTAGCCAATACAGTGCTAGTCAAAAAACAGAATGGCAAATGGAGAATGTGTGTCGACTACACCGACTTAAATAAGGCATGTCCCAATGACCCTTAACCCCTACCAAATATTGATACCCTAGTGGATTCCAGCTCGGGGTATCAATACTTATCGTTCATGGATGCCTACTCGGGATATAATCAAATCCCGATGTATGAGCCCGACTAGGAGAAAACATCATTCATCACACCCAGAGCTAATTTCTGCTACGTGGTCATGCCATTTGGATTAAAGAATGCAGGGGCCACATATCAAAGGTTGATGAATAAAGTGTTTTCCCCTCATCTGGGGAGTCTAATGGAAGTATACGTCGACGACATGCTGGTAAAGACCAAGAAGGAAGTCGACCTCTTGTCAGACCTCTCTCAAGTCTTTGACACCATAAGGCTGCACGGGATGAGACTAAATCCCGCAAAGTGCGCCTTCGCGGTGGAAGCAGGAAAATTTCTAGGGTTTATGCTAACATAAAGAGGGATCGAAGCTAATCCCGACAAGTGTAGAGCCATCCTAGAAATGAAAAGTCCGACTTGTTTGAGAGAAGTCCAGCAGCTAAACGGCCGACTTGCAGCCCTCTCCAGATTTTTGGCAGGCTCGGCACTGAAATCCCTGCCACTATTCTCCTTATTAAGAAAGGGATGCCAGTTCGAATGGACTCCTGAATGCGAGGAGGCATTCCAGGAGTTCAAAAAGTTTTTAAGCCAACCTCCTATTCTAACCCGACCAGTACCTGGGAAAGACCTCGTCCTGTACTTATCCGTAGCAAACAAGGCTGTCTCATCAGCCCTGATAAAAGAAGACGAGGTCGGACAACATCCAGTCTACTTCATCAGTAGAGTTCTACAAGGCCCTGAACTAAGGTACCACAAACTAGAAAAGTTTGCCTACTCCTTAGTAATAGCCTCACGAAGGCTACGACCCTACTTTTAGGCCCATACAATAAGAGTCCGTACGAACCAACCCATGAAGCAAATCCTCCAAAAGACGGATGTTGCAGGGAGAATGGTCCAATGGGCAATAGAGCTTTCCGAGTTCGACTTAAGATATGAAACTCGGACAGCGATCAAAGCTCAATGCCTCGCCGACTTCGTTGCAGAATACGCAGGGGATCAGGAGGAAAAACCAACTACATGGGAACTCTATGTAGATGGATCCTCCAACAAAACGGGAAGCGGCGCAGGCATAATATTGGTAGATGAAAGAGGAACCCAGATAGAGGTTTCCTTAAAATTTGAATTTCCGGCTTCAAATAATCAGGCAGAATATGAAGCCTTGATTGCTGGACTAAAACAAGCAGAAGAAGTCGGTGCTACAAAGGTGATGATATACAGCGACTCACAAGTGGTGACCTCCCAAATAAGTGGAGAGTATCAGGCAAAGGACCCAAATATGAAGAGGTACTTGGAAAAAACTTTGGAATACCTTGGGCGCTTTGCAGAAACCGAGGTCAAACACATAACTCGGGATCTGAACAGCAGAGCAGACGCCCTATCTAAGTTAGCAAGTACCAAACCAGGAGGGAACAACAGAAGCCTGATCCAAGAAACCCTTCAGGAACCCTCAGTAATAAAAGACAAGCAAGAAGTACTTGAGGTAGTCGGTTTAGACCTCGGATGGATGAACCCTTTAGTTGAATACATGAAATTCGACATCCTCCCTAAAGAGGAGAAAAAAGCTAAAAGGATCCGAAGGGAAGCACAACACTACACCTTGGTGAGAAATATCCTTTACAGAAGGGGGATATCAACACCACTATTAAAGTGTGTACCGACCTCAAGAACTGACGAGGTGTTGGAGGAAGTACATAGTGGAATCTGCGGAAACCATCTCGGAGCAAGGTCACTAGCCAGGAAAGTAATCCGAGCTGGATTCTATTGGCCGACCTTGCAGAAAGATGCCACAGAATTTGTGAAAAAATGTCAACCATGTCAGATGCATGCAAATTTCCACGTGGCTCCACCAGAAGAGCTCATCAGTATCACTTCTCCATGGCCTTTTGCAAAATGGGGAATGGATTTGCTAGGTCCTTTTCCCCAAGCGCCAGGACAAGTCAAATACCTGATCGTGGGAATATATTATTTCACAAAGTGGATAGAAGCAGAACCATTGGCCACCATCACCGCTCAAAGAAGTCGGAGGTTCCTCTACAAAAATATCATCACAAGATATGGGATACCTTATTCCATCACTACGGATAATGGAACCCAATTCACCGATGCTACCTTCAGAAGCTTAGTAGCTAGTATGAAAATCAAACATCAGTTCACCTCGGTGGAGCACCCACAAGCCAATGGGCAAGCCGAGGCAGCCAACAAAGTCATACTGGTAGGACTAAAGAAAAGATTGCAAGAAGCAAAAGGAGCTTGGGCCGAAGAGCTCCCCCAAGTATTATGGGCTTACAGGACAACGCCTCAATCCGCCACTGGAGAAACGCCCTTCCGACTAGTCTATGGCGTTGAAACAAAGGATGATCACAAGGTACAACAAGAAAGTCATTCGAAGAACATTTGCTCCAGATGACTTGGTCTTAATCAGAAACGACATCGGAGTCAACAAATCAGGAGAAGGAAAGCTCGCCGCAAATTGGAAGGGACCATACAAAGTCAATGAAGTTTTAGGAAAAGGTTATTATAAAGTAACCGGCCTGAACGGCACTGAGTTCCCGAGGTCGTGGCATGCTTGTAACATGAAAAGGTACTACAGTTAAAAGCGAACTCTACTCCCTGATGTACTCTTTTCCCAACTTCATGATTTTTTCCCAAAAGGGTTTTTCTGGAGAAGGGTTTTTAACGAGGCATCATAGTAGAGGCTAAGGGAAATAGGCTATTAAAACCCTTAGTAGCAAGAAGGTACCTCCCCAATTAATAAAGATCTTTTCTCATCTACAATATCTCTTATAAATTCCTTTCTAGTTTTTCTAAGTCTTTTCTACGAAACGCGCCGACTTAAACTCGACAAAACGTGAAAATCCCATGAACCGACCTAGATGGTCGTCAGGATAAAACGACGAGGTACAAGTCGGTGTAAAGAGGTTATACAAGCCGATCGTAAACAACTCGGAAGCAACTCGACTCATAAAGTCGAAACAAAACTCCGAGCGGAGAAGCTCGAAAACACTTTGGCCTGAAAGTCGGAGTGAAAAACCAAGCAGAAGAAAAACGCATCGCAAAAATAACCTAAGTCATAAAAACTCAATAAAACATAGTTGAGCATGAGGAATAACAAAAAGAGATTGAAAAACTTACGAAAAAGTTTAAAGGCTGTCCCAAAAGTCCTTAAACAAAAGGCTCAGAAAAGCAAACGGGCCAAAAGGAAAGGTTTTCAAGAAAAGATCAAGGGGGACTTCAGAAAATTAAAAAAGCATACACGCATAAGGTAATCTAAACCCTTATCCAAAAAAGGGTATCCATTTTGTTAACTTAAAAAGCCCCTTATCAAAAAGGGGGTATTTTTTAATATTTTTGTTTACGGCCTGGGAAGGCCAAAGAAAAATTGTTCAAACGGCACTACCAAACAGAAATAAATAAAGAGTTTAAAAATGGGGGGCCCACAAGCCGGACCCCCAAATAGCCACTAATTATTTTTTAGAAGAAGGATCACCACCACCAGAATCAGGAGGAGCGCCGCCAGAGGCATCCATGGGAGATGAAGAGATGGAGGATCTACTGAAGAACTCGGAGCGTCTTTAGAACGAGGAGGGGACTCAATAATCCTCTGCCCCCGAGTCTTCAATTCTGACTCGAAAACGATTACGGGGGCAGGAGGATCCACGATGGCACCATCAATAACAACTTTGTCAAGATGTAAAGGAGAAAGATCCAAGTCGGGAGCAATCACCCTGACTTGCTCCAGGAAAATCCTCCAAGACTCCTCGGCGCCATCAGCAATAGAGTCCTCCAACTCATCATATGCCTTCCGAGAATTCAACAGATCATTCTTCATAGACACAAGATCATTAAATAAACTTTGATAGCTGGCCTGCGCTATTTTTCTCAACTCCATCTCTATGTTGCACTGGGCCTGTAAAACCTTCCCTTTCTCCCGGAAGGTATCTCTCTCCTCCCTCAGCTTGGCGATCTCCTTCTTCAACTCCCCCTCATGCTCTTGATATGAGCGAAGCCTTCCTTCCAGCTCCTCGACCTTCGAGGTCGTCCCTAAAGAGCTGAGAGGAGCCTTCTCAAAGATATCCAAGAGTTTGCCACAAACCCCCTCCGCTTAGAGACTCTCCTCGACCATAGTGGTAAGGTGGCTCCGAACAGACATATCATCCATGCTTATACGAACATGGGGATATATATTCTTTCGGACGAACGCAATAGCATTCGCCTTAACCTCACCAGAAGAGCCAGACTCTAAAGTCTTGCGCTTCTTTGGATCAGGGGAAGGTCGGACGACGGGGAGCGGCTGAGGAGGAGCTGAAGAAGAAATTACAATGGGATTGGAAAGAGTCCCAATGTTCCGAGGAGGAGAAGGAGGAGAGATAACCCTAGCACCACCAGCCCGAGCGCGAGACTTGGCTTTGGCCTCCTGGACTCTCTGGAAAGATTCTTGAGCGTTTGTCTTTGCCATTTCTGAAAAAGAAAAACAATAGCTAAGGAATCAAACAAGTCGGAATGATCAGCTGATAAGTCGGGAATTTAAAACAAAAAGCTACCTAGCTGCGCTTGGATAAAGGTCGGAGACCCTTGGAAAAACTTTTTAGTATCCAAATATGGGGCCCTCCCCCACACTTCTCGGAGGAACCCCACTATGGCAGCCTCTACTTCATCCAGGTCATCCAGACCATATTTCTCACAAGGGGAGGCCTCCAGCCAGTATAAGGGAAAGCGAGGAGAAGAGTTATCATCCAGAAAAAAGGGGTGGTGACCCTCTACAGCTTGCACTTTGAAAAAATAATTTTTGAAGTCATGGAAGGATTCGTCAAAAAGGGTGAAAATTCTCCGACCTTGTATGGCTCAGAAGGACACCCATTGCTGCTTGTTGTTTAGCCCACTAAAGGGCTTAGTCATATGGAAAAGAAAAAAAATCCTCAAAGAGGTAGGGAAGTCCAAAGCTTGACTAATAAACTGATAAATTTTCAGAAAACCCCAAGAATTGGGGTGAAGTTGGGTAGGGGCAACTGGACAATGGTGCAAAACAGACATCTCAAAATCCGAAAAAGGAAGAAAGACACCCAGACAGGTGATCATACATTCATACATAAAGAAAAAATGAGGGGCCGCCTCATTGGCCCTCCCAAAACAAACCCGGTCTTCTGGACCCGGGACTACCAACTCATACTTTGGCTCATCATCCTCAGAAACACAAATCATGTGGTGAGTACGAAGATGAGTAATAAACTCCGCATCGACCAAAGGTTCCTCTCCTAGGACTGTGACATCAACCCATTGAGAAAGAGCTTCTACAGAAGACATTTTTCTAAAAACGCGACGAAAACCTACAAAGGAAAACGGAAAAAGAATCAAAAATGAAAGTCCCTAAGGGGATACGAAAGCCTACAACGTCACTTCTCCCTCTCCAAAGAAAATAAAAGCATGCAATCACAAAGCATGTCATAAAAGTAAAACACTAACCTTTATCCAAAAAGTGAAGGTTGGAAGAAGCAGAGGTCTCCGAATGCAAGAACAAAGCACGAACAAAGAAAGAAGAAATTTGAAAAATTGCAGAAACGAAAAAATGAAAGAGAGGAAAAGTATTTATAAACATGCTAAGGGGCATAAAGGTAAAAGCGGAGCAGTCATTAATGAGAATGCACCGTTACCAAAGCCTACGCACATTCCTAACGGACACGACGCTTGATTAGACGTAACTGTCAGAACCAAAAAGACACGGAAAAGTCACGTCGGTTTCAGAAAATCACGTCGGTCCTCCAACAAGTCGACTACGACCCCGAGTAAAATACTCGAACCCAAGTCTTATAAAGATCTTGGGCTCAAGTAGGGGCACTGTTTATACCCTGGCCCAATTATAAAGGCCCAAGGTCCAAATAAAAGGCCTAGTCCAGAGGATTGAGCCTTACTAAGCACCAACCTTCACACTAAGTCGGTGTTAAACCCGACTTACTCCCAAGAAGTCGGGATGGAGAATAGTTGGCAGATAAGCACTCATTCAAATGAGTAACTGCCCCTAAAATCTCTCTAACTACTTTATCGAGCCATATCTTAACCTCCCTAAGATAAAGGGACGGTTAACACCCTAAAAATATGGTACTACTTCAACGGTGGTTATTGGCTCACCACTATAAATACACTGACACCCCTCAAGTATCCCTAAGCCCAATACTCTCTAGACCTGCTCACACCCTTGCTAACTTAGGCATCGGAGTGTCTTTGCAGGTACCACCCCCCATTCATTCGCGAATACAAGTCGGAAGGAGGCTCCAACGTGCAAACTAGCTCGGAAGCCATCATCTGCGGACGATTGGACCAACCAACACCATCCATCTTATTAATCTTCGGTTACCCACCGTAACACAAGTATTCCATTAGTTTCTCATACTTTTCCTAAATAAATATGGTGGAGAAAGAAATTGATTTGGACCATAGATTAAATAAAAAATTCCTTACAATAACTCCTTACATGTTGGTTTCTCATTGGTTAATTAAAAAATCTGTAAAATCTATATCAATAATATAATTGATACATCCATACCATAATTCACTCTTGTGATAATATTATAAAATAGTGCTTTGAATCAGTCCTGGTGTAAAATATGATGAACATCTTAGAAAGGAATAAACTATTAGGAAGGATAGAATTTTTTTCCCCTCTGGGTCAACACTCTAATATCTCATAATTTGTATATTATAGAGAGCTAGTACAATTGTACAAATAATAACACAACTATAATAAAATAATAAAATGGTCAAATAAATTGCTTCGTACAAAATGCAACTACTTGAGCAATACAAGGCCATTACATAGCGGCACTCAACCACTCATAATATTTGTCACCCAAAACAAAATATAGCTAGTATACGGCAAAGATGATGGCAAATTCTCTCCATTCTCTTTTTCTACTGCTTGGAATTCTGTCTTTCTTAGCACTGGTCCTAGGCCAGGATCAATCAGGTTCGGTTATTTAAATGAAAAAGTATATGATACATAAATTTTTAGTGATCAATATTTTTACTTTATTTTTGTTTAATTTTTGAATTGATACTTACCAACACTTTTTTTTTAGCTAAAGGTGTTAATTCTTTAGTATTTTAGCATAAGAAATTAATTTTTAAGTAATTAGTATTAGTACATTTTTTATTGTAAAATTAATTTTTAATCTTTATTTTTTTAAAGAATTTAGAATTCATTTTAATTCAAATTAAAAAAATTGGCTAATGTTAACTGAAAAAAATAACTCTTAGTTAAACTCTATTCAAATTTGAACAGCTCTTTTGATTTAGGGAAAAAAATTGAAGATAAAGTCATAAAGATAAAGTATGTGTAAGTTACAATATGTTTTTCAAAAAATACTATATGTATATTAAAATTAGTCATTAAAATTAATCACCAATGTATTTGTGTATAAATATAAGTGTGATTTAATTTATTTGTTTTTAATATATATTTATATTTTAATATATACTTTATACTAATAGCTAATTTTAGTGGCTGATTTTGGTGTACACATAACATGGTTGTATTTTTTTCACACTAAGATTGTATGGTTTATGTACATCAGAATTCACTAGCATAGATTGTGGACTACCTGAAAATTCCAACTACACTGAGAAGAGCACAGGAATCAATTATATTTCAGATGCTAATTTCATTGATTCTGGTGTGAGTAAGACTGTATCGCCCCAAGATAAAGCTACTCATCAACAATATTTTACTTACCTTCGGAGCTTTCCTAGCGGAACAAGAAACTGTTACAGAATAAATGTAACAAGTGCTACTAGATATTTAATCAGAACTAGTTTCTTGTATGGAAACTATGATGGTCTTAATAAGCTCCCACAATTTGATATTTATCTCGGAGTTCATTTTTGGGACACAGTGAAATTCACAAATTCATCACTCAGTAAAAATTATGAGATCATACACACTCCATCACTGGATTATATCCATATCTGTATGGTTAACAAAGGCACAGGGACACCGTTCATTTCAGTTATAGAAATGAGGATTTTGAACAATGCTACTTATACCACTGAAAAGCCGTCTACATCATTGGCACTATTCCGAAGGTTGGATTTTGGTTCTATCACCAATTTAACATACAGGCGAGTCCCTTTCTTTTAAATATATCTTACTCTTATTTCCACCATTAAAGGGAGAATTTGCCCTTATCCACCTTTTCAATTTCAGAGATTTCCAATGCAAGGAACCTAGC
Organism: Arachis stenosperma; assembly: GCF_014773155.1. Lineage (NCBI taxonomy): Eukaryota > Viridiplantae > Streptophyta > Magnoliopsida > Fabales > Fabaceae > Arachis > Arachis stenosperma. The sequence continues at coordinate 5,020,708 of NC_080385.1, forward strand.
TTCATGCCGATCACGTTGCGTCTCTAGTTTAGTGTATAAATATCAAGGATTATGATTTTTTTTTAAGGTGAAAATTCACGCGCACAGTTATTTTACTGCACATGAGTATTTACTTTTTCTTAACGAGATAACAATAAAATTAATCTTTCAATTTATACAGTAGGTTTTTTTTATTATTTGATAGAGAGGAACAAAAAGAAGGACACAGTTGTTGATGGAAGTAACCAGGGTTTAGCATCAATTAAAAAAAATATTTGAATATCTATTTAATTATATAGTTAACTAAAAGCAAAATTAAAATTAAAATTAAAAAATTTATTTCAAATACTTAAAATAAAATAAAATTGTTATTATCATTAAAAAATATTATATGCATACTAAAAATAAATTATTAATTATAATATTATGTATTTATGCATAATTACATATATTATTTAATTTATTTTTAATATATATTTTATATATATAAATGATTTTGATGTACACATAATATAATCATAATTTTAATACATACGTAGCAATATGCTTTTTTTTATATACACCACCTAGCATAGCATGATTGATTATTACTATATAAGTTATGGGAACATATAATATTAGGAAAAGTATGAGGAGCCAATGGAATACTTGTACAATGTGTACAATGGAGGTTTATGATTGAATATGTTCATTTAATATGTTATACATGTTGGTTATACAGGTATAAAGATGATCCATATGATCGAATATGGGAGCCTTATTGGGACAACAAGTGGACACAATTAAGCAGCAGACTTGGCAACGATGACTTGATTCAGAATGACTTTAAACCACCAGTAGTTGTGATGGAGACTGCAGCTACACCAAGAAACGTTACTGCTTCATTAGACTTCAACTGGGAGATTGATGATGAAACCGAGCACCAATACTATTTCTACTTACACTTCGCTGAGCTCCAGAAGTTGGGTCCAAATCAAACAAGATCATTCAATACCACCATAAATGACGTGACTTGGAATGCAGCATTACAACTCAAATACCATCAAGTACACACCAGAAATACTCTAACCGGACCTTGGCTTCTAACAAAAAGGGGTCACATTTCACTTATTCGGACACAATCTTCCACCCTTCCACCCATCATCAATGCTCTTGAGATTTATTTTGCTAGAGATTTTTCAGAGTTAGAAACCCAAAAAAATGACGGTATGATGCTGCTATTTTGTCCAACTTAGCTTGTTCTTTCGGTTCTTGTAAGAATATTTAGCTTTGCTTGTATATACACACCAGTGGATGCAGTCACAAACATCAAGAGAGCTTATAGGATGGACAGTAGAAACTGGGAAGGAGATCCATGTGCTCCCATTGCATACAAGTGGCAAGGTGTAGAGTGTAGCTCTTTTGATGGCTTTCTAAGAATCACATCCTTGTAAGGTCATCATTCATTCAATAACACAAAAATTACAAAACTATTAATTATATTCATGATTGAAATAATAATGTTTTTGGAAATGGAATGTATAAAGGAATTTGTCTTCAAGTGGACTCACCGGACATATACCGGCTGATATCTCCAAGCTTACCATGTTAAAATCCTTGTGAGTATCTATCTCATCTCATCTCATCTCATTTAATTCATAAATAAATAAGGTGGCTAAGTACATAGACATATCTTTACGTGACTAAGTTATAACACTTAAAAATAGTTAGATAATTTGATATATTTAAATAAAGAGTAAAGCTAGAGAACCAAAAGCATATCAGCCAAAATTCAGCCAAATACCTTTGGATGAATTCAAAATCTCTACGAGTTATATATATGGATGTTTCTTCTACTAAGTATCAGAAAGTTTCTTTTTTATATTAAATGGATGTTCTTTTATATATTTTTCGAATTTGTGTTTGTTGGAGGTGGATAGGTTAATGAGAGAGAAAAGAGGAAGGTTTTTATAGGTTTTAATTAGGTTTACTTAATCAATTTAAAATCGGCACCGTCAATGATATCTAGTGTAACGATGAATTGTGCCACCAAATGGAAGAGAAAGTTTGATTCGGATTTGACGAAAAATGAATTTTGGATCGGGCTTGCTGAAAGGGTTCCGTGATCCCAGGAGTGGTTATTGGGGATTTGAAACATATTAGTCAATGAGAGATTTCATTCAAAACGACAATTAATAACAAACATTAAAAATTAAATAAAAATTAAATTAATTAATTTAATGTTGTTTTGTTTATCTTTTGGCTGATCCCCTTTTGGTTCCACATACTTTTTCTTAAATAAATTGCTTAATATAGTACCTGTCTAATATCTAAACTATCATTTTTACATAAAATTTTCTTCATATATAAAGTTACCTATGAATAATACACCCATTTTATTACATTTGTGTATTTTTTCCCTCCGTTTTGGATTGTAACTGTGAATTTGAATTGCTCTCTCAGAGATTTATCGGACAATGGCTTAAGTGGGAATATACCTTCTTTTCTGGCACAAATGCAATCACTAGAATACTTGTAAGTTCACATGATTTTATTGGTTATAAAATTAAGAAAAATATTAAAAATTAACTTTTTGTTAGCTAACATTAACAAATTTTAAAATTTAGTGTTTATAGCTTAAGACGTAGAGTTAATAGTTTATGCCTTAGAGTCTAGAATTTAAGATAAACAAAATAATTTTTAAAAAAATTAGCTAATGTTAACAAAAAAAAAAGTTATTACCTAGTATTACTTTAAAGTTAAATTGAGAAGGATGTCATATTTGTTTTCTCTGCTTTTGCAGAAACTTGGCAAACAACAATCTAACAGGTTCAGTTTCAAATGAACTCCTTCAAAAACAAAGTGATGGTCAACTATCCTTGAGGTAGATATTATCCTTGATATATACTTAATACCAAGAATCAATAATATCTACTTGACATTGAAGATCCCTTTAATTTATTATTATAATAATAATTACTCACAAAATTTCCTAAGTACCCTGCTTTAACTTTGTTGTCATCTAAATGCTTATTTTATAGTGTGGGACAAAATCCAAATCTATGTGCATCAACTTCATGCAACCATCAAACAAATGATACAAGAAAGAAGAATAATAATGCAAGCATTACAGTGGTAGCATCAATTGCAGGGATATTACTGCTTCTAGTAATTGTTGAAGCAGTTATAATCTTTCGCCTAAAAAAGCAATATGGTAACTGTTGCTAACTGGAATTTATAATTACAATCTCTACATAATGTGAATAGACAATTTCTGATTTCGCTAATGAAAAATGTTAGAGAGCCATTAGAATTTATTGTTTTTAACTATCAGTTAGTCATTAATGCTTAAAAGTATGAGATAGAAGAATTATACTAAAAGAATTAATGATGACTAAATAATAGCTAAAAATAATAAATTCTGATAATTCTCTAATATTTCTCTACATAATATGTGATTGTCACTAACTGAAAGTTTTCATCAAAATCAGCTTCTACGACCATTTTTAGGAAACGTCGGAATTCAATGAAGGGGTCGCAACTGGAATCAAAGCAACGGCAATATTCATTTAATGAGGTTGTTAAGATGACCAACAACTTTGATAAGATTCTTGGTAGAGGTGGATTCGGAAAGGTTTACCATGGCTTTATTGACGACATTCAAGTGGCTGTCAAGATGCTTTCGCTATCATCCGTGCAAGGATATCAACAATTTGTTGCCGAGGCAAGTGCTCAATAATCAATACATGCATAGAAAAGAATATAATAAGTGAAAGAAATCTCAATGTAAATCATATTGTTGCTATCATGACTTTGAATGGCAGGTTAAGCTTCTAATGAGAGTCTATCACCGAAATCTAACGTCTCTCATTGGTTATTGCAATGAAAAAACTAACATAGGACTCATCTATGAATACATGGCAAATGGAAATTTAGATGAACATCTTTCAGGTACCATCACAATTATTTTTTATCTATGTTCTAAAATGTGTAAATGATTTTATATTTTTAAAAAGTTTTTAATTAGAAATATTTTGTTACTTCAAAATTTTTTTAGCAAATATTGTGAAATTTCTCACGTTTTTTATAGGAAAAAAACAATAAGGAGAAGTCCTTAAATTGGGAAGATAGACTTCGAATAGCATTGGATGCAGCCCAAGGTTAGGAAGAGAAAGAAATGAATATGTAAATTTCTTCATCAAATTTTAGTTCTTAACCATTTATGCATGATTCAAATTTAAATTCAGGATTGGAATATCTGCATAATGGTTGTAAGCCACCTATAATCCACAGAGATGTGAAATGCTCCAATATTCTACTAAACGAAAAATTTCATGCCAAACTCGCTGATTTTGGATTGTCCAAATGCTTTGCGGCCGACAGCGATACGCATGTGTCGACAATTGTGGCTGGAACTCCAGGCTACTTAGATCCTGAGTATGTGTTTAATACTTTAACTTCAATTATATGATTAATTATTCATCGCTCTATTTGAAAGAAATTTCGATAAGAGAATCAAATATTAACTAACCAAATTATTAGGTACACGACATCAAACAGATTGACAGAGAAAAGTGATGTATATAGTTTTGGAGTAGTTCTTTTAAGGATAATCACGGGTCAACCGGTTATAATTTTAAGGGAAGACATGACTGATCATATAAGTCAACGAGTTAATTCCATGGTTATTGAAGGGGATATAACACGTATTGTTGACTCAAGAATGCAAGGAGGTTTTGACAATGGTTCTGCATGGAGAGTGGTTGAAATTGCAATGGCTTCTGTGTCTGCCAGTTCTATGGAAAGGCCATACATGAGTGATATAGTGAAAGAGTTAAAGGAGTGTTTGGCTGCAGAGTTAGGTCGAAAACATAATAGTTGTGACCTTCAAAATGAAGATTTAGTTGGGCATGTCAGTGTCAATTTGATTAGTACTGATATGACTCCCTTGGCTAGATAAGTTTGTAGTTCATTCCTAATTAGTATAGACAAGTATTAGAAATAAAATAGCTTGGAAAATGTGTTGCAATTTTAAGTTAAATTTGTCGTAACCATGTATTCTACATTCTAGCTAGCGAGCAACTAGCAAGTTAGTTATTTTGTCTTAATTTGTTGTTTTGTATTTTAATTCAGTGTAAGTGATAGAGTGGGCCGAAAAAAATTGATATAAATTACTTTTTGGAGTTATGCCTAAAGATGAGGTTAGAGGGTGATATATTTTGATAGGAAAAGTATGAGAAGCCAATGGAATATTTGTACAATGTATACAATGGAGGTTTAGAGAGTATTAGAGATATAACCATTAGTGTTACCATTTCTCATCAACTGAAACTTTTGAGATGAGTGGTATTATGACATAGTATTAGAACTTCAGATCCAAAAGATCAAGAATTCGATCCTGAATGAACCTGAAAATTAGTTTAAATTTTAAATAGTATGGGGGATGTTCATTTTGTAACTCATATAGTCTATTGTACACATTATATAAATATCTCATTGGCTCCTCATACTTTTCCTATTTTAATATGGTAGTTATAGCCTTTTCACTGTTAACAAGAAAATAAAAAAAAATAAAAAATTCATATACCTTGCTTATAGCGAGATGTGTTATTAAAAAATAAAAAAAAATTAATTATATATGAAGTAAGAAGAATTTTTTTTAAAAAGAAAAAGATAACGGATTTAGGATTTAAAAGTCAAAGAGGATGAGAGTTGAAAATTTAAAAAATATTAGATGATTGTTAATCCTTATTTTGTGCTTTAGGTACAATTGAACTTCCATGGCCTAAAAAGCATTAAAAGCTCATTCACCATAAACATGTTTATCACCGAGTCGAGCCATAAAATTGCACATCACCACAAACAAAGCAATATATAAAATAATTTCTATGATAGAGTCCTTAGCAATTTTATTATATATAACAAGATATGCCGTATCATTAAACAATTAAGTCTTGTGTCATGTATCTATTAAAAAAGATTATCGTAAAATTTAACTATAAAAAAAATAATAATAAAAATATGATTGAAAGTAACTTATATGATTTCGTCTAATATAAAAAATATTATTTTTATTATGTAAATTTTTGTTTAAATTTATTAAAAAAATAATAGATCAATTTTTTTTAAATTATCCCTGTTATGCAATTAATCATAAGTCATACCCAAAATATATAGCCTTCAGCTAAACATCTCTGTTAACTTACTAATTAATAATACTTCTTGCCAACTTATTATTTAAAAATAAAAATAGTGTGAAATGTCAACCTCATGGAGCATTATATATTATAATAAGTGTTGAGTTTAAAAAATTTATATTTAATTAAAGTGATGATTAAATATTATTAAAATATAAATTAAAAAATTAAAAATATTATTAAAAGTTTATTTAATTATTTTTAATTAGTTGTTTGATGAAAATTTTTTTTTTTTGGTCAAGTGGATTGAATACTCTCATTGTCTTGAGAAAGGGTATGCCATCTGTGTTAGGTACTATGGATTCTTCAACAACATCCAGCTTCAACTTGGATTTGAACTCGGGTGCATCTTGCAAGAGGCACATAGGTATGCCATTTGTGTTAGGCCTCTATTGTGTTTGATGAATTTGGTTTTTTTTTTTTTTGGTCAAGTAGATTGGACAACCCCCAATCCTAGGCATTACATTCATACACCCATGTATTACACACCCACACAACTCACTCACACATACTACATAGGAGTACACATAAATGGTTCTATATTCCTCCATGAGAACTTGAACCCGGTGCAGCTCTATGGAAGGCACACAAAGTGGCCATCTAACCCAGGCCTCGGCTGCGATGAATTTGGTTAAGTATGCAAGCAAGTAATTTAATTTCATATTGGGCCAAAAGTTAAACAAACCCTATTTTATCATTGAACAAATTCAAGTTTTGGACAAAATTAATCAAATCAAGTGGCTGAATAATAAAAAAGAAAGAAATTCAAAATAAGCCCAAACCACAAGCCCATGAATTAATATTGGCTAAGCAAAAGAAAAGAAGGATATGGCCCAAATAATCAAGCATGCTTCGGTTACCTACTCCCATCAACTAATGGATTTTAAATTTCAACTCAATTAAGTTCATGCCTTGGTAATAGGAAGTTAAAATTCAATTTGATTAATTCACATTGAAAGATCCATACTTACTCTAAGCATTGGTAATTGGAAGTAAAAATTCAATTGGGTTTAATTCTATTTAGATGCTTGCTATGGTGCCTAAAAAGTATTGCCTAATTACTAAAATAGGTAAAATAATTAATTCTAAATTTAAAAGTATAAAAGTTAAAAAATTTTAAATATTTTAAAATTATTATAAAAAATAATTTAGGCAAAAGTTAGACACCAAACAAAAGGCACCATAGAATTGCCCTTCCATTTATTGCTTCCAAAGTCTTTTCTCTCTTCTCTCTCCTCTCTCTCTCTTTACAATTTGGTCACATCCATCAAAAAAAGAAGATTGAAGAAGTTATCAAAAGCCTATAAAAGACAGACTATGAAGAAGAAAAGAAGATTTTTACTTCACAGAAGAAAGATCTGAAGTAAGGCAAAGCAAGATTCTTGCCATTGAAGGCATAGTTTGAAGAAGAGCCTCAAGATTTTCTTTGTCAAAAATAGAAACAATCCCCCTCTGTCAGAAAGTAAAATCTGAGTTGAAAAAGTTTATTTCCATTTTTGTTCAACAAAGAAAGAAGGTAGCCACCGAGCTACATGTAGGAAGAAGCAAAAATAAAAGGAAAGAAGTTGTCCAAGACCAGAAGCTCATCAATGGTTAGAATCAATTCTTGGGATCAAAGTCAAGATCAATGATCAAGATTAAAAAAAAAAAAGATGAAAGAGGTTGAGAGAGGTACATGCATGTAGTTTCGGTTTTTCCTCTCTCTTCCTTTTGTTCAAACCATGACTTAGTCTATGTTGGAGAAGAAGTTGCTGAGTTGGTTGAAACGATTTTAACCTTAGAAGCTTCCCCTTCTATAATAAGGAAGAACGGCCAAAGATTGAGACAAGGAGTTAGAGCACACGTTTGGATTCCTATAGCTCTTTATTTGAGTTGTTTATTCTTCTCCTTCATGGCTTTCATTGAATATTTCTTTTTCTCAGTTTAGTCTGTTTGTGTTTCATTGGTAAAAGATAAAATGTGAGGTTCTGTAAAAAAAACCCAATGAGTTGAAAAAGGCAGAGATAAAAAAAAGGCATAGTTATCTCAAAAATTCTTTGTATATATTTCTGTTTTGTTATCATAATCCTGAGAGGATTCCCTTACAAGTTGAGTTAGTACTTTGCGGTTGAAAGCTAGGTTTGAGTCCTAGTCAAGTTCAAGTTGGGTTAGAATCTGAACTTGTTTCCTTTCAAGTTGGGTTAACACTTTGCAATTGAAAGCTTGGTTTGAGTCTAAGTCAAGTTCAAATTGGGAATAGAATCTGGATTTGTCCCAAATAGGAATGGGTAGTTCCTAGGGAGAAATTAATGTTTGTAAACTTGAAAAAGAGATAGTGAAATTCTATCATTGTTGTGATGGAGACTGGATATAGGCCACATTGCACCTAGTGGCTGAACCAGGATATATCCGATGTTAATTCTTCTTTTCTACTCCTTTCTCTGTTTCTATTAATCAGGAGACGAAAACAAAAGCGTCTCTCAACTCAGCATGAGACAAAACAAAAGTGTCACTTAACTCGACACGAGATAAAAGCAGAAATATATCTTAAAATTTGGTTGGAAAATCAGAGATTGAGATTCAGCAAAAAGGGACTAAAATTCAACCCTTCATTTTCTTAGTCACTGATTACCATCAATAAAAAATATTAAAAAATTATCAAAATTTATTATTTTTTACTATTAGTTAATCATTAATATTTAAAAATATAAAATGAAATATCTTATTATATTATACTAAACTAAAAAAATTAAACTAAAAAAATTAAATTAATAATTAAATAATAATAAAAAATAATAAATTTCAATGTCTCTAGTATTTCTCCATTAATATTACTAGGATGCCTTTTATGTGTTAAATTGTATTAAAAAGAAAAATTGCATTATAGTGAGGAGGAATTTCAAAATAAGAAGGAAAATATGTATTACAACCGGCGATCTTGGTTTGGTACTGTCTTTAAATTTTCTTATGAAATTATAATTCATCGAAATTGCTTCTTTATTAAAGCAAATTCGGGCTTGTCAGGGATATAAATGAGCTTTAACAAATTTAAATTTTCAACTATAAAAAAAATGCAATAATTTAGTTTCAATTTCAAAGGGCATTTTCATAGGTGATAGGACAAAAGATATGATACTCTAATTTGTTGATTTTCCGCCCCGTTTTACTTTGACTCAACTATAAGTCTATAATACATATTAGTATAAGATCCACGCACAAATATTAATCCATTAGAAAAATTTGTTGGTGCTTATTCATTGATACTAAATTACTAATAATTTTATTTTTAATTTAAAAAAGTTCTTGTTTATAAAAATTTATTGTACATTGTATAACACTGTTCTATTCTCGACCTAAACCAATTTTTCTTATTAATTTTTAATCTATTTTAACAAATTCTATTTAAATATAAAAATTATTATATTTATGTGTTTAAATAAATGTTGTTACACAATATTACTATATATTATAAATCCAAAAAAATTAAAATTTTAATAAAAATAATTTATATTATAATCCCACAAACAATAAATACTAAGTGACATCTAATAATAATTATTAGACTGAACTGCTTAACCCAAACTTTCCTTGAATGGGTGAAATTCTATTTTGGGAGTCAGTATATATTTGATATGTAATTAACCTGCCTCATCAAACTCATGGATTTAAATAGACAGACCTAAACTGATAAGGACAACCCATTAGATATCTTTAGTTATTTCACACATTTTTAATTGTGTATTTTTATATTTTAGCATATATTTTTTACCGAATGATTGAATTGATAATTAGTCACCAAAAAAAATTGATAATTAATTTTTTTAGTGTGTGTACACATTATAATATAGTTGATTTTTAAATTTTAATTTTCTAAAATTGTATTTGAAAGAGGGACTAAGATTAAAAGACAGAAATTGAAAGACTGAAATTAAATTAAATCTTTATATTATATTTAGTATAAAATGTACAAAATTAAGTTATATTTTAATATCTTATTTGGTTCAAAATAAACATAAATATAAAATAAGAATATTTACTAAAACATTTTTAATTATTAAAAAAATATTGTTAAAATTTTAGTATCTAATTCAAAAACTTTTAATCATGTGTCTTTATTTTTTAGAGATATTAAAAGAATTGAAATTTTAATTATAGGGTCACTAAATACAACACAAAATTCTAATCTCTAAGTCTCAGTTATATATATATATATAAACACTAGAATAATTAACTTCAAAACAACACTTTGCTACAACGGGAGGTTTTACGTTTTGTTTATTCTGTAGCTCTTGGTGCAAGGAGAGGACAGAACGAATCAAGTGATATCTTAATTTTAAAATTATTTGCATAGAAACATAATTAAGAAAGATTCTAAGCTTATATATATAAAAGGTGATCTACCATAAATTTGTTATTGCAAGACAAAAAAGAAGAGAAGCTAATGGCCAAGAACGGTGCAACACTTGCAATTACAATGCTAGTAATTTTAGCAAGTTTTTGTTCTGCTATAGCTGAATTCCATGAAACAATTCGTGAAGAACCTTGGACTACAACATATTATATTCCATCTAACACTGTGCAAGGTTGTATGAAGGAGTGCAAGATACGCTTTGAGGCGAACCCGATAAAGAAGAAACATTGTCTTCAGGGATGTATTATCTACGAATGCAACAAACTCTATCGACGAAGTGAAAACAAGAGGCTCCAATGCATTGGGATTCTTAATGCTAAGTACATCAACTAATACCCGTAAGAATTTCTAAGCTTTGGTCTTTTTGGTTTTTATTATCTTATATTTTTAGTTGATATCATCATTTTTAAACTTTTTTTATAGTATCGAGACAATGAATCATTATTGAGAAAGTATTTAAGGCTGCGTTTGTTTTTTAGAACATGATAAGACAAGACACTGAGAATAAGAAAAAAAGATAGAGACACAAAATTTTGTGTTTTTGTATTTTATTTGGTGATAAATTAGAACAAATTATGAAAATCTAATTTATTCTCATTTTTTTCATTCAAAAATTTTGAGACAAAATATATAATAATAAAAAATATAATTATAAAAAATTAAACAGAATAATAAAAGAAAAAATAAAAAATAAGTTGTGTCTCTTGTTAGTGTTTTCCGTGTCTTCCCTGTCAGATAGATACAAAATACATTAATTCAGTGTCTCTATCTCTATCTATGTGTCTTCTATTAAACACAATTTTGTATCTCTGTGTCTCTGTGTCTCTGTCTCTGTAAACAAACGCAGCCTAAGACATTTACTATTTGATATAAAACAAATTTGTTAATAAGTAATTTAAAATAATTTTGGCACATATAATTCTTATGTAGTTATGCCTCTTTAGTTAGTCGGCTATATGATGCAACATTTCAAAATTTTAGTTTTGAATTTTTTTTTTATGGTGCTTCAATATTTTGTTTTAATTTGGTTTCTTTGCTTTAAACAATTTAATCTGGAATCATTGTACTATCATTACCATCAAGTTAGGGTGAAGGGAAAATAATTTCAATAAGTTTGTTCTTGTTCTCATATATGTGTATATTTTTGTTACAGGGTTTGACAATGCTGAAATTTTAATAAATTTTCCATTGGATGGAAGAATATTCGAGCACCTTTGGTTAGATCAGGAAGTGATTCACACTGCTGGTTTATTTAGTTAGGTGTTTTAATTATTTGTTTACAACATTTACTTTCTTGTTTTGTGCTTAAATAATTTTCATTCAGTTTCCAAAGTTTAAATGTATTTTCTAAGGCAATAACTTTTGCAATCAAATAAACTAAAATTATCTAAATGAAAATTATTCTAGAATTTGTTTCTGACAAGTTCATCCAAGTTAAAATTTAAATTAATCAGTCGAGAAATGGAAAAAGATCTGAACGCTTGGATAATAAGAATGAAAAAAAAATCATAGTTCTGGTTTTCTTCATTTTTTTTCGCAATCTTAATGATACGAAGCAAGCAGCATATAGGAAAAAAAATATTATTTACTTATATTATAAAAAATGAACTTATAAAATTTGATAAGCGGAAGAGCAAATGTAGAAAAAGTAACTAATAGAATCATGGATTGTAGAATTTGAAAGAAAATAGCTATAAATTTACATAACCAAATGATGCACATAATAAAATTGCAAGAAAACTAAACATGATGAGCTACAAAAACTCACATGCATCCACACCTCCCTTTTCCCATGTTTGTCAATGTGACTGGAAGTTTCTCAGTAAGTATGTATGTGAATCATGGATTCCCCCTTTTAGTAACCCTTGCTTCTTATTAATAGGCAAGTTTTTTTTAGTATAAACAGTTTTATTTTTGCTCCATATTAATATTTCAAGTGTGAGAAAGATTGCATAAAATTAGTCTCACATAAAAAAAATTAAAAAGCGTAAAAAATTTATAAGATAAAAAATTCATTAATTTAGTATTTAAAATTTTGAGTTGGACCTTGACCTTCGGGAGAATACTCTTGAATAGTTTCTCTTTCATATTTATTTTTGGTCCCACCTATGAAATCAATGGTGAAAGATCACACTTTACTCTCTAAAGTGAAATTCAAACTTCAAAGGATTCAAATTCATTAATGTTCATCTTTGTTGTTATGACTGGTTACTTTCTTGTTTTTATCGATGTACATTTCTTGTTAGATGAGGTCAATTTCAATTTCTTTTTTATCAACAAATTGCCCATCAAAAAGATGCACAATCTCTCTTTAATCACTACAAAAAAAAAGGCCTATAACCACGTTTTAAAAGTGTGGTTAAAAGTGGTCAATAGCCACGCTTTTACGAGGATAGCGATAGATTAGAGATTTGGCTACTTTTTTTTTTGCTATGCTTGAAAAGCGCACCAAAACTGCAAAAGGGGTTTACGGCCACGCTTTTATAAGGGTGATAATTGATTCGAGATTTGGCTACATTTTTTTTGCCACACTTAAAAAGTATAACCATAAAGAGAAACATTCATGCTTTTAAAGCGTGGCGATAAAGTTTTGTTATAGTGATATTTTAAAAGCGTGGCTGTTTCCTACAACTCTTTTGACATACTTCAAAAACGTGGCCAAAAAATAAAAAAAAAATTCAAAAAGGTTATAATTAATTAATTACATATTTACATTACACACCCTGTTTGAAACTCTACCTTTCTCCTTTCCTAAAACTCCTCCAACCCTTTGAATTCACCCAAAAAAGAAAAGCCCTTCTAAAGAACCCTAAACTCTTCGAAAGAACCAGTACTCCACGACCCCAGCAATCCGGAGAACATCGCCGGTGCTCCCTGTTCTGGCATACTAACCTTACCCCTTTTTAATTCACAAACCCTAACCTAACACCCACCACACTTCCCTCCTTTCCCCTCACAACAGCGCCGCAGCCCCACTCCCCCTTTTCCTCTCTCCAGCGCACACAACACGATACACACACGCACCACCTCACCCACGCGAAAGAGGAGAGCTCGAGGAAGGAGACGCCGCCTTGCTGCCAGCTCCGTCGAAGACCAGCCCGCCGCCGCTGTCGAGTCAAACCCGAGAGAGAGAGTGTGTGCGACGATGAGAGAGGAGGAGCCGTCACCAAACGCGTCGCCACCGCTGGAGGAGCTTCACTCTTCGCCGTCGCCGAGAAGGGGAAAGAGGAGCTGCTCCCGTCGGGCCAGTCTCCGTCGTACTTCCTGGTTGCCGATGAAGGTGCCGCGAGAACCGTTGCCGTCGCGGAGGACGGGGACGCGCGAGAGGGAGCCGTCAGTGTGGTCGCCGTCGCAGCTGTCGAGTAAATCTTTGTGCTTTTTCAGTAAATCTTCGATCATCATTTAACTGAAACCATCTTACAAAATTTTACTAACAGCAAGTTCAAAATGGGTCTATTAATTTTCATTGAATGTTATGTGCTGTCTGAATTTATGTTTTATTGTTGAATTTTTTATAGTTCTCAGTAAATCCAAGGAAATCCAAGTTCTGGGTTGATTCTTTTCTGGTTTAGTAAGATGAGTTCTCAGGAGAAATCTCTGACTTTGGGTGGAAATGAACAACAACATGCTGATGCTGATGCAGCAGCTTCTTGCAGAAGAAAAGTTTCTCTGCCAGCTCAAAAGGTATTACTATTGCAGAAGAACAGGTTTTGCTTCTGATTCTCTGCCTTTCATGATTGTTGGCTTCTTTGTTGATTTTTTTCCCCTCCTTTTTTTTTCTGATTTCTCTTGCTTTTCTATGATTATCCATGTCATCTGTTTGTGCTTTTCTTTCACCTTCTATTTGTTTTTATGTTATGTTTGGTTTAGTTGACGATTCCTCAAGACTGAGATTTTTTTTTTCAAAGTCATGTGTAGTGTTTTTTTTATATATCATAGACATGATCCTAATACAAAAACTAATTAGTTATGGTTGCAAAGTTGTCGTGTTGCCGTCTCCCTCTCCTTCACTCATCGCACCTCCGTTTCCATCTCTCAACCTCCTCCTCGCTACCGGTCAGTGCCAACTGTCAGCCACGTTCAATGTTTGCAGCGTCGTGGTAATGATGGTTAGGGTTTTGATACTTTAAGCATTCACGGTTACGGTTTTGATTTTTTTTAATTTTTGTTTTGTAGTTAGATATAAGTTGGTGGGCTTTGTTATTTTGATATCTTTACATAATCATGCATACTGTAACTCCGAAGAAAACATTGTTGAATTCCGCAGACCAGCCTCGAAGAGTCCAAAGCACAAGAGATATCGAAACTGCAGAAAATCTTATAGGTTCTTTATAACTGCTTTTTAAGCCCGCTGTAACTTGGCCTTAGTGGGATGCTCGAAGCAAACTTTTGTGTTTTGATATGAAAATTAATACAATTCTTGTGAATTCAGCACTAGATAAGTACAATAATTGAAATTCAAGGATTAAATTTTATTTATAGAATAACTTCAACATATAATTTGCTAATTTACTCAATAAAACATGTATCTATATTTAAACATGAAGTTGTATTGATTGTGTGTATAGTATGGTAAGCTTCAATGAAAATATTTGACAATAGCAACTTTGTATGGCATGCCTTTTTGCTGCCAATATTGTGCATTGTCTGGTAGTTTCTTAGTTTTTGTTGAAATATCTTTGTTGACTATTACACTTATTCTTTCAACAATGCTGAATTTGTGGTTAGATTGCTTCGAGTAATACTTCTCTTTTTGTTATTTGAAGGAAGAGCTGCAATTGGCACTATTGAAGACCCCATTTGGCGAGAATCTTTTCCTTGATAGGGTAATTCATCTCTAATGTCGTTTTCATTTCTCTTTACCTCTCCCAATCCCCCTTCTCTTAAATATGTTTTTTTGCTCTTAGTCTTATCCCTATTTGTTGTATTAAAAGGAAGGAAAATTTAAGTTGCATGGAAAACATCTTTCATTAGCTACTTTGTATCTGAGCAAAACTCTTTGAAAGATGTCTTTTCTTTTATTTTCTGAGTTTTTATATTTGACTTGTCTAATCTAGGCCCTTTTGATTTATGACCTTTCCTAGGTGTGTGATCTCTTCGAATTCCATTCTTATTTGTGTAAAGTTGACCCCTTTTGTTTTTTGCTACTGTGGCTACCGAAGGTGGCGAAAATGGAGACGTCGAAGAAAACCATGCATGAGGGTTATGGAAATTACTCGGGGTGACGACATTTTGTACTATTTAAAGAATATCATTTTTGTTGTTAGTTGGTAGAGGACAAGCATAGAATTCATTATATATGTGACTTTTAATTTTAAATTCTTGAATTCCTTCAGTTCTTTTATCCATATAAAAAGAGTGCCCTAATGTTTTCTTTCTCGGTGGGACTAATTTATGCAGATGATGGATTTGGCCATTTGATTATTTCTATGCTTTTATGCTGAGGTTGAGAAGCTTGTTGAGAAATCAGAGTTTTGAACTCGAGATTTATTTTGTATTTGAGTATTAATGTATAAAACAATTATAGAAAAAATGTCACTAATTACTGTTTGATTTATCTTGTAATAAAAATTGCATATTAAAAAGGATTGAATATTTATATTGTACAGTGATAAAGGTAAAGTCAGAAAAAGATTTTTTTTTTAATTTGACAAGGCTATTGCCACGCTTTTAAAGCGTGGCCATCTCTTAAGCGTGGCATCTCTTGCTATTGCCATGCTTTTAAAGCGTGGCCATCTCTTGCTATGGCCATATGTAAAGGCGTGGCCGTATCTCTTACACAGCCATGTCTTTAAGCATGGCCATCTGTAAAAGCGTGGCGATAGAGTAACCGTCACGCTAGCAAACATGACCCTTTCAAAAGCAGTAGTAGCTCAAAAAACGTGACAAAAAGTTATCGCCACGTTTTTTTCAACTTTTTGCCATGCTTTAAAGGGGTGGCAATAGAACTGTTTTCTTTATCGATGTACATTTCTTGTTAGATGAGGTCAATTTCAATTTCTTTTTTATCAACAAATTGCCCATCAAAAAGATGCACAAGCTCTCCTTAAAATTCAAAAACGGCAGTGGATTAAGCTTCCACTATGCTTATCATTGGTTTTCAACTTTTCATAAATACTTCAAGAAGAAGTTTATCTTTCATTGTTCACCTCTCTTCTTCAAGGCTCTCATTTCTTTAGAAATTTCAGAATTTTTTTTTCATTTTCTATTCAGCTAAACATTCTCCATCAACTTTTCTTTTTCCCTTTACTATTCACATGACTTTTGAAAAGACAGTCACATTCGTTTATAACTTCACACTAATTTAATTTGATCATAACTTAAATGGCAATGATCTAGATCATGTGATTCTAGTGTCTTTAGGAATTTAAAACACAAAACTTCAAAATAATATTCATATATTTATATAAAAGATTAATGCCGCGCACGCAAATGGAAGCCGTGCCAATGGAGTTAAGCTCCACTTTGGTATCTGAGATTGACGAGTTGCACTGATTTAGTCCTTGAGATCTTAATTGCACTAAGTTAGTCTCCATATTCTTGCCACCGAAACATTGATGTCGTCAGTGACGTGGCCAATTCTTACCACGCTAGACATAGTAATGATTAGATGACATGACATAAAAGTGTATTAGCTCCAATTTGGTCCTTTGTCTCCTTTTATAACCTAAATTTCTTCCTCTACTTCTTTCTCCTCTTCTTCTTCCCATTTTTTTTATTCTTCTTGTTCTTTCTCGTTGTGCACCTTTCCGATTTTGGGATCATGATTGCAGGTAGGAACTAGAGTTCCATGCGATTAAACACAAGGACCCCCAGTCGAAATAGATCATCAAAAGGTGGTGCGGTTTGTTCGTGTTGGATGACATTGGACAAAAAGACATCGGTGGAAGGATGATTTCCACAAAGGATATTTGACCAAGTGAGGATAAATTTGTCTTGGAGAATTAGGAAGTTAGAAACTGAAGTTAAAACCCAAAAATTGTACATGTTGTTGTTGGCCGTATTTGTAATGTTTGTTGGCCGTATTTGTAATGTTTGTTGCTGGTTTTTATGTTGGTGTTTAAGGTTTGAGGATGATTTTGTTTTAATGTGTTTAGGGTTGATATGTAGTAGAAGAAAGAAAAAGTTTCACTGTCAAATGTTCAAGTTGTTAGTCCTGTTATAAACATGCAGTAAGTTTCTTTTTTATCATCCAACAAAATTATGGGAAAAATGTTGCAAAATAAAACTTTCCAGGCAAATGTACAGTTTACATCGTTTTTTAATAGTCTCCGAAAATTCAATTGCAGCTACCAATCACTAATTTCTATTACTCATGGAAGAGAGATTTTTTTAGCATCACTCATGGAGAAATTGAAGAAGAAGAGAAGAGATAAAATAGGGGTAACATTTTATTTCTCATCAAAGACAAACGATGTCGTTTCAAGTGGTGTTAGGGGCCAAATCACAAACAACATCGTTTCTCTGTATCCAGCATGACAAAAATTGACCATGTTAGTCAGTGATCTGGTGACGAAAAATGGGGAAGAGACTAGTGTGGTGTATTGTTTAGAATCTGGGAGATTTATTCAGTGTAATTGAGACTTCAAATACTAAATCAGTGCAACTCGTCTGTTAGAATTAAGAGACTAAACTGGAGAAAAGATTTGTGTATTATTGAGTGTATTCAAGTTGTCTTAAAATGATACAAAATAAAAGGGTATTTAATTATTTATAGGTGATAAGAAAATCGTAATAATAGAGACGTAATATTCTATAATAAATATTCAGATATATTAAATACTTCTAATGAATGCTAATTGATCTTAATATATGCTGACATCCCCCTCAAACTCAAGTGATAACTTGAGTTTGAAACTCATTTAAAACAACAAAAAAATGCATAAACTAATAGAACGGGTGCAGACGGAACTGTCTGAAGGAAATGCAGACGGAACTGCCGGAAGGAAGCACAGACGAAACTGCCATAAGGAAACGCAGATGGAACTGCCACAAGAAAACGCAGATGGAACCGTCACAAGAAAAGCACAAATGGAACTGCCACAAAGAAAACACAGATGGAACTGTCGGAAGAGTGGCCAATTGGCGAAAAACTGCGGAAAATATGGTAAACTGTTGGATAACTACTAAAAAAAGTGACAAAGTGTAAATAGATGACAAACTATCATAAGGTGACGAAAAATATATGGTTTCTCCATGAGAATAAGTATGTAGTGAATGAGCTAATCAGTTAGGTACGGTAATTTTACCAGAAGAAAAATAACATATCATTATCAAAGAAGATACCATGTCTCTGATACCATGTTAGAAATAAGAGATTAAATTGAAAAAAAATTTGTGTATTATAGAATATATTTAAGTTGTCTTGAAATAATATAATATAAAAAAGTATTTATAAATGTTAAAAAAATCATATAATAAAAATTTAAATATATTAAATAATTCTAATAAATACTAATTAATTTTAATATATTCTGACATGGTTAATCTTAAGAATTAAAACAGAAATGAGTTCGTGCACAATGATGGCCGCATAGCAAAGAATTGTCCCATAGATGGCCGTGGTTTCACCGGTCTTGCTTAAGTGATCACGTGCATAGGTGCCTAGGTGGCACTGATTTTCAAAAATAAAAGAATAAAAATCAAAGGAGCTAGCTAGAGCTAGAGAGTTGTATTAGGTTTAGTTTATATTTTATAATTTTAATTAGTATTTTAAGAAAGAAAATTTCTCTACATTTTCTAAAGAGAAACTCTCCATATATTTTACTAAACATAACAGGTCAATAAAATTGTTACAGGTTTTAAAAAATAACTTTCAAAAAGTAAAAATAAATCAACAAATTTTTCTACATTTTTTTTAAATAACTCCAACACCAAATTTACTGTAAATTTCCCTAAGATGCAGAATAATTTTTTCTCTTCGTGTGTATTGCTCAACTTATAAATTTTCGAGTATAAGTTGTATTTTGAAAGTGGCTCATTCATTGTAGTAATAAAATTACATCTTTTAAGATGCTGAATGATTCCGGCATTGTTACATCGAATAGATGATGTGATTCAATGAATAAATAGTAGTCGGCCAAGAAAGAAATAACATAAAATCAATGTTAACATTATGTTACACAAAATATTGTTGCATAGTAGAATTTTTGGAAACGGTAGGAAATGATACGTAGACAAGACAAAAAGCATTTCTCTTCATAAGTTTCAAGGTTTCCCTTCTCATTCAACTGACACCATGTCCAAGTTTTAGCGCTATTAACCTTGCGAACGCTTACCTTGCGCCACACTTACACGCATTGCCCGTCCCTCTAGTTCCTGATGGTGTAGGGTTTAGAAGAAGCAGAGAGACAAATCGTGAATTTCTAATCTATATTTACATAATGCCTTACGTGCTAGATTGATCAATTATAAGAAGACAAATTGTTAGATATATATGTGTCTAACTAACATTATATGATAGTACAATATCTTACCTCTTTTAGCTATAGTCATTAGGTTCTTTATATTTTAATAGTAACTTTGATTTTCCATTTTTTCATGTAACACAAAAGCAGTATAAACGAAGAGACCATAGGTTTTTGGCATACCACATCATTCAGAGATGTAAGGGCAGCTTCCATTTCTGCCTTTGTCGAATAGCAAACGAAGCCATAGCCGCGTGACCTTCCTGTTTCGCCATCATACAAGACCCTAGCTCCAACCACAGTTCCATATTCTTGAAACGTTTCTGTAAGGCTCTCAGAAGTTACTGACCATGACAGATTTCCAACAAATAGCTTATGCTCAGTTTCAGGGTACAATGGTTCTTTTGGTTTTGGTTTGTCAGCGAAGTTTACCCGTAAAGTTCGGCCCAAGAATTCCTAGGATGTTAGTACAAACCTTTAGCATGCCAATAGTTTTGAAAACCAAAAACAATTCTCAAAGGGGTAGAATACTAACTTTTCCGTCAAGATTTTGTATTACTGCATTGCAATCTTCAATGCAACTCATTGTCACAAATGCAAAGCCTCTGCTTTTTCCAGTGTCCCTGTCATAGAGAACCTGGAAATATATATATATATAAAAGATTATTAACATTATGGAAACTTCTGGAACGCATCACATCCTTGTAGAATGAAATAAAAAAATGCAATTTAGATTAAGAACTTGCAAGTATGAGGAATCTCAAACCGACATGAAATGCAATTTCCATCAAAACAGTTATCAGCTATGAAGAATCTCGAACAGACATTAATGAGAAGATGAAGAGACCTTATTTACACTTTAAAATTTGAAGATGCTACTTATAAACATTTTGTAGCATGTTGAATATTGCATAGTATAAATTTTTTTTGTTTAGTCTGGTTTTTGTCTTGAATCGTCTTGGTTGGAGGATCTTCTTGACCATGTTAAGTATGGATTTTCAACATTGATTGAATATTTATGTGAGTGTGCTGAAAACTTATACTTAAGTAGATTTTCCAATTGAGAGAATCTACTCCTGCTTACAAGAGAAAGATTTACATGAACCAATTTCAATTCAAACCCTTGAATACACCAGCCATAATAAACGGATGGCTGAAGCCATAAGTTGATGAATCATTGGATTAATTTAAATAGAGGAAGTTTGAAATTTCGCACATGATACGATTTATGAATGTTTTCTCATGATTAAACATTAAACATACTATATAGTTCGATCCATTTTGGTGAATTTTTCACGAGGAATATTTTTTTAATTTTAAATATAATATTTGTTTGAAATATAATGGATGACTTCAAATTTTTGTTTACATGATAGATTGTCTATACAATAAAATAAAATAACACAAAATTATTTAAATACAAACAAAAGATTTAAGTTGGCAAACAATCAATATATATAGACAATTACATAAATACCTCAATTAGTTCTGCACTTCCATAACTCTCAATTAAACCCGCAAGTTGTGCACTGTCAACACTGTACGGCAAATTTCCAAAGTAAAGCTTAGTGTTGACAGAGGACTCAGCAGAATCATCTTGTTGCTGTTCTCCCAACACTTGCCTTTCTTTTTCCTCTTCAACTAAGCCCGCATCATCAGACAAAGCAATTTCTTCTTGTGAAACAACAACGGCTGCTGAAGTTTTAGGCGTCCATAACTTAGTAACACCAATTAATGACAAAGGTTCCACAAAATAATAGCACTGGGTCAGTGATGATAACTTGCGATTTGAGGATATTGCTATGAGAGGAGGGTCTATTATGGTTTTTGAAGCGAAGCAATTTTTGACAGTAGTGTTGATTGAAGAAGAAAATAAGGAGGAAGCTATGCGGGTCGCAGCCATGTTGAGCAAAGTGCGTGATCAATGTTTATTACCGGTTGGGGACTTTAATGTTTGATTATATGAGAGAAAGAGAGAGAGAGAGGAAGAGGCTGGGATTCTGTAAGGTGTTGGTGCTTATGTGGCAGAATTGTGTCCACTGTCCACTGATGGAACCAGATATATGGAGATAAGATAAGTTGCTGTTCAATTGAATTTCACTGTGTGATGTTTAATACTCGTTAGCAGTGACGCTAATTTGAGGTCAGGACGCATAGCAAAAACTGAATAATATAAATAATATAAATAAGTAATTATAAAATAATTAATTTTCTTAATTGACATTATAAAATAATTAATTAGTAAGCTATATTTTAGTATATAGAAAATAATAAATAATATAAATAAACAATCACATGTCATAGTTTTTTTAATGCATTAATACATCATATTAAAAAAGATATTCATGTACAATTATTCTTAATAATTAATTTCATTAATTTTACCTATTTCATAGTTTGGATACTTTGTTTTTAGTTATAAAAATCTTATTAATTTATTTTTTAGCAAAGTAGAGAAATTATCTTAAATCATCGTTTTCCTTATCTTAATGATACTCTCTTGATATATTTTCACTCATCATTCTAGAAATAGTTTTATTTATTTTTAAAATTTCAATTGAAAAAAATACAGGATGAGGTTACTTAGTAAATTTAGATGGCATGATGCCAGTCTTTGATGGTGAAGTTCTTGGTGGTAAAGTCAGAGTTAACAGATCTAAAGACACTTACGATTTTAGTTAAGGATTCTGATGTAAAAGAAGAACAATTAATGATGGTTTTACGTAATAGGAGTATTGTGGAGTAGATTAACGGCAAAATGAGAACAAGCTGGAAATTAATAATAATTTTGAGGAACTAAGATATAAAATAAAGCAAGTGATGAAAAATTGCTGCGTGAAGTTCAGAGGTAGAAATGACTTCAAGGAAAAGAAGAAATGGGAGTACATGGCGTTGAACAATCGCAATTTCGCAACAATTGCTTGGAATGGGAAGGAATGGATCATGGCAAGGCAACACAAGATGGAACATGTAGAGTAGGTTAACAATGGAGACTATGTATAGAAAATATTTTGTGGAACAGGAAGATTGGATATGGGTAATGGGAATGCAACAATCATGTTGGCCATCTTTGGAAGGAGGTGACAATAAATACAAGGTGAATCTAAAGTTGGGCATGCAGCGGGTGCTTTTACATGAGCACAAAATGATATGTGTATGTGTTAGTGCTATTTAATTTGTATGTAAATTTCTTATGTATGTTTTGTTAGTTGAGATTTGAGGTGCTTTTGTTGTGTTTGACAAAAACTTGTAATTTGTAGTGGTCTTTGATGGCATTACTAATGGGGATCACTAAGAGTCAGTAACACTTCTCTCCTATTTGAATCGAGACTAATACTAAGATTACTAACTATCTAAAACAATTGAGAAAATACATTAAGAATGTGTGTGGTTCAGGTATTACTTTGTTATAAATATTTCATTCTGATGAGAATCAAAGATATTCTAATTCCTTCAACCACACATACTAAAAAGAATGTTAGGGTATGAGACAAAGAGGTGACTGGAATAATTATGTTGAATTTTAGGATAGTTTAAAACCTTTGAAGAAATGAGTTGATTAAATAAGATTACTTCAAAAAAAATTATTACGATTTTACTAAGAAACTAGAGTAAATAACCATTCCTAATCACAAAAGATATAAACAATGACAAATTTATCCCTTCTTTACCAAATTCATTTTCACAACCTCTCTTTTTTTTCCTCTTCCTCTTCCTCTTCCTACACCTCTACCGCCGCACTTAACTTCAACTTGATAAACCCACCAGAAATTCTCCCTTCCAAAATTTGTGATGATTCATATCTATCGTACCTATCCCCAATCCCTTTCAATTGATACAAAAAAAATTGAAGATCCCGTTAGGTTTTCCCTCGCTGGATTGAACCTGGTAGCTAACAGACCGCACTGCATTAGATTTGATGCCGTTGTGGACAAGATTAGCCACGGGGACGCGGCATTCGTCGATGAGCTTGTTGCCGAGGAGAGTACCATCGTGGCAGAAATCGAAGCATAAAAAGAGGCCCTCGGAACCTTCTAGAAGCGAGGGTGTATCACGCGAGGTCAAAGATTCCGTAGTGGTGCCACTCCGGGTTAGCTCCGTCGCCATCGGTTTCTCTTTCGATTCTGGTCCGCTGCTATTGACTCTAGCATGGTAAAGAGAGATCCATTGATGGTGTTGTTATTGATCTGCTTCCAGCCATCGTTAAAATCAGAAAGAGCTGCTTTTGACTTGTTGAGAAGCAAGTGATGGTAAAGGTGGTGGTGATGAGTTGATTTCACCGCCGATTTTGATGTCGAAGTTCCTCCTTTCATCTGATCTTTTTGAACTATAAAAGGTCTTTTTGAACTATAATTGTTGCTCCAAATGAAATCGTTCAAAGACAGGTTCGCCAGTTTCAAAGCCTACACATGAAGTTGGTCACCGAATTACCAAAATGACTATTCTTAATTTTTCTCCATCTTCACAAACCCAACACATATTCCTTTAAATCCGAATGCACTTTTGAGTATATGTTAGCAATGAATGAATACATAGATAAATAAATTGTTACTGCTATGCAGAGAGAGAAAGAGAAAGAAATAGAAGAAAAAAAAGCATTTCATGTGCAGAGAGATCTGTAGGACACTAATGGATTGGATTGGATTTGTAAAAAAAAAGAAGATAATTTTAAATTCTGAATAGTTTTTGAGATTTTGGTTAGTTTTATCTACTGGAGTCTATCTTTTATAGTTACAGTGCTGGTTTTATTTTTTTCATCAATAGATTTATCAACGTTTATATCATTTGTGGTTAGAAATAGTTATTTACTCAAGAAACTAATTAAGAGTGTAACCAATTTCAGTCAACTAGTTAAAAAACAGACTCGTTACAAAAAAAATAAAATTCACAACTTCTTGTTATACTAATTTTTTAAATTTTAAAATTAAAAATAGAAAAAGATTTGCTTAGTTGGCCTATATTGTAATTGGTTCATTTAGATTTTTTCATATTATTACACTAAAACCTTGAAAAAAAAACAACAAAATCAATCCTGCACCTCCTGATAAATTATCATCAACATAAAATCAAGTTCATTCCACTCTCGTCGCAAAATAATAATAATTGATGGTAATTAATAGTTAAGAGAAGAGGAGTTGAATCTTAGTCCTTTTTGCTGAGTATTACTTGTTGCCCTTTAAAATAATTTCAGAAGATATTTTTTCTTTTTGTCTCATAACAAGTCAAAAGACATTTTTTTTCTTGTAACCGGTTAGGAGATATTTTTTAATTTTGTCTTCTACGCAATAGAAACAGAAATAGAGTAGAAGAGAAACAGAGAATCACACCCAGAAATATCCTGATTCAGCTGTTAAGTGTAATGCAACCTACATCCAGTCTCCATCACAATAGTGACGGAATTTCACTATAATAATCTGATTATATACACCAATTCTTCCCTAGGAACTACCCATTCTTATCCGGGACAAGTCCAAATTCTTTCCCCAAAATTGAACTTGACTTGGTCAACTACCAAGCTTTCAATCGCAAAGTGCTAACCCAACTTGCAAGAGAATTCCCACATGATCATGAAACACAACACAAATGTACAAAGAAACTCTTAGACATTTATGGCTTTTTTCTTTAATTTTGCACTCTCTGTCTTTTTTTTCTCACTGGCTTTTCTTACAAACCTCACTTTATTTGTCTTTTTCACCATGAGACTCAAACAGACAAAACTAAAGAAAAGAAAATAAAATAAAACCCATTGAAGTAGAAGAACTCTGTTAGCTTAGCATAGCTATGAGAACTCTGTGCTTTCTCTCCTTGTCTCAACCCTTGGCCATTCACCCTTATTATAGAAAGGGAAGCTTCCAAGGTTGAAAACGGTTCAACCAAGCTGTCATCTTCTTCTCCAACACAAAAGCCGGCTCGGATAGAGAGAAGAGAGAGGAAAAACCAAAAAGCAAATCAACATGTATGTACCTCTCTCTCATCCCTTCTCATCAAGTTTCATCAATCTGAGCATTTCATCTTGACTTTGTCCCCAAGAATAAATTCTGACCTTTGATGACTCCTTGATCGTTGACAGCCCCTTCCTTTCCATATTTGTTTCTTCCTCCACGTAGCTCCAATAGCTACTTTCTGTCTTGGATGAACAAAAATGAAAATGAGCTTTACCACTGAGATCTTCTTCTCTGATCGAGGCCGGTTGTTTCTATTCTTGGTATGGAGATCTTGAAGCTTCTTCTTCACATATTGCCTTTAGTGGCAAAAATCTTAACCATGCCATGCTTTAGATCTTCCTTTTGCAAAGGCCATCATCAACCTAGTCTTTTGCTTCTTCATAACTTCACTACTTTTCTCTAATAACTTCTTCAATCTTCTTTTCCGAATGGAAGTGATAACCGAAAACAAGAGAGAAGAGAGAGAAAAAAAAGAAAACTTTCAATGGAAGTAATTGAATGATATTAAAACAAATTAATTTTCACTTCCATTCCTCTATGCATAAAGAAACGTGTGGAGTCATTTAATACAATCAAATCACTTTTAATTTTTCCTTTTCAATTACCAAGGCATGAATTTAATTTATTCTATCTATTCTATTATATAAAATCGGATTTCTACACTTAATGATGGAACTGACGTGGCATGTTTCTGAGAGTATTTTTCGATTTATTTCTTTTAACTCATTAAATACAAGTTATTACAATAAACTAACTATATCAACTAATTGATTTGATTAGATATTTAAATATCATATAATTTATTATAATTTATATCAATTTGATTTGGTAATATTTCCTAATTCATTTATTTTAATATTCTATTAGTATTTTTTTTAATTGAATTCTTTTAATTTATTAAACCAAATTTATTGTGTATACTAATTAATTAATTTGATTAATTTATTAGTCATTAAATAATAAATTTATGAATAAAATAGACAACTGAGATATTTTTAACTAATAATTAAATCAAATAATATATATTAAGCTAAATTCAAATCATGTGAATTAAAGACTAAATTAAAATAAGATAATTTCTTACTTATTCAAGTTGAGTGCAATAAATACAAATTAATTTTGTTAGATAATTATAGTTGTCTGGTCTACTATATATAGAGGGCCACACAAAATTATAAGAATCATAATTTTTACTACTCTTGCTATTTCAACTCTTCTTTTCTTCTTTTTTTTTTATGTATAATTTTTTTTTATAAATGTACCCAAAATGAGAAAGTATAGATGATTGTTTTATTGATTGTTTGTTTGATGAATATATCTCAATTTAGGCATTCTACTAATGTGGATAGAAATTGACCTGTAGCAATACAAAATGACCAATGTATTTTTTTATAGTATTAGATATAAGAATATTTATTAAAATGAATATACCCATTTAATAATTTTTTTTAATTGTTATATTATTATGTTAGTCGTGTAAATTCTTTGAAGGCACGAGATAATAAAATAGGTTGACTTTAATATCATTAGAAGCTAAATTTAATGGTTCAAACAAGCATCCACCACTAATTATGTTAAAAAAGTAATTTGTAATAATAATGTGATTTACATATTAATTTTTTTTTTGAGTAAATTCATTTCAAAATGTAGAAATTAGACTCAATTACACTAAAATTTTAAAGGTAATATAAAATTTGACAACAAATTTAACACTCATTAAGAAAATAAATTTATTTATGGCTATTTTCTAATTTTAAATAATAACAAGACTTATGAAAAAATATTAATGTTATCACTCTTATTAATTAAATCATAATATTAGGTAGTTGATAGCTTCATAGGCAAAAATTATTAAATAATGATGTAAAAAGTAGGAACAAACAAGCAATAAGAATTTAAAAAAAATCTATTATATAATACCAATTTCATAATTAAAATATGTCTCATATCATATTCTCATCTATTCTATTATATAAAAATCAGGTTTCTGCACTTAATGATGGAATTGACGTGACATGCATGCTTATGAGAGTGTTTAGTGATTTGTTTTTTTAACTCATTAAATACAACTTATTATGATAAATCAACTATATCAACTAATCGATTTAATGAGATATTTAAATATCACATAATTTATTATAATTTATATCAAATTGATTTGGTAGTATTTTTTAATTTATTTCTTTTAATATTTTGTTAGTATTTTTTAATTTATTTTTTAATTTATTAAATAAAATTAATTATACTAATTATCTATATTAATTAATTAATTATACTAATTAATTAATCATTGAAAACAAATCTATGCATAAAATACATTCTCAATATATTTTTTATTAATAATTAAATTAAATAAAATCATATATATTAAACTAAATTTAAATCATGTGAATTAAGGAATAAAATAAAATAAGATAATTTTTTATTTATTTCAAATTAAATGTAATAAATAAAATTAATTTTGTTAGATAATCACAGTCTTCTGATCTTCTATATATAGATAGCCACACAAAAATTATAAAAATGATCACTTTTATCACTTTTGCTATTTCAACTTTTTTTTATGTATAAATATACTCAAAATAAGAAGGTATGGATGAGTGTTTCATTAATTGTTTGTTTGATAAATATTATAGTATAAAAATGTCTCAATTTAGGCATTCTACTGCTGTCAATAGAAGTTGAACCTGTAGTAATTCAGGATGACCATGATATTTTTTATAGTATTATATAAAAAATATTTTTAAAATGAATATACCCATTGTAATTAATTTTTTTTGTCAATCTGTTATCTTTTACCTAACAAACAATATCCAAGTTGAATATATTATTTTCATCAGAAGTCATACATAATTGATTGATAATTCTATATATACAAATACTCATGTGGTAACTAAATACTATATTGTTATCTTGCTAAAGTTAATTCTTCTATGATTATGCGAATGTATAGCACTATCAGATGAAAATTGATTGGATTACATTTATGTCTAACGAGGTAGGTGATCTTTTAGGCCTAATCACAATCAGAGTTGAGGAAGGTTTGAAAAATGCTAACAATACAAATACTTTTTATTTTTAATACCCAATAATAAATATATAAATTAAAATTAATATTGTTTCATACAAAATTATAAAATGTATAGCATACTCAAAACATATCCAATCCATATTAACTATCATTATTTATCAGTTAAATTATGACAAATCTGGTTATTAAAAAAGATTAAAATTAACTTAAATATACACAATATTATTTATGCTTTTTATTTTTATTTTATTATCATAAAAGTCATACATATTATAAGAGAACCTCATCTTTTTACTAACAGTTCTTTCATTCAATGGTTTCTATAAAAAAAAAAGCATAATAATATTGTGTTTGGCAAGAATATATGGAATTTTGAAAGATTGAAGCATAAGTTTAGTTCTTAACATATTCGTAGATGAAGTGTAAAGTAGATAAAAAGATAGCTAATAAAAAAGAATAAATTACCATTTGTATCCAACTATCCATGAAAGATACAAACGCGGACAAATGTATCCATATAAGAATAAAACGACAATTGTACCCACGAAAGATAGCTTCCGTGTGCCAAAAATACTCTAACGAACCAATTGTGTAACCAACATCTGGATATTCTTGGCACACGAAAGCCATATTCTGTAGTTACAATTGTTGTTTTATTCTTATATGGGTACATTTGTCAGCATCTGTATCTTTTATGGGTACAAATGATAATTTATTTAATAAAAAAATAAATAGTTAAAGCTTTCTCAATACTAACCGTCGTAGTGTATGACAGGTGTTCTATAATTGTTTTGAATTTGATTGTTTCTTTATTATTATATGTTGTTCTATTTAATTTATGCTAAAAAGACTTATAATAATCATCTTATCGTAGTAGTGTAAAAGTTGTAAATACTATATTTACTTTGTATGCTCTTAAATCTCATGTCCTTGATGAATATTTGTGACTCAGTAATTATTAAAAGAAATAATTGGTTTAATATCTATTTTATATTCTATTTAAATTATAATAATGAGTAAATATTTTTTTCAAAATAAATAATGCGATTTTTCATAAAAACAACGTTTAAAAAATTGTAAAATTAGATTATACCACAGATGATGATAAATATCTTGATATTAGATCTGCTATAAAACCAATTTTTAAGAATATTATGTTGTATTATATAATTTAGTTATATTTTTTTATCTTCAATCTATATTATTTAGATTGGCATATTTTTAAAAAGGGTTATTTAATTTTTTTTTAAATTATAAATCAAATCAGTTACAATTTATGTTATGGTTAAACTCAAATTTTTATTTATCTGGTCATATTATTATTATTATTATATATATATATATATATATATATATATATATATATATTAAATTCTTTGATTAAACACTTATTTGATTACGAAATGATGTTATATATTACTTTTATATTGGCAATTAAATTTCAATTACTACACAAATATTATATTTTAAGTAATTGTATATTTTATTGTTATTTTGAAAATTATTATATAATTTTAAGATTATTTAATTATGTTTATTTTTTTAAAAGCATTATCATTATTGGAGAGAAACTAATATTTGTGATAGTCTAAAATTAAAAAATAAAAGTACAAAATATTAATATACTGAGTTTTTAAAGTATAAATCTTAAAGTAAATATATGTGATTATAATTAATGATCATAATTAAAAGTTTTTATTTTATTTCAATTTGTTCAGGACATATTTATCTTAAATTTTATTTTTTTATTAATTCGTATTTTTTATACATTTAATTATCATTAATTTATATAAATTAAAATATATAACTTAAAAAAATAGATATGTGTCTAAAAAATAAAAAATATATTTTATTTTTGTTAGTAAAAAATTTATGTTGCTTTAGCTTTTTTTTTTTGGCATCATATCTAACATTTTTACTATAATTAAAAGTTAGAGATAAATTATTAAATATAAATTAGTAAAAAAATATAATACTTAATGAATTATCATAATCACATTTAAAAGTATTTAAGTTATTTTTATATAATAAAAACATATACTTTAAAAAATATTTGTATATAATTTACTAACAAATATATAAGATATTTATCATAAATTTATTTTTAATAAAAATATCATTATATTAAAGTAATGCATTTTAAAGATGTATAAATTAAATTTTTATTAAAAAAATTTTAAGATAGCAAATGCAATTTTATTTTATTTTATCCCTAACATTTAGTTTTAATTTTACCTTTAGAGTTTCAATATGTTTCAATTAAATCATTAGGTGAACAACATTAATTATAACTAATTAATTATATTATTTGATTTGACCAAAATTAAATAAACATTAAATTATTTAATAAATAATAAACAAATAAATAAAATAAATAAATTTAATTTGAATTATTTTCTTATTAATTTTTATATCTAGAAATCATAATGTACTTTATGTATTTTGATTAATAATTCTTAAAGGAGTTACTATTTTATTTACTAATATTTTAATTTTTTTTATAATATTTTCATAAAACTTTATTAATAGGTTCTTCTTCACAATATTTTTTTGAATTTTTTAACAAAAATATATCTTAATTTTTGTCTTTCATCTTTTATATTCATTGATTATACTAATTTTTTTTACAGTGTATGTTGAGTTAAGAAATTAACTAAACTAATTAGTGATGACAAACATTATTTTTGGGTAAAATAAATAATTAAGTGTTGATTATTTATATCTACATATTAACTAATTATTTATTGTTGCAGGCCAAATGTTAATAGCCCAAAAGGAATAAAATTAAGAATATTGGGCTGAAAGCAAAATTAAGAGCCCAAGCAAAAGCAAAGAAAGAAGCCAAAGAAATCAAATCGGGCCAAGCATACCAATACCCGATCCAAGCCCGATCTGGTTTCAGAAAAGCAAATCCCTCTCTTTTGATTAACCAAAAGCAACGTTCATCCCTCTCTGACCAAGTCAAATCAGCTTCAGAAAAGTAAGAAAGAGAAAGAGAGAGAGAACTTCTTCACCAAGATAGTCACCAAAGAAGCAAGAAAGAGAAACTAAGCTTGAAAAGTAGAAGTCATCTCAACAAATCCAAACCAAATCAAGCTTAGGTTATAGGAAAATTTTTTCCTCATACATGCAACTCGGTCTCATCTCTTCTTCCCAACTCTCTGCTCTATCCGAAATGGGATACATGGGAAAGAGGATCTCTGTTCTTCCCTGGTGTGTATCTATGGTCTTAAACAAGACTTGGGGACCAAGTTGGTTTTCAAGGGTTCAGATCAAGTTGACCATTGGAAGATTTCTATGGTTGCTGTTTTATGGCTTTCAGCCAAGATGAGGAAGTCAGAAGGAGAGTTTCTATTCTGAGGATTATTGAGAAAAAGTGAATCTGTGGTTGGTGAAGCTCAAGGCTCAAGGTGTTGTTGACCTTGGGAGAATATCCCAACAACATGCAAAGAGAATAAAAGAAGACTTCTTGCTCATTCAGAACTAAGGAGAGAAAATTAGAGTGTGAGAACAGTGTTCTGAAGTTCCTCTACTTGAATAATGCTTACTTTCAAAGAAGCATTTGGCCAATACTGAAGAACTGTATCTGAGGTTTGCGAATCTGGTTATGCACATAGCAAAGAGGCTGCTGATGAAGTCAATCTCCTTCATGTTTTACTGATTGTAATGTACTTTTCTATGTTTATCTTTCTGTAATTTCTGTGAGAGAAGACATTGTGAGAAAACTCAAGTAAAAGCCATGAGTGGAAAAAGGCTGAGTGAAACACTTGAGGAAAAAGCCTATAGTTATTTTCTGATTTCTTTAGGTTGATTAAGTGTCTTGTATCTTGTACCTGTTTGGTATCCTTTTCTTAGTTGGGTTAGCACTAAGAATGAATAGTTAGGTGTTAGCATAGTCAATGTCAAGTTAGGTTAGAACTTGAGAGTGAAATTGGTGTATGTAATACTGTTAACTATAGTGAAATTCTTCCATTGTTGTGGAGGAGACTGGATGTAGGTTGCATAGCACAAGGCAACCGAACCAGGATACATGCTGGTGTTAGCTTTTCTCTTCTCTGCTGAGTTTTGTTTTCTGATATTCATAAGACAAAAATAAATTATCTCATAAATTTCTGCTGTTGTGTTCAAACAGAACCTGAATTGAAAGTTTGTTTAAAAGGGTAATAACTACAACAAAAAGGAAGGCATAGATTCAACCCCCCTTCTCTAAGCCTACCACAACCTTCAATGTATTTTTATCAACTACATGTATTATTTTTCTGCTTTTTTTTTTTACTTTTTTAATTATTTTATTACCTTATTTTTAATTATTTATTTTAATTTCACTCCTCATATGTTTATTATATATATTTTACTTCATCTTAACTTCAATTTCATAGTTAACTTTCAATTGTATAAAATGGCTTTCAAAACATGCTTAAATATATTATCTATTATATACAATCATTAGGATAAATAAATAAATATAAATTGAATATATAATTTAATTTTAATTTAAACTAAAAACTAAATGAATTGTCAGAAAAATAGCAACCAATTTTGTTTTTAATTTTTCTATAATTTATTTAAAGGTAAACATCTCTCTATAACCACTAACATCGCCGATAATAAAATTATAAGTCTCTAAAAAATAAAATATATATATATATAATTTTAAAATTATTAATCATAGATTATGAACAAATTTTTTTTTCACATGTAATCTTTTTATTTTTTTTCTAAAATTTTTCAAACTTATCAACATTTAAGTTGTCTATACATCACTTCTCAAAATATTATGATTTCACAAGTTATAATATGTGGAGTAAATCACCTTTATAAACTATTTGCAAATCAATTTTACGTATATATGCCAAAGTAAAAAATTACGCGCATGTCTCAATTTACATATATATGTAAATCAAATCTACGGAGTTCGAATGATGTGTTTTCGTAGTAAATCGAATCTATAAAATTCGAATTACTTGGATGCTATCTATATTACTAAATCGAATGAACGAGATTTGATTTACAATAAACTAGATTGCTATTAAGTGAATATAAATCGAACATTATTGCTTTGATTTAGCATGGACCATATAAATCAAAATTTATAAATTCGATTTAGTAAGGGATGACATAATTCGAATTCAATTTACTTTCAAATCATAATGTCAAGTAACTCGAATCCTATAGATTCGATTTATTACTTATTACCCTAATTCGAATTCATTAAATTCGATTTATATAGAAATGTAAATGGAGATAACTAGGTAACATTTTTGGGTTTGGGGGATTTAGGTAATTTTGGGTGGCTTTGGTTTATTAACATAAATTAACCTAATATGTGATATTAATATGTTATATATATATATATATATATATATATATATATATATATATGCATTGTTTGATTAAAAGAATTTGTAGAGAAATAAAATGCTGGAGAAGAAAATAGATGAAAAAAATTAATTTTTTATTATTTAGATCAACAAAAAAATTGAATAAAAAATATAAAAATGTATATGGAGCTCATGTAAATTTTTTCTCTTCAAAGTTGCGAAAAAAATTTATGTTGAAGTGCAAACATGGGTTAAAATACAGAGATACCATTTGAATTATAATTTATATATAATATATAAAAATATTAATATAATTTTACTCTATTATAATTTTTTCTCTTCTTACTTTTTCTTCCATCCAAGTAAAAGAAAATTTTTCTTCTATTTTCCTTCCATTCATTTTTTCTTCATATAAATTTTCTTTCTTTTTATTTTTTTTCCTCTTATTTTTTTATCTTATATTCAAACAATAGCTTAGTATTTATCTATTTATCTTCTATTAATATTGTTATAACAAGGATACATGTGACTATCTAAAAATAATATAACCGAAACTTTGATTATCTGAGAATTTATTGAGTGGCTAGAATAGCTCCACGTCACAAACCAATAAATGCTAGCAATAGGGATGATCACAAAAGCAGTAAAAAAATGTATTTGTAGGGATTACTCACATTTTGGGGCTAGATGGGGACTCGTGAAATCCTCACGACCTGCCACCCAAAAATGGATGGGGACTTGGGGTGACAAACGGACCAAAATCTGTTGGGCTGACCCGCATAACCCGACAAAAAAGGAGGATTGGACTAGAAATTTGAAACTGCCAAACTTAAAAAGTTTCCCTACTCCGCACCGCCTAATCCATGAGCTTTGGCGGGCTTCGGTGGAACGGTGTAGGTTTCTCCGCTAGGCCAAGCTTTTATTTTGTCAAGACCATTTTTTTACAAATTTCTATGATGTTATTAATTTACAAGAGGATGAAAATGATAATTGAAGATATTCTAAGTTATATTTTGGATTATGTTTTTATGTTTGATTGATTATAAACTTGATGTTTAATTATATATTTTGGACAATATTTATTTTTTTTGGACAATAGTAATTTTATTATTTTATTTCAAAAAATTTGGTTTATAATTATGTTTATTACATATTTATAATTATAATTTTTTATATTTTTAAAAATTAAAAATTTATTAAAATTATTGTGAAATTATATATATTGTTTAATATTTAATAATTTATAAAAAAAAGGGAGAGCCCACCAACCCGCCAGCCTACCATTAGGCGGGGCGGGGGAGAAATTTAAGACCGTCTTACTAGGCGGGGCGGGACAGGCTAGCTCACCAGATCGCGGATTTTTGGCGAGACAGGACGGGTTTTCCTATTTGTTACCCATAATAGCGACACAGACATAAGTACCCGCTCCATGGAATAAAATTATTAATTTATCCCTATTTGCTACTAGGCCCAAATATATCTTAGATTAATATTTTGAGTCATTGTTATATAGCAAATACTATACTGCAATATTATAACACTTAGTATATGTAAAAGTTGAATATATTTACAAGACATTTTTTTAATTCAAATTAAAAAAAATAATTATCTCTTTTTTAGTTTTAAATATTATTTTTTCAATGTAGCAAAAAAGTAAAAATAACAATAAAAACTCACATAATTAAAATAGATAATTTTAATATATACATGACACTATATATATCAAAAATTATTATATATGATATATAATTTTTTTTCTGTAATGACTATTTATATAATTTATTGAACAATTTTTTATTTTAATATTTAATAAATTAACATACAAAATATCATTTAACATACAAAATAAATAACTTAAGTCATCATCTAGGACAATAAATATGATAGTGCAAATATTTATTTATTTATTTATTTATTAGTAGTGAAAAATATATAAATAGTATAAACTGATTTTTTTAGTATAAAAGCAATAATAAAAATTATTAATTAAGTTAATTATCTAATTAAAAAATTATAAAAAATTATTTAAATAATAATAACAAATAAGTAGATTACTATTTTTACATATTACAAAGTTTATAAAAAAATTTTGGATAATAAATCAATCCTCAATAGATTATATATTAATTCTATCAAAAAATAAATAATTAATACATTGGATATTATTATTTACGTACTAATATAATATATATATTATCGATTATTAAATTTATAATTAATTTTTAATCTAGTTTTTGGTAATTAAAAATTAAATGATTGAAATTATTAAATGCTAAATATTTTATATTTAACCAATTTATTTTTTATTGAAATTAAAAAAAAATGAGTCATTAATCAATTCTAAATTTAAATTTAAATTTGAGTAAGAAAATAAAAAATATTTTAAATTTTATCTTACTAACCAGAATTAATTTCAAGACAAGAAATTATTTTGCACATCATATATATATTGTGAGATAGTATGGTCATTTACTATTTTTTAATGGTAAATATTGTCAAATAAAGTGGTGTAAAAAATTAGAAAAAAATGTATTT
Organism: Arachis stenosperma; assembly: GCF_014773155.1. Taxonomy (NCBI): domain Eukaryota; kingdom Viridiplantae; phylum Streptophyta; class Magnoliopsida; order Fabales; family Fabaceae; genus Arachis; species Arachis stenosperma. The sequence goes on from NC_080385.1 coordinate 5,057,492, forward strand.
GTAAATTTAGGAAATATTAATTTATTTTTTAATAGAATAAATTATATATTGAATACCAAAAGTTATTATTGGTTTCTCTTCACACTAACTAATACTCAATGATGGTGTTTCGCTACACCATGTTATCAAGAAATATTAATCAATCTAATAACTTTTGTAATGACATAAGTTTATGAATTTGAAAATTTAAAAATCATTTCATAAAATATAAAATTTTAACAAGTAACAATGTTAATTATATTGTTTTGACTTTAAGAATGAATACGATACCAACAAATAAAATTGTCCTAAGTAAATTTTAACAAAGACAAAAGTATATAAATATTGCTATTAATGAAAAATTAATCTATTTTAAAGAGAAATACAATTTTTTTCTATGGATTTCCTAACTCGACAAGTCGAGAATTAATCCATCACATATTGATGTTCTATTTATTAAGGATGAGATTCAAACTCCAAAAACTTACTTAAGTAAATAAATGAGATAACTATTCAACCAATCTAAATTGATTAAAATAAATATTAATTATTTTTAATATTTTTAAATTATAAAATATTTATAATAATTAATATATATATATTTTTCATTTAAATTTTAATAAATTTTTTTTATATAATTTTATATATTACCCCGTGTAGGGCACAAAAACATACACTAATTTAATCAAAATTTGAATTTCATAACCCATTAAAGTAAGCAACCGAGGAAAGCATGCTCCACTACTTTTTTCCTTCTTTCAATTTCGGATCAAAGTTTGTTGGTCTCTCATCAAAAATCAAGTTAGGCTATTCACATGGTACTTAGCCCAAATAACTTTAATATCCATTTAAATGATTCAGCCATATAGTTTGAAATTATTTTTTGCACAAGGGCTGAATAATTTTTTATCACATTGGAGTTATGTGACTTTTGGCACAATAACAAAATCTGCACACTAAATAAAATCATTAAACAAACAATTAAAAGCATAAATTAAATTAATAATTTTTCTAATTAATAATGTTTATCATATTTCAAGTTTTTGAAACGCATCAATAATAATAATAATTTCTTCGTCAAATTTTAGTTCTTAACTAATTAATAACTATCTAGGCATGATGAAAATTTAAATTTAGGATTGAAATATCTGCACAATGCCTGTAAGCAACCTATAATCCAAATGCACAAATATTTTATTAAACTAAAGCTTCGATTTTGGATTGTCCGAATGCTTTGCGGTTGATGGCCACACGCATGTTTCCACAATTGTAGCTGAAACTCCAGATTACTTAAATCCTTAGTATCTTTAATTTCAGTGATACGATTAATATTATTCATAGAGAAGTGATGTGTATAGTTTTAGAGCAGTTCTTCTTGTAAAGATAATCACGGGTTCACCAGTGATAATACTAAGGAAAAACATGATTCATCGTATAAAGTCAGCGGGTTAACTCGATGGTGGCTGAAGGGAATATAACAAAAGCTGTTGACTCAAGGTTACAAAGATTTTGACAGCAACTCTGCGTGGATATGTTATCATATAGCATAATTTTGTAAACATACATTAATAAATACCTTAATCTCCTATATACAATATTTTGTAAAGGTGCATTTAGTTTACAAATTGATTAAGTTGTGCATAAATTATACAAGTATGTATACTAGAGTTTTTTTTTACATTTATTTTTATCAAGTTGTATAATAAATTGATAAATATTAAATTATATAACAACTCTTTTTTTTACTAAGTCAAAGATTATAACTAAACTAACTTATTTTCAAGTTGTAAATTTTGACTAGAAATTTGACTATACAAGTTGGACAACTTACAAGTAGTTTTATACGTCTTCTAACTTGATAAGAACTATATACATCATACTTGATTCTAGATCAAATTTAAATTTTATAATATTTTTTAATTTTTTTAAAATTTTATCATGCTCTACTTATATCACTTGTAATCTCTAGTCAGTTTTGTTAGCTTCAAATTTAAAGAAAAATTTTGCTTCTTCTTTTCACATAATAGCGGTTGAAATAGCAATAGCCATTTAATTGGTACTTACATGACTCCCTTAGCTGGGTAGGTTCCTAGTTCATTCCTAACTAATACTAATATTAGAAATAAAATAAAATAATTTGGGAATTATGTTGCATTTTAAGTTCAACTTGTTGTAATAAGGTTTTCTTATTCTATCTAGCTAGCAAGCAACATACTTATATGTGTTAAAAGTATAGATCAATGATTTTTTTATTTTTTCTTTTTTAATTTATCCATGTTACTCGCCTTTCTCTCCTCTCAAATACTACCACCAACATCATCTTCTCTCAAATACCACCACCACCAACAACCCATCGTCATCAACATAACAATTAAGCACAGCCAAAAAATATAGCCTTCATCCTCGTAAATTTTTAAACAAACATCTGTTCTAACTTACTAATTAATATTACAATGTCGCTAACTTATTAGTTAGTAAGGAGATCTAAATTTGTTAGTTGTTACCCATATAGACATTTAAAAACTTTAATATAGTAGATGAGTTTATTTTCTTATTTAAAAATAAATGTAGAATGTCAACTTCATGAAACATTATGTATTATTTTTAAGTTTCTGCTCTTGATTTTGTTAGCAGTAGGCTGTAGCCGAATTGAGAGTTGACAATCACATTTAGACGCATGTCATTTGGACTTTTTTGTCTTAAAAATAAAGACGAAATATGTCATACAATAATAAGGTAGGTTGACTTTTTGAGGTAAATTGCATTATAAATTTATAATAACTAATAAGGATGATTTTAAATAGTTGTAATATCAATTAAGTTGTCTTATTTTTGTATAAAAATATAAATTTATTACTATGCAACTTAATTAAATGGTGAGAAACAATATTATGAAGCCGTTAAGCCATTGTTTAATGATTAATCTTTTGCATATCTCTAATTTGAGTTTGAATTTTTTATGTTTTTATACCCCTTTGCTAAAAATGGAATATACATATTGCAAGTTGCAACCGACCATGTGTTAGAAGTGTAAAGTTTTTATGAAAATTATAATTCATCAAAATTATTTCTTTTTTTAAAAAGACATTCATGCTTGTCAGGGATATAAAATGAGCTTTAACCAAATTAAAATTTCAACGACTAAAAAAGCCCCAAAAAATTAATAATTGAAGTTTCAATTTCAAAGGGCATTGCAATAGGACAAAAGATAGGGAATGATACTCTCATTTTCATTTGTTGATTTTCCACCCCGTTTACTTTGACTCAAGTATATAATTCTATAACACATATTTCACTGGTTAGTGCCTACATATATTATTAATTAATTATATCTCCTAAAGTCTAAGCACAATTTTAAAAAAAGAAAAAAAAATGCCCTTCAATGTTTTATGCTCTGGCAATTCTATTCAACATTAAAAATTGTCAAATCCAACTGGAAAATTGACTATTTTCCATCTAAATCATTATGTGACACACTTGTATTTGGCACTGAAAGCAAAAAATTGGATACAACAAACAATGATGAGAAAATCATTGCATTCTCTTTTTCTATTGCTCAGGACTCTTACTATTGTTGTCATGGTTCAAGCCCAGGATCAATCAGGTTTGTATTAAGAAAAATCTAAACAGTTGCTTTCAACTATAAAACCATGTACTATAATCTTAAAATTTAGCTAAATTCTTTTTGTTTATTTTCTTTCCTCCTTTTTCTTAGGATTTATTAGCCTTGATTGTGGACTACCAGAAAAATCAAGTTACACTGAGGACACCATAGGCATAAATTACATTTCAGATGCTAACTTCATTGAAACTGGTGTGAGCATGAGTGTATCACCTGAAGATAAGGCCACTCATCAAAAGCAACTAGGTTATTTGAGAAGCTTTCCCAACGGTGCAAGAAACTGTTACAAAATAAATGTTGCAAGTGCCACTAAATATTTAATCAGAGCTAACTTTTTGTATGGAAACTATGATGGTCTAAATGAGTTACCACAATTTGATCTTCATCTTGGAGCTAATTTTTGGGAAACAGTTAAACTCACCAATTCATCATGGAGCTACACCACTGAGATCATTCACACTCCATCATTGGATTATGTTCATATCTGTTTGGTTAACACAGGGAAAGGGACTCCATTCATTTCAGCTATAGAATTAAGGATGTTGGATAATAAGACTTATGATGCTCAATCATCTGGATCATTGGCACGTTTCCTAAGACTAGATTTAGGTTCCATTACCAACTTAACATACAGGTGAGTATTTCCATAAGATTTAGATAAACTCATTTACACTATGTGCAAATTTTGTGTTCCAATTTCCAACTATAGAGTAAACTATCAATTAAGTCTCAGACGCTGAATCGATAAAGACATACAAAAATAAAAAAAATTGTGTCTCTATTCTTATCATTAGTGTTTCAGTTCTTCAAAGAAAGAAAATTAAGCGAAATTTGTCCAAAATAGAGACATTTTTTCCTACTTCTATATCTATTTTATTCTTAGTACAAATATCTATCATAATATTTCTATATTTCAAATGCCATCTTGAATCCTTCTTTATCTCTTTCGAGTATCTCAGACTTATTTCTATATCCAACACTAAGTAAAGTGAAATTGTGGTATACATGCAGGTACAAAGATGATGTTTATGACAGGCTTTGGGATCCTCTTAACCTAAAACAGTGGAAACAACTGAGTAGCACACTTACCAATGATGAACTATCACAGAATCATTATAAACCACCAGCAGTTGTGATGAGCACTGCTGCTGCACCAGCAAATTCTAGTGCTTCTCTTGATCTAATGTGGGAACCAAATAATGTGGATGAGCAATACTATGTGTACATGCACTTTAATGAAGTTCAAAAGCTAGCAGCAAATCAAACAAGGTCATTCAATATCACCATGAATGGCAAGTTCTGGTTTGGACCTCTTGTACCTGCATACCAAAGCACAACTACCATATATAGTCCTTCAGCTGTAACTGGAGCAACAAATTATACTGTTTCGCTTTTTCGGACAGAAAAGTCTTCGCTTCCTCCCATCGTCAATGCTATTGAGATTTATCTGGTAAAAGATTTCTCACAATTAGAGACTCACCAAGATGATGGTACCTTTCTTTACCAACCATAATTTTTTTCCTTTTCATTTTCATAGTTAAATTGCTTTGGACATTCCAATAGTTTCATTGTAACATTTGGTTGAAATTGTTATGAACCATTTCCAATCATCAACTACTAGTTGCTGCTATTTCAAACATCAAGGATTCATATAATGTTGCTAGAAATTGGCAAGGAGATCCATGTGCCCCAATAGCATATATGTGGGAAGGTCTAAATTGTAGTTTTGAAGGCAAAAGTTCTCCAAGAATCACATCTTTGTAAGTTAATGAACTAAAAAACAGATCATGCTTTTATTCATTAATTAACACCAATCATAAATTCTTACTGGTTTTTGAAATGCAACCAGGGATTTATCTTCTAGTGAATTGACAGGGCAGATATCATCCTACATATCCAAGCTCACTATGTTACAATACTTGTGAGTATCTCATCTAATATGGTTTACAAATGGTGGAACCAAATTATTCCATTTATATTTTTCGCTTTCAATTTTTGTTTTTAAAATTATTTGATATCCCGAATTGTAATAATAAATGCATTTGAATTGCATGTTTCAGAGATTTATCAAATAATAGCTTAAGTGGATCGATACCTTATTTTCTGACACAGCTACAGTCACTGAAATTTTTGTAAGTTAATCCCTTGTTTGGCTGATAAGTATAATTTCCTTGGTTATAAAAGAGAAAAGCATGTCATATATGTATCTTCTTTAACAAAGAAAGCCACAAGGTAACTAATGCTCACCATCATTTTAGCTCACAACAAAAACATAGAGACACTTTGGCAGGTACAAAGGTTTTTTTTTCTAAGAAGGGACAAACACAAAAACAAGCAAAATGTCTCTGATACACTCTTTTTCTCAGTATCTTCGTATTTTCTGTCTTTAGTCATAAATGTTTCTAGCTTTATAGTTAATTTGTTAGCAACTGAAATATATTTCCCCCCTTAAAATTAGCTGCTGTGAACATTCATATGAAGCCCAAATATCCAAATGAGCCACCAATAAAAGCCAAGCAACAACAATATTCATTTAATGAACTTGTTAATATCACCAACAACTTTGAAAGGTTGCTTGGTGAAGGTGGATTTGGTAAAGTTTACTATGGAATTATTGATGACACTGAAGTAGCTGTCAAGATTCTGTCTGCAACATCAGAACATGTATATCAGCAATTTCTAGCAGAGGCAAGTGTTGTCATAATCTGCAAAAATGTTTCTAATCTTGAGCAACATTTTAAGCCATTATGACCAATATGTGGTTTTTGAATTCTAGGTTAAACATATGATGAAAGTACACCACAAAAATCTTACTTCTCTTATTGGATATTGCAATGAAGAGAAAAATAAAGCTCTCATCTATGAATACATGGCAAATGGAGACTTGGATGAACATCTCTTAGGTATATTAACTACTTTGTTTTCTTTCTTTTTCTTTGACATAAACTAACTCATGCAAATAGCATTCAAAATATTAAAATTTGAAAATTATAGGGAAGAAAAGCAACCCAAAGTTCTTAACTTGGGAAGATAGACTTCGAATAGCTGTGGATGCAGCCCAAGGTTAGTTAAGACAAGAAAATTTGTGAATTTCTTCATCAAATTGGAATTCTTCTCATCTAGTCATGTGAAAAATCTTATGCTAGGACTGGAATATCTGCATCACGGTTGTAAGCCGTTAATAATTCACAGAGATGTGAAATGCGCAAATATTTTGTTAACTGAAAACTTCCAAGCCAAATTGGCTGATTTTGGCTTATCCAGAAGCTTTCTTGCTGACGGTGACACACATATCTCCACTGCCATTGTTGCCGGAACTCTTGGTTACTTAGATCCTCAGTAAGTTATTCGATTCAAGTGTCAATTTTCGTTAGTAAACCATTCAACACATTACTAAGACAACCAAGTTTGAGTTTGTGTTCATCCAAAATAATTCTGAGAAGATACTAACCAAATTGCCAATGACCTGTAGGTGTACCATGTTAAACAGGTTCACAGAGAAAAGTGATGTTTACAGTTTCGGAGTAGTTCTTTTGAAGATAATCACAGGTCAACCGGCAATATCAAAAACCGAAGATAAAGTTCACATAAGTCACCGAGTTGATTCCTTACTTTCTAAAGGGGATATAGAAGGTATTGTTGACTCAGAATTACAAGGAGATTTGATAGTAGTTCTGTCTGGAAAGCTTTGAAATAGCATGGCTTCTGTGTCATATAGCCCTGACAAAAGGCCATACATGAGTGATGTATTGGTTGTGTTAAAGGAATGTTTGGCATAGAGTTGGCTCGGAACAATCCAAAATTGACACAGAAAACACTGATTTAATTGAGTTCACCTATAATCTGACTTCTGAATCGGAGTAGTTCTTTTGAAGATAATCACAGGTCAACCGGCAATATCAAAAACCGAAGATAAAGTTCACATAAGTCACCGAGTTGATTCCTTACTTTCTAAAGGGGATATAGAAGGTATTGTTGACTCAGAATTACAAGGAGATTTTGATAGTAGTTCTGTCTGGAAAGCTGTTGAAATAGCAATGGCTTCTGTGTCATATAGCCCTGACAAAAGGCCATACATGAGTGATGTATTGGTTGTGTTAAAGGAATGTTTGGCAATAGAGTTGGCTCGGAAACAATCCAACATTGACACAGAAAACACTGATTTAATTGAGTTCACCTATAATCTGACTTCTGAAACTGGCCCTTTGGTGAGGTAGTGCCTTTGTGAAAGTTGTGTTTTTCCTGTGTTTTATTATGTCACGTTGTACTAAGGATTATTATGGTCATAAATCATTCAACTAAATTGCTTTATTCTTTTTCTTCGAATGTACATTGTATACACTATGCAGCCAAGATTTACATATATAGTTCTCAGATATCAATACGCATGTAACTTGGCAAGCTCTGACTCCCTCAATGATCTACAATTCAAAGGAAAGGTCCCAAAAAGAAAAAAACAGAACACCATCTTCTTCACAACCTCTACAGTCAATATAAAATGTGTTTAGTGATTTACAGATTTAGTCTTTAAAGGTTTCTTCAATGCCTTAGTTGATGTTCATTTTATTTTGGTCATTCAATTTATAGCTGTCTTAAAAACTTAAGACATAAAAACTGCAATATAACTAGTACAAAATAATAATAATAATAATAATAATAATAATAATAATAATAATAATAATAATAATAATAATAATAAAAGAAAAGTCACATTAACATGGGGGAGAATAACAACAGAAACATAAAAGGAATATATATTAAATGGTCTCAGATTAACTAAATAAGAAATTTATTTAAACCTAAAAATGTGCCGTAAATACCAATATACAAATTTATTGAAACATCTTTCTTGTCATAGCTTCATAAGAGATGAACCAGCAATCTAGTAAACTCTTTACTTCATTTCCTATGATACAATAGAAAAAAAATCCAGGAGAAAACTTCACGAGAAGAAGGACCGGTTTTTGTTACGTTCCAATCGAGCTTCCCTCTGTTAAAATTAAGAAGGAATTAACCACCAGCCTTAGTAGCAACAGGATGCACCTAAACCATATTTAACAATCAAAACATTTTATAAAGCAAAACAAAGCAATGCTATCAAAATAAGTATATTTACAAGTAAATCATATTAACCTCCCTTGGTAAAGTGATAACACTACTCACAGAAAACCTTATTTTGTTATAGTTATGGCCTATGGGGAGGTTCAAGTCATGTTTACTCAAAGAAGAAGATTGACTGATCAAGTTAGCAAAACCTCTCCCTCCTGTGCACCGCCCAAGGGTTTTTATCAAACTGACCACAACTTTACCAAAGAAGTGATGAACATGCGATCAAACAGTTACTCTCAAATGGCTGTTCGTTGTGGAGCTTAATCAAACAATCACAACAACGAAGTTATACCAGCTGGAGTGTTTCTGAGTTCTGACAAGATGACATTGATGATCAATTGAGTGAAAGTCATTGATCTCAATGACATGCTTTGGAGAGAAATGGAGCGAGATGACGGTGAAATTGGATAAGATATATCATGCAAGCACTGATCTAAATCAATGCTTTTAAGAAATTACTAGCACCATGCATAAAGAAGTAAGCACCGAGTTGAATAGCACAATTAACCACCAGAGCGTTGTTTGAAACACTATCACAATCAATTACTACCACCACTTAATCATAACAAACAAACCCTAACTTGTTCTCTTACATGATGTACCTAATTAAAAATCGCATGTAAAAGTGGTAGTATAAAAATAATGACTCATCAAAATGTTAAATGTGAAATATGAAAATGTAAAACAATAATGTTAAATGTGAAATGTGAAATGTGAAATGAAAAACAATGAAAGGCAATACTGAAAATTAATGTACCTCCTTTTTCTTGCACTCCTTGTAAACATCAAAATGTTCTTGACATTTACTCTTATTAGAACTAAATTCTTCTAGACCTGATGAACAAGAGTACAAGAGCATCAAACAACCCTCAGTTTAAGGATCACAATATAACTAAAGCTCAATAAAACATGAGGTGCAGTTAAATCGTTTTTTCACATTATTTTTCTTTGTTTTATTCTTCATTGCTAATGCAAACTAACCAAATGTTCATACCCAGAATTTTGTAGTCCTTCCTTCCACTTCTAACCCTATTTGTCCATTTTTCTTTTCTTCAGTTTCTTCTTAACCTAACCTAATCTCCTAATTGAAGTCACTTTATTTTCTCTACTCCCTATCTGATATTTCTTCTAAGTTAGTGATCTTCATTCTTATCAAGGTCAGCATTGAAGAACAATTCCATCTACTGTGTGAGAAGGAACTCAAATTTTTCATGAAAACAGATTTAGCTCACTATCTTTGTCAAGGTTATTAATTCCTGAAAAACTAGAAAGTTAGGGTTCATAGTGTTCTTCAATCTTCATTTCATAAAATATTATAGCTTGCAACCGGCACCTGAATTATTCACATATACTAAAAAAGAGAAAGTTGGATTTAAAATTTAAAGGTTTATTATTATTATTATCGGGTATAGTATACTCAAAATTGGATGAAAAAAATGAGGGCAGAGAAAATTAATTCAATAATCTAAATTAAGAAAAAAAAAGGAGGTATGCGAGTAGTTACATTTGAGAGAAGCAGTATATTGAGGAAAACAGGGAGAATCAGAGATTCTTGCAGCACTTGCATACGGAGGAGTTGAGCCTTTCGAATTCGAAGCCATCGCCGAAGAAAGAGAGTGAGAGACTGCTGCGTCGTCGTTTCGTGGTTGCTGACACGGCAGGAGAACCTTGCTGCTGCTACAAATCTAAGCGATATTTTTCGGAAATTAGAAAATTTATTCTTTTTTATCTACTATTGTACAATAAAATTTAAGAATTTAACGTCAATAAGTAATAGTTCAAATGGCATAGTCTCTTTATATTTAATTAAGAGGTTGCGAATTTTGGTAAAAAAAATTAAGAGGTTGCGAATTTGAGTCTCCTATCTCATTTGATGTATACGTATTTAATATATGAATTAGATTTTTTTATATATTTTAGTTGAATATAAAATATTATTTTTAAATTAAATTCTAATAATTAATTTATAGTATTATTTTTATTCTCATGATACTATAAATTTTGAGAAATACTTATAAAGTCCTAGAATATATTTAATATATGTTTTAAAAATTTATTTTCAACCAAACTTTAATGTATAACTATTTGCATTATAAATAAAATCTAATTTTAATGTATTAATAATGTAAAAGAATTTTACACATATATTCAATTACGTATTATGATATCAGTAAAAATAAATAACTATTTTTAATAATTAACTCGTGAATATAATTAAATGATAATATAAAATAATTTATAATATAAGTGTATTAAAATTAAACACTCATTAATATACAAAATAAATCTATTATATAGGAACGAAAAAATAATTTAGTTTCTAATTTCAAAAGAATATTAAAACAATTATCATACACTCAAATAGAGGCTAATTTTTTTTAAATGGATAAACATGATGAATTATCTAATGATATAAATAAATTGAGTTTTTTTTAAGGTAGGGATTAAGAAATCTAAGGATCAGATTTTACTGTGAGAATTTTTAGTATACAAATTTTATTTTGGATTTCTGATTTTAAAAAATAAAAAATTCATAAATACACTTTTACTCTCCTCCCTTCATTCTATCACACTCGTTTTTCTCTCAACTCTTTTCAACCATATTTTGATTAGTTATCCCTTTATGCACTATTTTATTTTCAATTATAATTGTTTGAAGTAGTATAATATCTATTTGTTAGGATAATTTTATATGTGTATATTAGTTTTTGCAATTTATGTAATTTTAGAAATATGAATTATTATGTAAGACTTTTTAAGTTAGTTGAAATTAAATATTTTAAGTAGGTTAAATTAGAAAATAATAAAGTATATTATTATTTGATTCGAACTTAATGTTCCTTTTTTTAATCGATTAAACATAATATGGATTACTATTTGAATTATTAAGATTTTCTAGTTACTCAATTTACTCACCACAATTAAATATTGTGATCAAATTTTATTTTATCTTTTAATTATTACTATTTATTTATTTAAATTTGCCATAATGTGGTCCGAATAAAAGTCAAATGATAAATAGTATAATATTATATATAAAAAATTATTTTAAAAATTATTATTTAAAAAATCATCTAAATGCAAGAGTATGATTTAATGATTATATTAAAAAGTGACAGATAAATTGGTATATGTTGTTGAAATCCTGGATCATAAGGAAGAAATTGTTGTTCACTAGCAATATTGTAATTTGTAAATAATGTGAACCTACAAGCTACAATAATCTTAATAAATATATAGAAGCAAGCTGGTACTTTGAATTGGTCTCGGTATGAAATATGAAATATGAAAACTAGTATAAGATTAACGCGGAAAGAATTTTTCTTAGCCTTATCTTTTATTTGTAGAATTATTAATCATAAAAAAAATCCGTTATTTGTATTCAAGAATCTATGACTATGACTTTATTTGGCCTTCTTATGTCAGAAAATAGCTGGAAATTCCAAAATCGTCATTGAAAAATGACAAAAATTCCGTCATCGACGACCTCGATTTTAATTGGAAATGAAGCATCTTCAACATTATAATGTCAAAAGAATTATATAGTGCATACTGCATAGTATACGTAAACTATACATGTGCTCAAATTGTGTGTGATCATCATACATATACATAGTAGGTTTAATTAATTTATGAACATATATACATACATATCTCTTAAATCTTTTAAAATCAACCAAATATAATACTATCAGAAAAACAAGTTGCTAATTAATTTATGAACTTTTGTCATTAATATACTATATTACTATATCGACATTGCTTTGCACTTGTTAACCAAACATTTTTTTTTCTTTTTCAACATTTTCCAATATCAAAGACAAAGAGTATTATTTTCAAGGGTTAACCACCAAAAACGTTCCTGAATTATTCAAACGCTGACAAAAATGCATCCGAATTTTATTATTGACAAAAATATCTACAACAACAATACCCAACAGTAAATACATATTTAATGTAAGATAATCTTGCAAAAAAAAAACTAACATAAATATGTATTTCTCAAAAAAACATTAGAGATTGAATTTTGATGTAATTTTTTGCAATCATGATTATAAAAATGAGATATTATTATTTTTAAAATTTGGTGATTTTTTGTTATATATATATTGTTTTGTGATTTTTTAAAAGTATTATTAGTTGTTAACAAAAAAATTATAAAAAATATATACTTAACGAAAAATTACCAATTTTTATGTATAATAATATCTTATTTTTATAATCATTCTTGTAAAAAATTACATTAAAATTCAATCTCTAAATTATTTTTTAAAAATATATATTTACTGTTGGATATTGTTATTGTGTTTTTAAATTATTTGAAGACATTTTTGTTTGAAAAGTAAAATTTGAGTGTATTTTTTATCAGCTTTTAAATAATTTGGAGACGTTTTTTGTGGTTAACCCTATTTTCAATGCATAAGATAAATACAAAGAAAAAATATGCTCCCATACTTGTTGCTTTTCTAAGAGAGTATCCATGCTCATTTTGTCAACCCCGTTGACTTTGACTCAAGTGTAAATAAACCATCACCACTTAGCACCTTCCCATAACACCTCAAATTTTATTTTGAAAAAAAAAATTGTATGTTCATGCTCTGCCAGTTCCACAAAAGAATGTCTCTTATTAAAACAATAATTTCTCTAAAACCTAGCATGTATATTTGACTAATTTGCCTAATTAATTAAAACAATGAATACGACTTTAGCAGTATAAATCATTGCATGAAACTATTGGTCACCCTAAGCAAAGTAGGATACACATCAAACAATAATGGTGAGGAGAATTTCACCACGTTCACATATTGTATTGCTTCTTCTTCTTACTATTGTGGCTCTAGTTCAAGCTCAAGATCAATCAGGTTTGGTTATCACTTACCAAAAATTGCAAACAAAAGTTAAAATTAATCTTTATTTTAAAATATCCGTCACTTCGATAATTCAGTACATCATTGAATTTTTTGTCGATGTACCAAATTTTTTAAGTGACAGATATTTCGAAACAAAAAAAAAAATAGCACATCAACTTTCAATAAGTAATTAACATTAGCTAATTTTTTCTCTTTATTGTAAATTTTTTTAACTTCTATTTTTGGAGAATCTAAAATTTTAGTCTAAAATTTAGAATTAAAAAGAGTTAGCTAATGTGGGTCGAAAAAATTGATTCTATAGTCAGACTCTTTTTAAAAGAAATGAACGTGTTATAAATATAACAATTCGTGTTATTTCTTCCTTAAGTTTTTAAGATGAGTAGTTTCATAGTATGGTATCGAAATTTTATGTCTGAAAGTTCTAGAGTTCAAAGTTCTTAATTCTTTGTTTTTCTCAACATCTCAGGATTCATTAGCATAGATTGTGGTCTACCTCAAAATTCCAGCTACACTGAGAAGCACACAAGCATATTCTACATTTCTGATTCTGGATTCATTGACACTGGTGTAAGCAAGAGTGTATCAGCTGAATTCAAGATCAATCTTCAACAACAACTAAGCAATTTGAGAAGCTTTCCAAGTGGAATAAGAAACTGTTACAGAATAAATGTGACAAGTGCTACAAAATACTTAATCAGAGCTAGTTTCTATTATGGAAACTATGATGGGACAAATGTGGCACCAAAATTTGATCTTCATCTTGGTGCTAACTTCATGGACACAGTGAAATTCACCAATGCATCAGTTACCACATTCAGTGAGATCATTTACACTCCATTATTGGACTATATTCATCTTTGTCTAGTTAACACAGGCACAGGGACACCATTCATTTCTGCTATAGAATTGAGGACTTTGAAGAATGATACTTATGTGACTCAATCATGGGAATCGTTGGCGCGCCTCCGGCGATTCGACTTAGGTTCCACCACCAACTTACAATACAGGTCAGTCCGTACGATTATTAGCACAATTACTTGTGTTACAAGGTACATTTGTTAATGTTCAAGATACCAGATGTTGTTTGATAATTATATTAGGAGAAAAAAAATACAAAAAACAGGAAGATAAATTTTTTGTTTGGAGAAGAGTAGTACATGTATAGAAACAGATAAAATGTTTCTGTTCTAAAACAAATTTTGTCTTGTTTTCTTTTTTAAGACACCTATCAAATACAATGACAAGAATTTGTTTACAGAAGATAGATATTGTGTATATTCTAGGACTAAATTTGTCCAATTTTTTGTATTCAATTTCTATTTTGTCTTTGTCTTAGTATCTCTATTTTTGTGTCTGTATTCATTGTTGTGAAACATAGTAAACAAACATGGCCAAACATGGCCAATATTCCTATCATGAGAAGCAAAAGAAAGCCTGAATGAATTCAAGACTGAAAAAAATGGTGGTATGCAGGTACAAGGATGATATTTATGACAGAATTTGGGCACCACTAGGCTTTGATCTATGGACACAAATAAGCAGCAAACTCACCAATGATGAACTAACTCAGAATCATTACCAACCACCAACAATTGTAATGAGCACAGCCGCCACGCCAGTAAACGCTAGCGCTTCTTTCGATTTCTACTGGGATCCTGATAATGTGGATGAGCAATACTATGTGTTCATGCATTTTAATGAAGTTAAGAAGCTAGCACCAAATGAAACAAGATCATTCAATGTAACACTTAATGGAAAGTATTGGGGTGGACCTCTTGTACCTACATACCAATCAACATCCACCATTTTTAGTCCTTCAGCTTTGGCAGGAGAGTCTAGGTACCTGTTTTCGCTTCTCCGGACAGAGGATTCGACGCTTCCTCCAATCATCAATGCCATTGAGGTTTATACAGTGAAAGATTTCTCAAGACCAGAAACTTCACAAGATGATGGTATTTATGCCTTACTGTTGGTGAAAACTCACGTGCAGTTATTTTCGTGCGAAATTGATAATTAAGACTTATTAGATGACCATTTAGTCAAACATGTCAAATCATTTAATGATTCTCAACTACCATTTAGTCAAACATGTCAAATCATTTAATGATTCTCAACTATCAACTTCACATGAAGACAACTGCACGTGAGTTATTTATAGTGTTATCTAAAGTTCTAAACATGAGTTTTATTTTCTTAGTGTCATGTTTGTGATTTTGACTTGTTATGGAAATTGGCTTGAGATTATTCTTTTGAACTCTTCTAGTTGATGCTATCACAAACATCAAGAAAGCTTATGGGGTGGCAAGAAATTGGGAAGCTGATCCATGTGGCCCCACAAAATACATTTGGCAAGGTCTAAATTGTAGTTATGATGGCAATGATCCCCCAAGAATCACATCCTTGTAAGTTGATTGTACCAAAATCATGAAGTTTACAGCAACAAAATTTATTATATATTTTCATGAACTCAAACCATCAAGTTTGGTGATATGGTTGGAAATGCAACCAGGGACTTGTCTTCCAGTGGATTGAAAGGACAGATATCATCTTACATCTCCAAGCTCACTATGTTACAATACTTGTGAGTGCCTTAAATGGTGCAAATGAACCAAATCCATTCAACTTGCATTTTTCTCCACTTGAGGACTTAATATTTTAATACCAATAATGATGCATTTGAATTGCAACTTTTCAGGGATTTATCAAACAATAACTTAAGTGGATCAGTACCTGATTTCCTGACACAACTTCAGTCATTGAAAGTATTGTAAGTTAGTTCTTTTATCAGTGCATCAGTGTAATTTTATTGGTTACAAGAGAAAAAAGGTATCATTATTAGTTCTGTTTTATCAGAAACTTGGGAAACAACAATCTCACAGGCTTAGTTCCCAATGGACTCCTTGATAAATCAAAGAAAGGTTCACTATCATTGAGGTATGCATATTGCATATGCTTCCTACTTATTAGAAACCAATAAATTCTAATGAACTTTCAAACTAGATAATCTTATCTTGATTATAACATTAGATTTTCTGAGTGGTGATGTTTTAATTCTTGATCTGGCCTCATTCTTGTTCTCAATAAAATGATAGTGTGGAACACAATCCAAATCTATGTGCATCAACTTCTTGCAACCAACAAACAGGTGGTGCAATAAGCAACAAAAAGAAGAAGAATAACAACAATCACATAGTTATTCCCATTGCAGCATCAATTGCTGGGGTTTTGGTGCTTCTAGCAATTGTAGCAACAGCTGTTATCTGTGGACTTAAAAAGAGAAAGCCAAAAGGTAAACAATTTCAACTAACTACACATAGCCTTTTCTATTGTTGTGCCTTTTTATCAACATTTTGAATTTGACAATTGAAACATATTATTGTGATCTATTTGAATTTGTAAATAACTGAAACATTTTGCATGAAACTAGCAGCTGTGAACATTGATGAAGAACAAAATGCTCCAAATTTTTCACAAATTGGACCCAACCAAAGACAATATACATTCAATGAAATTGTTAAGATCACCAACAACTTCAATAGAATTCTTGGTAGAGGTGGATTTGGTACAGTTTACCATGGACTAATTGGTGATACTCAAGTAGCTGTCAAGATGCTTTCACCATCGGCAGTGCGAGGATATGAACAATTTCTAGCAGAGGTTAGTGGCCAAAACCTGAAAAAAATGTTTCTGATCAAACCAAATATTTTTAGCTATATATCATGACATATAAGTGCCTTTTGTATTGCAGGTTAAACTTCTGATGGTAGTACACCATAGAAATCTCACTTCTCTTATTGGTTATTGCAATGATGAAAGCAATATAGGACTCATCTATGAATACATGGCGAATGGAAACTTAGAAGAACATCTTTCAGGTATGTTCAGGAAGATCGAAATTGCTTTGTTCTAAGATACATTCCATTCCAAGTCTTTACCACCTGTGCCAACTCTCATTCGCCTACTAAAATAATATGATTACACAGGAAAAAAGAACAATGCAAAGTTGTTGACATGGGAAGATAGACTCCGAATATCAGTGGATGCAGCACAAGGTAAAGAAATGAGAACCAACCTTGTAAAGTTTTTATGAGTCTTCATATTTATTTATTTTTGATGAAATGTTATAATGTCAGGATTGGAATATCTGCATAGTGGTTGCAAACCACCTATAATCCACAGAGATGTGAAATGTGCAAACATTTTATTAAATGAAAACTTTGGAGCAAAATTGGCTGATTTTGGATTATCCAAACCTTTTCCCACTGAAGAAGGCACACACATTTCAACTGTTGTTGCTGGAACTCCTGGTTATTTAGATCCTGAGTAAGTGATTGTATGAAATTATGAATCATTGGAAGACTTTATTGAAAAAAACTAAAAACTCTACTTACTAAAACCATGTGATCTGCCTTGTAGGTATCGCGATTCAAACAAGTTGGCAGAGAAGAGTGATGTTTACAGCTTTGGAGTAGTTCTTTTGAAGATAATCACAGGTCAAGCAGCCTATGTGAAAATGCAGGACGACGACAGCAAGCCTCACATAAGTTCTTGGGTTAGTTCCATGCTTTCCAATGGAGAGATAAAGAGCATTGTTGACTCAAAGTTACAAGAAGATTTTGACAGTGGCTCTGTGTGGAAAGCTGTTGAAACAGCAATGGCTTGTGTGGCATCTAGTTCTAACAAGAGGCCTCACATGAGTGATGTTGTGACTGAGCTAAAGGAGTGTTTGGCTGCAGAATTAGCACGCAAAAGAACTGATCATGCCACTGAACAAAGTGATTCACTTGAGAGTGACTTGGCTTCCATAAGTGTCACTACAACTGAATTTAAACCCATAGCTAGGTAGTTCCTTCAAGATGCCATCAATGTGGTGTTCCCATTTCTGTTTTCATTTCAATCTTGCTTTTTTTTTTTCTCTGTTTTTTAAGGCTATGGGATAAGCAACTGTGAATTTGATTATTATATGCTTTGATGCATTTTTCCCCATGTATTTGACATTTGCTTTTGTACAATTCTAAAGTATAAGAAAATAAATAAAGGAGGATTAACTTCAATTCAGATTGTTCTTATAAAAGGCTTCAATGAACGGAACCAGAACCACAAAACATGTTTTGTATAATGTATAGAAATTACTCTCTCATTCTTAAATAAACGTGCGTTCTTAAAAGTTTATTTTACCATAAATAACTATCCACTTTAACAAATCAATGTAACATTATTATTATTCGGTTTTAGTTATACCACTAAATTAATCAATTAATGAGAATAAACTAAAAAATAATATTGTAACTAACTTTTTAATTTTTATAACTCAACACATTTTAATATTCTTAATTGAAGCGAAATTTTAGAGGTGAACAAATTAAAGGCAGAGTACAGAAACAGAGATTTGTACTTTTGATTTTTTTTTTTCCTTTTCTAAATCCGTTCTTAAATAGAGTTCAAACTTGAAAAACAAAAAAATAAATAAATAAAATACTTGATTCAATAGCCAATAACCAAAATGGTGTATCAAATGCAGTGTTACTTACAGATAAATCATATCCAACATCATAGAAACGAAGATGTCAATGCATAACTAAACAGAATCCACATCATATTCCGAATAATCATTTATCACCCCAAATTAATTTTTAAAAATGACAATGGAAGAAGGGTAAGACATGCCTATGTTCAGCCAATAGAGCAATCCTATAAAAGAAAAACCAAAGATACCACACTAAATATTCAGTAATAATAACTTCAGTCACCACACTCTCCATAGATATCACCAACCACAACCGAGAACAGATGCTTCCTTCAAAGGGTATGTCTAAAAGATCTAAAAACTGTGTAAGACAAGAAAGAGAGATCAGCCAATGTACACAATTGCAAGCTTTGAATTTTCAAGCATTGATCCTTTTGCTAGAATCCCAATCCTCATTTTACAACTTAGAAAGATAAATGATTCACATGACTGATTCCCATATTTCCAAGTTCCTTCAATGTTCACCGCAAGCTTGTTTATTCCTAATACAGACCTAATCCTCATTCCCTGTATTGATAATTGATTATGAAGATTCTTGCAGCCTATACATGGTGATTTCCTGCTGCTTAAAGTATCGTCTATCCTCTTCATCAACCAACACAAGATTTAAGAAGTACTTGACACTGAATTTGTTATTGATGTTCCTATGTGTTGGTGTGAGCTCATAAGGACTGAGGAACAATCTGATTGGGATGGATTCACCTGTGAAATTAACCACACATCAATCAACGCATTTACGGCATATATGAAGTACCTTCCGCTGAGATGTCCATTATAACTTTAGTGTTACTCTTCAGTAGTTTTCATTGTGAAATTGTAATTTATATTCAGATTGATGCATGAATTATCCTTGAACAATAGATGTAATGTGCATATGCTATTGTGAGAACAACTAATTAATTATACTAAGAGGTGAAATGTATTCTATGAAGATGAAATCAGCTATTTGAATAAACATTTTTTACTTCAGAAATTGGTTTTGCTAATTGCTTGAGATTTGAGCAGTAAACATTATATAATCTTGGTTGTTTTCTTATATCTAATTCAATGTACTCTTCAATTTTTGCTGGACATCAAAGTATGAAACCATTAAGAACACAATATTTTCTGGCCTAACAATAATTATTGTCCCATGTCATAATAGATTTTTAAAAGTCTTAGTTGGCTACCAAGGCCTAAACAATCATCCTTCTTGTAATATTTATTGTTAGCTCTATAAACATGCGCTGGTTTTATGTAGTTGAATTTGCACTGCGGGCAAATTGCAAAGGAATGTGTAACATGAGATGTTGCTAACTTATTCCTTTTTATTTGCTAACTTATCAAGATTTTATTGCAACATGAGATGTTGCTAACTTATTCTACAAGCATTATTCCATGATGAGTAAAAATCTTGAATTCGTAATGTAATTCATTCCGTTAAAATTCACTTTCATTTTACTTGATTCAGTAATACTTCTAATTAAGAGTGATGTATCGATTTTATCCCCAACGTTTTCGTCCTATTTAAATCCTAACGTTTCAAAATCGTCCCAATGTTATCCTACTGTCAACTCTGTTAACAGATCACTAACGACAGGACAACATTGAGACAATTTTGAAACGTTAGACTTAAATATGACGATTTAAACGTTATGGACAACTTTAGAACTTATCCCAAACGTTGAGAACAAAACCAATACTTTACTCAAATAAAATATTATTTTGGAAATATGGGGAAAAGGGGTTTTTCTCCAAAACGAAGAACCTACCTCTGACAGGCGCACCATCCATCAACTCAAATTTAGCCAATGTTTCTGTCTCAACATGGGTATTGGTTCCAGATCCTGTTGATTCTCTACGCCTAATCTCAAGATCCATGTTTTTTATCTTGATTCTGACAAGTAGAAAGTAAATCTTACCAATGATGACATCTTTTAGATGATACCTGAAAAGTTGAAATTTCAATTAGACTCTGCTATTTTTCTACTCTTTCAACTGTCAACTAAAAATTTGGTAGATGAGAGAAAATCATTCTCAATATATATATGTTGCTATTTCTAGCACTTGAAACACTTAAGAGTGTAAAGTATTTTTTCCATCTTGACCAATTATTATTACACACATTTAATAAATAAAGGTATTAAAAATCATTTCGGATCATTTGTCATAATTAACAGGAAACATATAAGTTGTTACAGCTAACAAGGTATAACAATAAATAAATTTCATATTCCAAGCTGCACACAGAAACTTAATGGGAGTTGACTTGGTACATAATTAAAGGAAATAACATGATATATAAGAGAGAAAATATATGCAACTCCAGTCATATGGTCTATCAACGTGTCCAACTTACTTGCTCTTGTTGTATTCAAATTCAATGTGTAGACAATCTTCAATGCCAACTTCCATCTGTATGAGCCATAACATTATGCTAATATAACGAATTAATGTCCGATAAGGAAGATGTTAGATAATCATAAGGCAATAGCTGCATGTGCCTATAGGCCTATACGGACTATATCAATGAGTAAATGAAAGGAAATGGGTTACAACACAACTGCATTTTACTATCGTACGGGTTCATTATAGTTTTAATTGATGGTCAACAAGAGCATGAACCACTATCACAATTACATGATGCCAAACTTTGTGCTAGTAACCATTGAAATTCAATTGTTGTGTTATTGAACTCACCTTGATGCTATTATTAATTGTTGGAGGCGGACTGTAGTTGCGAACCTGAACAATGAAAGTAAAAATAAGTACAAAAATTGTTGGAATAGGATGGTAAAAAAATACATTGACTTATTCAACATATACAGACAACACACTCTTTTGGATGTGGAGCAAGTGTATTCATATACAAGTATAGGCATATCAAAATATCAACCGGAAAATACTATAGTTGTGATATGATCATATATACACTTTTTTTTTAAACATATGTGGGGACTGTTTAAGCAAATGTAAAAGTATACTTTACATCTACATCCAACACATAGAATGATACAACAAAATAACAATGATGTCAAATTGTCAATATATCAGTAAACAAATCAAATCTACTTTACTAATAGAGAACATACCACAAAATCCTGGTACTCTATTATGCTTCCTGCATAACCACGATTAATGGTAACTTTCAAGACATACCTGGAAATTAAAAATGCATTAAAACATTACATAATATCATATTAAAGATCCTACAACCTATTATTTGCAAAGCAAGCATTCCTTAGATGAGCAACAAAAACCAAATGCATATAACTTAGAAAAATCATACCTGAGCCTCACATTGACTCCATTGTATGTTTCATATGGCATTTCAACAGTAGAAAACTCAAAAGGATATGTTTTCCTTTCATAGATTTCTCCAGGAACATCCAGTTCTCTTACTGCAAAGGATAACAAAATGAAAAGCTATCATTTATCAACAGTACAAAAGTAACTAACTTGAGCATTAAAACAATAGCTAACTCCAATGATTTAGAATATGTCACTATAGAATAAAAGAGACAGATAATCAATTACCAAGGGAAGTAAAGTCATAAAAGTTTCCTCTGTCGAAATACATCTCTGCATAGTGAAACAAAACCAAAAGGAACTTTGAATTAGTAATAAAGTCACATTTCTTTGAAGGATTGACAAGGTAAATCATTCTAAGTAATTGCAGCAATATTATATGAAGTATGACATTAAATAGTGATATTAGACAAAAACAAAAGATTTTCAAGTATCCACCATTTAGACTTTACACACTCAAAATGACACATCAAACAATTATAATAATTAGTCAGGTAGGAACCTATTTGTCCAAGGAGTTCAACTTTTACACCATTGTGATCAATCTTCTTCCCTTGCATTGGTTCTATTGTAACCTAAACATGGCAACAAATAGTTAAACATTCCATACTGCAGGGTTAACAGGACAAGATATCAACAGATATTCAACAATAACATCATGGGATTAACATAAACTCAACATTTTATAGTACTACAGATATTAACAAACATAATACCTTCCCAACAATGTTTTCTTGACTTTGGAAAAGTGGGACTGTAACTGTTTGTCCATTCTCTTTTTTAAATGGAACCTAAAAACCACAATTATAAACACAAGAAGTCACTAATATGAGCCTCTGGGAAGCTGCTTTATTGAAAGGTCATTAAGCATTAATAGTGAAGTATTTGTGAAGCACTTCAGCATAGCTTCAAACCAAATTACAATTGCTCCCCCTGAACTTATACCAGGCATCAAGCTCAGCCCTTTTGTAACGACATTACAGATATCAATTAACTTCACGTAAATCACTACTATGGTTCATATCATCATATTAGTTAAGAAAGTGGCTCACCTGCTTCCGGTTTTTCCCATCGTTAAATGTGATCAAAACATTACAAGCTGGCTTGAAAGCTCCAAGAAGGTAATTCTGTTTGTTTTAATTCCCCAAAATGGTAATCAATGAGAGAGGCCACAACCAACACCAAAATTAAACGAATCAAGGTTAAAATAGAATGAATAACAAAAGAGACACAATCTTTCAACCAAAAAATGAACAGTAACAAAGTAAATAACACTCACCATTCTGTTCACAGTTCAATCTTTTCACTACCTCAGCACCTGTGGAACACAATCTTGCATTAGAAATTTTCACCATTACAAGATCAATGGCATGCAGACACAAACAAGAAATTTTCCTAATCAAATTTTTCACCTCAACATGACAAATTAAAATCACTCAATGACCAAGTCTGTATCCCAAATCATGCTCAAAAATCCAAAAACTCTATACAACCATAGCTCATGTTATCAACCCTAAAACCTAAATCCAATCGAAATTCGAGTGATAATGGAAGGGATCAATGAAAACACCGTACCGTATATCGAGATCACGTCTATGAGTTTCGATTTGGCGGGTTAAGGATCGGAAATGATGGAGAGATCTGAACTGTTCGATGCAATGAAAAAGCGATCGAAGAAAAGAGCATTATTCAAAGGTGGTGATAGGCATCGAGCGATGATGGTTAATTGGTGAATAGGAAGAATTTGAAAAGGAATCTGCAACGCAGTGAGCCCTAACACGATGCAGGAAGAAGAAGTCACACTTCGTTTGCGTTTTCTTCTGTACTGTGTTTCCAAGGTTTAAACGCATCGTCGTTTTTCTCTTTTGGTTCATTTATTCAAGTATTTAATTTAACTGTCCATCTTTTTTTTTTTTTTACCCTTAGTTTCATGCTCTTCTAACTAGTAAAAAGAACCAATATGAAATTATCCACACAATTTCAGGAAAAAAATAGGAGTAATTTTTTTTCCTTAAATGCTCAATTTAAGGGTTTGATCTTTATATACTATCAATATCAATATCAATATCAGTATAAACTATAAACCTTGTTTGCACTAATTTTATATAGTTACAGAGGTAAAAATTAAAAATATAATACTTCTGTCTGTCAAAATTTAAACTTGACAGTACAAAATCTGTATTAATAATAATTAGATGTCAATAATAATGTGATAAAAGATTTTCATTTTTAAACATATTGCTAACCTTTTTGCTTCATTTTAAACATATTGCTAACTGATAAAATATTTTGGTTATTTTATTTTAACAAAATTGATAATGATGAAGGTTAGCGTGATGTAGAGGAAGGTTTATTTTTGTCAACGAAAAAGGTTAGCTCTTAGCAGCATAGTTGTCAGAACCGAATCGGTAATCGAACCGGTCAAGTCACTGAGTCACTGGGTCACTGGTTCAATCGGTGGGTCACTGATTGAACCGGTTGACTCGGTATTATGCAAATAAAAAATAAAAATAGTCAAAAACCTAAAATTAAATTTTGAAATACATATTTTTACTAACATTTTAAGAACAATTAAGTCGAATTCTATAAATAACTAATACAAAAATAGACATATAATTAGTTCATACTACTATATAGTATTTTAATTAGACACAATAAGAATAACAATCTATGAATTATATCCAAAGAATAATTTCAAAGTCTAAATATTTTTATATAATTAAATAATTATATAAATTTTTTTCTCAGGATAAATAATTTTTATATTCATTATTATTTTTTATTTTAAAATTAATTAATTTGTACTTCAATCAAAAAATAATTAATTTAAAAAATATTGAGTTAAGTATTTCCATGTATATATATGTATTAGTTATAAAAAATTGAAATATATATTATAAAAAGCATTAACAATACTAAAGAAACGGGTTAGTGCAGTGGTTGTCAACTTGGTCTTCAATTCAGAAGATCCAAGTTTGACTCTTACTCCCCGCAATAAATTTTTCCAAATTTCACAACCCGCATGCTGACGTCATCGGCATGCGGGTTGACCGTTGACTGGATGGGTTCGGCTCCGGTTCGTGTCGGTTTGAGCCGGTTTAATCGGTTCGTACCGGTTTTGACCGATTCATTTCCTTAAACTGTCAATATACCAAACCGGACCGGTACAAGGTCCGGTTCACCGGTTTTTCGGTCGAACCAAACCAATGATTCTGTTTAGTAATTGATCTGAATAACGATTCTAGGGGTATGAAACCCAAACCAACCCGTAGTCCAAATCATATATTAATTAAATAAAAAAAATTTAAAATATATATGTTTTTTAATAATTTTGAGTTTCTCTATATTACATTTTTGTATTTAGCTTTTAATGTACTTGGTGTTTAATATGTTTAGATTTTAATGTGTTTAGTGTTTAATATGTTTAAATTTTAATGTGTTTGGTATTTAATATGTTTGGATTTTAATGTTTTTAGTATTTAATATATTTAGATTTTAATGTGGTTAGTTGTTAATATATTTGATGTTTAATATATTTGGATTATTTTTATTGATTTTACATGTTTATTGTACTTACAGAATTTTTAATATAAAAATTTCTTTTTTTATGAATTTTTGTTCGGTATCCAATTATCCGAACCAAACCAATACGTTCTTAATCGATTTGGTTTGATTTAGATACATACACAAAAAAACGTAAATCTGAATCAAACTAAACCAATTACAATTCAATTGGTTCAATTCTAATTTTACCTAAAACTTGAACCAACTTAAACCATACTCACCTCTAATGTGAGATTTAAATTATGACACTTGCTTAAAAAGGACTAGCGAGCTAATTACTAAACCAACTCAACCTAGTTAAGAACATTTTGTTTGTCTTGAAAATTTATCACACTTATGAAGTGATGGAGACAATTCCAAAAACTAAATGGGCTAAAGTAGCGTAGGCCCAAATAGTAAACATAAGCCCCAAATCAATATAAGCCCAATATGTAAAACTCTTTTAATTTTATATTTTGGGTAACTTTTTGGAGTGATTTTAAATTTTTTACTCTCAAATGTACTCGTACTAATATTTTAATAGATTTTGTTTTTAGAAAAGATCACGTAATTATTATTGGTGTTAAATTTGTTTTGAATTTTATTATATAATTAATATTATATTATCAATACTCCTACATTATTATTAGTATCACACTATGCTATATATATAGGATCTAATCATCAAGGAAAGTATATATGACCAACCTTCAAATAATGTTACAATTATTTTTTTTAGGCATTGATTAATGTTATAATTTGAAGAACAAAACAAGTAAATTACCTGGGTCCAACTAGGAGTGAGGCCCACATATTTAACAATGGTGTACAAGTTGTGCATGTGTTCACCAATCAGCAATAATTTCCTCAAGAGACGCACAAGTGATTCTAGGTATTAGTGACTATGAGTTATGGGCTTATGGCATTCATTTTAAAGACGTGCTTAATGATGCATATAATGGAGTAATAATAACGAAATTAAAATAATCTAAATTCTATGACAATAGCAGAAAATCTAGCTTGCACGAGACCCACATTAAAAAGTTTTGTTGCATATAGATGTCGTTACATAAGCATCATCATTAACAATATCATTAGTTACATTATCTTAGTTTCAAAAGTACAACTATATAACATTGCTTGTTAAGAGACAAACACTCGGGGCCAAAAAAATGAAGAGAATAGACATAAAGATGCACGTGGCGAGCAATGCATGCGTTTTAATTTGGGAGTGATTTTCATTTGTTTCAAGATCAGAGCACGCTTAATTTGGGATTTGGGTTGAATCAAGGACAAGAAGACAGGACCACTGATTTTTCTCACTAATCCTAAGGGAATGTCTCTTGCATTGGTTACTTAACAAACCACATTATTTAATAATTAATAATTAATAATGATCCTCATAAATTAAGATCACAAATGGAAAAACCAAGGGAATTGGGAGTTATATGAGTTTAATTTTGATAAAGTGTTTTATACTGTCATTTAATAACCTCTATTTTTTTTGTAATTATTCACGTAGTTAACGTAAAAGATAATTATTTTTACGAATATAATGTTATGTAATTAGTTATATGTGTAAAACTATTTTATACTAACAGTATATGAAAATTATATTTTATATATATTTAATTATTTACAAGATATATATCATATGTCTATAGTTACAATTTGAATTTAATTAAACAAAAATAAAAATTAATTATTTATATCATTTAAACTAAAATCTTTATGAATATTAAACGTTAGCAGAATAATAAAACCTATCATAAAATAATAAAAGCTGATAATGCCATTTATTTATAATTTATGTAAATATATAATATAAAAAAATCACGTAAAATTTATAATTTAATGTTTAGAATTTAGAGTTTAAAGTTTAGTTAGAAATGTTAAATATGTGTTTTTATTGTAATTGACGTTTGATATTCTTAAATTCTATAATAGTATGTGGTAATTATATTATTAACTTAAATAAATGGGAATTTTATTATATAAATACGACATTAATAACTTCACAATTAAAAAATATACTAATCATATTATTGTTCTTAAAACTAGTATTGAACAGAAAAAACTCAATTCCAAAAAGGTCACAGTTATACAGACTTTACTATTGAAAGATGTAAAAATTATAATAACGAATTAATTATTCTAACACTTATGTCATCATCATATGTCACCACTATATCTATATCTAGATTATGAAGCTAAAAAATAAGTTAACCATAATTGTCATTGCTAGTAATGAAATGAAATTAGATATCACAGCAGGGTTTATAATAAGTTGACCCCATGGTACATTATTTTCCACCAAAACCAAGCTAATAATAATAATGATAAAAAAAACAAACACTTGACTATTGATATCAAAAATGAATTTGAGAATGGAAGGAAGGGTTGAAAGAGAATACAAAACTATTATAATTATTATAATCCATTGCTTCAACTTTAGTAGTGTTGTTCCCTAAATTTTCAAGTGCCTTAACCTGTGACCTTAAAAACTTAAGATAATTTGCAGCTTCATCAAGCATTGATGCAGTGTCCATTTTGGTTCCACCAGGAACAATCTTCTGCAAAACCCTGATTTTTTGGCTTATTTTCTCTCTTCTTTGCCTTGCAGCCACAGTTTGTGGATCACTTGAAACCCTCACATTCTTCCTCTTTGGCTTCTCAATCACTTCATCTGAGTCTAACAAGTTCACTGGCCTGAATGCTGCTGCTCTGTATATCATTTCCTTCATTTGTGCTATGGCCTCTGGATCAGCTTCTTCTTCAGTGGTTGAAGTTGATGACATTGTTGCTGATGCTTCATTTGGGATTTGGAAACTTATTGTTGATGAAAATGGAGTCTTTTCCCATCTGGGTTTCTTGGATCTTGGTGGATTCTCTGAGATAACCATGAAACTTGTTTATCAGTATCACCAATAAGCTACCATATGTAAATACTATCATTATTATTATATACTAGTGTATTAATAAGTGCTAAGTTTGGCAAACCAAGGACTAATCCGTCACGGATCGAAATTCTTTTTAAAGGTTTGTTTATGACAATGAATTGTTGTATGCACAAAGTGAGATTTGAACTTCTGACATTAGCTTAAGTAAACTAGTAAACTAATTACTAGACCAGCCCAAGTATATATGTAAGATTAATAAAAGTAAAATTAATTTAAAATGACAAGTAAACTATAATTTAATTAAGAGGTCTTGGATTATCTATGTTATTTCTCATGTTTTTTTTAACAATATAATTAGCTATCAGAATATCAAACTTGTTATAACAGTATAATCAAATTTTTGCATGAAAATCAAATATAAATATATATATATATACAATGACTTATTTTTAGTGTTCATGTAGGATGATTATAGATGTTTATTGAGAATTAAGATATAATTAGAGAAAATGTTATTTTAAATTTTCAAATGCATAACAGAACTACTAACATATATATTAGATATTCAGAGAGAATAAAACTTTATTTGGATTACCTATCTTGATAATTGGTGATTGATCCTTATTAGTGATAATAATAGGATTGAATTGTCCTCCTTGGTTGATGTATTGTTGATGATCTGAGGAGTTTTGATGAGAGCATGGAAGCATAGTAGAAGCATCATTATTATTGTTGTTGCTTTCAGATTCAGCAGAGGAAGCAGCATCAGTAGTGGAACTACTCAAGTTCCACAAGTAGTTTTTGCAATCATCATCAGATAACAAGATCTTTGAAATCCCATCATTATCATCATCATTAGTGTTGCTATTTGTAGCTGATGAAATCAAGCAATGATGATGATGATCATGTTGTTGGTGGTGTTGGGCCATGTTGAAATCTGTCATGTACTTACCACTTATCTGGTAATAATTATCCATGTTGTAAGGTCCATTTTCTGATAGTGACATTATGGCTGAAGATTTCACTACTGTTGCTGCATCTTGCTGCTGATAATTAATCAAATGTTCTGAATTTGGGTATGTAAGAATTATTTCTTGACTTTGTTGTTGTTTGCTCCATAAGATTGGTGTGTTATTTCTTGCAATTTGTGAAGTTGCATCATCCCAATTGAGACCATCCATAATAGAGTTGAATGAAATTATGAACACTACTAAATCACCTATCACATTAATTCAAGACTATATTATATATATCAGAAAAAAAAAGAATAAGAAAATGGTATGTCACAATTATATATATTAAGGTATAAAATAAAAACAATTAGGCCTTACCCTTTTTGCAGTTCTAGATCCAGCTACTACTTGATCAAATCTTCAATTTCAGCAACTGATTAAACAGAACTCAATTCAACTTTTGAAGATTGAAGATTCTAATAATGTTATTAGTAGTAAAACAAGTATAAAAGGACAACTATTACTAATGAATTTTTAATACTATTCTAGCTTATATAGTCACAAGAAAATAAAATAATCAAGTAATTAGTAGTACTGAGATTGATATATAATAATAAACATAGACTAGATACATTGGCCAAAGAGACAAGAGAATAGAATGAAGAGTGAGACAACAAGTTTGTACCTTGAGCTGCTGCCATTGAAGACCAAAAATCTGAATGCTGATACAATTTGTGTGTGTTTTGTTGTGGAGAACCTTGGAATAGGTAGGAAGAACAAATGGAACATTACTTTTATAATAAAAACAAATATTGGAATTTGAGCAATTACGTCAGGAAAACTCTATAATAAATATACCCACTACTTGACTAAAGAATTAGGAATATAATATACTAGAAAAAATAATATTATGATAAAAAATAATATCATTTGTATATTTTATTTGGTAGGACAAAATAACTTATATAAATATCTAATCATATGTTGCTATACAGGGAAATAAAATATTTGACCTTATTAATAGTGAATTTCTAAGAAATTGTACAAATATTAATGTTTGATTAAATAAAATGTAAAATTATTTAAATACTTGTTTAAAAATTAAAGTTTTACAATTATAAGCTTTGATAATTCTAGAGAAGTGCAGTCAGTGCAGTGTTTTTTGAAAATAAATAAATAAGATAAGGCATTTTTATGAGGTAGAATATAATAAGCTGGACCTATAAGGCTATATTGAAAGATGTGAAGCATGAAATATTTTATTTCTTTTTGGATTCTTTTCAAGTGGCTGGGGCATGTTCTGACCTCTTTTTGGGTGGTTGAGTGAAGAGTGAAGACTGAAGTGTAAACTCAAAAGCATCTGTTAACTACAATAATATTTTTTTTTTCTTTTGAATAATATAAAAGATTTTACTGTTAATCATGGTTTTAATCATAGGCTGTGATGTTCTCACTTTCTACTGCAGTTTACAGTGATTGATTATTTGTTTGGTAGCAAAAATAAATTAACAAAAATAATCGCCAATGAATTATAGCTCAAACGGCAAAGATCTTCAATATTCACCTAAGAGATTGTAAGTTCGAATTTTTCTATTTTTGATTAAAAAAATAATAATCAAAATTTATCTTATTTAATATTTATTAAATTATTATAATATTATTTAATTAGTTCTGACAGTTTAATAAATATTAAATAAAATAAAATTTTGATTTTTTTTTTGTTTTTTTAGTATTCCTGATTTTGTTATATGTAGTTATGTACCATTATAAAGATTCAAGGAAATTAATTATTACAGCATAGAAAAGTGCAATAATTTATATTCTTTTCTCATGCATATACATACATCTTCGGAAATTAAAATAAAATTCATTTCATTCATTTATGTAGTTCTCCATATTAACAACTAGAAGTTAGTGTAAATCTTCTTTTATTGTTAAGATCATTGTTAGAATTAATGAACATATAGAATAAAAAAAGTGTATACATGCATGCAAGATCTGAAGTTTGTTAGAGGAAAAAGTGCAATACACACAATCTGAAATAAATAAAGATTTACAAATAAAATAGTATATATGTTTTCATAGAGTTATTTAAATAAATAGTGGTCATTATTTGAACCTTATATAGTGGAAAATATGGCTAGATAGAGAAAGCAAATTGCCTATGAAAATGTGGAATTGTGCTCCATCTCGTTCACATTATTGCCAGCTCAGCTTCTGAATCTTAGTTTAGTAAATATTATTACGAATATTTTATAATTATTTTTATATATAGATATATTTTTTATTATTAGATGATAAATTATAAGATTTAATTGATATATTATAATAGTGTTATTTATTTTTAAAATGTAACTAAATAAATAAAATTATATTTTTAATATAAATATCCTTATAAAAAATTATTTTTAGCATCTTTATTTAAATAGATACTTCTTAATTTTTATCGATTCTAAACTTGTAGCTCTTTCAATGGATTTCTAATGTTACGCACAATTACACTTATCTAAAAATCTTAGGCAATGGTATTTTCATTAATCAATAATTTTTTGGTTGACTGTAGTATCCAATTCATCATGTTAAGAATTAATCTATTGCGGATCGGAATTTTATTTAAGGGTTTGTTACTAGTCGATGAATTGTTGTATACAATAAACAAGATTCGAACTTCCAATACTTATTTAAGCAAACGGGTAATTTGACCACCGACTTGTCTATTGTGGTCTAATTATAATTATTCATAAATTATTAATGACTTAATCTCATCCATTGATGCTATTATTTAATGGATGGATTAGATTAAAAGTAATGACACATATAAAGATGATCATTTCTCTGTTCATCGAACATGATGTTTTTACCGTTTCTACTTTTACTAAAAACACTCTAGTAAATTGTCATCATGATGAATATATGAGGGAAAGGAAAAAAAAACCAATCTTAAAATTTAATTAAACTAATTTTAAAGTTTGACTTTATCATAATTAAAATAATTATGACAACCAATCCAAATATAAAAATCACCACTTTTAAGATCTTAATTAATGTTTTTACTTAAATTAATTTTTACATGTGGTGTTAAAGTATGTGTTTTAAAAGTATGTAATTTTTTTTGTGTAATTATGATATATAGATGATGTCTACGGTTCTAATTTTTTGATTAATTATTTATAATAGAGTTTAATTAAGTGAGTTTCAAATTTTTATGTCATCAAAACTAGATTTATGGTTATATATATTCTACCTTTTTTTCTAAAAATTTTAGTTTGACCATAAATTATACTTATATATAAATTTAGTCTTGAGTTCATAGTTAGTATTAATGATAACTATTAAATTAATATTTTAAATGCTAGCCTTAAATTTTCAATAAAAGAAAAGTTTCTAACTGGTAAGAAACTTGGGAAAACCTTAAAATTTTTCATCTCAATATAGCCAAGTTTTATGTGATCCTTTCACAATTCATGTTTACTTCTTTCACAACTATATATATATATATATATATATATATAAATGGATGAAAAGACTTAAAATGTCGATCAAAATTGAGAGAATTTATACTTCCAATTCATCAAGTAAAAATTAAAATTAAGAAAGATTCATTTTTTCAACTTGCCTCATTGAAATTCTGTAGGATTTAAGTTTAAGGTTAAATGATAACTCTTCTAGCTATTGAAATTTTAAATATTAAAAACATGTTTGAAAACTCAAATAAAAAAAAAGTATTTTTTCAACAGATAATCATATTTGGAAAAACTTTTTGAAAATAAATTATAATTGAAACTAATAATTTTAAACTAAAAGACAGCTTATAAGTGAAAGCAATATTTTGAAATTTATTATTATAAGCAAAAACTATTATTTTTAAACCGTAATGATTTTATCATTTGACTTCAACTATTAAATATTAAATAATATAACAATAATTTAATATATATTTTTCTACTTATGCCACTTAAAAATATATTCTTTATACATTTTAAACATAGTATATTATCTTAAAACTATTTTTCAGCTAAAATATCTAAATATAAATTAATTGTGGCAGGATAAATTATTATAAAACGTAATTATGTAAATCATAATTATTAAAATAAATTTTATATTTTAATTTTTTTGTTTTTACGGTATTTTTTTTATCTCAATAAATTAATGATTAGTCTACCGCAGATCTAAACTCCATTTAAGGTCAACGAGTTACTGCATACATAAGACAGAATTCAAACTCCTCTATACTTGATTAATGGACCAATGAGTTGATTACTCGACAATTCAAACTTATTTTTAATATTTTTAAATATGAATTTAATTTTGATGTACGAACATTTAAATAATGTAAAATATTTTATAGAGTTATACAATTACATTTATTTTTTTATGATTATTTACGCTACTAATATAAAACGTAATTATTTTTATTAGTGTGATATTATGAAATTTGATGTATACATAAAACTATTTTACTCTATCAATGTATTAAAATTAAATTCCTTCAAATACATTATAAAAGGATAGAAAATTGGTGGGCCCTAAGATTGGGCCTAGTGGGTTGGTTTGTTGTAGGAATGTCAAAATCTAAATAAATGCCCCTTATCTACTATCATAGTGCGCGTTATTTCGTGCATTATGCCAAATAACAAACACTGACACAGGCCTCACCTGTCGGCTTCACGTTACGCCATCTCACTTCTCGGCTCGGCTTCGCTTCAATAATAAACATGCGCACCTGATGCCCATGCTCCATCTTACACGTGGTCTTTATCCATTGGTCCAAATCCTAATGAGATAGCCTGTGACCACGTGCCATGTAAATATTATATGCTGACAGGTACCACATCTCACCCAACTATCTATCCAGGTGGGTTTTATCAATTTTTATCGAGTTAACTATTAATTTCGTAAGATTCAAGTGTTAACAAAAACATTTTTAAAAAATGTTATTAATAAAATAATTTTTAAATAATTTAAAAATACGATAAAAATAATTAATAAATATTATATTTTTTATAAATAATAAAAAAATTATATTTAGTAAATAATTTATTTATTTGATTTAAATTTTATGATAATATTTTGAATAAATTTTTAAAAGGTATATAAAAAAATTTTAAATAAAATTTAATCTCTATTTTTTTTAAGACAATGTGATCATTTACAATAAAAAAAGTTTTAAAAAAAATTTGTCTGATACAAAATTATCAAAATTTAAAAATAGAAAGATTTTATTTTTTTAATAATATTTATAAAAATTTATATCAAAATCTAATTCTTAAATTTTTTTTTTAAATATATATTTAATATTTATTTATTTTTTGTTGCGTTTTTTAATTTTTCATATGTTTATTTGTTATTAATATTTTTTTAATTTATTTTTGTCAGCGATTAAATTTTGGGTACCCTTTTAATATTTTTTAAATTTTTTTTGTAGGAAAATAAAAATTGTGTACTTGTGTTGCATTTGGGTAGAGGAGGGTGCACTTTTACTTAATTATTATCGTTACAAAAAGATAATGTTATTAATAAAAAAATTTATTTTTTTAAGACAATTTAAAAAAAAACCACGAGAAATAAGTCTATGGAGATAAATTGGCGCTATATTAGATATGCAACCATTTTTCATTTGGAATGAACAAAACCAATTGAGCTTTAATATCCTGCTTGGTTAAAAAATCTGCAACCGAGTTTGCTACTCTCTAAATGAGAGAAAACTTTAATAACTAATTGAGTGAATATTAATTCGGTTCTTATTTATTTAAAATTAAGATAAAACAATTTTTGATAAAAAGAAAATTACTCATATCGATTCATAAAATAATTTATTACTGTCTCTCTTTCTTATTTTTTTTATTAAAATTAATGAAAAAATTTGATGTGACAATTACTAGTGCTGATATGAATGTTTGTTCAAAGTTAAGTACTAATCGTGAATTAAAAAAATAGATAAGGGTCTATTTATTTCTTTGTCATTTTTAAAAACGATATTATTTTTGGATTAAAAATAGGAATTATTTAAAGGTAGTCATTTTTTCACTTTTTTCTCAACATAATTTAATTTATTCTGTAAATTTTTTTTAAAATATTCTCCATAATGAAAAACAGAAACTACTTTAAACTCATTCATCTAAAAATTATTATTACAAATCAAAATTCAATTCATGACATCTTACTGTATCAGTGATCTAAACTACTCACAAGCAATGTTATTTATTTAACAAATTAATTAAAAAACTTCAAATGTCATTCACGAAAACATTTTTAAAAAAGTACAACTAGACAAACCATTTTAATTTCACTGAATATTCCAATACCAACATACAATTTAGGAATAGAGATTGAATATTACTAATTTTTTAGATGGTAAAATCTGTCACTAACCTGAACGGCAACAAAAGCTATCTCCATTCCACGACGTCAATGATTCCGTCAATTGTGCAGTTAAAAGCGTCGTCCAGATCCTTCGTAGCAGTCTTATCAGCATCCTTGTCAACACCACCACTAACTACTTCCACCCTTGTCCTTTCGCGCGAAGAAGATTATAAGGGTTTGGTTATTTTATAAATAAGGATTAGGGCTTAGAGGTTTATATGGGTGAGAGCGACATTTGTTGGTTCCTTTTTAATCCAAAAAATGACGTCGTTTTTTAATGAGACAAGAGGATAAATTGATTCCGTCAATTTTTCCTAATCTACATTGACACTTAATTCTAAACAAACGGCTACATCAACATTGATAATTGTTAAATTAGATTTTTTTGTCAACTTTGGTCAGAGGATACGAGAGAAGAGTCACAATGGGATATTTTATAGATGAACACAGATCAACGTAAATGATTTTTTTTAGTCAAAAATCATCTTTTTCTAATTTAAAATACACAGAAATTGAATTAGATGTTCACTCTAACTAATTTCTTTACCTAATTAAGTTGAAAAATCTTTTAAAAAAATTAATTTAATACGAATATATGATCCATTGTTAGATATTAAGTTTTTACAAAATTAAATATTTCAAAATGGTCAGTTTTATATTCAAATCAATCTAATTTTTGCTCTCCAATTTTTTTGCAAGACCCCCCACCTGAATCGAAACAATCCCAAGAAATGGTTTTAACTATCTAGAAAATTTATTTCATAGAGATGCTTTCTTGATAATTATATTTGAAACAAAACCTACTAGTAAAATAAAAAGAATTGGTTACTTAAAGTAAATTTCTATAATGATATTTAAGATTTATAAAACTATTCAATTTAATTTTTGATATTATAATTTTATTATAGTAATCTTTTAGGTTGAGTTTTGGATATTATAATGATTTTTTTATATTTTTCTAATAATTCAGTTATTTTAAATTTTCAATGCTAATGTGGTTATTTTGTCCTATGCTGGAGTGTTTATAATAATATTTAATTGACCAATATATAAAAGGCATAACCTATTATTCCAATATATAGTACAAAATATTTATGAATTTTACTAAAGAGATAATAAAAATTTTTGACAATATGTATAATAGATTTTAAATTTGGCCCAAATATATATAAAAAATAAAAAACATTCCATATAAATTACCTAAATAAAAAAATTTACTCAATTATTCTAAAAAAATTACCGTCTCAAATCCTAATTTATCAAAGTATTTCACTCCAACATCCTCTTCTCTCTAACCCACTGTCACTCCATCTTCATCAATAATCATCCTACTTTATCATTATTGTTACTTGGTTTGTCACACACCACCACCGATGTCGTTCACCCATAGTGAAAATAACCATCCACGCAAGGATAAAAATAATCATCTGCATACCTAATAAATTGAACATTCAACATATTTTAATTATATATAACTAAATCCAATCCAATCAAAATAATCATCCACATAACAATTAAAATAACCATCCGCATACCTACTAAAATGACAATCCTATAATCAGTTGTGGCCGTGGCCATTTAAATATCCCAAAGTCCAAATATCCTTCATGCAATGATAATAAAGGAAGCATGCAAATTCAATCTCTTCCGTAAATATACAAAAAGAGTTTAGGTAAAGGGTCCTAATTAAATTTCTCAGAAAATTTTTCATGCGCTTGTCAACGACGACGAATGGTGTGCGTGGCATAGCAGCGCCGGGGCCGACAAGTTTAGCGCAAGGAGTACGACCGAATGAAAAGAGAGAGACGGCGATTGTTGAAAACGACCTCGGCGTTGACTTCCGGCGTTGGAGAGAGACGAGCCTGGCACAACAGACGCGCAACAAAGAGGTAGAACTTGCTGTCCGCGATGATGGCTGCCGAGAGAGTGGTGCGAAAATAGCGGCAGAGGATGAGGCGCGTCGGACTGACCGACAGAAGTGGAGGCGGTGTCGATGGAAGATTGCAGCGGCATCAGTATGGTCCGCGAAAAGTGCAACGTAATGTGAGAACTAGAAAAAATACGGTGAATTTTATACGTGTATTATTGAAGATTATGATGAGATTAGAAATAATCGTAAATAGTATAAATTAGTTTAAATGCTAATCTTAATTTTTTAAGTTTTAAAATTTAAAATTAAATAATTAATAATCTAATTTTTAATTTTAATTTTTTCTTTTTTATTTAATCTAATTATATATATTATACGCTAAAATTATTATCTTTCTATACTTTTTCAATATGTATACACCATTATAGTATTCGAAACTCAATAACAAAAATTATTATAATAAAATTAAAATTTCAAATATTAAATTGAATAATCCCGTAAGTCTCACGCATCATTATGCATGCAAATTTGCTCCGGTTGCTTATGTGTTTCAATAATAAAGAAACAACACATACATACACGTATATAATTTTAAATTTATACAATCTTCAAAAGTTGATTAAAATATTTGTCTTTTACTCTTTCTCTAGCATGTGGCAATCATGTGATACTAGCTGATTATAAATAAACTTGCCATAACTTCTGTTTGTTTATGATTGTCACCAAACTTTAACTACTCATATCATTTTATACATAATCACGTCAACAAAAATCATATTATGGACATCCATCAACAAAAAGAAAATATATCATATCATGATCATGCAATGACATGGTGATAAGATCATGGGAGAATCAAATCAAAGAGTCTTGTATTATGAAGTGTTTTTCTTTTCTGGGTGGCCCCCCGGAGGGTGGGGGTTTTTATTTTTTCATGTTTAGTTTTAAAACTACAACTTTAATATATATATTATTTTGGTTAATTAGAACTTTTGACTGAGAAATTTAGCTTACTTTAAAGTTTTAATTGTCCTCTTGATATAATCTTAAGAAATTCAATATAATTTCAAATATAAATTTTCACCATGTAGCTAGCTATATATATAGCACTTATTTTTCTAATTATAATTGATTTTTATTATGAATTTAGTTTTTATATATTAACCGTGTAAAAATATTTTATATAATTATTTAATTGTGTTTTTACCATGGTTCTGAAAATCGGATCGGACCGGCCGGTTCAACCAGAATAATTGGGAACCGGTTATTTAGTCGGTCTGGATAACGTAAAAAATCGACTGGCAAAGAACCGATGAAAAAACTGGTCGAACTGGCAGTTAACCGACGAATCAGAAGAACCCTTCGATTTTTGGCGGTTTAGTAATTTGCAACTTCAGATGCCAAACGACGTCGTTCTGGCTTAAAAAAAAAAGGCGTACGCGTAAGACCCACTATGCCACTAACCCTAATCTCCCCTTTCTTTCCTTTTCCAAGTGCATTCAGCGCCAGCGGCCATTCACCCACCAAGGCCACCATTGCCACCAAGCTCCATATTCCAGAAACCACCGAGCCACCCACAGCCATCGACGGCAGCCGCGACCACCACCGCGTTCGGCTTCTCGCTGAGTGATAAACCCCAATTTGACGGTTTATTTTGTATTGAATTTAGAGTATTTTGATAACCTTTTGTCACATTTAGCCTATAAATTAGCATGGTTTTGTTATCTCTCCCGTATTTGTGCCTAAGTGTAAAAACATGCTTTTTAAGCCGTATTTTGATAATTTTAATTCATCCTTGATTCCATAAGATGCCTTGATGCGTTTGTTAGTAATCTCAGGTTGAAATAGGCTAGGCATGGATCAAAGGAAGCAAGGAAGGAAGCATGCAAGTGGAGAGAAGCACAAAAAGCCAAAGAAGTGATCTCGGTCAAGCACGCGTACGCGCACAAGGCGCTCGCGCGCACATCGCAGAATTAGCCAGGGACGCGCACGCGTACCGTGCGCGCACGCGTCGTAGTCCGCACGTGATTCTTTTATTGCAGCACGTGCCTGGCGATTTTGGAAGGTTTCAGCAACCAACTTTGGCGCCAAAATGCATATAAGAGCCAATGATTGAAGGGGGTTGACACACATTCACATCCATAGACTCATTTTACAAGTTTTTAGATATTTTTAGTTAGTTACATTTGTAGAGAGAGAAACTCCAATTTCTCTCTAGGATTCATCTTCATTTTGTCAATTCTCAACCATTTCTTAGTGAGATCTATTACAACACTCAATTTACCTTGTTCATATTGTAGATCATCTTCTCTAATCTCAATTAGTGTTTGTAATTGTTCAATTCTCATAGATCTTAGGTTTAACTTTGTTGTTTTGGATTCTATTAATTCATTGAAGATCTCCTTTTCATTGTTGTTCATTCTTGATTGTTGTTAATCTCTTGTGTTGAATTACTTTGCTTCTAAAACTTTTTCTCAATTTTACTATGTCTTTCATTCTTGCCCTCCAAGTGTTTGAGAAAATGCCAACTTTAGATATGGAGTAGCATCCCCTCACTTGGCCTAATGGTTGAGTCATTGGAGACACTTGAATGGTGGATGTCAATTGTTGATTGAGAATTGAGAATTGCTAATTGACTTAGAGTGCACTAAAGCTAGACTTCCCTAGGGTAAGACTAGGACTTGTAACTTGAGTTAATTACTTTTACTTGACTTTCCTCTATGATTAGGGGTTAACTAAGTAAAGCAACACTCCTTTGTTATCACAATTGAAGGAAGCTATAGTGATGGAACTTCCAATGTTCAACCTTGACCAAGGCTTTTAATATTGATTGATTGTTGTTTTCTTTTATTCACACTTTTATGCCACACTCTTCAAGCCACAAAAGACCACTTAACCAATAACATGCACCCTTGTAGCATTCCTAGGGAAGAACGACTCGGGACTAATACTCTCGATTATAGATTGTAGATTTGTTTGATGATGGATTTTGCGTCGGTTTAGACTATACTACGATTGATTACTTGATAATTTCTATACCGGCAAAAATTCACTTATCAAAATGGCGCCGTTGCCGGGGAATGCGCATGAGTGCCATGTCTTTGGTTAATGTAAATATGTGAATATTGTGAATATGTTTGTCTTTTGTTTGTTTGTTGGTTTCCATTAGTTTTAGATCTCTATTAGTTTTGTTCTTATTTGCCACTATGAGTTCTCGTTCTTGTGGTTTTGGATATGACTATGACTATTTTGTAGGCGATGAAAATTTGAATGATAGCTCACATTATGGGAGAGATAAATTCTTAGGAAGGGAGCCATATCCATATGAGCAATCATCATGGCAACCTTCCCCCTCAAGTTACTACGATGGTAATCCTTCCTATAATGCATATCATTCCTATGGATATGATGATTCTTATCATGGTTATACCACTCAACCACCACCATTCTATGCACCATATTCTCAACCCACATCTTATTTCCACCAAGTGCCCACATATGATCCAAATCTATATTCCCCCTATGCATACCCTTGTGACGATTATGAACAAGCAACCCTTGAATCACCACCACTCCAACACTTTTACCCTCCAACCCAAGTTCCCATGGATGATACACTTGGCATCATTCTTCAAGAGCAAGAAGAGCTCCAAACCGCACTCACTAGTTTCACCTCAACCCTCCAAGAATTTACATCCCGTATAATTC
The DNA here is from genome assembly GCF_014773155.1 of Arachis stenosperma. Taxonomy (NCBI): domain Eukaryota; kingdom Viridiplantae; phylum Streptophyta; class Magnoliopsida; order Fabales; family Fabaceae; genus Arachis; species Arachis stenosperma. The sequence continues at coordinate 5,099,228 of NC_080385.1, forward strand.
CATCCTCTACCAATAACCAAAATAACTTCCCACCTCAAAGCTTTGATGAATCTCCTTTCCAACCCTATCATGATTTTCCCTCTCCGCCACAAACCTCCATGGAAGCGTATCAATGTCCATTAATCCAAGAGCAATATGATCCTACTTATGTTAGTAAAGCGGAACAAGAATTAAGGGATCGTTTCAAGGAAGAAATGGATCGACTTCAAGCAACCATCCGTCAAAAGATAGATTCTTGGGATTCATACAACAAGCAAAGCATCTTCACGGATGAATGTGAGAAACCAATCGAAGAGATGAGCATAAGGAGATTTTAAGATCCCAACACGAGGACAAGGAGATGGGATATGTCTTGCAACAAGTAGAGGAGGAAGAGATCATTGAGAAGGACGAAATGGTTAAAGGATTAAAAGAAGTTAAACAAGAAGTGGATTTCAAGCTTGAGAACACTTTCACACCAACTGATAGTGTTAATGATCTTGTGGAAGTTGTTGAAGTCTCTTCTATTGAACTTGAAAATGATGTTGAGGAGGATAATACGCAACCTCCAACACATGACTTGATCAATGATAAAGGTTTGGAGGAAGTTAGCAACCAAGAAGAATTTAAAGAAAGTTATCAAAAGATGGAAATCATCATGGAGGAGCCAAAGGAAGTGGAACCTACAATGTCAAGACCATTGGATATCTTTCTTGCTAAGTCGCCGTCCCAATTACAAATTGAGTGGGTAATCATCTCATCCTTTAATTTTCTTGGCCCATATCAATACGCGTTGTTAGAAACGGACGGTCAACTTACAACTCTTTGTGGGCTAGAGAGTAAGAACGGATTAGATGTTGGTGGACAATTTGAATCAAGGAGCATAAGGGATGGAAGATCAAACTTTGAGTTTCAAAAGTGGAGTGAAGCCAAATTCAATGGAACTAGGATGATGCGTATGAGTTACAAAGAGAATTCAATAAGTGTGTCACCCTATTGGAAGCATGAAGATCAAGAAGAAAAGGGGTTGACAAATAAAGTATGGGACCCCGGAACATACATAGACCACTATCAACTTAAGGGCCTCGTTACTTGCTTAGGCCCCCTTGAAGGCCTTGTACGTTTAAATTGGGACCCGGAGGCTATTGGAAGTGCAAAAACTGGTGGGGATTCGAAGAAGAGTTCAAGCATAAGCCACCATAGCAAGGACTCCATCAAAATGTCCAACTTAAGGACTTAAACTAAAAGTGCTAGGTGGGAGACACCCCACCATGGTAAACTCTTTCCACGCTCTTCTAATTTTATTTAATAAGTGATTTGAGTTACCATTGTAGGTAAGTTTTCATCTCATAATTAGCTTGTTTGTGTACATTAGTTGCTAGCATATTAACATGTATGTTGTGCTTAGTAGAAATAGAATAAATTTCAAAACCAACTTGCATTTTAGAAAGTGTGTGATTTTGACTAAATAAGGAGTTGTAGGCACCATGGGGAGTCTTTGGACAATTAGAGCTTTTAGGCATTTCAAAAAAAAAAAAAGAGGGGGGTGGACGCGCGCGCACCATGTACGCGCACGCGTCCATGAGCGGATGTATCATCACCCATATTCCAGAGAGTTGGGCCTCTCCTAGGCCAGCGTTGTGCCTCAAGCCCAACTCACTCCACGCTGACGCGCACTACGTGCGTGCACGTCCATACAACTATAGGGAAATGCACGCGTACGCACACCTGCCGTGTACGCGTCGATCGGCTGCTGCAACTTCTGGGCCAATACCCTGAGAGTTGAGCCGGCTCTGGGCAAACAATAAGCCTCTGGCCCAACTCAACTCGCGCGGACGCGTACATGCCGCGTGCGCGTCCATACGCCAAGAGAAGAAAAGGACGCGAGCGCACGTATCGCGCTTGCGCGCCCTATGGCAAACTGCCAATTATACGCGGACGCGCACATACCGCGTACGCGCAGGCCTAGTAGTGCAACCTCCAGGCCATTGACCAGAGAGTTAGGCCTCATATGGGCCAACCTTAAGCCTCCAGCCCAACTTCTTGCACGCGTGTGCGCACGGTACGCGCACGCGTCCTTGTCTATTTTGATCACCCACGCGTGAGCGCATTGTACGCGCACGCGTAGGTCCCTAGATTCTTCAATGCGCGCAGATTTACAGACTGAGGGTGTTCATGTGGCTGAGCCAGCACATATGGAGGCACCACCTTAGACACAGGAGTCTCAGCCGGTACCACCGCCACAGCCAGAGCCTATCGGTGTACCTATCTCGGATCCTCAGGATTAGCATCGAGGACGATGCTTGATCTTAAGTGTGGGGAGGTAGCCGGTGGCATCATTAGATACCGGTGAATATTTTAGCCACTTTTCTAGCTATCTCACTTTGCACACCTTTTGTGTATATTTGATGTATTTTGAGTTTATTTTGGATACTTTTACTGCTTGATACTTTTACTGCTTATTTTGGATTTATTTTGGATTTTAGATACTTTGATGCTTATGGATATCCTTAGATGTTTTAGATGATAGATTTCATACTTTTAGTTGGACTTTTCTTTATACATTTTTGCATACCTTTCTTTTTAGTTTGTGGTTGTGATTAGAAATCATACTTTGAATTGCAAATACTTAGTCACCCTTTTTGCATAAGAAATTGGTTTTAAGTGAAAAAGAAAAGGGTGAACTAAGAAAATTTTTGGATTTTTCAATCACAACAATGCTTAGTCAAACATTGAGATTTTTCAAGAAGTTTAATTGTAGGGCATTAACCCAATTGATTGGAAGAAAAATTTTTTGTGAAACTTGCTTGAATTTCATACCTTGTGAAGCATGTATTGAATTGAGAACACAAGCTTGTGAGACTTGAGCCTATTGATGTGGTTGCATTTTATACCCACTTATCTTCCATTCTTGTGTGAAATTGTTCTCTTTCTATGATTGTAATCCTTGATTTGCTTGATTCTATATGTCCATTTATTTCTTGTATTTATGCATTTATATGATTGAGGCCATCATTTCATTAGCTTACTTATCCAAATTGCCAACCCTTTTATATTCCTTTGTTAGCCAAATTGAGCCTACGACTAACCAACTTATTCCCATTTTAGCACATTACAAGCCTAAGGCGGAAAACCAATGAAAAGTCCTTGTTTGGATCTTTGATTAGCCTAGACTAGTGAGAGTGTTTATTATTCAAAGTTGGTGAGGCTTGGGAACATTGGATGGGATAAAAGGGGTAGTACACTTTCATGTTTAGGAATTGGGTACATATTCATGTATTGATTAAATGTATAGACCTTATGCATTGATGTTCTTGTGTATAGTTTGAAAGAAAAAAAAAAGAAGAAAAGAAAAGAAAAAAATTTGTATATAGAAAAAGAAAGAAAAAATAATAAAGAGGGGACAAAATGCCCCAAAGTGAAGTCAATAAAAAGGAATCAATGCATAGGTGTTATGAATCAAATAAGAATGCATGAGTATGTAAGAAAAAAAAAAGTGAAGAATGGGTGGTTAGAGTAGTTTGAACTTGTATAGGTCATTATAAAGTTAGGTGGGAAAGTCTATACTAATCAAAGATTCAAATCCTAGTCCACTTAACCATAAATGATCCTACCTTGACCCTAACCCCATTACAACCTCAATGAAAGACCTCATGATGAATGTATGCATGCATTAAATAAGTGTTGATTGTTAGAAGAAAATCAAATTTTGGAAAGCATGATTAGAAGAGAATTGAGTGGATTAACCCTTAAACACTTGAGCAAATAGAGCGGATACACATCCGATGAGGGTTCAAAAGTTCAATCACATGTGTTCACTCATATTGTTTATATTCTTGCAAGTTTGAACTCTTTTTGATAATTCAATACAATTGTGGTTTGGAATTAATTCCTATTGCCTAGCTCTTGTGCTTACACATGCTCTCTTGGGAATTGATTTGTTTGAACTAAGCATTTCCATTTGCTTAGATAATTGCATTTAGATAGGATTCATATAGTTTAGTTGCATTCAATAAATGTCATAACCCTTAGTTCCTTCTTATTTTAGCATGAGGACATACTAAGGACTAAGTGTGGGGAGGTTGATAAACCCCAATTTGACGGTTTATTTTGTATTGAATTTAGAGTATTTTGATAACATTTTGTCACATTTAGCCTATAAATTAGCATGGTTTTGTTATCTCTCCCGTATTTGTGCCTAAGTGTAAAAACATGCTTTTTAAGCCGTATTTTGATAATTTTAATTCATCCTTGATTCCATAAGATGCCTTGATGCGTTTGTTAGTAATCTCAGGTTGAAATAGGCTAGGCATGGATCAAAGAAAGCAAGGAAGGAAACATGCAAGTGGAGAGAAGCACAAAAAGTCAAAGAAGTGATCTCGGTCAAGCACGCGTACGCGCACAAGGCGCTCGCGCGCACATCGCAGAATTAGCCAGGGATGCGCACGCGTACCGTGCGCGCATGCGTTGTAGTCCGCACGTGATTCTTTTATTGCAGCACGTGCCTGGCGATTTTGGAAGGTTTCAGCAACCAACTTTGGCGCCAAAATGCATATAAGAGCCAAGGATTGAAGGGGGTTGACACACATTCACATCCATAGACTCATTTTACAAGTTTTTAGATATTTTTAGTTAGTTACATTTGTAGAGAGAGAAACTCCAATTTCTCTCTAGGATTCATCTTCATTTTGTCAATTCTCAACCATTTCTTGGTGAGATCTATTACAACACTCAATTTACCTTGTTCATATTGTAGATCATCTTCTCTAATCTCAATTAGTGTTTGTAATTGTTCAATTCTCATAGATCTTAGGTTTAACTTTGTTGTTTTGGATTCTATTAATTCATTGAAGATCTCCTTTTCATTGTTGTTCATTCTTGATTGTTGTTAATCTCTTGTGTTGAATTACTTTGCTTCTAAAACTTTTTCTCAATTTTACTATGTCTTTCATTCTTGCCCTCCAAGTGTTTGAGAAAATGCCAACTTTAGATATGGAGTAGCATCCCCTCACTTGGCCTAATGGTTGAGTCATTGGAGACACTTGAATGGTGGATGTCAATTGTTGATTGAGAATTGAGAATTGCTAATTGACTTAGAGTGCACTAAAGCTAGACTTCCCTAGGGTAAGACTAGGACTTGTGACTTGAGTTAATTACTTTTACTTGACTTTCCTCTATGATTAGGGGTTAACTAAGTAAAGCAACACTCCTTTGTTATCACAATTGAAGGAAGCTATAGTGATGGAACTTCCAATGTTCAACCTTGACCAAGGCTTTTAATATTGATTGATTGTTGTTTTCTTTTATTCACACTTTTATGCCACACTCTTCAAGCCACAAAAGACCACTTAACCAATAACATGCACCCTTGTAGCATTCCTAGGGAAGAACGACTCGGGACTAATACTCTCGATTATAGATTGTAGATTTGTTTGATGATGGATTTTGCGTCGGTTTAGACTATACTACGATTGATTACTTGATAATTTCTATACCGGCAAAAATTCACTTATCACTGAGCCCGCCTCCACGTCGCCGAGCTCGCCGAGCCCGCCTCCTCATTCGCTACCCACAGCCATCCACAGCAGCCGCGATCACCACCGCGTTCTGCTTCTCGCTGAGCCCGCCTCCTCATTCACCGGTAAGACTCTGTTCTTGTCTTCTGGATTTTGAACTTGCTTCCTTCTGGATTTTGAACTTGCTTCCTTTTGAATTCTGTTCTATGCTGCCTTCTTGATTTTTGTTTTTGATTTTCTGAGGTTCTAATCTTGATTTATGAGCTCGCCTGTTCTATGCTGCCTTCTTGATTTATGTTTTTTATTTTCTGAGGTTATTTTGATTGCTGTTTCATTATTTTCATGATTGCTGTTTTTTATTTTGAATATGTTTTGCTGCTTCTGTTTGCTGCTTCATGAATCATGATGAATATTTTTTGCTGCTTCTGAATATGTTTGCTGTTTCATTATTTTCATGATTGCTGTTTTTTATTTTGAATATGTTTTGCTACTTTTGTTTACTGCTTCATGAATCATGATGAATATTTTTTGCTGCTTCTGAATATGTTTGCTGTTTTATTATTTTCATGATTGCTGTTTTTTATTTTGAATATGTTTTGCACTTTTGCTGCTTCTGTTTGCTGCTTCATGATGAATATTTTTTGCTGCTTCTGAATATGCTTGCTGTTTCATTATTTTCATGGTTTTCTGAAGTTGTTTTCCGGTCTTTGATTTTCTTATTGTTATAGATGGAACAATCATAAAGTAACCCATAACCACAAGATAATGCTGTTCAAGATTCTCAAACTGGTTCATCCAGAGATAAATCTGATCCACCTTGGTAGTATTTTACAGCGAAGTATGACAAAAATAACAAGACTCAATATACATGTATTTTCTGCTCAATATATTCAAACTGTTATGCTTGTTGGTCCTCTAATTAAGTTATTGATGCTTGTTGATGCTGATGAGAAACCTTCTCTGGGTATCATGTATGAGGGCATGCAAAGAGCCAAAATTGCTATCAAGACAATGTTTAGAAATAAGAAATCTGCATACACACCTTATACAAGTATCTTGAAAATGCTGTGGGATAAGCATTTGAAGCGTGACCTCCATGCAGCAGCATACTTTTTGAATCCAGATTTCTTCTATAGTGAGGGGTTTGTTGAGAAGGCAAATATCTTGAGGTCTTTGCTTGATTTATTTGATATTGAAACTCTTTGCGATGACTCGGTTGCCGCAATGTAAGAGATACAGTTGTATCGAGATCGAAAAGGAAGTTTTGGAAGGGAAAGTGCATTGAAAGCAATTAAGAGACTTGAACCTGGTAAGTTATTATATTTCTATGTTCAATTTATTTTGAATGTTTTTTAAATATTAATGAGAATTGATGGTTGACTTTCATATCCTGGTAGGTGAATGGTGGAGGCTACACGGTGGGAGTGCTCCTAACTTGCAAAAAATGGCAATTCGTCTTCTTCATCAAACATCTTCATCATCCGGCTGTGAGAGGAACTGGAGCCTCTTTGAACAAATCCATTCAAATAGGAGGAACCGATTAGAGCATCAAAGGCTGAGTGACATTGTTTATGTCACTTATAATCTACGCCTTCAATCTAGAATGCATCGCAAGAAGAAGAATTATGATCCAATTGACATTCAAAGCATTGACACAGTAGATTTTTGGGTAATGCCGGATGAAGATGATCCTGAATTTACTAATGGAGACATCGAAGGCATTGAAAATTTAATTTATACGGATAATACTATGCCTTCATATCCTAAAGGTGATTGAAATAGCAAAACTTGTTTCATTTCCTCTCAATATCTGATGTAAAGTTGTAACTTTATTTTTTTCTTGATTTTCTATTTTATTTTATTAGATGGAGGAGATGTGGAACTTGATGTGGATTTGCCTAATGTTGCTGATTCTTCAAATACAGCTTCTTTTGGTGGTACTTCTGATGATGGTGGCTTTGTATTGCCTGTTTATGATGGAGATGTTGGAACACTTAATGATAATTATGATTTTTGATGAGTTGAACCTTTGATTAGTTGAAAACTTGTTAGTAATTGTTTCTTTTGAATGTAGAACATTATGGGTTTGTCATTATGTATGTTTTTTTTATTTAGTTATAAATTTTGATGTTTGAAGTTGTTTGTGAACCTCTAATATTAAGTAATGGATAATTTATTATGTGAAATATTAAATTTTATTAAGTTAAAAATTATTAAATTTATATACCTAAGATTATTTTAAATTTTTTAATAATTTTATTTAATATTTAATTAAACCGGTTAAACTCCTGTTAAACCTCAGTCGAACCAGTAAACTATTGAACCAATAATTTCACTGATTTATTAACCGATCCGGTTCTCGCAACCTTGATTTTCACACACCAATGATAGTAACTAACTTCGCGTATACTTAATTTGGTATAAAAATTAGGGCAAGGTCATATAAATATAATCACGTTTTAATTAGATTCTTGGAATTCACTACCTTTAACTTAGAGAGCACCTTAATTAATAGCTCCCTATTCACAAGAGAATCCACACACTAAGTAGGAGCCAATCTCTCACCACTCAAACAATCTAATCGCGGAAATAATAATTGCACCACGATTTGCTATTAGGGAACTCTACATGGTCATTAATAACTCTTCATCGTCTATAAATACTAACTCAATAACTCTTTTTTTATTTTGTTAAATTCGATATTAGATCAGAGTCTTTTACATGTATCTCACTGTCATTTAAAGAGTATTTTAGTAAAGAGTTGACAGTGGATAGAGTCTAAATTCTATCTACGAATTTAATTTTTTTTAAAATTTATTTTTATTTTATTAAATTGAGAATTTTACAATTTTAATTTTATTGGCATCCTACAATTTTTCACTCAATTCTATCCACAATAAATTAAATTTTTTAATCAAACATAATATTTAATTATTTCATATTTCATAAATACACTAATAAAATAAAAAATACAAAACTAAATTTATATTAAAATTAAAAACAACAAAATTAAAATGAAATTCACGTTAAAATTACAAAAAAAAGTGATTCAATCGCCATCATTTTTAGTATATATAATAATTTTTAGTATATATAATAATTTTTAAATATATACTATAATATATCAAAAATTGATCATATAGAGTTAGTTTTAAATTCACACCTAGAAATTGATATTTCAGGAATTTTTCAAAAATTAGGGTTTAGTGGGAGTACATATTCCGTACTCTGTACAATTTTAAAAGTCGAAGATGAGTGGTGGAGTAAGCGGGAAAGAGACTTTGAAGGTGAAACACGATGAGGCAGCCGATAATATCGGCAGAATAGATAAGGGGGAGAGCGGGGAGGGATTGCATTAGGAGAAAAGGAGGATCATATTTTGGGAGGGGTTTCTAAGTCTTTGAAGATTTCTTTCAGGGACAAAGTTGTGGGCTCCAAGATTGCTAAAGCTTTTTCACTCGTTGGAACTTTATCGGAAGATAACATTGCGGTAGTTTCTGGGAAGCAAGGAGATCTCTTGCCATCGAGTGTCACGTTATAAGGATGCTATAGTGATTAAGGTGTTAGGTAAACATTATAGCTACACTGCATTGTCTCATAAACTTCGAACGGTATGGAAGATTAAGGGAGATTTTGATTTATTGGATGTGGGATTTGACTACTTTCTTGTGATGTTTGATGTGGCTGAGGAGCGAGAAAAGATTCTCTTAGGAGGTCCATGGATGATCGAGGAAAATTATGTGGCTGTGAAGCCTTGGGATCAAGAGTTTAGATCAAGTGAAAACTGTTTTGGAGCAACTTTAGTGTGGATTAGAATTTTCGGATTACCAATTTGGTGCTACCAAGAAGATGCAATGCTCCGTGTTGCGGCTGTAGTTGGCATTCCCATTAAGGTTGATTTGGCAACAAAATTAGCTGAAAGAGGACGATATGCTCGAGCCTGTGTTCAGATAGATTTATGATTGCCAGTGACTAAGAATATTCTTGTTAAAGGTGTTGAATATGAGGTTGAATATGAAAGTCTTCACCTTATTTGTGGCTCATGTCTCAAGTTTGGTCATGATATGAAGGTGTGCAAGACTGACAGCAATGCGGGAGGAGGAACTAATGCCAAGGTGGTCAGCGATGTAGCAAAGCAGCCAGAAAGCTCAAATTCAAAAAATTCAGTGCATGTGAAAAAGGCAAGTTTTCATTTTGGCAAGAATCTTGGAGATGCGACTGTAAATGTTACTGTCCCGGATTTGGTGGAGAGTGATTTGCATGCTGTTCATGTAGACCATGCACAACATGAGGATCTGAAAGGCTGGACTCAAGTGATTAGGAAAGGAAAGTATAAAATGGGTCAAAATCCTTTTCCTAGCACCCATCAGGTCCAACCAAAAGCAAAGAAGACTCCTAACAAGGCTACCAATACTTGGACAAGGCCTAATCACCAACGTACAACACATGCTACTGGATCTAAAGTAAAATTAAGCAGGGGCATCAATATTGGAAAACTGGTTAGTGTGGCTTCTTTGGGGACCCGGCACAATGTTCATCATCAGCAGCAAGGTGAGACAACAAATGGCACTGTGCCAAAGCGTCCTCGCCCAAACTCTTTGCAGAATTCACCAGTAGATAAGGATGGAGCATCGACGGCGGGTATGGTGCAAGTTTCAACGGAGAAAATTGGGCTACAACTTGAGAGTCCATTAAAGGCAGAATCGTCGAAGACAGGGACATCATGTTGAGTCTCGGGTTTGTTATTGGAGCTCCCTTTTTGCTGTTTTTATGGATAGTTTCAATATCATAGCGTGGAATATGAGGGGTGCGTCTAACAAGATGCCCCGTGTGTATTGCAAAAATTTGGTGAGAACATATAAACCATCTTTCTTCTTTCTCTTTGATACTCATACCATATTTAATAATTTGAAGAATTTTTGGGATAAGTTGGGTTTTCATTGTGTTGGTATTGAGGAAGCAGTAGGACACAGGGGTGGCATTTGGTTTCTATCTTCTATTGCGAATACTTTTTGTGTGGTTATTGATCAAATTGACCAATGTATCACAGTGAAAGTGAGTGTGGGTAACTTAATTTGGCTTTGTAGTGCAGTATATGGGAGTCCTCAATTCGAAAAAAGATGTATGCTTTGGGATCATTTGCGTTCTATTAATTCAGGCCATAACGGACCATGGATAGCTGTTGGTGATTTTAATGAGATTGTAGCACCAGATGAGAGTACATGTGCTTATTTTTCTTCTCACAGAGCTAGTCTATTAGCTACTACTCTAGATGACTGTGAGCTCTTTGATCTTAAAGTGATTGGTAGGATATATACTTGGTATAGAGCAGTTCAGGCTGGCAGGAACTTGGCTAAAAGGTTGGATAAAGCTCTAGTTAATGAGGCGTGGATGACAATGTTTCCTGAGAGTTATTCTAAAATTCTTAGCAGGCTTCATTCTGATCATTGTCCTATTTTAGTTTGTTGTCATGGTAGCCTCATAGTGAAAGGTTCTCGTCCTTTTAGGTTCCAAGCTGCGTGGGCAACACATCCTTCTTATAAACATGTTATTAGTAAGGCTTAGAATCAAGAGGTTGGAGGCGTTACTGAAAGGCTTAAGATGGTTCAACAGGCTTCTTTGGACTTCAACTCAGATTTTTGGGAATATTTTTGTGCGAAAAAATAAGCTAGAATATCAGATTGATCTGATTTAACGGCGTTTAGAGGTTACCGATGTGTTATCTCTGAGAATTAAAGAAGCTGAACTGAGGGAAGATTACAATAGACTTTTATTGCAAGAGGAACTTTTTTGGTACCAGAAATCTAGAGAGCAGTGGGTCAAGTATGGGGATAGAAACATTAAATTCTTTCATCTTCAGACTTTGGTGCGTAGAAACCATAATAGAGTACATGGATTATATGTTAGAGATGGGTCTTGGTCTACTGATCCAGATATTCTCCAGGAAGAAGCCCTCTCTTTTTACAAGAATCTCTTTGGTACAACGGAAGAGGTTGAGGTTGATTGTTTAGGGGATTTTCCGATGCCCACTCTAAGCACTGAGGCTTGTACTAGGTTAATTGACCCTGTCTCTTTTGCGGAAGTCAAGTCAGCAGTATTCAGTATGAGCCCTTTTAAAGCTCCTGGTCCAGATGGCTTTCAAGCTTATTTTTTTAAAGAATATTAGGAGATAGTAGGCACTGAGATTTGGAATATTGTCCGGAGAGCTTTTTTGGGAGAGTTCTTAAATCCTAGCATAATGAAAACTCTGATTGTGCTTATTCCTAAAATTGATAACCCTACCTTTATGAAGGATTTCAGGCCTATTAGCTTATGTAATGTTGTTTATAAAATTATCACCAAAGTATTTACTAACCGACTTCGGCCTTTTCTTCCAGATATTGTTAGTCCTTTACAAGGAAGTTTTATTCTGGGTCGTGGTGCTCCTGATAATATTATTGTGGCCCAAGAAATTCTGAATTTCATGAAGCACACAAAATCCAAGAAAGGTACTCTTGCTTTTAAAATTGATCTTGAAAAAGCTTATGATATGGTGGATTGGAGGTTTTTGGAGAGTACTCTCATTGGTTTTGGCTTTCCTATCATCACTGTTAATTTGATTATGAATTGTGTCCGTGCATCATCTCTTTCTATTATGTGGAATGGGAATAGATTGGATAGTTTTGCTCCTAGAAGGGGGCTTAGACAGGGCGATCCAATATCTCCTTACTTATTTGTGCTTTGTATGGAAAGACTTGCTTGCTATATATCTCATAAGGTGGTCGAGGGTGTGTGGAAACCAGTTTCTGTCACTAGGGGTGGCCCAAAATTTTCTCATTTGATGTTTACAGATGATCTCTTACTCTTTTGTCAGGCTACAAAGAGTCAGGTTCAAATGGTCATGCATTCTCTTAACATTTTTTGCAAGGCATCTGGCATGAAAGTGAATCTTAAAAATTCTAAAGCTTTTTGTTCTATAAATGTGACTGCTCGTAGAAGAGATATTTTTACTAGTGTTTCTTCAATACGTTTTGCTTTGGACTTAGGAAGATATCTTGGAGTTAACCTTAATCATTCCCGTACCAGTAGGGCTTCTTTTCATTCGGTGATTGAAAAGGTGAGGGGAAGATTAGCTAATTGGAAAGGAAGGCTTCTAAATAAAGCAGGGAAACTTTGCCTAATCAATTCTGTTGCAGCATCCATTCCTGTCTATCATATGCAAGTATCTTTTTTCCAAATTGGGTTTGCGATAAATTATCTTTTATGATGAGACAGTTCTTTTAGAATGGTCAAGTTGATGGTAGAGGTCTTTCTCTTGTTAATAAGAAATTTGGTGGCCTGGGTGTTAGAGATCCTGCGTGTGTTAATATATCTTTACTTGGTAAATTGGTTTGTCAACTTTTTCATTGTCAGGACAAGCCTTGGGTTGCTCTATTGAGGGCGAAGTATCTGAGGAATGAGGAAGTTTTAGATGGCCATGTCCCTTGCAATGCTTCTCATGTTTGAAAGAGTATCTCAAAGGCTTTTGGTGTTCTTAAGGATGCCTTCTCTTAGTGCGTTGGGTCACTTGATCAATCCTTTTGGTTTGACAATTGGAGTATTGAGGGCCCAATTGCTCAAAATGTTCCTTTTATACATATATCTGACTCTGATTTAACTATTAGAGACGTTTGAAAAGATGGTCAATAAAATCTTCATGATATTTTCTCTATCATTCCAGAAGATGTCAAACAGCATTTGAATGCTTATAATCCGGATTTGAATGCTGGAGAGAGTTCGGGTTGGTCGTGGAGTGTGGCATCTTCTAGACTCTACTCAGCTAGGAGTGGGTACAGTTGGCTAGCCAAAAGAAAGTTTGACTGGAATGAGCATGATAATTGGTTGTGGGTATGGCGACTGCATATTCCTGAGAAGTACAAGTTCTTGATTTGGCTTAGTCTTCATAATGCTATTCCTACGGCAGAGTTTCGTTTGGGTCGTGGTTTAGCTTTATGTAGCACCTATCATCGATGTCAGAATGGTTCTGAATCCATTCTTCATTGTTTTCGGGAGTGCCCTAGTGCTAAGGAGGTCTGGAACCTTTTAGGCCTGTATTCAGATAACTTGAATTTACATGATTGGCTCTACAGAGGTGCAAAGAGTGGAGATATTTTTCTTTTTTTTTCGACCATCTGGTGGATTTGGAGAAGCAGGAATCAGGACTTATTTAGTATAGATGATTCATGGAGTGCTAGTAAAGTGGTGAGTTTGATTCGTAGTTCAGTAAGGGAGTTTCACACTATTTTTGCTATGCATCAATCTTTGTCTCCTCCTTCACTTTGTTTGCATTGGGTTCCACCTCTATTTTATTCTGTTAAATTGAATTGTGATGCTAGTTGGTTTACTCGTTTTGGCTATGCTGGTTTTGGTTGTATCATTCGCAATCCTGATGGATGTTGGTTGAAAGGTTGCACTGGGAAAGTCGAAGTGTGCAGTGTTCTTTTTGCTGAATTGTATGCAATTTGGAGAGGTTTACTTCTTGCTTGGAAGAGTAGATTTCGTGAGGTTATTTGTGAAATAGACTGTTTAGAAGCTCTTTTCTTGGTAAACCAAAGAATGCTTGGTAAGGATATTCCGAAATGGGATTTGGCAAAGCATATACAGGAGGTTATGAATTGGAATTGGAGAGTCTCTATTCTTTTAACTCAGAGGACTGCAAATAGTGTTGCAGATTGTATGGCTAAAGCAGTTGCTTCTGGCGCGGACATTCATTCGAATTAGAGCCAACCATGGAGTGAGTTTCAACATCTAATAAATTTATATATGACCCTAGCCAATTAATTTAGTTTTGTTTTTTTTTCTTTCTTTTCTATTTAGTTACCAAAAAAAATTCACACCTAATTTTTTCTGCAGTCTAATCAACTACAAATTAAATTGCGAATCCAATTCAAACGGAATTGAATAAGATTGAATATTCACAGACAGAATTAATATTCCCTGTTCTAGTGGCCACTTATTCCACCAAAGCTCATCACAAAAAAAAAAGAAAGGAAATGACCAGTCTGTCCAATAGACACTAAATATGGACGGTCCAAAATATTAGTTTATCTCGTTTTTTGGCAAATTAATAGGTTGATCTGCTTACAAACTCAAAGTATATATATATATATATATATATATATATATATATACACCACAATTCAGCATCAATTAAAAAAAAAATCAAGTTTGGTGTCTAATTATGATATTACTAATTTACTATCACAACAACATAATTTCAGCAAACTCAAAAGATTGAGATTGAGAGAAAAAAAAAAGAGTAATTAAAATTTGGGAAAAAAGAATTGTAAAAAAAAATAAACTACACATTCTTAGTAATAGCTAAATAACTTTTAGTTTAATAGTAATCTGTTCTGAATTTAAATTTCATTTAAAATTCTGCCACTATATGGAGATATATATGATGACGTGATGGATATATATGATCGGTTAATAACTGTCCTAGTTGTTAATTGCGTAAAATAAAGATATTTGTGTAATATGAAACAATCAAGTGTAGTCCAAGGTGTTACAAGTTACAACTAATGTTGGATGAGGATCTAAGCAAGAAAATTAAATATTGGAATAAAGTGGAAAGATGAATAATAATTAACGATGAGGAAGAAGAAGGAACTTATCCGATCCATGAATAGCTAGCTATAGCCTGGACCATCTAAGACTAGATTGGCATATCCTCATCCATGCAAACCCATAACCTCCATAATGCCCCAATTTTTAATTAATCACTCCTTATTATTTTTATTAATTAAGGTCAAATAGGAAAACAACAATGTGAATACAGCATATATTAATGTCACAAAAGTGATGGGGGAGGAGACACAGGAGACAGTCCAAAACCAAGAGGAGAAATACGCCTGTATATAAAATGTACATAGCCAAAAATCACACGTCTTAATTAATGTTAAAATATTTTCAATCTACAAATAAAATAAAATAAAATATTAAAAAATTTTAAGCTCAAATAAAATTAGAGTAGAATCAAAATTCTATTCTATCGTTCTTATTTTAATCTAAATATTTACCATGTTTATAATTTTATATATGTATATCAAATATGTTTATACATCATTTAAGTAGTGTTTGGTTAGGGGAACTGAGACTGAGATTAGAGAACTGAAATTCGATATTATATTTAGTGGCTAAGAACTGAAACTAAAATTTTAGTTTCCGTCTAAAAAATTTCAGTCTCTTTAGTATCTCTAAAAAGTGGAGATATAAGAAACTAAAATTTTAAAAATAGAGACTGAAATTTTAATAATATTTATTTTTAAAAATATTTTAATTTAATTTTTTAAATTTTAAAATTTTCTCCCAATTTTCATATTTATTTTAAATTAAACATAATACTAAGTCATAACTTAATTCAATATATTTTACACTAAATACAATACAAAAACTTAATTCAATCTCAGTTTTTTAATTTTTATTTTCCAATTTTAATCTCCCCGTCTTTCTTCCAAAGGCAGCCATATATTAGCCTGCGCTCAATGCAATGAGCATGGGTGGCTTGAGTTCAACATATGGTACGTAGTGATAATAATAGTAATTATGATAGTTATATAAAATTTTGATAATATATATATATATATATATATATATATATATATATATATAGACAAGATCAAAATCATATTTTTTATTAAAAAATATTATTAAATAATAAAAAACATAATTCTAATTTTAGTTTAACTTTTTAAATATTATCAAAATTTTATTATAATCACCTTAAAATTTACCTTATTATTATTATAATATGTCCAATATATGATAAAACCATTAATAATGTGTAGAAATTGAAACACAAAGATGTCTCCTAAGGATTTGAAAATAAGGGAAAAAGGGCGTGACCACTGAGCAGTGACCACCCATTTTTGACAAAATGGAATATGCATGATGATAATATTTTAATATTGTTTATTTTCAGGTACATGCATGTACGAGTACAATCATTCAATGGGCTTAGGTCAATAAGCAATAAAAGAACAAATGGTGGGGGCTCTATTATCACATTCAGAATGAACCATCATTTTCTTTTACCATTTATTTATGGAAGTTTTTGTGGTGGTTTTATCCTAGAATAATTTCCTAAGCTGGCCTGCCTTTGCCGATTGCCATGCTCAAGGGTAGCAATGATATGAATTATTCAATTTGATGTTGACCCCCACGTGCACACTCTATCAGGCCCACACAATAATTTATGTCTTTTTTTTTTCGGTTTTTATTTTTTTTTAAAGAAATTTTGTCCTTAACTAAATTAGATTTGTTTAGTAGTTAATTCACTAATCTACTTAAATAAGTGTTAAGATTTAAATTTTATTTTGTATATGCAGCGATCTATTATCTAATAACAAATCTTTAAATAAAATTCCAATCCACAATAAATTAGTGTTTAGTCTACCAAACTAAAAAATACAATAACAAAAAAATTGTTTTGTTCTTTGTAAATACCTTCATTTTTTCTTATATTTTTTTTTTGTTTTGATGTGTTAAAATTTAAAATTTGTTTATTTTAGTCAACTCGTTATAATATTTTATTAAGTACTAACGTGACAAAATTAAATGAGAGATTAAACACTAATTTGATTCATTTTGTTACATTAACATTTTAGCTTGTCATATTAATATTTAACTTGTTATATCAAAATTAAGGATGACAACAGATTTCTATAGAGATAGGATCCTTTCTCGTTTTTCTATTTCCACATGATACTAATTTATTTTATTTTAATTTATATGTTAAAAATTTTATGTATATATCAGCTACGAGTTTTATTTGTCATTTTTAATTAAAAGGTAATTTACTTATATAAAATAATTGTGAAAAATTTTTACTTGATACTCTTGGAAAATGTAACACATAAACCGTGAGTGGCAGCTACGGTTTATGAAAAAGTTTGTGTGTGCATAAAATCTTTGAAGTAGTTACGGTTTATGCATGGGCCACTATAAATATAGAAGCCGTTGTTGGTGAGGGCGGATCACTTTTGAGGATTCAAAACTTTGGTGAAGTTGGGTGGCTGAGAGAGAATTCAGAGAATTTTGTGGTTTAGGGACCGGTTTGAGATTTTGAACCAGTTGAGTGGTGGACTGATGGAAGACGAAGCTCGTATGTACCGGTTAAATGGCGTTGCGCATGTGGCTGGATATATCGATCAAGAGGTTAGTTAAACAACTTTTTTATTATTATTATTGTTATTATTATTAAAGCTAGTTGTTTTATTAGAATTATTATTATTATTATTATAAATATTATTATTATTATTATCATAAATGTGACTTTTTAATTTTTATTATTTTTCTAATTATTATTGTTGTTATTATTATTAGTAGTCTAAATTTGTTAGTATTATTGTTATTATTATTATTGTTATTATTGGGAGTTGTTAGTATTATTATTGTTGTTGTTGTTACTTTTGTGATTCCTGTTGGTATTGTTAGTTTTGTTACTGTTGTCATTATTAGAACTATTGTCATCAGTAGAGTACATAGAAAACCAATGTTGGTGTATAATAATTTTTTAAAATTAGATTAGATGTTATTAGTGTTGGTCGTATGTTGAGGATTTTCTTATCCATATTTTTGCAGCCGACTAGGGTTATTAGCGATGTCAGGAGACAACAGAATATGTCTTTACACGACCGGATCATACCGTATATGGAGACCGTGGGCTTGTATCACTTGGCTAGGCTGAACAGTCAGTGGTTCTGGGTTGATGAGCCTCTACTTAGCGCATTTATTGAGAGGTGGCGTCCTGAGACCCATACCTTTCATATGCCCTTTGGGGAGTGTACTGTTACCTTGCAAGACGTGGCCTATCAGCTGGGTTTGCCGATCGATGGGGAGCCACATGAGTGGGTGCCTGACTGACTTTGAGAATCTAATGGAAAACGAAAGACTGGCATGGGTGTGGTTCCGCGAGTTGTTTGGGGAGTTACCTCCACAGAATAAAGTCAAGCAGATGACAGTGTGCTACACATGGTTCCATGAGCGGTTTCGGGTTCTCTCAGCATATGCTACTGACGAGACCGTGCATATATACGCGCGTGCCTATATTATGATGTTGTTGTCGTCTCAGCTGTTAGCGGACAAGAACGCAATCCGGGTCCACCTTCGCTGGTTGCCTTATTTGGCATCGTTGGATGACTTGGGTAGATATAGCTGGGGCTCGGCGGCATTGGCCTGGTTGTATAGATGTCTTTGTCGTGGGACAAACAGAAACGTTGTTAACTTGGCGGGGTCACTTTAGCTTCTACAGTCTTGGATTTTCTGGAGGTTTCTGAGTTTGAGGCCTAGTGGTTTCAATATCTCTGGGTTTTTGCTTGCATCCAGGTACGGATTTATTATTTTAGGTCCACAACTTATTCAATTACATGTGTTGTTACCCGTTATGACATGCTTTGAATGAAACTTGTAGGTGGGCTGAGTATATACCGAGAAACGATGCAGTGGATCAAAGAGTGGTGGCTGCACGCATTTGTTTGAATAGATTGCGTGTACATGATGTGAGTCGTTTAGTTATCGCTGTTACAATTAGTTCTTCCTGTGTAAAGTTATTCTTTTACCTAACGTTACATTCTGCGATGCAGTTCGTGTGGGAGCCTTATTCCTCTCCCGATGTGGCAGCTGTTGTTCATCCGGAGATACTAGTTGACGAGCACTACCGGCTATGGACGGCGGTTACTAGTCTGATTTATTTTGCCGCGATTGAGTGGCACCATGTGGATAGGGTGATGCCGCAGTTCGGAGGGGTTCAGCATCTCCCTCAGTTGGCTCTGAACATAGATTGGCTTCATGCGAAGGATGGGAGGGGTGGAGACCAATGGTTCCCCAATTATTATTGGAAGTGGCATCAGCATTGGGAGGACCGACTTGATACAGTCATACCGGAAGACCGAGTCGCTGATCTCGGTCCATCAACTGAGTACTTGGACTGGTGGTGCCGTGTGGCCCACAGATTCTTATCCCCTGAGGTTGCATTTCAGGATCCCAAGTCGATTGTGTTGACGGAGGAGGCTCGTCACAGAGGGTCGTCACAGGCACCTCTCAGGGTGCAGGTTGTCGACAGACCGGATAACTGGCGAGTGGATCGGCGTCGGCGTATAGGCACACGTACCATCGATCGAGAGTGGCGATGGCTTGCCGATCGTTTGGATGAGGAGCAGGCTGGTGCTGATCATAGAGGTGTTGTTGATTATTATGTTCCTCGACGTAGAGCCAGACGACAAGGTGGGCAGGATGGCAGTGAACGGGCTCGGGGTAGAGGACCATCCATTGAGGATGACAGTGCTCAGCAGGCTGTTGGTGAGGATATTGGTGGTGTGGCCACAGGGATGGATCAGCCCACCTACGATATGGGGGGTACCTCTCAGATGTTCAGGAGTGTCGACCCACAGGCGTTTGCCGACTTTACTACCGCGGCCATTGGCATGGACATCTTTACCTTTGAAGCTAAGGCTAAAATTTGCTGCCACATGACGGATACAATACGCTCGATAAGCACACGTGGAGGCAGCCTTGATGCCATTATGCTTGTCTGAGATAACAAGGATACCCTCCTGTGGCGTCACATGCGTTCGTAGGTTGGACAAGAAGAATGACCATGACTCGCATTTTCACCCTCCACAAGCGCGAATGCTATTGGGAGGATGTTCGAGTTCTCATCCTGCGCAATCGCCAACAGTAAGGTGCATCCATACTTGCCATACAAGTGGGTACCGTCAATACTCACAAGCGGCTTGCAATGTTGGAAGGCCTCGACGCAAGGTGGAAATGTCCAGAAGAGACGATGAAAGTGCACTGTAGACTCATCAAGCTGATCCCCAACTCGAACAGGAGAGGTCTTCAACACAGTAACTGTCCCGGGCATGGTCAACTGTACCCCTAGCATCCAACGTGGCAACTCGGCATATGACTCTTCCCAGTCTCCATATATTTGTGCAACTGCCTTCTGTTTTGTCATCCAAACCTTCCGGTAACTAGGCTTGAATCCATAATCAGCTTCTGTTGCTTGTTGCAACACCTTTATCGTAACTGCAGCATCCGCCCTAACCAATGGAAAAATTCTCGCACAGATAACGTGGTAATCAAGCTGACGGTGATCACTGGAAATAAAGGTGGCCAAGCAAGTGTGGGGACCGTTGTACCTCTTAACCTCCCAAGTGCCCTTTCTTGCACGGAGCGATATTCGAATCAACCAACTACAACCCTTCCCGAACTCCTTGCATTTTTCATGATACTTCAGATGATCCAATTCCAACACTCGGTACTCAACACCTCGACGGATGCTATAGTCCTTCACACTCAGAACAGCTTCATCTTTATTCTGGAACGATTGCCCAATCTGAAATTCTGTAGATGAACCCCTAATTGTAGCACATTCGTCCGCCTGTTGACCCAGAGCCTCCAAGTTTAGAGTGGAGAAGTGTGGAGGGTACTGCTATGTGCCAGAACTTGAAGGCGCTTGTTGTGCATGTGGATTAACACCTGTATCATCATCGCTGTCCCTAATGATATCTACAGGCTCCTGGTCAGAGTCATCGTCCTGCATTGCATTCTCTACTCGATTAGGTTCCCCGAAGCCTTCAACTTCATGAACTATGCCACGACCTGTATCCCCCTCAAATGCCTACTGCCAGACCCCAGGATTCTCCAACGGTACATAACCAACTGCCTCCGTTCATTCTAAATCAGCCGCGAAGGAAGGGGATGCGACCTGCGGAACAAATGGCCGGGCCGCAGGCATCGAACTAGACGCACCGCCTGCGGCAGTCGAGCTATGAACTGGAGCTGATGCCCCAGAACTATCGACGCCAACCTCCAACTTCGCATACAGCTCATGTATTCTGACCTCCGGAAAACTCCTAACGCAATGAAACAGAACCCTAATATCTTCATCAGCCGCTAGCACAAACATATCATGCTTAACACCGGTCGAGACTACTGCGATAGAAATCTTGTAGAATATCTTCTTCACCAACTTGCTCCCAAATACCCCAAGCTTTTGCAAGATGCTGTTCTTGACATCTGACAAAGTGCTTGATGAACTAATGAATACACTCGATGGTTCTCTGTCAGTGAACTTCACACTATATTTTTTTCTTCTTTTGATTTTTTCATAGCAATGCACTAAGACAAGAAAACTCTCTTTCTCACTTGACATTGTGATAATAATCTCTTCACCAGCTTGAATCTCACTCACGTATATATATAATTTCTCTCTTCATAAACCGTGGGAGCTAATAATGGTTTATGCACATTCCAAATCCTTCATAAACCGTTACTACCAGCCACGTTTTATGCACATTTGTCTTCATAAACCGTGGCTACCTACCACGGTTTATGTTGAGCTCCTCTTCCAAGTAAACCTTTCCTGCCAGTCACGGTTTATGTGTAATTAAGAACTGTAGTTGGCTCCCACGGTTTATATAGAAATTCAAACAAGACATGTACATATCAATTTTCCCATTGTTGTAATCTGATAAACATTTCTCAAGTTTATTTTATATAAGTCAACTGCGCTTAATTAAAATTTAATGGAATAAACTAATGACATACATGAAATAGAAAACTTTAACATTTTCCTGAACCAAAATAAAATTAAATAACATTTATAAGAACCAAAATAAATTTAATAAGAACCAAAATAAAGAAAAAGGCTGTCTATCTCTAAGAAGACACTTTCAGACTAAGCTAAATGAATACCAACCAACATCCCTTTCTTTTATTTTTTTTAATAATTGGGCCATGCCTCAATTATTGATCTAGATTTTTAACATTTTACTTCTACTTTTTAGGCTCAGACATTCTACTTCAGGGACATGCTTTGAAAAGATGAAGCCCATCACGGCCCAATAGAAGCCCTTCTAAATGGGAAATGAAATGGCCCATCATTGACCGAACCTTTATCAGCTGGTTCAGCCCATTCTTCTAGTAAAGATATAAGGTTTTTATGACAAAAAACAAAGAGGAGGTTTCTAATGATTTTATTCTATTTTAATATTTTTAAAGCAAAATGAAATTAAATCTCTTTTTTGTTTTTTTTTAAGCCTCCAAGATCACGCTGAAAAACCATAAGAAAAATGAAAAAGAAAAAAATCTCATGCGCGTAACACCGCCTATAAAATTGCATATCTCATCCAATTCAAACTGCACGTTTAAATTAAGCCACAATTTATCACATGTTAAGTAAAAGAGATTGAGAAAAAAAAGGTTGAAACAAAATCTTCCATTAAAAAACCAAAAAATCAACCACAATCTTTTTTTTCTCTCTTTCTACACCAGCTAGCGTTGAATCAATGTCATGATTAAGAAGACTTGAGTGACAAATGAGACGCTTCCAAATGTCACATGATTAGAGGGTGTCCATTCAATTACCTAGAGAGAATAATTAAGTGAGGCTTATGTTGTTAATGAAATCAAATATTTGGTAGGAATTGCAAGGACATGATCCTTATACGGATTTTTCGTTGAAAAATGGCCAAATGAAAAATATGTGGTGAGACCTGGTCACACACATAGAATATGCCATGTGTTACTCTCAAATCCAATTTGCTCAAACAGCTTTATAATCATCAATTTAACATCATCATCATGATTATCATACTGAAACTATTTTTACCTTAATTTAGTACTTGTGATTTCTAGGTGATCTTGTGTTCCTACTAAATCTATTTTTCTTATTACATTTTTTTTTTCTCTTTCTCTATTTTGTACTTAATAGAGAAAGCCTATGTGTTTCTATGATGAGTATCCATTATTAGGTAAACACTTATCTTATGTGTTGTTAATCCATGATCATAATGGACAATAAAAGAATATGTTTCTTTGAAGCTTGTTAAAGTTTTATATAATTTTTTATTGGGGTAGGAGATTTTCTTTTCTTCTTCCTTGACAAATTGGTAGTCACAATTGATGTGAAAGGAATGAAATACCATAAGTTGTTAAATTTGGCAAATTAGATACATGAAGTTTGTGTGAGTGAAGCTAAGAGAGTGTAGAAAGAAATAAAGAAAGAAAGAAAGAAAGAGGAGTATCTATGATGAAAGGGGCAATTATTGATGAAGGAAAAGAAATAATTCCAATGTTCCCAAGATTGCATGTTAAAGATGCTGAAAAAGGAGGAGGGCCTAAAGCACCACCAAGGAATAAGATGGCTCTCTATGAACAATTCAACATTAATATGCATATGCCTTCTCAAAATTATGCCTCAGGATCATCAACATCCTTGTTTCCTCTCCATCTTAGAAGCTTCACACCTCCTTCAATTTCTCCCTATGTGAGTCAAGTAAAAAATGCCATTTCATAACATGTTTGAATCCTTTAGGTAACTTTAAAGGTTACATTGTTAGCTTTATTTGCTTCAAGTTACACTTAGGATTTGGTTGACTTTTACAACTTGTTACAACATTATAGACATAGACACATGTTAATATGTTATGATGTTAATACATATTTCTATTCACTTTAGTTAAATTGTTCATATTTTGCTGAGAATATTCAAGCTTATAACTCCAAAAAGATTAACTTAGCCAAATTGATGGTAAGTTACATGAGTGAGACAAAAAAACTACCTTTGAGTACTGTTTTTGAGACAAAATTTTAGAAATAATAAACATAAAATTGAGACATTTTTTTGGTTCCGAAAAACAGAATATTTTATGTACTTTTTATCTCGCTGTCTTTGTCACTCTGTCTGTGTATTTTTGTTCCAAAACCAAAATCCAAGTGTAACTTTACCGAATTTTATATTTTCTATGTTGATTACCGTTTAATGACAAATACAATTTGTTTCAGCCAGATGATTTCATCAACACTAGGTGTTTTCTGAAAACATTTGATGGTGAATATGCTAGTTCTGCCCATGAGGGAAATTCAGGTTGTAACCTTAAGCAACATGACAAGGATGAAGACAAACTTCCACTTAAAAGTCTCAATTCATTTAGAGAGAAGGTGAATTCACTTGTGACAATAGAACTGAATTCCACACAATATGAGAAAAATGAAAGAGAAGAAGAAGTGTCTCAAAAGTTACAAGAAGATGAAGAGAAGACATATAGACATTATAGTGGCTTAAATAAACTAAGGTTGGAATGTAAATTGGGCATGGATATTTCCCCAAATGATGTTCTAGGAGTTATTGGTGAAAAGCAATTTTGGAAAGCAAGAACAACTATAATCAAGTAAGCTTCTATTTACATTGTAATTTTCATTTACATTTACATTCAGATAACAAAAAAGTTGTGACTACTAAGAGCTACTCAAATTATTATTTTGTGTTTATAATTTAATTCCTATACCTTGCTACCAAATTTATTTCTTAATCTGTTGATACTTCTCTTAAAAGTGATGATCAAAGTGACTTGTTTACCAAGTTTGGCTGTTATCAAATTAAGGAAGAAACTAGTTTAGTTATAGCCTCCTAATCTTAATTACCTTACTAAACAATAATGATGATCTATAGTAATATAATATGCTGAACTAGTACAATTAGTCTTCAAATTAAATTGATCCTCTTATCTTACATGGTCTTGCATTCCTCAGATTATAATGTAATAATATAGATTGATCATGGGAAATATTTCTTCAAGTTACAAACAAAATTATTTCATTTTTTATTTCTTATGTTTCTTTTATTTTGCTCTTATTAATTGTTGTCTTAGACCTAATATATATACTTACATTGCTATTTCAGTCAACAAAGAAGCTTCCTCATACAAGTGTTTGAGTTGCACAGACTCATAGAGGTAATTAATTGCTAGATGATATATTATTAATTGTTTGTTTTATCAAATAATTATATTTTTTTTTCTTCATTGTATTACCATAAGGAAATTAATTAACTCTTATATTTCTTAAAATCAGGTACAAAAAACAATTGCTAGATCACCTCATTTATTGCTTGAAGATATCCATGTCCTGAACAGAACACTACCAAAACCATCACCATTCAAGAGGTTACAATCTGACTATGTCGCCGATCAATCGCCGGCCGGTAAACTCGCGAATCATTCCGAAAACATTGCAATTGGTGGCAAGATTCCCCTTCCTCCTCCTTGTATCAACAACATAAGCAAAGGTCATTTTAATAACCCTGGACATTATATAGGAAAGCCTACATTATTAACCTCTCTAGATTCAATGAATACCAAAAATACCCTAAGTTGTGGTGTGTACCCTACTTCACAAGGAAACCAATGGTTAGTTCCTGTTATGTCCCCATTAGAAGGCCTTGTATATAAGCCAATCATAGGGCCATGCCCTCCAAATCCAAGTCTCATAACACCAATATATGGTCCTTATAGTCCTCAGCATGTTCAAGAAGTACCAACTCTTCCCCCCACAAATTCTCACCAAAGAATTGGATCCCTCTCTGACTCTTTTTCACCACCAATAATGCATCCATCTATTGAGCACCCCAATAATAATAATAATAATAATATTAATAATGGTCATGAAAGTCACCATTATTCATCATCACTTGGAGAAGTGAATTCCTCCATATTGTACAAAAGCTCATCATCTAACATTATTACCAATTACCATACAAGTCAAATAATGCCAAGAACTACCAATAATGTTACAAAAGATAAAGATAGAAGCACAACAAGTAGTAGGAGTAGTAGTCCTTGCAAGAAAAGGAAAGGTGATGTACTTCCTTTGTTCCCTGTGGCACCAACATTTTTGGCATCAAATAATGTTGATCATCATCATCATCACCAGGCAAAAGTTATCAAAGCATTGCCTCACAATCCAAAATCAGCAACTGAATCAGCTGCAAGGATATTTAGATCAATACAAGAAGAAAGGAAATATTTGTAGTTGGTCATCAATGTCATATTATATATATTATGTCACACTCTTGAATTTGCAAAGAATGCATAGGTGTCATGCGTTAATTTATTTTTAGCACCAGCACATCATCATAATTTGTCATTGTCTTTTGGTTTAGAATTTCAAATTGAACTAACTAACGTCGCCATCATCAAAACGTTAAGGGA
Source organism: Arachis stenosperma (assembly GCF_014773155.1). NCBI lineage: Eukaryota > Viridiplantae > Streptophyta > Magnoliopsida > Fabales > Fabaceae > Arachis > Arachis stenosperma. The sequence continues at coordinate 5,125,737 of NC_080385.1, forward strand.
AAGGAACATAACAATCTAGTAATAGTAGAACTTAATAGATTGAATAAGTTTGGTTACCCAGATTATTCTTCCTTGTACCCATATGTCCATCAACAAATTAGTTTCTCTAATACTCCCAATTATTGTTCAACAAAGGATATTGCATTCGCCAGTAGCAAGTATGTGTCTCATGAATACATACATTGTAGCGCTCCATTCCTAGATTGAACAATGACATCACGTCCAGTATCGGAGCCATCAAAGTCACCAACAATAAGACCAACAATTTCAGTATCCATGGGTTCACTATACACTCGAGGGTCTGCAGCTTGATGTCTAAACAATCAAATGCAAAAAGACTCATCAGGATGTTGTTGATAAAACTGTTTAGATACGAAAAGATTTTGCAACAACATTATTTTCGTCAATCATCTTCAATAAATCTTCAATTAATATTGAATCCAAAAAACCTATACACTGCTCAAACTTGATACAAGATGAACTTTAAGATACTTATACATAGAAAAGAATATAAAACAAATTTGAATACAACAACATTTAGAAGTTACTTAAGCATAATCAAACTATACCGAAAAACTCCCTCTTTATGTGCCAACTCATTCTCAGTATCAAAGATATACAACTGAGCAAACTACCAATCTTATGGTAACTTTCACCGCAAAGAATAAACGGAGACGGACCTACTCCATTGCTAAGAGATGTGTCAACCCTTCCACCAATAGAAGTGAAACAAAACAAATTATTATACTCTCAAATGTTCTTCAAAAGGTGTTTATTCCTTCAATCATTTCCATTGAAAAGTGATACTAACAATTCAGGGGGCTCTTTCAACAATGACAATTGCACTTTGCCTTTAAGACAACATATTGAAAATACTGGATAATTAACTTTAGATTTTCTTAGAACACGTTCAGAATACCAAAAAGCCGCACCACACCATGTGAGTGTAATTATAATCACCATGGTCCAAGTATTCTATTTATATAATAATATCTATCATTGGAGTATCATATGTCACAAAAAAGAAAGATGTGAAGATCAATATAGGGAAAAAACAGAAAATATTGAGCTTATTTATTAAAACTAATTACACACCTTTCATTTCACTTGGTGTAAACATCACATGATCCTTGAGATCAAGAGGAGTTGTCAATACTCAATACATTATTGAGAGTGTCATCGATAATATCTTCATCTAAGTCAACCAATGTATTTAGTAAATCCAAAATTAAAAGATAACAAAATAGCACTAAAAACTCAATTATTATTAGCCACTATTTATAAAAACAAAAAAAATATATATGCATATAAGCATATTTGTGTGTATCTGTGTGTATATATACCTCCATCAATCAATATCGATCAATCAGAAGTTAGTATACTCTCGAACAAAAAGGTCTTTTGATCTATATAAAAAAAACATATAATTTTAATACTAAAACTGAGGGAAAAAAATAAACACAACTATACAAACCACATACCACGTATATACAAAATTTTGGTGATATTCATAAACTCATGTAAACATAAGTAATACATCATTAATCAAATAAATAACAATAATCACAAGAAACAACTAACCATTTCTTATTGTAAATTCTTCATCTCTTTTTCTCTTCATTGAAATTTTTCTACTCTTTAATTATGATATTGTTGGCTAAAGAATAGGAATAACAAAAATAAGTGAATAGATGAATCACACCTAATAGAAAGAGTATGTCTAGCTTTGGTTTAATATGAAAGAGCAATAAAGTGAATGCCATAATACTTGGTGTGTGTAAGTACAATGATATCTAAAGAGAAACTTATTGATAATTTTAGAATATATAAAAGAAGATCAAACATTAAGAAGTGAATTATGGTTTTTATTTCATTTATTTTGGATCCTTTTGAAATCGCTTATGTTCAAATTGAATATTTGGTCCCAAAAAGATTTTTTTTTTTTTCTTTTCAGTGCAGGAAGTTTCTGAATATGCGTCAACCGCTGGTCAATGCAATCATCGAGTGCAGCAAGTTCACTCCATATCTTCTAATCACATCATATCTTTGCCTATTTCCCAGATACTCTATTTTAGATTTCTAGCTAGCTAGCTGCTGCTAAAAATCCTAATTCTAGCTACTTCTGTACCGTATCTTTGCCAATTGATTGAGATTTCTTTTTTGATGTGGAGGTGAATGATGGGTTGGGATGGATATTGGTTAGGGTTGCTGTTGATGATGACGACTCTATCATCTACTGGGTCTGTTTGATTTGAAATCCTTCTGGCGTAGGTATGTCAGGGTTTTCAGTTCATTTTATTTAAATGTTTTCCGTTCATGCTAAAACACACTCGTATCTCCTTGTTGTTCCAGTCTATCTCCCGATGAGAAAACATGAACTCTACCCTTCACTAAAATCCAACTACACCCAGGTCTCTTCCTCATGCCTTTCAACCTCATTTCTTTTCTCAAACTTGCCCCCTCAATGTGGCAAGCTTTTGCAGCATATACATTACAGAGAGCAACATGGCCTGGGATATTTAGAGGATCCAACTCAAGCAGTCGCTTTGCAGCATGCCTAGCAACATCCACATCTGTTTTACCCAAACCGCAAACCGCAAGCAATGCCCCCCAAATGGCATAATCTGGTTCTATAGGAAGCCCCAAGACAAACTCCTCTGCATCCTTAACCTTTCCTGCTCGTCCCAGAAGATTGATCATACTAATGCAATGCTCAAGACCAGGTTGTATTCCATGAACATTAACCATGGCACGAAATAACTCCAACCCTTTATCAACAAGACCAGCATGAGCACATGCTGTCAAGACACCTAGAAAAGTAACACCATCTGGGTTAATACCATATTCATGCATGATTTCGTACTCCTTTAAAGCCTCACTAGCCCTCCCATGATCTCCAAAGCCCATAATCATTATGTTCCAAGAAATTTTGTCTCGGTAGTACATGCTAGAGAATATCCTATATGCATCCTCTATCTCTCCACATTTTGCATACATTGATATAAGAGAGTTCTCAAGAATCAAATCATAGTCATATATGGTCTTCAACTGCATGGCATGTAATTGGCGCCCCTGTTCAAGATATGCAACTGAACCAATAGCACCGAAAAGAACAGAGAATGTAGAATTTATTGGCATAACACCATCAGCCATCATTGCAGCAAACAAGTCGATGGCTTCGGTAATCAACTCATTTTCAACATACCCATAAATCATTGAAGTCCATGCAAGGGAATCCTTGTCAACCATGTTATTAAAGAGATTGCATGCCTTTAATACTTTCCCAGCACTAAGATAGCCAGCAATCATGCATGTGCTTGCAATTGTGTTTTTGATGGGTAGTCTGTGAAACAAATCTTCAGCTTTTTCTAACTCACCAGCCTGAATGTAACCATTTATCATAGAATTAAATGATTGTTCATCACAGTTATTCACATCACTTTCTAGTAGACTTTGAGCTGAGTCCATAAGACCAAATGCAGAGTACATCCGAATGAGACTTCTTTGTAGCCTGCCATCATAATCATCAAGCTTACAACCATTGACAATTATATAAGCATGTAACTGCTTGCCAAGGGTAGGAAAACCTAAACCTGCACATGCATAGGCCAAAGAAATAAAGGTCTCACTGTTCGGTATTGCATTAGAGTGTCTCATCTCAAGAAAAAGCGATAATGCCTCTGCACACAAGCCGTTCCAGGTAAATCCACCAATCATGGCTGTCCAAGAAACTACATTTTTCTCCGACATGGTCTGGAACAAACTATAAGCTTCATCCACATTGCCTACCCTACAGTAACCAGAAATCATGCTTGTCCAACTAACCACATTCCTACACCCCATCTCCTCAAACAACGCTCTTGCTTCATCCATTCTACCTTTTTCCACATAACCCGCGATCATACCATTCCAAGAAGCCACATTTTTTTCTGGGGTCTGTTCAAAAACCATCCTTGCTTTGTCCCACTCCCCATTCCTTACCAACCCTGCCACCATCGAATTCCAAGAGATCACATTCTTCTCTGGCATTTCATCAAACAGCCTCCAAGCATCTCCAATCCTCCCTGCATCTGCCAACCCACCAAGCATAGCAGTCCAGGAAATAACATTCCTCTTCGGCATATGCTCAAAGAACCATGAAGCCTCATCAAGCATGCCAGATTGCAGGTACCCAGACAACATCGCGTTATAAGTGACTATGTTTCTGTGAGGCATTATATCGAACAGCATTCGAGCTTCACGGATGAAACCGTCTCGCGAGTACTTTGTGAGCAGGGAAGTCCAATGAACAATACGAGCATGGGGGTGGCCTCGAGAGGACTTGTAAAGTAGATCTCGTGCTTCATGGTGCCAGCCATTGGAGAGGTAACGGAGGAGCAAAGTATCATTGAATTCGAGTGTTGGGCCATTGGTTCTGAAAAAAGGCAAAGCATGATTAAAGGGTTGAGAATGGTAGTGAAGATTGTGATTGCGAGAGACATTTGAAAGAGGGAAGTATCTGAGAGTAGAGGGGCGCATCAATAGATTTTCAAAATGAGGTTTTTTTTTCCGTATCTATCTTATATTCTTAAAACATTTTTAGCTCCATGCCAAAGGACCACACCTTCAACCACGTTCACGACCCCATTGAGCAGCACATTCACTCGCTGCACCTAATGCCAAATGGCAAACGAAGTTGCAGAAGCATAAAGTGGTGCAAGATAAAGGTGCACCGAGTGTAGTGTTCAATACAGCAGCTTTTCTTCTTTGACATGTGTGTTTGCATGCAAACCTGCACAGAAATTAATGCAGAATTAATAAACAAACATTAAAAGAACAACGGAACTGGTGTATGACTGGTATACAAAATGTATAGGATTGTTCTAAACCGTAGCTTGGGCAGCAAAGATGAAAAAGTAGTTTTATATGAATGTATGAGATGCTTACAATTGGCTAACCCTCTCAACTTGATTTTCTAATTAAAGTGCTCCTTATCTTTGAAATCTAATACTTTGCTTAACTATTTAGTTAAAATAAATAAATAAATTACATTTTGAACATAAAATGTTTATTAAATAATAATAATACATTAATCATATAAAATATAACGAACTGAACATATTATAAGTAAAATTATAAATATAATAATAAAATAATAATATTATAGCATATTGTGCGGTTTGGATTTGATTGGATCAGTTTTGACTTTTGAGAGTAGATCCGAATTCTGATGTGATCCATGCGGTTTGCAAAAAATAGAATCAAATCAAATCCAAATTAGTGCGATTTTAATCGGTTTTCGGTTTGGATTGAATTGGATGAGTGGTTTAATTTGGATTGATTTGGATTTGAGTTGCTAGGCATGCTGCGAAGCGAACTACTTGAGTTGGATCCTCTAAATATTCCAGGCCATGTTGCTCTCTGTAATGTATATGCTGCAAAAGATTGCCACATTGATGGGGCAAGTTTGAGAAAAGAAATGAGGTTGAAGGGCATGATGAAGAGACCTGGGTATAGTTGGATTTTAGTGAAGGGTAGAGTTCATGTTTTCTCATCGGGAGATAGACTGGAACCACAAGGAGATACGGGTGTGTTTTAGCATGAGGTTGCTCTGAAAAGGATCTTGGCCATGGGTATTCTGGTATGTGTCACAGAATGGACACACCAGTACCCTTTTTTTTAGGGTTTTAGACTTGTAATGGGGTTTCCTGGTTCTATAAATATTTATATATGTGCCTTCAATACATAGTTATCAAAACCGAACCAGTAATTGACCCAGTCATACGATCGGATCACTGGTTAAACCGGTGGATAACTGATTCACCCGGTCATAATTAAATAAAAATATAAAATTATAAAAAAATAAAATCAAAAGTTAAAATGCATGTCTTTACAAACATATTAATATTAATCAAGTATCAACTTGTAGATATAAGTCACAACTAACTATATAAAGTTATAAACATAGATGATAAACTAGTTACTAATACAAAATACTTTCTCAATTTAAATGAAAAAGAGAGCAAAACATAACACAGTCAGTAAATTAATGATTAACAAACTAATCAAAAACATAAATTCAACTAATTTATAAATCAATCCATCAAATTTAGCTCAATACAACAACAAATTTAGCTCAATACAGCAACAAATTCAACTCAATACAACAATAAATTTGACTCAATACAGCCACAAATTCACAGCAACAAAAGATGGTTCAGTAATGATTTACAACAACAAATTGACAGGGACAAGGAAAAAGGAAAAATTGAAAAAGATAGAAGAGGGGAAAGCAGGGACAAAAGAAATAAAAGAATTTCAGCAATAAAAGATTTAGCTAAGTGATATTCAGCAACAAATTCAACTTAGAGCAACAATTTAAAAGCAATAAAAGATAGGTATTCTATCATACTCATCTGTCACAATAAAATGCTTCATCAATTCAACATGTTTTTCAGCAACTAAAAAATTTGCTGAGCGATATATTCAGCAACAAATTCAACTTATACAGCAACAAATTCAGCTCATTGATAATTTTCAACAACAAATCAACTATGATAATTTTCAGCAACAAAAACTTTACCTACAAATATGATTTATAGCAACCAAAAAAAATTAACAATCATTATTTCAGCAACAAATTCAACTTTCAGCAATAAATTCAAGGTGTACTGATGATATACAGCAACAAAATTGAAAAAGAAATACCAGGGCCGAAGGAAGCTCACCTCAGCACCTGCCAGGGACCAACTGACGGCGAAGGAAGGAAGCTGACCAACTGAACTGACGGCGGAAGTAAGAAGACGACAATGACCACCACCCGAGGGAGCAGATGCTAGTTCCGTCTGGTTCTTCCGCCGGCGAAGCGAGCGCAGAAGGGCGGCGACTGAGCTTGAGACGGTGAGGACACAGCGCGACGAGCTTGAGTCTGAAACGGTGACTGCCAGACCGAGAGAGAAGTGTGACACCGGAGACAAGAGTGGCGTGAGAGAGCTTGAGGGAGAGAGTGGCGAGAAAGAAACCCCAGAGAAGAGCGACGTTGAGGCTTGGTCGTGGGTGATCACTGCACTTCAGAATTTGGGCATTTGGGATGGGGGGTTGGCTTGGAAACGACGTCGTTTCCCTTTGTTATCCCCCAAAAAATTAAACATGACCCATTTCGGGTCAGGTCACCGGTTTTGCTTCAATCCGTCCAGGTCGAACCGTTTTCCCCCGGGTCTAGAACATGGGCGATCTAATGAGTGATTCGGTCTGACCAAATAATCAGGTGACAGGCAGACTGAATTTTCGGTCGAACTGGCTAGAATCAGATTTGATAAGTATGCTCTAATAGAATCTATGTTGAAATGAATAAAAGATTGAGACAAAAAGCCAAATTGTAATATGGTGTTTGTTTTTGGTGAAAATATTCAATTTTGTCTCTAAAATTATATTTGAGTTTTAATTTAGTCTTTAAAATTTTAATTATTTTAATTTATTTCATAAATTTTTCAATTGATTCTGTGATAAAAATCAACGTAGAGACTAATATGATTAAAATTTGAAAAATTTAGCGACTAAATTGAGACAATTGAAACTTTAAAAACTAAATTGAGGTTTGAGTATAATTTTAAGGATCAAACTGAGTATTTTTTTTTTTTTGTTTTTGCTTACTTAATCATTTGATCTAGGCAACTACTCTAATAAAAATGCTAAAAATATCTTCTCATGATGATTTTTATTTAAAAAGTATAATTTATTTATTTAGCCACACTTTAAATAAAAATAATACTTTTATAACATATAAAAATCAAGTTTTATAATTTATCATCTAATGATCAAAATAAAATATTTTTACACAATAATAATCGTAAAATCTTTATTGAAGTAGTCATCTTTAATCTAGGTTTGATTTTGGGATTTGCTTTGGTTATCCTAAGCTTTGTTTTTGAATTAGGTGTGGGTTTGTGTTATTCAGAGGGAAAAAAATATGGTCTAAAAATATAAGACCATTAATAAGATGTCTATTCACACCAATAAAATTATAGAATTTGAATTTTTTAATGAGAAAAAATTAGTAAAGTTATAAAAAAAAACAAATAAATTATTATAAGATTTATAATTTGAGTAAAGTATTGTTTTTGTCCCCAACGTTTGGGGTAAATCTTAAAATTGTCCCTAACGTTTCAATCGTCCTATTTACATCCCTAACGTTTTAAAATTGACTCAATGTTGTCCTACCGTTAGGGATCCGTTAATAAAATTAACGGCGGGACAAAATTGAGACGATTTTGAAACGTTAGAGACGTAAATAGGACTAAAACGTTGGGGACAAAAACGATACATAGAAATAAATTTTAATTTTATTCTTCAATAATATCAATTTTTACTGTACATAGTATTCAATTATTTTTAATCATATTTACACTTAATCACCTTATTTTTATTCTAAATAAATTTATTTTTTTAATTTTACACTTAAAGTAATGTATTTTTTTATAAATAAATAAATTTTACACTTTTATTCTAAATAAATAATGTAATGTGATTAGAATGAAAGTGTAAAACTATAAAAAAAATATAAGTAATGTGATTAAGTAATGAAAGTAAAATTACATTATTTATTTAGAATGAAAGTATAAAATTTATTTATTTATAAAAAAATTATATTACTTTAACCGTAAAATTATAAAAAAATTAATTTATTTAGAATGAAAATAAAGTGATTAAGTGTAAATATGATTAAAAATAATTAATACTATGTATAGTAAAAAATTGATATTATTGAAGAATAAAATTAAAATTTATTTCTATGTATCGTTTTTGTCCTCAACGTTTTAGTCCTATTTACGTCCCTAACGTTTAAAAATCGTCTCAATTTTGTCCCGCCGTTAATTTTATTAACGGATCCCTAACGGCAGGATAACATTGAGTCAATTTAAAAACGTTAGGGACGTAAATAGGACGATTGAAACGTTAGGGACAATTTTGAGATTTACCCCAAACGTTGGGGACAAAAGCAATACTTTACTCTTTATAATTTTTATTAAGGTTGTAAGAATTGAATCAAATTTTATCTATAAATAATCTCTAAATGAGTATGAAAATATTATACCATTAAACTATAGATAGTTGATTTTCTTCACAATTCTATATACATATATCTATCTATAAAGTTAATTTGGATTTATATATGAAGTGAGAATAGTTTAATAATAGTTTTTATTGTTAGGGGTGTCCATGGATTGGATTATATCCGTAAATACGCAGTAAATATCCGCATCCGATCTAAAAATTGCGGATACGATCCGATCCGCAAATTGATCGGATCGGATCGCGGATATCTGCTCTATATCTGCGGATTCGCAGATTCGCACAATAATAATTAAAAATAAATAAATATATATGTTTGGTATTATATTTACTTGTTTGTATGTTTTAGTTAGTAATTATTATTCATATATTGTATTATTTTATTTTTGTTATTTAGAAAGAGTTTGATTAAAAATATTTTAGAAATAAATAAGTTTAAAAGTATAAAAGAAATATTTTTATTGAATTTTTTTACATAGAAATATAATTAAAAAGAGAAAGTTTAATTATGCGGATATATCCGATATCCAATCCGATCCGTACATTTCCGTATTGAATCAGATCGGATCTAACACTAAAAAGCGCGGATATCATATCCGATCCGATAAAAATTATATGGATCGGATCGAATTTTCGATTATATCCGATCGATCCGATCCGCAAATAACCTTATTTATCGTTGTGCTGATAACATATACATTAAAAATTAAATAAGCTTAAATTAAGAAAATTTTACTTTAATACGTGAGAAAGAGTTATCTTACTCTGAATTATCAAATTTTAATTTCAGAGATTCTTTTAATTTGAACTGAAAAATAATTAATGCGCACACATATATATACTAGCAAAATATCTGTGCATTGCACGAATTAAATATATTTGTCAAACAAACTACTTTATTAGATATAAAGATTATTTTTTCGTCTTCTTAAAAATATTTGTTACACACGTTGTTTCAAAAAAAAAAAATAATAATAATACATCAATTCCATCATTTTCAGTAAAATACACCGTAAATATAAAAGTCAATATTACTAACAATCTCAACGGCATTCACATTAAACATCGACTTATAAAAAGATAAAAAAATTGCAAACACCACAAATAATAATAATAGTTTAAGACTTTAAATTGTTTGTACCTTTTAGTATATTGTTGAGTGATGTATTATATGTGATTTTTATATCAATTTTTAATATGGTTAAATTAAATTATAAATTAATTAATCAACTTAGTATATAATTTTAAAAATAATAGTTAATTTATTTTGTGTGTATTCTTTATGTAAAAAAACTTTTAATTTTTTATTTATCAGTTATAATATTAAATAAAAAAATAAAGATACCAAAAAATATCTCTCTAAAAATTGATATGGCTAATTAAATCAAGTTATTTGCTCTTTTAAGTAATATTTTAAAATTTTGTTAAAAAGAGAGACCTTGACTCGTTAAAATTAAATAGAAAATTAATAAATTAGGATGTAAATATTTTTTTTATGTTTTGATGTTATCAATAATGTTTAAAATATTTATTAAGAATAGAAATGAATAAAAGAAGAAAAAATAATTCACTTAAAACAAAGAGGTAAAGCAATTTTTTATTTTATTTTAATTTTACTTAATTTTTGTACTAATTAACTTTTCTTTTTACTTTTATAGGTATTGTCCAAGTTTATGATCAAATCAAATCTTGTTTTCATGGTATAATACTCTTTTTTTTTTATAAAATAGAAAAAACAACATATCCTCACCATAATTTAGATAATTACAAATCTTAATATACTGAAATTATTTAATATGATTAGTAAAAGAAATAATTTTTGAAAACTTTAGGCAGTAGTAGCAGCTCCCCTATTCCCTTGGTGCAATTTTTATGCCTAATAAAAAAAATAACAATAACTTTTAAAGTCATCTTATCTTTTATAATAAAAAATCACATATAAATCACAGTTTAATAAATATTAATAGCATGCTAAAAGTTTTTTCAAATTAATAATAATCATCAATGACAATAACATTGGCAATAACGGTTAAAACAATAAAACAACTCAATCAAAAAATAAAAAATAGAAATTTATTTTCCAAAATACAGTATCTTCTATTTTTATTGTCATTACTTTAAAACTAATAGCTTCTCTTGCTTGTATATTTTTTTTTTCTAATAAAAAATTACCCACTAAATCTATCAGAGATATGAGAACAACAACAGTTAAAAAGACTTAAAACACAGAAGATAACCCTATTATTATCTTGCTAATTGCTAAATAAACCAATACCTTAGAAAAACTACTATTTAAAAACAAACAAAAAAGATAAAACCATTTTTCTAATAATAACAATAATCAAGACCACAATCAGACAAATCATATATACCTTTCATCCACTCCTCAATTTCAAATTTTTCTCTCATGTACTCTTCTTTATTTATATCCAAGTTTGACTTCAATACTTTATCTCCTATTTCATGACCTTTGTATTTAGATTTTTGTTTTTAAATATTTTATAGCTTTTATCCTTCCAAATATACTATGTAGTTGTAAAAAAGTTAGACACCCACTGTTACTTATACCTCGTTGAAATTGGTGCCACAATTCATGACTTAAAACATTCCTTAGCTTATCCTGGCCATGTTTAATACAGACACATATTATATAATACATCATCCCAAAGACTCAATACTACGTCACTACACAATATAAAATGGCGCATACTCTTTGACTCTTCACTACACATTAGACATCTTTTATAGAGGCGAAAAAAATTCAACACCTATATAATTTGTCTTTAAGATTACAACTTTTCCATCAAAACAAACATGTTTAATAGTTCAACACGGAGTAGTGTTAAACCATCTGATAATTTTTTCATGAACCTGAAATTGTCCTTTTCACCTGTTATATCTTTATAATATACTTGTAGAATCTTACCTCCGTCCCTTTTAAGTCCATCAAATCAAACTAATATCTGCAAGTAATGAATAAACAAAGAAACACTTAGAAATCAAATAGGTCACTAGAATCTATGAGATTACAAAATAAAATTGAGTGTTTTATAGCAAACACATAAATGTATTTGATATATGAAATATGAACAGAGATATTATGTTTAGAGATACTGAATTATTGTATTTTATGTTTATTCTAATAAAAAAGACACAAAGACACAATTTATTTTTTATTTTTTTTCATTATTCTTGTTAATTTTTTATAATTAAAATTTTTATTATTATATATTTTTTTAAATTTTTGAATGAAAAAGTATGAGAAGAAATTGGATTTCTATAATTTATTTTAATTTATCACCAAACAAAATATAAAAATACTAATTTTTGTGTCTCTATTATTTATGTCTTGTTCTTAATATATTTTATCATATTTTCAAAACCAAACGCAGCCTAATAATTAGAATCTTAATTTATTGCATCCGGATTCGAATCTTAATGATAATCAAGTGGTGGATAAAATTCTTTAATGTGTATATGAGTGTGTGATATATGTGTTAAAATGTCTAAAATTAAGAAGTGTTCAATTTATCTGACTAAAAAATTCAAAATTAAATAATTTTTAATAAATAATTTAATTATTTTATACTTTAAGATCATTTTAATAATATAATAATGATTTTTTAAAAAAATATATTAAACATTTTTTTTAAAATCATATTTTTGATAGATTCATTTTTAAATATTTTTTACAAATAAAAAATATTGTATTCTTTATTAATTAGATAAATATTAATTTTTTATTTATTATATTTTATATCAATGATTTAAATTTAAAATTTAAAATATATAGTTTAAGATTCAAAATTTAGAATTTAGATTAGAATTGAAAGAGCATTACACTCCTTAATTTAATTTTATGAGAGCCCATTAGCATTTGCCATTTTGGTATAGTTATTTTGAAACATATTTTTAATATATATATATATATATATAGTTAGTTCTTTTATGAGAGTGAAGAATCAAAACGATGTCGTTTTGAGTAAAAAAAAAAGCACGCAATGGCAAGCCCTAGTTAGGAGTAGGAACCCAGGCATTCCTCTCTTCTCCCTCTTCCCTCATCCTTTCTCTTATCCCTTCGTTCCACCGCCTCGTCACTTCCTTCCGCCGTCGCCTCAGTTTTGGTAGGTCCTCTGCTCTCTTATAACCCTAGCCCTGATCCCTTCCTTCTCGCCGCTCTCTCTCTCTCATACTTTCTTCTATTCACTGCGTGTCTCGGCTCAATCTCTCTTCATTGTGTGTCTGCCGTGCGCCGTCGCTGCTTCTCTGCTTCTGTCTGTCGCTGCTTCTCTGCTCCTCACCGTGTCTCTTCGCTGCTTCTCTGCTCCTCGCCGTGTCTCTTCTCCTTTCCTAATTCGAGTGACTCAGCCTCTGTTTAGGTAACTCAAGTGTCTTTTCTCCTCTGATTTTAATTGATTTGGTTACTGTTATGATTTTACAACCATGCTTAGGGCTACACCAAAATCAGCCACATGTACAGGATACACATTCAAATACAAAATATACACTAAGAATATAGTTTATACATAAATTTATAGTGGCTAATTTTAACGTGTAAATAGCATTTTTGATTATTTTATTATGATTTGGTATAATGCTGCTCTGTTTTGTTATGAAACTAATCACTATAACTGACTTTAACTGATTTGGTAACTTCTGTTTCTGTTATGATTTTATGTTACTATGGAATAATGCTGCTGTGTTTATTATGAAATTAATTGATTTGGTTTCTGCTATGATTTTATTATGAAATTAATTCATTTGGTTTGGCTTGTTCTATTATGATTTTCTTATTGCTTAGCTAATTGTCTATCCACAAATAGATTCATTTTTGTTTTAAAAAACCTGATTTAGTATAATTCTTGTTCAGTTCTTACAATGTCTATCCATGAGAACATTAATGCTCAAGAACTTTCACCCTTCACAAGTGAAAGTGAAACACAGAGCTATGATCCACTGCCAAGAATTGTTATTTTATTATGTTGGAAACTCTCTTGATTTTATTTTCTTTTAATGTGTATGTTGGAGATTTTATTTGTATGTGGATTGTGGTAAATTTGTGTATATATCGTGTTTTAATATGTTAAATTTGGTTGATTTGTATTGGATTATATTATTATGGTTCTGTTAATTTTTTAAAATTTTTTTCAAGGATATATCCATGGATACCCGCGGGTATCTGCGCTTCTCGCGGGAGAAATAAAAGGGGACGACAGGGGGTGGGGGAGGGGTACCCGCATCCATGGATACCCATTGCCAACCTTATCTTTGCTAAGTTCATACACATTAGCATAAATTATTGTTTAGTATATTTTCATCTCTTAGGGGAGGAGAGTTTAGGTTGTCAAAAATAAAGGACACGGCAATATAGTGTATAGTATATTTGCAGAAGATGAAAGGGAGGAGCATAATTGTAATTACTTTCTTCTATTCTCAACTTTCTCTTTGTTGTGGTTGAATTGATATGGTGATAGTTTGCAGGCTGTGGAATGCTAGAAGGAATGTATCTCCCGTGTTCGGGAGTTTCTGCAAGAACAATTGCTCTATATCCTCCTGCCTCATCTCTAGGTCATTACAGAATTAATTCATATGTAAAAATTAGGGGGCTAAAGTGTGCTTCTTTGAAAACATCTTTTGTGTGCGAAGCAAGGAGAAACCCCGACTTTTCCAGGCAAAACAGGTCTGGCTACTCCAGAAGCAGGAACAAGAACAATGACGGGAGAGATGGCTTTGAGAGCTTTGAGGAAGATATGTTGTCTTTGAAAAATGGACCTTTGGTATCACTTTCTGCCTCAGGTAAATCGCAGACCACATCAGCGCCTGGTCCTAGAGAGAAGGAGATTGTTGAACTATTCAAGAAGGTGCAGGCGAGGCTGCGTGAGAGAGCTGCCAATAAAGAAGAAAAGAAGGTTGAAACCTCACCAGGGAAAAGTAAAGAGAATGGTACCGTGGATTCGCTCCTCAAACTACTAAAGAAACACTCGGTTGAGCAAGTAAAAAGAAGCAGCGGAGGAAGTAAAGGAAAAGATCACAGTGCGGAACAGGTTCAAGAAAGTAGCCAATATAGTAGAGGGCGAAGTAATAAATTTTCAGATTTGGATAGTGCTCCAAGGCACGAATCCCAAGAAGCCAACTCCTCTGTCACTAGGCCAAGGTCAAATTTCCAACGAAGATCCCCTGTTCCTCGCGTAAAATACCAGCCTGTCTCTTACAATGAGGATGTTATGAATGTGGAGCCACTAAGTAGTAGGGTTGGAGAGAACATTCGGGATCAGCTAGGTCTGAAGCATGATGATGAACCGGAGATTGATTCTGAAACAGATATTGATCACGAGCCAGAGCCTGATCTTGATCCAAAGAATGAGTTGTTCTTCCCAGATATTGGCATTGCTGACATGTCAAACGATGATTCTCATGACCATGAACAAACCGAAGAAATCGATCATGATGAGCACATGGAGGAGGAGGAGGAGGAGCTAACTGTTCACCATGAGGATTTGAGCGCGATGAAGCTTGTGGATTTGAGGGCACTTGCCAAATCTCGCGGTCTAAAAGGGTTCTCAAAGATGAAGAAAGTGGAGCTCTTGGATTTACTAACTGGGAACTGATTCTGATCAATTGATAGGAGGAAAGCAAAAAAGAGGAGACAACACAAGTGAGTTCATAATTTTTCTTTTCCCACCTTACTTCTTTCTCTTTTTTTTTTTTAATATATATAATTAAAACTAAGTCTTGCAGGTACCGGAGAGCTTGTGGATCATTAGAGTAATCTTGATATATCTGTCTAGAGGAATTTTGGATTTGTGGTTTTTTTTCCAGTCAGATCTGTGAAGTCTTGTCAGTGATTCTGCATATGCTTATGCTTGTGAAATTTCACAATTATACTTAATTGCTTTTTGACTATTTTACTAATATACCATATCTCCTTTTGGTTTTTTCAAAAAATGATGTTATATAGATTTTTTAACTAAACAATGTATTTATTTTTGTGAACAAAATATTTGAGTCGATATTTTTATTTTTATTATATTAAAAATCAAATCTTAGAAATGAGAGCCCTTTGATGAGAGGTCTTTCTACTATTTAGATGAGCAACTGAATCAGCTGCAATCAATACAAGAAGGAAATAATTATAATTATAGTTGGTCATGATCAATATGTAATTATGTATTGTGTCCATCGACTCTAACTAGTATTCCTACGAGTAAAACTACTAGAATGGTATCAAAAGTTCACATCACCAACAAAAATAATTTTAAAAGATGCTAATAACAAATAAATTTTGGAAAGATTTAAAAATGAGACAAAAAGAATTAGATATTAAATATTTTTTTATTTTAAAATTAAATTTTGATGTAACTTCTCATAAATATTATTTGAAAAATAAGATTTGTTTATCTTTAATTTTTGATAATTTTATGTGAAGTAAATATTTTTAAAAAGTTTTTTTTTATTGTGAATGACTCTTTTAAAAAAAAAATTTAGAGATCAAATTTTTTCGTTTATCTTTCAATTAGTGGATTAATAGTTAACTCTATTTCAATTTGGAAACTATATATCAAATACATATATTGATATATACTAATGACACGCTAATAATCTGTCCGATCAGATTGTATAACCATTTTTTTCTCTTGTGATGTATTCAGTGATTAAGAAAAGGGAAGGGTTGATTCTTGGTCTCCCTTTTAACTTTTCTTAAAACCTTTCTTTTTGATGAGAGAAAACAGAAGAGATTTTAATTTTATCTTCTCACATGGTAGGAAACAGAACAGAATTATTTGCAAGGAAAATTATAAAGAAGTGAAGTTTTATAGAAAAATAAAGAAGATATTTTATTTTTGTCTCGTTTAATATAGAAACAGAGAAGAGAGTAAAGAATGATACACAGATGTATCTTGGTTCCGTTATCCTGTGCAATGTAATTTGCATCCAGTCTCTATCACAATAATGATGGAATTTCACTTTTTTTTCACCACACTATTCGGTGGTATGGTGTGGTATTGGAATGAAATGAAATTTTTTTTCTTTTTGGTTGATAAATTGGACAACTCCCAATTTTAGGTTACACAATACCCTCACTCACACACACTACTACTACTAACATGGATTCTATATTCGTGATGCTGCCATTGAACCAAGGCCTTGGCTGCGAATGAAATGAAATTTCAATACCTAGTTAGTGACTATGTGAATTGTATGGATTTAGGTATTGATCCACTTATTGGACTTGTGTTGGATATGGACTTAATTTTTTTCCTTTCATTAAATATTTGGCAAGCGACTTGTTTTACATTAGGAGCTTTTGTGATAGAGCATGTAATTTTTGGGCCATTTATGTGAGTGTTTGTGGGCTAGATTACTATGTGAATTGGGTTACAGACTTCTGGGCCATTTTCTATTCAATTTGTCTCCTCCAGACTAAATAAAATCCATCACATATACACAGTAACCTATTGGCCAGCGATAAACCCTTAAATGGTCAGTACTGTGACGGATTATTCTTTGACCTGTCGGACTGAGGGATATCGTGAAAAAACAAAAAAAATCCATCACATACTCATTGTCTAGCGGCAAATTCTTAAATGGAGTTCAGATCCGCGACGAATTAGTCCTTAACCTGTCAGATTAAAAAATACCGTGAAAAAAAAAATCCATCACATAAACAATTTAACATTAATTCAATAATGTTTAGTCATCATCTTATTCAAAATTTAGTTGTCCAAACTCAACATGGTATATTCACTCCAATCTCCATAATAGTTTGATGAAGATAACCCTTGAATGAAACTTGAAAATTAAACCACCGATCCAAACTAACCAAGTAGCGAATTTGCTATCGTTGTTACACGTTAATATTGCTGATCAAAATATAAATAAAGTGGTAATTTTTTTAGTGACTTAAATAAAGTGGTAATTGACATATCATATGCTATTTTGATTCTTTAACATTATCAATCGTAGTGCCAGAAAAAAGTTAATTTACATTATTTACTGTATTACTATTACTATGCCTAATATAACTTGTTCTTGAAAGAACTTAAAAGACACTTATCCCTACTTCTTGCAAAGAATGCATAGGTGTCATGTGTTAATTCATTAGCACCAAGCACATCAAAATTAGTCACTGTCTTTTAGTTAAGAATTTCAAATTGAACTAACGTCGCCATCATCAAAAGATCAAGAGAAAGGAACATAGCAATCTAGTTTCTTCAACAAATTACTTTCTCTAGAAACTGCTCCATATGCCCATCAACAAAAAGAGGTTTGGGTAATGTTAGGAAGACAAAAAAAAAATCAAAACTTATCTTATTTAGTATTTATTAATTATTATTTTATTTAGTATTTATTAATTATCGTAACAATTAATAAATACTAAATAAGATAAATTATAATTATTTTTAACTGATTTTCTTTAGTTACCAAATATTTTCGAGAGGCATATGATGGTTATATTTGTTATGGTTGGTAAATTTTTAATTAATAATGTAATTATTGGCATGTGATGTGATAGTAGAAAAGAACAGCCCTACTAGGTGGAGTTAATCTATTCAATTTTTTAATATATATTTTTAAAAATCTTAACTCCAAAGCTAACAGACAAGAATCTGTGAAACTTACCTTAGGTTTTAATCAATTAACCAACCACTCTGCTGTTTCATACTTTCATCTTTTTAATTCCATTTCACAAATTCTCAAAAAAAAAAAAAAAAGAGTGCCACCCTTTCCACATATTTTTGAATTTTTTAGTTTGTGTTTGGAGATTCCAAGGAGCTGCCAACCAACAATAATTAAAAAATAGCCCCCCGTCATACTTTTACTTATTTGCAACTTGGCCCTCACGTTTTCTCCAATTTGGCAATTTTGAATCAACATCACAACTAGTGAGAGTTAGGGATGTTTACGGCGTGATTCAAATTTGAAAAAAAAAATAAGAATCAAACAATTTTAATGGATTTAGTTTGTTCGAATTTGGATTTTTTTGAGTAAATTTGAATAATCTGAATTGATTAAACTAGAGTTGGATCGGTTTAAGTAATTGGATACTCGATTGAGGATAAAATTTTAAAAAAACTGAAAAGAATTGAAAAAATAAAAAATTTTTATGTAAATAATGTATAATAATAAAAAAATAATACATAATCTAATTTATATTTAAATAATATCATAAGTTGACATATTTTATAAAATTGTATATATATTATTATATATTATTTTTAAATTAAATTAATTTAATTGAATTGGTTCGAATTCTATAATCTCAAAACTAATATAATTAAGTCTCAATTATCCATCAAATATATAATTAATATAATCAGTTTTAGCAAGATAATTAACTCTTAATAAACTAATATCAACTAAACTAATATCAACTCTAGTTATTCTTCGAACACAACTGAAAAGGAATGAAATCTATATAATCGAAATTAAGAATTTGTTGCTTTTCAAGGTGTCCCTTGAATGTGAACGATGAAAACCTTGTCATAGTTAGTACCTACTAAATTAAAATAGAAAGTGTAATGTGGTCCTACATGAAGCAAGCAATCGTTCACAAAATTGCAACCAAGTATTTCTTCATTTTGATCACTCTATATATTTTTTTCACACAACTCATGACCACTATTAGTAGTGTCTACTCATAATTTGCATTCATTGTGAAAATGTTAGGTTGTTTCAGGGTTTACCACCAAACCTGTCTATGATGCTAATTAAAGATTAGAAAAGATACGGGACCAAGTTGCAAATAAATAAATTTGATTAGGGGTTATTTGTGAGTGAATATCCATTTTGGTCTCTGATTTTTTTTAAAGATTACGAAGTCTGATTTCCGATAAAAAAAATACACATTTTGGTTCTTGATGTTTAATTTTGTGAGATTGGTTAATTTTTATGTCAATGATCTCTCTCCAAAATATGTTTATGTCACATATTAATCACTAATATATTTTTTATAAGTAAAAATAATTTAAAAATCATTAATATTTTTTAGTTTATATTAGTAAATTTGGCCAATATATTTTACAAAAAGAACAAAAAAAATTCTGACAATTACCTTAAAAAATAGTAAGACTCAAAAAAAAAAAATTATCAATCCTAGTTGACTCTTAATGGATAAATCAATAGTTTAACATGTCATGCAAGTTATACTGTTAATACAGAAAGAAAATATTGATAAAGAAACTAATCAATCTCACATAAATAAAGATCAAGAACCGAAAAAATATTTTTTTTATTGATGATTCGTTATCTTTTAAAGTAATTGTCTAAGACTTGGTTTGATAAAATTTTTCGAAGAAGTGTTTATACTTTTTAAAAGCTCAAATTCCTCAACTCCTCATTTTGTGTTTGATAAATAAAAAAAACATATGCTTGTACTTGCAATTTTTAAAATATTTAAATTCTTTTAAAAACACTTAAAATAAATTTTTTTAAAAATAGTTTATACTTTTTAAAATTTAAAAATCTAATATAATATCATATGTTAACTAATTTTTAAATTTAATATATTTATTTAGGTTTATTATAGTAATTTTAAATTTTAAAAATTATTTTACTAAATATAATTGTTATTACTTATGTTTATTAAATATTATTTTTAATTTAATTTATTAAATATAAATATTATAATTTAAAAAAAGACATATTTTAAAAATTAATTTTTATAAACTACTTTTAAAAAATAAAAAATTTACCAAAGCTCAAACTCATTTAGAATTTTTTTTTTCGGTGATCTGTTATTCCGTTATCACCAACCCTAACTAATTGTGATTCTGTATGAAGATTAAAAGAAGACAGGGACCAAGTTGCAAATAAGCAAAAACGTGATCGGGGGCTATTTTCAAATTATTATTGATAGCTCCATCGATTACTTTGCCTAGTGTTTGAGTCGAAGGTAAGAGCATAGAGAGCTTGCAGAGATTAACAAAACAATAATCTCTCTCTCTCTCTCTCTCTCTCTCTCTCTCTCTCTCAAACACACACACACACTCTTCCACTGAAATCTGGCGCAATTCGGTTGTAGAGAGGAGAAAAGTGTGAAGGGGACCCACCACTTTGTTCCTCAAACGTCTTTCATTTTGGAATTAATTGAACTCTCTTTCTCTCTCTCTATCTCTATATAGCTGGATTATTCTCTCAAACATGGCACCACGGTGATGCGCTTCTCACGTTTCTCTGCTTTTTGTTTTGTTTTTATTATTATTCCCTTTTGAATACACCCTGTTTGGTGCCAAGAACATAGGAAAAGGAAAGTTTTGGTTTTTAACCATTTAGACAATTGTTGCTTTTGTGGGGTGCCGGGTTTTTCATGTTGTATGAGTTTATTTGATCCGGGGCTGCAGGATTTGATCTATTGGTATGTGGGGGTTTTGATTGATTCTCATCAATTTTGGAGGTATACCCATGTGGCAGAACAGAATAGTATGATATGCTTGTTTTTGATCTGGTTTTGCCTTGAAAGGTGAGAATTTTGATGATGCTTTTGAGGTTTGGTTATGTATGTGAAGGCACAAGAAGAGTAGACAGATCTTTTAGATTTGTTTAGATTAGAAACTTAGAATAGAGGAACAAAAATGCAATCTAGGTTGGAGGAAGTGAAGGACCCTTCTGCAGCAAGAATTAGTTCTTCTAGGCCCTTCCCTGTGAGGCTTCTGCAGTTCTTCTTGCTGTTTTTGGTTATAGGCATAGGTGCTTCGTTTCTTAGTATGTACATGATTCGCCATTTTGGTATTCACAATGTTGCTCTGGTGCAATCCACCTTTAGGCCTTGTTTTCAGACACCAGGAACCATAGAGAGTTTCATTATGCCTCCTGTGAATTTGATGCATAAGATGAATGACACTGAACTCTTCTGGAGAGCTTCTTTTGATACGAGGATCAAAGATTATCCGTTTCGAAGAGTTCCTAAGATTGCATTCATGTTCTTGACCAAGGGACCCTTGCCAATGGCACCACTTTGGGAGAAGTTCTTTAAAGGCCATGAGCAGCTGTATTCTATATATGTTCATTCGCTGCCATCTTATACACCTGATTTTTCACCATCCTCGGTGTTTTATAGGAGGCATATCCCAAGCCAGGTATGAGCTTGCTTTATCCAATTTCAAACATGTCACATGTTTATGACTGAATGGCATAAATGTTAGTCTTTATAATGTAATGCTAGTTATCAATTAGTTATGGACTTAATCACCATTATCTGTTATAAGAGTTTTGTGGTTGTTGCTAATTTTTTGTCAGACAAATTTTGATTGGTATATAATATAACTATTACTTTTATGTCAAACATAAGATAGGAAATATTGCTTTTTTTGTCAATGAGTTTTTTATTGGAACTATGTAACATGTGGATCTAAGTGTTGCCTTCTTTACTGGAATAAGATACAATTTGGACACAAATAATTTTTCATATTCTTCATTTATGAGTAAGATCATGGTAAGAGGGGAAATCCGTTTGCTTTGTTCTGTTTAATAGAGTTTTCTAAGAAACAGTAAACATTCCTGCCACATTATGTTACTCTATTGATATAAAATATACTAGAGAACTGGTCATCTTCCTAAGCACACCATCTTAGACTGGGGGAATTGATCTCCCTCATTATGATGTTGTGGTTGTTGCATTTATGTTTATGCACAAAATTTACTATATGTAGCAATTAGAAACAACAGCCCTTTTGTATGATGTGATAGAAGGTCAATTCAACCAGCTAACCAAGATTTCTAACAATCTTGATAATGTGTTGGAGGAAAGTGGATAGTGTTGATCTGCACCATTCATTATTGCCCTCATATTTAAATATTGCATCAATTGCCAAGGAGAGATAGGAGATAGGATTTATCTTGGATTTTTTTTCCTATTTGGTTTATGTGTTATTTCGTTTTCAGAACTTTGCGAAGAAAAAAAGTGAGAAACAGTACAAACAAAATAATCTTGTTCACTTTTTCATTTTATGTTTTCACTCTTCACAAAATGTTGAAAATAGGAAACACTTGAAATGAAAAGAGAAACTTTTGTCATTGTTACTTGGCCAATTCACGAGCTTTCGATACAAGAAAAAGTAGTTCAACTTAGCAATCAAACATGTCAGCTACTCTGCTATTTTATGGTTTTCTTATTATCCTGCAATTTATTTGGAGAACATGCTTCTATAACCATAGAATCATAGAAAGTTTGTCAAGATATTTAAACTCCTTGAAATGTTGTTTTCATAGTGCACTGCTTTCCAATTTTAATAATGTTATTTTCAGACCGAGATTAGAAAAATAGAATTCAGGTTGAATATTTTTGTGTTTTTAAGTAATTTCTAAGCAGCTTCTGTCTCCTTCACAGGTGGCAGAGTGGGGAATGATGAGTATGTGTGATGCCGAAAGACGGCTGCTTGCTAACGCATTGCTCGACATCTCAAATGAATGGTTTATCCTTTTATCAGAGTCTTGCATTCCTCTCCAGAACTTCAGCATTATCTACCGATACATATCACGATCATGGTACAGCTTTATGGGAGCAGTTGACGAACCTGGTCCTTACGGGAGAGGACGCTATGAGGACAGCATGGCGCCCGAGATCAACATCAGCGACTGGCGTAAGGGGTCTCAGTGGTTTGAAATCAACCGCAAACTTGCCATTCGAATAGTTGAAGACAGCACTTATTATCCAAAGCTCAGAGACTTCTGTTTGCCGCACAAATGCTATGTTGACGAGCACTATTTCCAGACGATGTTAACCATTACGATGCCTCATCTTTTGGCGAACCGGAGCCTCACTTATGTGGACTGGTCGAGGGGTGGTGCTCATCCGGCTACATTTGGAAAAGACGACATCAAGGAAGATTTCTTCAAGAGAATCTTGGTAGATCAGACATGTATTTACAATGGCCAGCCAACATCCACATGTTTCTTATTTGCCAGAAAGTTTGCTCCTAATGCTTTGGAACCTCTTTTAGATATCGCACCGAGAGTTCTAGGAATTTGAAAAGGAGATCAGTTTTCGTGGGCTACGTTTTACAGTGTCACCCAATTAAATTACAAGAAAGTGAGAAATCGCGACAGGTAGTTATGTATGCCAATGGCCGACACTGTCAGTAGAAACGATGCCTGGCTTCGGCAGCGAATCCTTGAAGCAGTGCTTCTGATTGGAGCATGTTAGTTAGCTATATCAGCTGACTCCATCTTAGTCACATGATTGATCTTTGTATTGTTTCTATATGCTGCAGAAATTTTGAGTTACCACTCCAGCCTTTAGGTGTGTAGAACATTGAATCTAAACCACATTTTACACTAGTATTAGTTCAAAATATAGAGTAGTGTTTTTATTGGATTACTTGTTAACTGAATAAATATCTTAGCTTTCTTTTTTCTTTTTAATTATTTTTGTTAAATATATGAATGCTCTATTCTTATACAAGTCTAGTCTAGCTATGGCTGTTACAATTTCTCCACACAAAATGTTCACCCAATTTTGTGAGAAGTGATAAGATGCTTACTGTTACTATAATACAGACAATTTCAGTTATACATTGGTGTCAAATAGTGATTTTGAGGTGCAACAATAAGATTAAACAATGATATTTAAATAGTGATGAAAATGATCTTGATTTGATATCCAAGTAGAGTGCATTTTACAAATAACCCTTAGCCTCACCAACTATGAACTATCATCTTGGTTGCTTTTGTTAGGCATTCTTTTCTTTTTCTGATCATGAATCCATCACACTAGACTTCTATTTTCTAACTCATAATTGTTGATTATTTTTATAATTTTGATTTTGATGTAATGCATTATTGTCCTTGTTAAGGTTTGCTTATCATAAAGCCGGCCTCCTTTGTTTATCACGTTTGACTTTCTAATTGCTTCTATGATCTATTTTTATTTGTTGTTTCAGGAAAATTTTATATATATTATTCTCATAGTCATGTGACATGGATTTATTATTAATGTTTTGATTTTATGATTTATAAATTATGGTTAACTAAGACGCATAGTATGATAGTGACAGAAATGTAAATAAAGCTATTGAAGTTAAAAATTCAGTAAGAGTATTTTAATTAAGGCGAAGACTTATATGCAGTTGTTTTCATGTGAATTTGTTAGTAAAGAATTATTAGAAACGGTTTTCAACTAGGAACTTCACGTAAAGACAACTATATGCGAATTTCAACCTTTAAATAATCAAATAGTAGAGAAGATCTGAATTTAAATGACTTGGACATGACAGTATTAGTTGATAAATTCAACAATATTTCGTTAAAAACAGTAAAAAGTATTTTCTTTCTGTTACTAAAAATGTATGTAAATTGTGTCTATACAATGAATTATTCTTTAGTCAAACACATTATTGCTGCATTAATACATGAAGAGAGATCAATGCAAAAAGCCTTTAAATATGAACAACACATGAAAATGAAATCCTTTACAACTCATCATGATATTTACCCTCTAAAAGAGGTATATCCTGCTGAAGTTTTAGAAGGTAAGTAGAAGCCAAGGATGCATGAAGTGCAGCTCCTAAAGGAAGTGCATCTTCATTGACTTTATAATAAGGTGAGTGTGCGCCGGCAAGCCGTTCATGCGACGCGTTCTGCATTCCAAGCACGAAGTAGTATCCAGGTATAACCTCTTGATAGAACGAGAAGTCTTCGGCTCCCATTGACGGTCGCATCTCATTAAATTTTTGGATGCCAAGAGACTTTGTGGCAATGTCAAGAAAATGCTTGTGCAAGTCACCATTGTTTATGGTTGCAGGGTAGAAAGGTTTCTCTTCTTGAAGGAAGTCCACTGTTGCGTTACACCTATGGACGGCGGCTTGGCCAATAATAACCTAGATACAGACTCAAATGAATCATCCCTAGTCTCCATCAAAAGAATGTGATTGATGTAAAAGTATTCTCAGGTTTCTACTTTCTACCAAAGAGTTCAAGGTTTTGAAAGAAATAGTTCATGACATTGCACATATATGCTTTTGAAAAAAGGCAGCTCGTGCACAAGCATCTCACGTTAACATAGAGTTAAGGGAAGAACTGCACCTAAAGGGTGATTCGAAGTCGTGACAAAACCAAGTAGCTCGTTAAAAAGGACTAGAAAGGCTTAGATGCAATGGTAAGTAAGCTACAAAACAAGCCACAAGAATGTAACTAGTCCCCCATATTACTTACAATTTTGTTGAGCAGTGATCTCTTTTGAGGGGAATTATGACATTAAAAATAAAATAGTATCAAGATAGATAGGAAAAATTAATATAAAATTCTCAATGGCATACCTGCTCAATACGCTGCTGCAGTTGCCTGAAGCCTTCTTTTGAAAATGCCCGGAAGGTGCCACCAATCGTGACAGTATCGGGAATAATATTGAACGCGCTGCCTCCTTCGACTTTTCCTACTGTCACAACCTGCAGGTAAAATGCCTATGTTAGGGAGACATAATAGTTTCTTCTCATAAACAATGAAGGGCCTTCAGTATACAAGCCTTCCATCATTTTCAATTAGCACACACTGAAAATACTTGAACATCAGCTAACTCATACACCCATATGCACATAGAAATGAACCACTTCTATGGAAATTTTCATATGCTTAATTTTATAGATTAGCTTTTAAAATTATTCTCAGTTTAAAGACTTTAAGTGGCAAAAAAAATTTCATGCTTGACTTTCTCTATACAGCTTATACCTAAATTGCAATTTCTAGTAATTATTAGAAGTGTAAATCATAAGTTCTCAGTTTGAGTAAAGTGATGAATAGGTGGATTCAAAATATGCATATAATACCTTAGGAATATGGTAACAAATCAACAACAATGTAAGCCAAAAGTGCTTGAAAGGAGGGAAATAAGATGAATTTACCTGGGAGTCAAGAGGATCGGCTTCTCGAGAAATAAGGTGCTGTAAGCTAACAATTACATTAGAAGCTGCTAATATAGGGTCTATAGAATGTTGAGGAATAGCTGCATGACCTCCCTTTCCACTTATCGTTGCTTCAAAGAAACCAGAATTTGCATACATGAGACCAGATCTAGAAGCTACTTCGCCTATTAGAAACTTTCCTGTGATATGCAATCCAAAGATAGCATTAACATTTTCTAAGACTCCGGATTCTACAATTTTCTTAGCCCCTGCACCCCCTTCCTCAGCCGGTTGGAAAACAAGAATAACAGTTCCCTATATATTTAGACAACAAAATAATGAATGATTGAGGAAAATCTGGAGAGAGTCTTAGAACAGAGGAAAAGTAAGTTAGCTAATAGAGAAAATCACACTTTTATCTCATTTTCATTTTGTTTGAGGATCATTGCAGCACCGAGAAGCATAGCAACATGAGCATCATGACCGCATGCGTGCATCTTTCCAGGTACTTTACTCTTGTGCTCCCAATCCACCATTTCCTATGTATACACATTGCAATAAATCAGTGAAATATACAATACATAGACCATGAAATAGGAAACACAGAAAATTACTCTCTAAATTTTCCAATTAAACAGCATCACACACATTAGTTCTTGAAGAAAAAAAAAATCCTAGCATGGTTCCTGATAATTAGAAATGTCCATCATATTACTTTTGTTACACAGGTTTTGACGAGTTTAATTCATCTCCATTTTCAAAACATCACATTTTGGTGAACTATTCTAAAATAACACAATCTTGAAAGCTAGTTTTTCTCATCTTATAAACTCCTCACTGTTCCTTGCTTTCTTCAATGTATGACTAATTTCATACACTACACGTCACACTTGCAACATTAACACTAAGTTGTTCAATTAGAATTCTTTTAAGACTAAATTGGAGTATTACTCATGAAATTTTCAACTCACCACAATTATCTTTTAGGAACAAATTTCCAAGGTAGGGTTAAAACTACACATGGTGCAGAGTAAGATATCATGGAGCTAAATTGCAATCATCCAAAACAAAATTCTACTCAAACCTAGATAAAGTTCTAAAAGCCAAAACCTTGGAAAAGAGTCATGTGCCAAAAAAAAAAAAGATTTGAGACCTGTAAAGCAAGAGCATCCATGTCAGCTCTTAGAGCAACAAAAGGAGGTTTTCGAGTTCCAATGTATCCAATGACACCGGTTTCAGCAATTGGATGCTTATATGAAATTCCCAATTTGTCCAACTCTGCTCTTATGACCTCACTGGTCTCAAATTCCTGATACCCCAATTCCGGATTCTCATGAATCTTCCTCCTGATGTTCACCATCCAATCAAAAACCTCAGGACTCTTAGCTGAATCAAGAAACTTGAATTCGGTTGTTGTGGCAGCAATAATAATAAGGAAATAGAAAATAGGGAGTAAGTGGAAGTAGAAGCACTTGAAAGAGGAACGCATAGTTACAAAAAAAAAAATGGGTAACAGGGTCAGAGAGTGAAGTGGTTCAAGCGACAGAAACTAGAACAGTAGACTTTGTTAAGATCATGTGGTCCCTACAGCCGCCTCTTGCAACCGTGTGCAATGTGTTACATTGCCAAACCAAAATCCATATCTATATTCTCAGCAATCTGTTTAAATTTGTCCATGGAAGATCACGCTACGGGGCAGGTCAATAACACATGTCAGTGACACTTGATATATATAAAAAAATTTTTTATTAATCAAAATAGTCCTTAAAAATTTAGACGTAGGTCATTTTTATCTCTCAAATTTAAAAATTAGTCAAATTAGTCTTTATATAATTTTTTTTTTCATAAAATTATCTCTCTCTTTTAATTTTTCTCAAAATCTCTCTTATTCTTTTCTATTCTAAAACTTTTTTTGTTACATTACTACATTTTGCTGGAATATATATATACTCAAAATTGAAATGTATGTATTTATTAACCTAAACAAAGTTATATGTTCAAAATTAAAATTTATGTATGTTAACCTAAATAAAGTTATACTACTATTTTTTTCTACTATATCTTTTTTTTTTCATTACGGTATTACTTATATATAGAAGATAATGGTAGTGATACTTAGAGTCAAAATTCAAGAAGATCCACAAATTTTGCTTCAATTCCAAACTTTACAAAATATTGAAAATTTGTTGGTTAATTATTATTATTATAAATGAATTGCTTCTTAAGCGTAATACGTGCAAACATCATAATAAATTTTTGTGTGTTTCATATGTTTGAGATAGATTATATAATTTTTCTTTTTATTTCACAAATTAATGAGAAAAAATGAAATAAAAAATATTATACCTATGCATAACACAGGCTACTCCACACTAGTACATTATATAAATAGATATGCTTCGTATTAAAATAAAGTTCCTTTTGTTTTAAATGAAATATTTAAAAAATTATATTAGAATATTAAGATTCAAAAACTGATTCCATAAACTAGTTTTTCAATTATTGAGTTTTACTATATAAATTAAATAATAATAAAAATTATAATTTTAAAAAATTTAAAAGATTTTAAATTTAAAATAATTACTATATTATTTAGTAAAATTTAAAATATTAAATTTTTAAATATATAATCAACAATAATTTGATAAACTCATTTAAATAAAAAAAATTCATATAAAAAATTACAATTTAAAAATATAAAATTTTAAAATACAAATGACAAAATAACTTTATAAAAATTTAATTATTTTTATTATTTTATGTAAAGAGAATTTTGTTTATTAAGGTTTAAAAAATAATATTAAAATTAGCAGTATAAACAAATATTATAAATTTAATATTATAAAAAAATTATATAAAGACTAGTTTGACTAATTTTTAAAATTTGAGGGATGAAAATGACTTACGTCTGGACTTTCAAAGACTATTTTGACTAATAGAAAACTTTTGTATATATCAAGTGACACGTAGCATGCCATGGTTACTGACCTGTCACGTGGCGTGTCACGTGTTACTGACTTGCCACGTGGCGTGTCACGTTATCATGCCACGTGACACTTAACGTGACACGTCATCATCCAATGACGGAAGGACTAATTTGGCTAACAATTTATCTTTCAAGACTAATTTGATTAAAAAAATCATTCGAGGACGAAAATGAAGATCGCGTGATTTTTCAGGGACGAATTTGAACATTAACCCTTATAAATTTGGACCAAAAAAGTTTCTAATAATCATAATTTATAACTCATTTATTTGTCAAGTAATTAGATAATGAATATTGTTATTTTTATTTTGATAATATCGTTTTTTTTATAAATTTATACAAATATACGATACAAAAATATTATATATAGTGATGTTATAAAAAAAATAAATTTAATTTAATTTTAATTTCAAGACATGATTAAATCGTTATTTTTAAAAAAATATTCGCCTCCCATACTTATGTTATTATAAGATTTATTATGATACTTTTTCATAATATAATGAAATCAATGAATTGCTTGAATATCAATTATCAAACATTTTTCTTATATTTAGAACTTGAAAATTAATAAAATCAGAAATTATTTTTAATATAAAGATGAAGATGATATTTGGTTGAATATTGATATTTAAAATGTATTGTAATATTTTATATGTATAAAATAGGCTTTTTATTGAAATAAATAATAAAAAACATTATTTCCCTAAATACGCATTCCTAAAAATTATTATCTAAATACGCAGCACCATCTCTTGATCATCACCCACAAAATGGGTTTAGCCTCTATTTCATAAATGTCATCCACGAAATGAAACCAAGACTGATATGAGAAGCATTGACCACCATCTCAATTCTGTCACCCGCAAAATGGAGAACTGCACATCATTGGAGGCAACAGCGAAATGGCGACATCAAGGGTGACGCATGCGAAATGGAGCATCCCGCTCCTAACATACACGAGTTGGTGTAGTTCTACCATTACCGTAGCATATTATCATTTTAAGAAAATACTACTTATACAACAAAATTTAGTCTTTGGTCAGCCTTTAATATTATTTAATTATTTTTTAATTAAAATATATTCTTATTTTTTAGGATACACATTTATAATTAAAATTAATTTAAATTTTAAAAACTAAAATTTCTCTAACTTCCTACCCACTTCATAGTTAGTTATTATTTTTTTCTTTTACGTTTCTTCTTTCGTCTGTTCTGCTACAATATTCCAATTTGTATCTGCAGAAAAAAAAAGAATTCAAAGTCAGTGCATTTAGAAAAAAATTAATCCCTTACTTATTGTACCTTTGATAAAATGCAGGATCTGTTTTACGACTTTCTAGTGATGAATTATCGAATATAATTATTTATACAAACTAAAATATTTTCAATTGTAATTTTTTTTAATTGTAATACATCTAAAATTATTAAATTATATAAAAAATGTTTTTAAAACACATCCAAAATCATAAATCTAAAATTTAAATTTAAATATTAAAAAACAATTGTAAAACATCTAAAATTATGAAGTTATATAGAAATTATTTTTGAAACACATACAAAATCATAAATCTAAAATTTAAATTTAAACATTAAAAAATAATTGTAACACATCTAAAATTATGAAATTATACAAAAAATATTTTTGAAACACTTTCAAAATACAGAAATTACACGGTAAATTTAAAATTTCAGTTTTAAATCTGAAATAGAAATTTAAAATTTAAATTTTAAATTTTAGTTTTATTTAGTTTGTATTTTGAATGTGTATTAATTTTAAAAATATAGTAAATCTATTCATAATTTTTAGATGTGTTTATTTTAATTTTTTTTAATTATTGTAATAAAAGGCTGAATATTGTATCATTTTTAAAGGATACCTAGTTGAAGAAACATATTATTTTTAAAAAAAATATTCATTAACAAAAGTTTTATTTTTCTTTATTAAATTTTGCTTACTAAAATACTTCTTAATAAATTATTCTTTTATTGATTAAATTATATTTTAAAAAAATAATAATTATATTATTTTTTTCTAAAATACCCTTCTATAATGTTTTAATTATTAAATTATAATTTTACTAAAATACCCTTTAAATTTTTTTTATATTTTACTATTAATTTTTTGATATCTATATATATTATTTTAACATTAAATAAAAAATTTTAATAAGATTATTTTTCAATATCAATATATATTAATTGTTGTACATATTAATAATGATAAAAAAACTTTTATTTAATGTTAAAATAATATATATTGATATCGAAAATTAATAGTAAAATATAAAAATAATTATTAACAAAAATTTTGGTAAAATCATAATTTAATAATTAAAAAATTATTAAAAGGTAGGTATCTTAAAAAAAATTTTAATTTTTAATTTTTTTAAAGTATTTTATTATGAGGTCTGGTGATAAAAATATTTATGTACAAAGGGTAAAATAGTGAAACTAAATGGAATAGGAGTGGAAAAATAATTGCATGGTGGGAGAAAAAGGACACTTGGCTCATGTCAGTTTTGGCTCTATTTCGTGGGTGGCATATATGAAATGGAGGCTAAATCTATTTCGTGGGTGGTGACTAAAAAATGATGGTGCGTATTTAAATAATAATTTTCAGAGGTGCGTATTTAGAGAAAGAATGTTTTTTGTTTATTTATTTCAATAAAAAAGCCGTATAAAATAAGTGTTCAATATACATAATGCATATTGGTCAAAATGTTAACATTGTCTACCAATAAACATCCTGTGTATTGTTAAGATGATGACACGTGTCCAACACGTATCCTATGTGTTAACTCTTTATTTACAAAATTTACTCGCATATAATTACACTAAATAATCTTATTTTTAATAATATTTTTGTATAAAAAAAAATAACCCAATAAAACCCCTTATATTTAGGCATATATTTACAGATAGGGCCGGAGTTTAGGTAGGGCAATATATGGGGCTATGGCCTCCACAAAAATTTTATAAAAAATAGTTTTCGCTTGTTTTAAATATATAAAGTTGTTGGATTAATGTTCATTATTCTTATAAGTCCTTCACAATGCTATTGTCACCATTGGTTCAATTCTCACTTCAACCATATTTTCTTCTTTTATTGTCCATTGGAGATATATTTTTTTTTCTCTTTGTTCGAATGAAATCAAATTTTTATTTTTTTATTTTTATTTATTTATATCTTAATTTCATATTATAATTATAAGTAATATTTTTTAAGTTTATAATTAGAAGGATAAGCTAATTATTTTAAATTATAATGATTTTACTAAATAAAATGCAACTATAAAATAATAAATAAACTATAAAATAGATAAATTAATTTCACATGATTTATCAGATAAAATATATATATATTATTTAAATAAGTCCAATTTTTTAATTATCTATGTTATTGTCAAAATATATTGCACAATAGAATATATAAGTGATATTATAAAATCAAATAAAAAAAATCTTGTTCGATTTTAAGTTTATCATTTTATATTTTTCTTATTGATCTTAAATATTTAAAAAAAATAATTTGGACAAACAAAAATATAATTCTAAAAGCTATTATGGTAATTATAATTTTTTAATTTTTTTAGAATTTATTACAGTCCTATAGTTAGAATTTATAATAATTGAAAAATAAAAAAATTAACATTTAATTTGAATATAAATACTTTTACATCATTTATATACTTGAATATATATTTGGCTCTCCTAATTTTTTTTTCAAGATCTGCCACTGTTTATAAAACCAACCAATGCACGCATATGATTAATAAACATAAAGCATCATGTCCCAAAATACCATGTTTGAACCATTGTATTTGTTTTGTTTAAATCATTGTGTCGTATAATATTCGAATTAATGAAATAACACATCCTCTTAAAATACAATTTCAAGTTTAAAACGATTAGTCACAAACGGTTACACTTAATAATCGTAACATTCTAATTAACTTTTATAAAATATCGCATAATCATTTTCTAAGTAATTAAGCAAATTAAATAAAATAGTTGAACACATATGTAGATTCTTTATTAAACATAAAGCTAATAATAAACCAATAAATTAAGAGTTATTTTTCGCATACAAGCGATTAAAACTTGTAAACCTTACAAGTTCAATTAAAACTAACTCAAAACGCACTTCGAACCATTCTTCTTCCTCTTCGTCTTCTTCTTCTTCTTCTTCTTTTCTTTCGTTTCTGCACGTTCTTCTTCCTCTTCTTCTTCCTCTTCTTCTTCTTCTTCATTTACGTTCTTTTCTCTCTATTTTCTCATTTTTTTTCGATTTTTTATGATGAAATCGTTTTTGAAGAAGAAGAAGCAGCAGAAGATGAGGAGGAGAAAGAGATAGAATTCTGAATTATGCATAAGATGTACTTCAACGAATTTTGGGTGTATTTCTTAAATTCTTTGGGTGTAGTTTTGTAATCTTTTGGGTATATTTCTGTAATCCTTTTGGGTGTATTCCTATAATCGTTTGGGTGAATTCCTATAACCGTTTAGGTGTATTTCTGTAATCATTTGGGTGTATTTCTGTAATCGTTTGGGTGTATTTCTGAAGTTCCATTATCTTCAAAAGGATTATAGAAATACACCCAAAAGATTACGAAAATACACCCAAAAGATTTAAGAAATACACCCAAAATTCGTTGCATAATTCAGAACTCTTTCTCTTTCTCCTCATCTTCTGCTGCTTCTTTTTCTTCAAAACGATTTCAAAGGTTAATTTCAGAAACCATGAAAATAAAAAAAAAACGAAGAAGAAGAAGAAGAAGAGGAGGAAGAGGAAGAGGAAGAAGAAGAAGAACCGTTCTGAGTATAGCGCTTTGAAAACAGGAAAATCGAAAAAAAAACGAAGAAGAAAAAGAAGAAGAGGAGGAAGAGGAAGAGGAAGAGGAAGAAGAAGAAGAACCGTTCTGAGTGTAGCGCTTTTAAAACAGAAAACGGTTGAATAACGCATTAAAAGGCCCTTATGTGTAGCAACTTGTAAGACTTGTAAGTCAAAAAGACTTGTAAGTCAAAAAGACTTGTATGTGTAGACTCCTCATAAATTAAATAACCGTAACATTCTAATTAATTTTTAGTAGAAATTTATGTGCAGTTATATTCATATAGAAGGGAGCCACTCACATAAAGACGTTTAAAACGTCTTTTTTTAAAGATATTTTTTAATAATTAAAATTTAACCTATATAATCGATCAAACTGTATTATTTTTATCAAAATTAGACCAAACAAACTAACTGAAAAATCGATAAATCAAATTTTGATTCGATCTAAATTAATATTCCTTTTTATAGAAAATAGCTATAATACTTTTATTATAAAAAATGATTAAAATATTTTTATTATATATATTAATTTTGAAAATTCTAAATTATAATTCAATGATGGCATAGGGAGAAGAGAAAGATTAAGATTTAGAGTTTTTAAAATATATAATAGAAATATTTTAAGTCATTTTTCATAATAAGGGTATTATAGCCATTTTCTATACAAAAATTAAAATAGATCGATTTAAGATTTGATTTATCGATTTTTCGATCAAATAAGTTTGTTTGGTCTAATTTTGACAAAAATAACACAATTTGATCGATTATATAGGTTAAATTTTAATTATTAAAAAAACATCTTAAAAAAAAGACGTTTTAAGCGTCTTTATGTGAGTGTTCCGCATAAAATTAATAGTTGAGAATTATTATATAACAATTTAGTCAAATTTATTAAATTATTTAACGATTTTTAACTATTCACTTCACATAAAAATTATCTAACAATAATTTTGAGTAAAGTATCGTTTTTATCCCCAATGTTTGGGGTAAGTCCTATTTATGCCCCTAACGTTTAAATCGTCTTATTTGTATCCCTAACGTTTATAAAAGTGATTCAATGTTATTCTACTATCAATTATACTAACAAATCAGATTATATTTTTCAATTATTCTCACTTGGATGTATTCATTCTCAATTAGGTCTCACTTGGATGTGTTCGATTTTAATATTATATCCACTATTTGTGTTTAGATTCAATTATGTCCCTAGAAAAGTGAATTATGTAAATATTGTAGGAATTAGTTTCAACTTTTGATGAGCTATTTTCGGAGTAGATCATCAATTCTATTTCAGACATTTGAATTTTAACTTCAAGAACAGATTTTTAAAACTCAAACTAAAGTGTTCATGATGTGTAATTGACACCAGATAATATTGAATCACTTTTACAAACGTTAAGGATACAAATATGACGATTTAAACATTAGGGACACAAATAGAATTTACCCTAAATATTGGAAACAAAAACGACACTTTACTCCAATAATTTTTTAAGTAATTAAGGCAATAAAATAGTAGGACATATAAATTCTTTATTAAATATAGAACTAATAATAAGCCAATAAATAACATATTAATTGGCTTTATTAAAATTGCTAACAATCTATAATTCATCATGATTTTTTGCTCCCACCTTGGCTCCATCATGGTTTAGAAGATAAGTAGTAGCTAAGG
Source organism: Arachis stenosperma (assembly GCF_014773155.1). NCBI lineage: Eukaryota > Viridiplantae > Streptophyta > Magnoliopsida > Fabales > Fabaceae > Arachis > Arachis stenosperma. Next base: position 5,162,120 of record NC_080385.1, read on the forward strand.
AAGCATGAAGTGCAGCACCATAGGGTAAAGCATCTTCATTCACTGTGAAATGTGGTGAGTGCAACGTTGCAAGTGGTTCACCAGAGTGACTTTTCATTCCAAGCATGAAGAAGTAACCAGGTAAAGCCTCTTGATAGAATGAGAAGTCTTCCGATACTGTCACAGGTTGCATCTCATGAACATTCTCGCTTCCAACAACATTCTTGGCCACTTCAAGAAAATGCTCATGTAACTTGTCGTCGTTTATGGTTGCCGGATAGAACGGTTTCTTATCTTCATGGAAGTCGACCTCCGCTGTGCACCTATGGACTGCCGCTTGTCCGGTGATAACCTATCAAATCATATTAAACAATTTAGTTAATGGAGAAAACTTAAATGCAGTCAACTTCATGTGAGGTTGATAGTTGAGATTCGGTTAAATAATTTGAGTAAATTTTATATGACGGTTATCGGTTATCAACTTCACATAAAGTTGACTACATCTTTAGTCAAATATATTAAATCAGTAGTTTATGTGAATATAAATACCTGCATCTTTTAAAAATATATTTTTATTAAAAAATAATATATTATTTTAAAATTAAAAATAAAAATATTTTTAATATTTGTTTTTTAATTTATTCAAATATAGAATATTTTTTTCTATTAAATTTTTGTTTAACAAAATAAGTAATTTTTCATGTAAAGAGAATTTTGTCACCCATAATATTTAGCTTAGCTCAAGTTTTCATATGAATATAGTATTATGTACTTAAAAATGTTTAATGACAAAAAAATATTATTTTTCATTTTATTTAATATATTTTATAATAAAATAAATTTAAATTATTTGAACTGATTATTTTTTGTTTCTCTAACAAAATCGTATGCACCTGGTGAATGCGCTCCTTCAAACGCGTGATGCTTTGGGGGGAAAAAGCTCGGAAGGTTCCTCCAATAGTAACAGAATCTGGAATAACGTTGAATGCACCATCTCCATGGAAATTAGTAACCGTAACTACCTGGGGATCAAGAGGATCGGCTTCACGAGAAACAAGTTGTTGCAAGTTGACAACAGCACTAGAAGCTGCCAAAACGGGATCAATGGCGGAGTGAGGCATAGCTGCATGGCCTCCCTTTCCATGTATAGTTGCATCAAACATTCCACTTCCTGCCAATAATGGACCAGCCTTAGATGCAACGTGTCCTACGGGTAATTCACGTACTGGCGCCACGTGCAATCCAAAGATGGCTGAAACTTTGTCTAGTACTCCTGCCTCTATGATTCTCTTTGCCCCTGCTCCTCCTTCCTCTGCTGGTTGAAAAACAAGAACAACGGTGCCCTATATATATATACTCATGAATTTGTCAGAAGATGGAGAATAACGATGCCATGAAAATTGGAAGAATATACGGGTAAAGTTTCACACAAAATCGGTTTAATTTCTAGCGAATGTTATAAATAAAAGAAGGGAATTACTCGCAAAGACGTTTAAAATATTTTTTTTAAATATTTTTTTAATAACTAATATTCAATCTGTATAATCTATTAAGTAGTCTATTTTAATAAAGAGATTAAAAATATCTTTTTTTAAAGATATTTACATGTGTCATATTATTATTAAATATTTTTATTAAATCGGTTTATAATTTATTTTTTAATAAATTAAAACAAAATAGGTTTATTATATAGCAACAATAATAAATCCAATTATCTGCATTATAATTATTAGAACCGATTTGATTCGATCGAATTACATAATTTAAACCGAATATCTTTAAATTTATCTATAAAAAAACAAATATATCCTAACTTTTTGTTTTGCGAATATTTAAATCCCTAAAAATTTAAAAATATAATTAAATTTCTTAAAAAAATAGACTTATTGTCATTGTTATAAAAAAATCAGTTTTATTCTAATTTGTTAAGAAATTAAAAAAATAACCAGTTCATTAATACGTCTAATAATAATGCAACATGTAAGCGTATTTACAAAAAGACGTTTTACGCGTCTTTATGGGAGCATCCTCATCGATCAAATTGTGTTATTTTTGTCAAAATTAGATTAAATAAATGGGTTTAACCGAAAAATCGATAAACCAAATCTGGAACCGATTTAAATTAATATTTTTATAAAAATGACTATAATACCCCTATTATATAAAATGACTTAAAATATTTCTACTATATATTTTAAAACTCTAAATTCTAACCTTTCTCTTCTCTCTATGCCATCATAGAATTAAAATTTAATATTTTCAAAATTAATATATATAATAAAAATATTTTAGTCATTTTTTATAATAAGAATATTATAGTCATTTTCTATAAAAAAAGAATATTAATTTAGATCAGTTCAAGATTTGATTTATCGATTTTTCTGTCAAATTGGTTTGTTTGGTCTAATTTTGACAAAAATAACACAGTTTGATCGATTATATAGGTTAAATTTTAATTATTAAAAAGCATCTTTAAAAAAACGTTTTAAACGTCTTTATGTGAGTGGCTCCCATAAAAAAATAGTTATCAAATTTGTTAATTTATATATAAATATATAGGTTATTTAACTTATTTTAATATATATTTAATATAAATAAATTTTTTATATAGTAGTTAAATTTTTTAATATAATACTTAATAATATTTTATGATACATGTTATGTATATAGGATAAAAACTCATCCACACTAAATAGTTAAAAATTATTATATGATTTAAATTATTAAATTATCTAATTATTTTTAACTAATAATTTCGTACGAATATAATTACAAGTAGTGAGTATTGACTATTGAGCTTGTAAATAGTGACAAAACTCTGGGACCAAAACGTGGGACATAGCCTCTCTCTCTCACATACACATATAATTGATATTTGTTTTTAGATTTTATTTTTATTTATTGAACGTAATTTTAATATAAATTTATTTATTTTTATTTTTCAAATAATAATTTCCTAAGTACTAATAAGTTAATTATAATAAAAAGTTAAAGCTAAAAACATTCTATCTTTTTTTATATGTGTGAATATTGTTCACAAATTAAATAATACCGAAATATAGAGTAATAATGACTAACAAGCTCTCAAAATAGTATTATATTTGTAGAATTTTTGTATCGGATTAATTACTTTTCAATAAAGAAAAACTAATATATTAGTCTATAATTTTTTTAAAAAAAATCAGGTATATTAGTGTGTAAAAACTAAAAATTAATATAATAAAAAAGGTATTATTTTGTGTGTGTATCTTTGAAATGTTAGATAACTTAGCCAGCTAGCCTTTCTATCAAACTTTTTTTAAATCCCCCAAACAAAATCAAAGACCATTAATTTTGTCATTTTTAAAAAAATATTACAAACTAATCTTTCATTTTATTTTATTAAATACTTATATTACAAATATTTAAAAGGTTAAATAAATATTAGTGAATTTTTCATTAGGGACTTATTTATTTATCTGCAAATTGGCCATATTCATATGCTGATAACCATAATATGATATGTTCATATATATACTATATTGAAATAACCTCAAATTAATTTTATGGTATAATTTTTTATATATATTTGTATAATTTACGAATTATATTTACGTTTCGTCTTACGATTTTACGAATTACGATTTTAGATTAGCCTATTGAGTCGAAGTAAAAACTACGAATTTACTACCTTGCTCTTAGCTTAATAATAATAATTTTTTATTTAAACTTATGTCACTGTCATAATGGGAAACTAAGTTGCTTATGTCTTGTCTAATAACTTGTTAATTAGTTATTATATTATATAAATCATCTAATTAAAAATGGTAATTAAGAAACAAATCGTACTTTAATCTGATCTTCATGCTGTTTGAGAATCTTTGCAGCACCAAGGACCATAGCAGTGTGAGCATCATGACCACAAGCATGCATCTTTCCATCTACTTTACTCTTGTGCTCCCACTCCACCATTTCCTAATTTTCCATATATAGATAGCATTAATAGCAACAAGTCAGTGACATGTACTAACTTTCATCTGAGCAATAATATGTATTCAATTAATAAATATTTTTTAATTATTATTTTAATTTATGAACAAGAAAAGTACATAAATATATACATATAATATTTGATTGAATTTTCCAGATTTTCATCTTAGCTTCTATCCAACCACATGAAAAATACTCAGAGGAGAAGAAAAGCATCTCCTTTCAATCTTAGCCGATAATATATATATATATATATATAATAATAATAATAATAATAATAAAAACCCAATATTTAATTTTGTGAGTAAATTATTATCTCTAACTATAAAAAATAATTATAAAAATATTATGTATATAATAAAAATCAATTATTATATGTTTGTATATAAATATATATAATTTAATTTTTTATATATATTTTATATTTTAATATAAATTTTATATTGATAATTAATTTTAATATATATCTAACATGATTAAGAAAAATTAAATAAATATTGACAATTTTATACATGAAACATGTAAACTAACTCGATATATAATTAAAGATTAGGTTAATTAGTTTGACAGGACTGTCTACATCCAACAAAATTATTCAATATAACTATCGGAAATAATAATGTAAGATGGTATGTAAATTATTATAACAAAAATTTACATGTATTTGTATGTAAAGTTATTAGTTGAGAATCATTAGATAATATGACGTATTTAATAAAATTATTATCTAATAATTATCAACTAACAACCTTACATAAAAATAACTACACGTAAATTTTCACCAATTATTATTTGTGAATAAAATTATTATACATAAGTAACCTGAATAGGAAGCCCATCAATATCAGCTCTTAAAGCAACAAAAGGAGGTTTTCCAGTTCCAATGTATCCAATAACACCGGTTTCAGCAACTGGATGCTTATATGAAATTCCCATTTTGTCCAACTCTTCTCTTATGACCTCACTCGTCTTAAATTCCTCATATAGCAATTCCGGGTACTCATGAATCTTTCTTCTAATCCTAACCATCCAATCAAATACCTCAGGACTCTTAGCCAAATCTAAAAATTTTGTGGAGATTGACGATGATGAATGTGAGAATATGGGTGTTGCAACAAAGACGTGAAAGATGATGATGAAGAAACAAAACAAGTTGAAGGAACCCATAAGGAAACGGATTTGTGTGTGAAAAGAGAAAATGCAAGTTCAAATTACTTAAAGCAGAGATAGCTACTGATGAAAGAAATTAGGTTTAGAATTGAAGTGCAAGGTTGAAGGATTGAATAATCATTCAATGTATGTGGTCCATATTTATAATGGTGCATGCAGGACATAACGATGCAATAAAAGACAAAAGTGGCATTATTGTAATTATCATGTACAGTGCGATTGATGAGAGATAAGACCACGTGTTAAGTATTGCATTCAAAGATTTCGTAAGGATCCCGCTAGGAGACAATGGACTATTAAACATCTTCTCGAAAAATTAATTTAATTTTTGGATTCACCAAAAATCGAATTCTTGACTTCTCGGATCTAGCGCTTTAATATCATGTCATGATACCACTCATTCCAAAAGCTTCAACTGATGGAAAAATGTAACACTAATAATTATATCTCTAATATTCCATAAACTTCTATTATACACATTGTATAAATATTTCATTGGCTCCTCATACTTTCCTATTTCGTAATGCTTCTTTTATGTCTTCTATTTACAATGAGTTTAACATGCGTTTGCGTCACCAATCCCAGTTTATTTCAATAAGAAGAAAAAGCCTTGATAATTCATCAAAATTTTAAAATGTCAAATTAATAAATCTCTTATCTTATAAATTTCTTACGCTTTTTTACTTTTTTTATTATAAGACTAATTTTATACATTTTTCGTACTTATAACACTAATAAATATAATTAACCTATTAACTCTATTAACTCTATTTGCTCCCCCGTAAATGTTGTGTTTTGTTAGAGATTTAATACTCCCATTTTTTCCTGATGGGAGATCTATATATAAATGAATAAGATTATTATGTTCCTGTATTTTTTTTTCTTTAGTGTTATATGACTTATATCTTGTTTGCTCTCTCTACAAATCGATGAGAATATAAGCTAATAAGATAGATAGAAATTTAAAGAGTTTCTCATCATATTTTAATTTATTGTGGTTGAAACAATGCCAACAAAAATTATGAATTATAAATTTATAATGTTGGATATTTTAATACTTTTAATTTTTTTTAATGTTATTCTATAGATATAAAAAAACTTTTTAATTTTGATATGAATCATGATGATATCTTATAATCCCTTTCAAGTTATATTTTGTAAAAAAAAAATATTACACTGAACCTGACAATAAAATAGAAAATTCTTATATTGGAGAAGGAATGGAACCTAATCTTTTTCGTCAAGATGTTACAATTATATTTTGAGTAAACTACCATTTGTACCCACGAAAGTTGAAAACGCTGACATATCTACCCATAGAAAAAGAAAATTACCATTTGTACCCATGAAAAATGATTTTTACAAGTAAAATTATCCAAACCCCAAAAAATTATCTAAAAACCCCAAAATACCCTTATCATTACCACTGCTACCATCATCCCCCATCTCTCTCTTTGCATCACATGAACACTCTCCGATCTAACCTCCATTTCTCTGCCACAAACCACCTCATTGCCACTCCTTCATCACCATAACCTTCAACTTTGGAGGAATCAAAATCAATCCAGAGAAGAATTTGAAATGGATGACGATGGGTGAGAGTCAAAATTAGATCTTGGTTTCAGCAAAATCTGAAGCTGTTTGAGGGAACAAAACATTGAAAAGGGTGTCATGGAGAAAGCTAATAAAAATAGGACGAAAAAGAACACAGATCTAAGGTGAGAAGAGAGTGAGGAGAGAGGATCAAATCTAAACAATCAAACACAGAAGCCTCATGTATTTGGATTCAATTTTTCTGGGAGAAAAGAAAAATGGTGAAAGAGATAGAAAGAGAGAGAGAGAGAGCTCACCACGAATTTGGTTCACAAAGGGACCGCGGTGGTGGCGACTAGTGCGGTGGTCCGTCAAGGGCACTGGTTCGGTGATGAGGAGAAGGTAGCCCCAGTAGGTGAGGGTGGTCGACGGTGAAAAGAGGAGAAGGGGGCATTGCGGCTCTAGGGTTGCTAACGGCAGCGAAGCAGGGGCGGGGTGGGTGCGAAGGTCCTCTGGTCGGCAAGAGCGAGACAGGGAAGGAGAGAAGGAGGGGTGGTCACTGACACTGACACTAGAGGTTGCAAGAACGGAAACAAAGGCAATTTGGGGTTAATGGTGGTGGTAGTGGTGATAAGGTAATGAGTAGATGAGGATGATGGAGTGTTTAGAGGGAAGCGTACCAGTGCTTATGGGTTGGGAAGATGGAGGGCTTGGCTTCATGGTGTACTTGCACCATGAAGGTGCTCTTCTTCTCCGGGGAAGCGGCAGAAAGTGTTGCTGTGACTGTGAGGATGAAAGAGAGGAGGGTGTGGCAAGGAGCCATTGGAGCAGCGGTGGGGACTGAGTGAAAAGTAATGGTGAGAGTGTGTTAGAAAGGGAAAGAGGGGTGGTGGCTGGGTGAAGAGGGTTAGGGTTAGAAAGGGGATTGGTTGAAGGAGGTGGTGTGGTGGTGAAGATAAGGGTATTTTGGGGTTTTTAGATAATTTTTTAGGGTTTGGATAATTTTGCTTGTAAAAATTATTTTTCATGGGTACAAATGGTAATTTTCTTTTTCTATGGGTAGATATGTCAGCGTTTTCAACTTTTGTGGGTACAAATGGTAGTTTACTCTTATATTTTTTATGTTTAAAACTGTAAACAACGTAGATGAAACTTATAATAAACTATACAGAAGTGCTAGGACTAGCAAATTTTATGATTTATAATTATTATTTAATTATTATTAATATTTTTAATGGTATAAAATTATTCATTTTCTTTTTATAGATTAAATGATGGTCAAATTTTAATAAAAATATTAATTTTTTAGACTTTATTGTAAAACATCCACGTATACTCTATGAATCCCTCCAAAGTTGAAGAGAACAGAATTTGATTATGGTAAGAGAATATTTAAAAATAACAAGCAATTTCATAAATCGAGACACTAGTTAGAATTAGATGTGAAACGATAATATATAGCTAATAAGAAATATAACAATAGAAAGTGAATTTTTTTTAATTATTTTATAAAGTGTTATTTTTTACTATTTAATATATTTTTTAACATATTTTTTTAGTTTCACTTAAAGAATATAAAATAAAAGATCACATTTTATTAAACAATTAAAAAAAATAAGAGGATCCATTATCTATAATACTGATCTAGTTTAAAATTAGAATCACAAAAAGAAGTTAGATATAGTTGAAGTAACTTAACAACTCTCAAGGAACCAACTTAATATTAAAAATAAATTTGATAGTTAGAATTTAAGAATGAATAGAAATCACAGTTTGAAAAAGTTATTTATATTTAGTTTTAATTTAAACCATTTTATTTATTAAGATGTATTAAATTTAGATGTATTAAATTTAGATGTCAAAGAAAAGTATAAATATATATGTAATCATTTCATAAATAATAATACACAAATACATTCAATACATTTCTCTCCATTTTATATTCTTCGTGAGTGTGTGTGCACCTTGTTCTTTTATTTTTCAACAAAGTGGTATCAGAGCCACTTATAAAATATCTTCGTCAAAAGGAACTACTTTATCTTTTCAATACCCACAATTATCTAAGCTCAACTATGACAATTGGGCAGCCCGAATAAAAACAATTCTCGGTGCTCAAGGAGTATGAGAGATAGTTGAAAAAGGCTATGTAGAACCAGAAAATGTGGAGAAACTAACAGAAGCTTGGATGATGATATGTTTGAGAAGCTTGGTGATATAACCAACACAAAGAAAGCTTGGGATACTCTTCAAAATTTCGTCATAGGAGTTGAAAAGTTGAAGAAGGTTCGTCTTCAAACTCTAAGGGCTGAGTTTGAGTCTCTAATGATGAAGGAGACTGAATCCATTTCGGATTATTTCACCAAAGCTTTTACGGTAGTGCACCAAATGAAAAGGTTTGGAGAAAAATTAGAAAATATTTGTGTTGTTGAGAAAATTCTTCGTTCTCTCAACTCAAAATTTTACCATGTGGTGGTAGCCATTGAGGAGTCCAAAAATTTGAATACGATGTCCATTGATCAGATGAATGGTTCTTTACGGGCCCATGAAGAAAGAATGGATAAAGGCAAGCAAGAACATATGGAGCATGTCTTGCAGGCAAAACTTTCGTAGAATGCTAGAGGAGAAACCAACTAAAATGGAAGACAAGGACGAAGTCGAGGCCGTGGATGAGGACGAGGACGTAGTTACGGAAGAGGAAGAGACGAGAAAAATTATTCTCAAGAGAAAAGAAATCAAAATTTTTCTCGAGATCGTGGAAGAGAAAGAACAGTTGACAAAAGACATGTTGAATGCTATTCATGTGGAAAGAATGGACATTATTCTTGAGAGTGTCACACATCCAAAGAAGAAGAAAATAAACTTGTTGTACACAGTGAAGATGTTGAAGAACCAACATTATTCCTTGCACTCAAGGAAGATCAAAATTTTGAAGATAGTACGTGGTATCTTGACAATGGAACTAGCAACCATATGACAGGTGATAGGAGTAAATTTGTAGTACTCGATACCAACGTAAAAGGACACGTGCATTTTGGTGATGAATCAAAAGTAGAGATCAATGACAAAGGAATGATTCTATTTGAACTGAAGAATGAAAGTCATAAGATTCTTTTCAATTTATATTACATTCCAAAATGAAGAATAATATTTTGAGTATTGGGCAACTTATGGAGAATGGTTGCAAGATAGTCATGGAAGATCACTATCATGAAAATCTTATTGTTAAGGTTTCTATGACAAGAAATCGTATGTTTTTGTTAAACATGAGAAGCGGTGAAGCTATATGTTTAAACTCATGTATTGAAGATCCACCATGGATTTGGCATATAAGATATGGACATTTAAATTTTGGTGGGCTCAAAGAATTGGGAACAAAGAAGATAGTAAAAGGAATTCCAACAATTGATCATCCTCATCAGTTATGTGAAGCTTGCTTACTTGAAAAACATTCAAGAAAGAGTTTTACAAAACAAACCAAATCAAGAGCTACCAAGCCACTTCAGCTTATCCATGCAGATGTTTGTAGACCTATCAAGCCTTTGTCACTTGGTAAGAGTGCCTATTTTTTATTGATGATTATTCAGGAAAAATATGGGTTTATTTCTTGAAGTAAAAGAGTGAAGCATTTGAAGCATTCAAGAAGTTTAAAGCCCTCGTTGAAAAAGAAGGTGGTTATGAGATAAAAGCTCTTAGAACTGACAGAGGTGGAGAATTTACTTCAAATAAATTCAAGATGTTTTGTGAAAATCATGGTATTTGACGTTTCCTAACTATTCCTAGATTGCGTCAACAAAATGGGGTTGTTGAAAGAAAGAATATGATGACAATTCTAAATATGGCAAGAACGATGTTAAAAAGTAAGTCATTACCAAAAGAGTATAGGGAGAAGCAGTTGCATGTGCAGTTTATCTCTCAAACCGCTCACCTACCAAGAGTTTGAGAGATATAACACCTCAAGAAGCATGGAGTGGTTTGAAGCCTAATGTATCACATTTAAGAGTTTTTGGATCTATTGCATATGTCCAAATTTCTGAGCAAGAAAAATCGAAACTTGATGATAGGAGCCAAAAGCTTGTATTTATTAGTTATGAGGAGAATACTAAAGGCTACAAATTTTTCAATTCCATCAATAATAAAGTAATAATAAGCAGTGATGTTGGATTTGAAGAAAATGCAAAGTGGGACTGGAGTACACAAAATGAAGTCACTTATGATTTTCTGCTTTACTTTGAGGAAAAAGAAGCCTCGATGCAAGAAGTGCAAGGCGAAATCGATCCTTCAACACCAGCATTAACCCCATTAGCATCATCTTCGTCATCTCCATCCTCTAGTTCAAACAAAGGTCCTCACAGATATCGAAGTCTCCCTGATCTCTTTAAACAAACAAAAATGCTAAAGGATGAAAATTTATTGTGTTTACTCTCCAATGATGAGCCTTTAAATTTTAAAGAAGTTGTCAAAGAGAGAAATGGATACAAGCTATGGAGGAAGAAATTCAAACAATTGAGAAGAATAACACTTAGAAACTTGCATCACTTCCAAGTGGTTATCAGGTTATTGGAGTCAAATGGGTTTACAGAGTTAAAAAGAACTCTAAAAGTGATGTAGAAAGATATAAGACAAGACTCATTGCAAAAGGGTATAAGCAGAAGCAAGGAATAGATTATGATGAGATGTTTGCTCCGGTTGCTCACTTGGAGACGATACGGCTATTGTTGTCACTTGCAGCACAGAACAACTGAAAATCCACCAAATGGATGTGAAGTCTACTTTCCTGAACGGTAATCTTCTGGAAGAAGTTTATATTGAACAACCTTTAGATTTTGTTGTTGAGGGTTATGAAAATAAAGTGTTAAGGCTTAAAAAGGCCTCATATGGACTGAAGCAAGCTCCAAGAATTTGGAATGATCGTCTTGATACGTATTTTCAAGATAATGATTTCATTAGGTACATTCATGAATATGCACTCTATATGAAAGAGGAAAGAGGAAATTTGTTATTTGTTTGTGTCTATGTGGATGATCTTATATTCACAGAAAACAACCAAATAATGTTTGAAGAATTTAAGAAAGTAATGGCTCAAGAATTTGAGATGGGTGATATAAGACTAATGTCTTATTATCTGGGAATTGAAGTGAAACAAATGGAGGATGGAATTTTCATCTCACAAGAGGCTTATGCAAGAGAGCCATTGAAGAAACTTAACATGCTAGACTGCAATCCTACCAATACACCTATAGAGTGTGGAGTCAAACTTTCTAAAGAGGAAGAAGGTGTAAGAAAAGTTGATCAAACATTATTCAGAAGTCTCGTGGGGAGTTTAAGGTATTTGACTTGTATCATACCTAATATTTTATTTTCAGTTGGATTAGTTAGTCGTTACATGGAGAATCCAGCAGAAATCCATATGAAGGCAGTCAAGAGAATTCTTCGCTATCTTAGAGGCACTCTTGAGTATGGTATGTTTTATTCAGTTTCAGATGAATTCAAATTAATGGGCTATTGTGATAGTGATTATGCTAGAGATATTGACGATAGGAAGAGTACTACTGGATTTGTTTTCTTTCTATAAAATAATGCAATTTCTTGGTGTTTAAAGAAACAACCTATAGTCACTCTTTCAACTTGTGAAGCTGAATATGTTGCTGCCACTGCCTGTGCATGTCATGCAATTTGGATGAAGATACTACTAAAGGAATTTCATTTTGAGCAAGCTGAATTCACCAAGATCATGATGGACAATAAGTCAACGATTGTCCTAGCAAAGAATCCAGTGTTTCATAACAGAAGCAAGCACATAGAAACAAAGTATCATTTCATTCGATAAGATCAAGTTGCTGACATTCTCACAAACCTTTGAAATACGATGCTTTTTAAAAGTTAAGGATTATGATTGGAATCGAAAAATTATCAAATTTAAGGGAGAATGTTAAAAATAAACTTGATGATTAGAATTTAAGAATGAATAGAAACTACAGTTTGAATAAATTGTCTATATTTAGTTTTAATTTAAACCATTTGTTTATTAAAATGTATTAAATTTAAATGTAAAAAAAATATAAATACATGTGTAATCATTTCATAAATAACAACACACAAATACATTCAATACATTCCTTTCTATTTTATATTCTTCGTAAATGTGTGCGGGCCTTGTTTTTTTATTTTCCAATACTTAATTCAATACTCATTCATGCTATTGCATTTTCACTCTATTGTTTTCAATTCTCTTGAAACCCCTTCATGGTATTATAGAGCTCAGGTTGCAGTTAATCATGGAAGTAGTAATTCGACTTTCATCTTCTCATTCTTCTTCTAATGCTTTCACTGCCCCTCTCCGTAATAAACTCATTGAAAACACTTACAAAACATGGTAACAATTAGTGTACAAGTTATCAATGGCAATGAACTGCAAGATCATCTTCGTCCTAACAAAAATCCCTTAACAATTTAATGATGAAAGTAATCGTGCTGCTGGAATCGAATCCAAAACTTTTAAAGAATAGAAGCAAAAGGATTATTATCTTATGATCTGATTGCTCACAAGTCACATCCATGGATAGCACATTAAAAAAAAAATCTAATACTAGATTGCCAATTTGCTTATACCAAGGTTGGTCCAAAATCACAGGGTATTTTGCAAAGATCTCCAATATTAAAGTTTAATCTCTCGATCAATTGAACTCCATCAAAAAGTAAGGGATCACTATCTCAAAATACTTGAAAAGAATTTGAGCTATTGTGGACTCACTCGTTATTATTGGTCATCTACTGTCTCTGATCATGTTTCGGCCTTTAATGAAGGTCTTACCAAAGAATATGCAATGTTCATGTCCTCTGTTCTCATAAGAGTGATTCTTTAACTTTAATTGAAGTGGAGGTATTGTTGCTTGCACTTGAAGATATGATTGATCGCTTTCGCAAATCTAAATTATTAGCCACCATTCAAGCAAATCTTTTTCAAACCTCTCCTCAAATTGGACGTGGCTCTTTTTTATCATAATCTATTATAATTTATTTTTAGTCATTAGTTAATTATTAATATTCAATAATATAGACTAAATATATATTATTAAATTATTAATTAAAAATAATAATTAAACATAATAAATTATAATAGATAACTCTTGAGTATTTTTCTTATTTATATAAAAAATATCAATTACTAAATTAATTATTTATATAAAATATATATTAAAATATAAAATTTATATTAAAAATAAATTAATAATATATATATATATATATATATATATATATATATATATATACACAAATATATAATAATAAATTTAGTGTTTAATTTTTAATGTATACATAATATTTTTTATTAGACAAATAACTAATTAAGATTATTTGTCGAATTTAGTTAAGCGCAACATCTGAAGCATTATTTTATTTGTCAATTAAGGAAAATAATAGTACAACATAACAATCCTTTATTAAAAATCTCAATTTTTTTTTATAATTTTGTAATATTTTTTCAGTAATATTTTTTAAAAGTATTACTAAAAATACATTATTTTAATCTTAACAATATTTTTTAAAACACTACTATGATTATCATAATTGAGGTGACTTACTAAAATCCACCTTATTACAATTGGTTACAATTTATAATTCATCATGATTTTTCGCTCCCACCTTGGCTCCATCATGGTTTAGAAGATAAGTAGTAGCTAAGGAAGCATGAAGTGCAGCACCATAGGGTAAAGCATCTTCATTGACAGTGAAATGTGGTGAATGCAACGATTGTAGTGGTTCACCGGTGAGACTCTGCATTCCAAGCATGAAGAAGTAACCCGGTAAAGCCTCCTGATAGAATGAGAAGTCTTCAGATACTGTTACAGGTTCCATCCCATGAACATTATTGTTTCCAACAACTTTCTTGGCCACTTCAAGAAAATGCTCATGCAACTTGTCGTCGTTTATGGTTGCCGGATAGGACGGTTCGTGGAAGTTGACTTCCGCAGTGCACCTATGGACAGCCGCTTGTCCGGTGACAACCTATGCAATGATATTAAACAGTTTAATCAAATATGTTGAAACATATTTAACATATTTATGCCATACCCCTATTATTGACGTGCAATTGTTTTCATTTGAAGTTGAAAGTTCAGAGTCGTTAAATAATAATTTAGTCAAATATGTCAAATTATTTAACAATTCTTAATTAATAATTTTATATTAAAATAACTGCACGTAAATTTTTATCTTAAATTGCAAGTTATATATCAGTAAAAACTTATATGCAGTTAGTTGTTTTCGTATAAACTACTGATCCGTTAGATTATTTGACATGTTTAATTAAAGGTGAAAATTAAGGTGATTTTACGTGAAGTTGATACCTCAGAGTCATTAGATGAAAATTTAGTCAAAATCAATCAAATTATCTAACAACTCTCAGGTATCAACTTCACATAAAGTCGATTGTATTTGAGTTTTCAATTGTTATTTAGCTAACCATTCTCAACTATTAATTTCACATGAAGACAATTGTAAGTGTGTTTTTACAGTTATGTACCTGGTGAATGCGCTCCTTCAAACGCGCGATGCTTTCAGGTAATAAAGCTCGGATGGTTCCTCCAAAAGTGACAGAATCAGGAATAACGTTGTATGCACCATCTGCATGGAAATTGGCAACCGTGAGGACCTGGGGATCAAGAGGATCAGCTTCACGAGAAACAAGTTGTTGCAAGTTGACAACAGCACTAGAAGCTGCCAAAACGGGATCAATGGCGAAGTGAGGCATAGCTGCATGGCCTCCCTTTCCATGTATAGTTGCATCAAACATTGCAGTTCCTGCCAATAATGGACCAGCCTTGGATGCCACGTGTCCTACGGGTAATTCACGTACCGGCGCCACGTGCAATCCAAAGATGGCAGAGACTTTGTCTAGTACTCCTGCCTCTAAGACTCTCTTTGCCCCTGCCCCTCCTTCCTCTGCTGGTTGAAAAACAAGAACAACGGTGCCCTATATATATAGTCATGATGAATTTGTCAGAGGGTGGAGAATTATGATGCCATGAAAATTGGAAGAATATACAGTTTTACAAAATTGGTTTAATTTCTAGGGATTGTGATGACACACAAAAATGTTAAGTTTATATAAAAAGAAAAAGTACAGGTAGACAATGAAAATACTAAACATTGTGAACAATAAATATATCGGATGTTTATTTCACTAGGTGTATAGATGAATATTCTAATATTAAGATTTAGATAGATAATTTGGAGGTGTAGTGTATTTTTATTTGATTGGTGATTGTTCATATTGTTCAAAAAAATTGTTGGTTACCTATTATAATTTATATAAAAATCATCCGTTATTATTACTAGTTAATTTATTTTTAATATATATTTTATATGAATAATTAATTTAAATATTGATCTTTGATGTATACGCATGACGGATGATACATGTGATGTGTGAATAGTGAGAAAACTATGGGGCCAACCTGGGACATGGTCTCTAACACACATATAATTGGTATTTGTTTTTACATTTTTTTCTTGTTTATTAAACATAATTTTAGTATAAATTTATTTATTTTTATTTTTTAAACAATAGTTTATAGACACAAACAAGTTAATTATAATAAAAAATTAAATTAAAAACATTATAAATTCAAAGAAAATAATTATAAGAACTTGATCCTGTTATAATTTTCTACTATATGTGAATATATTGTTTACAAATAATACTGAAATATGGAGTAATAATTAATAACCTCCCAAAGTAGTATTAATTATAATTGTAGAATTTTTAATAATAAAAAACTAATAAGTTAGTCTATATTTTTTTAAAAGATCAGACATATTAGTAATTTAGTATGTAATAATTAATATAATAAAAAAGATATTAGTTTTTATATATCTTTGAAATTTTAGATGATTTAGCCATTCTGTATATCAAACTTTTTTCCTAAATACCCCAAACAAAATAAAAGACCATTAATTTTGTCAGTTTTTAAAAAATTTTACAAACTAATCTGTCATTCTATTTTATTAAATACTTATATATCAAATATTTAAAAAGAATAAGTATTAACGAATTTTCATTAAGGACTTATTTATTTATGTGCAAAAAGTTTTATAAAGAACATATTAGTTAAGAAAGAAAATCATACTTTTATCTGATCTTCATGTTGTTTGAGAATCTTTGCAGCACCAAGGACCATAGCGGTGTGAGCATCATGGCCACAAGCATGCATCTTTCCATCTACTTTACTCTTGTGCTCCCACTCCACCATTTCCTAATAAGGTTACATACAACAACAGTCAACAAGTCAATGAGTAAGTGACATGTCACATTCATCACATCAATACTATATATATTCAATTAAATATTTTTTAATTATTATTTTAATTTTGAACAAGAAAAATACTTAAATGGGTAAGTTACCAAAATAATAGTATCCAAAAGTTTATAGCCTTCACAAAAATAATCCTTAAAAATACTTACAATAAATAAAATTTTAAATGATTTAAAAATTTAAGAAAAATAATTAATAAATAATATATTTTTTTAACTGGCAGAAAAATTTTTATATTTATCAAACGGTTATTTAATTCAAATTTTTGTGGTGATATTGAATAACTATTTAAAAAATACACACAAAAAAATAAAACAAAATTGATCTTTAAACTTTTTATTTTTCAAAAAAAATGGTGATTCACAATAATTTTTTTAAAAAAATTTACTTGATATAAAATTATTAAATTTAAAAAATTAAAAAAATATTTTTTAATAATATTTATAAAAAATACACCAAAATTTTATCTTTAAAATCTTTTTTTATATGTTTAATATCTAATTATTTTTCTTATATTTAAATTTTTAGGAGCTTATTTATTATTTATATTTTCAGAATTAGCTTTGTAAATGACGTGATGAATTTTTGGATATTATTTTAGTTTTAAATATATACATAATATATTGAATTAGATAGTCCAGATTTTCATTTTAGCTTAAGCCCAACCACATGAAAAATACTCAAAAGAGAAGAAAAGACATCTCTTATATATATAGTATAAAAACGACCCAACATTTTGTAATTAAATACCATATCTCAAAATGAAAAAAATTGAATGCTTAATTCCAATTTAAAAATGTAAAATAAATCGATATACATAAAAAATTGAGTTAGTTTGATAAGATTATCCAAAATATTTAATAAAATTATCCAGCGTAACTACCAAAAATAGTAATATACAAGTGTAATCACGTGTTTGTGAATAAATTTATTTTATAAGTAACCTGAATAGGGAGACCATCAATGTCAGCTCTTAAAGCAACAAAAGGAGCTTTTCCAGTTCCAATATATCCAATAACACCGGTTTCAGCAACTGGATGCTTATATGAAATTCCCAATTTGTCCAACTCTGCTCTTATAACCTCACTAGTCTTAAATTCCTCATAGGACAATTCTGGGTACTCATGAATCTTTCTTCTGATCCCAACCATCCAATCAAATACTTCAGGACTCTTAGCCAAATCTAGAAATTTTGTGGAGATTGACGATGATGAATGTGAGAATATGGGGGTTGCAACAAAGACGTGAAAGATGATGATGAAGAAACAAAACAAGTTGAAGGAACCCATAAGGAACGGATTTGTGTGTGAAAAGAGAAAATGCACGTTCAAATTAAAGCAAATAGCTACTAATTAAGGAAAGAAGTTAGGTTTAGAATTGAAGTGCAAGGATGAAGGATTGAATAATCAATCAATATATGTTGGTGGATATTTATAAAAGACAACGATGCAATAAAAGACAACAGTGGCATCATTGTAATTATCATGCACAGTGATGACTGATGAGATAAGACCACGTGTTAAGTATTGCATTCAAAGATTGTGTAATGCTTAGCTTCTTTTATGTCTTCTATTTACAACGAGTTTAACACATGGTGTCAAAATGCTCTAAAGAAAAATTATTGCGGAAGTAATTTTTAGTATTTTTTTATTATTATTTGATTAATATAATATTAAATTATTTTTAATAAATAAATTTTATTTATTTATATGTATAAATTTTGAAAAATATATGTATAAATTGTATATATGTAAAATTTTGATAAATATATGTGTAAATTATATATTTTTTATGTATAAAATTTTTGTAAATATAAATATAAATTATTGTTGATTAAGTATTGGTCAAACTTAATAATATTTATTAGTTATGTAATATTGTTCATGTTCTAAGGCTATTTCTTTTTAAATCACCCATTTAAATTTTAGACTAAACAAATTAAATTCAATTTACTTTAAAAAAAAATTAAATAGACAATTTTTTATTTATTTTTTTGTATTTTTCAAATAAAAATTAATTATTTTTTTAATATTATCCCTTTTTGATTGAAAAACCCAATTCAATCTTATTAAAATATTTTTTTATTTAATATTTTATGCAATAAGTGCCATTTTTTGTTAAAGGTTTTTAGGCTAAAATTAGAATTTTACTTTTTTTTATTAAATAAAAAATAAAAAAATAGATGAGCCAACTCGTTTAACCTATTATAGTTTAGTCATAAATGATCCAAACTTAAAAATTGAACCTCATAAACAAAGAAAAAAAAAATAATAAACAACTCATCTCGTATAACCCACAAATTTAGGTAGGTCGAGTTGATCCCTTTGACAACAATAACAACAACTACTACTACTACTAATAATAATAAATTATTTTATTAGATTTTATAATTTTCTCAAATTTATAATTAAAATTTTTTGGTTTAAAAATTTTTAATTAATTTTTTATATTATTTTAAATTTTATAATTAAGTCCTTTTATATAAAAATTATTAAAATTATCAGAATATTCTAAGAAAAAAGCCGTTCAAGTTTGCAAATTTAATTAATCCTTAAGCGTGAATATTTTAATTTAGAAAAGAATATTTTTTAACATGTCATCATCAATCAATATTACTAGTTCAAACAAATAAATTTAAATATAAGAAATAACAAATGTTCTTTTATGTTCTATATATATATCCACCCTTTAAATACGTGAAAAAAGCTCTCAGATATTCAAAATAACAAACAAAAGAGAATTAAATTGATTATATATAGAATTTGTTTGGATGAGTTTTTAAAAAAATAAAATTTTTTTGAGTATCTTTTTTAAAAGATTTTATAGAAAAATAAAAATAAATTTATGTTTAGGTATCTTATACAAAAATTTTTTTTATCTATCAAATATGTTTGGATATAATAATATAAAAGTACTTTTTTGTTTATTTATTACATAAAAAACATCTTTTTAAAAAAAATCTTTTAAAAAAATGTAAATTACAACTTTTCAAAAAAAAAAAATTTTTTATTTTTTTAATACTTTTACTTTTACTATTAGAAATTTGTCAAATATTTTAAAAATAATTTTTTTTCATTAAAAAAAATATTTTTTTATCAAAATAATGATGTCTAAACAAACACATAAACCACAAGACACAAGCGGGTCCTTAGCGAAAAAAAAAACCTGGACTAGCTAGTAGCTCGCTCTATACTCAATTTGTTTTTAATAGAAAAAGACTTTGACAAGTGCAATCTTAACTGAGTTACAAATTGGTGAATTCTTCCGAACTAATTAAGATTGCATCATCAATTTTTGGTTCCTTAACATACAAGCTGCTAAAATTGGCTAGAAATAGATAGATATTAAGTGAAAGCTAACAATCAAATTAAACCAAACAAATAATAATTCAGTTAGATCGATATATAATATAATTAGTCAACCAAATGTTAGCTTAATATAGATAATAAAGTATATATTCTGTAAATTTAAATGGGGAATGCTAGGGGCAAAAAATGTACAAGTGTCCTTTAATAATTTAAGCTGTTATTGAAACTGGAGTATTATATTATATTTTTTTGATGGAATAATATCTTGCTTAAACCACTTAAATTTTTAAATAAAAAATAATATATAGAGTATGATTGGATATATGATAAAAAAAAAAAAAAACTACTACAGGAGAAGGTGTGTGGGACAACAGGGAAATATAATAATAATTAAATTTATAATAATTGGAGGAAAGCACAATGTGTTATAAAAGTATGAGACAACTCAACTACTTTTGGCTTCATGCATTTGGATTCTAGAGCCTCCCATTCCAATCGATTTATATCACATGTTTTATTCCACATCCTCATTATTTTCATCATTGTTACAATATAATGCTGATATATAATAAGCTACGAAGAACAGGCTGCATTTGTTTTACTTGATCTATTTATCTGTCTATATAATAATCTTTACTTGATCTAAAATTAATTACGCATAAATTAACTTTATCTAATTTTGCATTTCTTACATAAGTATTAATATAAAATGTGACAAAAAATTCTATTCTAATTCAGCATAAAAAGTTCAATTTTTATCCATTTTTAGTTCATTCGTATCAAACAAAAGCTCATACGGATTACTCAATTGCAATAGTTACAACTCTAATATTCAATAATTGAAATGTTCATATATATGGCTAAAGAGGGGACCTACTCCAAGAGAAAAAATTATCAACAAACTGGAAATTATTGATTTGAAACAAATTAAAGTCACAACACGAGCACAATAATTTTTTTTTTCTGTTGTCTGGGCACGAGGCCAATAATTGTAGGCATATAGTATTATGAAAATATCTCTTAAGAATAAATGGTTGAAATTAAAAGATGGTCCACTAAAATAATATTTAGTATATAACTACAATATAACGTAATTTCAATATCTATTTTCTACTATAATTTATAATAATTAATAAAAACTAAACAATTAACTTAAAATTTAGTATAAATTTCTTATAAACGGTCCAATTTTATATTGCACGTACTAAAATATTGTATTTATTTGGATGTCATTAAATTAATAAAAAAAATTAAATATTTTTTTATTTTTTAGTGTGTTTGGCAAATTTCTAATAATAAAAATAAAATCACTAAAAAAATTAAAAAAATATTTGTTTGAAAAGCTATAATTTATATTTTTTTAAAAAAAATATTTTTTACATAATAAATGAACAAAAAATACTTTATTTTATCTTATTTTACTTAAATATAATTAATAAATAAAAAATCTAAACATAAAATCATTTTTATTTTTATAAAAAATCTTTTAAAAAAAATTATTAAAAAAATATTTTCTAAAAATGACATCCACCCATTCTCTTCACTACACAAGTATCTCACCAATTAAATACAATAAGCTACACAGGTTATTTTCCTTGTTACTTCTCTTCTCTGGTGCAATGAGAGAGCTAAAACTAAGCTCTCTCTAAACTTGAAATTTTTCTTCTTATTAGGTGGTCTTGGCAAAACAACACTTGTTATATAGGAACGTTTCTAATTTTAAATAGACACATACATTCATTTGTTTGGGACTTGTTACTTTGCACGATTGTCTTTTCCTGTATCTCACGTTCCGAACTATGCCAAAATATCATGAATTAAATTCAATACTTTTATATTATTCTGTTGATATAAATAAAGATCTTGTTTGATATGGATCATATATAATGATACCTTGCAATCCCTTTCAATATGACGTTGTGCATGAATAAGCTTAACAAATATAATCTATATTAACCAAAAATCAAATCAATATCAATCAACAATTGTATATTAATATGTATTTAGTATTTATTTTTATAAATTGTATTACTGTAATAGAAATTTCGATTATTATTTTATTAAAAAATATAAAAATATATATAAATAATATATAATAATTAATTTGATAATTAACTTTTTATGTTTCACAGAATATTTTTGTAAGCCTAATACATTAATGGACAATGCAGAGATGTGACTAAAATGATTAAAAGTTCAAAGTTGAAATCATCTTCAAATGTTGAGAGCTTAAAAAATATATAATTTTTAAAACCACTATTTGGATCACGTAAAGAAATTCACATGATATAAAAGTTATTGATTCAAAAATCAACTCTTCACCTTTTTATTTTAATAATACACTCATTTTACAGAAGTCAAAAAATACTACAGTTTTAGTCAGTTAGACAACACTGCGTCGATGGAGAAGAAAATTAAAGGCATCTCCTTAGCTAATAGAATCCAATATTGGATATATATAGGAACAAATAATAATAATAATAATAATAATAATAATAATAATAATAAAATGACAATATTTTATGAGTGTATTATCATTTCTTATCATGAAAAAATTTGAATATTCACAATTTTATATATACATTACAAAAAAGCCAATAAATTGTAACGATTTCTGAGCTGTAGTTTTAAAAAGGAATACTGCTAGAGAGTCAATGGTCTAAGTGTATATGTACAATGGACTATTGAGTTACAAAATGAACAGTATTACTAGGGAGCTAGAGATAATAAATATCTTAGGTCATGAAACCACTCATTCCATTTTGGGGTTTACCAAGAATCGAACTATTGTCCTTTCGAATCTAAAATTCTAATACCATGTCATGATACTACTCATTCCAAAAGTTTTAGCTGATAAAAAAAAGTAACACTAATGGTTATATCTCTAATACTATCTAAACCTTCATTGTGCATATTGTACAAATATTACATTGACTCCGTATACTAAAATTGTCGCTAAAATTTTAAAATCGTTAAATCGCATATATTCACTTTTAGAATCGTAGCTATCTACCGCTATTTGTGCAATGATAAAAAAACGTAAACAAACTCAATACTCAAAAAATTAGATTAGTTCGATAATACATTATTTAAAATATTCAATAAATTACCTAAGGATAGATCTAGAAATGTTATCATGGGGTCAATAACACATATAATATTAAAAATTATTTAAAAAAATATATAATATAAGATGTATTACAAAAATATACTGATAGAGAATATATTTTAAAGTAAAAAAAATATGTGTGTATTTTTTACTAACGATGTGGTAGATTTTTCGTATCATAAAATTTATCAATAATAGAATTTGTGTCAAAATTTTCAGCAATTTTTTTTCAATATAATTAAAAGACAATTAACAAAAATTTATTTTTTATTTTGTTTCTGAGTTATTTTTCACAATATTCATAGTTGAAAAAAATCTCGTAGTTATAGTAGTTAAAACAGAGAAAATTAATATTAAATGAATAAAATAAATACTCACAAGAAGAAAAGAAATTCACTTTATGAGATTTGAAAATTTTTATTTAATTAAAAAATATTAATAATAATATCTTTTTCAAATTTTTTTTAATATTGTTATTTATTTTTTAGATATTAGAAGTTATTAATAATATTTAAATTAGACTGAATTTTTATTTATATTAAACTAAATACTAAATATTTTTTTAAAAAATTAAATTATACATAATAACTTATTATTTTTTTTAAAAAGCTGGGGCGAGGCCTTCGCTCAAACCCCTTGTATCCGTCCATGAAATTACCCAAATATAAGATGACTTATTATTCGTAATTAATATATAAGTAACCTGGATTGAGAGACCATCAATATCAGCTCTTAAAGCAACAAAAGGAGGTTTTCCAGTTCCAATGTGTTACGGTCTGGCCCAAGATTCCCGCGGGTCAACCCGGCCCGAGCTCTACCCGGCCCGGTTACGCGCCCTTCAACCGACCCGGACACGCGTCCCGTACGGCTCACACGTAGCTGTAGGACGGCGTCCTTGAAGATATGGGCCTGTCCCCATGAGGGGCCCACTACTGACATGTATATAAGGGGAAGACTGGCTCTTCCACCGAGGTACGTCACCTTTCCACCCATCATCTTTCCCGCCTGCATACTATCTGACTAGGGCGTCGGAGTGTCTTTGCAGGTGGCACCCCCCTCTTCCCTTCACAACGGGAGATCGTCCACTTGGCGACTCTGAACCCGGTACGACCGCAATCGAGGCGTTCTCACCCTCTCCGATCACCAACCGACTTGTCCGGCAACCGACTAGACCCCATCACTAGCTTCCTAGAAAATGGCAAACTCCCTGACGACGAAAAGGACGCGGCGAAACTGAGAAGGGAAGCAGCCAAATACGCCGTCATCCAAGGACAGCTATTCAAGAAAGGGCTCAACCAGCCCCTATTGAAGTGCTTACACCCCGACCAAACGGACTACGTCCTCAGGGAAGTCCATGAAGGCTGCTGCGGACACCACATAGGAGGCAAGGCCCTAGCAAGAAAATTAATTCGAGCCGGATATTATTGGCCGTCAATGATGGCAGACTCCAAAGAGTTCGTCAAAAAATGCGTGAAGTGCCAAGAGAACGCCAATTTCCACAGGGCACCGGCCTCCGAGTTAAGCCTGTTAACGTCCTCCCGGCCATTCTCTCAATGGGGAGTCGACCTCTTGGGATCCTTCCCTGTCGGTCCTGGGCAGGTCAAGTACCTCATAGTCGCCATTGATTACTACACCAAATGGATAGAAGCTGAACCACTAGCTAGCATATCCTCATCCAATTGCAGAAAATTCATGTGGAGGCAGGTGATAACGCGATTCGGGATCCCAGAAGTCGTCATCTCGGACAACGGTACGCAGTTTACTGACAAGAGGTTCACGGAATTCCTCACCGGCCTGGGTATAAGACAGAGGTTCTCCTCGGTAGAACACCCCCAGACAAACGGACAGGTGGAGTCCGCGAACAAGATTATCCTCTTAGGGCTGAAGAAGCGATTGGATAATAAAAAGGGTGCTTGGGCCGACGAACTAGCCTCGGTACTCTGGTCTTACCGAACAACCGAACAATCCTCTACTAAGGAGACTCCTTTCTGACTAATGTATGGGTTAGATGCGGTAATACCCGTAGAGATCGGGGAACCGAGCCCCCGGCTACTTTTGAAAGGAGTGGAGGAAGCCGTGGAAAAGGACCTGATAGACGAAGCCAGAGAAATGGCCCATTTGACAGAGACGGCGCTAAAGCAAAGAATGGCCCTACGCTACAACACCAAAGTGCTCAAAAGGAAATTCGAGCCGAACGATCTCGTCCTGAGGAGAAACGACGTCGGCCCACCGACCCCTGGAGCAGGCAAGCTGGCGGCAAACTCGGAAGGCACCTATAGAATCAAAAAAGAGATGGGTAGAGGCGCGTTCAAGTTAGAAAGGCTTGATGGTAAGGAAGTCCCAAGAACATGGAACGCAAACAACTTGAGAAGGTTCTACTCTTAACACACGGGGCGACACGCCGACCAACTAAGATAAGTGGTTAAATTGCGGATTTGAACTTTCCATTATGACCTATGGGTCCTTTATGCAAATCATCGAATAAGATATACTTGTGCAAATTTTCTCTCGTGTCTTGTTCCCTTTCCTTTTTTCCAGGCAACCCGTCCTATCACAACCCGACAACGATGCGCGGCCCCGGGACTGATCACCCCGGGAGCCCGTCAACTATCGCGATAACAAACGACTACGCAAAAAGGCCACGACTCGTTAATATAAGCGACAGCTATAAACCAATAACGGTTAATAGAAACGATAACACGACCAGACGAATAAGAAAAAGTTAACTACATTAAAGCGGGCAAACGACTAAAAAGTCATTGTTCACAAAAGCCAAAATAAAACGGCTAAACAAAAAAGTTTGACAGAGGATTCATTTCTTGGGGACGTCGACAACCTTGCCGTCTATAATAACCTTGTAAACGCCGATCGCCGACGTGTCAAACTCGGGGGCAACGATTTTAACCTGAGCTTTGAGAGCCTCCTCGGTCGCCAAAATCGCACCCTTCCCTTGCTTGACGACGTCTTTATACTTCGCTTTCCATGTTGCCAGTTCGGCCTCCGCGGCTTGCTTCTCCTTCTCGACTTCGGCCACCCGTTTCTGTGCCGCGCCGACCTGACTCTCTAAAGCCATTTCGCGCTCGACAAGACGAAAAACCGTGGCGTCTGACTCTTCCAATTTCTTCTCAGCAGTAGTGGCCTTCTTTTCGGCAGCAATGGCTCTCTCCTCGGCGGCGTCAAGTTTCTCTTTAGATTGGGTCAGCTGCTCCCGGAGAGTCTCAACTTCATTTTTAAATTCATTATTAGCTTTCCCAGCAGATTCCAACCTCCTGCGGAGGGACTCCATCCCAGACAGTTAAAACTCGGCTTTCCGAGCTATCACTGCACCGCGTAAAAGGGTGCGGTACATCCACCTCGCCTGCCCGGCAAGAGATGACTCATGGAAATACTCTTCGGTACCAGGGATCAGCTGGGAATCTATAAAATTCCCAGCATCAAAATTCCTCTCCATGACGGTAAGAACCCCCTCAGGACTGGACGACGTTCTCCTCTTCCTCTTGAGGCTAGGGACCTCCTCCACCTCGTCATTGGCATCGGGGTTAGACGTCGAGCCCCCAGTGCCGATCACCTCGCGGAAGGGGGAAGCATGAACCGCCTTGTCGCCTTTTATGGGGGCACCTTGAGCCGAGGTGCCAGTCTCGTCGACCGCAGCCCCTTGCTCGGAAGCAGCCTTGTCCTCCGGGGGAGCAGCAGACTTCTCAGCAGAAGATTTCTCATTGCCTCCCTCATCATCACTTGCGCACAGGAAGGTTTGGAATAAGTTAGGGAGACCCGTTATCTCGGCAGACATCCCCACTGTAAGAAAGGAAGTGAAGTCGGTTAGTCGTAATAAAATGTTAACAAAAGCAAGAAGATAAGAGACAAAACAAGCAGAGGCTTCTCACAAATGTAATTACGACCGGCCTCCCGATCACCCATGAGGAGGTAAGGATTCACATGATTCCTCTCGAAGACTGCCATCAACACATCGGCAATCTTCCTATCCACCGCAGACATGCCCTTATAGGTTACCTTGACGAAAGCATTGGACCCTGCCCCGAAACTCCAATAGGTCGGGATAAGCCGTACCCCCTCCAACGACAACCAAAAGGGATGACGACCTTTGACAGGGCGGATCTTGAAATATTTGTCCTTAAATCCGTGGTAGGAGTCCTCAAACAAACCAAAAATCCTCCGACCTTGGGCAGACTGGAAGGACATGAACCCCTTTTTATGTTTCCCCTCCTTCGAAGGGTTTGTGAGATTGAAGAAGAAAAGAAAAACATCTACAGACACCGGCAGCTCAAGGTATTCACAAACCATCTCGAAACAGCGGATAGAGGCCCAGCTGTTCGGATGCAACTGCGACGGCGCCACGGAAACCCGACCTAAAAGCGCCATTTGAAAGGCGGAAAACGGAATACGAACCCCAACTTGAGTAAACATGGATTTGTAGAACCAAATCCAATCGGCAACTCGGGGATGGTTGAAGTTGATCTCATACAGTCACTCCTGAGGAGCCGGGACAAAGACGTCATAATTGGCTTCCTCATCGGTCCCTCCGCACAAGTACTCGACTTGTCGGAACTCGGTGAGTTCCTCCTCACCCATTTGGTTAGGCGAGTCCTTCACATCGGAAACGACCCAAGCGTAGGGATCGTACGCCGCGGGAGAAGGAGAAGCCCGGGAGGTCGTGCGGGCCATACCTACATGGGGGGACCATCCAGTCAGTCTAAGAGATCGGTTGCTCAGGCTGAATACAGACACTACCCCCACTATTCCCCAACTAAGGCTAAATACAATTGAAACGTGAAAAGGTCAGGGGAAAAACTACCCTGGAATGATACCCCCTAACACACCTAACCACCATCGAAAGGCTACACAACAACAACAAAAACCAAGCAACAAGCATGCTAGAAAGAAGCATAAAAGAGAAGAAAAGAATTCAAGAATTACCTGAATTGGAGGAAGGAGGATGAAATTGCAAGCACGGAAGGATACAGGGGATGTTCGAAGGCACCACAACGACGTTCTGGAATCTTGTAGCAAGAAAAGGGAAGAAATGGGAAGTATAAAGAAGTGAAGAAGCATAAAACTGACTGTTTAAAAAACTGCCTCCCAGGAAGCGCGAAAAACTTGGGGGCAGAATAGCCTTTTCAAACAAGGTTTTTCCACCCCATTATGAGCATTCAATACTCGGCGCGAGGAACGATGCGATGAAACGGTTGCTTATGCAACCAAGGGACACGCGCGGTGGGGGCATATTCTTCCCACGAGCGGCCGACCTGACGAGAACAAACGAAATGCGCAACGACACGCCATTGATAGCTCCCACGACTACCATTGGCGCGTGGGGGCACTGTTACGGTCTGGCCCAAGATCCCCGCGGGTCAACCCGGCCCGAGCTCCACCCGGTCCGGTTACGCGCCCTTCAACCGACCCGGACACGCGTCCCGTACGGCTCACACGTAGCTGTAGGACGGCGTCCTTGAAGATATGGGCCTGTCCCCATGAGGGGCCCACTACTGACATGTATATAAGGGGAAGACTGGCTCTTCCACCGAGGTACGTCACCTTTCCACCCATCATCTTTCCCGCCTGCATACTATCTGACTAGGGCGTCGGAGTGTCTTTGCAGGTGGCATCCCCCTCTTCCCTTCACAACGGGAGATCGTCCACTTGGCGACTCTGAACCCGGTACGACCGCAATCGAGGCGTTCTCACCCTCTCCGATCACCAACCGACTTGTCCGGCAACCGACTACCGAACACAATGTATCCAATAACACCGGTTTCAGCAACTGGATGCTTATATGAAATTCCCAATTTATCCAATTCGGTTCTTATGACTTCACTATTGTTAAATTCCTCATAGAGCAATTCTGGGTACTCATGAATCTTCCTTCTAATCCTAACCATTCAATCAAATACCTCAGGACTCTTAGCCAAATCTAGAAAATTTGAGATTGAGGATGATGAACGTTCATTATTATTTGAATGTGAGAATATGGGTGTTGTAACAAAGACATGAAAGATTATGATAAAAAGGAACAAGTTAAAGAAACCCATAAGGGACGAATTAGTGTGTGAAAAGAGAAAGTGCAAGTTCAAATGTTGCAATAGATAGAAATGAGAGCAATTAGGTTTAGAATTGAAGTGCAAGGCTTGAATCAATCAATGTATGTGGTCCAAATTTATAATAGTGCATGCATGCAGGAAATAACGACACAATTAAAAAATACAAAAAGGGCATCCATGTAATTATCATGTACAGTGATGATTGTTGAGATAACACCACGTGTTAAGGTATTGCATTCAAGATTAAGGCTTTCTTTATGTCTTTTACAATGCGTTTAAAACATGTGTTCTAAGACCAATAATAAAATAAAATAAGAATAATAATAAAAAAACACTCACAGAAAAATAAGGAGAGGAGAAAAATGATGTGTTTTTTATGTTTGTTTCACCATTTCTATTTTGATAAAGAAAAATTCAGACAAATTGTATTATTAAGAACACGTATAATCGGTCCATTGTATTTATATATTTATCTTCTTATAAAAATATATTTATATCTTCTAATGTTTTTATTTATGTTTGCACAACGACATATTTAATGTATGCGTTAAGAATATTTATTTCTTTTGAAAAAATATAGATTAAAACAAGTAGTTACAAATATTTTTGGAAATGACTTCAATCATACAAAAATTACTCGTTAGACAATCATTATTGTTTCTCTATACTTCCTCCATCAAATAAGAACTTACAATTTGGAAACGAAAAAAATTTAAGAGTTAACAATTTTAATTATTTATATTAATCAATACTTTTAGTTAGTAGTCTAAAAGTTTTAGATTAATCGCCTAGTTATATATATTTTTAGTTTATACTTTTAAATATTATTGATTATCTGTTAAATAAAAAATAAATTATGATAAAAACTCACATGCAGTTATTTTTATGTGAAGTTGATATTTAAGATTCGTCAAATAATTTGATAAATTTAACTAAATTATTATCTAACAGTTTTTGACTATTAATTATTTTATGAGCAATGACAGGGGGCTAGCAATTTTGATATTTTGTAACCATCAATTGGCCATCAATAATTTTTTTAATGGTGTGAGATTACATCTAATGGTGAAAAATCACTCACTTTTCTTTTGATGATTAAGTGCTGACCAAAAAATACAAAAGTTGCTGGCCCTAAACTTTTCCTTATTTTATATGAACAACTCCATATAATAAGTCTTCAAAATAAATTATATGGCTCTGTAGCATTACCCTTACTAAAAAGGATGTAAAAAATGTTAGTATTTGATAACTGTATTATACAACTCAATAATTCAAACACGTGTGAATAAAATTTAAACACGGCCAGCCCGACAAATTTGCAATTTTGCATGCGAGCATGTGCATGGAATAAATAGCTTAAAAATTGCATGTTGTGTAGAGGGAAAAAGCTTAAAAAACTTTCTCACGAGTTGTTACTTGTTAGGTAAGTTATTAAAGAAACCGATTGTGTTAAAATATATAACATTTCAAGAAAAAAAAAAGAAGCATGAGTTCTAGTGGCAAAATATCAAAGCCACGCGGAATGATTCCAACTTAACGTGAGAATATAAATTAAATTATAAATATTTTATTCCACAAAATCACCAATCAAATATTATTTCTACCATTGAAAAAAATCCATCAAAACACCTTGAGTAAGCACTTGATATCAACTCAAACAAAAAAAAAAAAGTCAAACATTCAAACCAGATGCATAGGGATCGGCATTTTCTTTATTTATATTTATCAATAAGGTACTGTTGTATATATATTTATTAATTATTCCAAATTCCAATATTACAAATATATTGTTTCATCCATATATATATATATATATATATATATATATAAGAAATTATAGGAATGAACAGTGACGGATCTAAAAAATTTTGACAATGAAGACAAATATATATAGTATGATAATAATTTTTATAATTATATTATAATATGTAATTTGTAAAATATGATTACTTTTTAAATTATCTAACCAACAAATTACTAAAGATAATTTAATGTTTAAGATTTCAAAATTTTGGGGGGTTTCAATAAATTTAATATCACAGCACTTAATGTATGATTTTAGAGGTAGTTTTTTTATTTTTTTAACCAATCAAAAGGTTAAAATTACTATTCAATCTTATTTCAAACATGAAAATGTCTACAAAAATTGCCAATGATCTATATTAGTTTGTTAGAATAGGGTAAAATTAATTTTGTGCTGGAGACAACTAACTTATATTATCAAGAACTATTAAAAAATGTTCAAATTTTGACTGGAGACACTTGCTCTCGCTACTTCAAGAGTAAATCCATCCCTCCGAACCTGCGGATATTTATTTTGCTTTCATTCACTCGAAGCGGTTAATTACCCAATAATAACAAAAGCAATGGAAAATGGATTTTAATTTCTAACATATCTCATATGGATTGTGCCTGTATGTGGCATATATCAAAGATTCACATTTAGGTGGATTCAATAATAATGATCAAAGTTTTCATCGTTTCTTCAATAAATCCTTGCAAGGATATGTCAATCGATGAACAAAATTTGAAATATGGATGATACTGTGACCTGATCTATTAGAACCAACCAAATTTGGATAACTTGGTATCTCATCAAAACCTTTTTTTTTTTAATTTTTATTAACGTTTGAGAAAATCTTCCTTGGTGATATGCTGCAGCATGCATAGGAGACGTACGGTTGATTCGGTCTTTGATTTGAAAATTTTATTTAAAATTCTGATTGTTTAAGTAACATTTGAGCAATGCTACATGATTTTAGCTAATAATAATTTGTATTCATATTTATAAAAATTTTATATATAAAAAATATATATTTTATATTTATCAGAATTTTATACATATGAATTAATAAAGTTTGTATTTATAGTTTTTAAGATTTACACATATAAATTAATAAAATTTATTTATTAAAAATAATTTAATATTTATATTGATCAAATAATAATAAAAAATACTAAAAATGACTTATATTCAAAGAGTTTCCCGTAACATTTTGATGTCTTATTTGGACATTCATATAAATGATTAAATGTGAATACATCGATAGTATTTAATATAAGGTTCTGATAATCAATTTTTTTCAATTTTCGTGCCAACATATAAATAATAGAGGATAGAATAACTCATTTCCCATGCTTGCACTATTAGGTTTATTATTGCAAGATCGCGATATTTATACATGTGGAGGACAGACTAATTATGATGAATTTAATACATATATACTATTGGGTTTTCGAGGGTTTTCTTAGTATTTTCTAGGGTTTGTTAGGATTTTCTAGGATTTTTTAGCATTTTTCTAAGATTTTTTACGGATTTCTAGGGTTTTCTATGGTTTTCTTAGGGAATTCTATGGTTTTCTAGAGTTTTCGTGGGTTTTCTAGAGTCTTCGTGGGTTTTTCTTGGATTTTATAGGTTTTTCTAGGGTTTTCTAGGTTTTTTTAGGGTTTTAGGATTTTCTAGCATTTTTTATCTTTTTTATAGGATTTTTTAGAAATTTTTAGGGATTTATAGGGTTTTCATAAGGTTTACTACGATTTTTTACGATTTTCGAGGGTTTTTTAGGGTTTTCTATTATTTTCGAGGATTTTTCTAAAGTTTTCTAGGATTTTCTAGGGTTTTCTTAGGGTTTTCTACGGTTTTCGAGGGTTTTTTAGAGTTTTCTATGGTTTTCAAGTATTTTTTAGGATTTTTCTAGGGTTTTCTAGGGGTTCTCAAGGGTTTTATTGGGTTTTCTAGAAATTTTCTAGGGTTATCTGGGATTTTCTAGAGATTTCTAATGGTTTTCTAGGATTTTTTGGGTTTTCTAGGATTTTCTCGGAATTTCTAAGGTTTTTTCTACGATTTTCTAGAAATTTCGAGGGGTTTTTAAGGTTTTCTATGGTTTTCGAAGGTTTTTCTAGGGTTCTCTAGGGTTTTCTAGGGTTTTTCTAGGGTTTTCTAGGGTTTTCTAGGGTTTTATAAGGTTTTTTTAGGGTTTTCTAGAGATTTCTAATGGTTTCTTAGGGTTTTCTAAGATTTTTTAGGAGTTTTCTAGGATTTTCTAAGTTTTTGTAGGATTTTTCTTGGATTTTCTAAGATTTTCTAGGTTTTTCTAGCATTTTTTAGGGTTTTCTTTGGGTTTTCTTCGGTTTCTTAGAGTTTTCTATGTTATCTAGGGTTTGTGAGGGTTTTCTGGTATTTGTTAGGATTTTCTAGGATTTTTTTAGGTTTTTTTAGGGATTTTTATAGCTTTTCTAGGGTTTTTCTAGTAATTTCTAGGATTCATTAGGTTTTTCTAGGTTTTTTTGGATTTTTCTAGGGATAACTATTGATTTCTAGTGTTTTCTAGGTTTTTTTAGGGTTTTCTAGGATTTTCTAGGGTTTTTCTAGAGTTTTCTAGAATTTTCTATGATTTTTTAGGGGTTTCTAGTGTTTTTCTAGGATTCTCTAGGTTTCTCTAGGGTTTTCTTAGGTTTTTCTAGGATTTTCTTAAGGTTTTCTAAGATTTTCTAGGGTATTTTAGGGTTTTCTATGATTTTCGAGGGTTTTCTAGGATTTTTCTAGGATTTTCTAGCTTTCTAGGGTATTAGGGTTTTTTTGTGTTCAGGTTAGATCGGATTCCACTTGAGCAGTATGTGTTGGCATTTAATGGGAGACACCAATGGGGTTATATGACTACTAATCTAGTGGAATGCATCAACTCGATACTGAAAGAGGCGTGCAATCTTTCAGTCACTGCACTTGTTAAGGCAACATTTTACAGGCTTAATGAATTGTTCACCCGTAAAAAAGTCGAGGTTGAGGCTCGTATTAATGCAGAACATGTGTTCTCTGAGCTTGTGACCTCCAAATTGCATGCGAATCAGCAGACAACATCTAAATTAGTTGCTTTGACAGACTGAATGAGGTATTCGAAGTCCGTGAGTGTCCCAGTGATGTGGAATATGCAGTGGACCTACATCGACAACGGTGTGACTATGGTGAATTTCAAGTAGACCATCATCTGAACCATCACCGTCATCATCATCAGCATCATCTGCATCCTCATCCTCATCTTCAACTGCCTGGTTGCTCTCCTGAATTAGACCCATCAGAATACGACGTGAGTTTTCGCTCTGTATGATCCCCCTCGTGGCATCATCACTCCTATTCGAGTCAGCAGAAAGTCTACCTCCGAAATTACCAGAGGAAGTGCGAGGTTGAGGTATCGTATCCAATGACAATCTACCTGGAACAATACTTCTCGGATGGGCCTTCTGGTTGGCGGGATGTGAGTAACCTAACACAGGAGCCATGAATCCAAGCTGTTGGCTAAACGAACCATGTTCCCCTATTATTGCTGCGGGACACTCCAATACTGTTGATGTAATGGGAATGGTGGTGTAAAATAATCCGCAAAATACATGTCAGGAATATATAGTGTGAATTGCTCAGGCTTTTGCTGTGATTGTGTCTTTGGCGGTGGCGGTGGCTGTTGCAGTGGCGATTGTGGTGGCAGTGGTGATGGTTGTGCTTGTTGATTCTCCTGATTATGAACAGGATCACCCTCCTAATTCTCTTGCAATACGAGATCTGACAGATGCAAGTAATCACCATATGTACCTTGGTACCAATGCATGTAAATACCTAGACGATGCTGTGAGGGCACCATGTACTCGACAAGAACATGACTATACCGATTTGTCCAATGCATAACCCAAAATGAGTGGGTTCCAGACCAATCTTGATTCTTAGGACATGTCAGAACTTCGCCGTGTGCTTCACTTAGATCCTGCTTTTGATGAGGAACGCCCTAAGTCAAACCAAATTGCCTCCTCAGTCTATCAGATGCATGCCACTCAATGCATTCAAAATATATAAGCGAAACTATGGCACTCCAAATAATCGAATGCTGACAGATGTTAAAAGGAATCACGTCTGGATCTATGCGACCAATTGCATAAGCCTCCCAAACAATTGTACACATTATGCAAGTAATGGAGGATTACACACCAAATACTCATACAGCTAAACAAATACAAATACTTCTTTATTACAACATACATGTCCTTCTTGCAGATCATCCAATGCTTTTCTAAAGTGAGAAAGACTACGATATCTGTAAGGCCGATCAGCACGCTCCTAGTTACGCCACCTGACATCAGACAATTCGTTAATTAACTTTTATCAATCAAATTTAAAATACAGCATACTACAATTTTTCAAAGCAGATAGTAATTAAATCTACCTGTTTACAATCGAAAATAGTCGAGGATTGACATGAATCGGCACAAGATATGGTAGATGGATCCAAGCCCAGGTAAGCAAAAGTGTCAGTGGACCATCAATCTCCTTGCAGTCGACACGAGTTGCCCTACACAACGCTCTATACAAGTGTGCCAGGCATGCTGATCCCCAACTAAATTGTATGATCCCAACAAAGTTATGGAGTAACGGCTGAAACTTCTAGTGCACCCCTGCCCCAGACTTATCTCCAAATATAATGGTCCTAAATAATATTATGTGACATTTCACGTACCTCTAAATGTGAATATCATCAGCCAACACTAAACGATCTTTCAGTCTTCAAAACCACGTCAACTTGATGAAGCTTCCTCTACACTCTATCTTTCTAGGTGCAACATCAAACTGATCCAAGCATTCCTAGAAAAACCCTAGAAAATCCTAGAGAAACCTAGAAAACCCTAGAAAATTCTAGAAATTCCTAGAAAACTCTAAAGAATCCTAGAAAAATCCTAGAAAATCCTAGAAAAATCCTAGAAAACCATAGAAAATCTTAAAAAACCCTTAAAAACCTTAGAAAACCATAGAAAGTCCTAAGGAAACCCTAGAAATCCCTAGAAAATGTTAGAAAACCTAGAAAATTCTAGAAAACTCTATAAAATCCTAGAAAAACCTATAAAACCCTAAAAAAATCCTAGAAAAACTCCTCAAAACACTAGAAAATCCTAAAAAATCGTCAAAAATCTTAGAAAATCATAGAATATTCTAAGAAAATCATAGAAAACTCTAGAAATTACTAGAAATCCCTAGAAAACCCTAAAAAATCCTAGAAAATCCTAACAAACCCAAGAAAATCTTAGAAAAATTCTAGAAAACCATAAAAAACCTCTCGAAAACCCTAGAAAACCCTAAAAAACCTTAGAAAACACTAGAAAAACCTAAGAAAATCCTAAAAAACAAAAATAACCCTAAAAAATCCTAGAAAATCTTAGAAAAATCCCAGAAAACTCTAGAACAACCCTAGAAAACCCTAAGAAAATCGTCAAAAATCCTAAAAATCTAAAAAACTCTAAAAGATCATAGAAAACGCAAAGAAAACCCTAGAAAAACTATAGAAAATCCTAGAAAACTCTAGATAACTTTAGAAAACTCCTAGAAAACCCTAGAAAAACCTGTAAAATACCTAGAAAAATCCTAAAAATTCTAGAAAATCTTAGAAAACTATTGAAATCCTAGAAAACCCTAGAAAAACTCTAAAAACCATAGAAAATCCTAAAAAATCCTCGAAAATCCTAGATAACCGTAAAAAACCTAAAAAAACTCTAGAAAATCCTAAAAATACCTAGAAATCCCTAAAGAACCCTAAAAAAACATAGAAAATACTAAAAAATCCTAAGAAATACCTAGAAAATACGAGAAAAACCTATAAATTCCTAGAAAAAATCCTCTAAAGCCCTAAAAAACCCTCGAAAATCCAAGAAAACCTTGAAAAATCCTAAGAAAACCATAGAAAACCCTAGAAATTTCTAGAAATTCCTAGAAAATCCTAGAAAAACACTAGAAAACCCTAGAAAATCCTAACAAACACTCGAAAATTCTAAGAAAACCCTCGAAAATACTAGAAAACCTAGAATACCCTAAAAAACTGAAGAAAATTCTAAGAAAATCATAGAAAATTCTAGAAAACTCTAGAAAAACCCTAGAAAATCCTAGAAAACCCTAAAAAAATCCTAGAAAACACTAGAAATCAATAGTTATCCCTAGAAAAATCCAAAAAAACCTAGAAAAACCTAATGAATCCTAGAAATTACTAGAAAAACCCTAGAAAAGCTATAAAAATCCCTAGAAAAACCTAAAAAAACCCTAGAAAATCCTAACAAATACCAGAAAACCCTCACAAACCCTAGATAACATAGAAAACTCTAAGAAACCGAAGAAAACCCAAAGAAAACCCTAAAAAATGCTAGAAAAACCTAGAAAATCTTAGAAAATCCAAGAAAAATCCTAGAAAAACTTAGAAAATCCTAGAAAACCCCTAGAAAATCTTAGAAAATTCTAAGAAACCATTAGAAATCTCTAGAAAACCCTAAAAAAACCTTATAAAACCCTAGAAAACCCTAGAAAAACCCTAGAGAACCCTAGAAAAACCTTCGAAAACCATAGAAAACCTTAAAAACCCCTCGAAATTTCTAGAAAATCGTAGAAAAAACCTTAGAAATCCCGAGAAAATCCTAGAAAACCCAAAAAACCCTAGAAAACCATTAGAAATCTTTAGAAAATCCCAGATAACCCTAGAAAATCTCTAGAAAACCCAATAAAACCCTTGAGAACCCCTAGAAAACCCTAGAAAAATCCTAAAAAATACTTGAAAACCATAGAAAACTCTAAAAAACCCTCGAAAACCGTAGAAAACCCTAAGAAAACCCTAGAAAATCCTAGAAAACTTTAGAAAAATCCTCGAAAATAATAGAAAACCCTAAAAAACCCTCGAAAATCGTAAAAAATCGTAGTAAACCTTATGAAAACCCTATAAATCCATAAAAATTTCTAAAAAATCCATCCAATAAAAAAGATAAAAAATGCTAGAAAATCCTAAAACCCTAAAAAAACCTAGAAAACCCTAGAAAAACCTATAAAATCCAAGAAAAACCCACGAAGACTCTAGAAAACCATAGAATTCCCTAAGAAAACCATAGAAAACCCTAGAAATCCGTAAAAAATCTTAGAAAAATGCTAAAAAATCCTAGAAAATCCTAACAAACCCTAGAAAATACTAAGAAAACCCTCGAAAACCCTAAAAACCTAGAAAACTCTAAAAAATAGAAGAAAATCCTAAGAAAACCCTAGAAAATCTAGAAAATCCTAGAAAATCTCTAGAAAGTCTTAGAAAAATCCTAGAAAATTCTAGGAAACCCTAACCCTAACCCTAACCCTAAGTCTAACACTAAATGCTAACCCTAACCCTAATCTATACTGTTTTACATAAAAGATTATTTTATACAATTTGACAATATCTCTTATTTTATTCCTAAAGCATTGTAATTCTCTTTTGTTTTTTAAAATACGGTAATATTAGGATAAAAAAATAAGTCAGAATTTTCAATATTCATTAATTATCACACTAATTAATAAATATTAAATAAAATAAATTATGACTATTTTTATCTAATTTTTTTAAGGAAAAGTCTAGGGGCTAGCAATTTTATTGAATTTTGGCCAGCAAATACAATCCTACCTTGACCCTAACCCCATTACAACCCTTAAAAGACCTCTTGATATGTGTATTTATGCATTAAATTTATGTTGATTGTTAGATGAAGAGCAAGCCTTAGAAAGCAAGGTTAGTAGAGAATTGAGAGAATCGAACCTAAAACACCTGAGTGATTAGAGTGTATACACTACCAGTAAGGATTCGATGCTCAATTCCTTGTTCCCTGCTTTCATAAGCAATTTCCTTCTTACAAGTCTATTTG
Source organism: Arachis stenosperma (assembly GCF_014773155.1). Classification (NCBI taxonomy): domain Eukaryota; kingdom Viridiplantae; phylum Streptophyta; class Magnoliopsida; order Fabales; family Fabaceae; genus Arachis; species Arachis stenosperma. Next base: position 5,201,238 of record NC_080385.1, read on the forward strand.
TGCTTTATTTTATGATTTGAATTAGTGAAATCCAGTTCATATTTGTTCTTGAAAGATTTGTTTATTTTTAATCAAGTAGGTAGAAAGATTTTGCATGTAGTTGCATTTATATAGATAGGTTGCATTTCATACATTCTACCATTCCTCTTCATCTTTATAGCTTCTCTTGAGCTTAGCATGAGGACATGCTATTGTTTAAGTGTGGGGAGGTTGATAAACCACTATTTTATGGTTTATCTTGTACTCAATTGAGTGGTTTTTATCAACTCTTTACCCACTTATTCATACTATTTGCATGGTTTTACATTTGCCTTCCTAATTATGTGCTTTGATTGAAAACATGCTTCTTTGGACTTATAATTTCTAATATTAATCCTCTCTTATCACCATTAGATGCCTTGATATGTGTGTTAAGTGTTTTCAGAGATTACAGGGCAGGAATGGCTCAGAGGATGGAAAGGAAGCATGCAAAAGTGGAAGGAATAAAAAAAATTTAAAACCAGAGAATTACTTTAGAAACAAACTCCAAATATAAAGCAAATAGATAAATGCCGTATGTGTCCAAACTCGCACTACCACTTAACCTCTATATTCCAAGACAAGAGTAAAAAAACATACAAGCCTTCCTCTTAAACATGGCAGTTGTTCATACCCTGGCCCAATAATAAAGGCCCAGGTCCAAACGAAAGGCCTAGTCCAGAGGATTGAGCCTTGCTGAGCACCGACCTTCGTACTAAGAAGTCGGTCTTGACTACGATTTGTTCTAAAGAAGTCGGGACGGAGAATAGCTGGCGGATAAACACTCATTCAAATGAGTAACTACCCCTAGAATCTCTCTAACCACTTCCACGAGCCATATCTTAACCTCCCTAAGATAATGGGACGGTTAACACCCTAAAAATATGGCACTACTCCAACGGTGGTTATTGGTTCACACTATAAATACACTGACACCCCTCAGGTATTTAAAAGCCCAATACATTCTAAGCCTGTTCACACCCTTGCTAACTTAGGTATCGGAGTGTCTTTGCAGGTATCACCCCCATTCACTCACGTATACAAGTCGGAAGGAGGTTCCAGTGTGCAAACCTGCTCGGAGGCTACCATCCGCAGTCGATTGGGCCGGCCGAATACAATCCAGCCATTAATCTCCGGTTACCCACCGTAACATTGGCGCCGTTGCCGGGGACCCGAGAGATCAACCACTGATGGCGGACAGATCCCACGAAGAAGGTCATGTGGAGACAGATTCTGAGCAAGAGAATCTGGACACAGGCAATAACGATGCGGACTTCACCCTCCACCAGGAAATTGATAATCAACACAGGGAAGGTACCTCTGGAGTAAAAAACCCGAAGGTAAACTCTTCAGAAGGGTGCGAATCAGAAAAAGAGGGACCATCCCATGTACGCCGGGCTGGTGCCCATTTCTGGCGTTTAACGCCAGCTTCTTGCCCATTCCTGGTGTTAAACGCCAGTCTGGTGACAACACATGCATACTCATCAAGCAGAGGTTTGAGTCATAGGAAAAGACAAAAAAATGACTGTTGTATACTGTTTGGTTATTTACTTCAGAAAAAATAAATTAGGAATATAATTAATTAATATTAAAGAATATTAAAGGAGAAAATGGGAACTAAAATATAGAAACTCAAGTAAAATACTTAATAATAGTCTAATAACTAAATTGTGGGTTCAGCTATATGTTTAGTGTTTCACTCGCATCAAACATATTACTTCATGAAGAAAATTAAATATTTTTAAAAGATTCAAGAAATTAAAAACCCCAAAGCATCTATAACCATCAATTATAACTAGATATTAGGAAGTGGTTATTACTATTTACTACATCTATATATAGGTAATTTTTTGTTTTTCATACTAAATACTAAGGTTTTGAAAATTAGACCAGTTATCAAATTAGTTCAACCAATTTAACGTTTGTCTAACTAAAAAATTGTTTTATATTAAAATAATAAATAAATTATAAATAAATATTAAAAAAAGATAATTATAAACGGTCTGAATGCTACTTTACAAGCTCTCGTCTCTCGGATGAAATCATTGTCTACTCCCAACAATCAACCTTCAAGCTCCAGTGCAATTCCTTCTCAACCTTTACCCAACCCCAAAGGTGGAATCAATGCCATCACTTTGAGGTCCGGAACCACACTGCAAGAGAGGAGTCATGAGGAGTCAAGCCCAAAAAAAGACACTTCAGTTGAAGATATTGTTGAGGTAGAGGATGTTGAAGAGGAGGATGAAGTACAAGACATGGTTGAAGAAGAAGCAGCTCAACCCTAACCCTAACCCTAACCCTAAGCCTAACACTAAATGCTAACCCTAACCCTAATCCTAACCCTAACCCTAAATAATAATCCTAACCCTAATCCTAAACCTAACCCTAACCCTAACCATAACCCTAACACTAACCTTAACCCTAATCCTAACCTTAAATGCTAACCCAAACCCTAACCCTAACCCTGACCTTAACCTTAACACTAACCCTAACCCTAAATGCTAACCCTAACTCTAACCTTAACCCTGACCTTAAATGCTAACCCTAACGCTAACCATAACCCTAACCCTAACCCTAATCCTAACCCTAACCCTAAATGCTAACACTTACCCTAACCTTAACCTTAACTCTAACCCTAACCCTAATCCTAACCATGACCCTAAACCTAAATGCTAACCCTAACCCTAACACTAACCCTAACAATAAATGCTAATCCTAATCCTAACCCTAAACCTAAATGCTAATTCTAACCTAACCCTAATCCTAATCCTAATCCTAACCCTAAACCTAAATGCTAATTCTAACCCTAACCCTAATCCTAACCCTAACCCTAAATGCTAACTCTAACCCTAACCATAACCATAACCATAAATATAACCATAACCATAACCATAACCCTAACCCTAACCCTAAATGCTAACCCTAACCCTAACCCTAACCTTAACCCTAACCATAACACTAAACCTAACCGTAACCCTACCCCTAACCCTAACATTAACACTTCCGAAATGTCCCCCATACTGTGATCCATGGCAATGCCACAGGATCCTTTGTGCTTCCTCTCTGGGTACACATCTGCGGATCATTCCGTCTGCACATCTCTTAAAGAGATATGGCTCATCCTATAGGTAGTACTTGGCATCTGAAATTAATTTCTTTCTTTGCACCCTGCTGTACTCCTGGGGTATGAACCTCACAGCTTTATAATTTACAATATCTGCAAACCATGGAGCTTCCTGAATGGCAAAGAGTTGCTCATCTGGGAATGTCTCAGAGATCTCAGTAGAAGGGAGGGACGCCCCAGCTACTGGTTCTATTCAGGACAGATGATCAGCTACTTGGTTCTCTGTCCCTTTTCTGTCTCTTATTTCTATATCAAACTCTTGCAGAAGCAACACCCATCTTATGAGCCTGGGTTTTGAATCCTGCTTTGTGAGTAAGTACTTAAGAGCAACAAGAAAATAAAAGAAAAAAAAGAAAACAAATAATAATACAAGAAAATCAAGGAAAAAGAAAAGAAAAAGAGCAAATAAATAAAAAGGGGTCACGCGTTCGCGTCACTTGAAAACACCGTACCCCACGCGACCGCGTCACTCACGCGTCCGCGTCACATGCGGCGCACAGCTTATCCAGCTCAGCCAAAATATCTTATCTTTTCTTCCCCAAATCCTAATTTTTCTTATTCCTTCTTACTTCCTTCTTCTCTCTTCTTCCTTCTCTATTCTTTCTCAATTTTTTCTTCTCCCCTTTTTCTCTTTCACATCTATTATCAAGGTTCTTTTCTTCTTCCTTCTTTACTTTTTCATTCTTATTCTTTTTCTTTTATTCATGTTTTCTTATTTATTTTTCTTTTTACTTTCATTATCCATGTTTTCTTTTTCCTTCTTTTTATTCCTTCTACTGAGATCTCTGAGACTTTCCCAGATGAGCAACTCTTTGCCATTTAGAAAGCTCCATGGTTTGCAGATATTGTAAATTATAAAGCTGTGAGGTTCATACCCCAGGAGTACAGCAGGGTGCAAAGAAAGAAATTAATTTCAGATGCCAAGTACTACCTATAGGATGAGCCATATCTCTTTAAGAGATGTGCAGACAGAATGATCCGCAGATGTGTACTCAGAGAGGAAGCACAAAGGATCCTGTGGCATTGCCATGGATCACAGTATGGGGGACATTTCGGAAGTGTTAATGTTAGGGTTAGGGGTAGGGTTACGGTTAGGTTTAGTGTTATGGTTAGGGTTAAGGTTAGGGTTAGGGTTAGGGTTAGCATTTAGGGTTAGGGTTAGGGTTATGGTTATGGTTATGGTTATGTTTATGGTTATGGTTATGGTTAGGGTTAGAGTTAGCATTTAGGGTTAGGGTTAGGATTAGGGTTAGGGTTAGAATTAGCATTTAGGTTTAGGGTTAGAATTAGGATTAGGATTAGGGTTAGGGTTAGAATTAGCATTTAGGTTTAGGGTTAGGATTAGGATTAGCATTTATTGTTAGGGTTAGTGTTAGGGTTAGGGTTAGCATTTAGGTTTAGGGTCATGGTTAAGATTAGGGTTAGGGTTAGAGTTAAGGTTAAGGTTAGGGTAAGTGTTAGCATTTAGGGTTAGGGTTAGGATTAGGGTTAGGGTTAGGGTTATGGTTAGCGTTAGGGTTAGCATTTAAGGTCAGGGTTAGGGTTAGAGTTAGGGTTAGCATTTAGGGTTAGGGTTAGTGTTAAGGTTAAGGTCAGGGTTAGGGTTAGGGTTTGGGTTAGCATTTAAGGTTAGGATTAGGGTTAAGGTTAGTGTTAGGGTTATGGTTAGGGTTAGGGTTAGGTTTAGGATTAGGGTTAGGATTATTATTTAGGGTTAGGGTTAGTATTTGGGTTAGGGTTAGCATTTAGTGTTAGGCTTAGGGTTAGGGTTAGGGTTAGGGTTGAGCTGCTTCTTCTTCAACCATGTCTTGTACTTCATCCTCCTCTTCAACATCCTCTACCTCAACAATATCTTCAACTGAAGTGTCTTTTTTTGGGCTTGACTCCTCATGACTCCTCTCTTGCAGTGTGGTTCCGGACCTCAAAGTGATGGCATTGATTCCACCTTTGGGGTTGGGTAAAGGTTGAGAAGGAATTGCACTGGAGCTTGAAGGTTGATTGTTGGGAGTAGACAATGATTTCATCCGAGAGACGAGAGCTTGTAAAGTAGCATTCAGACCGTTTATAATTATCTTTTTTTTTAATATTTATTTATAATTTATTTATTATTTTAATATAAAATAATTTTTTAGTTAGACAAACGTTAAATTGGTTGAACTAATTCGATAACTAGTCTAATTTTCAAAACCTTAGTATTTAGTATGAAAAACAAAAAATTACCTATATATAGATGTAGTAAATAGTAATAACCACTTCCTAATATCTAGTTATAATTGATGGTTATAGATGCTTTGGGGTTTTTAATTTCTTGAATCTTTTAAAAATATTTAATTTTCTTCATGAAGTAATATGTTTGATGCGAGTGAAACACTAAACATATAGTTGAACCCACAATTTAGTTATTAGACTATTATTAAGTATTTTACTTGAGTTTCTATATTTTAGTTCCCATTTTCTCCTTTAATATTCTTTAATATTAATTAATTATATTCCTAATTTATTTTTTCTGAAGTAAATAACCAAACAGTATACAACAGTCATTTTTTTGTCTTTTCCTATGACTCAAACCTCTGCTTGATGAGTATGCATGTGTTGTCACCAGACTGGCGTTTAACACTAGGAATGGGCAAGAAGCTGGCGTTAAACGCCAGAAATGGGCACCAGCCCGGCGTACATGGGATGGTCCCTCTTTTTCTGATTCGCGCCCTTCTGAAGAGTTTACCTTCGGGTTTTTTACTCCAGAGGTACCTTCCCTGTGTTGATTATCAATTTCCTAGTGGAGGGTGAAGTCCGCATCGTTATTGCCTGTGTCCAGATTCTCTTGCTCAGAATCTGTCTCCACATGACCTTCTTCGTGGGATCTGTCCGCCATCAGTGGTTGATCTCTCGGGTCCCCGGCAACGGCGCCAATGTTACGGTGGGTAACCGGAGATTAATGGCTGGATTGTATTCGGCCGGCCCAATCGACTGCGGATGGTAGCCTCCGAGCAGGTTTGCACGCTGGAACCTCCTTCTAACTTGTATACGTGAGTGAATGGGGGTGATACCTGCAAAGACACTCCGATACCTAAGTTAGCAAGGGTGTGAACAGGCTTAGAATGTATTGGGCTTTTTAAATACCTGAGGGGTGTCAGTGTATTTATAGTGTGAACCAATAACCACCGTTGGAGTAGTGCCATATTTTTAGGGTGTTAACCGTCCCATTATCTTAGGGAGGTTAAGATATGGCTCGTGGAAGTGGTTAGAGAGATTCTAGGGGTAGTTACTCATTTGAATGAGTGTTTATCCGCCAGCTATTCTCCGTCCCGACTTCTTTAGAACAAATCGTAGTCAAGACCGACTTCTTAGTACGAAGGTCGGTGCTCAGCAAGGCTCAATCCTCTGGACTAGGCCTTTCGTTTGGACCTGGGCCTTTATTATTGGGCCAGGGTATGAACAACTGCCATGTTTAAGAGGAAGGCTTGTATGTTTTTTTACTCTTGTCTTGGAATATAGAGGTTAAGTGGTAGTGCGAGTTTGGACACATACGGCATTTATCTATTTGCTTTATATTTGGAGTTTGTTTCTAAAGTAATTCTCTGGTTTTAAATTTTTTTATTCCTTCCACTTTTGCATGCTTCCTTTCCATCCTCTGAGCCATTCCTGCCCTGTAATCTCTGAAAACACTTAACACACATATCAAGGCATCTAATGTTGATAAGAGAGGATTAATATTAGAAATTATAAGTCCAAAGAAGCATGTTTTCAATCAAAGCACATAATTAGGAAGGCAAATGTAAAACCATGCAAATAGTATGAATAAGTGGGTAAGAGTTGATAAAAACCACTCAATTGAGTACAAGATAAACCATAAAATAGTGGTTTATCAACCTCCCCACACTTAAACAATAGCATGTCCTCATGCTAAGCTCAAGAGAAGCTATAAAGATGAAGAGGAATGGTAGAATGTATGAAATGCAACCTATCTATATAAATGCAACTACATGCAAAATCTTTCTACCTACTTGATTAAAAATAAACAAATCTTTCAAGAACAAATATGAACTGGATTTCACTAATTCAGATCATAAAATAAAGCACAATAGACTTGTAAGAAGGAAATTGCTTATGAAAGCAGGGAACAAGGAATTGAGCATCGAATCCTTACTGGTAGTGTATACACTCTAATCACTCAGGTGTTTTAGGTTCGATTCTCTCAATTCTCTACTAACCTTGCTTTCTAAGGCTTGCTCTTCATCTAACAATCAACATAAATTTAATGCATAAATACACATATCAAGAGGTCTTTTAAGGGTTGTAATGGGGTTAGGGTCAAGGTAGGATTGTATTTGCTGGCCAAAATTCAATAAAATTGCTAGCCCCTAGACTTTTCCTTAAAAAAATTAGATAAAAATAGTCATAATTTATTTTATTTAATATTTATTAATTAGTGTGATAATTAATGAATATTGAAAATTCTGACTTATTTTTTTATCCTAATATTACCGTATTTTAAAAAACAAAAGAGAATTACAATGCTTTAGGAATAAAATAAGAGATATTGTCAAATTGTATAAAATAATCTTTTATGTAAAACAGTATAGATTAGGGTTAGGGTTAGCATTTAGTGTTAGGCTTAGGGTTAGGGTTAGGGTTAGGGTTGAGCTGCTTCTTCTTCAACCATGTCTTGTACTTCATCCTCCTCTTCAATATCCTCTATGTGAAAATATGCTTTTTAGGCCTTTAACTTGATGATTTTAATCTCCCTTTGATTCCACTAGATTCCTTGATGTGTTTGTTAGTGATTTCAGATTGAAAAGGGCTAGGAATGGATCAAAGGAGTGAAGAGGAAAGCATGCAAACTAAAATACGCGACATAGTGACGCACTTGATGAGAGGTAGAGAAAGTGAGTTAGAGAGAGAGAGGATCAAGGTTGAGAATGAGTCTGGAAGAAAAAAAATTCAAATTGGAGGCAGAAATTAGGATTACTAAATTCAAGAAATGGATTTACGTATATATAAATTAGGATAAATTAATAATTTTATATTCGCGTATATTTAATAAGTTTCATGGGGCGGGTACAGATGTCCGTTCCCTTATTAAGAGTGACAAACGAAAAAGTCCGTCCTGTCTCACCAAAAGCCCGCTCCGCCTAGTAAGACGGTCCTGAATTTTCCCTCCGCCTGCCTAATTGTAGGTTGGCGAGATCTCCTTTTTTTATAAGCCATTAAATATTAAACAATATATATTTTCACAACAATTTCAATATATTTATAATTTCTAAAAATATAAAAAATTATAATTTTTAAATTTACGCACATTAACGTCTTTATAATTATAATATGTAATAAATAAATTATAAATTAAATTTTTTGAAATAAAATAATAAAATCAGCATTGTCCAAAGCAAAACAAATATTATCCAAAATATAAGTTAAAACTTCTTCAATTATCATCTTCATCATTTTGTAGATCAATAACATCATAAAAATTTGTAAAAAAATTGTTCTACCAAAATAAAAGCTTGGCCCAGTGGAAAAGACTGCCCCGTCCCGCCGAAGCTCACCAAATCCCGTGGATTAGGCGGTGCAGGGTAAGCAGAATTTTTAAGTTTGGTGGCCATAAATTTTCAGCCCAACCCGCATTTTTTGGCGGGTTATGCGATCAGCTCGACAGGTTTTGACCCGTTTGCTACCCCTAGTCCCCATCCATTTTTGCATGGCAGGTCATGAGGACCATTGGAGGGTTTTCCGTGATCTCATCAAACCATTGGTCATCCGAACTGAATGATATAGGTGGGGTCCTCTTTCCACCTGGTGTGGTTGTGGAATACGTCCCGTTCTTTGTTGGTCTAGAATAGAAGCAAATCCAGAGAGACCATTTTTTAGATATCCAAACTATAATGTGAATTCTTGAATTGCTTCCTTCTTGAATTTACATCTTTTTGTAATACATGCATAATTTATTTTGTGGTTCTTGTTGTGATAGACCTCTGAAAATAGATAGTATAAAAGAAAAGACACAACCTCTCATGCCATTGGTAAGCAATGAAGAAGAGATTGAATTGGAAGGGAGCTACCAAGAGGAGGAGGTTGAAATTGAAAAAGTTTGTAAAGAGGTGGAGGTAATCAAGGAAGAACACAAGGGAGTGAATCTTGCAAGACTAATGGAAACACCTCTCCCCAAGCCAATGAAGTGCTAGGACTAATGGAAACACCTCTCATGCCCTTGGTAATCCCTGTTTTTATCTCCCTAGGAATTACAATGAAGTGCTTTGTTATTGGCTATGAAGGAATGTTTTGGGGTTTTGGTTAGGGTTATGATTAGGGTTAGTATTTAGGGTTAGGGTTAGGGTTAGAGTTAGCATTTAGGTTTAGGGTTAGGATTAAGGTTAGGGTTAGGGTTAGGGATAGGGTTAGGGTTAGCATTTAGGGTTAGGGTTAGGGTTAAAATTAGGGTTAGGGTTAGTGTTAGGTTTATCATTTAAGGTTAGGGTTAGGGATAGTGTTAGGGCTAGGGTTAGGATTAGGGTTAGCATTTAGAGTTAGGGTTAGGGTTAGAGTTAGCATTTAGGGTTAGAGTTAGGGTTAGGGTTAGGTTTAGTGTTAAGGTTTGGGTTAGCGTTAGGGTTAGGGTTAGCATTTAGGGTTAGGTTTAGGGTTTAGGTTTAGGTTTAGGATTAGGGTTAGGGTGAGGGTTAGCATTTAGGGTTAGAGTTAGGGTTAGGGTTAGCATTTAGGATTAGGGTTAGGGTTAGGGTTATCATTTAGGGTTAGGATTAGGGTTAGGGTTCGGGTGACGGTATTAGGGTTTGGGTTATGGTTAGGGTGAGGGTTAATGTTAGTGTTAGGGTTAGGGTTAGTGTTAACATTTAGGGTTAGGGTTAGCATTTAGGGTTAGGATTAAGGTTAGGGTTAGGGTTAGAGTTAGGGTTAGGGATATGATTAGCATTTAGGGTTAGGGTTAGGGTTAGCATTTAAGGTTAGCGTTTGAATTAGGGTTAGGGTTAGGGTTAGGGTGAGGGTTAGCATTTAGTGTTAGGGTTAAGGTTAGCATTTAGGGTTAGCATTAGGGTTATGGTTACGGTTAGCATTTAAGTTTAGGGTTAGGGTTAAGGTTAGTGTTATGGTTTTGGTTGGGGTTAGGGTTAGATCAGGGTTAGGGTTAGGATTAGCATTTAGAGTTAGGGTTAGCATTTAGAGTTTGTGTTAGGATTAGAATTAGTGTTAGCATTTAGGGTTAAGGTGACGGTTAGGGTTAGGGTTAGTGTTAGGATTAAGGTTAGGGTTAGCATTTAGGGTTAGGGTTAGGATTAGGATTAGGATTAGGGTTAGGGTTATGGTTATGGTTATGGTTATGGTTAGGGTTAGGGTTAGAGTTAGGGTTAGGGTTAGGGTTAGGGTTAGATTTTAAGGTTAGGTTTAGGGTAATGGTTAGGGTTAGGGTTAAGCTTAGGGTTAAGGCTAGGGTTTGGGTTAGGGTTAATGTTAGTATTTAGGGTCAAGGTTAGCGTTAGAGTTAGGGTTAGCGTATAGGGTTAGGGTTAGGGTTAAGGTTAGGGTTAGGGTTGGGGTTAGGGTTAGGGTTAGGGTTATGGATAGAATTAGCATTTAGGGTTAGGGTTAGGGTTAGGGTTATCGTTAGCATTTAGGGTTACCGTTTGGGTTAAGGGTAGGGTTAGGGTTAGTGTTGGGTTAGGGTTAGGATTACGGTTAGGGTTAGCATTTAGGGTTAGGGTTAGGGTTAGGATTAGTGTTAGAGTTAGGGTTAGGGTTACGGTTAGGGTTAACATTTAGGGTTTGGGTTAGTGTTAGGGTTAGGGTTAGCTTTTAGGGTTAGGGTTAGGGTTTGGGTTAGGTTTAGGTTTAGGTTTAGGGTTATGGTTATGGTTATGGTTATGTTTATGGTTATGGTTATTGTTATGGTTAGGGTTAGAGTTAGCATTTAGGGTTAGGGTTAGGATTAGGGTTAAGGTTAGAATTAGCATTTAGGTTTAGGGTTAGGATTAGGATTAGCATTTATTGTTAGGGTTAGTGTTAGGGTTAGGGTTAGCATTTAGGTTTAGGGTCATGGTTAGGATTAGGGTTAGGGTTAGAGTTAAGGTTAAGGTTAGGGTAAGTGTTAGCATTTAGGGTTAGGGTTAGGATTAGGGTTAGGGTTAGGGTTATGGTTAGCGTTAGGGTTAGCATTTAAGGTCAGGGTTAGGGTTAGAGTTAGGGTTAGCATTTAGGGTTAGGGTTAGGGTTAAGGTTAAGGTCAGGGTTAGGGTTAGGGTTTGGGTTAGAAAACCCTAAGAAAATCTTAGAAAACCCTAGAAATCCCTTGAAAATCCTAGAAAAACTCTTGAAAATCCTAAAAATGGCAGAAAACCATAAAAAACTCTTAGAAAATCCCAGAAAATCCTTGGAAATCCCTAGAAAATGCTAGTAAATCGTAGAAAATCCAAAAATACCCTAAAAACCCTAGAATAACCCTAGAAAACCTTAGAAACTACTAGAAAAACCCTAAAAAACCCTCCTTATCTCCTAGCAGTACTTCCTGGACATTTTGCTCACCCTGATCAGCCAATCACAACCTGTGTCGTACTGGGTTCATTAAGCATAGAATGTTGTCAGTTCTAACTCATGCACCTGATAATCTACACCTCTACGGATGATATAATCTTTCATCGCCTTAAGTACGGTCTCCTTAGAACTGAATTCCATTTCCACGGCAAATTCACCATCTGTCATAACAGGAAGCTCTGCTGCAATCACGCCATAAAATTTATATTTCGATAAATAATTCTTAAATACGTGTCACATTATTAAAATCCATGATTCATAAATCAAGAATAAATCATTCAAAAGTTAATAACTTTATCAACTAGGTCATCAAATGACATTTAATAAGTTAATAATCACACAAGAATGTGAAATACTAAACTCCTTAACATATATGTTTACTTGATAATTAAGAATTAAACAATTATAAATTGTATGCTATATTTTACCTATTTACCGATGCCTTAAATATTTGTCTCAAACTCAAAACCTATGTCTCAAACTCAAACTCTTTCTCACTAACACTGTTGTAATCTTCCAATTTAATATCTTGATCTGCCGCAGATTGCTCGAACTCAATATACAATTTAATGAACGATATTCAAGACCGACTTTCTAGATACACTGAAAACATTTCTTGCATGCTCACTTCATCGGTCATGTATTTCGTTTAAAATTGAATAAACCCACCAAATACAGATATAGGATATCTGTATAGAATACACGATACTCTCCTAGATATTAGAAAATCTATCTTCTCACAAATCACACTTTTTAATTCTTCAAATGGCAGTATGAATGAAATTATAATATCTAATGAATTTTCACACACAAATTTTACTCCTTTAGATGTTTGTAATAAAATTTGACCATGATAATACACTTTTAACATCACTCTATCATCTATGATAATAGAGAAAAAGAGAAAGAACAAGACGAGCCTCAAAGATTTGAAGAGAAGAGTGTGAGAAGAAGAAGGGTTTTCTAGGGATTTCTAGATATATATAGGGTTTTCTTAGGGTTTCTTAGGATTTTCTAGGATTTTCGAGGATTTTTTAGGATTTTCTAAGGGTTTTGAGGATTTTCTAGGGTTTTCTAGGTTTTCAAAGATTTTCTAGGGTTTTCATATGGTTTTCTAGTATTTTAGGGTTTCCTAGAATTTTCTAGGATTTTTCTAAGACTTTCTAGCGGTTTTCTAGGATTTTCCAGGGTTTTCTACGGTTTTTAGATTTTTCTAGGGTTTTCGAGGATTTTCTTAGGGTTTTTCTAGGGTTTTCTTAGGATTTTCTAGATTTTCTAGGGTTTTCTTAGGATTTTTCTTCTATTTTTTAGAGTTTTCTAAGTTTTTAGGGTTTTCGAGGGTTTTCTTAGTATTTTCTAGGGTTTGTTAGGATTTTCTAGGATTTTTTAGCATTTTTCTAAGATTTTTTACGGATTTCTAGGGTTTTCTATGGTTTTCTTAGGGAATTCTATGGTTTTCTAGAGTCTTCGTGGGTTTTTCTTGGATTTTATAGGTTTTTCTAGGATTTTCTAGGTTTTTTTAGGGTTTTAGGATTTTCTAGCATTTTTTATCGATTTTTTAGATAGGGATTTTTTAGGTTTACTATTTTCATTTTCGAGGATTTTTTAAATTTTCTAGGATTTTAGGGTTTTCTAGGGTTTTCTAGGATTTTCTAGGGTTTTCTTAGGGTTTTCTACGGTTTTCGAAGTATTTTTTTTTCTAGGATTTTTCTAGGGTTTTCTAGGGGTTCTCAAGGGTTTTATTGGGTTTTCTAGAGATTTTCTAGGGTTATCTGGGATTTTCTAGAGATTTCTAATGGTTTTCTAGGGTTTTTTGGGTTTTCTAGAATTTTCTCGGGATTTCTAAGGTTTTTTCTACGATTTTCTAGAAATTTCGAGGGGTTTTTAAGGTTTTCTATGGTTTTCGAAGATTTTTCTAGGGTTCTCTAGGGTTTTCTAGGGTTTTTCTAGGGTTTTCTAGGGTTTTCTAGGGTTTTATAAGGTTTTTTTAGGGTTTTCTAGAGATTTCTAATGGTTTCTTAGGATTTTCTAAGATTTTCTAGGGGTTTTCTAGGATTTTCTAAGTTTTTGTAGGATTTTTCTTGGATTTTCTAAGATTTTCTAGGTTTTTCTAGCATTTTTTAGGGTTTTCTTTGGGTTTTCTTCGGTTTCTTAGAGTTTTCTATGTTATCTAGGGTTTGTGAGGGTTTTCTGGTATTTGTTAGGATTTTCTAGGGTTTTTTTAGATTTTTTTAGGGATTTTTATAGCTTTTCTAGGGTTTTTCTAGTAATTTCTAGGATTCATTAGGTTTTTCTAGGTTTTTTGGATTTTTCTAGGGATAACTATTGATTTCTAGTGTTTTCTAGGTTTTTTTAGGGTTTTCTAGAGTTTTTCTAGAGTTTTCTAGAATTTTCTATGATTTTCTTAGGATTTTCTTCAGTTTTTTAGGGTTTTCTAGGTTTTCTAGTATTTTCGAGGGTTTTCTTAGAATTTTCGAGTGTTTGTTAGGATTTTCTAGGATTTTCTAGTGTTTTTCTAGGATTTTCTAGGGATTTCTAGAAATTTCTAGGGTTTTCTATGGTTTTCTTAGGATTTTTCAAGGTTTTCTTGGGTTTTCGAGGGTTTTTTAGGGCTTTAGAGGATTTTTCTAGGAATTTATAGGTTTTTCTCGTATTTTCTAGGGTTTTCTTAGGATTTTTTAGTATTTTCTATTTTTTTAGGGTTCTTTAGGGATTTCTAGGTATTTTTAGGATTTTCTAGAGTTTTTTTTTTTTAGGGGTTTTTTACGGTTATCTAGGATTTTCGAGGATTTTTTAGGATTTTCTATGGTTTTTAGAGTTTTTCTAGGGTTTTCTAGGGTTTCAATAGTTTTCTAAGATTTTCTAGGATTTTTAGGATTTTTCTAGGTATTTTACAGGTTTTTCTAGGGTTTTCTAGGAGTTTTCTAAGGTTATCTAGAGTTTTCTAGGATTTTCTATAGTTTTTCTAGGGTTTTCTTTGCGTTTTCTATGATCTTTTAGAGTTTTTTAGATTTTTTAGGATTTTTGACGGTTTTCTTAGGGTTTTCTAGGGTTGTTCTAGAGTTTTCTGTGATTTTTCTAAGATTTTCTAGGATTTTTTAGGGTTATTTTTGTTTTTTAGGATTTTCTTAGGTTTTTCTAGTGTTTTCTAAGGTTTTTTAGGGTTTTCTAGGGTTTTCGAGAGGTTTTTTATGGTTTTCTAGAATTTTTCTAAGATTTTCTTGGGTTTGTTAGGATTTTCTAGGATTTTTTAGGGTTTTCTAGGGATTTCTAGTAATTTCTAGAGTTTTCTATGATTTTCTTAGAATATTCTATGATTTTCTAAGATTTTTGACGATTTTTTAGGATTTTCTAGTGTTTTGAGGAGTTTTTCTAGGATTTTTTTAGGGTTTTATAGGTTTTTCTAGGATTTTATAGAGTTTTCTAGGATTTTCTAGGTTTTCTAACATTTTCTAGGGATTTCTAGGGTTTCCTTAGGGCTTTCTACGGTTTTCTAAGGTTTTTAAGGGTTTTTTAAGATTTTCTATGGTTTTCTAGGATTTTTCTAGGATTTTCTAGGATTTTTCTAGGATTTTTTAGAGTTTTCTAGGAATTTCTAGAATTTTCTAGGGTTTTCTAGGTTTCTCTAGGATTTTCTAGGGTTTTTCTAGGAATGCTTGGATCAGTTTGGTGTTGCACCTAGAAAGATAGAGTGTAGAGAAAGCTTCATCAAGTTGACGTGGTTTTGAAGACTGAAAGATCGTTTAGTGTTGGCTGATGATATTCACATTTAGAGGTACGTGAAATGTCACATAATATTATTTAGGACCATTATATTTGGAGATAAGTCTAGGGCAGGGGTGCACTAGAAGTTTCAGCCGGTACTCCATAACTTTGTTGGGATCATACAATTTAGTTGGGGATCGGCATGCCTGGCACACTTGTATAGAGCGTTGTGTAGGGCAACTCGTGTCGACTGCAAGGAGATTGATGGTCCACTGACACTTTTGCTTACCTGGGCTTGGATCCATCTACCATATCTTGTGCCGATTCATGTCAATCCTCGACTATTTCCGATTGTAAACAGGTAGATTTAATTATTATCTGCTTTGAAAAATTGTAGTATGCTGTATTTTAAATTTGATTGATAAAAGTTAATTAACGAATTGTCTGATGTCAGGTGGCGTAACTAGGAGCATGCTGATCGGCCTTACAGATATCGTAGGCTTTCTCACTTTAGAAAAGCATTGGATGATCTGCAAGAAGGACATGTATGTTGTAATAAAGAAGTATTTGTATTTGTTTAGCTGTATGAGTATTTGGTGTGTAATCCTCCATTACTTGCATAATGTGTACAATTTATTTGGGAGGCTTATGCAATTGGTCGCATAGATCCAGACGTGATTCCTTTTAACATCTGTCAGCATTCGATTATTTGGAGTGCCATAGTTTCGCTTATATATTTTGAATGCATTGAGTGGCATGCATCTGATAGACTGAGGAGGCAATTTGGTTTGACTTAGGGCGTTCCTCATCAAAAGCAGGATCTAAGTGAAGCACACGGCGAAGTTCTGACATGTCCTAAGAATCAAGATTGGTCTGGAACCCACTCATTTTGGGTTATGCATTGGACAAATCGGTATAGTCATGTTCTTGTCGAGTACATGGTGCCCTCACAGCATCGTCTAGGTATTTACATGCATTGGTACCAAGGTACATATGGTGATTACTTGCATCTGTCAGATCTCGTATTGCAAGAGAATTAGGAGGGTGATCCTGTTCATAATCAGGAGAATCAACAAGCACAACCATCACCACTGCCACCACAATCGCCACTGCAACAGCCACCGCTACCGCCAAAGACACAATCACAGCAAAAGCCTGAGCAATTCACACTATATATTCCTGACATGTATTTTGCGGATTATTTTACACCACCATTCCCATTACATCAACAGTATTGGAGTGTCCCGCAGCAATAATAGGGGAACATGGTTCGTTTAGCCAACAGCTTGGATTCATGGCTCCTGTGTTAGGTTACTCACATCCCGCCAACCAGAAGGCCCATCCGAGAAGTATTGTTCCAGGTAGATTGTCATTGGATACGATACCTCAACCTCGCACTTCCTCTGGTAATTTCGGAGGTAGACTTTCTGCTGACTCGAATAGGAGTGATGATGCCACGAGGGGGATCATACAGAGCGAAAACTCACGTCGTATTCTGATGGGTCTAATTCAGGAGAGCAACCAGGCAGTTGAAGATGAGGATGAGGATGCAGATGATGCTGATGATGACGGTGATGGTTCAGATGATGGTCTACTTGAAATTCACCATAGTCACACCGTTGTCGATGTAGGTCCACTGCATATTCCACATCACTGGGACACTCACGGACTTCGAATACCTCATTCAGTCTGTCAAAGCAACTAATTTAGATGTTGTCTGCTGATTCGCATGCAATTTGGAGGTCACAAGCTCAGAGAACACATGTTCTGCATTAATACGAGCCTCAGCCTCGACTTTTTTACGGGTGAACAATTCATTAAGCCTGTAAAATGTTGCCTTAACAAGTGCAGTGACTGAAAGATTGCACGCCTCTTTCAGTATCGAGTTGATGCATTCCACTAGATTAGTAGTCATATAACCCCATTGGTGTCTCCCATTAAATGCCAACGCATACTGCTCAAGTGGAATCCGATCTAACCTGAACACAAAAAAACCCTAATACCCTAGAAAGCTAGAAAATCCTAGAAAAATCCTAGAAAACCCTCGAAAATCATAGAAAACCCTAAAATACCCTAGAAAATCTTAGAAAACCTTAAGAAAATCCTAGAAAAACCTAAGAAAACCTTAGAGAACATTAAGAAAACCCTAGAAAACATTAAGAAAACCCTAGAAAACATTAAGAAAACCCTAGAAAACATTAAGAAAACCCTAGAAAACACTAGAAATTCCCGAAATCCCAAGAAAAACCCAAGAAAACCCTAGGAAAACTTAAAGAATACTAGAAAAATCCTAAAAAACCCTAGAAAACCTTGGAAAATTCTAGAAAAACCTAGAAAATTCTAGAATAACGCTCAAAAACCTTAGAGAATCCTAGAAAATCCTAGAAAACCCTAGAAAAATCTTAGAAAACCCAAGAAAACCCTAAAACCCTAGAAAACCTAGAAAATCCTAGAAAAACCCTAGAAAATCCTCGAAAAACCCTCAAAAGCATAGAAATCCTAAAAAACTCTAGAAAATCTTAGAAAACCCTAAGAAAATCCTAGAAAAACACAAAAAAACCCTAGATAAACATAGAAAATCCTAGAAAAACCCTAAAAACTCCTAAAAAACCCTAAGAAAACCCCTGAAAACCCTAGAAAACTTCAAAAACTTTAAAAAATAGTAGAAAATCGTAAGAAAACCCTAGAAAATTCTAGAAAAATCTAAAAAACTTAGAAAATCCTAGAAAAATCATAGAAAACCCTAAAAATCGTAGAAAACGCTAGAAAAACCATGAAGATCCTAATAAAATTCTAGAAAAATCTTAGAAAACCCTACAAAATCCTAGAAAAACCCTCGAAAATCATAGAAAATCCTGAAAAATCCTAGAAAAACCCAAGAAAAACCTAGAAAAACCTAGAGAATCTTAGAAAAATTCTAAAAACCCTAGAAAAACCCTAGAAAATCGTAGAAAAACCCTAGAAAATCCTAACAAACCTTATAAAATCCTCAAAACCCCTAAAAAACCTAGAAAATTCTAAAAAATCGTAAAAAACCCTAAGAAAATCTTAGAAAATCCTAAAAAATCCTAGAAAAACCCTAGAAAATCCTAGAGAAACCTAAAAAATCCTAGAAAATTCTAGAAATTCCTAGAAAACTCTAAAAAATCCTAGAAAAATCCTAGAAAATCCTAGAAAAATCCTAGAAAACCATAGAAAATCTTAAAAAATCCTTAAAAATCTTAGAAAACCGTAGAAAGCCCTAAGGAAACCCTAGAAATCCCTAGAAAATGTTAGAAAACCTAGAAAATCCTAGAAAACTCTATAAAATCCTAGAAAAACCTATAAAACCCTAAAAAAATCCTAGAAAAACTCCTCAAAACACTAGAAAATCCTAAAAAATCGTCAAAAATCTTAGAAAATCATAGAATATTCTAAGAAAATCATAGAAAACTCTAGAAATTACTAGAAATCCCTAGAAAACCCTAAAAAATCCTAGAAAATCCTAACAAACCCAAGAAAATCTTAGAAAAATTCTAGAAAACCATAAAAAACCTCTCGAAAACCCTAGAAAACCCTAAAAAACCTTAGAAAACACTAGAAAAACCTAAGAAAATCCTAAAAAACAAAAATAACCCTAAAAAATCCTAGAAAATCTTAGAAAAATCCCAGAAAACTCTAGAACAACCCTAGAAAACCCTAAGAAAACCGTTAAAAATCCTAAAAAGTCTAAAAAACTCTAAAAAATCATAGAAAACGCAAAGAAAACCCTAGAAAAACTATAGAAAATCCTAGAAAACTCTATATAACCTTAGAAAACTCCTAGAAAACCCTAGAAAAACCTGTAAAATACCTAGAAAAATCCTAAAAATCCTAGAAAATCTTAGAAAACTATTAAAACCCTAGAAAACCCTAGAAAAACTCTAAAAACCATAGAAAATCCTAAAAAATCCTCGAAAATCCTAGATAACCGTAAAAAATCCTAAAAAAACTCTAGAAAATCCTAAAAATACCTAGAAATCCCTAAAGAACCCTAGAAAAAACATAGAAAATACTAAAAAATCCTAAGAAAACCCTAGAAAATACGAGAAAAACCTATAAATTCCTAGAAAAATCCTCTAAAGCCCTAAAAAACCCTCGAAAACCCAAGAAAACCTTGAAAATCCTAAGAAAACCATAGAAAACCCTAGAAATTTCTAGAAATCCCTAGAAATCCTAGAAAAACACTAGAAAACCCTAGAAAATCCTAACAAACACTCGAAAATTCTAAGAAAACCCTCGAAAATACTAGAAAACCTAGAAAACCCTAAAAAACTGAAGAAAATCCTAAAAAAATCATAGAAAATTCTAGAAAACTCTAGAAAAACCCTAGAAAATCCTAGAAAACCCTAAAAAAACCTAGAAAACACTAGAAATCAATAGTTATCCCTAGAAAAATCCAAAAAAACCTAGAAAAACCTAATGAATCCTAGAAATTACTAGAAAAACCCTAGAAAAGCTATAAAAATCCCTAAAAAAACCTAAAAAAATCCTAGAAAATCCTAACAAATACCAGAAAACCCTCACAAACCCTAGATAACATAGAAAACTCTAAGAAACCGAAGAAAACCCAAAGAAAACCCTAAAAAATGCTAGAAAAACCTAGAAAATCTTAGAAAATCCAAGAAAAATCCTAGAAAAACTTAGAAAATCCTAGAAAACCCCTAGAAAATCTTAGAAAACCCTAAGAAACCATTAGAAATCTCTAGAAAACCCTAAAAAAACCTTATAAAACCCTAGAAAACCCTAGAAAACCCTAGAGAACCCTAGAAAAACCTTCGAAAACCATAGAAAACCTTAAAAACCCCTCGAAATTTCTAGAAAATCATAGAAAAAACCTTAGAAATCCCGAGAAAATCCTAGAAAACCCAAAAACCCTAGAAAACCATTAGAAATCTCTAGAAAATCCCAGATAACCCTAGAAAATCTCTAGAAAACCCAAAAACCCTTGAAACCCCTAGAAAACCCTAGAAAATCCTAAAAATACTTGAAAAACCATAGAAAACTCTAAAAAAACCCTCGAAAAGAAAACCTAGAAAACCCTAGAAAATCCTAGAAAACTTTAGAAAATCCTCGAAAATAGAAAACCCTCGAAAATCGTAAAAAATCGTAGTAACCTTATGAAAACCCTATAAATCTAAAAAATCCTATAAAAAGATAAAAATGCTAGAAAATCCTAACCCTAAAAAACCTAGAAAACCCTAGAAACCCTATAAAATCCAAGAAAAACCCACGAAGACTCTAGAAACCCACGAAGACTCTAGAAAACCATAGAATTCCTAAGAAAACCATAGAAAACCCTAGAAATCCGTAAAAATCTTAGAAAAATGCTAAAAAATCCTAGAAAATCCTAACAAACCCTAGAAAATACTAAGAAAAACCCTCGAAAACCCTAAAAACCTAGAAAACTCTAAAAAATAGAAGAAAATCCTAAGAAAACCCTAGAAAATCTAGAAAATCCTAGAAAACCCTAGAAAATCCTAGAAAACCCTAAGAAAATCCTCGAAAACCCTAGAAAAATCTAAAAACCGTAGAAAACCCTGGAAAATCCTAGAAAACCGCTAGAAAGTCTTAGAAAAATCCTAGAAAATTCTAGGAAACCCTAAAAAATACTAGAAAACCATATGAAAACCTAGAAAATCCTTGAAAAACCTAGAAAACCCTAGAAAAATCCTCAAAACTCTTAGAAAATCCTAAAAAATCCTCGAAAATCCTAGAAAATCCTAAGAAACCCTACGAAAACCCTATATATCTCTAGAAATCCCTAGAAAACCCTTCTTCTTCTCACACTCTTCTCTTCAAATCTTTGAGGCTCGTCTTGTTCTTTCTCTTTTCTCTTTATCATAGATGATAGAGTGATGTTAAAAGTGTATTATCATGGTCAAATTTTATTACAAACATCTAAAGGAGTAAAATTTGTGTGTGAAAATCCATTAGATATTATAATTTCATTCATACTGCCATTTGAAGAATTAAAAGTGTGATTTGTGAGAAGATAGATTTTCTAATATCTAGGAGAGTATCGTGTATTCTATACAGATATCCTATATCTGTATTTGGTGGGTTATTCAATTTCAAACGAAATACATGACCGATGAAGTGAGCATGCAAGAAATGTTTTCAGTGTATCTAGAAAGTCGGTCTTGAATATCGTCATTAAATTGTATATTGAGTTCGAGCAATCTGCGGCAGATCAAGATATTAAATTGGAAGATTACAACAGTGTTAGTGAGAAAGAGTTTGAAAGTAACTATGAGGTCGTTGATTCGGGTGTAGACGAAGATCAAGTTGACGATGCTATGGCGGCAGATGTGGCAGATGTGGCAATGATCTAGCAAACTAGCAGCCGTTTGAGGAGCTGACTTTCATGCGGTTGTTGGATTTGGAGACCATGCATGCATCAGAGTTTTCTCAATATATAAATGCAGCTATGTAATAATTTAATTATGATTTATACATAGGTTTGAGTTTGAGACAAATATTTAAGGCATCGGTAAATAGGTAAAATATAGCATATAATTTATAATTGTTTAATTCTTAATTATCAAGTAAACATATGTTGAGGAGTTTAGTATTTCACATTCTTGTGTGATTATTAACTTATTAATGTCATTTGATGACCTAGTTGATAAAGTTATTAACTTTTGAATGATTATTCTTGATTTATGAATCATGGATTTTAATAATGTGAC